>NC_137954.1:35710608-37007287 GCF_963924665.1 Micromys minutus
TAATTCTTTACAGCTAATTCTTTATAGTTAATCCTTTAAAATAAGTGTGCCCAGTGCTTCTCTCTGTCTGCCTGGCTCCCTCGGGCACAGATGCAGCCAGGTGCCCTGCCCTCCTACTGAGAGGTTCTGGGTTCAGTCAACTACAGTTGCAAGGCCCTGTGTGCTGCTCGGAAGTAACTCAAACCTGTGGAGAGATCCTGGTGCGCCCTTCAGCAGAGCCGCTGACCCACTCAGGCACAAGCCTGTAAGTGAGATGTGGAAAAAGGGTAAATGACCACTTCTCGAGTTGTACCCAAGATCGCGTGACCGCTGGGTGTGCAGTTGGGGCCTTAATTAGGTCACCGGTTCTAGCCGGGTGCTCTAGACACTGAAGTCTGCTGGGTTTAAGGTGTGGTGCCAGCCTAGAAGAGGACACAGGAAGAGGTCTTTCTGGCAGTGAGAGACGGAGCAGACATGGATGACGGAGGTTGAGGACAGGAGTATGGTCGCCTGGGAATACTCTTTCTGGAGCCATAAGTCCAGCCTCACCTCACACTTAAGCTGAGCAATGACCACTGCTTGTCTCCAAGCCCCACTAACCCCAGCAGGCTGCAGAGCTGCCCTTCCCCCAGTACCTCCCCAGGCTTCCTCAGTTTCTTGACCTGAGAGTAAGGAGGGGTAGGCACTGCCTGACAAACCCTAATGGACTATAGAAAGAAAGCCTCTAGTGTTTGGGGGGTATGGCTCCCCTAGTCCCCAGCTGAACTAGTCCCAAGATTACCTCTGTCCTGGGGCCCAGATCCTTAAGGTTCTTTGAGGCTGCAGCATTGCAGGCTCCTTTGGACAACTCTGCTTGGAAGAACCCTATAAGCCAAGTGTGGTGGAGCTGGTCTGTAAGCCCAGCTCCTCTGAAGGTGAAGAAGCTCTTAAGTAGCTGGGTGGTGGTGGTGGCAGCACACACCATTAATCTCAGCTCTCAGGAGGCAAAGGCAGGCAGAGCTCTCACTTTGGAGGTTAGCCTGGTCTACAGACTGAGTTCCAGGACAGCCTGGGCTATACAGAGAAACTCTCAGGGGAAAACAGACAAACAAAACTCTCAAGCTCAAAGCCTGCTTGAGCTACATATTGAGTTCAAGACCAGCTGGAGCTACAGCTCAGTGATAGAGTGCTTGTCTATCATACATGAGAGACCCTGAGCTCAGCCACAGGTAACCAATAAAAGGAAGAAAAAAATCCCCTGACTTTCCCTCTGCACCTCCCATCATATTGTCTAGGGCTCCTCCAAGTTGGCATACCACAGACCATTAGAGCCTCTTGTCTGTCTATTCCTTTTCTTCTCATTTCTGAAGGAACCACCTGGAACTCTGAACCTCCAGGGCTTTTAATTTTTTTTTTTTTCTCACTCTGTCCTCTGTTCCAAACCACAGGCCAGCCTTGCCTGTATCACCTCAGACCCTTTGAAAAGGACCCTAGGATCAAGGTCTACACCCAGAGGCCAGTTTTGGGAAAGGAGGCCGAGGCGCTCTGATGTACTGTCCTATGTGATCGTCCACTGCTCTTCCCTATTAAATCCCTGGGACAGTTCCTAGCAGGGGCAGTGATCTGTCATTGTCACTTGGATAAAGCTGATGCGGAAGCTGTTAAAAGGTGAAGGCCCAGGGAGTGATACCAGTCTTGCAGGGTGTTGGGCACTCAGTGAGTTCCTTGGGATAGTGTGAATGGCCTTCTGCTTTTACTTCCTACCTTTCCTTGGAGATTTCTAGGCACAGCTTACAAAAGCACGGGGGTTTAGTAGCTGTGGCTAACTAAAGGGTAACATTTCTAGCCTCCACCAGTCTTCTGTAGCTTTCAAAAAAAAAATGTTGATCGTTTACCAGAAAAAGAAGAGAATTTGCCAGAAGGAAGCCCCGAGGCACTGGCACTATCAGGACAGGTGAGGCTGGAGTTCAGATTTCCGTTGTGCTACCCCATATCGGGGCTACCCTCACCAGCTCCTCCAGTTTTGGCTAGGGACACCATATATTCACCAGCTAAGTCATGCTCTCCAAAGAGCTCTTCCTGAGACAGTCATCTGATGTTGCCACCTTGATTCAAACTGTGACCTGCTCCTGCTGCCCTGAAGAAACCACAGCCCTTCCAGAATACCTTGTGAGAGCTGGCCTGTCTCTCCCTTTTCGGAATATTTTGGCACCCCGTGACCACGTGACCACAGAAGTCCCCTTCTGGGCTCTGTACATTTGCCTCCCAGACGCTGCCATTGTCTACTTCCCTTCTGGGACTGTCTTTGTGTTTCCCTTGTGCCCGGGAGAGGTCCCACAGCACACGTGAGCCTAGTGGCTTGGGAGTGAGTGAGCTTTGGGAGCTCAAGAAAGCCAAGAGCTGTGGGACAGAAGTGGCCATGAGCAGCCTGGACATCAGAGGCTTTGCATTAACCCTGTTGCTGAACTCACCTCCTGAGAGCCAAGGGCTGCAATGGGGAAGGTTAGAACAGATGATAAACTGGTTAAAGGGACTAAGGCCTGTGGCCTCAGGAAGTCGCTGAGGCTAATCTACGCAGCTAAAGCTGGGACCATCAGATTGGGCCTCCGGATGACCACCTGCTGGGGACAGAACCTGCAGTGCCCTCTCTGACTTTCAGAGTCATGCCGAAGCCTTTGACACGCACACTATTATCCAGCTGGACTGGATCCCAACAATCCCACAATACCCTTATTCTCCTGTGCTCCCAGCTCTGATCACTTGAAAAGACATTTCCAACAAGGCCTTGCTGTGTGTTTGCAGGTGTAGGAGCCTGTAGGCTGTGTGCACCCAAGGAGAACTATGAATGTGTCCCAACAGAAAATCATAAAATTACTTAAAACAGATTTTGAGGGCGGGGGTGGTGATTACTTTTGTGACTCGACTGTGAGCTTCTCAACCATGCCTTTGCTGATGACATCATGTTGTGGTGTCAAAAAGTTGTCCTTGCTGAGACACAGGGCCCCTCCATCCATCCCCAGGCACTTTTTGGGCACCACCACCTTCCTGAGAAAGCCCTATCCGAGGGGTCCCCAAGGAGTTTCTGATGGCAGAGTCTTTGAACAAAGGTTACCTGGATTTTTTCTTTCTTCATTAATGGCAGGATTATTCTGACAGAGGTGAAAATCAAGAAAACCCAGGGGCTCTGTGCAGTACAAACCAGAAGAATAAGCAATTCATAGGCTAGGGGGCTTTGGTGTCCAACATTAGGCGGACACCAGAGATCAACTCTTGCCTCCCTCCCCTACCCAATCACCAAGCAGTAGTGAACCCTTTCCAGTGGATCTGGGACCATGGCCTCGTCCCCAGTGGGCTGGCACAGAGTCTCTTCAGACCCAAGACGGGGCAGACTGGTATGGTAGGTTGTGTTTTCCTCCAGTGCCAAAGACAGTGAAGTCTGGAACCACAATTTAGTATGGGCATATCTTTGGGGTAGAAGCCTGGAAGCCATTTACTTTGTCTTGTCTGTGGAAAGCAACTCCTTCATAAAAAGCGCCTCAGGCACCAGTCATAGTGTCTCTGCTGGGAATTGCCTCCTTTGCACCCCTTGACAACTGCACAGAGCAGGTCAGATCTCTCCCAGGTGAATGGTAAGCTGGGGCTTGTGCCCATGTCTTCATAACCAATGGGACTAGAGCTGTGTCAACCAGCAACAGGTCCCAGAGCCTGTGAAGAGGGAAGGGACAGAGAAAAGCATCACATGTCTCAGGGCTTCCTTCTTCCTCTTCCTCCTTTCCCTTTTCCTAAGCCCCTCCTTTTTAATTTTGTTAAGATTTATTTTCTTTTACATGTATGAGTGTTTTGCCTGCATGCATATATGTTTATGCACCACATGCCTAAGGAACCTGTGTGGTTATCAGGAGAGGGCATTGTATATAACCTGTGGTTATCAGGAGAGGGCACTGGAGCTGCAGATGGTTCTGAGCTGTCATATGGATACTGGGAACTGAATCTAGGTCCTCTGGAAGAGCAGCCAGTACTCTTAACCACGGAACAATCTCCCCCCCAGCCCTGTTTTTGTTCTTTGCTGGGTGAAATGGCTTTAAAAAGAAATGTTTGGGTTAAATGTTAGACCAGAGGTCAGGTGTGGCACACCTTTCATCTCAACAGTGGGGATGTAGAGGCAGGCAGATCTTTTTGTGGGCTAGACTGGTCTACATAGTGAGTTCCAAGTCAGTCACAGTTACATGGTAAGATCCAGTCTTAGAGTTTTATTGCTGTGAAGAGACAACATGACCATGGCAACTTTTATAGAGGAAAAAATTTCACTAGGGCTGGCTTATACTTGAGAGGTTTAGTTCATTATCATCACAGTGAGAAGCAGGGTGGCACATAGGCAGACACGGTGCTGGAGAAGTAGCTCAGAGTTCTACATCTGGAACCATAGGCAGCAGGAGGAGACTGAGATACACTGGGCCTAGCTGGAGCATATGAGACCTCAAAGTCAACCCTCAGTGACACACTTCCTCCAACAAGACCACACTTACTCTAGCAAGGCCACACTTCCCAATAGCACCAGTCTCTATGAGCCTAAGGGGCCATTTTCATTCAGAATTCAGACGACTGCATATCCTCTCTCCAAACCTTCGGGTGTGGAGTGCATGCTTAGTCCTGGGTTTGGCCCTAATAACCTCCCTCCTCTAATTATAGCAGAGGTTCTCACCTACCTAATGCTATGACCCTTTAATATAGTTCCCCCAACCATAAAATTATTTTCTAAAATAAAACATAAGGAAAGAGGAGCTTAAGATGCTAGTGGGGGAGAAATGGGGACCAGGGGGCTTTTCTAAGCCTAAACTCATGAAAGATGGATTCTGCCTCTCCCGCCCTATATGTTGGGTGAAAGGTGGGTCCTCCCAGTTTGGAGTCATGCGAGATGGGCTTCCGTTTCTTCAGCAGCTGGACAGTGTCACCCCTTGGAGAGCGGTGCTGACAGATTAAGCAGCTGGAGAGTTTCTGAGGGGCTCAGCTGGTGAGACACTTTCTCTGAATGTTTGTAAGGTGGTTATAGTAGCACTATCTGGAACAGAAAGGAATCCACTGTATTTGCCCAGGAATCTTAGGTACCATGCTGTGGGGTCAGACCCAGGATCCATGCCTACCTAGACCATAGAGATAGAGCTGCTGTCATTTCTGCTGGCCTCCATATGCGAATTGCAAAAGATGTAATTCAGCCAAAACAGCTAGAATATTCCTTGGGGCGGTGAGTACCCGGTGTTTGCCCTAACATTAAGCAAGTTGAGGGCTTCGTAGCTTGAATGCAGTCATTGATGGTTCTTGTCTTTTCTGCTACTGGAGAAAACCTAAAAACCCTTACTTGCTCTCTTAGTTAGGGTTTTACTGCTGTGAACAGGCACCATAACCAAGGCAAGTCTTATAAAGGACATTTAATTAGGGCTGGCTTACAAGTTCAGAGGTTCAGTCCATCATCATCAGGGCAAGAACATGACAGCATCCAGGCAGGCATGGAGCAGGAGATGCTGAGAGTTCTACAACTTCATCTGAAGGTTTCTAGCAGAATAGTGGCTTCCAGGAAGCAAGGGTGAGAGTCTTAAGCCCATGGCCACAGTGACACACCTACTCTAACAAGGCCACACCTCCTAATAGTGCCACTCCCTGGCCCAAGCATATACAAACCATCACACTTGC
Source organism: Micromys minutus (assembly GCF_963924665.1). Lineage (NCBI taxonomy): Eukaryota > Metazoa > Chordata > Mammalia > Rodentia > Muridae > Micromys > Micromys minutus. The sequence continues at coordinate 35,716,255 of NC_137954.1, forward strand.
CCAGGGCAGGAGAGATGGTTCAGTGGTTAAAAGAACTGGCTGCTCTTCTAGAGGACCCAGAATATCTACAGCTATACAGTGTCTAACAATTACCCAAGAATTCTTCAGTTCCAAGAGTTTCAGTGTCGTTTTCTGGTCTCCTCAGGCCCTGCATGCAGTTGGTGCATAGATATTGTACATGCAGATAAAAACCCTACTTGAGAATCCCATGTTCAAGACTTGGCATGGGGCTGATGAAGGTCAAAGGTGCTTGGCATCAAGCCTGATTACCTGCGTTCCACCCCAGAGAAAGGAGATTGGTAGCTCCAGCAAGTTGTCATATGACCTCTACCCAATACCATGGCATATGCCCCTCCAATAAATGAATGTTATATAAGTAAATAAATAAATAAATAAATAAATAAATAAAATTTTCATGGTGGTTTAGACCTATAGACACTTGGAAGGCTAAGACAAGAGGATCACCTACCAATTTGAGGCTAGCTAGCATGGGCTAAAATAGACTATATAAAGGAGGAGGAGGAAAGTGAGAGAAAAGAGGAGAGAGGGAGAGAAAGAAAACACTAGCCTAAATCAGGTCTGCATGGCTGTTTTCACCGTCTTTTGTGTGAGGCCACTAATTGCCCTTCCCCAGTGAGGTAAGGCCCTTCTGAGCTCCTAATTAACGGAGAGGGCAGGCAGCTATTATTTGTTCCAGGATTGTCCTAAAGACCAGAAAGGCTTACACTGAGCCATTACATACAAAACAGGGCAGCCGCTAGAGTTACTGCCTCAAGTCCCCCTTTTTGTACCAGGCAGCTGAAGCTGTGTAAGTCACTTTTTGTTCTGAGGGGGCAGATAAAACGATGAGGGGGGGCAGCCCTGTGACGTTTTATTCTCTGCCCACCCTGAGAACCCAGGCCCTGGAAGGAAGTGACTGCAGGCAGGCTCCTTTAAAGAGGTCACTTTGAAGACAGGGCTACAGGTCTGATTTTAAACCCCAGCTCCACAGAGGAGGAGGAAGACATCGCAGAAGTGGTTATCTTACTGTTGCACCAGGACTTCAGTACATACCACTGGGCCCGTGTTTCTTGCAGGAACAAAGGACAGCCAGACCTGACTGGTGCCTCTGTTCTTTGTTTCTGTGGTGGCTCAGAGATGCTCCTTCACATGCCTTATTCCCGCACCAGTCAAGCATCCTCCCTGACTCACTCTAGCCTTGCTCTGGGTTAAAAAGAGGTGGTGGTCTTCTGTTTTCCAGCACAAACTTTTCAAAGGGATTGGCCTCTGATCTCAGCCCCCCTCTCTTCCTTTTTTAGTTTCTAATCATCATGTGGTTTTGAGACAGGGTTCCTGTAAGTTCAGTCTGGTCTCAAACTCTCTGATATAGCCTCAGCCTTGAACTCCTAACCTCTCAGCTGTAGGGGTTACAGGCTTGTGTCCCTATGACCTGTTTTCTTCTCTATTTAAAAAGACATGTTAAGGGGAGGAGGCCCGGCACGAGGGGGGGCGATTAAAGGTTAAGTGATGTTCTAGAGTGCCCAGGTTTGGTTACCAGTACCCACAAGGAGGCTAGTGACAAACTCATGCCCCGGGTGGTCTAACGCCCCCTTTTGGCCTCTACAAAACACTTGGTATACATACATGCAGGCAAAATACCAATACAGATTTTTTTTATTAAAAAATATAATAACTTGAAGGCTAATGGATAAATCCTATGCCACACAATGTGAGGACCTGAATTCAGATCCCCAGAACTCTCATGAAGCTGGAAGCAATAGCTCATCTGTAGTCAGCACTCCTATCTATGAGGTGGGAGGCAGAGACACAGGGGAGTTCCCAGGAAACTCTGAGCCAACCAGCTGGGCATACACAGTGATGAATGTTAGTAACTCTCCCCCCTCCCCCCCAAACAAGGCAGAAGGCAAGGGCTATCTCCTGATACTGCCTTCTAATTTACAAATGACACCTGCACACATTCGAATGCACACATGCATTTGTAAACCACATAATTGGAATTGTGTTAACTGAGCCTAGTGCTTACTGGGGTCCACTCTGAACTATGTGAGCTTTCTGTTAGACCTGAATCTGCTGGGTTTTCCGGGTCAGAATCCCAGAGGAGCCAAGGACGAGCCTCACTGAACCAGTCTCTGTGTCTAGGGGGAGCCCCTGCTCACACTGGCCTCATTTGCAGCTCTCTTTGGGTGAGCATGGGGAAAGCTCCCTCTCCTCCCGAAAGGCTAAAGACAAGTCTCTGCCTTGTTTGTTGACCTTTATCTATCAGCCCCACCCTCCAGCACATCCCTCTTCTTACACCTAATCCTCTCTGCTGCTCCTCGGCGCCTCTGTTCCACCAGCACTGGAACCCTCTGTTAAGGCCAGGACTGATTGTGTCTTGATGGCACCACCCTCGGGGGCCCCAGCCTTCTTTGTAAACACTTGGAATGAGTCTTGTGAACAGAGGACAACAGACATTTATCTAAATCTCGGCTTCAAAGTTACGCTAGTGGGCCCTAACTAGGCCACTTGCCCTGCTATTTTGTGAAGTGTTGGGGAAGGAATCCAGGGTTTGCTGCATTGCAAAGAAGGTGCCCTGCCATTGAGCCACAACCCCTGCCCTAGGACTCCTCTCACAGGAGTGCCACCTTCTCCCGTGGAAAATTCCCAGACATGGAGGATTGTGAGCTTGGGATAAGCTTGTGTGATCTGGTTCCCTCTTGTACGTTTGGATACATAACCTTATGGACTGAGCTCTGGAAAGTTCCACACTGTAGAAGCCTGTTGGCTTGACCAGGACTCTTGTAACAGAGACAACCTATTCTAGCCGGTTTGTAAAAGATTTAGCTTTGCAGGGACAGTTCTCAGCAGCTCTCAGAAAAGCTTTTCTCTGCATCAGAAGCCAGCTTCTAACACCTTTAGGCCTCCAGGCAGCATCTGCAGGCAGCTCTTTGTTACCCCTTGTCTCTGAGTAGGAGTTTAGCTTGTTCACCTTCCTAGGGTTCTCATTGACTGACCCCAGCCCCTCTAGAGTGCAAGGTCCGCACAGGGTGGGACAGAGCATCACGGGACTGGTGAGAGGGTGGCTTTGGGACTGGTGAGAAGGTGGCTTTGGGACTTTGTAGCTTCCTTGCCATCAATGAGTGCTGTTAGGGTCCACTGGACTGTGCTGTTTAACAGACACCCAAAGTTATGCTGCTGAACTTGCTCCTTCTAAAGCCTATGCTTAAGAAGTTGGTCTGGGAGTGGAGGGAGGTCCTAGTTTTAGGACCTTGTTTTTGTTTTGCTTTTATTTAAAAAATTGTATGGGTGTGTTGTTTGTATATGTCTGTGTACCTCATGTGTATAATGCCTTCAGAATCTAGGAGAGCATCCCCTAGGACCAAAGGGGAGCTGGGAATAAAACCCCAGGGCTCTGGAAGGGTAGTGGTTTGGCTCTTGTACCACAGATACATATGAAATTTAACCTCCCCCAAGATTTTTTTTCTTTTTAATGGCACTGGGGATCAAATCCAGGGCTGTGTACACACTAGGTAAGTGTTCTGGCTTTAAACATTCAGGTCAGCATTGAAGTGCATTTGCACTTTAGTGCAGTCATCCCCTACCGTGTGGCCCCACAGGAATGCCATGGGTTCCTTTGCCCCTCCTTCATCTCTGTATTTATGAATTTTGCTACCTGGGTGCCTCAAAAAGGCAGAATCTTTTTTTTTAAAGAATCACCTATTTATCTTATGCATGTTAGTACACTGTACTCAGATCCTATTACAGATGGTTGTGAGCCACCATGTGGTTGCTGGGAATTGAACTCAGGACCTTTGGAAGAACAGCCAGTGCTCTTAACCACTGAGCCATCTCTCCAGCCCAAAGAGGTAGAATCTTGCAAGGTGTGTCCCACACCATTTCACTTTGCATGAGTTAATTCATATAACTTGGAGTGTACTTCAAGTTCATCCATCCTGTATCGAGCCCGAACTTCCCTTTCATTCGGTTACATGGATCCACCCTGTTCTGCGTCTCTCTTCCCTGGCTAGTGAACACTTGGGTTTCTTCTACCATAACTATTGTAAAATAGTGTTGTAATGAGTCTTTATATACAAGTATTTATTTAAGACATTGCTTCTATATGCATAGAAAATAAAGGGGGGATGAGTATGTATCTTAGTGGAGGAGCACTGGCCTGTGATATGCAAGGCCCTAGGTTCAATCTGCAATACTGAGAGAGAAAATGTTAGAATTGGAATTGTTTGGAGATGGGTTGTATGGTGATTCTCTCTTTTGCACCTTGGACTTCTTGCCATGTGCTATTCCTAGGCATCAAGCCAGCTTCCTTTTTTCCCTCCTAATTATATCTTTCATTTTATTGGTGATGTGTGTTTGTGTGTGTGTGTGTGTGTGTGTGTGTGTGTGTGTGTGTGTGTGTGTGTGTGAAAAAGAGAGAGGGGAGAGAGATCACGCATGTGGAGGTCAGATGATAACTTGAAAGAGTTGGTCCCTTCTTAACCTTTATGTCATTTCTGGGGTGTCAGGCTTGTGTGACAAGGTCTTTACCCACTTGAGCCATCTCCTCTGCCCCAACTCAGTGAGATGTTTTGGGCCTAGATTCTTCCCTGACAGATATGCCTCTAATGGTCTGGGTATATGCACCTCTGAGTCTCCCACCGGCACCTGGTAGAGAGCCTTGCTTACCTGAGCAGTGGCAGCAACGTGGCCATGGTTTTCTGTCAGAGCATTTGACACAAGTAAATGCGTGTATGCCATCCCAGCAGTTCTTGGACATAGGCCCAAGCAAACTGAAACACAGGAACATGTGTACCCCTGTATTCAGAGCAGGATCGTTCTTATTAGTACAATGCATTTCAATAGCATTTACTTCCTCTCCTAACTCCTTCTAGATCTACCCCCACTTTCTCACTCACCCAACTTTGTGCTCTATTTTAAAAACTCTATCAAGTGCAAATACGGTTTGTGCTACCCATATCCTCTTGGATATATGACTTACACTGGAGTCAGCTCTACCCTCCAAGGGCCACGCCCTTAAAGAAAACCCTCAACTATCAATGGCCAATACCTCCTTAGTTAGGGGTGGGACTTCATGTTCACCTCTCCTCTCCGTGTTGGGATTCCATTACCTGAGTCTGCACAGGTCTGGCTCATGATGTTTAAAATGCTCTTAGTTCATACATGTAGCTTCCCCCACTGTGTCCAGGAGGCAGTTTCCTTATAGTCAGCCATTACCTATGACTCTTACAATCTTCCAGTTCCCTCTCCCACTATGATCCTTGATCCTTGGGATGAGGGGATGTGATATAGATGTCTGATTTAGAACCAAGCATTCTCTAGTCTCCTATTCACCTCTCCCTGGTCTGTTGTGGGCCTCTGTGTTAACCACAGTCTACTGCAAAAAGGAGGCTTCTCTGATGAGAGTTACCGATACTAATGTATGGGTATAACAAAAGTCACTAGGAGTCAGCTTAATATTATGTGCACTTAGCAGAGTGATAATAGCAAATTCTCTCCTAGGGTCCCATGGTAGCCCATCTAATCACAGGTTCTTGGCCCCCGTAATGGTTCTAGGCTTGGGTGAAATGGTACTCGTGGAATGAGCCTGGAATCCAATGAAAAAGTGGTTGGTTACTCCCATATGGGTGCCACTATTGCACCAATGGGCAGGTCGTGCTAAGCAGATCATTATCTCAGCTCAGAGTGTTCTCGATCCAGTAAGACCGATGACTCCTTCATCCCATGTTAGTGCCTATAGTACCTTCCAGCACTGTGGAAGATAGTCAGTAGGATGAAACTTCTTCCAGGTTGGTACCAGCTTGGTTTCTCTGCTCTATGACTCAAGCGTACAGTGTCTTCAACATGACATCATTTTAAAAAAGACAGGCTAGACTTCTGAGGAGTTTCCGTTTAAAGTTTTGTGGCTTTTGCATTTTGCTTTTATTCTTTTGCATGTGCGTGTCTGCCACATGCATGCTCATACCCACAGTGGTCAGAAGAAGGTATTGGATCCCCTGGAACTAGAATGATGGTGGATTGTAGGTTTTCTGATGTGGGTGTTAGGAGCTTGGATCCTCTGCAAGGATAATACATGTTCTTAACCAGTGTGTCACATCTCCATTCCCAAAGTGGTGACATTTGTGATAGCCAGAAAAGGGGAAATAGTTCAAACATCTATTTTCATGGCTCTGGGAATGCCACACAATGTAGGCGAGCCTGTACCACAGAGTCACAAAGCCCCTGAGCTTTGATTTTAGGCAAATGAAGTCTACACTGAGTTAGGTTTGTCAACCCAATGGAAAACATTGCTTATTGATTGATTGATTGATTGATTGATAGGGTCTTAAGCTATGTAGCCCAGTCTTGCCTTAACTCACTAAGGTAATCCTGCCTCAGTTTCTTGAATGTCATGGGTCACCTGGGTACTTGCACTATTAAGTGCCCACACATCATCCTTTGATTCCTCAAGGTCCCAGGCTGGTCCCTCTGAAAACCTGGAGGCACCCTGTTAGTTTCCACTTACTAATGGGTTCTCAGAGGTCATCACCAGTCACACAGAGATCTTGCTTGTAGACCTTTGTAGAGGAATTCTTCCAGCACTGACTGTACCCAGTGGGAGCTCAGAGGGCTTGAGGGGGGAAAAATAGCCAACAGAAGAGGGCGGTGAATTCTGGCACCAGACAAGGACATACAAAGGATGCTATTGGAGAGGAGGAATCTCACAGAGGAGAGGAGGGAGGGGTCTCCAGTGGGTGGAACAGTATGAATTAGCCACTGTGGCTGGAATGGAGTGTGTCTGGGAGTCCTGGGGCCTACATGATAATGTCGACTTTAAATACCACTGCCCACAGCTTAGACCTCCAATTACCCACAGGCCACATTTCTTGTGAATAGTGATGGTTCTCAACAGAGGTGCTTTTTCTTTATGGGGCTGGAGGCGATGAATAATGAAAAAGACTGAATATATATTTTAAAAAAATATGGTAAAATGTACCCAACAAAAACAACTACTTCGAGCTGGTATAGTTGCACACAAATGTAATCCAGCTTTTAGGAAGTTTCAGAGTGAATTTGAGGCAGGTCTGGGTTACAGAGTGGAACCCTGTCTAAGCATACCTGCACACAGGTATGTACACACACACGTGCACACACACACACACGTGGGGGAGACACCCAGAGGGGCTGGACCCATGGATGGCTCAGTGGTTAAGAGTGAGCACTGTACTTGTAGAGGATCCAAACTTGAGTCCCAGCACCCACATCAGGTAGTTCACAACCTCCTTAACTCCATTTCCTGGAGCCTCTGGCCTCTGCGGGCACCTGCACACCTGCATACCTACCCACAGATTCACATACATGAGCATGATTGGAAATACTAAAAATAAAACAGATGGAGGAACGGAAAATGACCATTTTAAGCATTTACGTGAACACAGATAAGGGGCATTAAGCGTACAGGCAGCGCTGCACTGACACCTTGACTTTTCTTATCCCAGACCGAGTCTTCCTGTTAACATCCATCCAACCCCAGGAAAAAACCTTGAGCTTTCTGTCTATATCAGTTTGACCACTGTCCTTTTGTGACTGATTTCATTCACTTATTATGGCATCTCTGAGGGTCACCCCCATGTTGCAGCCCACCTCAAAGTTCTCTTTGGTCTTTATTTCTGGAAAATATTCCATCCTGTGACTGTTCTACACTACACAATGTGAGTCCATGTGTCTACCAATCTGTCCCTGGGCGCTTGGTTCCCATTTCTTGGCGGTGGAGACCTTATTGGCTCATTCTTTTTTCTATGTATGTGGTGCTGGAACCAGGGCTTCCTAAGTTCTTTTATTGAGCTTCATCTGAAGCCTCTTGTTTGTTCTTTAAAACAGGATATTTAGACCTAAGCAGCAAGGGGGTATCTGGGTAGCAGGAAGTTAAAAAAAAAAAAAAAAAAAAAAAAAAAAAAAAAAAAAAAAGGACTTGGGAAGGGAGACAAGTTGTCCTATGAAGTCACATGTGTAGAAAAGGGACCTGGGTAGAAAGTGGCTGGGAGGAGGCTCAGAGCAGGTACCTGAAGATGGATGACCCAAGGAGAAAGGCTAACAGTACACCTCTCACCACATGAAGCTGGTCTTATTTCCAGGCAGGGGTTTAAGGTTAGAGTGACAGCCAACTGGGAGGCCAGCCACTGTGGGAGGACAGCCTCCCACACAGCTGTGACTACTCAGACCTGGAGACGAGTGACCGGGAAGTAGAAGCACTCAGCTTGAGGTGAGACCACGCCCATCAAGTGGAAAGCAGCTTTCAAAGGTAGAAACAAGACAAGCAGGAGGGTGAGGGGGTTGCCAGCTGTGTATGGCAGAAACACCAGGACAGTGACCATTGGGAAGGTTCATCATTGAATGTAGCTTTTGTTGGGTTTCAGAACACGATATATGCCCTAAATCCAACATTTGGAGGTATTGGGTCTGGATTAGTTGACTGAAAATGAAGGTGATAAAAGAAAGTCAACATGTTCAATGAGGTCCATTTTGGGTGTGCTTTTTTTTTTTTTTTTTTTTTTTAAAAAACTAAAAGAGGGGTCTCTTAATGAGGTGGCCTTGCTGGTCGTGGGGGGGAGGTCCCTTCTGATGAAGTAGCCTCAAGGGGTTCCTTACGGTGAAGTGGCTTGCAATGCAGAAGGCAACTGAGTTTATTCTTAAATAGATGAAACCAAAAGTGTTACACATCTGGGAAAGTAACCCCTGTCATTTTGTCCTGACCTTGCCTCCTTGGACTATGCAGGTATGATGCTGGAAGGGACGGATTTATCGACCTGATGGAGCTGAAACTCATGATGGAGAAACTAGGGGCCCCCCAGACCCACCTGGGCCTGAAGAGTATGATCAAGGAGGTGGATGAAGACTTTGATGGCAAGCTCAGCTTCCGGGAGGTACCTATAGCTTGTTGAGCCTGAGAAGACCCTTTGCCCACAGCTCCCAAGAGCAAATGGATTTGCCTCTTGAGAATTCTCCTTGGCTGGATATTTAATGTTCAACTCAGATTTTAGACATATCTTTTATAAACTGTGTGGGTGGCATATTCCTATAATTCTAGCTCTTGAGAGCTATACAAGGAACATGAGTTCAAGATTAGCGTCCACTAAATTGTGAATAAGACCCTGTCTCCAAAACATATCTTTCATGATAGCTTATATCTGTAACCCCAGTATACGAAGGCTGAGGGAGGAGGATTGCTGTGAGTTTCTGCCTATGGACAACTATCTATGCCTGAGTTCTTACTTTTTGGTGGGGTGTATGCATGGATTTCATTGGAAGGCTTCAGAATGTTTCAGTTGGATGTGATGTCATATAATTTGTGACAGGATCTTAATGACAGGATGGCAGAATTGGATCATCTTCTGTTGTCCTGTTGTAGGTTCTGAATCACCCGAGCCCTTGAGATTGGGAGTGGTACTCCTAACCACTGAGCCATCTCTTCAGCATCCTTTCTCCTGTTTTATTCAGGGGTCACCCATAGGTGATCCAACTGAATCTAAGCTACTTGGCTATCTTTTGGTTAGCTTCCAGAAGAGAGCATCAGATCTGGAACTGGAGTTATAAATGGTAGTGAGCCACCATGTGGTAGCTGAGAATCAAGCCTAGGTCCTCTCCAAGAGCAGCAAGTGCTGTTAATTGTTAACTGTGGAAGCCATCTTTCCACCTCTGAAGACAGGGTTTTACAGAGCACAGGCTGGCTTCAAACTCTCTATGTAGCTGAGGATGACCTTGAACTCCTCATCCCCTCCCTCCTAAGTTCTGGGATCACAGACATGCATCATCACACCTAGCTTTATCCTTGGGGATAGTTTTTTAACATTATTTATTGTATGGGATATATATATGTGTGTGTGTATGTGTATATATGTATATGTATATATATATATCTATGTATCTATGTATATATATATATATATATATATATATATATATATATATCCATGCATGTGGGGGGGGGGGTCAGAGGATGATTTGGATACCCTTGTGTGTCAGTCCAGGGCTTGAACTCTAGCTGTCCTTCTCAGCAGCAGGCATCTCTACCTTTTGAGTCATCAAAAAGCAGGCATCTCTACCTCCTTTGTACTAATAAAAAGTGTATTTCTGCCATTCACATATAAAGAGCTCTAACACAGTATCTGTACACCTCTAGCCACAGTCATGAAGTTAAGAATTCCCTCACTCGGGACAAGCATCGATGGGCTTGTGGGGGACGGAGCTTCTGAACTCCCTCTGCCCTCAGTCTTTGTTCTCTACCTCTCCTTCCCTACCCCTGTCCCCAGAGTCACAGCTTGAACATTTTCCAACTCGACACCATGCCAGTCTCTGTGAACTATAAATAGGAAAACAAACAAGGTTGTCGGGGAGTGATGGAGATTGTCACTCAGGGCCGAGAGGGAGAATGGGTGAAATGGGAGTGCCTCGTCTGCTGGATGGACACGAGTTGAATCGGGTTTGCTTTCTCTCTCTCTCTCTCTTCTCTCTCTCTCTCTCTCTCTCTCTCTCTCTCTCTCTCTCTCTCTCTCTCTCTCTCTCTCCCTTTCTCCCTTCCTCCCTTCTTTCTTTTCTTTCTTTCTTCTCTCTTCCTCTTCCTCCTCCTTTGGCTGGCTGGCTGGGGATGGGAGACCCCTGAGTAATGATGGAGGTGCTGCTGGTCATCTGTTGAACTGGCTTGTACAGCCTTGAACCTCAGGGCTTCAGAACAAACAGTGCCAGAGGGGATTCGCTAATGGTTCAGGCATAATGGTTCAGGCACACTGTGAGTGCCCTTCTGTGAAGGCCAACACTGGTCTCCACGTAAACCTATTTTAAATTACATTGTATTTATTTTGTGTGGAGGGAAGAGGTAGTGAGTGCCACAGCACACCTGTGAAGGTCAGAGGTTAACTCCCATTACATGGAATCACATGGACCCTAGGGCTCCAACTCAGGCTGTCAGGCTTGATGACAAACACTCTGAACCATCCCATGAGGCCCCCCCCCCCACCTTTAGAGGTCAGGAAACTGAGTCTTAGGGAATGGAGAGGCCCAGGATGCTCAGCTGGGGCAACACTCCCTTTTTTCTGAGTGGGCTCCCTGGGTCCCTCAGAAGTGTTACTGTGGAAGGCAGCTCCTCGTGGGGACCCCCAGCAGATGAAGTGCTTTAAGGTTGGCTACATGCACAGCCTGGTTTCTGTTGTGATAACAGGATGTCCCAGTCCCAGTCCCAGTCCCAGCCTGGATAGTTTAGATCTTGGCCTGGGAGTTCAAGGGCAAGGCCCTGACCTCCCCAAGGCACTGACCTCTGGAAGGCTCTGCAGGTCACGCGTTACTTGAACTCCGGGTGGAAAGCACAGGGTAAGCATGGACGAGGTAGCCTCACGGTGAGAGAACAGGAGACAACGAAGCTCCCTTCATAACACGCAGCTCTTGAAGTGAAGGTGAAGGCAACCACCTCTCAACACTTTTAAGCTAAGGACCAAGCATCACAGGAGTCGGATACAGAGGGGCTGGCATTTCCTGCATCCCATAGCAACGCTGAAATCTCTACTGCTTCCATACCTTTCGCGAGAGAAGAGAGAGAGCCTAGTGAAACGCAGCAGCCACCACTGTCCCTACCCTCCTGGCCTATGTCCCATTGCTGGGGGCCTGGCCTCTTTTGACCAGCTTGCTTTCAACCAATGAGCTAGCTCGAAGAGCTGCTGCAAACCGAGTCTTTGCCGACCTCTAGTGAGAGAGTTGGAAGCTGCAGGTGGGAGAAACGAGGTATTTCAGTTAATCCAGACAGCTCTGGGGACCTCAGAGAAGACCCTGCACACGTCACGTCATCTCTCTGATTAGTAATCCCCCAGCATCCACAGCAGAGTGAGGGCGGAGTAAGAAGAAGAGAGCAGAGAGTTCTAGCCTTGGAAGCTAAGACCCAGGAGCTGGGATTTCGGAAGCCTGTTGAAGTGTTGACTGTCTTTCCAACAGTCTTCCTATGTGGGTGCTTTCAGGAGCACCTGAAAACCAGGAGAAACCTTTTTCTGGTGGTTTGGGTCCTTCTACTTAAAAAGTGGGGCGTGGTGGTGTTCACAGAAACTACGGAATGCTCGTGGCCGATCAATTTATAATTAAAAAAAAAATGTGTTTATGTGTATTAAAGTTTTGCCTCAGTGTATGGAGGGATACCTTGCGCATGCCCAGTTGGTCACAGAGGCCAGAAGAGGGCATTGAATCCCCCAGAAGTAGGGTTAGGAATGGTTGTGAGCCACTCTGGGTGCTAGGAAAGAACCAGAGTCCCCTACAACTGCTCTTAACCACACACCCATCCCTCTATTGGCCCCTCCCCCCAGCTTGTAGGTTTTTTTTGTTTTTGTTTTTGTTTTTGTTTTTTGTGGGGGCAAACCCTGAAAACTCAATTTAATTTCTGGGACCCACGTGGCAGAAGAAAGCCAACAGAGTTGTCCTCTGAACTCTATACATACACAATGGCATGCACGTATACAAAATGAATAATTAATTCATAGGATGTTCTGTTTTGTTTTGGGCTAGCCTGTCACACCATAGCCCATGCTGGCCTGAAACTGTTGGCAGTCTTCCGACCTCAGCTGTCTGATGCTGGTGTTACATGTATGAGGCACCATGCTAGCTTTAGAGATATTACAGAGAAGGGAACCAAATGACCGGAAAGTAACCCTGGGAGAGAAGGTTAGGTAAGGAGGGATGCAATTTAAGAATTTATTCTGCAGAGGCTCTAACATGGCTGCCCTCAAAGATTACTTCATTTAGGTTACACATTTTGAAGGTGGAAGAAGACGGTGGGTTACACAATAAATTCGGGGCTTACTGAGTAACTATTTGGAAGAAAAGTAAGGTTAATGATTACCCTACCAATAGAACTGAATACATTTCCGAGATTAAATATTTACATGGTTTTTTTTTAAAGCTATAAAAATACTAGACAGAAACATACCTGACTGTTTATGTAACTTTGGTGTTAGGAAACATTTTTCTAAGTCTGTCTCTGGTAGGAGGGAAGAAAAAAGGTTTGACAGACTTTATGTAAAAAAAATCTTTTGGAGTCAAAAGATACCATAAAGAAGCTAGGAATTTGTAGCACACACTGGTGGTCCCAACTCATTCTGGAGGCCAGCACAGGAGTATTAGTTGAGACCAGCAACATAGCAAGACCCTCTCATCTCAAAAAAGTTGACAAACAGAGCCAGTGTGGTGTCGAACACCTTTAATCCTAGTGTTCAGAAGACAGAGGTAGATATATCTCTGAGTTTGAGGCCAGCCTAGTTTACATAGTGAGTTCCAGGGTATTGTAGAGGGGCTCTATCTCAAGAAACAAAAGTAATAAACAGGGCTGGTGAGGCAGCTCAGGGGGGGTAAAGACAAGTGCTGTCAAGCCTGCCTGGCTGAGTTCAATCCCGGAGCCCCATACAGTGGAAGGAGAGAACTGATCCTTGCAAGCTGTCCTTTGACCTCCACAAGTGTGTAGTGGCACGTGGGTAAACCAACAAAATAACCATAGCCCCAGGACACTCAAATGACATGCAGCAGAGCTAACATGTTTTAAATGTACCAAGGCCTACCAAGATCTCTTAGTAAACCTCAGGAAAGGTGAGCAGTCGCATATGGAAACAGGACACGAGAGAGAATAGAAGTGGCTGAGAGACATGAAAAAGAAGGTCAGTGTGATACATGGCTCAGCGTGTACTTGAGTTTAATCTCAGAGACTCATGTGAAGAAGAAAATCAGTGATACAGTTGTCCTCTGACCTCTACATGTACATGTATGCCATGCTTTACATGCACACACACACAAAGTAAATAAATAATTTTTAATATAAAACGTTTAATATAAAAAATTTAAGTTGGGGCTGGTAAGTCTATAATCCCAACAGAGGCAGGTGGATCTTTATGAATTCAAGACTATTTTCACACCCTCTTTAAAAAAACCATAAACAATCAAAAATATAATTAAATTACTTAATTCAAAAATAGGGTATGGGGTTGGAGAAATGGCTGAATAGAGGAGTAGTTCTCACCCTGGGGGTCATGACACCTTGTGGGATCACATATCAGATACCTGCATATCAGGGATTTACATTACACTTCATAACAGTAGCAAAACTGGGCTGGGTACATGGCTTAGCGATTAAGAGCACTGGATGCTCTTCCAGAGATCCTGAGTTCAGTTCCCGGCAACCACATGGTGGCTCACAACCATCTGTAATGGGGTCTAATGCCTTCTTTTGGTGTGCCTGAAAGCAGCTACAGTGTACTTATATAAATAAAATAAGTACATATTTTTTAAAAAGTAGCAAAATTACAGTTACAAAGTAGCAAGGTTGGAGTCACCACAGCATGAGAACCTGTGTTAAAAGGTCATGGTGTTAGGAAGGCTGAGAATCGCTGGGATTGAGGCTCCCCCAGCCATCCCAGCTGTGCAAGTCTGATGCCCAGAGTTTAATTCCTGGAATACACAGAACACTGGGTGTGTTGCACATGTCTATAATCTCAGCATATCTATAGGAGATAGGGGGGCAGAGACAAGAGAGTCATGGGAAGGTGGGGGGCCAGGTAGCCTTGATCAGGCAGCAGCAACAGAAACAAGACAGGGCAAGCACTAATGCTGGAGAGTTGACCTCTGCCCTTTACACATGTGCTGGGGAATGTACATGCCTATACTCATACACCCAATAGATAAATAAGTGTATCAACTAATTAATGAATTAATGTGAGCTAGACATATGCCTTCAATCCCAGCAGTCAGGAGAGGCTTTTTACAACTTGAAGGCCTTTCTGGTCTCTATCGCCCAGCCAAGTCTACACAGTGAAATCTTGCCTCAGAGAAATAACTACAGGCAAATAAGTGCATGTTAGATTGTCAACCTACCCCATCATGTCTAGCGTATGCAGTGCTTACTTGGGTTTGAACCCAGGGCTTTCTCCCAACCGGGCTACTGTGCAACCCTACTGTGTGGGTTTTTGAGGGCTAGATTTCCAACAATGGCTATTAATGGATGGTGGAGAGTATTTAATTCAATGAATGCATTTGTTGCTGGGGATTGTACTCAGGTTCTTACACATAGTGTGTGCTTTACTACCGAGCTATGTCCTTAACTCCATGTTTTTGGCTGTGATGACATGGTAAGAGACAGAACAGTTCTCTACATAATACATAGACACAGCATCCTTTTCCAGTCTAGGGAGGTGGCTAAGAGTGCTTGATGTTCCTAGTACCCATATCTGGCAACATTCAGTAACTTAGCTCAAGAGGGGTCCCAATGCCCTCCTCAGAAGTTCGTGGATACCTGCACCCACCCACACACATCCTCCTCCCATATACTTCTAGTTAAAAAAAATTAAACATTTTTAAAACTCAACTTTTTTTTTTCTTTTCTTCCTTCTTTGTTTTTGTTTGTTTTGGTTTTTGAGATGGTGTTTCTCTGTTTGAGACTGTCCTGGCTGTCCTGTAACTCATTCTCTAGACCAGGCTGGTCTCAAAGTCACAGAGATCCTCCTGCCTCTGCCTCCCTAGTGCTGGGATTAAAGGCGTGCACCACCGCCATCCTACAGAACCCACCCTTTTCAAATGCTTGGGCAGAATGTCATTTGCTCAGGCTATGGGGTCGTTATGGATGTTTTGGTGACACACCAGAATAGTCAGAACCCTTCTTTTGTCCTTCGTCCTGCAGTTCCTGCTCATTTTCCACAAGGCCGCTGCTGGGGAGCTGCAGGATGACAGTGGGCTGCTGGCACTTGCTAAGTTTTCCGAGATTGATGTCGCCCTGGAAGGTGTCAGAGGTGCCAAGAATTTCTTTGAAGCCAAGGTGAGCGAGCGTCTGTTCCTTTCCTATCCAGTCACTTTTCCTTTACCCGGCCCTATGAGAGGCCCTTCCTAGCCAGGGATCCATTAGCTCCCTCAGGACAAGGAAGGCTGTATAATCCATGCAGGTACCGGTGTGTGGGGTGTGTGTGTGTGTGTGTGTGTGTGTGTGTGTGTGTGAGAGAGAGAGAGAGAGAGAGAGAGAGAGAGAGAGAGAGAGAGAGAACATCCTCACACCATCTGAAAAACAGCTGTAGTTTAGAAGACACCTGACACCTGACACCTGACAGGCTCCAGAGGGTTAGTGGGTTCCAGGCTCCAAGATGTATTTTCCATCTAGACTTTGCTTATGGGTTCCTTTCTATCTCCACAACCACTTGGGTTGCTTCTGGAGCTCCCCTCCCCAAACACACACACACCTGTTTTATATTTTTTACATCTTAAACATCTGTGGTAGAGGGAGAGGGCTGGAGAGATGCTGCTTTTGCAGTGGACTGGGGGTCGGTTTACCGCACCTATACTAGGCAGCTCCCAACTCCTCTAACTCCAGACCTAGGGAATCTGACTCCCTCTTCTGGCCTCTGTGGACACACACACACACACACACACACACACACACACACACACACACATACACCACTTTATCAGTAAAAGCAAATCTTTTAAAAAGTAATATATAGGTCAGAGACAAGCAGGAGAGGGGTCAGGAAAGGGTGCCTGGGTGGCCTGCCCCACATCAATGTTGGCTTCATTGAAAGTGATCCAGAGGTGGGAAGCCCCCACACACAGCCCTGCAACTTCACAGTCATTCAACACTGAGGTACCTCCTCAAAGTTAGCTGCTGCATCCTTGTCTCTGCAGAGCATACGTGTAGATACACAGACAGGATAACCCTCCACACCAAGCAGGGCAGGGTTCAGTGAGACAGTCACATGGTCCCTACCAGGTCGGTCGCCCGAGAGCAGATCTACTTCCTGCACTCAGATTGTTTAGCAATTGCCTGGCTCGTGGGGGAGAAGCCAGCTTGTCATCCTAGCTTTGGGGACTGCATGCTTCTTCAGTTTCCATCCTCTGGGGGACTTCGAGTTTCTTCCAGGAGCTTATCCAAGGCCAGAGTGACCTTGGTGACACCCTGGCCTGCTTAGAGCTCAAAACAGGACTCAATTCTCACTTGTCTGTGATGCTGCTCGGGATAGACTCTGTTGGCAAAGATCAGCCAGCGCATTGACTTCTGAGACCCAGGAAGAGGGGACGGAGCATCTGTCTCCCTCAGGGGGCCCACACAGTATGAGGAGGAAAACCAATGATCCATTGACACAGGGTGTAGAGATGAAGAAGGGTTTCCTTCTTTGATGGAGTCTCTTCTGCCATCAGCTCCATCACATTTGCAGTTACTTGAGGCTTCTTGGGAAGGGGCCTAGGATTAAGGCACGAAGTCGCAGGACACTTCACTACTGTGGTGCGCTGGGCCAAGTGCTGTGGGTAAAGCACGCACGACTCCCTGTGCCTGTGTCATCTAGGCGTGCAGGACCAGTCATGACTTGCCTGTGAGCTCCGCTCCAGCCTCATCCAGTTCTTGAGATGTTGCTGGAAATGTTCACAACCAGTTCTCAGAACCTGTAGCTCCTTTTGCCTAGAGCGCCATCAGGAGGCCTCTGTTTGAAAAACTCTGCTCCTATTGGGACCACTTTCTAGGACAGTTCATTCTTGACTAACCAGGTCTGGAAAGGCACCTCTCCTGCCTGTATTCCCTGTGTAGGTGGCACTGGTTTTTAATCTGTTCAGTGCTCTCAGACGCTTGCAGGAAGAGTATCCATTGATCTGTCTGTAGAGCAGTTAATATTCTGCCTCTGGAATGTCTCTCTTCTGATGTGCTTGGGCTCCTGGCAGGGATTTTCCTACAACAGTGCTGGGTTAGAAGGAAACTGAACACAACCAGAGACCACAACCAGAGACAAAGCCACCATGGCGTGACCACGAGTTTGCTCACTTCGAAGCCATCAAAGATTGAGATGAAGCTGTGTGATAGGTGTAGGCAGACATCCAAAATAAAGCAAACAAAATAATATGTGGGAACTTGGTTTTAAATTCGGAAAACAGCCTAGATAATTATGCATGAAAGTATTAGTAATTAGTTAAGTCAGAGGACTCATTTTTATATCTTTAGAGTGTCATAGAATTAGTGTGCTTTGTTTTTATAAGGAGAAAAGATGAAACGCAGAAAGAAAAAAAAACAATAAACTTTTTCCTACTTGCTGTGTTTATATGTCTGCCTCCCCAGCGAGACTCAAAGGCAGAGTAGGCGTGTTATCTTTGTAATTACAGCACCCGGTGTGTAATGGCTCTCAATAAATGTTCTGCATGAATGACGAATGGAAGGAGGCGCTGCTTGGACTTGGGAGAGGCCATAAAGGAGATGACACTGGTGACAGATGTTCCAAGATGAATGGGGATTCACCTTGTAATCAAGGAAGGGAGGCGTTCTGGTCATGGGAACTGCAAGTGAAGGCTCTAAGGCATGGAGGGCCAGGAGTCCTGGAGGCTAGGGAGGACATGGGAGTGTGAGCACACAGGGCTGACACCATGACTGGGAAAGCAAGCCAAGATGTAAGTATGCAGACCTAGAAATGGGGTCATACTTCTCCCCCTTTTGTCATGTGACAGATAATTCTCCAGATCAGATGGTCCCTGGGTGTAACCCCCAGGCTGAGAAGACACCTGTAGAATGGCCTTCCAGGCCAAACCCAAGTCGCTCAAACTTTTTTAGGTGTGTGTGGGGAGGCTGAGTTGTCAGGAAACGTGGCTGATCCAGTGTGGCAGGTGTCTTCACATGCAGCCACACACACATAGCACACACATAGCACACACACACAGCCCTCAGAGGTGTTTGTCCAGGTCTGACCTAGGACTAGGAGAGGTTTCATTCATTCTCTTTTTGTTTTGTTTTGTTTTAAAGATTTATTTACTTATTTCATGTACATGAGTATACTGTCGCAGAAACGCCAGAAGAGGGCATCAGATCCCATTACAGATGGTTGTGCACCACCATGTGGTTGCTGGGAATTGAACTCAGGACCTCTGGAAGAACAGTTAGTGCTCTTAACCTCTGAGCCATCTCTCCAGTCCTAGGAGAAGTTTCTACAGGTGCGAGGGAAGGAATATCAGTTGTCAAGCATTGTGACAGTGAGGCCAGGGACAGTATAATAACACACAACTTTAGAACTTCAGTGCTCATGACTACCTTATTGGGAAACTTGGGGAAACCAATAGGAAGTGTGCATTGAGGAGAGCTGATTTTTTTTTTTTTTTACTATCAAGAAAGCTCCTTCCCCAAGTAGAAGTGGTTTGAGGAGGGAAAACTGGTGGGCTTTGGTGTAAAGTCCAAGGTAACTTCAGGTACAGTAGAGGCATGCATAGATTTGGTGGACATAGTACTGTTTGCAAGAGGTCCTCCAGTCACGGCCACATGGAGGCTATGAAAATATGTCTGTCTTAGATATTTGTATGTCTTGCTGTAAGGGTAGATCATGAAGCAAGTTGTCCATTCCCTGTATCTGTCTTTAGCAATGGCTGGATCATAGCTGTCCTCATAGCCCCTGGGGGCAGGGGTGGCCCATAGTCCACATACCAGGTGAGCTTCCCATAGGAAGAAGGAGGAAATAGATTTATGGGTACCCAGGAACACAGAGGATGGGAGCCATCATCCCAAGTGTATGTTGAGCCATCAGGACTTGCATTTAAGACTTCAGGGAAGTTGGGTCATCAGAGGTCCAAGGGAATACTGGAGAAAAATGACACTTTGCTGGACAAGAGCGGTTTGGGTTTTTTAAATTTCATTTTTGTGTTTTGTTAGTTACATGTGTGGCTATGTCTGTGCTGGGGGTATGTGACCATGACTGCTGGTTCCCAAAGAAGGAAGAGTTGTTAGATATCTCAGGATTTAAAGGTAGCTTTGAGCCTCTTGGTGTGGGTGCTGGAGAGATGGCTCAATGGTTAAGAGCACTGGCTGCTCTTCCAGAGGTCCTGAGTTCAATTCCCAGCAACCGCATGGTGGATCACAACCATCTGTAATGGGATCTGATGCCCTCTTCTGGTGTGTCTGAAGACAGCTACAGTGTACTCATTTTAAAAAGAAAGAAAACAAATGAACTTAGGTCCATCTGGAAGAACAGAGTGTGCTCCTCACCTCAGCCGTCTCTCCATCCCCAGCAATTCCCTTCTTCCAACATGTGGGTCCTACAGATGGAGCTCAGGCTGTCAAAGTTGGCAGCGAGCTATCTGGTCAGCCCTCAGCAGTGATGCTTAAGGGATCAGTTTCACCCTGTTGGACTGATTGTATTGAGTTAGGACTAGAAGAGACCAGGTAGGAGAAGCCCCGAGCCAAGTCCCTTTTGCAGATGCCTGGGCAGGTGTGACAGTAGCTTGGGGTTAGGTAAAAGCATTTTTTGTTTACTTTGTAGCCTCTGAGAGAGGTCAGCATCTGTTCGTATCAGGGGGAAATTGTCTAGGAAACACAGAAATAAAAAACAAGATGACTGAAAAGATAGGGCATGGGATGGGGGTTTAGGGTCAGAGGTAGGCTATAGAACCCAGAGGAGAGATGGTCAGGGGTGGACTATAAGAACCTAGAGGCAAGCTGGACTTCTGTGGTGCAGGAGATGAAAGATTCCTGGGTGAAGAGATGTCAAACTCTTGCTGTCCTAGCTAGGAATGGTGGGAAGAGGCGGACTTGGTGCTGGGTCAGACCTCTTCGAATGCTTCAGGTTAATACACCAACACCCTGGAGGTAGGTGTTGTTGTCCCCTTTGGGTTGGTGTGTGTGTGTGTGTGTGTGTGTGTGTGTGTGTGTGTGTGTATGAGAGAGAGGGGGGGGCAAGGCGAGAGAGAGACTTGAGAAAAAAAATCTATCATATCGTGGGCTGACCTTGAACTTTTAATCTTGTTGCTATCACTGCCCCAGTGCTGGAAAAACAGGCATTGGCCAACAGGCCCAACAATTGTCTCACATTGAAGATAAGGATGTTGAAGTTTAGACAGTGTTTCCTTGGTAAATTTTTAGCAACGAACTATCATCTTGCAATCCTAGCATTCCGGAGATAGGAACTTCAATAGTTCAAGGCCCAGTGCACTATGTACAGAGTTCAGGAGTTGCATTATAAACACCAAGTTTGTTTTAAATTCTGTAAATAACATACTTTATATCATTTGTCATACTCCACGCAGCTATTGATTTGCAGAGATTAATCTGCAAAGGTGTTTTTTCCTCCCTGGACTCTTGCATCTGTTGCCCGATTGTGGTTGCAATGGACAAAAGAAAACAGTTTCTAGGACTGGAGAGATGGCTCAGTGGTTAAGAGCACTGGGTGCTCTTCCGGAGGACCTGGGTATGTGTTCCAGCACCCACATGGCCGTTTACAACTGTCTGTAACTCCAGTTCCAGGGCTTACAAAGTCCTCTTCTGGTCTTTGTGGGTACCACACATACATGTGGGGCACAGACTTAGATGAAGGCAAAAATACCTAAACATATTAAAATAGAATTAATAAAAAGATGAGTTTCAGTACAAATGTTAGTTTCTGGTTTGAGATAATTCGTTTAAAAAAAAAAAGTGAAAGAATGAATTCTGAAACCTCAGGCTGGGTGTGATGGTGCATGCCCGTAATCCTAGCCCTTAGGAAGCCAAGGCAGGTTCACAGTACGTTTGAGGCTAGACTGGGCTGCATAGGAAGTAGCAGGACTGTGAGAGCTACAGCGACTGTATCTCACGGGGCTGAGTGTTACAGCTCCGAGAAGAACATTCCCCAGGCGCTCAAGGAGTACCGCTTAAGTCACACCGTACAAGAAACCTCCCACAAGAGATTTTACTGGGAGACGAAGAAAGTGTTTCAGGCCAGAAGCAACAGAGAACTGAGCAAGAGACAGGCATATATAGGGTTTCGTGGGGAAAGAGTTTTTCAGGGTGGAAATTTCCAGGGTGAGGATTGGGGAGATTTCAAGTTCTGAGCCTGGGCAAGCCCAGGGGTTGGTGGGTTTTTGAGCTCAGAGATAAATGGGTTGGAGCTCATGGATTGGTAAATTTTCAACTAGTTAAAGTGTTTGCTGCAAGAGGGTCAGAGTTCAGATCGCCAGAACCCTTGTGAAGCAGGATATGTTAACACACATCTATAATCTCAGCTCTCTTGTGGCAAGAAGGCAAGTGGATTTGAAGCAGTCCCTAGAAACTAGCAGACTAGCCTGCATACAGAAACATGAGTAAGAAAGCAACTTTGTTTCAAACAAGGTGAGGGTGAAGACCAACACTTGAGGTTGTCCTCTGACATCAAGACAATCAAGACACACACACACACACACACACACACACACACACACACACACACCACCACCACCACCACCAACAAAGAAAGAGACACAGGCACACAAAGGCAGAGAGACAGGGAAGAGGTAGAAAGGAGAGGAAAAAACCCTTCAACTTCATTACTTGATGTACTAAGCAATTTTTTGTTGAAGATTTCAAGTTCCAAGAGTTCTCACTGCCTCAGGACACTTCATGATGCAAAGGCCGCAATTTAAATTTTCCTCTGCATTTTTAACATTTTCTCAGCCCACTATGACAAGATTGTGTAGACAGAGACAATGAAGGCCAACTGTGTGATGTTCGCTGTTTTCCATGATGTAAATATTCACACTGAGATGGCTCAAGTTCTCGGTGGAACGTGGATGCAGGTGGAGTCAGGAATTGATTCACAGTCAAAAAATCATCACCAAGCATTCCCACTCTGGAGACACAGCCCTAGCAGATAATAGTAACATGTAATATGATGGCCCTTCAGTACTCAACCCTTTTTCTGTTCGTGCAATTGATTATAGATTTGTTGAATTTGAAATTTTGTAATGACGAATTTTATAAATGGCTCACAGGGATTCTAGGAATGAAAAAGTTTTTTTTTTTTTTTTTTTTTTTTTTTTTTTTTTTTTTTTGAGCAGTTACAAGCCAGTAGTTACAAGTTACAAGTACAAGCTTGTAGGTTCAGCAAACCTTCAGGTAATGGAAAGACTACACGTGTTTTCTTCAAATTGAAGGAGGCAGAGATGGAAGGGATGGGTGACCGCTGTGAGGAGACAGATAAGAAAGAAATGCACTGAAGACCCAGCTCTGGCTGGAAATCCCAAGTCCCAGGGGTTCTACCCACTATCCTTATAAGAGGTTTTATTGTTTTAATGTATAAGAGTCTTTTGCCTGCATGTATGTATGTGCACCACATGCCTACAAAGGCCAGAAAGAAGGTGTCCAGAGTCCTTGGAACTGGAGATTCAGATGGTTTGGGATTGTCATGTAGATTCTGAGAACTGAACCTTTGTCCTCTGTAACTGCTGTTACTCACTAAGCTTCCTCTCCATACTGAAGAGATTGTTTCTTAAGTGTGTCCTCAGCTTGGAAGCATGCATTCTAAATTGTGGCAGTGAGGGTGGACCTTGATGAGGGGGATGAGCAGATAAGATGGTGTGCCAGACAAAATCGAAGCTGGGGACTGAGGGTGTAGTTGCCCTTTGTGCACATGAAGGGGTTGGTTCTAGACCCCACAATGTAAAGTGGTGTGTAGGGTTGGAGAGTGTACTTAACAAAGCACTTACCTGGCAAGCACAAGAACCCAAGTTCAAGTCCCTGAATCTACCTGTTCTATCCGGGTCCTTGGGGCTCTGTAGCAAGCCAGCCAGCCAGCCAGCCAGCCAGCCAGCCTACTTACTTAGCAAGCTCCAGGCTAAAGCAAGGTGGGCACCTGAAGAACCTCAAGGGTCTTATGGCCTCTGCATGTGGGTGTACACATGTGCATGTTTACATTTGCACACATATGAAGTGGCTTATGCTTGCACAAACCTATGTATATCCCCCCATATATTTTAATGCAGCTAAGCGTTGAGGAATTTAGAGATTTATTATGTGTTTTGATTTCATTTTGGTAGTTTTTTAAAATAAAGTCTCATACATAGCCCAGGTTGGCCTCAAACTTGTAATCTTCCTGTCTTTGTCTCCACAGTGCTACAAATTAAATTTGTACACAAATGCACATGGTGAGATCTTTTATTTGCTCTAAGTACTGAGGACCAAATCCAGGGCTTCGTTCCTGTAAAATATACACTTCTATTATTGGCTATACCCACCCACAGCTCAGTATTCAGTGTTGCAAAAACATAGATAATAATAAAGATTATACATAATAGTCAACACAAATAAGTAACAAAAGAAGGTGAGCAGGGGCAGCAAGTGCCATGTCATGTTCATTTTCTGAAGCCACTGATTTTGGAAACAAAATTGGATAAGAACTACAGGCCATGAAAAGTCTCATTTCTTTTTATTTTGGGACAGAGTCTCATTATATAGCCTTGGCTGGCCTGAAACTCTCTGAGTGGTGCAGGTTGTCCTCAGACTTACAGAGGTGTGCCTGCTTCTGCCTCTGAGTGCTGGAATGAACAAAAGTTATGCACCACTACAGCCAGCTAAGGAAAAAAATGTTTATGTCAAGTATTGTAGCTGGGGAGGGGGGAGGGTAAGAATAGGGTCAAAGTAAATGAAAATTTTAAAATAAGTTTTAAAAAGAGAAATGCAGCTGTGAGAATCAGGGCCATGGGTGATAGTGCATACCTATAATCCAGTCTTAGGAAGTAGACTGTAATTATAATATTTATGGAGATTCACTCTAGGCATAAGGTTAACAAACTGGAATATAACTATAGCATTTAAGGAGATTCACTTTAGGTGCAAGTTAACACAATGGCAGATGTAATAGTGAAAAAATTGGGGGCTAAAGAGCTTTCTCAGTTAAGAGCAGGCACTGCCCTGAGTTCAGTTCCCAGCGCCCACATCACATGACTCACAACCACTTGTTGCTCAGCTCCAAAGGCACCCAGACACGTGCACACTTATCATTTTTAAATAAGTGTAATTAAAAATTAAAAATAAATTCAATTAATTCATTTTAAAAGTTTTAAATAAAGACTCATATGTAGCCCAGATTGGCCTCAATTCTGTAAACTTCCTGCCTTTGTGTCCAGACAGATTTTAATTAAAAAGAAATGAATTTAATTAAGAAGAAATGTATGCCCATTTCCTGATTCTCAGGTTTGAATTCACAGCCTCACGCATGCTGAGTACATAAGCGGTCACTGGATTCTACTTCGTACCCCCCCCCTGGATTCTACTTCGTACCCCTCCCCCGTGTTCTACTTCACACCCCCCCCAAACAATGCTTACATTAAATCCCGCTGGAGGTGTGAGGACAAGCACAGCAGCCATGGAGATAGCACGTCAAACAAGAGAGCAATGGATATCTTCTGTGAAGGAGTTGACTGGTGGGAAATATAGGAACAATAGTGAGCTGTCAGCAGAAGCTTCTGAGAACAGCTAGCCCCAGTGGGACAGGCTTTTAAGCTTAGCCACTTGGGAAGCTAAGGCAGCAGGATAACAAGTTGTCAGCCCAACCCTGTCTCAAAAAACTGAAGAGAAGTCTGAGGATACAGGACGACAAGGGGAGATGCCTAGTTTTGGGGAGGTCTTTTCTAAAAGACAGTTCCAAGATAGATAGATAGGTAGGTATGTAGATAGATAGATAGATAGATAGATAGATGGATGGATGGATGGATGGATGGATGGATAGATAGATAGATAGATAGATAGTCAGTTTTAAAATAGACTGCCTAGACAGACAGACAATAGGTAACCATCAACTTCCCGTAGGTCCTCACGGGTCGGGGCTCGTGAGCCATTTTCTATCCCATGCTAGAATGCTGACCGGCTTGGTCTCGTGCAGGTCATGGACAAGCAACTGTACAGCTGCTTGCCACTCTTTCAACCCCAGTATTCCCTGACCTCTGACTCTTGTAGAGTTTCCACCCACCCTTCCGTGATTGTCCCTGAGTCTTGGGGAAGGTGTGTAATGTAGGTGTCTTATTTGTGTCTGAGCACTCATAGCGGATTTAACTCTGCTGCTTGACCACCCATGAGTTTCTGCATTGGTCAGCTGCCCTTTCTGATGCACAAAGAACTTTTTTGCAGAGGTCTGAGAGTAGCACTGGTTCCAGAACTGGTCCACCAGAATGTAGCAATACCGCTGTGAAACCAAAGAAATGTAAATGTGGGAAATGGTTTAGGGAAGTGGCTTCACAGTAGAGCTTGCCTCCCACTGGGAGCTAGTGGATATGCACTAGCACCCTGAAAAAAAAATCAAGAAAGAACACCCCCATCCCCTGCCCAGGGAGGGTGGAGAGATGATGGCTCAGTGGTTAAGAGCACTGACTATTCTTCCAGAGGTCCTGAGTTCAATTCTAAGCAACCACATGGTGGCTCACACCCTTTTGTAATGGGATGGATGTTCTCTTTTGGTGTGTCTGAAGACAGCTATAGTGTACTCATACATATAAATAAATCTTTAAAAATAGAGAGAACAACCTCCCCCTTCCACTACACAAATAGAAGCAGGTAGAAGCCAGCCACAAGTAAAGCATCGGTATCAGCGCTCAACAGTAGATTGTGGACCAAAGGAAGAGATGTTATTGGAGTCCTTTGTCCAAGGTTTACACGGTCACTGCAAAGGTTTGAGTTGCTAGCTTCTCCATATCCTACCCTGCCCTCACTGAGTCATCTGTTTGCTATTTCTCTACAGGCCCAGGCCTTGTCATGCTCCAGTAAGTTCGAAGCTGAGCTGAAAGCTGAGCAAGAAGAGCGGAAACGGGAGGAGGAGGCCCGGAGGCTCCGCCAGGCAGCCTTCCGGGAGCTCAAGGCAGCTTTCAGCGCGTAGTCCTGCTGAGGTGACCCTTGACCACAGCTGTGCCTTACTGACACCCTGGAGGTGATGACGAGGATTTTCACATTTTAATCCCTGCAGCCCTCTGCGCAAATGACCTCCCCCTCAAGGCCCAGGCCCATTTCTTAGTGCTTCTGGATAAAAGTGACTGCTTTCATCCTTATCAGGGTCCTGGCCCCTTCCAAACGGTTTGCCAGCTGCCTTTCCCAGCCTTCACTCCTCTGCCGTTATCTGTAGCCGAGATTCGTTTCTTCTTGGAAACCTTACTTGTCCCCGCATGGTCCTATGTCAACAAGCCCTGTTCATCCGTGGTTCTCAGAACACATGTTGCCGGTTGTCCTGGGTAGTTGTTTTTCTCCTTGTGGTTCTTGCATTGTTTCCCGGCCAGCATCTGTCTTCTTGTTATTACTCAGATTTCGCTGACTTCTTTTTCATCGTCTACCACTCTAGTGTGATGGTGGGATTTGAAGGAGGACTTGTGGATCAGAACCTATATCCCCTCAGCAACCAGGGACTTAACACCTATCCTTTCATTGCCCCTCGTTATTCATTTCCCAGTCCAGCCATTTTCCCACTCCCACCTCTTTACTGTTAGAAGTAATATTAGTGAGTAGAAGGGTAGCTGTCATCCAACCCCATGCAAATGAGAGTGGACCTGTGAAATTCTCAAGTACCATCCAAGGTCTTTTGAAGTCATGACCATCTTCCCATGTATGATATAGCTCCAAAGAACTTAAATGTATTCTCGCCCATGGGACAGATTTTTGTATCTTGCGAGTTTCTTGAGACTTCTCACAAATACCAGGGGGTTGTATTTTTTAACAAAACAAAAATTCTTAATGTCATATTTATTACTTCTCTTTTGTAACTGCTGTCCCTCTATCTTACAGCTGTTTACTTTTAAATAAAATATGCAAATGATTTTTGCCTTCATACCAGTGTGCCTTTGATCTTCTTCAAATCAGGGGATGGAAGAAGCCTTGGGCTTCTGTTGACGTTGAGTTCCTGAAGTATGGGTAGAGATAGAAACAGATTATTTGCCTAGAATACTTGAGTTCAAGCACTGTACTTTTGCGGTAATTTAAAAAAAGGCTATAACCAGTTCCCGAGCACTACTGCTCTGTACCGCCCCCAGCCATCTCTGTCCCAGGCGGTCGTGGGCCACCTTCTCCTTGCTGTCCCCCTGCCAGCTGAGAAGTTTGCTCATATGCTCCACAGCCCAGTAATATCATGACTCAACAATCAATAATTTATCAATCATATTTATATGTTAAATTCTCAGTCTATAATCCGTCCAAACAATACATTCACTGCCAGTTAACGAAGATATAAACTCACCTAGACAAGATAAAATCGATGTAGTTCACCTTGATCTGAACCATCCTCCTCTGCTGTCTCCATCTTGATTCTTCTTCCTCCTCTCTCCTGCCTTACAAAAACTTTCTCCCTGCCCCACTCTCTACTGTCCAATCATGTATGGCCTTGACATCAACCTCCACCTACAATCAGTTATGAGTAATGGATCCCTGTATTCTCAGCATTTTAGAATATAGATGCAAAATTCACATTTATGGTTATCCTTGGCTATAGGGTGAGTTTGAGGCCAGGCTAGGTTACATGAGACCTTGTTTTAAGAGAAGCCAGGGGAATCCCAAGAAAGAGGGTGATCAGGGATTCAAGGAGCCAACACACAAGAAACAACCCACGGATCAAATAAGCAAGGGTTATTAGGGGCTCACAGAGTCTGAAGTGACAATCATGGACCCATATGTGTCTGAGCTAGGTCCTCTTTATATATATTATGGTTGCATAGCTTGGTGTTCTTGTGTGACCTCTAACAGTGGTAGCTGGGTATATCATGACCCTTGCACATGAAACCCTTTTTCTCCTAGTAAGTCACCTAACCCAGCCTTGATTTGAGGGTTTGTGCCTAATCTTATTGTAATTTGTTATGAGAAGTTCAGTTGATATCCCTGGGAGGCCTGCTCTTTTTGGGGGGACGGGAACAGGAGGAGTTGAAGGAACAAGAATGGAACTAGGGGAGCTAAGAGGAACAGAGTCAAAGAATATTGCGTTCAGGATATAAAGTATGTGAAGAATAAAAAATTAAAATATATATGTACATTGACCAGCATCAAAAGCAACAAAGAAACAAAAAAGGGATGGGAGGAAAAAGCAAGCAATAAAGCTGGGTGGTTGGGGCAATAAAAACAGAAAGAGAAAGAAGAAAGGAAGAAAAAAAGAAAGAAAACAAGCAAGCATGATAGTGGTGGTGACACCTTTAATCCCAGCACTTGAGGGCCGTAGGCAGGCAGATCTTTGTGAGTTCAAGGGTAGCCTGGTCTACAGAGAGAACCAAGGTAGCCAAGGTTATACAGAGAAACCATGTCTGGAAAAAAACAATAAACAAAAATTGACAAAAACACAGTGGGCTGGGAAGGTGGGTTACACTGACAATGACCCTAAGGCCGACCTGTTCTTCTCTTCGCTCCAATGAGGATTCTTTCAGCTGCTGGTAAAAATCTGTAGTTTGTTTCTTTTGCTTTTTGATCCATTGACACTCTTACTAGAGCAAAGCTTATATTGACCTTGGCCTATTAACTTTAACAAATGTTTCACACCAATGAAAGAAAATGGTCTGTAGTTGGGACCAGAGGTGGAATTTTTGTTGTTGTTACCATTGTTCAGTTTCTCTGTAAATCCAATCTCTTTAATACACTCTATTAATATTGACCAGCAAGATGGCCCAG
Source organism: Micromys minutus (assembly GCF_963924665.1). Classification (NCBI taxonomy): domain Eukaryota; kingdom Metazoa; phylum Chordata; class Mammalia; order Rodentia; family Muridae; genus Micromys; species Micromys minutus. The sequence goes on from NC_137954.1 coordinate 35,745,602, forward strand.
CAGGTACAGAAGCTTGCTATCAAGTCTGACCACTTGAGTTTGATACCCAGGCCTCACAGGTAGAGAGAGAACCAACTTCCTCAGGTTGTCCTCTGGACTCCATATGTATTCCTTAGCAAATGTAGGGCTGGTGACACTCAGTGGATAAAGGTGCTTGCTGCCAAACCTGATGAGCTGAGTTTGGTCTCTGGGTCCCACATGGTATAAAGAGAGAGCCAACTCCCAAAAGTTTTTCTAGACATAACTGAGAAAAACAAATCTTGAGACAAATGCTTTCATAAGACTGACCTGGGCAAGCCTGTGGAACATATTCTTAATTTGTGTTTGATGTGAGGGGGCCCAGGTCCTGGTGTCACCCACCCCTGGGCATGTGGTCTTGAGGGGGTTAAGAAATCAGGCTAAGCAAGCTACAGGGGTCAAGTCAGTAAGCAGCACCCCTCCATGCGTGTGCATTAGTTCCTGCCATGATTTCCCTTTATGGCAGAATTTGGACCTGTGAGCTGAAACAAACACTTCGTCACAAAGTTGGGTTTTGTTGTTGTTGTTGTTGTTGTTGTTGTTAAAGCACAAAGTTGTTTTTGACTATCATATTTTATCTCAACAATAGAAACCTTAAGACAGCAAATTTGAGGTCTCCTGGACTACAGGAGACACTGTTTCCAAACCAAAAAAGAAAGAAAGAAAAAAAAGCCAAACAGGAAAAAAATAATCTTCCTGTACTAACAGCCAACATAAGCGTTTAAACTCTCAAGTGATACAAAATGTCCCACAAGAGTTCTTAAGACAGAAGATGACATGTCTTGGGCCAGGTGACTACAAAGAACAGAGGTACCATGTCTTTGTATCCTCTTGGTCCACACTCCATGTCCTGCAGAAACTGTTCCTTGCATAATGCTACCCAGGTTCCCAGCCTCCATCTCCAGGGCCAAACCCCAGCCCTTTTCTGATTCTTCCCTGGGGCTCTGGAGTGACTAGACTGGTTTTTCTACTCTCCCTTTGCCTTCTGTTTAGCTGGGACAGTCTCTGAAATGCAAATCTGTTCCTAGCATCTTCCTTCAAGCATTGACCCCTGCTCATCTGGCCTGTGTGCTACCTTCCACCCTTCCCCTTAGAACCCCAAGGCCTGGGTCTGAAAGTTCCTGGAAGTGCCACACCTCCACTCTTGCTCAAGCTGTTCCCTCTGATGGCCTTCTTCCCCCCCCCACCTCTCACTAGTGATCTACTTCTCCTTGACTCAGCCCTGAGGAGCTTCAAGAAGCATTCTCAATACTCCTAGGAGGGCAAGGAACACCCTAGGGTTCCCCTTTTACCTCCAGGCTTCTGTTGTAATAATCCTACATTCCAAAGGATTCCCCTCTCTGCCCTCCTGTTAGGGCTACAAAGCTCTCTCTAAAAACAAGAAACAAAACAAAAATACAAATTAAAAACAAAAACAACCTCCCACGTGTTTGTTTGTTTATTATGTGGGGGAGGTGGGGGCTGCATGTATAGACAGAAGACAGAAGGTCAGAAGACAACATGCAAGACTCAGTTCTCTTTTCCCACCACGTGGGTCCCTGGGATTGAACTCAGGTTGTCTGGCTCGAAGGCTTTGCTGTGCTATCAAGCTGGCACAGGACTATGTGAACCTTTGCAAGGGCAGGAAGTCTCCTCTGTCTGCTGCTCTAGGCCTAAACAGTAACCAACTGGCAGCTTTGTATATAGATTTTGTATGTAAATGTGTATGAAAATATCATGAAGTTTGTTGGATAGATGGATAGATAAGGCAGAGTGCTCATTGCTGATGTCAAAGAGCACCCAAGCACCTATTGTTATAATAATGAAATGCCCAAAGCCAAGCATGTGGTGCTGGCATCTGTTGAGGGCACTCATAGAAGACCATCAGTACTGCAGAATCATGTGTGGGTAAGTCCTATTCTCCGGCCAGATAGGACTTCCAAAGTAAGCAGAAAGTTATCTTTTCTGTCTTTATAACAGTTCTCTCAGGAGAAGCAAATTCATGGGCCTCTGGAGGAAAATGTGAATCCCCTCAGAATGCTGTGCTCTCAAGGTTCCTCTTCCTCTTCTTCTCCTCTTCCCCTTCTTCCTCCTCTTCTTCCTCTCTCTCTGGCTCCCCACCCCGTAGTTCAGGTTAGCCTCGAATTTTCTATGTAGCTAAAGATGACATTGAATTCCTGTTTCTCCTGACTCTTATTTCATAAATTCTTGGATTAAGAGCTGGTGGGGCTTTGGTTCCTGGGCCTGGAGTCTGGGACAGAGACCATGAAGAGAAAGAGGAGGAAGGAGGAAGAAGGCATTATGAGAGAGGTATATTGTGAGCACATGGCCCTGAGTGCTGGCCTGTTGGGATAGGAGCAGCCCAGGCAGAATATGGTAAATATTCTTGTATCTCAGGATTACTGACAAGGAAGTAGACAAAGTAGCGTAGAGGGTTGATTATCGCCCAGCTCTAGTGCTTTAGGACTTATTATAAAGATAAAGGTTTTGTGTCTTTTATTTTGGAACTAAATGATCAAAGATGGAATAGAAACCCCCAAATAAAGTTGACTGCAACAACATGCATGAAGGAAAAACATTCACACACATAGATATAACTGCAGAGCATATGGCTAAGGATATTGAAGGTCAATGGTAGAGCCTTGAATACATTGCATAAGACAGATGCAGTAGCATGTGCCTGAATTACAAGCACTTATGAAATAAGACTTGGGAGGAAGACAAGTTCAATTTCATCTTTAGCTTCATAGAAAGTTCAAGGTCAACCCGAACTACCTGAGACCCTGTGGCAAAGGAGGGGTAGAGAGAGGGAGGGAGGGAGGGAGGGAGGGAGGGAGAGAGAGAGAGAGAGACAGACAGACAGACAGACAGACAGACAGACAGACAGACACACACACACACACACACACACACACGGGTGAGGGGAGTCCTTAGGTCACTGAGAGCACAGAGACATTGCTATTGTCTCCTTTGCTCATCTGTTTGAGATAGGGTCTCCTTATATAGCCCAGGCTGACCTGGAACTCATCTTTCCAGCTTCACTCTCCCAAAGACTGGGGTTATCACTTAGTATCCAGAATGCTTGGTCAGCTAATGTCTTTTTAAGAATTTTTTATTTTTTATATTTTATATTTTATTTATTTTTATTTTTACTATTTTGAGACAGAGTCTGTCTTTGTTGTCTTGGTTCTCCTGGAACTAGCATGTAGACCAGGCTGGTTCAAACTCTCAGAGATCTGCCTCCCTCTGCCTCTATTATTATTTTTAAATTACGGGTATATTTGTGTATGAGCATTTGTGAGTATCGGTACCCACAGAATCCAGAAGAGGGCATCAGGTCCCTTGGAGCTGGAGTTGTGATGCAGGTGGTTTGAGTCTCCTAACATGGATGATGGGAACTAAACTCATGTCTTGTGGGAGAGCAACATCTCCTCTTAACTGCTGCCTTGTCATCTCTCTAGGATTGCTATTGTCTTTTTGACAGATAATTGAGTGATTTTTTTTTAACATTGAAATTTCTGTCTGTGTTAGATACTCAATTCTGCATTAACAAACCATCTGATGATTTAATGGCTTAAAATAATAATTAACATTTATCAGCTCACTGAGCATCTGAGAAGGCTAGGGATTCAGAAGCAGTTTAATTGGATGAGTCTGACTCAGGGTCTCTCGTGTGGCTGCAGTTAAAATGGCAAGGCAGGTGGAGTGCCGTCATCTAAGACTGCACTTGGGCTGGAGAAGCTGTTTGTAATGTGACTCACTCCTGTGGTTTAAAGGTTGGTGCTGGCTGTTGGCAGGAGGCCTCAGTTGCCAGCCATGGAAACTTCTTTGGGTTTTTTTTTTTTTTCTTTTCTTTTTTTCAGTGTTTTCTCAACATGGAGAAGCACTTGCTGTACCTCTGCCTCCCCTTCTCCCCCCAAAAACAAGATGGATGTGTGGTCTACCTGTGAAAAGACCACCTGATTGTGGTCAAGGGTTTTATTGTTAGAAAGAATGACAACTGGGGTGGATTTCAACCCAGCCCAAGTACTTTAAGAGAGTAGCTTGTAAGTACTTGTGGACTTTAGCTTCAAAAAGCACACTGTCATTCCCTAGTAGCCTTCTGATTACATAGGTTGGCTTTATTGAGAGGAAATGATGGGAGCCATCTTAGAGCTAGCCATTTTAGAATCAGTTCTTAATCACAAGTAACAGGCTCTAAGCCAGACTGATTGAAATAGGGAAAGAACCAGTTGAGAAGACATTGATGAGCTCCCAGAAAGACTAGCAGAGGAAGGGGATAGGTATCAAGCTAAAAAATGGGAATGAGGCCAAGCAACTGGGACACAAGCCAAGACTACAGCCTGGGAATTAGCCAGGGATGGTACCGCTGCCCTGGCTGCTCAGAGCTCTGTGGTGGTGTGCTTCTCCGGGTCATTTACCCGGCTCTAGATTCCAAAGCTAAGCTCAGTCATGTGCCCACAAGTTGGGGTTGAGGGGTAGCATTTAGATTTTTTTTTTCTGTCTTTTGTATTAAAAAAAAAAAAAAAAAAAAAAGCAGGTGCTGCCAGGTCCTGTTTTCCATTAACAATCTTACTTTACCCAAACATGGGAATGTATTCTAAGTGCAGAAGTCATTAGAAAGTGGCAGGTGCCCACTGCAGAGGCACCCATAGGCTTTTGTTTGTTTGCTTACTTGTTTTTAGATAGGGTCTCATTGAGTAGCCAAGACTGTCCTGGAACTCACAGTCTTCCTGTCCCAGCCTCTCTGGTGTTAAGATAAGAATTCGAATGGCTGCTTCCGCCTTCCTTCATGACTTTGGACCTTGGAATATTTCCTGTAAGTAAAAAGGACAAGGTAGAAGAGAAAATAATTTTAAGGGAACCTATACAGTATTCTTTTTTAAAAAGAGAATATTATTTTTATTTATTCCTTAAGAAGGCCATACATGTATACAATGTATTTTGATCATATCCACTGCCTTACTGTCCACCCCCTACTTCTCTCAGTCAGTGTTCTTTCTAACAATAAAACCCTTGACAGCAAGCAGTCAGTCTGGCCACAGGTGTATCACACATTCACAGAAATGTGAAAGTTGGTGTCAAGGCAATATATGATTCGACAGTAGAGTGTGGGGCAGGGACAAAGTTTTTGTAAGGCAGGAGAGAGGAGGAAGGAGAAAGAATCAAAATGGAGATGGCAGAAGAGGATGGTTTGGATCAAGGTGAACTAGATCAGTTTTATCCTGTCTAACTGGGTGGTTTATATCTTTATTAATTAGAAGTGAATTCATTGTTTGGATGGATTGTGGATTGAGAATTTAACATATAAATCTGTTTGATAAGTTACTGATTGTCGAGTCATATTTTTACCAGGCAGCGGAGGACAGTGTGTGAAAGCAATAGCTGAGAGGCAGCTGGAGTGTGCAGATCCGGCTCTGTTGCCCAAGCTGGGTGAGAATACTCAGGACCCTCAGAGCGAAATGCATGTGTGCCAGGCATGGTAACTACTTGCCTAGGGAACCAAGTGGAAAGGGCAGCTTGCGGACTGTGTAGCAGAGTAGCAGCTGGGTCCACACGTGCCATATGGCCCTAATGGTGCCAGCACTAGCACGGGGTAAGAGGTTACCACTTTTTAAATATTTACCACAAGAGAAATGAACATTGAAAACAAAAGACATCTTGTTTGTTGGGGGGAAAGCCAGGGTTACAGCAATATGCATGGTGACATTACATGTTTGGCTTGTCTGTTTTAGATGGGATGCATAAAACTGTGTTTCTGCCCAAGAAGAATGGACACTTCATGACAGCAGCAACCACATGGGCTTCAAGATATCCACAGTATCCCCAGAACAGAGTAGTACCATATATGCAGAAACCCATCGTTCCTGTTCATATATGCAACATTTTGTGCACATGAAACAGAGAGGAGGAGACCCCATAGTCACATAGGCCAGATTTTCCCCTTTATGTTTTTGATTCTAAAAAAAAATGCAAGATATTGCTTTCATAGTATATATAATAACTGCCACTACAGACACCACTATTTTTATTTTTCAAGGTAGAGGTCTTTTTGTATTTCAGGCTGGTCTTGAGTTTGGCATATATATAGCCAAGTATGATCTTCATCTTGTGATTCTCCTGCCTTCACACCTCATATTCTAGGATTACAGACTTGTGCTATCAAGCCTTGTTTATGAGGCAGTGGGGATCCAATTATGGAGGCAATGTTAAGGAGCCATTAAGATTCCCTTGTCTGGAAAGAACCAGTTCTAAGAAAGTATCCTCTGTCCTCTATGTGCATCATGACTTGGACTTCCTCTCCCAGCATTCACAGTAAGTAAATAAATGTAATAAAAAATAAAAATAATTATTTCTTCCCAGATAACTTTACCTTTTATCAAGTTTACATAAAACTGGCCATCCTACCAACCTACCTAATGTGTGACAGACTTTTACTGAGGAGACACAACATATACAAGTCTACTCACCTCAAATAGGGGCCCCACTACAAAATACAGATATTACTAAAGTGCAACTTGGTGAACCAATGAGTTTTACTGGTGCTACTTACAGGAGTATGGGTGGAGGTTACTTACAGGAGCAGAAATGATTTAAAGTCAGCAACATCAATAAAGCCCATCCCAGCATGGATAAGAAAGCTCTCGAAAGCTAGAAGCCTGCAGGGTTGGAGAGTATCCTCTCCAGGTCCTCAGTTGGTCTAAACCTCTTCCAGGCAGCTCTGTTAATATGTTTCATCCAGGAGGTTAGTCTGGTCTGATCTGAGAATCTTTGTTGCAGTTTGGTTTGTCTGAGAGTGACTGTCAGTAGTCCTCAGTGTATATTCTTGGAAGAGAAGGACCAAGTGAATCTGGTAAGTTTTAGGGTAAGTTAGTTTGCATTGTTTACTTTCTTGGGAGACAGAATGTTTTATCATTGGAAGAAACTGCTGTAGAACACCTAGGCTACATAAAACCAACCTCAACCTTTCACTTCCACTAAAAAGTGAAAAAGGAGCCCATGAGATGATTCTGTAGATGAATTGCCACCAAGTCTGATGACCTGAGTTCTACATGGTAGAAGGAGAGAACCAACTCCTGAAAGTTGTCCTGTGATGTTGGGTTGTGGCATGCATGAACATGCACACACACACACACACACACACACACACACAGTTATTGTGCTAATTTTTTTTTTTAAAAATAAAAACAACAGAGTCTGGAAGTGGTGATGTATACTTGTAATTCTATCATTCAGCAGGCTGATGCAGAAAGATCTTGAATCAGAGGCCAGGCAGGGTGACAGAGTGTCTAGTCAGTGTAGGTTACACAGAAAGACCCTTTCTCAACTTCCCTCCTAAACAAATACACAGATAAGAAAGAAATCATGTCTCAGTTTCCTTTTCTCTTGCTGTGACCAAATAGCTCAAGGAAAACAACTTCCGGGGGACTTGGTTTACTCCCACATTCTAAATAGATTGTCATTACTAGGAACTCAAGACAGCAGCAGCTTGAAGTAGCTGGTCACATCCCATCTAGTGAGAAGACTGGGATGAAGACACACTGTTCCTTAGTTTTCTCTGTCCATTATACATCCCAGGATCCTGGTTACTGAATGGTGCTGCCCACAGTAGGCAGAGTGTTGCCCAAAATTGGCAGGTCTTTCCATATCAACCAGTGTTATTACAATAATCCCCTATAAGTATCTTCCATAAAAGCCTATCCTCTCTGTGACTCCAGTTGACAGCTAACACTAAATCATCACAGATTGGAATGGACAACTAGAAAGAAAATTAGAGAAACAGTTCAGTTGTGCCCCAGAAAATTCTCTGGGACAGTAGAAATATGAACCCATGGATATGAAAAAGACTAAGAAAACATGTTTTGAGACATACCATGGACATAAAAGAATGCATATTTTTCCAAGATTTTTTTTTTATGGCTTAATTTTCTTAGCCATCCAAAGAATTGAAGAAGTCTAAGAAATTTTATAGTAAAAGTATGCTTTATTGAAATGTAAAAATGGATTTATCTCCACAGTTATCATCTCTGTGGCCTCTCCTGAATATGTTTCCTCAGCTGTCTGGTTTGGTATTTTCAATCTTCCTTGTGTTTTCTCTTTGTTTTCTAGGCCAAACCTCTTAGAGTTCTATGTTGGTCCATTTCTTATTACTATAATAAAATACTGAAGCCTGGTAACTTTTTAAGAAAAGAGGCTCATTTCACTCACAGTTTTAGAGGTTAGTAATCCAACCAGCATAGCACAGTCCCTATGGTGTGGCACATAATGGCAATGGCATTGTGATGGAAGTATGTGTGAAAGGAAGAGTACCTTGAAGACGAGACAGGAAGTTAGAACCTGAGGAGTAGCTCTTTCACAATGCCCTCTCACAGGAACAATCAGAATCCCATAAGAACCATCTTAATGTGTTCCAGGAAAATACCCTTAACACCCCAATCAAATCTCAGAAGGACCCAACTCTTGATGATGATACTACTTCTTTCTTTCTTTCTTTCTTTCTTTCTTTCTTTCTTTCTTTCTTTCTTTTTGTTTTTAGTGTAGAATAGAGTTTATTTAGGTCATGGGGGAGTTAAGAGGTTAGTAGAGGCAGAGAGAGAGAGAGAGAGAGACAGAGAGAAGAGAGGGAAAGAGAGAGAAGGAAGAGAGGAGTAGAGAGGCTGGGCCATAAGCACATGAAGGGAGAGGGAAGAAAGGAAGGGAAAGAGGAGGGGTAAGGGGGGAGAGCAAGAGAGAGAGCACAAGGGTGGAAGACAGCAAGAGAGGTGAGTAAGAGAGAATACTACTACTTCTTAACTGTACTCAGTGGAGACCAACCTTCTAACACATGGATCTTTAAGGATATCTTAGTTAGGGTTACTTTTACTGTGAAGAGACATCATTATTACAGCAACTCTTATAAAGAAAAACATCTAATTGGGGCTGGCTCACAGTTTAGAAGTTCAGCCCATTATTGTCATGAAGGGAAGCACGGTGGCATGCAGGCAGACATGGTGCTGGAAAGGTGATAGTTCTACAATTGTCAGCGGGCAGCAGGAAGATACAGTGAGGCACTCTAAGCCTTGTTGGAGCTTCTGAAACCTCAAAGCCCACCCCTGAAACTCACTTCCTCCAATAAAGCCACACCTACTCCAATAATGCCATACCTCTAATAATGCTACTCTCTGAGTCTATAGGGTCCATTTTCTTTCAAATCACCACACGGGACAAACTTCATGCAAACTGTTGCCCTAGCAGGTCACAATCTGAGTGGCTACTGGCCTCTGCACCAATAGTTCTCTTCCCTTTGCTTCTACTTTTAAACTTTCCAGACCTCCTCTTATCATCATCTTTCCTAACTTTTGCCTCTTGCCTGGACATTTCTAGGTACTAAATCCAAGACTATTTCATCAGGCCTATATCTCTTGACCCATTTCTAGTTGGCACCACTAGCTGGTCCTTTCCTGATTCTGCTGAGATGAGCTTCTTCTTCTAGCCTAATGTACCAGACATCTCTCTCTATCAACAATATTTCTTCCTTCCAGTGGCATGAAATTTTTCTCTGCTGAATATAGGCAGTTACCTGGGGTTTCAAACACTCAGAGCCTTAGCTCACATTACCTCTGACCCTTCATTCCAACAGTCTGTCTCTTCACCTTTATGAGGATTGCATTAACTTGCACCAAAGTGGCTTAAAACAGATATTTTAAATTAATCATGTATGGAGCTTGAATGAGAATGGTCCCTATAAGCTCATGTTTTAATACATGGTTTTTAGTTGGTAGGACGGTTTTGGGAGTGTATTAATCAATATTTCCTAGACAAATAGAAGTGATAAAATATAAAATATAAACATATATTCAATGTAAATACTATATAAATATACGATATATTATATAAATGTAACATATTATATAAGGATAATATATAACATATTACATATAAATATAATATATACATATATAAGTATATATAGTTAAAAAGAGTTTATTAAAATGGCTTACAGGCTCTGTCCTGTAATAGTCCAACAATGTCTGTCTCCCAACAGCAAATCTGAGAATTCAGTAGCTGTTTAATCCATAAGATTGGATGTCTCAGCTGGTCTTCAGTATATGTGGGAGTCCTGAAGAAATAGCCCCTAATGCTGGTGAAGTCAGATTGAGGGCAAGTAGGCAACAAGCAGAAGCCTCTTTCTTCCTTTTTCTTATATAGGCTGCCACAAGAAGGTGAGGCACAGATTTAAGGTGGGTCTTCCTCCTTCAAATAAACCATATAAAAGAAACTGAGACATCATGTTAAATAAGCTAATTAGCTAAAAATCTTTTACAGTGCCCAGTGAATAGGGTTTCTAGTCAATTCCAGAAGAGTCAAGTTGACAACCAAGAGGAGCCATCACAGAATGGATTAGGAGATGTGGTCTTGTTGGAGGAGGTGTGTCACTGAGAACAGGTTTGAGGTTTCAAAAGACTTGGCCATTCCCAGCGTTGTCCTTGTGTATAAGTACTTTTTATTTGCCTGGATACTTGTCATCTGTAAGGTTTACTGCCTTTGTCTGCTAACCTAGGTGTAGTCCTGGAAGCTCCTAGCCTCTGTACAATCTAATCTAGGCCTAGATTATTTTCAGCCTCTGAAACTTACTGGTGAAAAGCTCAACTTTTCTTGTTCTTTCTGTTCTCTAGCTGGCTCTTTCAACTCAGCTGTTATGGTTCAAACTCCTCTCGCAGTCAGTTTAGTCAGTCTGGATTTTCTCTCTGCCTCTGAATTGTTGCGCTTGGCTTTAGACTAACTCAAGCAATCTTTTTAATTTTCTGGCTCATTCACATTCTGTCTTTACCTCTGTTCTTTAGCTTGTTCTCTCGTCAGTCTGTACAACTGTCCCCATAACACTGCCTACTTCTCCTTCTCTGCTCTCCACAAACTCTATGTATCCTGTACTTTACTCTCTTCTTCCTGTACTGTCTCTCCCTTAAGGAGCTTTCCTTTCCTCTTCTTAAGAGAGTAGGGCATATCTTATTCTGTCAACTCTTTCTCTGATTTGTCACTTTTTCTTTTTATGCCACTCAATTAGACATGACTTTCAAACATGGCTGCTTCCTTCTACAAACTTACTTTACCTTCATTGTTTGGGATGAAAGGTGAGTATGAAGAGTGTGTCTGCATTTCAGTCAGAGGGGTTAAAGCAGTGTGCTAAGGGCTGAGCCATACCCTGACAAGGAACAGGTTCAAATATTCTGTAGCATCCTCTCTCAACTTGTTATGGATTGGGATGTGAGCTCTAACTCTTTGTACTGCCGTGCCTTTGCTCTGCTACCATAGACTCTAACCTCCTGAAACTGTAAGTCCAATTAAATGCTTTCTTTTGTAAGTTGCCATGGTCATGATGTGTGTGTGTTTGTGTGTGTGTTTTCTCGCAGCAATAGAAAAGCAACTGAGACATCTTGTTTGTTTTGGAAGTTGGTGTCAAATTGTTTGCAGGTTGATTTAGGAGGCTGTGAAAGAGACTCTGTTCCATGCCTCTCTCACCGGTTGCCAGCAATATTTGGTGTTCCCCAGCTTGTAGACACATCACCTTCACTTCTGCCTTCATCTTCAATGATATTCTCCTTGTGTGTATTTTTGTCTAATGCTCCCCTGCCGCCATGAGTTTTGAAAGAGAGTTTTGCTATATAGTTTAGTGTAGCTTTGAACTCACAGTGATCCTCCTGCTTCATCCTCCTAAGAACAGAAATTACAGGCCTGGCTTTATTTCCCCATTTTTATAAGGGCAGCAAGCATATTATATTAGTGCCTACTCTAACTCATCTCATTTTATCTTCAGTAGCCTTTGAAGACCTGTCTTCAGATAAGGTCATTTTCTGAGGTACTTGGGGGTTAGGATGTCAGCATACCTTTTTGGGAGACACAGTTTAATCCACAATCATGATGTTCCAGACTCTGTTGCTGTAAACAAATTACTTTAAGACATAATGGCTTCAAGTGTTCATTTTATTATGCTGAAGGAGTCAATGGATCAGGAATTCAGACAAAGTGCCGTGAAGGTACTTGTCTCTCTTTCATGACGTCTTGGGCTTTGATGCCCTGGGATGACCTGACTGGCAGGGCCAGATTCATTTAGTGTTTTTTTCCACTCAGTCTTCTGGCTGTTGATGCTGGCTGTTGGCTGAGGCTTTAGTTGGGGCTGTCGATGAAAAAGCCACATACATGGGTCTCTTCTTGTGGTTTAAATTCAAGGCAGTATTCTAATGAACCCTAATTGTCAATTTGACACAGCCTAGAGTCATCTGAAAGGAATGGTTTCCCCCATTGAGGAACTGCCTAATTTAGATTGGCCTGTGGGCTTGTTGGTGGGGGGATTGCCTGGGTTGTTAATTGATGTAGAAGGGCCTGATCTATGGCAGGCAGCAAGGTTCCTGGGCAGGCAGTCCTGGGTTGTATAAGAATACTAGGTAAGAATGGGCCTGGGAACAAGCCTGTAAGTAACCCTTTCTATGGTTTCTGCTTTGAGTTCCTGCTTAAGTTTTCACTATGAGCCAGGGGGGATGGTGGTCCCTGTCTCAGTCCCAGTACATGGGAAGAAGTGGCAGGCAGAGCTTTGTGAGTTCAAGGGCAGCCTAGTCTACAGAGTGAGTTCCAGAACAGCCAGAGCTTTGCCGAGAAACCCTGTTGTGAAAAATCAGCCAACCAACCAAATCAAACCAAACCAAAACTCTTTTTTCATGAGAGCATAAACTTGCTTGTCAGGGTCATCAACACCAGAAGCTGTAATACAGCTCTTCAATGGGCCAGACTTTAACGCTGCTGAGTTTATCCAGCATCATCCATGTTTTCCCTTTTCTTTGTTCTTTCCTCATGTAGTAGTTACCTTTCCTGGTGCTGTAATAAAATACCTTGAAAGAATTTGCTTAAGAGATAAAGGCCTTATTTTGGCTCACGGTCCAAGAGTATGGTTTACCTTGATGGGGGAGTCCTGATGGTAGAAGCTTGAGGTCACATTGTGCCCAAGCTCAGGAAGTGGAGTATGACTTTGAATGCTTCTGTGCGCCTTATCTTTTCCTTCCTGTTCACTCCAGAAGCCTAGCTTATGGAACGGTGTTTCCCCCTTTATCCACACAAATGAACATAATCTAGAAAATCTCTCATAAAAATTTTCAGGTATTTGTTTCCATAAGTGATTACAAATCCCATCAAGTTGATAGTCAAGATTAATCATCACTCTCTGAATTTAATGATCTTTTGTATAGTTTGACTTTGAAAGGGAATCAAGACTCAGGAAGAGGCAGAGAGGCAGAGGGGGAAGTAGGTATATATATATTCTGAGTGTTGAATCCAGGACTCCTAACAGGCTAGGTTGGGAGTCTACCGCCGTGTTCTGAAACTTAAGTTTTCAACATTTCCTTTTAAGATAAAGACATTTGAGTATATTTGAAAAAAAAAAGGGGGGGGGGTTTGATGGAAAGAACTATGATAAAAGGGCTGGAGGATGTTTTGTAGTGTTTGTGTGAAACCCTGAGTTGATCCCAAACATCAAAGATGGTAGAAAGGCAGGAAAAGACTAACGGCCCCAGAAAGACCCAGGTGACTTGAAATGGTAGATGTATCAGGTTTAGCAAATCGACGTGTATAGTATGTGCAGCTAAATACGAATTCCAGAAAGACAACAGATAGTTTCCTGTTTTCTGTATGCCAGGTTTCCTATTCGTTATCTAGCAACCCTAAAATAGGAAGGTAGTATATATAAAGGGGATGTAGGTCCACATGTAGTGGGAGGGAGTAGGAACTTTGAAACTCTTCCCTGTTGTCATATTCCAGCACTCCAGAATGAATTTCCACTCTATCAGAAAGGAAACTGCTTTGAATTTCAGCCTCACAGTTTGCCCCATGATGGACAGTCAGGAGAATGCTAGACCAAAAGCTGTGGAAAAGTTCTAGCTTGGGAAACCAGCTCATAAGTGAGGTAGAGATTTTTGTACTGCAAACCGGCAATGGATTGGGTGCATTGGACAGTGAGTCATAGGGCCTCTGGTCAGACTCCAATTAGGGACACCAGCTCAACTCTAATGCCTTAGGAGATGCAGCCAAAGGCTCTACTGTGCGCCTGCGCTACTCCTGCTCCGCCCTCTCCCAGTTCTGCATCCGGGTTTCAGGAAGGGGCGTGTCTGAATGAAGGGGCGGGCCGTAGAGGAAGGGAAAGATGTCGTGGGAAGCTGGAGAGCAGGGAGGGGAGTGAGGCAGGGATGTAGGCGGGTCGGGGGGCGGGCCAGCGCGCGGGGTCACGTGACGTGCGTGGCGACGTGTCGGCCATCTTGTGTTGTTGAGGCTGAGGATTGACTTGGGTTCTGAGAGACTCCTGTCCCGGACCGCAGGTAACCAGTGGCTCGATGTGTGTCTCCCCTGCTCGCGGCCATCCTGCGCCAAGTCCCCGCCGTAGCACCCCGAGCTGTCGTGGCCTGGCGCTCACCGTTGCGTCCCCGCCGCTCCGGCCCGAGCCGGCCGCATGGACACACTCAGGCTGCCCGGCAGCGGTCGCGGCCGGCTGGGGGCGTCAGACATGGGGACAGGGCAGGTGCGGGGTCGGCAGAAACCTCCTCCCATGCGAGGGCCGTGGCGGGCTCGGGAGAGTCCGGTACGAGGGCAGCTCCCTGCTTTCGCTCCCGTGGCATCGCGGGGAAAACCAAGGAGAGAAGGCGGGAGGCGGGGTGGGCAGTGTCAGGCCGGACGGCTCGCCTTCCGCTGCCCGGTCCTCGGGGCCGGTCGCCCGCGCAGCCTCGGGGTACCCCGGCTAACAGCTGCTGCGAGCCAACAGCTGCTCCTGCCGGCGCTCCTGCCCGCATCTGCCCCGGGGAGGTGCGCCCTTGCCTTCTCCACCAAGCATCTGGACTGGGGAAGATTGCTTCCACGGCTGGAGGACTGGTCTGGAGCAGGCCCCAGGCGAGGTGGAGTCATGATCTGATCCTGGGACTGAGCGGCTTGGGAAAGTAGAGCCCGGGGCAGCTCCGGGGACCCGAATGTTCACACTGGGTTGAAATGGGCGAGCAGTTTCCCACGAAGCACTCTTGAACACTTCAGTTTGCTGAAATATCAATCAAGCCAGCAAGGAAGGGGAGGGTGTGGAAGAAGTAGGTTGTGTGACCGCGTTTGGGAAGCAGTAACGTTGCTTTGCGTTTATCTAGAACCGTCTCCCCTCACCTCCCGTTTTCTTGAAAGTCAAAGCACTTAAACACACCTAGTGGCTCTATTAGGAAGGTAAGTATTCCAACATAACTTAAGAAATTCAGGGACTCGGATCAGTGATGGCTTCCCACCTAGTATCATATACCTTGGATTATAGGTAGTTATGGCTCAGAGTTTGTATTCAGGGACTGTAGTTTTTCTCATGCACTTTCTCCTCTTTGGTAACAAATGACTTTCTAGATCATCATACTTTTTGTACATGAGTTTTCATCCCTTTTTTTGTGGCTCTGACTGGCAGAATGTTTCCTTTTTGGTTAGAACACATACTTTGTCCTCATTTAATGATGCTATCCTAGTGTAGCAGCTTTTTGATTGCTTAGACTGGGACATGTACTTCATTGTCATATTAGAAGACACTAGAGAAACATTTAGAAGTGACATGTGTCTGGAAAAATACCAACATTGAGGGGCTAACATAGATGATGTTAGTGCTTTGCTAGAAAGGAAAAGACCATACCTTTTTTGGTGCTTGACAAGGGCTTTAGGGTTTTGTGGCTAGGGAAGGAGAGACTATGTACTATATGCTGCCGTTCTTTTATTTTGGACTACAAGTACCACAGTGCTGTATGCTAAGGAACAAACATCTCCGTTTCTGTTGAGCTCACTTCTAGACATCTCAATACTTTTAAATAAAAATATACAAATACTTCTTGATGTCATGATGGGGCTGTGTTCCTTAAACTGATTGAAAGTTGAAATATGTAAGCTGAGAATGCATTTAAAGCGATAGTCTGCTGCCCATTCATAACAGCAATGCCTCCTATTATTTCTCTTGATTATTTCTCTTTTGTAACTCTATGGTTAAGATTTTTACGTGATTTTTGTGATTCTTTGGTCCTAGCCAGCAATGCCAGGGAGTATTGTACTACATATTGCTAACTCAGGAAGAAATCATAATTCGAAATGTGAGGAATGACTTCTTCTGAATCCATATTGCTTTTACCTCAAGTGCAAGCTCTTGTTGAGTTGAACAGTTCTATGCAGGTACCATCTGTTTATGTAGGAGTAATGGAAAAAAGAGATAGGAAGACAGGATAATAATTGTTGAAAAGGTTAATTTTTTTAAAAAGACTTCTTTATTTATTTATTATGTATAAGTACACTGTAGCTGTCTTCAGTCACACCAGAAGAGGGCATCAGATCCCACTACAGATTGGCTGTAAGCCACCATGTGGTTGCTAGGAATTGAACTCATGACCTCTGGAAGAGCCATCTCTCCAGCCCAGTTTTTAAATTTAGTCTCCTGAGGAAACTTTACAGGTAAGCTAAAATTTGAGGAAGCACCTGATGGCAGGGTACCTCACCAAGAGGCAAAAGAGGGCAAAGATCTGAGATAAGAAGATAAAACTTAGGTGGGTCCTATCAGGAGCTTGCTGGGAAGAGCACTGAGGCTCTCTGGAGAGACTGGAAGAAACAGATTGGAATGTATCTACACACCTCTTGGCAGAAGGTGAGGTGGGTCATTCATTGCTCACCTTCAGAGAGTGTGTATGCATGTAATCCAAGCTGACCTGAAACTTGCCCTTTTCTTGCCTCAGCCTCCCATGTTTCTGAGATCTATGGAAAAGTCTTAGGAAAATCAGATTCTATAGACTTGAGCCAAGATCCCTCCCTCATTCATTTGGAAAACTCACGATGTTCCTTTATTTCTGGAATTCTAATGAATTTCGTAAAAGTAAGTTTTTAGGTGTGATGGTGTTAGACTGCCTGGAAATACTTTTTAAAAAGAATGGGTTTTTATTTGTTTTTGATTTTTTTCAGACAGGGCTTCTCAGTGTAGCCTTGGCTGTCTTGGAACTTGTTCTAGACTCTGCCTCTTGAGTGCTGTGATTAAAGATGTTTGTCAACACTGCCCAGCAAGAAATGGCTTTTAAAGAAGGGTATCTATCCCAGCTTCTTGATTGACTAAGTAGGAGCATTTTGCAAGCTCAGGGACTACTTGGTAACATGGTGAGACCAAGAAGAGCTAGGAATATACCTTAGAGGTAGATAGATCACTTGCCTAGCATGCCCGATGTCCAGGTTCAGTCCTCAGTACTTACTGCCTAAACAGAAAAGAATGGACATTTCAGAATATTTGGAAGTGGGGAATTGTTCTTAGATACTGGTGATTAATGAATATAATCGAATGAATCAATATATTAACCCAAATTATCCACAATTGATTAGTGAAGAGTTTTAATTCTGTACAGTCCAGCCTAATTTTGACTGACTCTGGGACCCTCTCCTAACTTCTGTGGATAGCCCTTATATCATTTTGCTTGTGTAGAGTGTTTTCTATTTTTCTTTTTTTACCTTTTAAGCTAGATCTCAAATTAATTTGCTGCTTAATAGGTTGGGGACTTTTCTGAGGACCTTCCAGCTTATTTTCATATTCATAAATGGCCGAGTTAATAACTTTTCATTTTAACTTACCTGATAAATTTAGTATTTTGATTTTTGGAGCTGATGGATTGCCTATATGAAAAATAACTTATAGTAGACTTGCTTCAAAGTCATGTGAAGATAGGAATTCCAAGGCAGAGTGTGAATGAAGCTTTGCAGCTAGAGGACAGAGTAATAATGGTGCTTAGGTAGTGCTCAACTCACTCCATCTACATCCTGTTCCCTTGCTGAGCTTTTGAAATGACATTTTTAAATTAGACTCTTTGATGTCTTATTTGTTCTCATGACTCTGCATTTTAACACTCTGTACATGTATTCTTTTTGTTGACCTTCACAGTGGAAGATGAATTGGTAGTAACTGCTTGTCCAGGAAGACCTTTTTAGGAGGAAAAATAAACTTGTTTTAGTCCTGGCCCTCCTCAAAGATCTATGATTTGTGCCATTTAAAAAATGATTAATTTTTTTCAGTTCTCCTTTAGTTTATTAAATTTTCTATACTTTCTGTTTTATTCTATAGTTGAGCCAGTCTCAGGTTGAATATACAATTTATGTTGTTATTTAACATATTTTAGGCAAGTTAAATGTTCCATTTTCTTCAACAGTTTGAAATGTCTCTTTTGGGCTTTTTTTTTTTTTTTTTTTTTTTTTTTGATGAGACAGGGTTTCTCTGTATAACCCTGGCTGTCCTGGAAATCATTCTGTAGATCAGCCTGGCCTTGAACTCAGAGATCTTCCTGCCTTTGTTTTCCATGAGCTGGTATTAAAAGTATGCCATCAGTTCCAGCCTTCAGAAATATTTAGCCATGGCTTAGAGCTTATGATCCTTTTGCCTTCATCTTCTTTAGAAAATCCTATCACTGTACCACCAAAGCTGGCTAAAGTTTTCTTAAGATTGCTTGTTAATACTTATAAAAAATCTGCCATCCCCCAATTTTCCCTTAGCCCTTATTAGTATTATTTAAAAATTATGTTTATTTAGGGTATGTATGTCTGCGTGTGTATGTATGTGGGTATATGAATATCCATGTCATTGAGTGCCTGGGGAGGTTACCTAGTGGAAACTTGTGGAAGTGGGTTTTCTCCTTCTACTATGTGAGTTGCAAGGACTGAACTCAGGTTATCAGGCTTGGCAGCAGCTGCTTTTACTCCCTGAGCCATCTTGGTAGCTCCCTTGTTAGTGTTTCTGGTAGATATAGAGTTGCCATTGGATTTTAATGCCCTAAAGAATTTGTTTAAAAATAATTTGTGTGTTGTGTCTGTAGAAGTTAGAGGACAACTTTGTGAAACTGGCTCTTCCCTTCTAACATACAGGCTACAGGAATTGGAACCCAGGCCATCAGGATTAAGGGCAAGTGATCATACCACTGAACCGTCACACAGTTGTGCCCCCACCCCCTGAAAACAGGAGGTTCTGTAGTCTTAGCCAGTCTTGAACTATGTATTGGAGGATGACCTTGAACCTGTTGATCCTTCTGCTTCCACCTGAGTGCTAGGATTACTAGCCTGTGCTTCCTGCCTCCTCCCAATGCCCCTAATGCTGGGGAGTCAAGCCGAGAGCTTCATTCATCATTCGTGCAAGCAAATACTCTTCATGGAGTTGGTTATATACATCTCCAGCCCAGATCTGAATATTTTTGACTAGATTATTATTTTTTTATGTTGTCATGCACTTATATGAATGAAAAATACACTTAATTTCTTAGGATATAAAATGATACCATTAGTTTTATGTGAGGTTAGGAAAAAAGGAAAGAAACCTTTAAAGACTATTTCTGTAAGTTACAAAACTTAATTTTATAACAATGTTTTCTAAACAGCCATGGTGTACAGTGACCCAGCACTTGGGAGGTGGAGGCTGGAGGATCAGGAGTTCAAGGTCACCTTCTAAGACCGGCCTGGGCTACAAGAGAGACTGACTCAAAAAACAAGAAAACAAGTGTTCAAGGTTACCTCTCTATAGTAAGAAACACTTTTTTTTTTTTAAACAGAAAGGCTGTATTAACTTAAGCTTAGAAGATACCTTAGATATGTTCTATAGGATAGTTGTATTGTCTAGTTATGCCCCTTCTTCTTTCTCCTTTTAAAAAAATATAGAGTTTATGAGGGTAGAGTAATGGCTTGGCATCCAAGAGCACTTGCTCTTTTTTAGGAGGACCTGGCTTCAGTCAGCACCCACACCCAGTGGTTCACAACTCAGCTCTAGCCGATATTCTTCTGGCCTCCTTAGATATTTCTCCCTCCTGGAGGTGCACACACACACACACACACACATTCATAAAAATCTTAAATGTAGCTTTTTAAGGCTGTCTGGTGACATTGCAATATGCCTTTTTGTAGAATTAAAAGTGAAGTGGGGTTTCTCAAGTTGTTTCTTTACAGTTCATAAAATTGTCAACTTATCTTTTTTAACTAAAAATTTACTGTGTTTGTATGGGTGCTTTGTTTGCATGTATATCCTGTGTATGCCTGGTGCCTGTAGAGGCTAGAAGAGGGTATTGGAGACATGTGGGTGCTGGAAATTGTATCTGGGTGCTCTGGAAAAGCAGCCAATGCTCTTAACCACTGAGCCCTCTTTGTAGCCCTTTGAGACAAGCTCTTGATGTGTAGTCCAGGCAGACCTCAGTGTATGGCCCTCCTGTCTTTCTGCCTCCATGCTGGGATTATGGGCATGTGCCACCATGCTTGATCTTTCTTGGACAGTGTTCTTGTCATCATTTTATTTTAGCCAAGAACCTACTTGACGTTGTGCTCCAGAACACTATTTTCAGATCCACTTGTGGGTCATTAAGGTTCTAAGCAGTTATAGCCCAGGCCATACATAGTGATAGATGCATTTAATATAAGCATTTGGGAGGCAGAGTTAGGTGGATTTCTATGAGTTGTTAGGACTACATAGTTTGGACCCTGTCTCAAAAACAAGCAGGTTGTGATTTGGCCCCTGAAGCCACACCTGAAGGCTTTACTTTTAGACATTTTACACCAGTCAGATTCTGGGTGCTTGGGTATTACTTGCACAGGACTCACATTGTTGTGATGCTGCTGGTATTCCTTCCTGCCATCAGATATGCTTTAAAGGTTAGTACCAGAGCCCTATGAAGCAGTTTCTGAAGGGAAACCTCAAGTCATGACTTTTGAGTTCCTAAGTTGTGTTCATTTGTCATTGTCATCAAAATTACTTAGGACTTTAAAGTTCTGTACTTTTTCTATCTTTCTGTAGAACTAGTGAGATTCTCTAGATGTGATAGAGATTAGTTTGTTTAGAGACTAGACTTCAGTTTTCTGAGACAGTCTTGCTGTACTGTCTAGGAATCCTTGTGAGTATTACAAGCACATGCTACTGTCCTGGGCAGAGGGTCTGATTCACAAACATACCAGATGTTCCTAGTATTTTAATCAGGCTTGAAAACTATTTCCTATAAAATACATTTGTGAGAAAACCTTTTTCTTGTAAAGTTTACTGAGACTGCTAGATTTACATCGATACTTTTTATTATTCGCAGTGTTAAAAAGACCTGAAGACATTTGCTGAAACCTCTTGCTGTGAGATAACAGAACTTTTGAACAGGTAAGGTTGAAGGGAAGCACAGAGTTGTGTGTTTATGACAGTTGTCCTTGTCTCCTAAGGACTGAGGCCAGGGACTCGAGTGTGCTAGGTAGTTTTTTTATCTTAATTTTATCTAGCCCCAAATAGTAGAGTTCACTTTTGGTTTTTGGGTTCAGTTTTTTCTTTTTTTCTTTTTTTGTCCATTAGTTTTTCTGAGGTTACAGATACTGAAAAGAAACTTCTGGTACCCTTCAGATCCTTTATGAATCAGAATAACATATCCTTTCTGGATTGGTCGTAGTGTGACATTGTGTTTTAAACTGCTGTAATGTTTATGATGACAAGGAGCAGGAAGAACAATGTTTTGAGGGCAAATGTACTGAGAGGCCAAGGTATTTTCAAGAGTTGTTACTTCATGAGGAACGTGGACTAGGAGTTGGGAAGTATTTGGGAGTCATGATGTCTATCGAGCATGTACTTTTCTCCTATTTGCTTGTAAGTATTCGCTTTTTTTGTTCTGTTTTAGTTGTGGTTCTATAGTCAGGACTTTCATGCTTTAATAAACATGTAGAAGAAAATGGCTGCTTCACCCCTGGGGTCACAGATAAGCTTGTGCAAACTGATGACTAGTTCAGGGTCCCAGCTCCTATGAAGGAGATAGGACGGATTGCATTTCATGTGGTTTTCCATCTTTGTTTCATCTAATTGTGGCAAAGGTTGGGCTCTAGAAGGACAAGTATAGTGAGCTGACAGTCTGCTTTTGCCTCGACTAGTGGCAGATCTGAGAGAGTGTATAGTGGTAGTTCTTCTAAGGTAGCTCCTGTAGAAACTTCTAGACATTTTTCTGTTCTAGCATTCTATAACAATTTTTGTATGCCTTGCTAAATTTAAATGTCCTGAAGATGTACTTAGGCATCTTATTTTGGAGATTGAGGCCTAGTAATTCTTACTTTGCATCAGTGTTGGAACCTCCCAGTTTCTTTTTTTTTTTTTTAATTACATTTATTAGGTTGTATATGTATGTGGGTATGTGTATAGGAGTAAATGCCACTTGTGTGGAGGCCAGAGGACAACTTTCAGGGATTGGTTCTCTCCTTCAACTATACTATGTCCAGGGATTATCAAACATAGGTTGTCTGGCTTAGCAACAAGCCCCTTTTCTGGCTGAGCTATTTTTGCTAGCCCCAGTTGAGCCTTTTAACAAAAGTTTTATATTTGGGGGTGGGGAAGCTCAGGTTAGAAATTTAGCAAAGTAGCATAAACAGGTGACTTTGGTTTGTGGGAAAATTGCTGATTGCTTTTATATATGTTAATTGTTGGTACTTCTTAGAGTAATAAGCTTATGAAACTATATTTGGAATTTATAGATAATATCCACATTCTTGCAGAGCCAACCAGAACAATAGTTGGACACCCCTCTCTGGCCCCTCCCTCCAACCAAATACAAAGAAAAGAAGCAAGAATAAAGAGTAATAGCACTTAGTTGTTGGGTAAGATGAGTGACACAGTATAGATTTTAGAAATTACATCTCTATACATTATTAGGAAATTTGGAAGTAAATTTAGTGTTTTTAGTATAGTGTTAGGGGTCTAACTGAGGGCATTGGATATGTCTAAGCACACGATTTATTATTGAACTACATCCTTTGTTCCCTAAGTAAACTGTGTATATGTCTATATACGTATATGTGTGAAACAGGGTCTCAACTGTATGACCCAGGCTAACCTTGTATTTACACTCCTCCCTCTGCCTCCTGACCTGAGTGTTGGAATTAAAGGTATGTACTACCACACTTGGCTTTAAACTTTTGTGAGATAGGGTCTCATGTAGGCTGGCTTCAAATTTGTTAAGGTAGCTGAGACTGGCTTTGAATTCCTAGTCCTCCTGACTACCTCCTAAATGCTGTGGTTACAGATGTGTTCCATTGAAGACTTCATAGTCACTGATCCCTTCTAGTGTTTGTTTGTTTGTTTGTTTTGAAGATCACATGATATAGCCCTATTGGCCTTGAACTACTATGTAGAATTGGAGTGGCCTGGAGCTCATGAGTAATATTCTTGCCTTTGCTCCATAACTGTTGGAGTTAAGAAGCATGTGCCACCATGCCCAGTTTATGGTAGTTTTTTCCCCCCAGTGGAACATTTTTTTCTAGCATTATTTATTTGTTGACTTACAATTTTCAATTGAAATATTTTATAGCCTGGTGTAGTGATACTTTGCCTTTAATTCCAGTACTTGGGAGGCAGAAGCTGTCAGATTTCAGAGTTAAAGGTGAGCCTGGTCTATATAGTGAGTTCCAGGACAGTCAGAAATACACAATGAGGCACTATCTCAAAAACAAACATTATTATATCCCCTCTCCATAGATACATATATCAAACCCTTTTAACATTTAGCCTGTGTGTACATTTAGTGTGTTTAGGTCAGAGGAAGGAAATACTTTTTCCACTATGTTTGAACTCAAGATTGTGAGTGTGGCAACAGGTGCTTTTACCTGCTGAACCATCTCCAGTCCACATATCTAGATTTTTTTAAAAATGGAAAGCCTAGGAATTACTAATAGAGGTAGTATATTTATGTAACAGTAGTCACAGATTTTACTTCTTACTATACTTTCTTTACTGGCTGAAGATGTTTTGGTATGTGCCATGTACATAGATATGGATATATTTTTACATGTGTTTATGTGCATTCGAAGGCCAGAGAATGATATTAGATAGCTTCCTGAATTGTTTGAGACAGGTTTGAGAATGGTTTGAGACAGGATTTTACCAAGCCCAGTGCTCACCAATTGTCCAGATCGGCCAGATTACAAGTACATCTATTGTGTCTGACTTTACGTGGATGCTGAAGATTCAGAGTCAGGTCTTAATGCTTGCATATCAAGTGTGTTGCTGACATAGCCATCTCCCCAGGTCAGAGTCTCAGTTAGTAGATTATAGCTGAAGAGTTGTCTGGACTTTGAGGTAAGACAATTCAGATTTTGTAATTTTTCAAAGATTTCCATGTTTTCTGTGCTCAAAATTTGATAGACCCCGGATATTCATTCCTCTTTTGAAAACATGGGCTCAAGAGTAAGATTATCATGAAACATTGCCATGTTGACGGTACCCTAGTTTTTCTTAGGATGAGGTGGTTTTTGTTGTTGTTGTTGTTGTTGGTGGTGGTGGTGTTTTTTTTTTTTTGAGACAAGGTCTAGCTATATAGCTTTAGCTAGCTTAGAACTTGCTATGTATACCAGGCTGGCCTCTGCCTCCCTCTACTGGTATTACAAGTATGTGCCTTTACAACCAGCTTTAGAATGATAAATGTTTATTTTTTCATTAAAAGGAAGACAAAAAGAAATATATATTTAAAGCAGTAGGGAAAATGTTGGTAACATTACATTTTATTAGAGTAATTTTTAATAGCTAGTATTTTTTTTTGAGACAATTTTTTGTATTCAAGTTGTTTTGGACCTGGAGGAAGTCTTAGGAGCTTTAGTTTCTAAAGGACTTAGTTTTTAGGTTGATAATTAACTGATGGCAGAATTGTCTAGATAATATATAATATGTACATCATGGCATAGCTGTGAAGGAGGTAGCCATATCCAAGGGCTTTTAGGATCATCTGCTTGGGAGTTGATAGAGCAATGTGCAAAGCATAGCCCTTGTGTAACTGGATGGGAAGCTATCCTGTAAGAGCAGTGGCCAGAGAGCCTTAATTTGTGTTTTGGAAACTTGACAACTTTTTGGAAGATGTCCAAGCTTTTTACACACCTGTTTCTGTGTTTAATAATATGCTCTTCCTTAAAAGGGGGCTTGCTATGATGATGTTTCGAAAGGGGTGGGATTTAGTAATGGGGAATGAGGAAAATAGAGGAAAGGAAGAAGCAATTTATTATAAAAATTTCAGGGAGATAAAAGGGGATTTACTAGGTTGGCCTACAGGATTCAATCCAGGAAGTCCAATAACGACTTTCTCATACTGAAGAGGCTGAGAACCTAGTAGTTCAGTACACGAGGCTGGATGTTTCAGTCTCAATCTGACCCTAAAGGCTGGAAGGATTCCTGGAGAGCTGCTGATCCAGGCTGCACTGGAATCCTGAAGAAGGTGAGTTTAGTATTAGTGAAGGGATGCCGCAGCAGCAGGGTAGAAGAACTCACCTGTGAGAGTGAAGGCCAGCAGTCAAAGAGCAACCTTTCTTTCCCAAGCTCTATGTGGGTGGTCGCCAGAAGATGCCACATACATTTAGAGTGTTCCTGCTTCAAATAACCTGATCAAGAAAAATCAAATCCCTCATAGGTGTACCCAGCATCTTCGGTTTTAGTTGATTCCAGATACAGTTAAGATTAGTTATTCTAACCACACGTAGCAGAGGATTACCTTATCTGGCATCAATGGGAGAAGAGCCTCTTGGTCAGGTGGAGGCTCGATGACCCACTGTAGGGGAAAGATAGGTACTGAGGTAGGAGAGGGCGGGGGCATGGGGGAGCACCCTCATAGGATCAGGGGATGGGGGTTTAACTGGGAAGGGGGGTAATATTTGGAATGTAAATAAATAAAATAACCAATAAAATAAGAAAGATTAGTCAGTATTGAGGGCCATATCAGTATATAGTGAAAAGCAGAGAGATGTGTGTATTTAATTTTCTGATGGTAATAATAATAATACTTAATGATAACAACAAAAACAACTTATTATCTGAAGGTTTAGTCAAGTTAAACACTTGTAATCTTAATTTCCTAACCTTCATTATCCTAGGGAAATTGTGAGAATTAATTTAAAATGTCTAAGCAATTCCTGGCATGAAGTAGTTATTCAGTGAATGATAGTTTTTAATGAATGTTATTACTGTGTAAATAAGTAAATTTTGAGTCTAAAATTTTATATATTTTTATATATTTTTAGAAGTTAAGTGTTTTGCTCTTTTGTTAAATGTTTTGCCTATATGTGTATGTACACCACTTACGTGCATGGTGCCCAAGGAGTTCAGAATAAGGGATTAAATTCCCTGAGACTGATGTTAGAGATGTTTGTAAGCCACAGTGTGGGTGCTGGGATCTGACCCCATGTCTTCTTCTGCAAGAGCAGTTAAGTAGGGATCTTCTAAGGCATTTCTCCAGCCCCCTTGGCTTTCTTTCTTTTTTTTTTTTGGAGATAGTTTTTGATATCCTGTGTTTGATCAATCTTATGGCTTCTTTTCCCTGAGAGTTCAGATTTTAGGCATGTATCATTTAAAACTTTATTTTAGGGGCTGGAGAAGAGTGGTTATAAGTACTGTTGCTCTTGAAGAAAACCTAGGTTTGGTTCCTGGCAACCACATGGTGATTCAGAACCATCTGTAACTCCAGTACCAGGGGATCCAAAGTCACCAGGTAGTACATGGCGCACAGACTTGAAAAGTAGGCAACACACACACACAAAATTAAAATAATAAAAAATTAAAAAAAACCTCCTTTTTAGATTTATTTGTCTTTATTTTTATGCTTATAAGTATTTGCCTGTATGTATGTATGTATGTGCACAGTATGCATTCTTGGTGTCTGAGGAAGCCAGAAGAGGGCATTGGAGCCCTTGGAACAAGACATAGAGATTGTTGTGAGCTGCTGTGTAGGTGTTGGGATTAGAACCTGGGTTCTCTACAAGAGCAACAAGTACTCTTCCATTTAAAGTATCTTTTCTGTTCTTGTTTTCAAAAACTAGGTCACATTGAATATCTCACTGCATGTATTCATGCAGTGCCCAGTGGCCAGAAGAGGCTGTTGGAAATCCTCTGGAATTGGATGGTTTTGAGCAGTCATGTGGGTGCTGGGAATTGAATCTTTTGGAAGGACTGCCAATAGTACTCTTAACTGTTGAGGCAACTTTCCAACCTGAGAAAGATACAACTTTAAAACTGCATTGTCACATTTTAGATCTTGGTGATGGCCAAGTGATCTTTTATGCCCCTTGATAAGCTTTCCAGGGTGTGTGCATGAGTTTGTGTACTTTAGTTTGATTATTTTGTGGCAGGATCATGCTGTGTAACCCCAGCTTGCCTGGAACTCACTATGTGGACCAGACTGTCCTTGAACCTGCTGATCTCCTCCTGCTTCTTGAGTATTGAGATTATAGATGTGTGTCATCATACTTGGCTGTTTGTTTTTAAATTATTGTCTTTTATTATGTTTTTTTCTTTTCTCTGAGATACGTGCTGATTTGCAGTTGCTGGGGATTTGACTCAGGCTTTAGATATGCTAGACATACTTTATCATTGCCTTCTTCCATTCAATTTTGATCATAGGACCCGCTTTAGTCAGATTTCTGCTGCAGTAACAGAATACACAGGGGAGTACCATAATGGAAGCATAGTAGCAGCATCTGCATAGGCTTATGTTTAGGATGCATCATCCCATGGTGGAAGGCAAGAGGTGAGAGAGAGAGCACGGGGAATGAGGAGGGGTTTGAATTTGCTTTTATAATGACTCATATTAGTGATGACTAACCACATCTCATTTCTGGTTAGTAGCATTGATCCATTCATGAGAGCAGAGTCTTCTTTACTTAATCCTCTCTTGTGACTATTGTGTTAGGGAAATTTCCAGCACATGAACTTTGGGGGATGTATTCATACTGTAGCAGGATCTGTTTACTTCTAAAAAGTTACCGAAGACTTGTGATAATCGTCTTTTTGTTTTCTTTGAGAAAAATGACCTACCTCTGAAAACCATTTGTTTGTTACCTGTGTTTTTTTTTTTTTTTTGTTTTTGTTTGTTTTTATTTATTTATTTTTTGTTTTATTTGTCTCCCGTGGGGGAATACAAATTAAAACAGCTTAGTTGATCTAAAACTCTTGAGTAGTTTTACCTTTCTTGATGACATTGGAATGCAGGAGAAGTTAGTGCTTTAGCTTATTTCCTATTTCATCAAAGAGTATTAAAACACATCCACAGTAGTTTTTTCTTAGTTGTCAAACAAGGTATTCTTTTTTCCTTTCCCCCTCAACAAGGCATTCTTTTAAAAAAGGTGATGTATGCTGCTAGTGGTGAAGACTAGCCTGGCTGCTTGTGTAGTTTGTCCTTAATAAAGTGAGTGTTGTTAGTGTCAGTAATAGTGCCCCTCATTGTATGGTTAGTACACTGCTGACTGAGAGTAAAGGCAAGTAATATTTTAATAGTACCAGGGTCAAAATAGTTCTGATATTATAAATATTCATTGTTAAAATGTACATGCTTACACTGAATTTTTATTTTGTTGGCTCCACCTTTTTGAGACAGGGCCATGTGTATTCCAGGTTGGTCTTGAACTTCTGAACCTTGTTTCCACCTTCTGCCAGGTTTACATGTATGTGTTAGTTCTGTGTAGTACTTGGGATTAAACTCAAGAGTTCATACATGAAAGGCAATACTCTACCATTTAAACTACATCTCTAGTTTATACATTGAGTTCTTAAAATTAACTTAAAGTTTGTTTGAATTGTAATCACATATCACTGAGTTTTACATTTTGTTGCTAGGGATTGAATCCAGGGCCTTGTGTAAGCAAAACATGTTGTTTCCACAGTTTTCAACTTAGAGCCTTCGTTGAAGGTTTTTAGGGCTGAGTAGGTACTGATTTTACAATCAGTTATAAAGCCTTTAAAAGTAATCTCCAGCACCGTGTAACAGGATTTATGCTATGATGGACTGTCCTGTCAGTCACCATTGACTAGTACAGTAGCTATACACAAAAATGTTTATTGAACAGTCATTGGTGTGACTGAGGGATTTTTATTTATTTACTTAAATGTAGATAGTAGTTCAGGCTGGTCTGGAACTTCATGTGTAGCCTCGGCTGGCCTGAAATTCATAGCAATCTTCTTGTGTCTATCTTGAATACTAAGACTATCGGAGGGAATGTGTTAATCACACTTTATTTTTAAATGTTACAAAATGGCTGGAGATGTAGTTCAGTAGTAGAATCTGGCATGCACAAAATTCTGGGTTTTATCCCAAGTACCACCAAAAAATATCACTAAACTAAAAAGAAAAACAAAACAAAACAAGAATTAAATACTAGAAAGTTAACTTTTGCAGTTATAGCCCTAGGTTTTTTTTTTTTTTTTCATGATAGGCTTTAGTTTTAAGAACAGTTGTGGATGTACAAAAAATTGAGAGGGTACTGTAGAGATTTCTCCCACATTGATGATATTGTTTCTGTGATGCCTTATAGTTAGTAAGCCAAAATTGCCACCTTTTTGTTAAAATGTGTCATTTGTTCTTTCCCTGTTTGTTTAGTTTTACTGGTGCTTTTTGTTGGCAGATAACATTCAGAGCACCATATGACATTTAGTTTGTATCCTTATCCTTTGGCTCTGACCCTTCCTTTGTTTTAACATCCTTTATGAGTTTAGTACTGGTCAGGTGTTTCTGTAGAACTTTTTTAGGTCTGATATATTCCTTATGATTTGCTGAGGTTTGTAGGTTTTTAGGAGACCACAGGATAGATATGCCATTTATATCATACTAAAAGAACACTTAGGAGGTAGAAGAGGCAGATGGATCTCTTGAATTCAAGGCTAACCTGGTCTAGTGAGTTTCAGGCTAGTTGAGTCAAAATGAGGCCCTATCCCTTCAAAAAAAGGGGGGGGGGTAGGGGGAACACACTGATAGTTTCTCATATTACTCTTGATAGTCGCCTTGATACAATTGTCCATTGTAGTTATTTCTTCTGTTTTAAATTAAGCAAGCTATAGTTAATTTTGTTTTTCCTCTTCCATCTCCTTCCTTCAACCCTTCTCATTTACTTCTCCCTGGTTTTTCAAATATGTGGCTTCTTAATTTAATTTAATTTTTTTAAGATTTTATTTACATACATGAGTATACTATAGCTGTCTTCAGACACACCAGAAGAGGGTATTGGATCCCTTTACAGATGGTTATGAGCCACCATGTGGTTTTTGGTAATTGAACTCAGGACCTCTGGAAGAGCAACCAGTACTCTTAACCTCTGAGCCATGTCTCTAACCTGGCCTCTTTATTTCTTTAACTGTTTTACACACATGCATACGAAGGTGCTCATGCACACACACAAAAATCTGTATAGTGTCACTTGTATTTCTTCTTAAGGAACTGATTTTTAAATTGATCTTTTTTTGGGGGGGCATTTAACTATTACATTTAGTTTTTTCTTTTTCTTTTTTTTTTTTTTCCTTAAATCAACTTTTTTGGGTCCTATCCCTGGGACCCACATGGTGGAAGGAGAAAACCAATTCCTGCAGATTGTCCTCTGATCTCTATAAATGAAACAACCTATTTGAAGGTTGGAGTGACACTTCTGTTGCTAGGTAGTGAGGAATGAGTTTGATTTCCAGAACCCATGTAGAAAAGGCCAAGAGTATAATCCTCTAATGCTGGCTAGCCAGTCTGGTAATTTTCATAAGCTTCAGGCCAGTGAGAGATTCCAGTTCAAAAGATGAATCGTGCCTCAAGATCAACACCTGATGTCCTGCCCTGCCAGTTAGTATTAAAGTTCCTTCTAGTAGGAAGAATGGTTTTTGCCTTTTTGCAGTTAGGAGGTTTTTTGTCTTGTTTTTTTAAATCACTCAAGGTGTGTGTGTGTGTTTTCTTTTCTCCCAAAGTAGACACCTTTTTATTGGAAATCAGAAATGCAAGGCAAAAGAAAGACAAGTCCCATAAATCTTGAAGATTTGGTATCTTTTTAGGGTTGCTAATCAGGAACATTTAAATTTTATAAACTTTACAGCAGTATTTGCATTTGCTTTTTATTAGTGGTTAGAAGGGGTTTCATGAGTTTAAAATTTATTTGAAAATATTTGTGACAAGTTAGTACAAGAGACTAATAGCAAATGCTATGTTTAATTTTTTGGAACAAGGTTTTATTGTTACCCCAGGCTGGTCCAAAACTTTTGCATTGGCTTTCTGCTCTGGAGTGGGAAAAAATAGGTGTTGGATATTTCCTACAACCAATAACTCTTTGAGAACTAGTGTTTATGTTTCATGTGCAGTCTCTCATTTTTTAGTGTGTATACATTTGTTTTACTTGCTTGTTTTTATATATTTAAGAACATCAATATAGCGCTTCTCAGAAACATTAATATTTAACTTAATATTTTTAAGTTAAAATTGATCTGTGAGATTAATCTTTTATTTAATGATTTTTATTTTATGTGTATTGGTGTTTTATCTGAACGTATGTCTGTGTGTCAGATCCCCTGGAAGTGGAGTTACAGACAATTGTGAGCTGCCATATGGGTGTTGGGGGTTGAAGTCTGGACTCTGGAAGAGCAGCCAGTGCTCTTAACCACTGAGCCATCTCTCCAGCTCCTCCTAGTTTTCTATTTTAAAAGTTTGTATTATAAGATAATAGACTGATTCCGATTTACAAGACTTATAGTGCCTCATGTATATTAAGGTTTAAATCTCTTTAATGAAAGTAAGACATTTGGTAATACACATCTCATTATAAATTGTCCACCTAGATAATGTCAAGAACAAATCAAGGCCTAGATGTTACCATTACAACTCTTCGTAGTTTGTCCTTTATGTAGCAGTTGCAGGATGAGCTGCATGTATTGCTTAGTGTCTGAGCAAAGCTGCTCTCTGCTGCTGGGACTTGATTTCTTGTTTCTTTTGTCACTTAGACCATTTAAATCTTCCCCGGACTTTAATCCATTCAGTCTTGTGTTCTGTTAAAATCTTGCTTTCTTCTTGAGAGCCCTGGAAGTTCTTTAAAAAAAAATTATTTGTTTGATGTGTATTAGTGTTTTGCCTTCATGTATGTCTGTGTACTATGTGTGTGTGTGTGTGTGTGTGTGTGTGTGTATGTATGTATGTATGTATGTATGTATCTATATCTATCTATCTATCTATCTATCTATCTATCTATCTATCTATCTATCTATCTATCTATCTATCTATCTGGTGCACATGGAGGCTGAAGACAGCGTTGTATCTCTTGGGACTAGAGTTCTAGATAGTTGTGAGCCACCATGAGGGTATTGGGACTCCAACCTAGGTTTTCTAGAAGAGCAGTCAGTACTCTTTACTCTTGAGCTATCTCTCCAGCCTCTTTAGTTTCTTGAATGCAGTGCTCTTCCATAGCCCAGACCCAACAGGGACTGGTGTTTGGTAGGCATTTGATAAATAGTTTGGAATTGAACACTGTTGACATATTGTAATAGAGGTAATAGAACCTTTGTTTTAGACTTGACAAGATTCCACCATCTTTAAACTGTATTAGTCCACTTAAGACATTGGACACTTATTGCAGATGAGCAGCATTGGCAGTCTTACTTTGTGGACACTGATTTGTTCATGTTGACTTAGTAGTTGTTTAGCTAGTTTTTGAACTGTCATAGTAATTTTGATCAATAATGGGCCTCACCTTGGGTTTGGTTTTGTGTGTATGTGTGTGTGTCTTTGTGCATGCGAGCTGGGGATTAACTTACACCTAATACATGCTAGACAGGCATTCTTCTTCCAAGTTATACAATTCTCTTTTCCTTTAACATACTTGATATATTTATAATCTTAAGTTTGGGCTTATTATGTTTTTGTGTGGGTATGAGAGAGACAGAGCAAGAGAGCAAGAGTGGTGAGCGTATGTACTAGAGATTAATATCTAGTGTTTCACCTTACTGGTTTTCACCTTATTTTATGAGACAGGTTCTCATTGAGCTTAAGGCTCGATTTCAGCCCAACTGGCTATTAGGTACCCCCAATTCTTTCTCAGCCTTTATTTCCCTTTGGAATGCTGTTAGAACTAGATGCTGCTATGACCAGCTTTTATGTGGATGCTGGCTGTCTGATTCTCGTGTTTGTTGCTTAGCAAAAACACTTGACCTAAAGTTATCTTCTCATGCCCTAATATATGTTTTAACGCTTGCTATGTGTAATTGCTGTTACGAGTCTATAGTATGGAGTGTTTGTGTCTGTGTACATGTGCATATTTGTGTGCCAGATGTGTTTCTATACTACTTACATGTAATTCTCAGGAGACATTAGCTGTTGCTCTTTAGGAACCAATCACATCTTTAAATTTATTTATTTATTTGCGCCTCCCCTGTGCATATACCCTTGTATGTGTATGTGTATAGTACACATATGGAAGTTAGAGGACACCTTATAGAAATTTTTTACTGTGGATTTTGGGGATCAAATTTAAGCCCTTGGACTTAATGGTAATTACTTTTACAAGTTGAGCCATTTTGTTAGCCCCCCCCCTTTTTTTTTCTTTTTTAAAGACAAGGGCTCTCATAACCCTGAGTTCATTGATTAGACTAGATTGGTTGGCCATTGAGCCTCAGAGATCCATTTGCCTCTGCTTCCCCAACACTGGGATTACCAATGTACACCACTATGCCTGGCTTTTAAAATGTGGATTCTAACATTTGAAATGAGCTCCTACTACAAGGCATTTTACTGGCTGAGCCATCTCCTTTACCCTTGTCTCTTAAGTGAAAAGTTAAAGCCTGAGACTTGGGAGTGAGCACCTGCCTAACATGGACCATGCCTTTTGGACTTTGCTGAACATTATGCCATTCTGTGAAAGACACAACAATGACAGTGTAGAACCACTATAGATAACTATATTGAGTGCACAGTGTATGTAACATTAAACTTACTGTAATGAACTTGAAATGCATTTTTTTTTAAGTCACTGTACTTGCTGATCTTGGTGGTACACTCCTGTAATTCTAGAACTTGAAAGAGGATAGAGGGTTATGAATTCTGGACCAGCCTAGTTTACTTGGTAAGATGTAGTCTCAAAACAGGGATATCATTGTGTTTTATCATTTTAACAAACAACTGATTTTGGGAATCTGTTCAGTATTAAAAACAAAACTATTGGCTGTTTAAAGTAGTGTTCATTCACAATGACAAAAAACTTGGAAGTACCTGTTTTTATAAACATCATATAAATTTTAAAAACTGATTTGGGGCTCAGTAGCTAAGAGCACTTGTTGCTTTTGCAGAGGACCCAGAATCAGTCCCCAGGACCTACATAGCGCCTTAAAACATTTGTAACTCTAGTTTCAGGGGATCTGACTCACTCTTCTGCCCTCCTTTGGGCATCAGGAATACCTGTGGTACATATATATGTGTGTAGGCAAAACATTCATACACTAAAAATAAAATAAATGTAATTTTTTAAATGATAAAAAATAAAATTATGGTTTAATTGTATACATGTTAGAAATTTGTCCATTCAGTTACAGTGAGAATGCATGTTTCAGAATAGAGGATATAATGGGATTTTCTTTGGATACAAGGTCTCATGTATCCCAGGGTATCTCCCATCTTGATATGTAGCTGAGAATTACCTTGAACCTACCTCCATCTCTCAGTTCTAGGGATTACGGGCATACCCCTTATGTCCTGTTATGAGTCCTTGAGGATAGAACCCAGAACATTTTCCATGTTGAGTATCCTCGATTTATACTGTAATTTTAGTTTGTGGAAATCAATAGTAAATCCTCATTTCTACTGTGTATAGGTGAACATATAAAGAGGTATGGAGAGACACTTTGTAAGGTTTTTACATGTTCACTTTCAAAGTTTGAACTTAAGGGAAGGCAAGAGTAATTACTGACTTATAAAATTACTATGCCGTGAACATGATAAACATGGTGACAGTTGTGTCTCCAGAGGACAAAGCTTGGGATGAAATTGAGTTAAGTAAAAGTTGAGAGCTGCAGATGTCTAACCATGTGGCCTTTCTCTACCTGTAACCTCTAGTACAGAGACATTGCATGTATCTCCTGTGCTTGCTCCTCACCCAGGTTGTTCTCCACCCCCACGTGCCTTTTAAAAGACAGAGCTTCTATAGCTTAAGCTAACTCCCTGTTAGCTGAGGCTGGCTGACTTCCTAATCCTACCTTCATCTCCCTGAGAGGACATAAGAAAGTGCTCAATTTCCTGGAACTGGAGTTATAGGCAGTGGTGTGCTGTTGTTCTCTGTGGCTTTTGGAAACTAAACTTTGGTCCTTTACAAGAGCAGTATGTCTTCTAATTGCTCTAGCTTTGCAAATTAAGTGTCTAGAAAATTTAATTATTTTGGAGATAGGCTCTGGCTACATAGCACAGACTAACTATTCTTGAACACATTTTTTCCTTTGTAGTGTTCATGCATTACCATATCTAGCTTAGGAATTTTGTTGTAATTAGATATGAGTTAAAAGAATTCAGACTATCAAGATGATGTAAGATGACTCTTTAAGAGTTAGCCATAGTTGAGAAAAAAATGACTAGGTGAAGGATTGAGAAGTGGGAGGAGTTTTCACATGATTGACTTTTTCAGTGTAATTGACCAGTAAAATTTTCAAAAACTGGTACCTTATCAGTTGCTGCTTGCTTTGAGGTAGGCTAATTCAATTGATTTAGAATGATACACAAAGAATAAAAAATAAATAGTAAAATAAATAAAAGTACTAATACGGGGGGTGGGGGGGAACAAGTTTGTAATTGGAGCATGGTGGACTGACTGGTCCTTCCCACATTCCTTTTCCCAGGCCATTTACAGACTTGTCCTCATTTCCTGTGTGCCCCCCCTTAAGGTTTATTTATTATTATATTTATATGAATACACCTGTCTTCAGACACACCAGAAGAGGGCATTGGATCCCATTACAGATGGTTGTGAGTCACCATGTGGTTGCTGGGAATTGAACTCAGGACCTCTGGAAGAGCAGCCTGTGCTCTTAACCACTGAGCCATCTCTCCAGGCCCTATGTGCCCTTTTGCACTTTAAGTGAGCAGAGTTCTATCCCCAGAGACTTAGTAGAGAGAGCATTTGAGCTCACAGTTAAATAAATAAGCCATGGATATTCTCGGGAAGATTAGGAAAGGAGAAACAGAAAATTTTGAGTCAAAAATATCCAGACAGTTATAGGTGGAAAAATGAACCTTTTTTGTTTGTTTGCGTGTTTGTTTTTTGAGACAGGGTTTCTCTGCATAACTGCTCTGGCTATCCTGAACTCTATTTGTAGAACAGGTTTGTCTCACAGAGATTCGACTGCCTCTGCCTCCTGAGAGTTGGGAATATTACAGGTGTGTGCCACTATATCTGGCTTGAAGAGCTGGTTTTAAGAGAAGGCCATCTAGAGAGACAGAGAACCTTGGCAAAGCAGAGTCCAGAGTCAACTTTACATTCCAAGTTTTATAAATTTAGTGCTATTTACCAGTGTTCAGGAGGCTTGTAGAGGTTTGAGTTGAACACATTTGACTAGGTGGGGGTTTGAAGTGGTATCCTTGGGTGTAGTGGTGCCTGCAGATTCACACACAGTGAGACCCTGTCCAAAAAAATAAAAATGAAAAAAGGAAGGCTATTCTCACTTTAGCACTTAGCTATAGCTTTGGAAAGACTCTTCAGAGATAAGGTGTACGTTTGATTTGATCTAATTTATAATTCAAAGGAACTATGTAAGATAGCCCCTTCATTCAGAACATAGAAATCTGTAAACTCACTGTATTAAATTGATTGGGATGAAGACTCTAGGGTATGGAACTCAGGATTTAGTATAGTCTTTAATGTGTAAGTTAGAGTCTCTCCTTTAATTTATAAAGGAAAAGGAGTGGAACACTTCTGTTTGCTGTCTTGAGAATTAATTGCTTTGATTGTTTTTAAAAGTTCTCCATAAGTGTTTACACCAGGAAATAATTCTAGGGAACCATGTTATAATTTATAGCTGTGTTCAAGTTTTAGGGTATTTGATGTTTGTGAGGTTTTGCAGTGCCTAAAGGTTTATAGTCAGGATGATTGAGTGTGCTTGGACAAGATTTTCTCATTCATCCATTTTTGTTCTCTAGATGCTCCCTATGTCTAGTGGCTTCTCTTATAGTTTAAGACTGCTCTCAGGAGTTGAGTCTGTACCTGGTCCCAGAGGTTCTGTTTGTATCTTCTTTGTTATTAGCACCAGTGGGGTTTGGTGCTTTGATGGCATGTGTGATCATATGCCTTGTAGTAAGTTAAATAGGAAAATAAATAAATAGTTAAGTAATTTTTTTAAGAAAATATTTTCATAAATACTAAGTAATTTTATTTTGGTCAGAATTTGCTTGCTCTTTAAACCCGAATAGTTCAAACCCTGACTTGCTTTAGAAATTTAGATCCACTTTGCAGTAGTTGGAAGTCCCCTTAAAGTTCATTTGAAAAAAAAGTTAGCTCGAATCGGTGGTTTAAAAAAACCTTAAGATTAAAAAAAAAATAGCATGCCTTTAGTGCAAGTGCTTGAGATGCAGAGGCAGGTGGATGGATCTCTGAATATGAGGCCAGCCTGGTCGACAGAGCAAGTTCTAGGACAGCCAGAACTGCACAATGAGATCTACACAGAAAACAACAAACAAACAGTAACAACAGAAAGATTAAAACACTATAAAGCTATTGACCTTAATAATAAATACATTATTTAGAAGAAAATATGCTAACTGAATGTATTAGCACACATTTATAATCTCAGTACTCATGAGGCAGAATTTGGGTGTAGACTGGACTATGAAATCAGTCCTTTACTCATATAAACAAAAGAAACGGTATATTCTTAGGAACTCTGGCACAGAATTTTCAATTTTTAAAAGTTTATTTTTATGTGCATTGGTGTTTTTTCTTTCATATGTGACTGTATGAAGGTGTCAGACTACCTGGAACCAGAGTTGCAGATGTGAACTAACATGTGGGTGTTGGGGATTGAACCCAGGTCCTCTGGAAGAGCAGCCAGTGTTTTAAACCATTGAGCCATCTCTCTAACCTTCACATTTTTAAAAAGCTCTTTTTGAGGAGATGGCTCAGTGATCTAAGTGTTTGCCATGCAAGCCTGAGGACTACTAGAGTTTGGGTCCTCAGAACCCATATAAACACCAGGTGGAAATGGCACTTGCCAGTAATTCTAGCCCCAGAAGTCCTGTGACAAGGACTGTGAGTCAGTCTAGGAAGACTTAGTGATTGATCCTGGTGAGCCCTGGGTTTGATTGAGAGACTCTGCCTCAAGGATGTCATCAAGTAATGATTTCTAAAACCAACTTTGGGCCTCTACATGTGCAGGCACCCAAGCTCCTGATACATGCAAACATGCAGGCTCAAGGCATATACTATAGGAAAATTGAAAAAAGGGAAAAAAACCTTTTAAGGGATTTTTAATTATATAGTGCATTGTTTTTTTGTGTGTGACCATTCGGATTGTGCAGTTTCATATATGAGCAGCAAACCATAATAACCTTCTTTAGCTTGAACTTGGTTTTTCTCTTCTCTACTTTCTACCTCCTCCCTTTATTCCTGACCTCCTTTCTCTTTACTCCTTCCCCAGCTTCTTCCCTCTTTTCATTTTTACTTTTTTCTCCATTCTGTTTCCTATAAAGCACTTGTTCTTATTTCCCCAACGATAGTCACTTCACTATTGTTCCCTTGTTTTGTTTCCTTTGTATTATATTAAAATCAGTTTGAAGACATTTTTAGTAGTAGTTAGGACCAAAATTGGGCCATGTTGGGATAGTAGATACACTTAAATCCCAGATGTATTTTAATTTTAATGTATTTTATTTATTTTAAGATATATTTTAATTTTAAAGAAATTAAAAGTGGACAAGATGGCTGGGGCTGTTCAGTGATAGAATGCTTATGTAGCATGTGTGGTAGGCTGGGTTCAATCCCCAACCCCACATGGTGATTGGTGGTGGACCTATTGCAAGAAAATGTCAGAAACTGAGATGTCAGTGTTGCTACCATTTATTTACTCTTTCCTGCTCTAAGGCTAAAGTAGAGTACTCGTAATTTGGTTTAGGCCTCTGTATCTGTTTCTCACTGTGTCACACAGTTCATTGTCCTCCACACCTCCTTTCCCAGAAACATGCCACAGGAAGTTGAGAGAGGGATAGATGTGATCATTTCCCTTGGTCAGCTGCATTACTACCAACAGTTTTAAACAATCTTATTCTTAGCAGATCATAAGCAGATCACACATTGTCTGGCTATATGTTCTGGCCTAATATTCTTCACTTTTTTCTTGACATTGACAAAGATATATTTCTATTTAACAGGTTTCTCCACATATAAAAATCTTTAAAAATACGGAGAAGAATGGCAGCAGAAACACAGACACTAAACTTTGGACCTGAATGGTGAGTTTTCAGTCTTCTCCTGTTTGGTATTGGATGACATGTTTACTAGTGTGACACATACAGGTGCTGGGTGGCACATAAATACACATATTTCTGAGACTTGGTTTCATGTGTATAGCTAAAAAAATGTGTCTATAGTAAGTTAAATGTGGTAAAGGACTACGTTCTCTAATTGAAAAATTTCATGGTTTGGTTAGGTGTTAATAATGAAATTAAAAGTGTAATTTACTACCCTAGAACATTATTTTTGAGCCTTTGTATATTTACCTAAATAATTTTACATATTTATAAACTATAATAGTAATATTTAATATGTTTTTTGCTACAATGTTTTCTGCTATAAATATACCAATTAAAAAGTTTTAATAAAGCATTTAAAATTTTTTTATTGATGGGCTAGGCAGGTGGTCCAGAATTAATACTGGCTATTAGCAGTAGCCCATCTAGAGCTGAGTTAGCATTTGCCATAATAACAATTAATTGACCTTTGAGTCTCTTACAGATATGTTTGGACCCCGAATATGGAATTCTCATGGAATTTTGAGATCCATCACATTATAGTGTGGCTTTACCCCCCTCTTCTTCTTTTCCCCCCAATGTTGGTGATTGAAGATCCTCTCTTCAGTGGCGTGAATAATGATAGTTTATTTTCCATTCATACTTGGAACAAACCCCTTTGGTAATGTCAAAGGCAGTACCTAAACCAGGAATTGGAGTAGTGCCAGCATTCTTTATGTTTAGGTAGTAGTTTGTAAGATTTCTGTAAGAGGTCCTTGTTTGAGGAGTCTTACAAACTACCTGCTCATACATACTTCTTTTGATTTGTAATTCCTAGATATTCTTAACCTTCATAGTTAGCATTCAGAAACGGAAGGAGAAAGCATTTGAAGTTCTGAGAACTGACACACTGCCTATAGTTTGGCTTTATTTTGAAATGTTGATCTAAACAATGCTGCACCTGTTTCAGTTATTTTATACTTTAAAAATAATTTTCTTCTTATTAAATCACTTTGTTTCTAGAAAAATCAGAAGTTATAAGTAAGCAAGGAAAAGATATAATTGCCTTAATTTGATCCTTAGTACACACTGTACATACCTTGGTATATCTTTTTAAGTGGTTTTATGTATCTTGTTTGTATATATGTATATTTTATTTTCACAAAATCAGATCATATTGTGCATTCAATCTTGTAACCTTTAAAAAACTAAGTAAAAAAAAAACCTTTTAATAAATGTTTTTTGGTTCTATTTAATAGTATCATTGTATGGATGTACTATCATTTAACCAGTTCTCCAGATGGAGCTTGTAGAGGCTGTTCTTAGCTATTAGTATTATAGAAACATTTTAACATTTTTACAACTAAATCTTTATTCATCTTAGTAACTTCTACAACCAGGTGGATTTAAATGCTGATAGTCACCTTTGTAAACCATGGTATATGCAGCTGTTCTGCCATTATTATTACTTTTCTTTTGTATTTATACATCCTATACATTTTTCTTTGTAAAACCATGATTAAAATTGTTAAGTAATTTAAAGAGTTTTCTTTTAAAAGCACTTTATAATAATATGTAGTGGAAAAGCAATAGCAGAAAATTTAGCCAAGACCAAAGAATTAAAAACAAAACAAAACCATCAGTAACCAAACTGGTGATATTCTTGAGTTTGTTTAACATCTTCCATCACTGGTTGGCATGTGGAATCCTCTTGGAGTATAAGTAAAGTTCTTGTAAATAAAGTTTTATTGGAAGACAGCATGTTCTTTTTTGTTTCCATGTTACCTTGATGCTTTTGTGCTACTCTGGCAAGGATAAGTAGTTCTATCAGCGGTTGCCTAGTTCTCAGAGCTTGTACATTTTCTTTTTGGTCCTCTGCAGAAAGTTAGTCTTACAACATGTGTTACCAAACATTAAATCATTTCCAGGTGTCTCTTTGCCATTGGTTCAGCCTGTCAGTAGTGCCTTTCATGTCCTCCTTATTGTAGTGCTTAATTTTAACTGAGATAACTTTAGCAGAGGATAGTCATCAATTCCATTCCTAAACAGAGTTGTTACCTGGGCTAATCCTGTAAGCATTGGTAGCTAGGAGCCTTTACTGAGTCACCTGCAGTGCAGATAATCTGAGGAGTGGAAAGCTGAGTAGGCACAGCCTTATTTGTACCATCTATGAATTCTTTGCAGCCAAGATAGTTTATGAAGTCCTTAAACAACCAAAGTACTCCTGATCTAGAAAGCTGCCATGTGATTGGAGACTGCTGGCATATTTCTTATTGTAACATGTTCATTACAAATATTGATGTGAGGAATTATGTTCAGAATAGTTGAGAAGCAAGGAATAGAGTGATTATGTTGAGTTATTTTGTAAGTAACTCTGAACCATATAGAAACACTTAATGAAATTTTTTATATTAAAGTTATCAATGCTTATTAAGCAATACATAAAATGAATTATGTTTTATTTTAAAATTTTTACTTGTAATTGAAGATTTTATATTCCCATTTCTCACTCTAGTCCTATCTGGGGCAGTTCTGTTGATAGAAGAACCTTGAAAATTGTGGGGAAGGATCACACCTGTATAGCCTTCCTAAAGCCAACAGAATCATTAGGTTGTAGATTGTTTATTTAGGATAAGGAAACACATTACAGATTCACCGAAATAGTGTAAAAGGATATGATAGATTTACTGAAGAAAATAATTTCTAGATATTAAAGCAATACTTAATTTTTAAGTTCCTCTCTCCAAAAATTACCACTTTAGAATTTCTGACTGTATAGCCTGCCTTGCCCCCTCTCTTACTCCCTAAGTTCTTTAGTGCTCTATATCAAAGTGTGATATGCTAAGTACTTTCTTATAACACAACCTCTAGTTCTCACTAGACTGTGAGCTCCATTGTGAGCAGGCATTTGGTCTGGATTGTTGTATAGTTTGTTACTGCTGTAGTTCCAGTGCCTGGCTCATAGGCACTCAATAAATGTTTGTTAAATGAATGAGTGAATTGCTGGAAAGTAAAGTTGTTTTCAGTGTTTTGTTATTGTAAATGACATGTATATTTATGAATGATTTTGTTATATTCTGATCATCGTCCTTGGATTAATTTCCTTGAAGTAGAACTATTAAATCAAAAGTTGGATTTTTATTTAAGGTTTAGATAACACTTCACAGATTAACCACCAGAAGGATAGTGTGAACTTAATTCACTTTCCTCTATGTTTATGTTGTCTTTGACAAACCTTTTTGTTTTTTGTTTATTTGAGACAGGATCTTTCTATGTAGCCCTGCCTATCCTGGGACTCTGTAGACCAGACTGGCCTTGAACTCAGAGAGTTCTATCTGCCTCTGCCTCCTGAGTGCTTAAAAACTGCATTGAAAAGTTGTTTTCTGTTAAATACTTTTGATTTAGATTAGGTCTTGTAGATTTTTGTTGTTGATTGTAGTGATTTGAA
The DNA here is from genome assembly GCF_963924665.1 of Micromys minutus. Classification (NCBI taxonomy): domain Eukaryota; kingdom Metazoa; phylum Chordata; class Mammalia; order Rodentia; family Muridae; genus Micromys; species Micromys minutus. Next base: position 35,788,256 of record NC_137954.1, read on the forward strand.
AATCTGGAGGAAGTAAGTATACAGAAAAAAGCCGAAAAGGTCTAAATCACCTGTAGTCCTGCCTCTCAGAGTCTGTGCTGACATGAGTTTATATCCTATGAAATTTTCTTTGCAAATGTGTATTTCAAAGCACCTCAAAATCAAATTTTACTTGAGAAAAATATAAGGATCAGTTATTTACTTAGCTAATTCCGGATGGCTTCCGCCCCCCACCCCCCATTCAGATGACTTTATTATAGGGAGAATAATTACAGACACCTTGTTTTCTGGGGAAGATACACAGGAAACATCCCTGGGGTTTTTCTCGTCCTCCCAACCCCGTCAAAGAAGTCTGAGGTTTTTGCTTACAAAAGAGAGGGAGCAACCTCCTCCCACCCACCCAACACTTCATTTATATCGTTGTTAAAATAGTTAGCATCTCTTTTTTTCAATTGTCTTAGGAAAGAACCAGTTAAATTATTCAAGACAGCTATTTCTCAGTTTTGGTCAGTGCACCACAGTTATTAATTAGGCACTGCACAAACTTTTATTGAAAGAAGGCATTCAGGCCTTATTGGCAAAGGTGGGTAGGGGCAAGAGAATGTGGCTGAGGCTGCTAGATTACTGTCCATACTCAGTGAGAAAAAGAAGTTCTGTCAGATGACCCTCTCAAAAAAAGGGGCTAAGGGATGGTGAGTGAGCTGCTAGCCAAAGGAACTGTGCTTTAGAAGAGAATATTAAGATATGTTTAAAAAGAAAAGACCCAGTTGATAAGTGGGGAGCACTGTTAAAGCACTTTGTAGAGTAATGCAGTGGTGAGAGAAGCCAGGTTGTATTGGGTTTTGAAATTATAAGACAATAAAGAAGCTGAGACATTTCTAGAATGAAAGATGAATAGTTCAGAGCTACAAGTAAAGTGCTATACTAACAAGTCACCACTATATGTATATTATATTTAAAGACTAGGGAAGAACATGGGAGGTGAGATTCTAGAAAAGAAGGTTGTATGGAAGTGATTAAAGGTCACTGGTGTGCTTTGGGGAGGGATATTCCTTCATGTGGCTCAGCTTTTCCATGTATCTGGGCAGGGGGGATGGCTTGGAATTGACTTGAGTCAGATCATAGTGCTTATTCCAGCTCAAACAATTGCTTCAATCTCTTCACAGATACTACAGAGGGAGCCCTGATAGTGTTAATGTTAGTGAATATGGTGCCTGTAAGAAGTGCTTGGTCCTTTTTGGGAAGTCATTAGGATTCATAGGAAGGAACAGGGTAGTAAATGAATTAGGAAACTTGATATGTGAAGTTGTTTTAGAATTAGGGCTCTGGTAAAACATGGTGACTTAGAGTCACCAGGATTTTCATATGAACTAGCTTAGGTGTGCCCTCTGGTGTTGGGAAAAATATTGGCATAGTATAATATGGAAGATATTAAAACTAATTTCTAATATTTTAAAGTTAGTGCCTGGTAAATAAATTGGCTATTCAAAATAAAAATCGAAATCTCATTAGTATAACAGTCATTTCAATCACAGAAATGCTAGGCTTGGATCTTAGTTCTGGGTGACTGCTGAGATGCTTTAGTCTTCCCCCTGCCCCCCTTTTTCTTTTCAGTGCTGGGGACAGTACTCAATGTCTTCTGTATGCTTAGCTACTGCCCTGTATACATTTCCTAGCTTTTGTTCTTAGAGGCAAACTGCCTTCTTTTTCAGGGCACTCCATCCCACTGTTGTTTATTGTGTGTGCACAAGACCACATGCATGGTTATGGAGATTGAGAGTGTACATGGAGACCAGAGGTCAACATTAAAGTTCTTTTTGCACTTTAGCTAGCTAGCTAGCTCGCTCGCTTGCTCTCTTAATTAATTAATTAATGGCATTGAACTAGAATTTGATTGAATAGATAGGCTGCCTAGTAAGATAGCTTTTACTTCCTCCACCCTTCAGTGTCCACCTCTCCTGAGCTGTGAATTGTAAGCATCTGCCACCACACCTGTCTTAAAAAAAATGGGTGTGCAGGGATCTGAACTCATGGCCTAGCAAGTGCTTTACCCACTGTGCTACATCTCCAGAAGACAGAGCCCAACTCTTGAGATTCTGATGGGAAGCAATTTCTTGAAGGTGTTTATTAGTGGTTGGCTTAGTCTTTTGTGGAGTGTTTTTCTGTCTCTAGTATGTCTTTTGGGCACTGAACCATATCTCTGTCAAGATTAATTTGAAAGTTAAAAAAAGATCAATTCAGTAGTAGTGAATGCTCCTGGTACTTCCTCTGGAGCAATGGGGCATTCAATGGGGTCATGTCCAAAGAGCCCAGCAGGAGCCATTCGAAGAGTTTGTTACTAGTTAGTAATGAGATAGTAGGAGCATTAAGAGTAGTTTCAGTGAATGTAAATATATAAAGTAATAGGTTAGTTAATGTTGGTTTTTTTTTTTTTTAAGGAGGGTTTTTTTGCTTTTCTTTTCTGTGTAAACTATAACATTGAGTCACTGTACAAAATGGTGTAAGAGACAAGTTTCTCTTTGCAGAAAAGCTACAAGAAAGAGAAGGTGCCATAGAATAGAATAACCTGGCACAACTGTAGTGAAGTTAGGGATCCAGGCATTGATTATCAGTACATGCTAGCTTTACAGAACACCAACCAGGCACTGTGTGCCTCATGATGGATAATATATTACCACAGGGGAGGAGGGATTGCCAATATAATAACACATCTTACTAGTCTTTACACTCACTTGCCAATTTAAATGGAGAAAAGAGACGCTTAAAAAAAACACATCATAGATAAGACCAGCAAATTCAGATTTTAAATTAAATTCTGAGATAAATTACATATAAAATGAAAGGACAAGAATTTTTCTCAAAATAGCTTCAAAGGCTTAGTGGAATGATACAGAGCACCAAGTTGGCCATGGGCTGCTGATTTTGGACATGAATGATTGGTACATTTGAGTTTGTTATATGCTCTGTAATAATACTTTCTTATATGTTCAGAATTGTCAGTTTTTGAACAGGACAAGAAGCTAGAACCATTCTCACTGTACTTTACTAGTATTTTCCTTTCACTATTACTTCTCTATATAAACATTTACTATGTACGTACCAGTTTTGAATAATAGGTAAATATTTACTTTTCCTAGTCTTTATGTTAATTTGAAATACTTAGCACATCTGTTGGATTTTCCTTTAGGGTATACCCACTGAATTAAAGTATCTTAGTCTATTTCAGGTATCTGGGATCTGATAATGAACAGAACTGTGGGTAGCCCCAATCAGTCAGCTGTTTCTAATGTAGATGTAATTCATCTCATCCCAGCCATTTGTTTGTTTGTTTGTTTGTTTGTTTATTTATTGAGACAAGGTGTCTCTGTATAGTCCTGTCTTGGTAGTAGATAGGATCTTGAGTTTACAGAGATCCTCCCAAGAGTTGGAATTAAATGTCTAGTAGTAACTTTGTTTTGCTAGTTTTGCTGAATATCCCTTTCCTGCCCCAGGTTGATCTTTCTTTATAACATTACTTTGGGTTGGGTAGGTTATTACTACTGCCCTAATACTAGTAAGGTCCTTTAACAGTTTAGTTAAAGAAACTGTCTAGCTGCTGGTGTGAGTACAACTCTGGGTTTGACCCCAGCCATCGCCTAAAACTGGGCCTGCATTTAGGCCTTTATATAGGAGGCAAAGGCAGGAGGATTAGAAGTTTATGGTCTTCCTTGGCTACATAGTGGTGAGTACAAGTCATCCTAAGCTGTGCGAGATCTTGTCTCAAAAACAACCAACCCCCAAAACAAATCCCAAGTTATTATTGTTATTTATTATGGCAGTACTGAGATTCAAACCTAGGAGCTATGATGATCACTCAAGAGACTTTTAAATTACTTTTTATTGTAAGTTCCTGTATTTAGCCTTCTCTTTTATGTTCCATACTTTGCTAAATATTTTAGCTCTTATCAAGTAGCCGAAGAACTTTTAAATGCTTAGCTGTCTCAAAATCTTTCTTGACTGTGGTTATTGCAGTTTATAATCCTTATCACCTTCTGTATTTCTCTTTTTAGTCTTGACTGTCAGTCAGAAAGTTCAAGGATACTTTCATGTATTCATACGCCTTATAATTCTTTACAATATTTTTAATTTTGTGCATGTGAATACAAGCTTTGGATCTTCTGGAGCTAGTTACAGGCCTACATTAGTTACAGCACCTATATCAGGCATCTCACTGATGTAGGTGCTGGGACCCAAAACTCAGTACCATGCAAGAGTAGTATGTACTCCTAATTGCTAAGCTATCTCTCTAGTCCTGATCTTTTAAAAAATTAAAAATTATTGTTTGTACGTGTGTGTGTGTGTGTGTGTGTGTGTGTGTGTGTATGTGTGTATGCGCGCATGCACGAGCTTTAGCCCATGTAGCAGTCAGGACAGCTTTAGAGTTGGTTTTCTTCTTACCTTTTTGTTGCCTTCCAGGGGCTGTATTCTTGCCTGTAGGCTTTTGAGCAAGTGCCCTTACCTTCTGAGTTTCTATTGTTTCACATCCTCACCAATGCTTTGAGTCTAATGCTTTCCCTGGTGTTGCATTTTTGTTTTTTTTTTTTAAAAAAGTGTCTTATTTCCAAACTTGACGCATCCTAGAGACAACTATGGCACCTAGTATTTACTGGAACTGCTCAGTTATCACTGACAGTCTAGTTAGCGTTTAATAAACTTCTCAGTGTGTTGTGGCAGTGATTTGTGAGAAAGGTAAAAATCTTTGCTGCTAAAGATAACAGAGTTTTTGTTTTTTTAAAAGAACTGCAAAAAGCTTATAGTGTCAATATCTGTCACTTCATTTTATATTCTCTGCTTTTCCTGTTTTAGGCTCCGTGCTCTGTCCAGTGGTGGGAGTATCACGTCACCTCCTCTTTCTCCAGCCTTGCCAAAGTATAAATTAGCAGATTATCGATATGGCCGAGAAGAGATGTTAGCACTTTTTCTTAAAGACTACAAGGTAAGGAAATTGCAGCTGAGACAGGAATATCAGTGTGCCTAGTCTGTCTGATGACCTGCTCTTTTCTGTCTTGACTCCTTTTCCACAGTGGAGTCCATAGGGGTTAATAGTGACTGAGGGATGTGCTAGCCTTGGAGAAGACCCATGATGTCTTTATGGGAACAGGTGACTGTGGCAGTAGAACAGTCAGCACTCTGTCTCTTCTCTGTTCCTTCCCTTCTCCCTGTTGTATCTCTTACCCTCCTACTTAGTTGGGGTCTAGGAGTGAGGAAGGAACAGCTTTTCTCTTCTGCCTTCCTTAAGTAAAATTAAAAGTTTTAGACATCTTGAAATCTAACACTTGCTTCACTTAAAAAAAAAAAAAAATGAAAAAAAAGGACTAAAAAGTAAAGAAAAAAGAAAAAAAGTTGACCCAAATTAACAGAATCATAACTTAACAGGGAAATGTTATACTGTCAAGTACTTTTATCATGGAGATGTCTTGGATTTTGTTAAAGGCTTGTTTTGTCTATTAAAAAAAAAAAGACCAAGCTGAAATGATCTAAAATAGACTTTTCTTACCTGACTAGGGCAGATGATACCTTTTGGTGTTTTTTCAATATACTTTTAAAAAATTTATTAGTCCGTAGGCCATCTCATATTTAGGACAGATAAAATTGCTTTGAAATTTCCTTAGTATCTGCTTTAAGTTAAATGTGAAGATTTTATTCCTCTGCTTTTTACTTTGGAATACCAGACTCAATGTCAAATCCAAAGGAAGTGGCTTCATGGGAGGAGAGGGTAGGTGGTTGGAATATTTTATTTTTTATTTTTTGAGATGGGGGTCTTCAAATGATTCTGCTGACCTAAAAGTCCTTGTAGATCAGGCTGATCTGCCTCCCTCTGCTGCCACCCTCCTGACTATGACTAAAGCTTTTTTTTTTTTTTAAATAAGTACTGCATAGTTAATAGAAATTAATTGTAATTGAATATAATATGCTCATTGCTAGAAAACAATGCTCTTTCTTGGGTTTATTTTCTTGTAATTGGAGAAATAGCAATATCTGGCCTTGTGTTTATTACACAGATACCTTTTGACCTTTTGGAGAAAGAATTCCTGCCTATCCTACAGGAGGAACCCTTGCCACCATTGGCTCTAGTGCCCTTTACAGAAGAAGAGCAGGTTTGTACTTAGCTCTGAGCCTCAGGCCCAACTCTTACTGCTTTTGATATGGTAAGGATATAGAGTCATTAAGGTCCTGGGGATAGCCCCAAATCTGCACAGGTTGGCATCTTTACTGGTGCTTGGTGTGTGACTTGTCTAGGTTCTGTTTTCTGTTCTGAAGCTGTTGAGTATAATGCAGAGATCAGGAAATCATTCTACATTTATTTATTTATTTATTTTAATTTAAAAAATTTAACTTTTGGGCTGGAGAGATGGCTCAGTAGTTAAGAGCATTGACTGCTCTTCCCAACGTCCAGAGTTCAATTTCTAGTAACCACATGGTGGCTCATAATCATCTATAATGGGATCCAATGCCCTCTTCTAGTGTGTCTGAAGACAGCTACAGTGTATTCATACACTGTAATAAATAAATCTTAAAATTTCTTTTTTACTTTTATATGTATACAGCTGTTTTGCCTTTTCTATATATATTCACGACTTGTGCCTGGACCCCAAAGAGGCCAGAAGAGTGCATCAGAGTTACAGATGCTTGTGAGTCACCATGTAGGTGCTGGGAATTGGACCCTTGTCTGGAAGAGCATCCAGTGCTAACCTGTCTCTGAAGCCTTGTCTTTAGATCTTTTAAGGACATTGGGAATTATCCCTTATGAAATATGCAAGTTGAGGGGAAATGCTCCCTTCTCACTCCTCAAGAAGGAAGGGCAAATTCATCTTTGCAGAAAAGCAAAAGCATACTTTTTCATAGGTAATTGCCTACCTGAATTCTCAACAATGAATTCATTTAACTGTTATTTTATGATTTTTCAGTTGTACATATTAATTAATTAAATCTTCAGCTTAGTACATACCTGTGCATGATAGACAGGTGCTGTAGCCATTTGGCCTTTTTTTTTTTGAAATAGCTTCAGTACAAAATCCCCTTCATAAAATCGACCTTTTTAAATTTTGAGACTGCCTTGAACTTACTGCATAACTGAAGATAACCTTGGATTTCTAATCCTACCTTCATCTTTCAAGTGTTGGAATTGTAGGTATGCATCACCACACTCTGTAAAGCCCACCATTTTGTGTGTACAAGTATACGTGCTTGTTTAGGTGCATGTGGAGGCCGGAGGACAAACTCATTCTTTAGGTGCTATACATTTTCTTTTTGCTTGTTTTTAATTTTTATTTTTGTGGTTTTTATTTATTGTGGTTTTCCAGTTGCTCTTATTAATGAGTGCTTTGCATATTGACCATTCTGGTCTTGTCTCTTTCTCCCTCACTTACTCTACCCCATCTCACACATCACTCTTGACTCATCGTGTTAGTGATCAGTCAGGGACACCAGTGTGACCATGGGGTTTGAGCTATCCATTGGCGCTGGGTGGGTTAGAGACACAACTAAAGACAGTGATTTCAAACCCCCTCTCCCAGATGTTATTAAAAATAATAGTTGCAGGGTAAAGGATATGGCCCTGTGAGCCACTCCCCTTTATTTGACTGTTGATAGAGTCAGTCTTGTGTGAGCCCAGTGCAGGAACTACAGTTGATATGAGGTAATGATTACAGTTTTACTAGTCTAGGCTATTTTGTACTGGATAACTCCTCTTCCTCAGGGTTTGTGAGTCTTAGAGGGGCTGAGAGTAATGGTTTGATTGGTGTTAGCCCATGTCTGTTACTTAATTTCTGAGTTTTGGGCAAATTCCCACCCCCTGGTTTTTTGTTTTCTGTGTTTGTGTGTGTGTGTGTGGTTTTTTTTTTTTTTTTTTTTTTTTTTGAGACAAGGTTTCTCTGAGTTGGAACTGACCAAGTAGGTGTGCTAGCTGGCTGGTCAGCCAGTGAATCCCAGGAATTTTTCTCTTTGATCTGAGAGTCAGGTGTGTGCTAGTAAAACTGGTTGGCAGTTTTATTTTTTTAACTTTAATATGTATTCTATTTTTTAAAATTATGTGTATATGTTTGCATGCAGGCTTGTGTGCTCATATCACATGGTGCTTGTACCCCTAGAGGCCAAAGATCAGATCTCTGGGAATTGGAGTTGTAGGTAGTTGTGAACTGCCTAACATGGGTGCTGGGAACCAAACTGAATTTCTCTAGAAGTTCAATACATACTCTCAACCACTAAGCCACCTTTCCAGCCCCAGTTTGACAATTTTTTTGGTAAGTTTTGGGGAACCGAATTCAGGTTCTAGTGCTTGGGTAAGCACTTTACCCACTGGACTATTTCTTTAGCCCCAAATTTACTGTGTTAATGAATATACACTTGTATTAGTCAGTGTTCTCTATAGTCATAGAACTTATGGAATTTCTCTATATATTAAGGGAATTTGTTATTATAACATGCAGTCTATAGCCCAACTAACCCAACAATGGGCAGCTGTGGAGGGGAAGTCCAAGAATCTAGTATCTGCTCAGGCTCACGAGGCTAGTTGTTCCAGCTGTTCTTCAGTAGCAGTAGATTCCAACAGATATGATGGCAAGTAAATTCAAGCAAGCGAAGAAGAGTGAATCTTTTCCAGCAGAAGGTGTGGCATAGATTAAATAGTGTGTGCCAGCCACCATGCCTGGATCTGGGACTTTGCTTTGAACTCCGAGATTTTACCTTAGTCTTTTGTGATTAAAGGCATATACTACCTTGCCTGGTCCTAAGCTTTTCATGGCCACTATGCCTCAAGATCTCCATGCCAAGATCCAGATCAGAAACTTGTGTCTTCCAGTGTTAAGATCTGGATTACAGGTGAGACATCCAATACTGGATTGTAGTTCATTCCAGATATAGTCAAGTTGACAACCAGGAATAGCCATTGCAACACTTCATTGGCATTTAGTATATTCACTAGGGGCCTATAGCTAATACTGGTGTCTAATTTTGAAGACATTCTCAGGGATCTGCCCTCCCTTCTTCCCTCACAGTTGCTTCTGTTCTCCTTTCATACCTCCTCATAGTTTTCCAGTGTGTGCTGTAGGGCGTTTGGGTGTTGTGATCATTTTTTTATTGTAGGTCATGCTCCAGTGATACTTTTGTGTCTGTGGTGATGTTGCTAGAGTTAACCTAGGGCCTTGAGTATGCTGAGCAAGCACTTGTCATGCTGCTCCTAATTTGTCTTTCTTGAAGTAAGTGGGGTGTCCTATAATAGTGGAACTATTGGGTTTTAGTTCTTGCCAGGTTTTTTAACTCTTTTGGATATTGTCCAGTTGGCTTCCATAACTGTTTCGAAGACTGTGCATTCACTCCCTTACCAGTAGTCTATGACACAATCCACTTGGGATAGGTTTTCTAGTTCTTGGTTTTTAAGTTTTTATCCTCCCCCCTTCCCCCACTCCCGTGTGTTTGACAGTTGTTTCCTTTCCATGTAGTTTAAGGTATGATATGGCTTTGTATTTTGAGATATGCTTCATCTGTTGTTAAGGTTTCTAGGATTTTTATTGTGAAGGTATGTTGGACTTTGTTAATTATCCTTACTGCATTGATTGAGATTATGTAATTGCTGTTCTTAAATTTATTTATATGATATAGTATGCTTATTAATTTGAGTATGCTAAACCAACCTTGCATCTTTGGGATGAAGCCCACTTGATCATGATATATAATCTTAATATGTTTCTGAATTTGGTTTCAGATGTTTTGCTGAGAACTTTTGCATCATATAAAAATTTTACATATTTTATTAATGAGCAAGAAACCAAGTGGCTTTAGTAGAAAAATGTACAGGGCTGGGAAGATAGCTCAGTGGGGAAAGTAATTTCCCAGCACCCACATAAAAGTTGTGTGAAATGGCACATGCCTGCAATCTCAGCTTTTGGATACATAAACAAGAGGATCTTGGGGGACTTGCTGGCAGCCAGTTTAGCCTAAATGAAAATATCTACATTCAGTGAGAGATTTTTGTTTCAAAAAAATAAGGTTAGGGAGATAGGAAGGTGAACATGCTTTCACAACAAGCATTTTGGATTTGAATCCTGTAGCCATGCAAAAGTTGGCTTCATGCCTATAAATTCAGTATTTTTTGAGGATAGAGACAGGAAGTTCTCTAGAGCTTGCTGACTAACAGCTCCAGTTAGTGAGAGATCCTGTCTGAAGGAGTAAGTGGAAATGGTAGAGCACAATGTCCTTGTCTGGCCTCCATACAAGTGAGTGCCTAAGCATACATGTGTGCATATACCACACACACATAACACTTGTTTGCTTACATGTGTGCACTCATTTCTTCTCTTGTTTCTCCCTCTGTCTGTCCCTCCCCCCACTCACCCCACAGTAATAAAAAGAGAAAATTTAAAAAAGAAAAGGAAATTAAAAAAAAAAGTTGTCTATGTTGACTTGGCTTCTGTCTGGGTGCACACACTTCAACCCATACATACACACACACACACACACACACACACACACACGGCTCATCAGGTGAATCCATTACTATACAAGCTTGTGGCTGGAACCTTTGTTGAAAAAAGCAAAAAGATGTGTGCAATGACTCACATCTATAATCTCAGCTTTCCTAAGGCAGATTAGGAGGACGAGAAAAGAGAGCAGTTTGGATGCTCTGAAGCCAGATACTCTGGAGTATGAAGCACAACAGCAAAAACAGGAGGGACAGAGACATGGTAATGCTGCCAGATCTGACAGCCTAGGCTTGATTCCTGAGATCTACATGGGAGAAGGAAAGAATTGAATCCTTGAGTTTTCTTCTGTCCTCTATGTGTGGGTGGTCACACACACACACACACACACACACACACACACACACACACACACACACACACACCTAAAAACAACAACAATAATAAGTATTATCAAGTTTTAACAATAATAATAAGTGTGTCTTAATAAGTTAGAATGAAAGAATTTACTTCCTAAAGTTGTCCTTTGACCTCTACACATGCACTATGTCATATGCTTTCCCTGCCCCTTCAAATATATAGATAAATAAAAATATAGATCTGGAAGAGATGCTTAAAAATAGAATAAAAATGTAGAAAACAGTATATAATAATATAATCCTAGAAAGTCTTTTCTCATTGCCCTTTTTCTTCACAGGTGGCAGTATTAGCAGTATATATAGATCTATGTGTATTTATTGAGACTGGGTCTTCATACTGCTTAAGTTGGTTTTAAACTCAAGTGAATTTTCTTCTGTGCAGGGATTTCTTCGGGGTATCACTGTGCCCAGTTCTTGTACATTTTTCCAAGTAGTATGTATTTTCCCTTTTATGCAAATGGTACTATACATCAATCATTATTATACCTTTCTGACAAGCTGGTATTGAGAGAATTCTTTGCTCATTGAGAAAGATTTTTGTTGTTTTGAGTTTGCTTTCTGTCCATGTTGATGAAGTTGCAGGCCCTTACCATTCATGTGTCTCTTACTGTTTTTGTCTCTGAATTTTTTTTCATAGATGTAGTCTTTACTACTTTTTATTATTTATGAAGGTTCCTTATATTTTCATGTCTGTTAGATAATAGTCTTTGAGAGAATTTTGAAAATTCTTACTACATTTGTGATTTTTAAATGTAGCTAAAGGGGGCTGAAAAAAATTAAAAGCACTGGCTTTTCTTCCAAAAGTCCCAGGTTCAATTTCCAGCCTGGCAAGCTCACACCTATAATTCCAGTTCCAGTGGATCGGACAGTTTCACACACATACAAGCATGTAGAATCCATGAAATAAAATAAGTAAATAAACCATAAAGAAAAAATATATATAGCCTAGGGCAGTGAGCCTAAGGCCTTCAGTGTGCTAGCCAAGCTCTTGATACTCAGCTGTGTTCTAGCCTGGTGCACTAATTTTATTATATTCCACATGCAGTTTACTGGCATTTTGTAAACTTTCATGTTGGGGGAGGTGTTTGTTCTTAATTGAAATTACAATTATTTTTCTTAGAACAATTTTTGAATGTCTAGAGATAACAGTAGCCAGAAAGCCATAATTGGGAGGTTGTTTTTTGTTTTTAGAAAAAAAAATGGCTGGACTATGAATCAAAAAAAAAAAAAAAAAAAAAAAAAAAAAAATGAATTGGGAAATGTCCCATAACATTTCTTTTTTTTCCAAAACAAAGTTTCTCTGTGTAGGCCTGGCTTTACTACAGCTTGCTTTGTTAGAGCAGGTTAGCCTTCAACTCATAGAGATCTGCCTACCTTTGCCTCCTGAGTGCTAGAATTAAAGGGGTGTACCACCATTCCTGGCCCCATAATGTTTCTTAAGAAATCAGAATGTTATAGTTGGCTAAATGAATCATTGGGAAAATTTATAAGATAGTTCAACAAATACACTTGAAGATTGTTGGTTAACAGTGAAAAGTAACTGGAAATGATTAAATGCTTACTTTATTTTTTTAAATATGGTTTAAATTAATGTCTTATCTTTTAGGAAATAGTAGAGAAGACTTCTAAGCCTATGCTATTTAAGGTAGCCATTATTGCTTAATATTTAGGTAGCTTCCACGTTTTGCCTGCATAAACGGTACTGCATTTAGCAGTACTTATATTTACTTACATTATGTATTTACTTATATTATCTTTTACATAGTAGAAATTTTGTGTTAAGCATATATGAGCATTTAAAAAAATACATGAGCATTTAAATGTATGTTGAATTTGCCTTTTAAAGAGATTAAGCTATAATTTGTACCTTACCAACAAAATATGAAAATACATGTGTTTCTCTGTTTTTATACATGATACAGTTGGCTTTTGTACATATATTGCACAGGATCCTGGTATACAAAATGCTGGTAGTATTGATCTTTTTTAAAAATATTATTTTTATGTGTATGTGTAAGTTTTGGAATACGTGTCTGTTTGTACATGATGTGTACACCTAGTATCCACAGAGGTTAGAAGAGGGAACTTATGTGATCCCCTGAGACTGCTGAGTGAGCTCCTATTTGGTTTCTGGGAACCAGATGTAGGTTCTCTGCAAGGTTATAACTTCGTATAACCTCAGAGCCAGCTCTGAGCCTTGACTAACTCCACCCCAAGTAGTACAATATATTGATTGAGATTTTGGGAGTTTATAGTCTTGGCTTAATTTTTGTAATGCCAAGAGGCAAATTTAATGGTCCTGATTATTTTAAAACAAAAGGTAAGTTAATGTGTGTGATTCAACCACTTTTTATTAAATTTTACTAAAATGCAGCTTGAAATAGATGATTTCTTGAGTTAGGTATTTCCTCTTAACTTTTAGTTTTCAATTTTATTGTATGTTTTTTGAAGTTACCTGACTATATGATAAAGAAAACTTTATTTACATTGATAGTTTCTAAAAGTTACTTGAACAAATTACAGTTAACAAAATTGAGAGAGAAGCAGTAAGGAAAAAATGATCCATATATTAAAAATTCAATAAGGAAAACAATTTTAATCAGTTGCATGATCTTTAAAGAGGGTAGTATAGATACCATTTTAAATTGATTTGGAATTTAAGAACACAAAAGACTAAAGTAGAATTAAGTTTTAAATCCTTGGATAGAATTAGGAATTGAACCCAGTGGTGACCACACACTGTATCACTGATCCACATACCACGCTTTTTTTTTTTAAAGCTTGAGATAGGATTTTACCAAGTTAATCAGGCTGACCTGGAACTTAAGGCTGCCTGTGTGGGCCTCAACCTTGGAATGCTGCTGAATCCTGGGATCACTGGCATGTATTTTCTCACCCAGCTTAAAGTTTACATTTTACTACCTTGCCTAGCAGACTGGTGACTGCAGACATATCCCAGGTTTTTTTCCTTCATTGTATTATACCAGTGCATATCTGAGCAAATGGGTCCTAGATTCTAGGTGATTCTAGGTGTACAAGATTTAGTTCATCTGTCACAATATTTTTGTTTAAATCTTCTTGCAGAATTTTCTATTACATATCCAGAATTTTATACTTTATAGTTATCTGAAGACATTTAATACTTATTGCTACCTTTTCCTAAGCCTCTCGATTTATTCAGGTGTACTGTCCCCTTTCCCCTGTGGTTGCCCCCTTCCTTTTCTAACTATGCTTGATTATATTCCAGATTGGCTCTGTGTGCAGGTTTGTACCAAATGATTGTGATCATATACACATGTGCATACACCCAAGCACACATGAATCACATGGTTCACACACATACACACATGTTTCAGGTGATTGCTCTCATAGAGAATTTTACTTGATATTTTCTCATTCTAGCAAATACTTCTTGGTGTAATTAATCTACATTGTTGAGTACAGTCAGGCAGAAAGGGCATCTTTCCTTTTTATATTACTTTGCTTCAGACCTTTTAATGACAGTCTTTTCTCATCCTAAGTTAAAGAGACTTAAGTGCCATTTAAAAATGAAATGTAACCACCTTAGCATAATGACCTCACAAAAACCTCCCACATCTAGATTATGATATCCATCCAAACTTGTCTAGTACCAAACTCTATGGATCTCTATACAGTTTTCTGTATAGAGTTTTTCTATACAGTTTTCTAACTGTGCCAATTTAACCTCACCCCCTTTACAAAACTTTCTCAGCTCTGTTTATTTTGTCTGCATCTAGATACATAGAATATATTTAGTTTGTTTTCTTGTATAGTATCTTATCAAAAAGCCTAGCTTTGTGTAACACATTAGTGTCAACTTGATTGATCTGAAAGGTCAATTTGAAATCGTCTTAGGCAGTACTACATAGTGAGACTCTCTCAAAGATGGAAAGATGGTATCAGGTAACTAGATTTGAATAATCTTTATGTGCTGTAAAGTTACAGTTCTCCATTGCTTATAGTAATTACATATCATTACATTTTGTAGGTGCAGTGGGAGGTGGGGAGATACAATTTGTAGTTTTGTGTGTTTTATCTACTTTTCTTTTGTTTCCTTTATTTTTATTTTTATTTTTATTTTTTTGGCAGAGAAACTTTTCCATGTCTGTAAATAGTGCCGCTGTCCTGCGATTGACAGGACGAGGAGGAGGAGGAGGAACAGTGGTGGGGGCTCCTAGAGGTCGAAGTTCTTCAAGAGGGCGAGGTGAGCTATGTGAAAAAATAACCCCGGAAGAGGAGCAGGAGGCTAGGGAATCAGTAAATACTTCAATGCCTAATTGAAACACGAAACCAACTGCTCTTTGATGTTGACTACAAATGCCTGAACATTTATTTTCTGCAACATTTCTGAGATGCCTTCTCTACTGCCCCTGCTTTGGAGAGGAATTTTTTTTTCTAGCTGTATAAACTGAAGCAAGAAGGAGTGAGATAGTCTCAGTTAACTTGTAAAGTATAATTATTCTTCATATTCTTAATCCTTGAAGTTTTACATCTTGGCTAGAGCATCCTGAAGGTTATGCTTGAGCACCTGTGTCTCTGTGGAGCTCTCAGCAGTGCAGCATTTCTTTTCAAGGGCCATGCACATGTATCACCATAGCCAGGACTTGCATGAAAAATATCTCAGGGACTAGTCCTTTTAGGCAGAGCAAAATACAAGCAAGGAGCATCTGCTGGCATAACGTGTCATTTTATGAACTTACGCCTTTTCTTAGAGTTTCTGATCGGCTTGTTCGTCATTTCCTATTTTTTATTCATTGACTTTCTGCTAAAAAACATTGTTGATGTTTATAATAGATAGTCTTCCTTCAGCATGAAACTGTATGTGGGTTGAATCATAACATTAGTCCAAACATATGTTGTAATTTTTCTTTAAAGAGATGTCTTAGTAGAATTGGGTGTCAGGAGTGGCCAACAGCATTGCCTCCACATTATGTGTGGTCATAATTATGGATATGGAATACCTACATTTTTTCAATTTTATTTATTAAAAGAACCCGAAAGCCTAGTGAATAATTTATACACAATTTTTTAAAAATATGGTGAATATATTGCTTTTCTTTGAATGTGACTTCTGTAGGTTTGTGAACAATGAAGAAGCTAACTACAACTTTCATTGCCCCCATCCCCCAGAACAATCAGTCTTATTTTCCCTTTTCTTTGTAATTTTAAGAATATTTATTTATGTATTTGAGTGCACTGTCACTGTCTTCAGACACACCAGAAGGGGGCATCTCATCACATTACAGATGGTTGTGAGCCACCATGTAGTTTCTGGGAATTGAACTCAGATCTCTGAAAGAGCATTCAGTGCTCTTAACCAATGAGCCATCTCTCCAGCTTTTCTTTGTAATTTGTCTTTATTTGTAGCAGTTTTTTTTTTTTTTTTTAGGATTTATTTTATTTATAAGAGTACCCTGTAGCTGTCTTCAGACACACCAGAAGAGAGCATCAGATCCCATTACAGATGGTTGTGAGCTATCATGTGATTGCTGGGAATTGAACTCAGGACCTTTAGAAGAGCTCTTAACTGCTGAGCCTTCTCTCCAGCCTCTAGAGCAGTAGTTTTAACCTGAATATTGTGGTAGACTTCAAAGAAACAACATTGCTACAGACATTGAGTTTGTGAGAGCTAGGCATATCTGCACCATAAGCCATGGCCACATGCTCATTGTCTGGTTGGTATCTGTGCATATTAGTATATATATGGCAGTGTTTTGGAGATGGGACTGACTGGTTATGGTTCTGGTCTCCCTGTGGACATTTCTCTTGCTTTCCTCCTGTGGGAGGCAGTGAGAAGAGGTTTAATTATGAAAGCTTTGCTTCCTGTGCTCTTCAGGTCAAGCCAGAGGAAAATTTCCTTAATCAAGAGTGCAGACCACACACATCCTCCACCTGCTCTCTGTGGGCCTTAGAAAAACCTTTCAGATTAAGAAGGGAGCAGATCTGGGTGTGGTAATGTACTCCTGCAGTCCCAGCGTTTGGGGGGTGCTGTCAGGAGGGCCAAGAGTTCAGGCCCAAATTTCAGCTACATTGACAGTTTAAGGCTAGCCTGAGTTACATTAGGCACTTCCTAGAGCTGTGGCCCCCTACCTAACAAAAACAGTACCCCCAGCAACAGCAGACAGAAACAAATGATAGATTGATGAAATGCCTTTTGGGGGGTGAGGGGTTCTTTGAAGTAAGAATTTTTGTAATCAGAGTTTACATAAAGCCCATATAAACAGCGTGCTGTAACACACAGTAAATTAGTGTGTTGATTTGGAAGGGTACAGAACTAGTCAAATGGATGCCTTTAGATTTGTGAAAATACTTGGAACGCTATGGTCACAATGGCCTGTAATGCTTGTGTCTTTGGATTTTTACTTAATTTTACCTTACTGGTTAAATAATGATTGCTGTGACTTTTCTTGATTGCAGTATCACTTTCCAACTCAAGGAAAAGCTCATATGCAAATCTATTGGCTTCTAGACTTAAAGATATCCTGACCTCGTAATGTTTAAGAGAACAAGGGGCTATGTAATTTTGTGTACCTTTTTATCCGGTCTGGATGTTAAAAAATATCCGTATACTTTCAGTTGCAGCAGTAGCATTATTGAAAGGAAGCATATTTTAATCCTTAAAAAGAACACAGGGTGAACTCTCAGGTAATAGGACAGAACTTCAAGTTTAAGGCTGATCACATGTTTTTCTGCTTCTTCTTGTGCATGGAAACCACATTTATAGATGACTTCAATGTGGAAACATCTAGAATCTGGTTTCTCTTTAATGCTGACTAGACCAGAAAGCTTCCACCACACAAGCAGGGCTGGAGCTAGTTAGAGTTGAAAAACCTATTATTTTTTTTTTTTCTTGATTTTTTCTTTTTCTACTTACCCAAGAACTATTCTTTATATTCATCTTTTTCAAGACTAAAATGCTTTTCTCAAAGTGGTTCTACAGAATAGGTTTTCTTGAGAATTTCTGTTTGTTGTTGCTTTTTCGAGGCAGGGTTTCTCTGTGTAGCTGTGGCTGTCTTGGAACTTACTTGGTAGCATTGGCTGGCTGGACCTCAAGAGCACCTGCCTCTGCCTCCCAAATGCTGGAACAAATACATTTTATTTATTTTTAAAAATTACATTTATGTGTGTATGTCTATGCGTGGGAATGTGTATTTGAGTACAGGTGTTGTGAGGCCAGGAGAGGGTAGTTGGAATTAAACAGTTGTAGCCATACAGTGTGGGTATTGGGTACAGAACTCGGTGCACTCATGTGCTAGCTGCTGGGCCATCTATCTGGTCTGGACAAAATTAATCTTGAAAAAGAAGAGAGGACTTTCTTCCTCATTCTAAAGTTACTGTTGTAGAGGAATGTTCTCATGTTAGAGTAGTTACTAATTATTTTAGGATTTTATATAAAATGTATACATATTCTGAATGTAGAGCAGAAGGGAAGATTACTTTAGGTTGACTTAAAGCTATGAACCTGGAAGATAGATAATTTTGTGATTATTATAGTTGAACTGTAGTTTTCACTTTCATTTTATAGACAAAGTGGATTCTTAGTCTAGTCAAGAGAATATTAAGATGACTCCTATTCTGTATGTGTATATATATATATATTTTTTTTTCTTTCAGTATTTTCTAAGAGTTATAGAAGTATACCTGTAATCTGAGTTAGTTCCTGGTAGATTATGATGAACACATAGAAGAAATGCATGGGTGTTTAAAGCTACTTGCCTCATTGGATGCCTCATGCAGAATCTTATTATTTTTGGGCTGGAGATGTATTTCTGTGGCAGAGTTTTTGCCTAGCATTTGCTATGTGTTTGGTACCCATCACCATACACAAAACAAAGCTCTATCATTTTTTCTGATCATTTTGATCTATGAAAGAAGTTAAGTTTGGGACAGCTGCTAAGGTATTTTTTTGTTATAAATGCACCCAAGCCTCCCATGCCTCCTCCAGTTTCTACATCTGTGTCAGTACAGTTCATATGTTCAGTGTTCAAACTGTACAAACTATCCAAAGCTGAAAGTGAATACTGCATACATAAATACATGTATATCCTGTACTCTTAGTTGTGCAGCAGTGTGGACAAAATCAGTCAACCAACCAACCAACCAGTCAATCAGTCTCTCTCTGCACACGCACACACACATACACACACACACTTGAATGTGCTTTGGTCACAAGTCTGAGTTGACATCAGTGTCTTATTTCTGTGGATTCATATTTTTCTAGGATGTTTAATCAGAATTTATTTAGCCAACCATTATTAGGTTGTTTCTAGTGTTTTGAAATTCATGTGTTCAGTCTGGCGATTCCTCAGAAAATTGGACATAGTACTACCTGAAGATCCAGCTATTCATTCCACTTCTGGGCATATACCCCAGAGACACTCCAATATACAACAAAGATACATGTACCACAATGTTCATAGCAGCTCTATTTATAATAGCCAGAAGCTGGAAAGAACCCAGATGTCCTTCAGAAGATGAATGGATACAAAAATTGTGGTACATTTACACAATGGAGTACTATTCAGCTATCAGAAACAATGACTTAACCAAATTCTTAAGAAAATGGTTGCATCTAGAGAATATCATCCTGAGTGAGATAACCCAGTCACAAAAGAACAGACATAATATGCAGTCACTGATAGTGGGATGCTAACCCCAGAGACTCGGACTGCCCCAGAAACAACTCACAGACTGTGTGAAGATCAAGAAAAAAAGAAAAGAAAAGAAAAGAAAACAGACAAACAAAAAGCCATTATGCTCAATCCTTACACACCAAGAAAACGTTGACTAATCCTGTTTTACATGTACTTTTTGCTCATTGTAACTAGTAAGACCTTAATGCAGAGTATCAAACCTTAAAAAAAAGAAAAAAAAAAAAAAAAAAAGCCAAGCACTGACAAAAATGTATTTGTATACATTTATGCAAAAATGTTTAAAATTTTTTCTTTTATCTTTGTTTTTTAAAATAAAGTTTAAAAAACCAAGAACTCAAAAAAAGAAATATTATACAGCTATTAAAAATAATGAAATAAAAAAAAAGAAATTCATGTGTTTATTTCCATACACATAGGCAGTCATGCCTTATTTAATAAGATACAGCCTCATTAGGTAATTTTATTTTCATTGATAAGTGAACATTATAATTTACACATGATTATATGGTATAGATTATTTACTTGGCTTGATCTCTTGATATATTTAAGAGACAATGATTACAAGGTATGTGCTGCTTCTTGTAGTATTAATGGGATATATTATAGTAAATCTAAAATAAGCACACTTAAATATAATATATAGTGTATCCTCAAATAAATGTTCATTACTGTGTACCACACAGTTACGTACCATGTACTACATGCTGTCAAATATGCTGTGTTTTTATGTGACTGGCAGTTCAGTGGATTTCTTTAGACCACCACAACCACAAATAAAGTCTCTAGTTACAACAGAGTTTTCAACTCCATTATAATCTGGGTGAACAGTGGTTATAGTAAGTCTTATCACTGGTTGAAACTATATCTATTGCATAATGGTTTACATACCTGTGAGTGCCTCCCTCTCCTTCCCTTTTGTTCTGTTTTCTTCTTTCCCTTTCTGTCCTTTTCATCTTTCTCAGGCTTTTTGAGTCATTCTTGATGTAACAGAGGCTGGCCTTGAACTTTCATTTCTCTGCTTCAGCCCCAAATGCTGTGATCATAGGCATGTTCCATCCCACTTGACTCTGTAAAGTTATGTCTATTGGGATAAATTCTGAGCAGAGTCACAGACTGATAGTTAACCAGATGGCCTTCATTAGAAGCATGCTTGCATTTGATTTGCAAAGCCTCTAAGTCTTTATACTCTAACCACTCTGTGGTTGCTAATTTTCCCTACCTCGGTGAAGGATTCCTTTTCTCCTGTAAGAATGTAGTTCACAATCCTACAATTACTCAATTCACTTCTGCTATTTTTCCCCCCTGGAATTGGATAAAGGAATTTTATTGTGCTTGACACTTTCTACTATAGTTTCTCTCTAGAAACTCCCCATATTAAGATTTCCCCAGTAGTTACTGAAAATAATCCAGTAAAACATTCAGTTTATAATGGTTTATTGAACTTCTTAGAATTCCACTGTTGACCTTGTCACTGACAGGCTTCCTGTTGATGCTGTTTATTGTTCAGGACTGGGATTCCTTCAGGAGTGGTTGGTTTGTTCTTTTTATCTCACAGTTCAGTTCTATCAGAGCCATTATAGGCCTTGCTAAATACTTAAATGTGGCCGTCTTGCTGTGTACAGAGAGACAGAACTTCATAGAGATTAACCTTCAGTGTTGAACATATTTGTTGGATGTTGGTTTCTAACTATTTCCCCTCCCCTTGTTTTCTTATTTTCAGGCAGAGGTAGAGGTGAATGTGGTTTCTACCAAAGAAGTTTTGATGAAGTAGAGGGTGTGTTTGGGCGAGGAGGTGGCAGGGAAATGCATAGATCACAGAGCTGGGAAGAAAGGTAACTAAAGTGTTGAGATTGTAATGTAAGCATTTGTTGGTCTGTAAAACTCACCCCAGTGGTATTCCATAGGACTTGCCTGCAGTGCCAATTACTTGACAGGCTGAGGTAGGAGATTCTGGAGTACCGGCTATCCTGCATAATTTAACAAACTCCTGAACTCAAAATAAAAATGGAAAAATTGGCTAGGATTCTAACCCATTGGTAGCTCTCTGGGGAAGTTCAGCCCTCAGTATTCCAAACAAAACAGAGCACACTGTGTTCCTTTCATAGCGGTACAAGGTTGCATGCTCCTGTGATCCTAACACTTGGGAGGCCAAGACAGAAGAGTCATGAGTTCCAGACCAAAATGGGCTGCATGGTGTGATCTAGAGAATCATAGAGATTGGGTGGAAGTACTGTCTCCTCTCTTGCTCCCGTCCTTCACCCCAAGAAAGAACAGTTTGAAAACACAGAACTTATCCCTTTTTTGCTTTTTCTGAAATTTCTGTACAATAAAATATAATACATAATTATCACAGTTAAGGATGAACCCTGATCTCAAAATAAGAGTAGAAGGATTAAGGTTGTAACAGTGGTAGCTGTCTTGCTCAGCGCCCTGGGGGTTAGTACTCAGGAGCACAAACGGGAAACAAGTGTGGGAAAACATTGCCAAAATAGTATATATAACACAGTCTGTTATGTTTCCAGTTAAAATGATAATTTTCTAGTCATTAGGAACTAAGTTTTGATAGGTGGCCTGCTGGAGTTTTGTTCACACCATTGCTTTCCTGTATTTTCTAAATACTATCTGGCAGAACTGCTGCTAGAGGGACTGCAGGAGAGGAGTATCGTGATAGGACATCTATGCTGTTTTTAAGGCGTTTTTGAAATTTATTTTGTCTTTTTAGGGGTGACAGGCGCTTTGAAAAACCAGGAAGAAAAGATGTAGGTAAGGATCTTACTGTTTTGAAACACCTCCTGCACTCTCCTGGTAGTAGTGCTAACAAGGCCCATTCAGAAGGATACATTTAGCACAGATTAACTGTTACCTGCTTGGATCCAGTAGATGGAGCTGTAACACAGTGTTAGTCCTGTGGGTGAGACCAGGAGTGATGGATTCAACCATTAAGCCTTACTTGACTCCGTGTTTTAGGGTGTGTGTGTTTCTGCAAGGCATGTCTTTTTTCAATAAGGTTCTTGTGGGACTGAATTTCTAAACCAGAAACTAATTTGGTTACTCGTTTGTTATCATGGAGAGTATCTCCATGATAAGAATAGGGAAGGTATGGCTTTTGTTTGAGGAGGCAAAGAATATTCTTAAATGACTGGACTATTTCTTTTATTGTGTGTGTATGTAGGATATGCATATGGAGCTGGGGACACACACTCTGCCATGCATGTGAAGGCTATAGAGTTGGTTGTGTCACACCTTCATGTGGGATCAGCCACCGGCCATCTCATCAGTCTAGCTTTCTTCTTTCTGTATATATAATTTTTTTCCTTGTGAGTGTTTATGACAATTTAGTCAATTTGTAATGTTAAGATGGGCTTTCTGACTGATAAACTAGTGGTCTACATTAATATTTGGTGAAAAAATGTGCCAGTTTACAATATTGGTACAGATTTGGAATTTTTCAGTTTCTATATTCCTTCAAATACCAAAAATGTCCTACAGAGTATGTTTATATCTGATATTGATTAGTGTTTCTCATAAGCATGTTAACTCTACAAACACTCATTACAGACTAAATTGAATGTACATGGTTTTGAAAACAAGGAAGTTAGAATGATCAGTTTGATTTCACTATTTCACCTGTAAACCTTACTGAAACATATTTATGATTTAAAGTCTTTATTCATTAGCATGTCATTGGAAATTTTTGGTTCTCATAATTGAAATGACATTAAATAAGTGTTGCATGAAGAAGTGTAGATTTGACTAGGTAATTTATTGATACACTTCACCCATTTTTTTGTGAGGGCTGCATGGAGAAATTTTGTTAGGACCTTTCTTCCCATTTTATTCAGTGCTTTAAAAACATTTTTATGTGTATTCTCTCTCTCTCTCTCCCTCCCTCCCTCCCTCCCTCCCTCCCTCCCTCCCTCCCTCCCTCCCTCCCTCCCTCCCTCCCTCCCTCCCTCTCTCTCTCTCTCTCTCTCTCTCTCTCTCTCTCTCTCTCTCTCTGTGTGTGTGTGTGTGTGTGTGTGTATTCCAGGGTGGTTGTGAGCCAATCTATATGGGTGCTGGGAACTGAACTCAGGATTCTTGGAAGAGCAGCAAGCAGTACTGACTGCTGAGCCATCTCTTCAAGGCTGTGATTCATCTCTTTTGCTCTTGGTTGTGGAGGGGTGGTGAAGGGTAGTTAGTACAGGATTCAAAGTCAGAAGGTCATGTTTACTCTAATCTCTCATATTCCATAGTCTCCAAATAAAATGAAAAGATAATATCTTAAAGAGTCTTTGACCTCACTTATTCACACAACAAATATTGAGGTCCTAATTTTGTCATAGGCCTTGTGCAGGTGCTAATGTTTTCTTTGGAGGATATTGTTAGCTGCTGATCAGATTTTAAATCACCCAGTGCTCAGAGGGAAGTTGTCTGTGTAATAGGAAAAAATTTTTAACTTGATCATAATTAAGGTGTAACAAAAAGCCAAATTTAATGAAATGAAAACAGTAGAAAATGCAGCCTTATATAAATATATTAAGGAGTTGAAAGTATGGAGTAGCCTCTTGGGGAGAGACTCAGTCTTCTTTCAGATGACCTCAGTTTCATGCTAATCATGCAACTGCTAGGATAGTAATTACCTCAGAAAACCAAAAAGATGGAAAGTTTATTGCCTTTTATTTGTTTTAGATTTTTTTAAAAATTCATGTGTATGTATCTGTGAGTGTAGTATGTAATTGTGTGTACTGTAGAGGCCAGAAGAGGTTGTCAGATCCCAAATAGCTGGAGTTGCAGGCAACTTTAAGCAGTTTGATGTGGGTGCTTCGAAACTTGTCTGCTGCAAGAGTAGCAAGTGAGTCTTCTCTCTAGTAAACACCCAGACCCCCCC
This sequence comes from Micromys minutus, assembly GCF_963924665.1. Lineage (NCBI taxonomy): Eukaryota > Metazoa > Chordata > Mammalia > Rodentia > Muridae > Micromys > Micromys minutus. The sequence goes on from NC_137954.1 coordinate 35,812,656, forward strand.
TTATTGTTAGTGCTATTAAGTAGCTTAAGCTTTGGGCTCACTTTTGGGGTTACATCTTGAATGAAAGAAAAGGGTCTTGATTTACAGTTGGAGGCGGAGGCACTTGAAGCCTTTGTGTTGGTGGTGATTGCATTAAAAGACATGGGTGTTCAGATAGGAGACAAAACTGTGGACAGGGCAGAACTTGGAGAAGGGTTTGCAAGTTCCCTACAAATACTGGCTTACAGATTTGACCAAGAAATAGGGCTTGACCTGCTTGAATTTCAAAGTCTTAACAGTGGGTTCAAGGATGTGTTAAACACATTTTAAATTAATTAATTATGGTTTTTCAATACAGGGTTTCTCTGTGTAGCCTTGGCTGTCCTGGAACTCACTCTGTAGACCAGGCTGGCCTTGAATTCAAGAGATCTGCCTGCTTCCTCCTTTCAAGCACTGGGATTAAAGTGTGCGCCACTACTTCCAAACACATTCTTAAAATGGTGTAACAGTTGCTGAAATTGTTGGGAGTCTTGGGGAATAATGTGTTCTCTTGGTGAGATTAGCTTTGTTTGTGTAGAGTCTTACTGTTTTCTCTGGAGTTATCATATGAATCTAATTAGTTTTCCTAACTAGCCTCTATTTTAAACAGTAAAGATATTTTGTAGTACTCTATATGCATGTCTTTGATAAGGTGAGTCCCAAGTAGGTGTGGTATGAATTTAATCACAGCATTTGGGGAGAAAGAGGCGGACAGATCACCTTTAAGTCCTGCGATAGCCTGGTCTTCCCCTTACACAACAAAAAACAAAAGGTGAATTCATAAGAACTCTGAGACAGAGATTGGCACTGAGCCTGCAGTTGTTGTGGTTAAGTTGGCTAGCCAGCAAGTTTCTAGAATCTTCTTGTCCTGTTCCCTGTCATGCCTGGTTCTGGGGTTACGGGTCTATGGAGATATCTCTTGCTTTTTTACATAGATTATAGGATCTGAACTCCTTGTATTTATATAGCAGGTGTTCTTACCCACTAAGTCATCTTTCCAGCCTTAATGTGTTCCTTTTAAAATTACAGAAAGGTCATACTATACATTTCTCAAAATTATTTATTTATTTATTTTGATATGATGGTTAGGTGGGGGTTGGGCTGAGATCAAACCTCAGGATCTTGTGAAGACTAGGAAAGTGCTCTGGCACTGAGCTGTAGACCTAGCATATATGTTGGCTTTTTTTGTGAAGATAAATGGGTAGAATTATAAACATACATCTGGGTGAACGACGGTAGGTGAATATATATATGTGGAAAAAGGCCTGAATCATTAGATTTATAAATCCTAATCAACAGGAATTGATTGCTGTAGAGGAGAGATTAGTTCCTGTGATCATCTGTAGTATGCTTCTGTAAGAGTACAGTGAATTATTAAAAACAAATAATTCTCATGACATCGGTACAACCAACCAAGTATGACACATTGTATCATATGTGAAGGATCTAGAAATAGCACAGTACTTGCAATTCATAGGTGGAATTGCAAGGTAGGTACAATATGCATTTGGTGTGAAGTATTTGAAAATAGACACTGATGTTCTTGTTGTTAGAGGTTTTTTTGTTTTTTTGTTTTTTTGTTTTTTTGTTTTTTCCTGCCATCTATTAATGTGTACTTTTCAAGCATAAATCTAAGCTGGAGACTTTTGCTAACTGCTTGATTTCAGTTTGTTAAAACTGTCATGTGTTGTTAATCATTTCCGAGAGTAACTTTGGTTGTTGAGTGGTCTTTGTTGTTGAGTATATTAGTTCTTAAAGATTTCTTCCTTCCATTTATATTCCATATTCCTGAGGGGTTAATGGTCTCTCTGCAGAGTACATAATCCTAGGAACTATGATTCTTTGAAATAAATGAAAGAATTACAGACAGCACTCCCAGAATCTTTCTGGTTTTTGAACACTGATTTTGGATTACATTTTTTAATTTCATGTATATGAATGTTTTGTCTGCATGAATTTCTGTGCACCATATATGTGCCTAGATCATATATGTGCCTAGTGACTTCGGAGGCCAGAGAGGGCATCAGATCTCCTGAAACTGGAATTAAAGACCCAGTTGCTAACTGCCATGCGGGTACTGGGAATCAAACTAAGGCTCTCTGAAAGAACAGCTCTTAAACACAGCACCATCTCCCTAGCCCCTGCCAACTAAAAAGTTGTTTTTTGGTGTGCGGTGAGGAAGTTGTTCTTAATTTTCAGATGTCACATTTTGTCTGACTAGTAACTATGGAAGCATATTTATCTGACTTGAGTTTTAAGTCTCTTAATGTATTCACTGTCTCCTTAGACGGCTTGATTAATTTGAAATCTGTGTGGGTGTTCTTTAGGAAGGAGAACTGAGAGTTGTCTCACATGAAGTTTATGGGTCTGGTTAATCTTGTCAATAAGGATTTCTGCTCCTTACCAGCAATCTCAAGTTGGTCTGTCTGCCATAAGATTGTATGCTTCCATTTTTAAACAGTCAAACTTTATAATAAATAGGTTTTCTGTTATTAATAGTCTTCTGCTATTACCATTTGTAGGGCACGCCAATGATTTTTGTTTGTTTTTGTTTTTATTTTCTTTATGTCAAAGACTAGAAAAATGCAACTCACTGCTATCTGCAACATTTACTATTATGTAGATGACCATGCCTGGCTCATCCACTGCAGTGAAAGTTAATCTCTTACTTTCTCCATTTAATTCCTAATAAGGGAAATGGAAGAGAAACCATGCAGATCTCTTTGAAACTTGATAGTATGATTTTTTTTTGTTTTTGTTTTGTTAAAGGACAGGCAGCTCAGCTTAGTTTTTTAATTGAAATGAAAATAATTTAAAGAAGTATTTTAAGCTGGATGTAAAAAGGGCTTCATCTTAGTATATATAAAATAAAAACAGTCAGAGAAAGCATAATTTTCATGGGATATTAGACTTGGAATGAAATAATAGAGATCATCTAGTCCAGCCTCCTACTGGTGAATAAACACTCATTTTATGTTTATAGAAAAAACTATTTGATGTTGGAAACAGGAATTTGAGTTTGAAAATACTTTGTTACCTAATTTTTTGCTTTATCTATTGGAGATTTTTTTCCTAGTTGAGTTATATATTTAATTAAGCCCCGGATTTATAAAAACTTAAACACATATTTGTATTTAGAAAGTTTGTAGGACTCTTTTTATGTCATTGAATGGGTCATGAGTACGAAGATAATCTTTTACTCAGGGTGGAAGCAGTCAAATGACAAGGTAATTAGTTTTAGATTATTACTTGAGTGTTATGTAAGTAAGAATTTAAAATAGTACAAACATACAGTTTTGCATCACTTTGTTAAGAAATACCACTCTGCAAGTTCTGTCTTGGCCTGAGCTTTTCTTATTTGTTCCAAATATTCTACCACAAATGCATGAATATACATACATGTGTTTGGGTGTTGTATTCAAATGCTTTGGGGATTATCTATAAATCCATATTGTTACTTTTCTTTTGTACTTCCGTTTCTAGCTGTTAGAAATTGAGATAATACTTACCCTAGTTTTATAGTTTAAAGAATCAAAGGAATGATGTTTGCTGTCTTGAAGAAATAAAAGTTGTAGAAGAATGTTCACTAACTATTGTGAAATGAGCTTTCCACCCTGGGAAATAGTGTGGAAACTAGACTGTTGTTTCAGTTTACAGAAGAAAATGAGAGCTGATTTCCTTAGACTTTAACTGTGTGCCACCATCATCATCCATTTTGTCTTCATTTCTGGTACCATGCCTACATTTTTGCAGATTTGCTAGCGTGCACACTTATCAGGTTGAATTGCCTTGATAAGAGTAGGTAGGTTACACTGATATACATAGGCAACTAGTCTTTAGTTTTTTGGGGATGTGTATAGTTAACTTTGCTTATCTTTTCCTTTTTTCTTTCTTTCTTTCTTTCTTTCTTTCTTTCTTTCTTTCTTTCTTTCTCTCTCTCTCTCTCTCTTTCTCTCTCTCTCTCTTTCTCTCTTTTTCTTTCTTTCTTTTTCTTTTCTTTCGTGTGTGGGCATAGACATGATTCCTATGATATAGTTAGCACTGAGAAAACGAGGAAACATGAGATACAGTGAAGGAAAATAGCTGCATAGCTGGCTGGATATATTTAATACATTAAGACGTAGGATGGTGTAGATGAGTCTTATTCTGTCAGCCCTGTTTCAGCAATCTGAAAATTGTCAATGCTTTGTCCATTGATATGAATATCTAGGTCAGTCCTGTGTGGACTTTTAGAGACCACAGGAGTTGGATGTTCAGGAACAGTCTTGTCAAAATTCTCCATCTTGACTTGATACTCACCTTTGGAACCTCGAGTCATTAGAGCTGCAAATCGGTGGTGTAACATGATCTCAGAGGGTAGGTAGGATGTCCTCCTTTGGCAGATTTCCCCAGTGCCTTCTTGCATTGCTGAGAGGAACACAACTAATTCAAAGTGTGGAGGAGTCTCATGCTGCAGCAGGGTAGCTAGAGGACTTGATGGTGTGATAGTATGGTAATAGGTTAGCGGGAAGATGAAGAATGGACATTCCTCAGAACTGATGCCATCAAGGTGGAAGTCCACACTGGTCTGGTAGAGTTCACCATTTTCTCTTTCCTGATAGAGTACAGCAGAGACCCGAACACTGGTCAGAGGGCTGGGCCGGGTGTTAGCCACTTGGAAGATAAGATTAGGTTTGCCATCTTTGTGAGCTACAACTGCTAAGTCAGTGAATCGAATTGAGAAAGCTCTATTTTTTGGCCGTGCAATCTTCGCCACAAAGGCACCTAAATTAAAAACCATTAAAATGTTTTTGTTCTTTTTGTTTGTTTGTTTTTTTTTTTTTTTTTTTTTGGAACAGAAAACTTTAAATCTCAGTACATTTTCTGAATGAGAAGAGTATGTCAAGTAGTTACATATTTCTCAAATCTACTGCATTGTAATTTAGGGTAACCGAAATTATAAAAAGTGTGTGTGTGTGTGTTTTCATTCTTTTAAGAACCACCAACAACAACAACAACATGATTTCAAAATGGGTAAGAAAAATTTGACTTGTTATGAAATGTAAAACATTTTGTGGGGCTAGAGAGATGGCTCAGTGGTTAAGAGCACTGACTCCTCTTCCAGAGGTCCTGTGTTCAATTCCCAGCAACCACATGATGGCTCTCTACTATCTGTAATGGGATCCGATGCCCTCTTCTAGTGTGTCTAAAGACAGCGACAGTGTGCTTATATACATACAATAAATTTAAAAAAATTAAAAAGCCATTATCTTGTACATTACGAAGTTCAAGAACCTAGCTTGGCTCCTGTATAACTCGGTTGGGATGAGAAGTCCATTGAGAGGAGAGTGGTTACAAGAGGAGAGGCTGCAAGAAGGAATGATGCAGCAAAGAATTTTTAACTCTGAAACTTCTAGAAAGCCAGTTTGTGGGGAAATTGGCTATACGTTGATTCAATGTATCTTAAATATACACTCGTGTACCACCCCAAGCTGTAGATGAGGGTTTCCTAACCATACTTATGGCACAGAGCCTGTTGGCAGGCTGGTGAGACATGGCAATCATTATAACAATTATATTTTTTAGAAAATTACTTTATGTGTATGATGTTTAGCTTGAATGTATGTATGTGTGTCCAGTGCCTGTGGAGGCCAGAAGAAGGTGTTGTTGGAGGCTATCACATGTGTTTTGGGAACCAAACCTAGGTCCTCTATAAAAGAACAAGTGCTCTTAATCACTGAATCATTTTCACAAACCCCATCATTATGCTGTAAGTGCTTATGTTACAAGTAGTATGAGGAAGGATATCAGTCTATTCTTCTATCAGTTAATTCATCATTTCCATCAGTAAATTCATCTATCTAATCTATATAGTTTAATATACATATCATATATGTATAACTTCATAATTGAGGGAAATGGCAAATTTAGTTAGGGATTAACACAAAAATTTAAACTTGTTCCCATCTAAATATATAGGTTATCTTAAATTTATCTAAGAGCTGAATTAATGTGGACATTCTTATAGAAGCTAAGTGATTTGTTACAGGATGCAGAGCGAGTTGGTAGCAAATTGGGTTATCTTTTATGATGCTCAGAGATTATCATCTATTAGTCTATTAGTGTGTATTTTTTAAATTGTGTGTTACATAAAAAGAACCAATCCTATGGAATACTATATGTTATCAGACTTATAAGTGAATATTTATGGCCACATTCACATTGCATTTTATATGTATCTGTAACTTTAAAAGATGGTGACTGAATATGTTGCTGTGGGCTAGTATGTTGAATAGGTGATCTTGGAGGAGAAGGTTTTACTATAAGAAGAGAGATAAAAAGTGAGCTATGGGGCTAGTGAAATGGCTCAGCAGTTGGGAGCATTGACTCATCCCCCCCCCCCCCCCCCGAGGACCCAAGTTCATTCCCAGTACCCACATGCCAGTTCACAACTGTCTGTAACTCCAGATCTGACACCCTCACACAGACATATATGTAGGCAAAACATCAATTCACATAAAATAAGTTATAAACAAAAAAGCCAGATGTATGTCAGGTAACATAACTTAAAATTTTCATTTAATTTCCTTACATATTTAGCAAAATAAGTTCTGTGTGAACTTACTTTTACACTTTTTGTTATTATTTTTGCATAGTGTATTCCTGCAAGTTAATGGCATATGGTCTTTTTTTCTAATGCAGTTCCAAAACTCTTTATATATTTCTATTGTTTGTCCCTAGATTGTTTCATTTCTTTCTTTGGCATCACCTTATAATAATACAAATAAATTACTTATAACAATATAACTTACTTGCCTTAACCAACTATATACTTTATAAAAGGCTTGTAGTATTTTAAAAGGAAAAAAAATTACCTGTGATAAAAGCCTCTAGCATGAGGCCTAGGAGCATTTGTATGGCAAGTAAGGCGATTGCACTTGGACAGTCACCACTGGGGAACATGGTACCATAACCAATTGTAAGTTGTGTCTCCAGCGAGAAGGAGAATGCAGCTGTGAAACTGGTGATGTGCTTCACACAGATAGTGTGGTTTTCAGGTGGGACGTCGTGATCTATTTCCAGATCACCATTCATCTCAGCTACAGCATACCAGAGGACTGCAAAGACAAGCCAGTGGACAACAAAAGAAGCAGAAAAGACCAGCATCATCCAGCGCCAGCGCATGTCCATTAGGATTCCCCATGCGTCTCGAAGATACACAAGACCTCTTTGAGCACCATCCATTTGAAGTGTGCTGTGACCATCTTTTGTGACCATCCTCCGGTATCTTTGACTTAGGAGAGGAGCATTAACTTTACAATTACTGCTGTCCATCTCAGGTTGTATTTCTATGAAACAAGAGTGAAGTAGTTAGGCCCTAACTGATTTAGAGTTAACATTCATGAGTTAGGAGGTTTTCTTACAATGTTTATGTGAGAGGGCAATTACTGGTCAAGTCATTTGTTAACTAGTTATGTATTACTTTAGGATATTTTTTTACACTTTCATTCATTGATTATAAAAATACCATTTGATACTTTGTTTTCTAAATATATTTTGGAAATCCAGAGGGTGAGGCTTATAATTTGTGCTTTTAAAACAACCTACATGCCATCTTTGTAAAATTTAGGCCTTAAATATTTATTAAGTTAACCAAATATATTATTTCTAAATAACAAATTTTAAAAATTTGCTGATAATCATGAATGATGATAATTAAAAAGACTAGTTTTTAAAACATAAGTATTTTACTCTATAAATGAGTAAAAATCATTTGGAAAGTTACCATTTAACTCTACAAATACTTCATTTTCTTGCAGTTGTTGGTCTTTGAACCCAGAGCTCTGGGCCTTGAGCATGCTATGGCAGGCAGTCTGCATTGAGCTAGGTCCCCAGCTCTGCATATGTTTTGAAGTTACACTTCATAGTAGGATAAGACTTACATTATGTTAGATTCACAAGTTTTTTTGTCTCATTCATTCATTGATTCAATCATTCATTCATTCTTTTGTGTATGTGTGGAGCATTGTATGTGTTCCACAGTGTGATTTTGAAGGGCAGAGGACAATCTGGGAGTCAGTGTTCTTCCATCTTTTGTTTTCAAACTCTAGTCATCAGGCTTAATAACAATCACCTGAACCCTCTAAGCTACATCTCACTCACCCATGATACACAATTTTAATGTTAGCCTATTTAAAACCTTGTGAAAATGTTTATTATTTTGCTGCCATGGATATATTAATATTTCTATCCTTGCTGATGAATGGATAGCTGTGGGGCACACATATTCTTAGTTCATATCAAATCTTGGCAAAGTAAGAAATTCCTGGCTAGAATTCTTGGTAAAGTACTTCCCTAACACATATAAGGCCTTTGGTTCAACCCCAGTATAACCCCTGCACACCAATAAAAGAAATTCCAGCTAGATGTATCTAGACAATACCACTTACCCCTGTTGCTAGGAATGGACCCTGGGACCTTGTGCATGCTAGGTGAATGCTTGCATACTGAGCCCTCCTTCCAGCTTTGAAAGACAGTAGCTTTGAGAAGTAACCAAAAGAAGTAGTTTTAAGAACTTAAGAGATCAGATGACATATTTTAAAAGGTATTAGCGTAGTCATTTCTTTCTTGTGAACAGTTTTCATGAAGGGTTAGGCATTTCTCTATATTTTCAATAGACATCTATATATGTCAAGACTTTTGTATCACAGTTCTCAGGAACAAGTCAGGAACCATGGCCTTGCTTTCATTAAAGGCGCTTCTTCCAAAGTAGATACCTTGAGAGTACTGCATACCTACTTGTGCTCCTCTCTCATCCCCACTTCCCCATTTTTGTTTCCTGTGGTAGGTAGCTCAGGCTGGTAAACTCTGGATTCTCCTGCCTCAGTCCTCTCTAGAAGACTAGAATTACACCTAAGTGCTATCATGCCTTGCTGCTTTCTTCCTTTTGTATGATACTTAGGAAGGTGGTGTGAAGTTGCTTGGCTTTGATGGGTCAGTCTGACTCTGGGGTTTTGTAGACTGGTTTTTTTTGTGTTACAGGATTTGGACATTGGACAGCTGGGTATGTATGACTTTTCCTTTTGTTCTGATGCTGTTGCAATCTTGCTGATGGTACCCGGGGCATTCTTCTTTCATGTTTTTCTCAGATTTGAGCTAAAGCTGATTGAATACTGGATAGTTTTTCAGTTTAGATCAGATGGGTATTTCAGTTTCATGTGATAGACATTAAAAAACAAAACTGGTCATGTTATTGTTTGGCGAGTGCTGACAAGTGAGCCACACCTCAGCCCTTATTAATGCTCCTCATTTTTTTAGATTCTTAAAATATTTTAAAAGATCTCTTTCCTCTTGGGGGGGGAACCCATAGAGCCTTTGTAGATACTGAGCAAGATTGTTCACTCATCTTTCTTTCCCTATGCTCAGAAGATGTAGACATGACCTACCTCCATTTTTCATATGGAACCACGGAAGTGATAGAAAGGCAAGGCACTGCACAAATGACATGAGGGCTTGGGGGATACATACATACATACCTATATATATATATATATATATATATATATATATATATATATATATATGTATATATGGATTATTATTGTATGGCTAACCACAGCAAAATCAGTTAATATACTTTTAATTTTTTCTACAAGAAGCTGTATATTCAGCATTCACTGTACTATACTCTAAAGCTGATCTTTGATAGTTTCTAGCACTTTTAGAAGGTTCTCTTTTGAGTCTTGTAACTCAGGTAACTAACTTAAACCATACCAGTTTAATACATGGTTGTTACAGTGGGAATGATTTGTAATAGTAGCTGGTATGTTATTTATCCTGTGATAGGCATCATTCCAAATTCAAGGGAGGCTAAAAGGCAGTACCTTGAATAGGGTAAACAGCATTACTTGCTTTATCGTTGCTGATAATGCTTAAGTTTTATAATACTAACTTATGCCATTCCCATTCTTAATGAAAGTGAGACATTACATTTTCTGAGATCATAAAATTAGCAGTTTCCAAATATTATTCCCAAGCATCCCCAAGTTTGGAATTAGTGTTAAAACCCAAAGCATTTGACTCTGGTTAGCTTTTGTGAACAATTCTGTGTTCAAGAACCATTACAGAGGCTAAGGGTGGCAGCATGTGCCTTTAATTCCCGAACTCCAGAGGCAAGAAGCAAGAAGATCTCCCAGCCTCATCCACACAGTAAACTTTAGGCCAAGCAAGGCTATGTGGTGAGAGCAGGTCTCAAAAAGCAAAAGCAAAACAATCAAAGAACCAGAATCCACAATGGAGTGTTGGTTCTTCAGGAATGCTTATTAGGTTCAGACTTTGGAGTCATTGTCCTAGTGGAGTACACTAAGGGTTCTCTACTCACAGAAGCAAAAGAGAGTACGTTCACTCTTGCTTAAGTCTCACTGCTATAGAAGTCCACACTAGAAGGAAAGCCTTTCTATACACACACCGTGCCCTCAACACTAATTATTTTCACTCAGGTCTTTTTATGATTGCTGTTGGTTATCTATGGTTTTTGTAGCAGTGTTGGTCTAGGCTTTCTACAATTTCATTTTTTTTGCCCCCATCCAGCAACTAAATAACATGGAAAAAACCATTGGCAAAGAAGTCAAAAGGCCAGTATCAAAACAGTGAAACATTTTTGGTTTTGTTTTTTCCCCTTGAAACATTGTTGACTTTCGATGGGATCATTTTGGCAAGAAGTTGAGAGAAGTAAAATTTTGATCCTTAGTGGATTACCCTGTGCATTCATGTAGTCAGTCACTGATGTGTAGTGGAATACAGGATAGGGAGCACGGCCTGAAGCTCTCTCATTTTGGGCTAGCTACCATGTCCTCTTGGCCAGATATCATTAGATTAAAAGCAAAGAATGTGGTTAAAAGGGAGATTAAATAATACAATTCCAGAAAATCTACCTGCCAGTTTGTAAGTTTATTGATAGTTTCTTTATGGTTTTATGTCTGCTTATCTGGTCTTTAAAATTTTTATTGCTGTTGCTTGCTGTATATAGGACTTTTCCCCCCTTCTTCAAATGTGAGTGTCTAATGGATAGACACATTTTCAAATAATGTTTACGTTATTATTATCACAAGCACACACATGCATAATTCTTTCCCTCCTCCTTTTCCTCCACCCGTCTCTTTCTTAGTCTGGTCTTATACAGTCCAGGCTGGTCTCAAACTCAGCATTTATAGGCAGATGTCTTTGAACTGATATTATTGCTTGTATTTCTCAAGTCTTAGGGTTGTAGGTATGTGCTATATACCTATGAATGCATTTGGAATGTATGTGTCTAGATTTAGAGTTTTATGTGATTTTCATAAACTGGTCATAGCAGGAAGTAGAATAGACAAGTGGAAAATTTATGTGGGCATCTATGTGTGGGTGTAAAATATTTATAAATTGTTTGATGTGAAAGGTACTTATTTTAAAAATGGTAATTTGATAGCTTCATTAACCATCAAAATAACAATGTTGCTCTGTTCATCAAGTGGTATCCTTAAAGTTAGTTTTCTGTTGCTGTGCTTCTAGAGGAGTGTTGTAATTCCTGTTTCTACAGTGAAGATAGGGGCTGCACTTAGGAACGCTAAATGAATACAGTGTTTGTTCATGCCTTATGCAAACATTTTAAAGTCTGTGTTGAAAGTCTCATAAGCACCTTTCCTGGCCTCTATAATTAGGGCAAACAATGTGAGTATTAACCCCATTATGTAAGCTGAGAGAGTAGTTCATATTTTATTTTCTAATATACAGAATCTATGTTAGTAATAATCCCCTGCTTAAAAAGATATTTTAAATTAGGATACATATCTCTTTTGAAATTTAAGAAAATTAAAAACATAATAATTTATTCTTTTGGCATTTATTTCCAAATGCTTGTTTTGAGGTTTTTCTAATTCTATCCAAACAACAACAACAGTTCTCCCTTCCCCCACATACACACACATTGTTTTGTTTTTTTGTTTTTTTTTAAGCCACTGAATTTTTATCTAGGATCTTTTCCTAATCATTTACACATTATAACAAAGAATTAGTATATATTTACTAAACAGCTGAGAGCTAACCTTCCACTAATGCTTTCAGCATGGCTGTTTGTCAATTCTAAAATTGAAGGAAAAGAACAAACCTTAGCTCTGACTATCTGTCGTAAAGCTCTATTGTAAGCAATCTAGCTTTGCTCCTGTCTGCTGTCCGCTTCCTTGCTTGTTCCCCTAAAGGAAAGAAGAATAAGAGTGAAGGTTACTTAAGTACTCACCGGTTCTTTTGTGGGGTCAGCCTACCAAGGAAGGTCTTAGGGCAGCTAGCAGACACTTGTCTTTTTGACCAGGTGGTTTTAACTTGCAGTGTCGTTTGTAAGTTTTCGTCTTGGACTGGCTTTGCAGCTTACATTCCTGTGTTTATAATGTCCGTGAGGGCTGGTTTCAGCTGAAGTTGATGTGATTGGTCACTTAGTCTGCAGGGGGGCCAATTAGCTCTGATCATGTGGAAAAGAATGCTGGTTTGTTAGGAGGTCTTTCTTTACCCAACACAAACCTTAACAACTCTGGAGAAAGCCTCTAGAACTGACGTGGAGAAGGGGTGCATTTTTCCCTCTAATCAGGACCGGTTTTTAGTAAGTTTGCATAATCTTATTTAAGAGTTTATTTGAAAGTTCAAAGGGATAAAATTCCCTGCAAGATTTCCTTTCAGCCCTCTCTCCTTATATTGCGTGTTAAAGTGTGAGATATCTCTTTCACTAATCTTTTTCCACCATTTCTTGAGGGGGGATTTAGTTGGATAAGGATGTTTAGGCATAATTGATGAGTTGATTTTTCTGGTTTTCTTATCAGATCCCACCTCACCAGCATGACTATGATAGTAGGTATAGGTCATTTAGTTACCTGAAACAGTACCTCCCCGCTTCTTAATTGCAAAGGAAGAACTTTGTCTTTGGTTTTAAAGCTGTGTGCTAGGAATATGATTGTTTGATGCCTTGTACTTCTCTTTAAGGTGAATCCTGGTGAAAGAAGGAACCAGTTTTCTTAAGACTTGCTTTTAGTGATCCTTAGGTCTTGGTATGTGTGAGGAAGTTGAATAAAACAGTATTCAGGGTACATGTCTGTAACTGAAATTGTATTTACCTGGAAAATGTCAGCAGTCCAGCTTGTATCAACCTCCACATGAGTTGAAAAGTATGGCCTTGTGTAATGCCTAGTGAGCAGTATTTTCTTCTCCTCTGTTAGCTGCCAATTTTAAAACTTTGATCAAATGTTACACATAAGAGGATCTGAAAAACAAAGACACTGTTTGTTTGAAGCAAAAGCTTGGAAAGGCCTGCTGGGAAAGTTATGAATGTAGCCCAATCTAATGCTACTTAGGAAGGGAAATCCGACTTTGTGGATTCCTCTCCTTCCCTTCACAAGTTAAAAAATACATTAATTCCTTCTTTGTTTTATTAATTCAATACAAGTTTAGACACAGCACTGGTAACTTTGACCTTCAGAACCAGGGAGGGTAATCAAAGTGAGATTGGCATGTAAGACTTATTCCCTGCATGTGCAAGTAGGAATCTGTATCATTTTTTAGCTAGCTGATTGAGGAAAACACCTAACGGACATAGCAAAGACACTAGAGCAGGTAGTGGACTGTTCTTCTCAAAAAAGCAGTAGCACATTAGTGTTTTCTCTACTGTCACGGATATTAGGTAAACCAAAAGCTTGGTATTCAACTTAGGAGACTGCCCCAACCCCACAGCCATTTTGACTGTATAGTTTACTGTGGCCATGAACATAAATCCCCCTTCGTCAGCTTTCCTAGTATTGAGCTTATAGACTAGACTTTTTCAATAATTCAGACTGTTTCGACACAAAAATGATATAGTTAGTTAATGATACTGTTAAGTTTACCTACACATACCCAGACATGCATCCACACAATGGCTTATGTGTGTGGTATTTCTGATTCTGGGATGCTTCCAACTTGAAGGCCTGTCATGGACAGTGATGGCCGACTGTGGATGTTATACTTTGGTTCTGGAGCTTATCGTCCTATGAAAGTCATTTGAGCATCTAAATTATTGTAAGTTGGTGCTGTCAGCTTGGCTGAGGTGACATTGATAATGGCACAGAAGATACACCACTGCCATCCTGAAACACACAGTAGGTATGTCATAGTAAGATAGTTGGATCTAAAGTATCTCTTGTGTATGAACATAAATGCTACTGTGCTTTTCATTAAAAATTGTAATGATCATGCCAGGTGCCATGTACAAGTAAGTTAGTCTTTTAGATCCAAGTTTCTGTCTGTCAAGATATTTGATTCCTATTTTAGCTCATGTAATCCAGTATACAATCTAGAAACACACTATAGTTTTCTTTAAAATAACAAAGGATTTGTTGGCCTTACAGTGTCTTGCCTACTCTCCCATCAAGTCTGCCTGACTCGCTGCCAGTATTCTTAACTGTGTTCAGAAACCTAGACTTTCTAGTTTGTGTTGTGAGACCACAGGCGGGTGTGCTGTGAGTACACTGTGAGCATCAGGACTGGGGGACAAGGATGTGTGCCTGTTGTTTGAAGTTCTTTTTCAGAGACATTCTTACATGCTGCAGCTTCCCTAGTTGTCCAGCTAGAAGCGGCTGCGTTTTCACGACTGCTCACCACCTGAGTGGAGGTTAGGTTGCAGAAGTTTAAAGACTCCTAAGGGTAGACTTTCAACTCTATTTCTACCACTCTGGAATTGTATCTACAAGTAACTATTGAGAGCAAGGGGAAGTAAGCGGCCACACTTGGATGGGATTCCCTTTCACTATTTAATAGAGAAATATAAAGTTACTTGCTACAAAAATTTGCACATAAACAAGCTTCAAAGTCTGTCCCATAATTCCGCTTTTGCTTTTGGGTCCTTGTAAGCTCCAAGTTTCACAGCTGTAGATTTTGTTGGCTGAGTGCCTCTTAGCTCCATCTGAAGTTTTCCATAAACACCATTTTTGGCTGCGAGTCAAACACGCACACAGGTGCCCTTTTACCGCTCCTTCTCCTTAGGAAGTCCACCCAGTCAGACTAGGCAGAAGCCAGCACTCAGTTTTAAATTTGTAGAAGACTCCTATCTTAATACATTAAGGGAGAAACAAGTATATACTGTCATTGGGGGATACTAGTACATGATATGCTACACATGTATTTTAACAGCTTTAAATGCCTTAAGTGACTATGATGTAAGAGTATAAAATATTCTGTAGGTAATATAGCTTCCTGATAAAAATGTCCTATTTGCTGTATTGAGCGAAAAACATTTTTTAAAAGATTTATTTATTATATATAAGTACACTGTAGCTGTCTTCAGACACACCAGAAGAGGGCATCAGATCTCATTACAGATGGTTGTGAGCCACCATGTGGTTGCTGGGATTTGAACTCAGGACTTCTGAAAGAGCAGTCAGTGCTCTAAACCACTGAGGCATCTCTCCAGTCCGAGCAGAAACATTTTTAATTGGTTTCTTTTCTTTATTTTATTTTTACCTTTTGAAGATCATAGACCTCGTTAAGATTCTGTAAGCCTTAGACTGCTTGCCCTAAAAAATAAAGCATCCTTGGTCAGAGTGTGTTTCCAGTCTAGGGACTCTCAGCCCTGAGACTTGACTGTAGCTTGGGAATAAGCTGCCTTACTTAGTCTCTCTTCCCAGGTCAGTTTGGTGTGTTTAAGCCTCCTTGGTGACTGCCTTCCCCAGATATTCTAGGAGTGTACCAGCAGACAGCAAGCATGAGGGCTTAGGGCTGGGGGCATATTCCTATTGCTTGAGATACTTTTTCAAAGAAAATTCTGGCCTGCTGTAGTCTTCCCATTTTCTCTCTGGTCAGGAACTGTACTGTTTTTAGCCATTAATTGTAGATCTACTCCTTGTGTATAAATTAAGTTTTAAAAAGAAGTTAACCATAGTGCTTTCTTATACTCACCTGTCATAGTGCTGCTACATTACAAAGAGAAGAAGAGTCCGTGTTTGAATGCTGAGAAGGGCCCATGTGGGTGACCCGTATTTGGTCCTGGCCTTCATAGAACACTGCTTTATTAGGCACGAAAAGAACATAAGATAGAATCTTTTAAACTGCCTGTGAATAACTTTGATGTTTGTCATTTAAGTTTCATCAAGAATACACAAATCTACAAGCATGGTGGCTCATGCCTTCAATCCCAGAATTCTGAAGGCAGAGGCAGGTGAATCTCTTGAGTTCTAGGACAGCCTGGGATACACAGAGAAATCCTGTCCTGAAAACTAAACAAATCAAAGAGAAAAAAAACACAAGTCTATAATTCTTTTAAAACTAGGTTATACAAGTGAACCTCTTTAGAATTGATACAACCAGGTACCTACCGTAATTAGATTAGAACAGATTCCAAACGTAGTGCAGTTCTTCATTTAGTGTCAGTTTTTTAGTTTTAGTAGCAATTGTAAATATAATTTTGATATTTGTTTGAAGCCTTAATTTTCTTCTTAAATTAATTTCTAGAACAAAACTTTTCTATTAAGTCTTAACCAAATTTTTTTCCTTAATATGCATTTTAAAATGATTTCTCAGGAAATATTGAAATACACTTAGTTTTGCCATAGATGCTGACAAGCTGCCCCTATGTTGTACCATCTGTAGTCCTTCTGGAGCTTGGCTGGTTTAAATCCTACACCTTTCTTCTGGTTTCAGTTTTACTAGAATTTCTGGCTGCTTCCAGTGGGCTTAGTTTTGAGTAAACCACTGAGAATAATGTAGTAGAGATGGGTTTGGAGGCTGCAAGCCTAGGTTCTATTTCTGATTCATGACTCAGCTATGTGATCTTGGGAAGCCACCCCACAGGTATCTTTTTCCACACAGGAACAATAGCGATGGTGAGGTTTAACTTAATCTCCTGTGGTTATTAAGACGATCAGGTGAAGTATATCAGTGCATTGTATCAACTGTAATGTATCAGGTCCTTTATTTCCATGTGTATCTCTGGTCTGTGGCCTAGAGGGCAGGTGCTATGTTCAAGCCTGTTTTTGTAATCCTGTGTCCTTAATTACGTTTGTTTATGGAAGAGGTGTCATGTTAAACTTTTACTGAAGGTTTGAGTAAGGCAGTCATTTATTTTCTTTGGGAAATAATATGATAGAAATCACAAAAAGCTGACTATTACGCATTTCTAAAGAAAACATTTATTTGCTCACCAAAACTTGTGTATAAGAATGCTTATAAATAGCATATTTCATAATATTCATTGTGTTCATAATAGCAAAAAGCAAAAAACAACCTAAATGTCAGCATTCAAGAGCAGTACATCACAGCTGTTCATAGAGTGAGATCTTGTACATCAGTGTAAAGGAAAAGCTATTTTTCAGAGGTAAAGTAATACTCCATTTGTATAAAGATCGGGCTAGCAATAGAGCTCAGTGGTCAGTGGTGTTTGCTAAACAAGCCTGATGACCCAAGTTCAATCCCCAGAGACATGTGGATTTTGAGGCATGTGTACTCCATTACCCAAATAAAGTTTTAGAGAAAATTCGAAAGGGCAGAATTAAGAAAATGTATAGATTTGAAAGACCTGGGTATATGTGGAGATTTTTTAGATCTATTTTTGTTGTTGTTTTTTAAAACTAAGGTGTTGATTTTATACAGTTGCTGATAAAAACTCATTGAATTACACATTTGTCCTGTTTTCACCTAAAAGAATGTTGAATTTTAATGACAAAGTTTTTGTTTTTGAAGATGAGATCAGGAGAGAGTAAAGTCAGTTTACACATCCTTTAGTCTTTTTTACCCCCTGAAAATGACTGGGTCCTAAAGGATGGATGTGGGACTGTACGGACTGTTGTCATTCTGGGTTTCCTTGGTTTACCAGTAATTCATAATTAAAACATTTCTATTGTTGTTCATATGAATATTTGATATATGAAAAATTACATATCAGTTCTTAGAAATAGTTTCATAGTAATAGCCACCTAGTAACTAAAATTTACTTCAACTCTGATATTGATTTGCTTTGTTCGTGTACATTCAGGCTGCTTCATGTTGAACCCACTCCCCTCAAATGGGAAATGTCAAGACGTAACTGACCTGTTGACATTACTAGGAGATACATAACTACAGAGAAATATTTGCTTTCAGAAGTAAAAAACTGGGGCTTTAAAGCAGTGGAAATGTAGATTTCAGTGACAGTTTTACCCTTGCTGTGTGGTGATGGTCTGTACCCAGCCTTTGCAAAGCAGGATGGTTGCTTGAAGCCCTTTCTCAAATGTTTTCACGTGCTCTCTCTCTTATGTGCTCCCTGCTTGCACTCTTACCCCACTCTCTTCTCACTGTATAGTATAGCTTATGCTGCCTTGAACTTTTTGGCAGACTTATTTCAACCTTCCAGTTTAAGATTATAGAATTATTAGTATTTTAGTGAACTTAATTTTTATTTACTAAGTAGATATAATATTTTTCTATTAGGGGAAATTATAATTGATGTTAGATGAATTCTGCATTTTGCCATTAGTGGTGTATTGCTACTTGGACATGTTCATTACTCAATGGCTTATGTAGAAAAGCAGATGATAAAAATGAGTGGCTCTGTTAGTCCAGCCATTTGTGATTATTAGCACTGTATTCTTTTCAACTCTATAGCATTTGTGACATGGTAAATTCATCCCTCATTGTTTTCATATTTGGATACATTAAAGTTTTTTTTTCTAAGTTTTCTTTTGTAAGGATAGCTAGATTTTTCATGAACCCCTATAGCAATGTAGTGCTTTGTAAAATGTATTGACCTCTCTTAATCTAAGACGGAGAGCCTGGGAGTTC
The DNA here is from genome assembly GCF_963924665.1 of Micromys minutus. Classification (NCBI taxonomy): domain Eukaryota; kingdom Metazoa; phylum Chordata; class Mammalia; order Rodentia; family Muridae; genus Micromys; species Micromys minutus. Next base: position 35,831,460 of record NC_137954.1, read on the forward strand.
TTACAATGCAAGGAAAGAGTGTGTACACACTTAAATCTATAATTTTGACTCAGCGTGCTATAAATGTCTGTTGAGTGATCTGCTATGCTATTTAATAATGTTATGTGATTCTAGACAATTCCTGTAGGTTATGTATTGAGCCTCAATGTTCTCAGATTGGAAGATTAAATCAGTTATATTTTGTGTCTTTGTGTAATAAGATGAACCCAGAATTTAGCTGAATGACTTGTGAATTAAGGTCTTACCACAGGCTGATTTCAGACTCTTATGTGAACTTCTGATCCACCTTTCATTCCCTCCTGAAAGCTGCAATGATGGACTGGTATGCTACCATGCCCTGAATGAATGACAGATGTTTATTTCTCTGCTTCTGTAGGCAAGGAAAGATAACTTTAATTTTTGGCTACATGGCTTGGACTCTAGTGTCTCATGGAACAGCAGTAAAATTGTCTGCCTACTCTTTGGTCATTTTGAAGTTCTTTTGGGGTTGGAATACTTCCCATCTTAAGTTTGTGGGAATGAAAAACCTCAAGGGTTTGTAATGTGAGCTTCAGCATAGGTACTATGTGGTAGCTGGCTTCCTTCAGAGAATGAGTCTAAGATGCTTTATGATGACAGAGGCCTTTTAAATTTTAGATTTCATATCTAGTTATGGTGATGTATGGCTTTAATCTCTATATTCAAAGGCAGAAACTGGCTAGCCTGGTCTACATAATAGTGACTTCCAGACCACCCAGGGTTACACAGTGAGACCCTGTCTCCACAAACACAAAATAAATAAAACAACCAAAACCAACTTTCAGATTCAGAATGCAGTGGCTTATTATTTCAGGTATATTTTTAGCAGTAAGTTTAGCTCACCTTTAATAGAAAAGTATTTCATGGATATCAGCAGCTAGGGATTACTGGGGGATAGGGTTGGGGGTCTTGGAAGTTGTTGACCACAGCAAAAAGAGAGAAGGGACGTTCCTAGCAGATGATGTTCTTTTCTTTTCTAAGAGTTTTTAAATTTACATTTCAAGTCTGTCTGTCTGTCTTTTGTTTTTCTCTCACCCCCACTCATGTGTGTGTGTGTGTGTCTGTCTGTCTGTCTGTCTGTCTGTCTGTCTATGTCTCTGTCTGTCAGTGCATGTGTGTGGAATCAGTTTTCTGGATTCAAACTCAGGCTGTTAGGTTTGATGAGAAGTGCCTTTATCCACTGAGCCATCTAGCCACACTGATCCTAAGGTATTTTATTAGTTAGAACAATACCTTCTAACATTCTAAAAACTGGGTAGACAAACAATAATTAAATCTTAGTATGTATAAAATGTAATATAACTAGAAACAAGGATTTCCTCAATTTTTTCTTTAAAACTTTTATTATCATTTAATTGAAATGATTTGTCACCAAGAGAACATGTAACTGTAACTGTTGTAGACTGAGAGTATCAGTGTTCTTCATTTTTAACTAATGTGAGATTTGGTAAGATGTTGGGAGTTATATGTTAACACATACAGTATAAAATATTTTTGCATAATTGAGAATTATCTTCTTGTAATGTGCCAGTTTAGTTTACTTTGCCTACAATTTTTTCAAACCAGTTATATAGCTCTTAAGACATTTTTAGACAACATAGCTTTGAATTCTGTCCAGAATTTAATTTGTCATATTCCTATATTGCTGAGTAAATGCAACTTTACAATGCACTGCTTTCACTTTTTAGTTTGCAGGTTTTTTAAAAAAAATAAATGGTTGATTGAAATTTTATTCACAGTTTGGGAGAGTCATTCATGCTAGTTGGTTAAATAAGTTAAGGTAGTCATACAATAAAAAATGTCATTTTAAAAAAGGTGTATACTGATAGGGAAAGATTGACAAGATGCACTATTGTCTGAAAGTAGCAATAGTTCAAAACAGTATGTTATCACATCTTCGGGGTATATGTGTGTAGTTGTTACATGTGCATGATCAAGTGTACACATGGGCAGTTTTTGGAAGATTTTATAAGAAACTAATGTTGTTGTTTTTTTTTTTTTTTTTTGTTTTGTTTTGTTTTTAGTTCTGGGAACTAAGTCTCTTAGAGTTCTTATGTAGAAGGGAGACTGGTTGACTATTAATTGTATGACTTTTTGGGTAAAGATGTATTTTATTATGTGTATTTCTGTTTGGCTTACATGTATGTATGTGTACCACATGCATGCCTGGTACCCTCAGAGATCAGAAGAGGGTTTTGAGCTGCTGTGTGAGTTTGGGAGCAGAACCAGGATTCTTTGCAAGAGCAGCCAGTGCTTGAACCTTTGGGCCATCTCTAGCTCCTTACTTTGTACCTTTTAAAATTGCTCATACTACTTTTGTTTAAAAAATAATTGCCCAATTTTTGACCATTTAGCTGTAAGAAATGTGTAATATTTGTATATATATAGTTAATTAATACTTTTTAACTATTGAAATGAACAGCTAGGGCAGGAGTTTGAGTTGAAGTATTACTTGTTTTTCAAAATGTTCACTAACAAGAGCTTGTGTTAACTTACCATATTTTATTATCTTGTTTATAGGGAGACCAAATTTTGAGGAAAGTGGACCAACGTCTGTGGGGAGAAAGCATGAATTTATACGGTCAGAAAGTGAAAACTGGCGAATCTTTAGAGAGGAACAAAATGGAGAAGATGAAGACGGAGGTTGGCGATTAGCTGGATCAAGAAGGGATGGAGAGAGGTGGCGGCCTCATAGTCCTGGTAAGAGTTGTGTTGTATAAAGCACAAAAGAGCTGAAAAGAGCACACTAAAATGTTTGGGACTTAATGAAAAAGGAAAATAGGTTTTAAAAAAAGAAAGCATTTATGCTGTCACAGTTCAGTCTTCTTACTATAGAAACATTTCAACAGAACAGTTCCCCAACACATCTACTCAGTTGATTGAAATCACTTTTTTATTTTCCTGGGGCAAAGAGTGTGGTTTAATAGGAAGCACCTGCCTGTATCTGCAAACATGAGGGAAGATGTCATTCAGTTTGTCTACCTCTTAATCTTTTAATCTATCTGTAGCATTCTTTAAAACTTAATAGGGCATTTTAAAAATAAATTTATAAATGTATAATTATATGTGTTGTCTTCATGGATATTTTTTCTGAACAAGAAAGGATTATTCTTCCATTTTTTTTCCGGACTTAAATATGTGATTGGGGGAGGGGGTTATTTGAAGAATAAACTTTAAACTCAGGTCAGAAATAATCACAAGTTTATTCTTTTGTCCTCCTGACCTTAGAAAAGAGAACAAGAATAGTAATTATTAGTAAAATTCTAAGTTGTTTTGGACTCAATGTTTTAAAGCACTGTTGGGCATTAGCTATGCTAATAATTGAAGACACTGATGATTTGTGAAGCTCCTCTTCTTCTGACCTGCTGCTTCCATCCTCATGATGTTCAGATGTCTGCAGCTTGAATTGTGGGTCACAGAGACAGAGAATGTGTGTCTGCCCTGTGAAGCATAATAATATTAGCTATATGCCAGAGAAGCTTACCTTGGTGGTAGTGAGTACTATATATCAATGTAAGTGTTTTCCTCTTTTTAGAGTCAAGTTGTTAGCCAAACCTCTATCTAACCTAGTCGATACAGAGTAGCAAGCATTTAGTTTGTTATCCAGTGGGATGTAGAAAGAGGCATTATGAAATTAACCTTTAGATAAAGCCTGATGATTGTGCCAGTTCTTCAGAGCTGCATCTTAGGCAGGTTTTCTGTCATGAGTGGGCATTGTTTATATCATAGGATCTAGGCAGTTCTCCTTAGTCTGTATCCTAGGCAACTACATGTCATAATTCTCCTCAAGGCATTACAGCATTTGTGCTGAGCTTGCCAGTAAGGAGAAGGGTTGTAGACTTATGTTCCCAACAAGCATTCAGTGAAGAATGGACAGAATCTGGGCTGAAGGAGAAGAGAAATTTCAGCTAGTCAAAAACAAACAAGGTGAATGTTTTGGAAGGTGACCAGTGCTTCTGGGCCCACGTGTGTGACATTGATTCTGTTGAAGGCGATTAGGTCAGCTTTTAGTGCTATCTTCTGCTGTTATACTCCCAACAGCTTAGAATTTCACATGGTGTTTTCCTCATCTTTTCTAAGCCTTTCTTCATTTTGTCTCTTATATCAGTTTTGCTGTGGGCTTCACAATTCCTTCCTGTTCCCCATCCATTTATTTTTAAAAGATGTTTTAGGTGGTAAAGATAAAATAGATGTAGAATAAAAACCTTTTGTGCTGTTTTTCTTTTGCTTTTAAGCCTGACATATTGAATGTTTGGTCTTATTACTTAGGTGTGATAGGTTAACTTCTACCTTTTAGGTCATGGTAAGTCTTTTATTAGAATTGGAGTAAAATTTTTAAATACAATAATTTGGACTGATTTACCCAGTGAAAACCTTTACTTTATTCTAGTTGGCAAGCCCATAAAACTATGTTAGTTTTAAGTTGTCTGCCTCACTTGCTACATGAAGTTTTCTGAGCAACATTTTACTAATTCCTAGTAAGACAACTCATGGGCTGTAGTTTTATTAAAGCAGGGCTCACAGCTGGATATAGCTAGTGATAGGGCTCAGAGAATAGGGAAGCCTCCACTCGTGGAGATGAGCTTAGGAAACTCAGTAAGAGGGAAACAAGAGCTGAGTGCCTAGAAGGATAGATTCCTATCTGTGTGCATACTTAAACTGTTTAGAAATGATAGCAGTGGAATCCAACATTTGATCATGAAGACTCCTTTTGAGTAATGCCTCTAGGCTTACATTTAAACAACGTGTATGTAAAAGCCTGGGCTCTCAGCAGTCAGTGTTTTACATACTGGAAGCTCTGTCTTTTTTGAACATCTTAAGTTTTTGTCTGTATTTGGAATTTTAATGTTTTTCATAGTATTTTTTTAAGTTGATAGTTTTAGCAAATTTGACAAGGAATAAGAGCATTTCACTGTGGCTTCATTTCTTTCTTGTGTCTTTTAACAGAGAGTCAAAACTAGAAAACTCATAGGTTAAAACCATTTTTCTTTTTATGACTCTTTTAGATGTGGGTTGGACAGATGTAGCAAGAACTTTCCTTTTCCTTTCAGAAGAACACTGTTGAAAAATGAGCAGGCAGTCTTTTTCTTTTGGAAAATAGATTTGGTAAATAGTATGCTGGGGTGGATTTAGGAATGCCCCTGGGGATGTTAAGAAGAAGTAAGAACTGAGGAAGGTGGAAGGGGAGGAAACTTACTCCTGTGGGAAAGCAGCAGAGGATGCAGAACTGAACGCTCTGCTTTGCCACTGAGACAGCTGCTTTTGTTGTCACAAGTAGGAGATTTGCCATATCATAGTCTATAGTGATGTAATTTTATGAATTTTTATTGTTGTTGATCGGAATTATAAGTGAAAACTCAAGCACTGATAATTAGAGACAGTAAGTTTGACATGTTAGCATGGAGCTGATGTAATTTGTAGAGTGGGAAGAAAGGAACTGCTTTAATACCAAAGAGAAGGCATAAGCTTCAATGTAGAAAGAAAGACAGCCAGAGAGTGCTATTGGCTAGGAATAGGCCAACACAAGTAATTAATCAGTTCTCACTGATTGCCTAATTATTCCAAGAATCCAGATTTATCTGTGAAGCTCAACTTTATAACATGCCACAATACTGTGAAGGTAAATATAGTCGTCACTTAGTCACAGGTGAGTGCTCAGCTCACCCTGTGCTCTCTTCAGGAGATGGACCATTACAGCTCATACCCATCTTCCTTTTTTTTCTATGATTTTTTTACCCCAATACTGTCATAAACCTTTCCTAAGGTTTCTGTCCTCCTCCTCAATTCAGATGGCCCTCGTTCTACAGGCTGGCGGGAACACATGGAACGCCGCCGGAGGTTTGAGTTTGATTTTCGAGATCGAGATGATGAGCGGGGTTACCGAAGGGTGCGCTCTGGCAGTGGGAGCATAGATGACGACAGGGATAGCTTACCGGAGTGGTGTTTAGAGGATGCTGAAGAAGAAATGGGCACATTTGACTCATCTGGAGCATTCCTCTCTCTAAAAGTAAGAAATCTGTTTTAAATACCATGTCAGGCACTGCTGACCTCACACCAAAGCCAAATATACTGATAAACTTTGGTTTTATTTTCTTGCTACAGAAAGTGCAGAAAGAACCTATTCCTGAAGAGCAGGAAATGGACTTCAGGCCTGTGGAGGAGGGAGAGGAGCGTTCTGACTCTGACAGCAGCCATAATGAAGAGGCCAAAGAACCGGATAAGACAAACCGGAGAGAGGGGGAGAAAACAGACAGAGCAGGGGCTGGTGAGAGCCATTTTTGTCTTCTTGCACACCCTTAAACAAAAACCTTCTTGAATTCATTTATGATTACTTTGTGTTCCAGAAGCTAGTGAAGAAGTACCCCAGACGTCACTGTCATCTGCTAGACCAGGTACCCCTTCAGACCATCAGCCTCAAGAAGCAGCACAGTTTGAGAGGAAAGATGAACCCAAAGCTGAACAAATGGAAAAGGCTGAAGAAGAGAGTGGGTCAGAAAATAGTCTCCCAGCCAAGATCCCCAGTAGAGGGGATGGTATGTGTTTGTGAGAGTGGACAGTACAGTGGGGTTTTGCTGAGACCAATGATCACTAGTATGACTGCTTTTACATAACTCCATAGGACTATTTCCAGGAGATGAATGATTGGAATAGGTGCCATTACCAGTAAATGCAAGCAAATGTTGTTTTCCTTATGTCTTCAGGTCAAAATTCATGAGAATAGGGTTGAAATCTGCAGGAGTAGAGATACGAGTGTTACTTCCTAAGGTGATGGTGCTGTCTCAACTGCAGTTGTACATTTGTTTAGGATCATTGTTTGGATGTCCATAGTGGATAGTTGTCTTCCTTCCTCTAGTATTATATATTTAAGATCATACCAAAATGCCATTCATTGTCCTAAGGAACAGAAAGCAACTGGGACAGTCTGGAAGCCCTTTATCACCTTTTCCAGATGGCAAGTCTTTACAGATCATCTCTAGTGTTAACTATATTTTTTTGAACGGCTCATACACTTTAAAGCACCATTGTTGTATATTTCTATGATCATTCTTGAAAATACTTAAAATTGCGTTGTCTGCCCTTGGTAATACAGCCTGCCAGACTTGGTGGTTCTCTTGCAGTTTCAGCATGAGTCACTCTATCTTGCCCACAATGGACTCACCCTTCTGAAAATGTTGTAGGCCTTGATTTGTGCCCTGTGCAGCGCGCACACATTGTGTGTGTGTGTGTGTGTGTGTGTGTGTGTTTTGTGCTTCTCTATATAGCTAAAACTTTAGTCCCTCCTAGTTAGGTTGTAAATGAGACTTTACTATAAGTAGACCTTGGGATGTTTCAGGAGCTAGGTCATCTTAAAAACAAAACAAAACAAAACAAAACAAAAAAACCTGGAAGTAGAATTTGGAGGTACAGCTGAGTCCATTGAGAGGACGTTGTAATACTAGGAAACAGTGAAAGTAGAGCAAGGAAACCAGACTGACTTATTAAGTCATGGATTTTGAAGGTTAAGAGACAGCGGTGGTGGCTTAAAATTGTTTATTACTCCCCTTCCTGCTCCCATGTGTGTTTACGTGCACATATGTACCTACAAGTAGAAATTGGAGGCTAGCTTCCAAGAACCATTTTCTCCATTCTACCATAAAGAAATTGAGCTTAGACTGTTAGGTTTATTTAGTTAGCATTCTCCAAACACTAAGCCATCTTGCTGTCCCCTCTGGCCACCTCTAACCCTTACAAAAATAGGTACTATGTGTGCTAAGCAGGTTGGTGGAAAATATGGTTGGAACTTAGATTTGATAGCTTGTGTATGGTATGTTATGACACATGTGACCTGCTGAACTTCTGAGTAGAGACAACTAGGCAGGCAATGCCCATGCAAAAAGAGATAGTGGCAGATGAGATTTTAGTCAGAAATTGACAGACTTTAGATACATCAGGGTGGAAAAGAGGTAGAGATAGCTAAAGTAGTTCAGAAGATTAGGTACTCAAGAATGAGTGGAAGTTGAGTCCATTTGAGAAGGAATGATTAAATTCCGTTTTGAATGTTGGCTATGAAACGTGAAGAATGAGAGTTGATTAGAAAAAGTTGTGAGGGGACTAAAGCTGAATGGGAGCAGTTTAAGGGTTGGGGATGATAAAGGCAACAAGCTGTGTCTTTTTTGGTAACTTTAACAATTGGGAAGTAGAGGCAGGAGGATTAAGAGTTAAAGGCCAACATGGACAAAGGAGTAGGACTGCCTCAAAAACAAAATAAACAGCATAGTAGCAAAACCAATTGGAGGGGTAAGAAAAAGAAAGAACCTTGGGTAATTTCTAGTTTAGTGGTGGAAACCAGAGAATCTTGAGAGCCAAAAGTAGAGCGCAGGAAGGAGAGCATTCAGGCTTGAGAACATCAGCTGCTGTGGAGATCACTGCACCTGGCAGTTTTGTGTCACTGTGTATCTTTGAGGTCCGTGTCCTCTCAAAAGGGTGGGTGGGCAGGTGGTGGTGACACAAGCAACATGTATAGACTGAACTTTAGAAAGATTAGGCAGCACTTGAAGATGAGCAAACATCTGAAGTGGCTTGTTAGGATTGGACAGCAGAGGTGTTAAAGGAGAAGCTGCAGTTTGATTTAGTTACATGGTTTCCCACACTTTAGGGGCCTACATACTGAGAGGTTAGAGCTAGGAACCAAGGCAAGGGCATAGTGACAGCTCACTACTTCAAGCACTGGCTCCTCTTCCAGAGGACCTGAGCTCAATTCCTAGCACCCTCGTGGCAGCTCACAACTGTCCATAATTCCAGTTCTAGGGGATTTAACACTTTTCCACAGACATGAATGCAGGCAAAAACACCAATGCACATAAAATTTAAAAAAGAAAAATTAATTAAAATATATTTAAGCCAGGTTGTGGTGGCTAATGCTTTAAAGCCCAGCATTGGAAGGTAGATACAGCCGGATATCTGATATATTTGGGGCTAACCTAGTCTACAGAGTAAGTTCCAAAAAAGGAATCAAGGCCGAAACTATTTTTACAGTTTCTAGTCTTAAAAATACCCTGCACTGTTGAGATCGTTCAAATTAAAACATTTACTATATTAGCATTTGAAATAGGCCTTTAAGATTATCAGGTGTTTTTCATAACTGTTCTGGTGAGACTCTTTGTCTTTAGGAAGCTTTTCATTATCTCAATGCTTTCAGTATTTAGAGGCGTTGTAAAGAATGAGTTAGCTCGACCTCTTGATCTTGCTCTCTTTTCTTGCCCTCTTCACCCTTTCTCCCTATCCCCTCCCCCCCATGGCCATCCTCTACCCCACACCTCCTCTTTCCCTTCCTCCCTTCCTTCCTCCCTCTTTCTCTCCTCCCTCAACTCCTCTCCCCATGCCCTAAATAAACTCTACTCTATATTTTTTTAAAAAGAAAAAGAAAAAAAAGAATGTGACTGCTGCTGCTAACTGTTGGATAGATGTTGTAGTGACTTGGGTAGAAAGACTCTTTAAGACTTTTAAGCCCTTCTGTCATTCTAGGGAGAAATGCTACATTTCTCCATAGAAAGTAGCTTCAGTATTGATGTCTCTGTTAGGCCTCCACAGCAGACTGCTCAATTTAATAATATAGAGCTAACCTTGAGAAGTCTTCAGATTTCTAAGAAATTTTATTACTCTACGTTCTTTCCCTTTAGAAACGGTGCCTGTCTCCCAGCAACCCTCAACACAGCTTCCTCCAGACGCAGGCTCTCCTCTCCTCATCCTGCCACCTCCTGTTCCTACTCCTAGTTCTGCCTCACGGCCAGCTGAGACAGCAGCTGTCGAAGCTCCTGGTATGAGCAGTGTTTCCACAGAGCCAGATGATGAAGAGGGCCTCAAACACTTGGAACAGGTAGAATCATGTTACTCTTATATCTCCTGTCAAGCCCTTACATGAATAACCCAGTTCAGAAGTTTTATGCACTAGATTTTAAGTACTGGAAAATTGTTTGGTTATTAATGTTTGTGGGAGTAATTGTCTTTTAGATCATTTCATGCTTTTAAGTTTCTGCTATGTAGTAGTCATTATGTCAGGTTATTTTTTGCTCTTCTGAGATTGCCCTCAGCTGTTTTTCTTTCTTTTCTTTTTGGGTTTAATGGAATGCTAAACATGGGGAGCACAAGCAGCTGCGGATGGTCCCTGAGTCTTCTGTGCTTTTTAATTCAAGTACAGCAGGGTAGACAGTTACATTCTTATTCATGTCTGTGTTTCCATAAAATTGTGTGTCATATCACACGTAAATGAGTTGGTTTTCTACAGAAGTCCTCTCCTTGGGGGGGGGGGGGGCACGGTTAGAGATGGGAAACATAGAAGGAAAGGTTAGTTATGGATTAGTGAAACTTGTGTACTAACTTTTTGTAATTGTATTCATTGAGTCTTCTGTTCTATTAACATCTCTATTCAAACATCATGCAGGTTTGTGAAAACAATCTAGAATGGGTCAACATCATATTTATTTGAAGCTTGGGCTTTGATCCATACCAGTTTGTATTTCAGTCTAGTTGGTTTCCTTTGGCTATTTGATTCATAATTTTTTTCCCCCTAAAATGGGATCAGGTTGTTAATAGCTGTGTTCCTTTCATAAATTAAGTAGTCAAAGTGATTGTTAATAGCTTTATAATATTAATTCAGGAACATTTGATTCATATTATCCTTTTATCTTCTGTTACTAGCAAGCTGAGAAGATGGTGGCTTATCTCCAAGACAGTGCACTAGATGACGAAAGATTGACATCAAAGCTGCAAGAGCACAGAGCTAAAGGAGTGTCAATTCCACTGATGCACGAAGCAATGCAAAAGTGGTATTACAAAGACCCTCAGGGGGAGATCCAAGGTCAGTGGCCCATTTGTCCTGAAGTGTGTGTTCCTTCCAGAGCCTCCTGAGAAGGGTTTGTTTAATGTCAGTCTGCATAATGGAAACAGTCAACAGACTTGCTCTATAAGTACAAAGAAGAAAACAGGAAATGAAACACCAAGTAGAGTAATGGCTAAAATGGTAGCCTGGTTAGCAGAATGTTTTGTGCACTTCCTGAGTTCCCCACATTCCAACTAGGTAAGAGGCTGGCACATCATTAACATCCAGACCAACAAAAGGTGATGGCAGCAAGTGTTGGAGAGCCTGCCATGATTTGCTGAAGTGGGCTTTCTAGAAACAGCAGAGAATTACTGAAACGACTAAGAAAAGACTAAAGTGTTAAAAGATTTGAATAAACTAGATTAGTGGAGAGAAAGCTTATGTGTAGATTCATTTCTGCTTTAAAAATGTTTAACTCCTGAGTCGGTTGTTGCTATATTAGTGTCAGTTTTAGCACAGCACTTAGTGAGTGTATCTTTGAGAACACCAGCATGTTAGTGCCTCCCACTTCCAGTTCCCTTACTTCACCCTGCCTTGCTCGACTTTACAGGAGTAACTGTACCACTGTCTGATCTTGTATATGTTCATTATTAACATCCAAGTATGTTAATTAGTCTTTGCATTTTAGCAACTCTGTTGCCCTTTTATAGCAACATGCATTTTCTTTCCACACTTCTTTGTTAATCCGTGGTAAACACTAATCTATTAACATTTTAATATCTTACCACTTTAGGAATGTTAATAGACTCGCACAGCATACAATGTTGGGGGGGTGGCTCTGTCCACTTAGTATAATCCCTGAGATTCATCCAGGTGGCTTCATATGTCATTACTTTCTTTTCTTGTACTACTGAGTCATACTGGGTGATGTTGGTGTGTTATAGCGTGTATACCATGAAGGACGTTTGAGTGCTTTTTGGCTGCTACAAATAAAACTGCTGTAGACATTTCTGGGCAGTGTGTGAAAGTATGCCATTCTTTCAGCATAAATGAGTGCAAGTACTAGGTCAAGTGTCAGTTGCATCTTTAGTCTTTAAACTGCTTTCCAGAATGTTGGAACCATTTTATTATGCTCTTGGAAGATGTGCACGTTATTATTTCTCTGTATCGTTACCAGAGTTTGAAGATGATAGGTTTTGTGTTTGTTTTGTTTGTTTTTTAAAATCATCTAGCAAATGTGTAATGATACTGTACTGTGGTTCAGGATCTCCCTGTGTAGCTCAGATCCGTTTTGAACTTGTGAGCAAGCAGTCTTCTGTCACTCAGCCTCTTGAATGCAAGTACTATAGAGATGTGTATCTTTTAGTCTCGTCTGTTGTCATCTCTGAGGCTTATTGCCTCTGTCTTATTACCTAGGCCTAGACCTGGAAGCTGTAGCCTCCTTTGTACAAATCTAATCTAGGCCTAGAGTGTTTCTAGCCTCTGAGATTTACTACTTACTAAAATAAGCTCACCCCTCTCTAGTTCTTTCTCATCTCTTCAACTCAGTTGACCTGGCTCAAACTCCTCTCCACTCTAACCGATTTAATCTAGCGTCTCTCAGTTTCTTACTGAATTGTTCCATTTGGCCTCAGACATTGGCAATCTGTTCTAATCTTCTGGCTCCTTTTCATTTTCTGGCTTGTTCTATCTTCACCTATGTCTAGTTTGTTCTCTCTTTAACCGCCTCTGTAAAACTCTCCCAGTAAAAGTTCCTCTTTCTTCTTTCTCTTTTCTTTCCTCTCTGCACTGTTAATCTCATGAGAGTTGGGCATGTCCTATTTTGTCAAAACACTTTGCCACTCAGACACTCAAACATAGGTGTTTCTTTCTACAAACTAACTTTATTATTGTTTGGGATTAAAGGTGTGTGTACTAAGGGTGTGTAATCCAGCCAGAGGGATTAAAGGTGAAATCTAAGAGTTGAGCCACACCATAACTAGAAACAGTACCCCCACCCCCCAGTAAATGATACAATCTCAGGGTTCACAGTGTGATCAAATATCCTGCAACAGACATGCTCTGCCATACCTGCTTCTATATGGTATGGGAACTATTGATAACTGTTTATATAGCAGCTCTGCTGTTTTATGTTCTTGCCAAAGGTACACAGGATTCTAATTTGTCTACACCCTTGCTCACTTTTGTTATTTATTTTGTAGTTATTGGGATATTCCATTGTATGTAGGGGTTTTTTTTGCTGGGGGGTGGTGGTGGTGGTGGTGGAAAGTTTAACCCATGGTGACTTCCAACTCTTAATTCTCTTGACTTAGCCTTAAGAGTGCTGGGATTATGGATGTCTTCTCCCAAACCTGGGTTGTTATGGTATCTGTAGTTCTGATTGCTGTGTTGAGCATCTTTACCTGTGTTTATGTCTAATAGAGTGTTTTCCTTTCTCAGCCTCCCTCCCCCTTCTTGAGACAATGTTTTGTATTACATACATTGATTTCACACTTCTGGGCTGAAGGCCCCTGCCTCAGCCTTCCTAAGAAGCTAGAAATAATAAAGCCAACAGAAAAAATTTCTACTAGTCATGTTTGTGTGTATCTGGTGGTAGATCCTTTTCTGTTTGTTTGTTTTAAAGATAATTATTTATTATCATTATTTATGTATTTTCATGTTGTTTGAAGCCAGAGGACAATTCTATGGAGTTGTCTCTGTATTTTCACCTTTTCTTGAGTTCCAAGGGTGGAACTCAGGTCACTAGGTTTGAGCTCATATTTATTGAGCCATCTTGCTTGCCCCCGAACTTTGTCTTCTTATGTACTTTCACATTTTTTCTTTTCATAGTTTTTAATATTTGTGTGTGTGTGTGTGTGTGTGTGTGTGTGTGTGTGTGTGCGCGCGCGCGCTCATGTGCTCGAGGTGGTGGTGGTGCTGGGCAGGCATGGTGTGCAAGTCAGAGGACAAGTGTTGATTCTCTCTACCGTGTAGCTTCAGAGATCAGGTTGTCAGGCTTAGTGGTAAGAATTTTTACTGGCTCCTCCTTGTCTTTAGTGTTTTGTTAGTTTAACTCTTTGGCATATATGAAATATAAAATGCTCCTCAAAGGTAGGTGTCATCCTTGTATAGGGACAATGCTATTGGTCTTTGTGTTCCAGTTATTTTAGTATATGTGCTGCCAAAGTAAGCATTCTCATCACATCCTTAGTATAAAAAGGGTGGTGTTAAATGTTTCTGCACCAACTGAAATAATCATATGCCATATGTGATATATAAAATATTGGTAAGCCTTCTCCACTAAGTACTGAGGTTACAGGTATGCACCATTATAGTCCGAATGCTGATGAATTTTCATAAGTCCAAGATTAAATTTAACCTACTCACTGTTTATTTAGTGTATGTGGAGTGTACAAGTACACACACAGACACACTTTTTTTAGCCATCAAGTATTACAAGTGTTTTTAGCTTCTAAGCTAGGATTCCTCTTGTTAGTATTCTGTTATTTATGTATATGTATGTATGTGTGTGTGTGTATTGTGTTTGTGTGTACATGTATATATATGTGCTGACACACATACACAAATATACACACATATTCTGTGGTGATGTGCTGTTTGATTTTAATTAAAAATTTGGAAGGGATTGGTCATGGTGGTGCATGCCTTTAATCCCAGCACCTGGGAGACAGAGGGCAGAAGCTGTAGATCTCTGTGAGTTTAAAGACCAGCCTGGTCTGTAAAATAAGTCCAGTATAGCCAGGGCTATTACACAAAGAATCTCTGTCCAGGAATAAAAAAAAGACAAGAGAAACAAAAATGGGGTTACTGGATAAATGACTCAACAGTTCTGCTCTTCCAGAGGATCCAGGTTGACTTCCAGCATCCACATAGTGAGTCAGAATTATCTATAACTCAGTTCTGGGGATCCCACACCCACTCTGGCCTTTGTGGACACTAGGCACACAAGTGGTGCAGAGACATTCATAAGGCAAAACACCCATTCACATCTAAAAACATTTTTAATGCTTAGACAATACTGAATTTGTCTGTTTTATTCTAAGTTTTTATGTTTAAAGTACTAGACTAAAAAATGCTATTTTCTTTTTCTTAAGGACAAATTTAGTTTGGTTGGATACATGCATTGTAGTTTGCCTTAATTCAATTGATTATTGCTTCTTAAAAAATCACTACCGTCCAGCAGAACATAACAAAATTCAGACTCTGTGTAGCCATGAGCATTTATTGTGATCAGATCCAGCACATGCTCATTAGCTCTCAGTGTATCTTACTCTCCTGATATGAGTTGTTGCAGAGGGTGAGACAGTTGTGCTGTGTACATTCATTAAAGCATTGGTGACCATTTGGGAGATGGCAGACTGGAGCTCAGTCAGGGATGAGACTCAGCAGCGGGTACTTCCTGAGAATGAGCAATATCCTGGCTTAAATTTCCAGCTCTGTGAGACAGAACATTGTGAATTTCAAAACTTAATACTTTTTGTATCTAAAACAAACCTACTTGTCACTCTTTGAGGTAAGCTGGTATTCTATTTTGTATTTGGATGAACTTGAAACTCAGGGAATGTATTTCTTTTTAAGCCTGACAACATTCTCACTCTCCTTGTGTTTAGGTCCCTTTAACAATCAGGAGATGGCTGAATGGTTTCAGGCTGGCTATTTTACTATGTCTTTGCTGGTGAAGAGAGCATGTGATGAAAGCTTCCAGCCCCTTGGTGACATCATGAAGATGTGGGGAAGGGTTCCTTTCTCCCCAGGCCCAGCTCCCCCTCCTCATATGGTGAGTATCTTCCCACTGGTGGGGATTCACAGTAGACAAAGGAGGACTTGTTTCTCTTTGCGTGACAATCCGGATTGTAGTAAGGAGGAAAGAATAGTAGTTTCTCTTTCTCTTTTCTTTCTCTGATACAAGGTTTTGCAGTTTAACTGCTGGCCTGGAACTTGCTCTCTAGATCAGGTTGACCTCAGACTTGTGGTTCTCTTGCTCCTACTGAGTTGCTGGGATTATAGGCATGAACTACCATACCCAACCTGGTAGTTTCATAGAAGGAAATCGAAATGATAATGGAATACAGTTTTGGGAGAATTGTATCCTGAACAGTAATAACCTTTTCAAAACTTACTGTGTGTTCATCTTTATCTGTGGTATAAAATCTGTCGGTGGTTTTTTATCAATGGATTATTTTTAATTTACTATGAATATTGGATTTCTGGAGTAAGCTACCATTGACTTACACAACTGTATTGAGGCTATTAGTCATATTTCAAGGGTAATTTTTTGATAGGTGACTGTGAATGTGATATATCCTCTGTCATTAAAGGATGACACTCAGTGGCTTGCTGGTCATCATACTTTGTCTTCCAGGATTCATACATTACTTTTGAGAATTGTTTCTTTCTTTTCAATCCCAAGAACAACTAATAGTGTATCATTACTCATAGATTCAATTTACCTGACAAGTGTGAGTCTTATTTTCTGTCTTACAGTTGAGATGTGACTTGTGTCAGGAGCTAAAAGCTGCTTCCGTGGTTCTTGGCATGCTCTCACCTCTTGTCTTTTCCAGTCAGTCTGCACCTCTCCAGTTAAGACTGTACCTAGCCTCAGTCTGTATCCTTCAAGGGGACACTTTTGGGAAGCTCAGCTTCCTTGTTAGCTGCTACCTCCTTCCTCAAAACGTTGATAAGAAAACTGACTTTCACAAGCAATACTCTTTAAGACCCAGGTTTTCATATGAAGTGATGACTAGACCTTACTCCTGATGTCTCTGAAGTTAGGATTCTTCTTGCTCTAACCCGTTGTATGTCAGATGCTTTATAAATAAGAAATACAAGTCCATACATGGTTTGTCTAGGGGTTGGTTAGTCTGTTACCTTAGGTTTTTATTTTTATTATTATAAACCTTATATTTTTCTTTGTCTCTATTTTAACTCTATAAAACTAAAAACTTTGGCCATCTTACTTGAATTATTTTGAAATTAAAAAAAAAAAATACTATTTGCTTGTGTTTCCACCTTGGAGTGCATTACTGCATTAGAAATAGCTAATGTAAGGGAGGAGTCCTCGTCCCATCAGCTGTTAGGCCATTTTACTTGTTTTCATACTGTCCTGTTTCTGTGATTTCTGTGTGATCTTTAAAGCAAGCCACCAAGATTTGGAGTGCTGGGTAATTTCTCAGTTACAGTAGCAGCTCTGGAGACCACAGTAATGGAGGACAGTGCTGAGTAAGGACCCTTTGTGACTTATGCTGGTAACACCACCTTATTCCACTAGGTGGCATTGTTTAGTTTTTAGTAAAGGGTTTGGAGGGTACAAGTTTGGAGTAGGAAGCAAAGGTCTTGGAAGCAAAGTATGTTGTGCTATATATTCAAATGCTTATGTGTATGCATGTGTGTAGGTGTGTATATTGTCTGTATACTCACATGCATACGTTTATACTCGCTGCCACTTAAGCTCATTGCTGTTTATTTCATGGCGCTTCTTCCTGTACCTCTTTTCTCTCAGGGAGAATTGGACCAGGAACGCCTGACCAGACAGCAGGAACTCACTGCCTTATACCAGATGCAGCACCTCCAGTACCAGCAGTTCTTAATACAGTAAGAGCAGTGATGCCGTAGGATGCACTGCAACACCACAGGAGCCTGACATAGAATCTACTCCAAGTCTCACCTGTTAGAGTGAGAACTCAAGGCTTCTGTGATACTTGAGTAGCACATTAGTGATGTGTGTACCACTACCCATCTCATTTTAGCTTACCTTTCTAAATGCTAGATTGCAGGAAATGACGTCTAATTAGGTTGCTTTAGTTGCTGAAGGAAGAGCCAAACAATCATTTTAAGGACTAAGTACGTTCTGAGGGGCACAGGGAAAACAACAGGTGGGAAGATGTTAAAAAGTTTGTTGTTGGGAATGGTGTAAAACAATGACCAACTCACTAAGGTGGTTCGTTACCTTGCTTTAATTAATTAATTTATTTTTTGTGTTGAGATAGGATTTAGCTGGATATCCCTGACTGCTTTAAAACTCATGTTTTACACTCTTAGTCTCCTGAACACTAGGCTCAGGGAAATGAAGTCCCATTTGTGCTGGTAGATGGGTTGGCACCGTCTAGTGTTGGTAGCCTGCTTTCTGTTTTAAGCAAAACATTATTGGATCATATGACGTACCTGTTTATAGATTGTCTGACTGCTATTAAATTACAAGGGAAGAACTGAACAGTTGCATCTGAAGATAATTACTGTTTGGAACTTTCAGAGCCAGCGGAAAATATTACCCAAAAATTTCCATGCTGAAACACAAAATTTGAGAAATTTGGTAGAAGTGATTTTAATTTTGCAGAGTTCTTTATTTGGAAACAGGCATTCAACTTTGCTTATTGTCATTTATAGTCTGGGAAATATTGGCCAGGTTTTTGACACTCTGCGATAT
The DNA here is from genome assembly GCF_963924665.1 of Micromys minutus. Classification (NCBI taxonomy): domain Eukaryota; kingdom Metazoa; phylum Chordata; class Mammalia; order Rodentia; family Muridae; genus Micromys; species Micromys minutus. Next base: position 35,849,699 of record NC_137954.1, read on the forward strand.
GCAGTATGCATATGTCACACATGCCATTTGTTTCATATGGATATGTACACACATATATCTGTCCTTCAAGACATCAACTTTTCTGACTTTATATAGAATTATAACATATTTGATTCCTTTATATAGAATTATAACATATATTTGATTGTTATTTCTAAGTGTAGTGGTTGGGGAGGAGATGAGTTGGATTTTTTCATTCTTTCGATCATTTGAACTATATGTGGGTAGATAGGTTATACTTTTTTTTTTTTTAACTGTTGAAGACAACAGTATGCACAGGTGTTGGCTCAACAGCAGAAAGCAGCTTTGTCATCTCAGCAGCAGCAACAACTGGCTCTTCTTCTGCAGCAGTTCCAGGCTCTGAAGATGAGGTTGGTGATCATTCCATTATGTCACAGTCTGTGTGCACACGTGTGCATGTGTGGGTGTAATTTTGCTTTTACCCAGGATACCTGGTTGATAAGGCACACAGGGTCATGGTTCACTGAGCTTCCCAAACCATTAAGGCAAGTCTGGGCAGAGCAGTTATGGAGACATTCTTTAATTCCTGCTACTTCAGATTTTCATTCAGGGTGTTTGTCTCAGCTCCCAAAGTTGTATCAGCAGTTACTGTTCCAAAGCTGTACTGTGTCTTAATTAGAATACTTCACATTTTTCACGTGGGTCTTAAGCTCATCCTGTAAGGCAAGGTTAATGGTCGGGTCCCTTTCTCCCTCCCTTCATTCATTTATCTATTTACTTTTTTTTTTTTTTTTTTACTCCCCTGACACAGGGTCTCTCTGTGAAGCTCTGGCTGTTCTGGAACTCCTTTTTTTTTTTTTTTTAAAGAATTATTTTATTTTATATGAATACACTGTGGCTGTCTTCAGACACACCAGAAGAGGGTATCAGATTCCATTACAGATGGTTGTGAGCCACCATGTGGTTGCTGGGAATTGAACTCAGGACCTCTGGAAGAGCAGTCAGTGCTCTTAACCACTGAGCCATCTCTTCAGCCCTGGAACTCCTTTAGATCAGGTTAGCCTCAAACTCAAGAGATCTGCCTGCCTCACTTCCTGAGTGTTGGACTTAAAGGCAGGCGCCACCATGCTTGGCTTGGTTTCTATTTTTAAGATAAGTAAACTGGACCCTTACGGTACTGAAGGCTTTATTAGCCTGATATATGGAAAACCTCAGACACAGAAGTGAAAATGCAATTCTTTGGTGTCATTGTTTTAAGACAGGGTCTTACTATGTACATCAGACTAACCTTGAACTCAGAGATCTTCCTGTCTTCCAAAAGCTAGAATTGCACCACCACACCCAGCTTTCATCAATTTTAAAACAGAGCCTAATACTAGTGAAGTAGAAGCAGGTAGATCTCTATGAATTTGAGACCAGCCTGACCTATATCATGAGTTCCAGGTCACCATGGCTACATAGTGAGACCCTATCTCAAAACAAAACAAACAAACAAACAAACAAACAAAACCCACAAGGCAACAGCAGCAAAGTGTCAGCGTTCCTAGCCAGATAACCTAGGAACCTGCTCTTAGACTAGGAGTCCCTCTGTATCTTATTTTCCAAGTGAAAGGAACACATTGACTTTTTATTTCCCTTTTGCAGAATGTCTGATCAGAACATCATTCCCTCAGTAACTAGGTCTGTGTCAGTGCCAGATACTGGCTCTATCTGGGAACTTCAGCCAACAGCCTCACAGCCTGCAGGTAAAAACTTAACTTTGCTTATGTTGCAACTAGATGGATTTAGAATGTGATAATTATTTATAGTTCATTTTTTAAAAATGTCCTAGACGTAATGATCCATTATTATTGAATTTTAAGAAGTTCAATCTTTAGTACATCTAAAAAAGGCTTTATAGAAAGTATTTAGCATATAAAGTGTTTGAATTGTGTGAGTTAGGTTTCTGTTTTTATTGCTCTAACTAATGTAGACTTTTGGGCATGTGCGCACCCGCCCTATAAAATCTTTTATTTTGATGTCTTCTGTGGGTGGGGGAGGAAATAAAGTCTAAGTACTGATGTTCTCTGTTGGAGTTAAGATGAACAATCCCAACCTAGCAGGTATTGCCAAATTTTAACCTTTGTTTTTGTTTGTTTGCATCAAGTAAGAAAACTTAGGAGTTGGGTTTTTTAAATTTTGGTAATTGGCTGAACATTTTGTTGTTACTGTATAATATCTGCATACATAGAAAGCTTGACTAACCAATAGTGCTCATGAGAGAGAGCAGTTGACTATTAAATTCTTAAGACCTATAACTTTTGACAGTTTTTGTTTGTTTTTTAGAGTTGGTGAGATAGTTGTATAATTGTCATACCCTACAGAGTCTGACAGTAGAGAGCTTAGCATCCTCCTGAAACCTTCCCAAGGAAGAGATCACAGCAACACTTTCTTTAATACTGTGTGTAGGTATAGGTGACACTACATTCATGGAGGTTAAGACAGCTTGTGGGACTTGGTTCTCCATTACTTTGTGAGTCCTAGGGGTCACCCTCATTTCATGAGGCTTGGTGGCAATGGCCTTTTACCCACCTAGTCACTGTGCCAGCTCACATTATTCTTCTATTGGTATTCATTTATACTTAGGGCGCTAAAATATTCTTTAGTTTTTTAAAAAGTTCTAAGTATTTCAAACAGTTTATGTGTAATCATTTTAATTACTCCATTGGTTTTATGTACACAATATTTAATAATAGGTATGTAGAAAAATAGAGTAATGTCTGGGGCTACAAATTTAGTGTTAAAATACATGTCCAGCATTTGCAATACTGTTAAGTCTCTAGTGCTACGAAAAAAAAAGAAGAAGAAAGTAGAGAATTAGTGTCAACAAACTTAACAGTAATAAAATAGACTCAGAAACTTGTGTTTTGCTTTTCTTTGAGAGAAGTTTTCTTGTAACCTTGATCTAATGTGTAGCCAAGGTTGGCCTTGCATTCATGATCTTCCTTTGAGCTCTACTTTCCGAGTGCTAGAATTACAGAAATATATCATTATACTTGACTTGAAACTCCTTATGTTTACATCTACATCTGGCCCTGTGCTGTCTTTTAGGTTTGACAGATCAAAGGTAATTTGTAAGAGCTGTGCAGTCTAGTTCCAAAGAACTGTAACTTGCCAACTATAAGATGAACAGTGGAATAATAGTTAATAATTAATTCATAGTGTACAACCACCTGGTTCATTACTTGTATGGTTACTAGAAATCCACTGTGCCGTTTGAATTGTTGTATTGTCACATTTTTATCATGTTTCTTTTGAAGTTTTAAAATTAGTTCATCTTTAAAGACGGAGACACATCGGGTGCCTGTATGGAGTTATACAAGGATGAAATTGGTTGCTTAGTAAATGTTGCATACCACATCTTCTTCATGCCGTGTTAACCAGTATTGATGAAACCCGCCTACCGGCTTAGTTTCTTTTAAACAGCCAGGCATATGGTGGCATATACTTTTAATCTCAGCATTTGGAAGGCTGAGGCAGGAGAAACTCACATTCTAGGCTATTTCAGACTATCTAGCAAGACAACTCCACACACTCCTTCCAGAGATAAACAGTTGTGTATGCACATTGAGGTTCAGGGAGCAACTCTTCTCATTCTGCCTGTGGTTATATGACTGTGCTGCACTCTTTAACCTTTCTTAGTTTTGTCTTTGTCTTACAGTTTGGGAAGGTGGTAGTGTATGGGATCTTCCCTTGGACACCACAACACCAGGTCCTTCACTGGAACAGCTTCAGCAGCTAGAGAAGGCCAAAGCTGCAAAGGTCTGAAACTTGCTCTTCACCGCTGTGTGCCTGCCTTTTAGCCACAGAATTCAAGGCTTTGTTTATTTTATTTCTTTCCATTCCTTTCCTCTAGCTGCCTGTTCTTTCTTTTTAGTTTACCTCTGCTTAGCTAGGATAAGTGCATTTGTATTCTTTCTTTTTGTGTCCTCTTCTAAAAATAACCTAAAGGCTTCAGTAAAAATTGGTTAGTATTGAGATACTTAATGATGATGGTCATATGTGTATTTTACTTATTATTTGTGGGATGATTATTTGTCATGAATACTGTTAGGAAATATCTCCTGTGTTTATTAGATTCTTAATCTGTCACCTCCATTCCAACATTGAATCTTGATAGTCATTTTCTAGTATCTTCAGGTATGGAACTCAAATGTTCAGCATGATTATTAAATCCTGTAGGAGCTAACAGGTTTGAAGTTTGGTTTAGAACTTACCAGAAGAGGGTATCTATACCAGTACATGGTGTGAGTCTAATGATTTCCTGATTCTCACACCCCAGTAGAGTCACACATAATGCATCTTATATCCTGAGAGGGTTTTGGTCTCTTCATAGAACCTAGAGTGTGGAAAGGTTTATTGTGAGAGCTGTCTCCATAAATGAATGAGAGACTGTAGTTTTTTACAGTTCTTGAGCTTAGAATCACTAGTTCCTCAGTGCTTTGAGATGAGGACATGTGAGTAAGAATAAGGTCCTTCAGGTGGTCCTGTGGTGGGTAGGGAGATGGAGGTAAGGAGCAATTACATTTACAGAATGCTCGAGTATACGAGCGACTGCCCATCTTAGAGAGGTGTTAGCACTTTTGATAGTCAGCAATTCATAAACTAATTTGCACTTCAGGATTGGTACAGGTTTGGTTTTATTTGTGACATGATTGTATTATTGCAACTCTGACTGTCTTGGGAGTTGCTCTGTAGATCAAGTTGGCCTCAAACTTGAGGTAGATCTACTGCTTCTGCTTCCCAAGTTCTGGGATTACAGGTGAATATCATCATGTCCCAACATGGGTTTTTAGATAGGAAAATTAAATTGCATGAAAATGGTTCTGGCTAGATAGATTCAAGAACATTTAGGATCCAGGGAGCAGCTAAGTAATTTCATCTGACTGGGAGCCAGGGCACACAATCTGAGGAGTAAGATGAGCAGAGCTGCCATTGAGAACCTAGCACATTTCATGATAGGGTTTATTTCCCGTACCCCCCCCCCCCCGGTTTTGAATTGAGGAATGGAGTAGGAGGGCTGGCTAAGACCCTTAGAATATAGGTGAGAAAAGAGAAGACCTGAAGTGTAGTTGACAGCAGTGAGATTAGTAAACCCTGTGTTCATTCCTAGCATCCCTGCTGGTAGGTGTTGAAATCTTAGAATCACAGATAGATGCCAGTAAGGAGTGTTTTGTAGGGACAAGTAAAGAAATACCAGACACACTTTAGGATACTTCTGATGTTGCTTTCATGTTGACCACTTTGCGTCCCATCCATATCTTAGAGATGTGGAGTAACGTCATGTCAAATGAAGAGGTGGTCAAAGTGAGAGGAGTATGCAAATAGCTTAGAAGAGCAGAAAGGTGATTAATGTGCTCTGTTGGAGCTTAGAGTCAGGCAGTCCTTACATTGCAGCACAGAAGGGTTGCTAAGTGAATGGGAGATGCACCTCTCACCTCTGTAGTTACTCAGTGCTTTGGGCCACCCCATGCTTGCTATCAAGCTGATGAAAATTCTCTTACATTATCCAGCTAGAACAGGAGAGAAGAGAGGCAGAAATGAGGGCAAAAAGGGAAGAGGAGGAACGAAAGAGGCAAGAAGAACTCAGGAGACAACAGGAGGAAATCCTTCGGAGGCAGCAGGAGGAAGAAAGGAAAAGACGGGAAGAAGAGGAGCTTGCACGAAGGAAGCAGGTATATCTCTAGGAGTTCTGTACATAGGAGAAGCTCTTCTTGGTGTGGGAGGGTCTTTTCCATATTAAGAGGAGTGGGGAGAGAAGGCTGTATGTAATAGCAGGATTAGAAGACTTACTCATCCTCAGAAAGAACTTGTTTTCTAACAGCACCCACCGTAGTGCTAATCATTACTCTTTTAATTTTTCATAATTTACTCATAACCTAATCAGATTTTAGACATTGTAGCTTAACTTATAAAAACATGAAGTGATTTTGGTATACAGCATTACTATTTTATAAAGTCATATGTGCTTTTAAAAAACTGTGTGATGGCATACAATTAAAAATTTTGAATGTGCACTAAGTGTCATACTATGTTTTCACTGCTACTGAGGCCTCACCACTGTCAAGGTGCGGGATTGCCTCATCTTCCCAAACTGAACATTCTTAATCCATGAAACAGTGACTTCTTCCCTGGCCCCTGGTATCTTGCTTTCTCTGTGATTTTTGACTCTGGGTATCTCATTTAATCAAACAGCATGTGTCATTTGATGACTGATTCAAATTTGTGTCATTGTCATAGCATACGATCAGAATTTTTTTTCCTCAAGGCTAAATAAATTTGTTATAAGTAGATATCTCATTTTGATTTACCTGCATGTAAGCATTTGGAGGACTTCATATTTATATTTTGAGTATGTAAATAATGTTGCTGTAAACATGAGCATATGGATAATTGAGCTATCACTTCCAGCTCTACACATATAAGAGAAGTGTATTTGCCACATGAGACATGAATTCTATTATAAAGTTTTTTAACGTGCTCACTTTCAGAGCAACACTTGTCATTTATGCTTGTTTGCTTTTGACAGTGGCACTTTTGTCAGGTAGTATATGGTTGTCACGTATATGGTTGTCATGGGGCTTTGGTTTATATTTCCCAAGTAACAGTGGGATTGAGCATCTTTGCACATGCTCATGTCATTCAGCTATACTTTGAAAAAATATATTTTTGACTAAGACCTTGGCCCTCTAGTTCATTTTGATAAACCTTTTTAGCTCTCTCCAGTGATTAGTATTTTAAAAACAGAGAGGAAAAACCCTCTCTACACAGAACTGTGTATTTATATTTAGATATATCTTCAGGGTTTGATATCAGGACCTCTTTCAAATATGAAGTACACAGATGCTCCATTCTCTGATGTACACTGTGTTTATACAAGCCATGTCACCCCCTAAGTATCCCAGATTACTAACTGTCCTCACAGTGTAAGTGCCATGGGAGTTGTACTGTCCTATTAGAGAACAGTGGCCCAGTATCGATGCAGTCTTTTCTTCTCAAATATTTCCAGTTTTTGTTTAAACGAAGTAGATAACAAAAAGGCAATGGGTAATTAAGAAACAGGTCATTTGTACTTAGTGTTTTATATCCTGACTTTTGACATTAATAAATTATATCATCATTCATGCCAAATATTACTTCTATGCACAGATCTACATCATCACAGTGGCTGTACAAAATTTGCCTTATGAATTTATAGCCAGCCCACTCTTGTGAGATTTGAGACTTGTCCCAAGGTTTTCTAGGTTGTTTGAAAGTCTTTGCAGTGCTTTTGTTTTCAATCGATGAAGCTAACTAGTTTTTATGGTGTTTTAACTTGCCTAGTCTGCTTTTCTGTTATAGACTCCATTCTGGTGGTCTAAAGCGTAACTTTAGTTACACATTTGTGCTTGTTGACTATAATCTGTGAAGAACAGAAGGATCCACGAGGAGACAAAAACAAATTTCTTGGAGTTACACTAGGCATCAGTGTAAGATAATAGTAAAAGGCTGGAGATATGGCACAGAGTTCAGAGCACTGGCTGCTCTTCCAGAAGAATCAGGATTTGATTCTAAGCACCCGCCATGGTTCCCAACCATTTATAACTCAAGTTCTAGGGCAGACAGAAGTTCTCAAGTTTCCTAATGCTCTGATCCTTTAATACAGTTTCTCACCCCCAGCCATCATATTATTTTGCTGCTGTTATAATCAAAATGTAAATATCTGATATATAGGATATCTGATATGTAACTACTCCCATTGGGTTATGATCCACATGTTGAGAGCCATTGCTCTGGAGGATACAATGCCCTATTTTACCCTTTGAGGTCACGAGACACACAGATGGTACGCAGAGGCAGCTAAATCTCTTGAGTTAAAGTCCAGCCTTGTCTACACAGACAATTCCCTGGGAGGTGGGGAGATTAAAACTACACATTTAATTCTGCAGTACGCCTTGTTCCCTGCTTGATTCTGTGTGGTGCTAAGTGGTGGGACTTAAAGACGTTTTGGAATGCATGGTTTTTCTCACTTCGCTGGGTTTTGGTGTGTGTTGATTTGGCATCTTTATGTTGTATACTTTTAGGTGATTTTTTTTTTTTTAAAGAGCTAAAGATACCAACAGAGAAAGCTAACCCTGTGTTCTAGTCCTGTTTATGATCAGTAGACTTGTAACTACTATCTAAGCCAGGGTAGACTTCTTACTGCATTGCAGTGTACTAGTATTTTAAATAGTTCGGTTTTATTCATCATTTCTTTTGGAGACAGGGCCTCATGTAGATCAGGCTGGCCTTGGAACTATAGAGAGCCTCCTATCTCATCTCCTACTCCCATCTGAGTGCTAGGATTTAAAGCCTGAACAACTGTGCCCAGCTTCGTGCATTTGCTCATTCAGTTTTCCTAAAACAGGGTTTCTCTGTGTAGTGTTAGCTGTCCTGGAACTTGCTCTACAGACTAGGCCTATAACTCAGAGATCCAGCCCCATGTTCTGAGAACTGGATTAAAGTATGCCACCATGCCTGGCTGTTTTTGTATCTTAGTATATCTGCCTTCTCAACTTAACATGGTACTTTTCACTCCAGATCCTGTTGTGTACTTAGAGAAATATAGTAGGTCACCACCTACTCCTCTTCAAATACTGGGAAGCTACAGTTTCACACACACTCCACTCTTTCCTTTTCCTCAGGAGGAGGCTCTGCGACGCCAGCGGGAGCAAGAGATTGCGCTAAGGCGGCAGCGAGAAGAGGAGGAAAGACAGCAGCAGGAAGAAGCTCTTAGAAGATTGGAGGAGCGGAGGAGAGAAGAGGAGGAAAGGCGGAAGCAGGAAGAACTGTTACGCAAGCAGGTGGCCAGACACTTAACTGTGCTCTGTTTCTTAACGCTGGGGTAGGGGGAGCTCTCCTGACATCTTCTCAAGGTGCTGACAATCACAAAGAGAACCTCATTCACTCAAGCTTGTCACTTCTGTCTGTGTTCTTTATCTCTTCAAGTGAAACTTGTTTTCTGAGGAGAAAAGAAATACATCTTTCTGATTTTCTTTATCTCTGTAGTAAAACCACACAAAAGCACATTATGGTGTGGGAGTTTTAAAATTTATTTTTCCATTTTGAGATGGTGTCCTTTTATGTAACCCTGTGTGACCTGGAACTCATGTATAGATTAGACTACTCTTTCTCACAGAGATCTGCCCACCTCAGCTTTCCAAGTGCTGAAATTAAAGGTGCACACCACCATTAAAAGAAAAATTTGTAATAGTATGGATTTTTGGGCTGAAACAGTGCTGGTTCTAAACAAATATTCCTTTAGAAGCCAAGATCATATTAGGAAATTGTATTAGCTTGTGTGTTAGTCAGTGCTTGGTACTAGTGATCTTGCTCATTTTCTGATGCCATGTTACCCTCCTTGGCCCACTCTCCTCTTTTTCAGGGTTATAGGGTGAGGTTTTGTGGCAGGGTGTGTGTTACTGTGTAGTCTAGTTTGGCGAGGAATTTGAAATCTCTAACTCCGCCTCCAAAGTGCTGGGATTATAGGTCTGTGCCATCATACTCATCAAGCGTTATTAGAAGATTTTAGGAAGTAGTCTAGTCTTTAACAAGCTTAAAAGAATTTGTGGTCAGAGGAGTTAATGCCAGAGTTAGTATACTTTAAAGTACAGACACTGAAACCACCTCACATACCTAGGAGATGTATGTCGCTGTAAGTCCACTGAGCATTTTGCTCTAACTCAGTGACATTGTCAGGGCTCTGGTCATTTATACTTCTCTATTTCAGATCTTGGTGGGCTGATTTCTGCTTTTATGTTCTTTACCTCAGGTTGGACTTTTGCATAGGACCCTCTTATACAATCTCTGCCCAAAAAGGGAATGAGTTTTCTCTATATTGTTTTTTGTTGTTGTTTATTAAGGGTGTCTTTAGTAGAATTCTCCAAGCAGATATCACCTTGGCCTAAATCTTTACTGTTTCTAGTTACATTTGGAAACTTTGAAACAAAATAAGGCATTTTAAGTCCAAGAAAGATGGCTAAAAGGAATGGTTACTAGGCTAAAACCGGCTTTGTTTGTAGTGGATATGTCCTTCTTGGGGATGGTTGGGCAGTCCAGTGATAGTCTAGACAAGGTGTCTTTGAAAGAAAAGTAGAGAGGAAATCCACCTATCAGAGGCTCACAGCTAATCTCCATTTAGGAGGATGAGTTGTCTGGACAAAGCATTGTGGGTATAGCATACGTTTTTCTGCACTTAGCACTGAGGCAAATAAACTAGAACAAAGTGAGCTTGTTTTGAGGGAAGCAAGCTGAAAGAAAATGAATGCAGGTGAGGGGGAAAGTAATAGAAGTAAAAGAACCAGGTAGGGAGAGATGTTTTGAAAAGACCCTAGGGCCTATGGGTCTAAAGATTGAGAGTCAACAGTTAATTTTGATGCTTTTGTGGAGTCACTGTCTCCAGGCCCAGCTAAGGTCTTAGTGGCTTCTTGCAAAGCATCCTGGAAAGCATAGTTGAAATGACATTTCCAGCAGACTTTGTTGCAGCATGTGGTGAGCTACTTTTGAGATCAGAACGTTCACCACAGATCTTCTAAGTGACCGTTCTATAATCTGTTAGTCGTATCCTGGAGCACACAGGCCTTTGTGACCCCTGTAAAACCCGCTTCTTTCTCGTGTCATCCTAAACAGGATTTTGCTTCATCACTTCTGTATACCATCATGATCAACAGTTTTAAATGTCAATTTATAGTCTATCCTTCTACAATTAATAAAACAGTTTTTTCCCTCTTTGATTTTTCCTTTTATAAAGGAAGAGGAGGCTGCCAAATGGGCCCGGGAAGAGGAAGAAGCCCAGCGCCGACTAGAAGAGAACCGGCTGCGCATGGAGGAGGAGGCAGCCAGACTTCGGCATGAAGAAGAGGAACGAAAACGGAAGGAGCTGGAGCTGCAGCGGCAGAAGGATCTGATGCGCCAGAGGCAGCAGCAGCAAGAGGCTCTCCGAAGGCTACAGCAGCAACAGCAACAGCAGCAGCTTGCACAAATGAAGGTATAATTCTAGATATAAGAGGAACCACTTTGGTTAAATATTATGTTGGCTGTTTGGTTTATCAACAAGATGGAATGCGATGCATACATGTTGTTAAGTGATTAAATGAACGCCACACACATATGAGGATGGGACAAGCACAGCCTGATCCAAACAAGTTAGTCTGCGTGTTCTTTTCAGTAGGGTTCTGTGGCAGTTGGAGTCACTCCTGTTTACCATTTCAGCACCACTAACAGAGAAATCAAATTGAAAAGAACCTTCATCAACCTGGGAGAGCAGCAGGCACAACAGCACCGTGCTTTTCTAGTAGGAACCATGACATACAGTTCAAAACAGTTGCCTTTGAGGACTTGTTAAAAATTGGGTAAAAGTCAGGCCAAGGATGTGGTAGAACTCAGGTGACAAAGGCAGGCAGATCTCTTGAGTTAGAGGTGAGTATGGTTTATATAGCAAATTCTTGGCCAGCTAGGCTATACAGTTTCTGCAAACTTTGTGTTGAACCTGAAATTAGGTTTAGTCTCCTCTGTCTTCAAGGAACTCACAGGACAGAGATATGAAGCGGGACTTAGACTCCAGTGTAGTGAGCAGAGAAGAGCAGATGACATTAGTAAGGCAGTGGTTCTCAGATCTGTCCCCTGGGTCTTGTAAGACAAGAAAACTATAGAACTCAGCAAACTTGTGTTTAAAAAACTCTCAAGGAACTCTGATATTACTAAAATATGAGAGTCACCATCCATTCAGACTCCTTCCTGAGCTAAGGCATCTTTGGAACAGTCATTTTAGGAATAGAAAGAACTTTCAAGTTGAATGGTTTATTTGGGGGATGAGGTTTATGAGAGAGGCATTACAGTGAATAAGTCTTGAATGTTAGAAACACTCTAGGGGAAGTCTTGAAAGCAAATTACTGGAGTTGGAGGGATGGCTCAGTGATAAAAGTTCTTGCTAGCTACTTTTCCAGAGGATCTAAGTTCTATTCCCATTGACCACATTATAAAGCTCCCAGACATGTGCCTATGCATGAAGGGAACAACTTGCTCATGAAGCTGGTCCCTACTCTGCCATGTGTTTCTTGATGGCTGAGCTCAAGGCCCTAAGCTTGGTGGGAACCATCTTGCTGGCTGCAAAAGACCTTTTTAAGAGGCTGCATCACAGGCTGTGGTAACTGAGATAAGGGGGAGACAAAGCACTGAACAGTTCTTACCATGTATACCTGTTTTCTTTCTTTATCCAATAAAGATTTGAGATACTTTACAAATAAACATTCTAAGTGAAGATAAACATAGCCCCCACCCTCCTTTTGTCTGTTAGCTTCTTTTAACCCCTTTTTTTTTTAACCTCATCAAAGGACTACTTTGAGAAAACTGCCATATTGTTACCATATTGGACCAGAATGGCTAAGGGCTGAGCTTGTTGACCTGTTGAGGACATTCGTATTGCTAACATTTATGCCTGTACCTAGCACTGTCACTTCTGTCTTCAGCTGTCTCTGCTATTTGCAGACCTATTTTCCTGGAGAGTTGTGTGTTTTGATTCATGCTAATACATTAAAAAAAAAAATCAGGTTAGCATTAGAGTCTTTGTTGTTACTTTTTGTTTAAGAGTCTTAAGATGTTTCTAAATTCAAGTTTACCATTTTATTGGCCAAAGAAGAGGAAGAAGAAGAAAGAATTCTCTTTATAAAACCAGACTTAAAAAATTTAGGTTTTCAGGCTATGTTTATATTCTGTTTTGCTAATTAATGTAAAGTCTATTGCTCCATGGTAGCTCGGTTGTATTAGCAGCAAACTCCCTTTCAGGAGAGACGGGATGACAACTGCCAAGCCCTTTCATTCATGTTCTGTCACAGCTTTTTGTTCAGAGATCCTGGGTCTTAACCCTCTCATTAGATCCTTAGATCATGGCCTTTTATGGATTAAAAAAAACCTCTTAAACTAATTTAATCACACTTTCTCATTTCTTTTGATTTTTGTCTCTGTTGCTAGATGTTCAGTATAACCAAATGGCAGGAGCATACAGGCATTAAATGCATGTGTATATTTTTAGTTATTTTTAAATAAACAGGTTGGAAGCAAAAGAAGCAAGCCAACTTAGAATAATATGGAAAAGGAATTTTGAAATGAATATTATAAAGTTGAGGAAAGGTAGAGGCTCTGGGCATAGTGTTGTCATCCTTCTTTATTTCTTGATGCTCACCTGCTTTGTCATGTGCTTGTTTTTAGCTTCCCTCTTCATCAACGTGGGGGCAGCAGTCTAACACCACAACATGTCAGTCCCAGGCCACACTGTCATTGGCTGAGATCCAGAAGCTAGAAGAAGAACGAGAACGCCAGCTTCGAGAAGAGGTAAGCAGTAAAAGCAGCCTGGTTCTGTATTCCAGGTAGCTTGGTGTGCACTGTGGACTAACAGCTCTGTTAATTCTGACTAACAACTGTCAGAATTGCTGTATGCCAGAATTTAACCCAGTGTTACTAAACTTTGTAGTATGGTTTGGGTCCTTGGGTATATATATATGAAGAATTTAATAGGAATAATGGAAGATTGGATAACATAATTGTTTCCTAGAACTCTTTTTTTTTTAAAGCTTTTTAGATTTATTTTATGTGTATGAATATTTTGCCCACATGTGTGTCTGTGCATCACATGTTCTAGTACTTGAAGTAGTAGTGGGCCTCCATGTGGGTCTGGGAATTGAATCCAGGTTCTTTGCAACAAGTGCTATTAACCACTGAAAGACTGTCGTGGAACTTTCTAATGTAGCTTTTTAGCTTTTATTTAGTTTATAAATAAAAGTAGATAACCTTACACCTATGTCCACACAGATAGTACTAATGAACTTGGTGGATTGTTTTTTTAAAATAAATAAAAGGAAGAGGATATGAGCTCAAGGGAGGATTTGGAGTTAGAGTGGGAGGCAGACGTTTCCAGAAAATGCATCATATGCATGTATGACATTGTCAAAGAATAACAAAAAATATTATTTAAAAAAGATACATAGGGTGCTGAGATCTATGGGGAAGTTTGCTGAACCCTGAATTGTTGATGTTAAACTACTCTTGACAGAAACAACATAAAGGGAGAGAGGAGAGTCAAGACTGCAGGACTTGAAGCAGCTGGTCACATTGTGTCCACAGTGAACAAATGGGGATGAGGTCATGCTAAGACTTTGTTCCTTTAGTCCTTTGTACAGTCCAGGTCCCAGTCAGGGGGCATCTTCTCATCTGAGCCAATATAATCAAGATAATTTCCCACACCCAGAGAGTTATTGTTTCAGTCATTCTAAATCATGTCAAATTTCCAGTTAATACTAATCATGGTACATCCATTTCTGAATTGTTTCGAAGGTAGGATATATTTTTCTGACTAACCCAGAAAAACTTGTAATATGACAAAAATAATATTTCTGCTTTTAGCCTTATATCCTGAAGTTTGTTGTAGGAGAGGAAGTTTATAAAAGAGTGAGACAGTGGAGAGGAGGGCAAGAATAAGTTTTTAATGGAGAGGAAGGTGATCAACTCACAAAGCCTGCCTTAAGGTGTCTCTTTTATTGACCGATTCAACACATATTCACTCACTCGTTGTCTGGGAATGCAGCCAAGTATAATGTTGGCATGTTCTGCTGTAGTGCACTTGCCCTTTAGCTGAGGACAGATGGCCACAGAGATCAAGCAAACTAGATGGTGATTTAGAGGGTGAGACGTGTCAGAGGAAGAATTGGTAGCTGGAAGGAGAGGCCAGGGGAGTTGTAGGTGGTACCGAGGATGGGATGGATTGTCCATGTTTAAGGCCTACAAAGGCCCTTAGACAGATGAGAGGTGTAGCCATGTTGAAGAACATGCTTTATATAGCTAGCACTTGAGGCAGAATTGTCATTTTGTTGAAGAATTCAAGCTACCATGTTTAGATCTGCATTGTGCCATTTACTAAACTAGGCAGCTGCAGATATACTAGAGAGATTGTGTGTGTTTGTGTGTGTACTTAGATAGTTTATACTCATGTCCATCTATTTGGTGTGTGTGTGTGTGTGTAAAATTAGTAAAAATCATCAGTAGGTTAAAGCGTTTCTCTACTTTAAAATTGCCTTCTTACTTTAGTGTAAAAACAGGAATAAAAGGAATAACCTTCTCTGAAAGGCTATCAGCAAATGGATGTCTCAGAGCAGAGCTTCTGTTTTCAAGGCTAGAGATTGTTGTAATGGTTTTAGTCTCTCTCTGTCCATCGAAAAGTTAATGTGAACAAGAATCAGAGTCCGGCCAGGCTCCCCATGCATGCTCAGCAGGCATTCTGTTGCCAAACAACATTCCAGCCAGTGCTTTGCCCCCAGCTCCGCTTCCCAAAAGTTAGCATCTCACTCTTCGTTCATTTGAGTTTATTCTTTTATTCTCCTATATCTTACAGAGCAAGAAATGCTTTTGTATGCTTATTTGTCATGTGGAGAAACCCAAGATAATGTTACTTGTTTTGTCTTTTCCGAGCACTATGCCTGTGGCTTTCTAACCTGTTCAGTTTGGACGTGCTCAGTGCATTGTAGCTCTCAATGTGTGTTTTTTTTTTCTTTCCTTCAGTTTCTTCCAGTAGCATGATTGCCCTAGATAGATTTTAATTGCTACTTTTTTTTTGTCTGTCTTTATATCATTGGTGGGCACATTTCCTCAGCTTTATCTTAGGTTTTCTGTTAAGTTTTAGCTTATACTATTTTAAATTTCTGAGTTACAGTGTATAGTTTTTTTATCATTTTAGTGAATGTACCGTCAACTCTCTGGGGCAATGGTTCTCTTCCTAATGCTGCAACCTGTTGATAAAGTTCCTCATGTTGTGGTAACTCCCTACCATAAAATTATTTTATTGCAATTTCTTAAGTGTAATTTTTCTACTGTTATGAATAGTATCTGGTATGCAAGATATCTTGATATGTAACCCCTGTGAAAGGGTCATTTAACCCCTTCACAGGGACATATCAAGACCCACACACAGGTTGAGACTCCCTGCTCTAGGGATAATTATTTGCTGATAGCTTTTTAAAAGCCACTTCAGAGGTACAAGGATGGCTCAGCAATTACGAGTATTTGCTTCTCTTGCAGAGGACCCAAATTTGATTGCTCGCACCCACATGAAGGTTCATCACAATCTGTAACTTCAGTTCCAGGGAATCCAGTGCTCTGCTGGTGCCATACGAACATGGTGCACATACACACCTGCAGGCAAAATACTCATACACATTAATTTTAAAGGCAATTCCTATTTTCTCTTGTTTGCTTTTATTGAATTTTATGTATTTATATGGTCCCTTGCTTTTAGCTCAGAAGCCTATGCTAAATGTTTAGTAGGTCTGGGCTATTTGCTAAGGGTCTCAAAAGTGTATCAAAAGTTCTGCTGTACATACCATGTTGATACTATTGGTTTTTCTCTGTACTGTTTGTTGGGCACTTCAAACACTTGTTGGCGCTCACTTGTGCTAGTCAGATTATTGTAGAATTGTGTGCTAATCTGGGTTGACTTTTCCAAATGGAAAATTTGTTTTCTACTTTGGGGGAGAGGGTAGTGAGGAGAAAGACAGTTGCTCAATGGGCAAAGGAGGCAGTTCAGGGTCTTACTGCTTCTATTTGTAGCTAGCCTGAGATACAATATATGCACCTTCAGTATTTGAGCTTTCTGTCTAAACATGCCCACTTATCAGCTTCCTTCATTTATGCTTCAGCTTACTGGGTGTGCTACACTGGTTATTAATAATGTAATTTCCGGCTTCATACCTTTCTATGTAGATATTTATTTGTGTATGTGCACATGCAGGTGGGAAGACAAAAGACAACATCAGGCGCTTTTTTTCTTTCTTTGGTTTTTATTTCATTTTTGGAGACACTCCCCTTTAACCTAGTAAGTAGGCTAGGCTGGTTACCCTATGAAACCCAGGCATCTGCCTGTTTCCACCTCTGCAGTGCTGAATTGGTGAGCAGAGCATACATCACCTTACTTCCTTTTTCATATGGACTTCAGGGCTAATCTCAGGTTCCCAGGCTTACAGAGCAAGCACTCCACTCACTGAGCTATCTTCCTTAACCTACTTTCTGATTAAAATGTCTGGTCCATGTCTGTTGTCCTTTACTGGTTTATGCTTTTAAAGAAGTCTGTGTAGCTGGGCATGTGGTATACACACCAGCAGTGTTAGTCCTTGGGAAACTGGCAGGAAGAGTTTCAGTTCCAGAGCTAGTTGGGCTTCGTATAATGAAATCCCATCTCAAGACCACAGATAAATGTACAAAAAGTATATATGTACTTTTATTTTGGTGGAACTTTGGGAAATGAACATTTATTTCATTTCTGCACTCAACCAAAAAACCTTCCTTATTTGTAAGAGTTCTATATTTAGTCTTAGTTTTTCTCTCAGTACCACTTGACATTTCCATCTTAATTTAGCCAAAAGAATTAACCATATTTGGGTTTTAAACAGCTGTTAGTATTCTACTGTGTCTTGATCTTATAACTAGTATAAAAACAAGTCCTGAGGTGGCTGTCCTTTTACAACAGCAAAGGCGTCAGCAGAGGGAATTGATGAAAGCTCTCCAGCAGCAGCAGCAGCAGCAGCAGCAACAGAAACTCTCAGGTTGGGGGAATGTCAGCAAACCTGCAGGTACCACCAAGTCTCTACTAGAGATCCAGCAGGAAGAGGCCAGGCAGATGCAGAAGCAGCAGCAGCAGCAGCAGCAACAACAGCAACAGCAACACCAGCAATCAAACAGAGCTCGGAACAGCACAGTGGGTTTCTTTTTCTGAGCACATGTTTGTCAACTGCTTCGTGATTATCTTTTCAAGCTATCTTTTTGATATTGTTAACCAAAGTCTTTTTGTCTTTTTTAACAGCATTCCAACCTGCACACCAGCATTGGGAATTCTGTATGGGGCTCTATAAACACAGGTCCTCCCAACCAGTGGGCGTCTGATCTAGTCAGTAGTATCTGGAGTAATGCAGACACCAAAAACTCCAACATGGGGTTTTGGGATGATGCAGTGAAAGAGGTGGGACCTAGAAATTCAACAAATAAAAATAAAAACAACGCCAGTCTCAGGTAGGGCTCGTAATGAGTACATGTACCTTGATGGTGGGAGAGGAGGGGGGTGGTAGAAGGATGTTAGATGCAGTTTCTACTTAACATTTCATCTATGCCCAAGCATGTAACTCATCATTTTGGTAATTGTTTTCACCCAGTGAAACACATTTGGTTGTTCCCTGGGCTTTTCCTATTGCTAAACACTTAATCCCTTGCCTACTACATGGTGACTGTCTGATAATAAGAAGAGAATACATTTTGTTGTTAACAGTGTTTTCTTTGGGTAACTTAGGTGGTTTTGTTTTTGTTTTTCTAATTTGTATGTTTAAGCTATTCTAGAATGAACATTCCAAATACTTATATAATGGCCCTAAACTTAACTGTATGGCAATTTAGTTGAATCTCATCTTCATCTATCTTACCTCGGAGGCCAGTGTTGTTGAATGAGCATGGGTCTGTTCCATTCATGAACTCAGATCCCAGCACTGACACTTAGTAGCTGTGTGACCTTGGGCAAGAGAGAACCTCTTTTGGGCCTCAGTTCCCTCATGGGTAAAATGAAGATAATAACTTTATAAGTGTAGTTGTAAGGAGTAAACAAACACACATGAAGTAGTAAAGTGCCTGGCATATAGTAAGTACTTAATACATGGTGATGGTGTCAGATTCATTTTGATTGAAGACTTAAAAAAGGTTAACATTATTTATTGAGCTTCTTTGCCAGGCACTGTTAGGCTCCAGGCCTTTGCTTGAGTGTCTTCATTCCTTATTATAACCCAAAGAAGTGTTGGCGCCATTTTGCATATGAGGAAACTGAGGCTTAGTAAATTAAACAGCTTACCTAAGAACATGGAGGAAGAACTTTATTATTTTCTCAGAATAGAAGCCCTGTAGACTAGGATATTAGCTGAGGCTAGTTTTTAAGGAGGTGTCCAATTAAAATATTTGATTTTTTTTTCTTGTATAGAACTAAGAATTGGCTTACTGGGCAGCTATCCATGTATCCTATATAGTATTTATGGTATTGTAGTATCATCATGTAGTAACAGTTTCTGGGAATATAATATCGCCCTATTGTTTTGCTTTAGTAAATCTGTAGGTGTGTCTAACCGGCAGAATAAGAAAGTAGAAGAAGAAGAAAAGTTGCTGAAGCTCTTTCAGGGAGTAAATAAAGCCCAAGATGGATTTACCCAGTGGTGTGAACAGATGCTTCATGCCCTTAATACGGCAAATAACTTGGATGGTAAGAATTGGGGAGGGAATCCCAGCATGTGGATTCACAGAGCAGGCCCTACAACAAGGTTGGCAGGTTGGAACAGTAAGTCAGAATGTAGACAATGAAATCTGTGGGGGCCAAGTCCTGCACTGTCCATTAAAAACCTGACTCTTGTAGCATTACTTATGAAAAATATGCTCAAATAAATTATGAGTCGTTACCAAAATGTAAATGCCTGCTGAGGCTGCCTTAATGATGTACAGGGCAAAGGAAATTATTGTTTCCCTTTACCCATTTCATGGGAAATATTTGCAGCTGCATTATCATGTGTAAGAGAAAGTTAAACATCCTAACTGGGGACTAAATCCAGCCTGGCCAATAGAATACCAAAGCAGTGTGACATCATTTCCTTTGGGAGGTGATGGAAATTGTGAAAGAGTAAGTAGACTTGCTTTGTATGGACTGAGACTGTAGAAATAAAGGCACGATTTCAAGAAAAGCGTGTTTTAAACAGAGCTAGCCCCTTAGATGGAAGTGACAGTGACTGTTGGTCATACTGTAGAAGGGATTGTTTTAGCTGGTAGACCAAGGTGATAGCTGCCCTAAAGCCAGCAATTTAACACTGAACAGTGAAGAATTGACTGGCTCCTTTGCAGCATTATAACCTTAGCTAAGAATCTGAAGGCCTTCAAAGAAAACAGATTTATATAGTAGTGATGCCTGCCATCCATTAAGCACCTACCATGTGCTAGGCACTAGCTGGGCTAACACAGTGTTATCCCAGACACTTTTTTTTTTTTTTTTTGCAGTAAATTGTGAAGATACCTTTACAAGGTAGGTGATATTATCCCCATTTTATAAATTAGGAAACAGAGGCTCAGAATGGTTAAGTAACTCATCAAGGTCACACAGCCAGTAGACTTCAGAATTAAATTTTAAACCCATGTCTGTCTAACTCTGGTGTTTGTGTTTTTTTCTGAAACCACACAATTTCCATTTTCCATTTAATGCTCTCTAAAACACATAATACTCCAATTAATTACAAGTTTCAAAAGATGTATATTTGATCTTAAATAACTGTCATGGTACCTGGTGTCCATCATCACACTTAATAAGTTGAATTTAAGGAAAGAAGGGAAGAATCCTCAAATTACTTTAGTTTCAGACAAATGCCTGTCAGTCATTATACCGTAGTTCAACCACTATAACATTTAGTGAAGTCGGTGTATGTGGTATGTCTTTGTTTGGTGCTGCTGTTGTGGAATTGTCAGCACTCATGGGTCTCTTTCATCTGTGTTAGACAGATGAGAGTCTCTCCCACAGCAGCTGCAGAGCTCCTGCCTGTGGTGGTGCGGTGACATGTTAATAGTGAGGCTTTGTCTCTGCACATGAGGTTTGTTTTATTGTTCGGTCTCACGTCTTCTTCCCTCTTTTACTGCAGTTCCTACGTTTGTTTCTTTCTTGAAAGAAGTGGAGTCTCCTTATGAAGTCCATGACTATACCAGGGCCTATTTAGGAGATACTTCTGAGGCCAAGGAGTTTGCCAAGCAGTTCCTTGAGCGCCGTGCCAAACAGAAAGCCAGCCAGCAGCGGCAGCAGCAGCAGCAGCAGCAGCAGCAGCAACAACAACAACAGCAGCAGCAGCAACAACAACAACAGCAGCAGCAGCAGCAGCAGCAGCAGCAGGTATAAAGTAACAGGGTATACCTGTGAGTAGGAATGCCTGTAAGTGTTGAGAAGACAGGGAAGTTTAAAACATTTTTATTTTTATACATCTAAAACGTAAAATCTGTGTGGCCTTCACAGTACATGTCTGTGTAAATGTTCCAGATAGCAAATAGAGCCAAGGTACCTGAGCGTGTTTTCTTGATTCATACATATGTTTTAGTTGGGCTGCAGATCCCAACATGACCCATGTATTCCTATATTCAATCCTAACAATAGTGTCACTGTATATGGGCTATGACAGGTATTTTCTGATGCTGTTGAAGGGGATGTGAAGCTACAATTGATTTTTGCTCCTTGTAGCTTTGTTCTAGACCAGTGGTTCTAACTCTTCTTAATGCTGCAGCCCTTTTTAATATGGTTCCTTGTGTTGTGGTGACCTCCAGCCATACAATTATTTTCATTGTTACTTCATAACTGTAGATTTGCTACTGTTTTGAATCATGACGTAAATATCTAAAATTAATATTTGATATGCAACCCCCTGTGAAAGGGTTGTTTGACCCCTCCAAAAGGGGTCATGACCCCTCAGGTTTAGAACCACTATTCTATAAAATCTGAGTGACTAGGAAATTAAGAATTACCAGCATTGCCTCTATGGATTACACAGGGTTAAGTTCTGCAGGTCTCATTAACACAGTGTCTAATAGGTACAGAATGTGTCTCAGGATTTTGCTAGAGGCATAGTTGACAATGTTGATTCCTTAATACTGATCATCACAGTGTAGCTGTTGTTGTCACTTGTACAAACTCCGATGTGCCTCTTCTCTCTGGATGTAGCACAGTCTTTATGGACTCAGAAGTGCTCCATAGCACCTAAGCCTTAGACTTAGAGGTCAACAGTAAAATCCGTCACAGACCACAGGCATGTGAAAACATTGTACTAGATGACTGACATAAAGAAGCACTTGTTTACAGGGTGTGAACTGAAGTAGAAAGGTGGATATTCCCTTGTCCTGCTTCAGCTGAGAGCATGCCCCCGATTGTTTTGCCTTTCTGAGCATGTGTGCTCATAACGACCATTAAAAAATAAAACTTTAACAATTCAGTGACTTTACAAATGTGGGATCTTTGAGGGCTGGTAATGTGGGTTTTCTGAAAAACAAATTGGCAAAAGTTCATAAATAGGCTAAAAATACTCATATCTTTAAACCACATTAACCTACTAGAGAAGATAACTGCATTGTAGATCCTTTCTGAAGATGTGGAAAAATACAGTGTAGCACAAGGCATTTTAGATCTATCTGTGTGGAGCAGACTTAGGGTTAAATTAAGAGGCAATGACAGGCACCAGTAGAGCACAGTAGAACAGATGTCTCAGGACATTGCAGGAGCAGTGGTATGAAGTAGTGCAGGAAACACTGCACCTGTGGGATGCTCTCCTGAAGGTGAGACAGCAAGGGAATCCTGTGTATGTGTGGAGCCCACAGTGCTTTCTCTGCTTCTTCCTTGCCTCTGCCCCCTGATCTTTGAAGTGGAGTCTAAGAAGAGTAAGAACAAAGGATTAGTGGGCTGTTGTATAGTATAGTTAACCAGTGTATGGGCAGTATTCAGGTAACAAGTGCAGTCTGGGTTTGCCAGTATAAAGAACATGTATGGCTTTAGTCTTCAGAACACTGCCAGCTGGTTCTCTGACTTGTGTACTGGAGAACAACAATGTTTGCTGTGTGTCTGGTGTGTATTGCCATAGTGTTGAAGCCTGTTGATAGCCATATGCTGTGAGTTGCATTTTTTTTAACCAAAAACATCTTTATTTTTTTAGTCTTTAAAAATAACAAGACAAAACAAAACTCTTCTTTTCTCAAAATAACCATGATTAGCTTAGAAAAATGGATGTATATCTTCAGTGTTTCCCTTTAACAAAAACTTCATTTTATAGAATCTAAACGTTAAAGGTTTAAAAAAAAAAAAGCCAGAATCTAGCATAAGTCAAGGAAATCCATTCATACTTCAGGCCCTTCTCCTCCAGGAACCAGCATTGTTATATTATTTCCATTTAGTAGAATTTGATCTAATTTTGTAATTCTTCTTCCTTCTGGTGTAATTTCAAACTCTGTGACATCTTCCAACAGCATATTGACAAAGTCATCAAACCCTAGAAGTGAACCAACAATTTCTTTATCACTCTTCATCACAATGTGAATTCTTGATCCTATACACTTGTCCACTAGCTCTAGTGGCAGGAGTTGAGATGGGTTCGTGGTCGCGTTAGCCGTCATGGCCACACCGGAAGTGTGAATTGCATTTCTTTTGTTTGTTTCCTCATTTGTTTGTTTGGGTTTTTTAAAAAATACCATTGGGTTTTGTTGTTGTTGTTGTTTCTTTGTTTGTTTGATGTTTCTTTTGGGGTTTTGGGGGGTGTTGTTTGGTTCTCCCCCACCCCCCCCCCCCCACACACACACAACAGGATTTCTCTGTATAGCCTTGGCTATTCTAGAACTTGCTCTGTAGACCAGGCTAGCCTTGAACTCATAGAGACCTACCTGCTTCTGCATCCTGAGTGCTGGGATTAAAGGTGTGTGCCACTATTGTCCAACTATATTGCATTTCTTAATAGATGACATAGGCACTGTATCTGATGGAAAACTTAGGACATTCATTCAGATAGAGATGGAGGGAAATCCTGAAGTTTTAGGAAAGTCTTTGTAGAGACATCAGGCATCAAGTAGAGTATTGTAATTGAGGTCTCAGCAGTCCTCTCTCAGTATTTGGACTGGTTTAGGCTTTTTTTAAAGATTTATTTTAAATAATTTTAAATTGTATGTTGTAGGTCAGTGAAAATGTGCACATAATACGCACAAGATCTAACATACAGTACCTGGAGCTGCAGTTACCAGCAGTTGTAAACTGCCTAACATGGAAGCACACTCAGGTCCTCTGCAGAAATATTAACCACAGAGCCATCTCCTCAGCCAGGGCAAGCATTCTTGCCCTGTGAGGTGTCTCACCAGGAATTTTGTTCACAGACTCACACCTGACAAGGCAAAGTCAAGCCAGCCATTCTCTCAGAGCAGGCCATATCCTCGTGCACTGTATAATTGTAGTTGTGCTGGTGTTGTGTTTTGTTTCATAGGACTCTGTCTGGGGAATGAACCATAGTACACTCCATTCGGTATTTCAGACCAATCAAAGCAACAACCAACAATCAAATTTTGAGGCTGTGCAAAGTGGCAAGAAGAAGAAAAAGCAGAAGATGGTCCGAGCAGATCCCAGTTTATTAGGTAAGAATAGGCCTGGAGTCTCAGGTAGGTGGGAGGAAGGTTCTGAGTGCTGACGGTAACCAGATACATTACTACAGTCTTTCATATAAAGGTTCATTTTATTGTCTGGTTTTAAGAGTAGTTGACAGTGTTTCCTGGGCATGTAAGTGGAGGAGATGTGCTCGAGTGCTGGGATAAGCAAACTAACAATATTCTGGTCCTTCAAACTTTAAAAGCATTGCTTAGCATTTCATACAACAATAACAAAAATGGACAGCAATAAAGCTAGTTCAAAAGTTCGAATGCTGATCTTTGCCTGACACAGATGTTCAACAAAGCAGTGCTTGTTATGTCCTCTTCCTGTGGCTGCTGGGTGACTGTACTGTCAGGACACCCAGTTGTCTCAGCCAGTGAGCTGGAGCTGCAGACTTCTCCACTCTTCTGTGGTAGACACCTCCCTGTTCAGTGCTGAGGGCTGTTGTCCTCACATACAGCAGGACATGCCTAAATTAGTGCCAAAATTAGGGCTTTAAAAGATGCCAGGGATGATCGGGACTAATATTTCATAAATAATGAATGTAAGTTGCTGTGTTTCTTAAATTGGCCCAACAAACCCACATATAGTGTTGAAAATGAAATTCTTGCCATTTTTTAATATGGAGTTAACATAAGCTTGGCTGTCAGAGTCCATTTCCTTCTTCTGCTCTA
Organism: Micromys minutus; assembly: GCF_963924665.1. Lineage (NCBI taxonomy): Eukaryota > Metazoa > Chordata > Mammalia > Rodentia > Muridae > Micromys > Micromys minutus. The sequence goes on from NC_137954.1 coordinate 35,874,596, forward strand.
CACTGTTAATATTATACCTTGGTCAGAAAGTATAAAATTTGGACAGAAATAGCTGAACACATTTCTAACTATCCTTCTAGCTCAGAAGCCCTTGTGATTTTAGCTTAAGTGTGAGAGGCTGCTCCACAGACATGACCTCACCTTTTATGTTTGTCCTTGCAGTGTGGTCTTGGTCTTCTGCCAGAGACCCTAGAATAGGGAGACATCAACATCCCTCAGTTCAGGAGTAGGAGAAGGGTCAGTCCTCATAGACCTGGAGTCCTCCCTAATCCTTTAGGGGAGGACAGCCAGCAGAAGAGGAGAAACAAAGCTTCTCTGTGAAGTGCTGAGGAGTCTTGAACAAGCTTTGCATGTGAAAAATCACTGTCTACTTACCCCTCTTTCTGGGAATGCCTTTGATAGCTTTTAATCATGTTTACATTTTTCTGCTTATTCGTTTTTATATATTACTTAGACATATTTTTCCATGCACATACTAGAAAAATAGGTTTCAACTTGATCTCTAAGTGTCCACTGAAAGAGCAGATTGAAAAGGAACCAGGAGAGGGAGCCCCAGCCTCGCTTCACTCCTAGACACCTTCACTCTTCTTTGGTCATACTAATTGTAAGGGTTCCCAGGGGCCAATGTAAACCATTCGGGGGGTTATAAAATCTATAGTTTCCTCTCAGTCAGGCTTCCCTTTTCTGCAAAGACATTGTCATAATCCTAAACGAAAGCATGGGTGTGGGTGTTTTAGACCTAGTAGAAAGTGTTCTGTGGGGCAACAGAGTGCATAAGCCCCCCCCCCCCCCCCCCCGTTGCCCTGTCTTTCGTGGCATTCTATTGCTTTTTGAAGTTGGGAAGCTAAGTTTATGCCTGGCTGAGCTTCTAAATCAGTTAAGTCAGACCACATCTGTTAAAAAGCCTCACCTGGTGATCAGCACATTATAACATCAAATCTTTATTTCTCAATAGCTTTCTCTTTTTCTGACTTGATTAAAATCAGTTTTTTTTTTTTTTAATCACACCACTTCTGTCACATGCAACTCAGTGTTTCTGTCTCTCTTCGTTTGTTCTTAAGCTGTGAAATCAAACAAACCTGCTTCAGAATAAAGACGATAGCTCATCTCATAGACGCTGGTCTTTAGGTCTTTAGACTTACCAAATAAAATGATCACCTGAGACACTAAGCCTTTCAGTATGTCCAAGGGAAAAATGAACTCTCGGGTGGGTTGTGGGTGCTCAGTTTCTGGTTGGGACTTTGGATGGAATTTGGTGTCCTTTCTTCTCCCTGTGTTTGGCCTTGTCAGACAGCAGCTTGTCCCACAACTTTTTGGTTAGTAAACAGGCTTGTTTATTTTTTAAAATCTTATTTTTGAGTCTGCTAATTAAGCTACCTTATTATGTAAGGCGCTTTTGTTTGTTATTAGAACATTTCAAATGTGTATTTATTTGAAAACTTGAACGCTGAGGTACAAAATGAAGGTGTGAAAAACCCATCCAGTACCAGCAACCGCAGTGGAGAGAGGGTGTTGCCTGTTTGCTTTTGGCGATCAAACAGCAGCTGAAACAGTTGAGGATTCATCCAGGGCAGAGGAACTGGAAAGCTTTCTTGGAGTCACTCGCTCTCAAGAGGCTTATCACTTAAAATTCTTATCAACTTGTGGTTATGGATTTTATTGGAAAAGTTCCTTCTCAATTCCCAGCAACCACATAGTGGCTCACGACCATCTATAATGGGATCTGATGCCCTCTTCTGGTGTGTCTGAAGACAGCTATGGTGTATTCACATACATAAATCTTTATTAAAGAAAAGGAAAAGTTCCTTCATATAGTAGTGTTAGGTATTTCAATGTTACAGTGTTTGTAAATACTGTCAGTGATGGTTCTCCTAAACTGATTCCATTCCCAGAGATCCTTTTTTGCATAGGTCTGCTTGCACTTCCTCTGTGCCCAGTTTAGTGTAAATCTTAAGAGACTTAAATCCCAGCCAGCTGCTTGAAACTGAACCACCCACTCATAAACTTATTTTGTTTCTTGTAGGATTTTCAGTCAATGCCTCGTCAGAGCGACTGAACATGGGTGAGATTGAGACTCTGGATGACTACTGAGTACCTGCCGCTGTGCCAGCCTTCCCTCTCCTGCCTAGTGACCATGGTTCCTCCTCATTGGACACAACATGCATTTACTATTTGCTCTGTCACCCTGCAACAAATCACAGAACCAATCATCTCAGGCTTTTTTTCCCTATCCCTTTGTGTTCAAGATTACTTTAAATCACTGTTGGTGAGCATCTCAGACTGTACCTAAGTGGACCATACCCTTATCTTGGGGGTGGCAGTTGGGATTGCTCCCCAGCAAAGCTAATGTTGGCAGCACACATTCACTGTGCATTGATTTCATCTGTCTCCAGGAAGTGTGTTGGAATCTGCCAATAGCAGATTACTTTCTCTTGTCACTCTTGTTCTATTTTGTTCTTTTTCCCCATCCCTCTGGCCCACCCCATACATGCAAAGGGCCTTACCTGGTGCAGTCATGAAGAAAGTTAATGGTTAAGAGACATTGGCCAGTAACAAAACACCCCCCTGGACAGTGACTTTTCTATTGCCACTGATAGGCAAACCTCTGTCTGGAGGTAGCAATGGCCAACAGTAATGTGGGGGATAACATCAGAGGCCCTAAGTGGGGTGTAGGTTGGCTTGTTTGATGTTGCATACCTTCGCTGTTCTTTCGGAAGAAAGGATTCATGTGCTCTTCATTAGATAGTGACTTTCCAAGCAAGCTGTGTTCTTCCCTGACATACTTACAACCTTACTACTGGACAAAGGAAACCCTATGGCCTGGGACAGGGACTTAATTTTCTTTTCATTAAAAACTGATCCCCCATAAATATTTTTACTTCAAAGGACTAGGACCGTTTGTTTTGGGCCCTTATGTGAAAATTTGTCTCGTTTAAGAGGCATCTTTACCATATGTATGAATTTGTGTAATTTCACCTCAGATAGGGATAAACTTTTGCTTCTGATAAAAGCTGGGAATTTCATCTGTTCCTCAGAGCACCGTGTGCATGTTTTGCCATGGCCCTGAAAAGGTCTTGTGAAACGATTCTGGGATGGCAAGTTGCTTGCCTTTTCTGAAAAGAGAACGTACAAAGCCTGACCATCTTTAAGACCTTCATCTGTGGAAAAACCACTATGCAGCAGGATGCAGTGGGATGGGGATGGGCAGGCACAGGGGCAGGAGGCCTGCTCCTGCACTTGGAAGTGTACTCAAGCTCTGTAGAAACAGACTGGCAAACATCACCTGGGATAGTCTAACACCTTGGCGGCAGCTGTGGGTCTGCTGTGCCTGTGCAAGAGGCATTGTGGTGGACAGCTCATCATCAGTGCCTGGACAAGGCTGGAGTTGCTCTGAGAGCAATTTGGTATTGGAAGATTATATTTGGTTTCTATTTTTATTATTTTGGATCACCATTCTCTCTATCCCTTCTTGCCTCTCCCTCCTAAACATGTATAATAACTATACAGAGACTGCTACAAACTTGTAAATAGTTTTTGGATCAAATAGCATAAGGAGATAGGGAACCATTAAAATGTGAGACTCCTCTCCTTTGCTTTGTAAATTCAAAAGGGGGGTGGGGAAGAGGGATAGTTAAAATGTTTACAAAACTTTAAGCTCCCTCGGAACTTTTGCCAGTGTGGAGGAAAATAAAAAAAAAAAAAACAAAAACAAAAACAAAAAAACTTAAATAAAATGTGGTTGTGGTTTCTCCGAGTGTCTTGTACTCGCCTCTCTTGAGGCTGAGCTTGGCAGGAAACTCCTCCTCCTGATGGCATGGAGTAGCCATAGTACCACAGACTTTGGAGATGAGAGGCAGCCTGCACCACTCTGGGAGGAACCGTGACTGGACCTGTGTTTGGGAATGTGGAGGTCCAGCCTTCCTGTGCTGCCGCCAGTGTGCTGAGCTGTGGGCTGGAGACTGCCTTTGAACCACAGACCCTCGTCCTTCCCTGAACTTGCTCAGCTCTTCTGAGTCAAACTCTCCTGTTCCAGCAGGATAAAAATAACTGTAAAAACAAGCTGGGATAGAGTGGACATATTAGGGGAACAGAACCCTGTTAGTCATGAGCATATCAAGTGCCTTTTCCCCTCCTTTTTTTTTTCTCCCTGTTTGCTTTCCAGTTAGTGAACACCACTTTTCTGGGGACATTTTTCACCTCCTGATAATGCATTTTCATACTCTTAAATCATTCCCTTCATTATTTCCTGCAGGGGTTCTTTTGTTGTGGGCGGGATAGTGAAGGACATGCTGGGGATGGTGCTCTGGACATGGTGCATGTTAATTCTGCCACTGGGTGGTACCCCTAGTCCTTAGCTTTAAAGTCTTCGACTATTTTAGAGGATTGGGTCAGAACACTTTTATATAACAAAATTTTAACTATGATAATTCAAAGAGGTGCACTTTTTTGCGTATAATCTATATCTTCTGGTATACTTTGAAACCACCTGTGGATTGTTTGAAATGCTTCAGTTGATGGAAGTGTTCTGCGTGAAAATGGTGACTTGAGAAATGTCCGTTATGTTCATCAGCACTGGTGTGATTTCCCCAGAGTCCTAGGCAGGTTTGGCCTGGCATTGCAGGACCTTTGGGTGCTGAGAACCAACAGTTTGTGTTTTGTGTACTGGGTTTTAGGGTTTTTGTTTTAACACAAACCAGCTTGACAGAGACTTTCCAATGTAGCTTTAGTTCTGGTCACTGTTACTCTATAGAAAAATCCCAACAAATTGTAGCAGAGACCTTGTATTGGTAATTTTATAATTGTGAGTTAAGGAAGGGATTGTCCTGTAATCTCATGAGTTCAGCTGTCAGCTGGGACTGCTGGCTTCCTGAAGGCTTAGTGAGATGGACCTTTAAGGACTGCCTCTCAAGTAAGTAACAGCTCGTGATAGTAGGCTAGAACTCAGCTAATGTTTGCAGGAGCTGTTAACATTAGCCTTGGTGGGGGGTGTTGGACTTGGCAGGTGATGGTGGGTCCTCTTCCTTTGGTTTCTTGCTGTGGTACTGTATTTGAATCCAGGAGTAGGAGCATGGCCACTGTGCAGCTCACCTTCATGGAAAGAGTGGCAAGGCCACATTGCCAAAGAGTGCATAGTTACTTAGGGAAGGACCAGCATAAAGTTAGTTCATCTGTCTCCACTGAGGACTTTTTCTGCTTAGTTGAGAGGAGTTGTGCTTTAAATTTCAGGATCATGATACTTAAGTTTTTTGATTTTTAAAACTGATAACATGTGTGGAGGTCAGATACTCTGGTCCCCTAGATATCTTGCCACCCCCAAGATTTTAGTGCAGCCATTTTATTTATGGATGTGCAGCACACACATCACACATATTACCCTGTTTTTCAATGGACATGGTAGTGGTAAAATTGATGCCTACTCTTAAAGATAAAAAGCCCGTGTGTGAGTCTAATGAGGCAAGTGATGCTTTGAGATAAACATTCTTGTGAGGTTTGTGAAGTTGATCTTCAAAAGAACAGCTAGCATGTGCAAACAGCTATGCACATCTCTCACAGAAGCTAACCATTTAATTGACGAGTTTGCTAGGAGTTCAGTGAAAGACTAACCTACAATGTCTTTGGTGATACTTGACCAGTTAATCTATTTGTATTCTAGTTCGATTTTCTGTTGCTATGATAAAAACTAAAATCAACCTGAAGAAAGATCTTAAAAGTTGCAGGTAGAGTTCATTGAGGAATGTCAGGAAAATAACCTGGGCTGAAGCAGAGAGCATAGAGGAATGCTGCTTGCTGGCTTGTTTGCCATGGCTTGCTCAGCTGCCTCTCTTAAACCACCCAGGACCACAAGTCCAGGGTTGGCACTGCATACAGTAGGCTCATCAATCTTTAACTGAGAAAGTAGCCCATAGATAGATAGACTTGCCTATGGGTCAATCTGATAGAGGCATTTTTCTCAACCATGTTCCGTCTTCCCAGATGACTAAGACTTGTATCAAGTTGACAAAACTCTAACATGACCTAAGGGCCACTTTACAAGTTACAGGCTTGAGTATATAGGTAAGGCACGGCATCTCAAGTAGGAGACAGCCACTGTTTTGATGGCTTTAAATTGATTCAGGGAAATGTAACACATCTCCAAGGCAATGTAGCTTCCAGAAGTCTTCATTTTTACAACTATCTTCTGGTAACCATCTCATTCTGTCTTGGGGGACTCCACTACTCGCTGAGATCCTGGATTATCATCAGAGAACATTAAGGCAGTCAGATGTATAATGCTCATTTTCAGATATTTGATTCCCTGGGATTGGTGATATACAACTTCTGATAATGCTAGTTACCCAGAGAGGCGAAAGTCTACTGGGTGGGGATTTGAGCTATATGTTTTTATCAGTTTCCCCTGTGAGACAAACAGGATATTAACACTGAGGACATGGGGTGACTCCTTCCCCACAGCTGTCCTGCTACCTAAAAGCTGTCCTTACTGCAGTGCTGGTATTCTGGAGATGGACTTCATAAGATGGTTTGGGAACTTGGTTCCCTGCTGTTGACCTTAGAAAACAGATGAGACTTTTTAAGGATTATTTACTCTTACCCCCAAAAGAGGAATTAGTTTCCTTCCCCACTGTATTTTTCTAGATTTAATCCCTTTGTTTTTATTAGAAATAAATGGTTCTTAAGATAGGCAGCAGGTCAATAATGGGTTTTGTTGCATGTAACAGGAATGGTCAAGCAGCAGTTTCTAATGGTGGCTTATTTCCCAAGTGGAATTGAAGGTCATCCGTCTAAGGCTCACGGTGACTCCAGGACCTGGATTCTTTCTACTTTGTCTACATAACTATGGCTTTGAGGTCATTTCTGGTCCAAGATGACTATTGGAGTCCCAGTCCACATTCCCATATGTGAGGCAGGAGGAACGTATGGACAAGGCAAAAGTTTAGGCAAAAGTTTCAGTGACCTTGCTTGGGAGTCCTGCTTGGCATTGCATATTTTACCAAGTACACACGTACACCAGATAGTTGTAAGAGACTGGGAATGAAATTTGGAAATTTGAAGTATTTGCAGTCCAAATGCCATCAGGATTCTGACACTAAGTAATGGGGAGAGTGGGTGTTAACATTGATAGCTGTCAACGTTGTCTCTTACTTTGGAAGTATGAAGTGGTTGAGTTTGTGTAAATTGACCTTGAGAGACCTGCATAGTGCTTCAACAGGTTGACCAGTGGAACAAGGATCTTCCAGCAAGAAGTTTCAGAATCTGAATTTCTGCTTTCTGTTCTTGGACAGGGTTGCTGGTGACCCATGTAGTTTTCAAGTGGTCCAACTGAGTACCCAGTTTACAGTTGAGTTTCTTTGGATACCCTGTGTTAAGAAACCTGTGATTTAGATGTTGGTTCTATCACCTGCTAGTATGGTAGCAATGACAACTTTCTGTGTTTGTTTCCACATCTGTAGCATTAGAACATCAGAGTTGTGACCAGTAACCATTCTAGTTAAACAGGAGAATCCCTAGCATCTGTATAGGGAAATGTGTTTACAAGTGACAGTACATGGGGAGTAGGTAAAGTACTTCATCTCCAGTGGGAAGTAACTGCTATCTTAGATGTCTTTCAGTTGGATCAGGGAAGTTTTTGAATATTATCCCCTTTCCCGGATTCTCCTCTATACCCTCTATTCCATTCCCCTCCCCCTGCTTCTATAAGGTGTTCACCCACCCACCTCCCCACCCTGACATTCCCCTACACTAGGGCATCAAGCCTTTGCAGGACCAACAAGGTCATCCTCTGCTATGTGTGCAGCTGGAGTCATGGGTCCGTCCATGTGTACTCTTTGGATAGTGGTTTAGTCCCCAGGAGCACAGGTCAAATCCTTAAATTCTTTCTCTAACTCCTCCATTAAGGACCCCATTTTAGTTCAATGGTTGGTTGTGAGCATTTTCTGTTTTTGTCATACTCTGGCAGAGCCTCTCAGGAGCCAGCTATATCAGGCATGCACTTCTTGGCGTCATCAATATTGTCTGGTTTTGGTGGCTGTATATTGGCTGGATCCCCAGATGGGGCAGTCTCTGCTCCAAACCAGGTACCAAAGTTAAATCGGAATCAGATAAATCATCTAAACAGCCCCATAAACCCCTAAAAAAATAGAAATAGTCATCAAAAGTCTCCCAAACAAAAAACAGAACAAAACAAAACAAAAACAAAAAACAAAAAACAAAAAAAAAAAAGGCTTAGGACCAGATGAGTTTACTGCAGAATTTTATCAGACCCTCATAGAAGACCTAATGTCAATACTCTTCAAACTATTCCACAAAATAGAAACAAAAGGAACACTAACCAATTCTTTCTATGAAGCCACAATTACACTTATACCTAAACTACACAAAGACCCAACAAAGAAAACTTCAGACCAATTTCCCTTATGAATATTGATGCAAAATAATAAAATTCTCAAAAGCTGAATCCAAGAACACATCAAAACGATCATCCATCATGATCAAGTAGGCTTCATCCCATGGATGTAGGGGTGGTTCAATATACAAAGTCCATTAACGTAATCCACTATATAAACAAAAAACAAAACCAAACAACATCACATGGTCATCTCATTAGATGCTAAGGAAACATTTGCCAAAATTCAACACCCCTTCATGTCAAAAGTCTTGGAAAGATCAGGAATTCAAGGCCCAAAACCTAAACATAGTGAAAGCAGTATATAGCAAACCAGTGGCCAACATCAAACTAAATGGAGAGAAACTTGAAGCAATTCCACTAAAATAAGGGACTAGACAAGAATGACCACACTCTCTCTACCTATTCAATATAGTACTGGAAGTTCTAGCCAGAGCAATTTGACAACAAAAGGAGGTCAAAGGGATAGAAATTGGAAAGGAAGAAGTCAAAATATCACTATTTGTTGATGATATGATAGTATACCTAAGTGACCTCAAAAGTTCCACCAGAGGACTCCTTCAGCTGATAAACAACTTCAGCAAAGTGGCATCATACAAAATTAAATCAGTCACCTTCTTCTACTCAAAGGATAAATAGGCTGAGAAATTATAGAAACGACACCCTTCACAGTAGTCCCAAGTAATAAAAAGTACCTTGGTATAACTCTAACCAAGCAAGTGAAAGAAAGGTCTATATGACAAGAACTTTAAGTCTCCAAAGAAAGAAATTGAAGATCTCAGAAGATGGAAAGATCTTCCATGCTCATAGATTGGCAGGATTAATAGAATAAAAGTGGCCACCTTGCCTAAAGCTATCTACAGATTCAGTGCAATCCCCATCAAAATTCCAAAAGGGGGTGAGGGGCAGAGCTAAGAAAAAGACTTCTCAACTGAGGAATATTGTATGGCTGAGAAGCACCTAAAGAAATGTTCAGCATTCTTAGTCACTAGGGAAATACAAATCAAAACCTTGAAATTCCACCTCACACCAGTCAGAATGGCTAAGATCAAAACTTCAGGTGACAGCAGGTACTGTCGAGGATGTGGGAAAAGGAACACTTCTTCACTTTTGGTGGGATTGTAAGCTGGTACAACCACTCTGGAAATCAGTCTGGAGGTTCTTCTGAATATTGGGCATAGTACTACCTGATGACCCAGCTATACCACTCCTGCGCATATACCCAAAAGATGCTCTAACAACAAGGACACATACTCCTCTATGTTCATAGCAGCCTCATTTATAATAGCCAGAAGCTGGGAAGAACCCAGATGTTCTTCAACAGAGGAACAGATACAGAAAAGGTGGTACATTTACACAATGAAGTACTACTCAGCTATTAAAGACTGACTTCATGAAAGTCTTAGGCAAATGGATAGATCTAAAAAATATCCTGAGTGAGGTAACCCAATCACAAAAACAAAACAAAAAAACCCACACCACCCAATGATATAATAGCATGCACTCACTGATAAGTGGATATTAGCCCAAAACCTTAGAATACCCAAGATACAATTCACAGACCACATGAAGCTCAAGAAGAAGGATGACCAAAGTGTGGATGTTTCAGTCCTTCTTAGAAGGGGGAACAAAAGTATTCTCAGGAGGATCAGGGAAGTCTTATCTCTGAGGCTTCCAGAAGGCGCCATGGTAGCACTTGGCTTCATTATTAACTGTTCTTCCTGTCTTGTTTCTGAAACTCTGTTCTCACCATCAGATTGTTTGGGGTTAGGCTGTACATTGTCTAGTTGTTGGTCTCTGTGTTAATTCCCATCTACAGCAAGAAGCAGCTTCTCTGATAGGGGTTGAGCAAGGATTAATTGATGGGTACTTGGAATCATTTTATTGCTGTGTAATAGTATTACGTTACATTAGCAGAGTAATAGATTTTCTTCTCCTGACCTATGTAGTCTCAGGTCCTTGGCCTTTTTAGCAGTGTCAGGTATGGGTTCCATCACGTGGAGAGGGCCTTAAGTGTATTTCTTGCACTTTTTCTTTGGCTCCTTTTATTTTCATGTTTTTTTGTTTCTTATTTATTTTTATTATTACTTATTATTTATATGTCTGTTTGTGTTATAATGAGAGTGAGGTGGATGTAGGGAGATCTGGGAGGAATTGGCTGAGAAGAAACATAATCAGAATATATTGTATTTTTAAAATCTATAAGTAAGTAGACAAGCAAATAAATAAAGTGGTTTGTTATTCCAGTAACATTTGTGCCATGACCACACCAGTATATCTTGCAGGCATGTCAGTGTTGTAGGTCAAAGGTTTTGTAGCAGAGTGATGTGGATAAGTACCTTTCTCCTCTGGTAGCATGCAGAATAATTTTTAACACCATGAACACAGTAGGAATGAAGCTTCTAGTTGGACACCAGCTCAACTTCTCATTCAATGACACAAGTATTGTCTTTGGCAGTAGGGCCTTACTATTGGGTTGTTAAGAGTAGCCAAAACCTTTGCAATAGCTTGTGCTTTGTGTGTGTATGGGGAGGGGGCGGTTCATGAAATAAGTTGTAACTCATTCTTAGTAGTGGAAGTTTTACTCTGTGGCATAAAATGTCTAGTTGGGGTACTGCCTTCTCTATTATACCGTGCCTATGTTTAGACTTCTTCTACACATGTATATATACTTTAGGAAGCTTCTACACTACTAGATTTTCATGTTTTTTCAAGGGGCCTTTTGTGTTACTTGTTCCTCATAATTTCTCATTACCCTGTTTTTCTCTCCAGTCTTCTATCTAATCTTCATAGTCAAGCTCTCCCTTTGTCTCTATCACACTGCATACTATTTCTTCTTCCTTGGGAGATCCATTCTTTCCTCCTGGTCCATTACTAGGAACTCAACCTCTATGGTTATTCAGATTGTAGCATGTGTACAGAAAGCTTAAAAGCTAATATTCACATATAAGAGAAAACATACAATGTTTGTCTTATGAGGTCTGGGTTACCTTACCCGGGATGATTTTTTTCTAGCTTCATCCATTATATATATGGACAAGGGGGGAGATTTCTGGGGATTTGAAAACAAAAACTTGGAAACCATATAACATAGAAACATCAGAAAAGAAGAAAAGGGAGATTATGAACCAAGAATAATCTTTTTAATTTTTTTCTACAAATTATGCCCAGCCTATTATTAAAATACATCAACCCTTACAGACTGTACATGGTGCTTTCAAGAAAACATAGTGTAACCAAGAAAAATGTGAACAAATGTAAAGATGCAATATTAAATCATAACCACAGAAAACTAACATTAGTACCTTCTGTGGTGCCAATTTTGTAGCCACTTCACATGGCTTTCAACACGCTAAAAGTGCTGGAAGCATCCATTAAAAGCACGTTGTGACACTAATGGTCCCCATAGGAGCAGTTTGCTCTCTAGCTGCATCTCAGCTGCAGATTCCAGTAAAATTATCTCTCTCCATCCTGTTGTATTTTCTACTGGCTATAACACACACACACACACACACACATACACACACACACACACACACACACACACACATGCACGCACGCACAATATGTCACCATACTGTTACCAGTTTGCCTTCAGATTAACAGAAGGCATTTAGTAGTAACGTTTTGGGGAAACAAAGGTTGGTACCTCTAACTTCAATATTGTGAAGAACCAATTCTGTCTCCTCAGTTGCTTAACCCTATAATACATACACCAAAGTAGCCCTGTGATCTCTAATCCCTGTCAGTGTGAGAGGCCTGCAGCTAGAGCTCAGTCGACTCATGCTGCCTAGCAATGCTTTGCTCATCAAAGGACTGTGGTCCCATCAAGTCACACAGCCTTATGATGTGGCGGCCATGTTATACGGCAAACTCTCACGTATTTTGTACAATGGTGAAGTTGCCTAGTGAGTATTTCTAATGGCATGCTATTGTTAAGTGATGTGTTGCTGTACTTACAGAAATAACTCTGAAGTGAGTAGCAGCAGCAGGAGAAGGGGTTGCAGAAAGTAAGAAAATGGATAAGTGAATTTAACCAGAAGAAGAGGTATGGGACCAGGATATGATCAGGATAGATCAATTACGTCCCTGGCTAGCAGAGGGTCCCTTTCTGTAGGCCAGTGATATGTGGCAGTTCTGTTGTGAAGGCAGGATGAGGAGATGGGTGGGTATTGGTCTCCATCACAGCTGAGACAGTGCAGCTGCTAGAGTACCAACAGGAGGTGCTTTTCTAGTCCCTGTGGTTGTTCAGCCTCCACCTTAACCTGGTCAGCTACATCTTCCTGGATGTGATCATCTGGAACTCAGAAACAGCAGTGGGTACCTGTTAAGATTTCAAGAGCCCAAGCATCTGTTTGGCTCTTTGTTGGGATGTTACCATGGGAGAAGACAAGCCAGTATCTCATGATACTCAGTTAACCAAAACATTATTGATCCAGGATTCCGAGGAAGGTGTGCCTGGACATCTCCAGGAGGTTATTTTAAACATATTTGGGGAGGCCAGTGTGGATATGTGACACATAGTGAGACCATTATACATTAAAGGTGTTCAGATACGCCCTTCTCAGTAGAGCAGGACTATCAGGCACAGCAGTGGGTATGCACTGCTGTAAGACTGTGGAGTGGTGATGTTCTCTAGATGACTCTCAGTGCAGAGGCAGTGGACTTTGAAAAGTAACAGCAGCAGTCACACTCTGGCATGGAGTCCAACTTAGTCACGGTGAAAGACAGGAAGACACTTGCTTATTTGCCTCTCCCAAAAGGAACCAAAAATCAGAAGAAAACAGAAGGCTTTGGAGGTCCATATTCAGCTTGATCAACAAGATACATGGATTCTTGCTCCTTACTTAATGGAGCAAGATCAGAACAGGCTCTCGAAGAGCTCTGTTGGTTTTAGTAAGCATGCCCTCCAGCTTAGATTCTGAAGCCTCTCAAATTGACAATCACTATCAACCCATTAACTATCACTATGTCTTTCTCTCTCTCTCTCTCTCTCTCTCTCTCTCTCTCTCTCTCTCTCTCTCTCTCTCTCTCTCTCTCTCCTAAGCACCCTGTCAATACACGTAGCTGGCCCAAGTCTTAGTCACACCCTGTCCATTTAGTCTTCCATCTGAGAACTCTCGTCCCCTTCTGGCTTATAGCAATATAAGTCAGCAAAATTTTTCTAAGAGTACTTACTCATTTATTGCTGGTGCACATTAGCAGTTAGCAGAGTGGTTTGTACTCGATCTTTCCTAGTCAGGGTCTATGCTTGTCCTCTTCAGGAATTCTGGCATCTGGCTCATGTAGACAGGAAGAGAAAGAGTTGCCAGGGTAGATCTTGAGAACAGCGTCCCCAAAGCAAGCTAGCTGAGGAAGTTTGGTCAGCAAGCTTGGGGTTCTGTGAGATCTTGCCTCAGTAAATAATGTGGCAAGTAACTGAGGAAGATACCTGCTATAGTCTCTGACTTCCATAGGCATGTGCACAAGGTGTGTGTGTCCACATACATGTGAACATATGTGTCTGGATAGATAGATGGATAGTTAGGCAGATTTGTCTGTTAAGGTAAGTGTTCGTGAGGCCATGAAGCAACTGGAACCTCAAACTGTTGTAAACAGATGCTCTGTAGTGATCTCTGACACACTCTTAGGACAATGTATGTTCCAGCAGCAGAAGCAAAGATGCCGATCGGTAGGGTACAGCTGGAGAGGAGCCCTGCTTGCATGTCGGCCATGGTTTTGGTTGATGGGGGTAGAGTTTACACACATGTACATGGACACAAAAGCTCACTGACCTATAACCAAGATTTCTGTACATCATTTATGATCTATCTGGGTATGAAGTGCCACCCCAAAAGGCTCATGCCAGCTGGTGGCACTATTGAGAAATGACAGAGGAGCAGGACAGCAGAGGGAAAAAAGCCCTTGATTGGGAGTTTTGTTTGGAAAACTGAAGCAGCAGGGTCTCAGGGGCTTGAAAGTGGGGGCAGAGGGAAGAGACCTTGGGAACATACAGGATAAGCACACCTTGGGGCCAGGTGTGTGTGTGAAGTCCATCTGTGGTGTGGGCAGAGGCCGAGGAGGTCAGTGTGCTTAGTCATGAGTGGAGGCTCAGCAGCTGCCTCCACAGACATGTTGGGAAGGCAGTGAGCTGACTCTGGGCCTAGCCTAGGCTAAAAGGCAAAACTGAGTCTCAGGATTAGTGGAGAGTGCCTACAAGAAAAAGAGAGCCAGGGAGAAAGAATTGTGCATTCCAGGACTTTCCTGGAGCAGCCGAGGGGCTTTCACAGAAAATGCCTCACAGCAAGTAACTTTAATAAGTGCTCAAACCAGCGAGAGCTCAAGTGGGTGGCAGCTGAGCAGTCTCCCATGCTCGCTGCTCAAGAGTCCTGGGCACAGTGGCTCAAGGCATTTGTTGTGTTCAAGGTGCCTGGGTGAGGCGTCAGTCTTGGGAAGCTGGGAAAGTTTGTGTTTGTACTTCCACTGGCCCAGGAATACATGTGGGAGGTGTGTATTGCGTGTGTGTGTGTGTGTGTGTGTGTGTGTGTGTGTGTGTGTGTGTGTGAGAGAGAGAGAGAGAGAGAGAGAGAGAGAGAGAGAGAGAGAGAGAGAGAGAGAGAGAGGAGGGAGGGAGGGAGGGAGAGAGAAGGAGGGAGAAAAAGGAGGGAGCAGGGCAGAGACAGAGAGGAAAAGAACACCTCTGTGTGTGTGTGTGTGTGTGTGTGTGTGTGTGTGTGTGTGCGTGCGTGCGTGCGTGCGCACGCGCATGAGTGTGTGTGTGTGTGTGTGTGTGTGTGTGTGAGTGCGCATGCATGTGTGAGGGGCGGGCACGGTGTCCCAGGAGGACAGAGTTTGCATTGATGAAAACCCTTCCCAGCTCTTTGAAGCCTCTTTCCTGCTGCTGAGCCCAGCCGCCTAGTCCTCCGTGTCCCATAACACTGCTCACTCACTGCCAGGATGGCATCTTGTCTGGCCCTGTGCATGGCTCTGCTGCTCGTCTCTGGGGTCCTGGCCCCTGCGGTGCTCACAGGTAAGGGGCGCAGGCCCTTAGCTCTGCTGCTACCAACTTTTCAGGACAATTACCTCTGGGACCAGATCCTCCAGTACCTATGGGGCACAAGCCTCACACAAGGTGGGATGCCCAGTTGCGGTGATTCTGGGGGACTCCTACGGTGCTGGCCGGTAACAACTGAATAAGATGATGTATCTGGTGACTGTTTGCAGCAGGATGGGTGGCCACTGAGAGAGACCTGGGTATCAGAGCCTAGGACATTTGGTTGTCTGACGTTCTTGGGATAATAATACTTTGCCGCTAGAACATCTGGAGGCTTCAGGATCTGGGAGGCAGGAAGGCTCATCAGATAAAGGGGCAATAGGCTAAGAGGTCACAGACCCTCTGGGTGGAAAACCCAGAAACTTGTGATTCCTTTAAATTCAGCAAATTCTTTCCTGCTGGCTTACGACCTAGGTGCCGACCCCATAGAGAGAAATATTTCTCAGAGTCCTTTGCAGAATAGTGAGGACACTGGACTGAGCCCTCGGTGGATGCTCTGGGGTCTGAAAAAAAGACTACATGGCAGGCCACTCCACTTCAGAGCAGGGTTATAGGCACAGATAGGCTTTGCCTACAAGAAAATAAATCTGCAGTTGTTTGGTAGTCTGCAGAAAGGTAACCTGCCTCAGGGTCCACTGGTTGTCTCACAACTGCAACCTGAACTTTAGAAGTGTCTGTGTGTCTACAAAGGAAAGAAGTCACCTCTGTTGTAGAAGCATAGCCCAGGAACTTGCAGCCACACCCCAGGAGGCACCAGTTATGGTGATGGTAGTTGGCAGTTCCATTTCCCCTCAACACCCTAGGAAGCAGCTTAAGACTTGGCTCTGGCTTGCCTGTCTCATACCTCTTTTGGCTATTTCCTAATCTGCAGAAGGTGACACCCACTACCCTGCCTCCCTCACAGGGGAATGCTAAGACCTCACCAGGTCTCAACGCAGGCTCTGGGGATTGCCAAGCACCCAGTCAACACTCAGTGTTTAGAGTTTGAGCAGAGTTCCCAAACCCTCAGCTAAGCCCGAATTGATCTTTGTGAGAACCATCACTTCCCACATGTTGGGACACACCCAGCTCCTGGGATGGGGGCAGTGCCCAGTGCTGTATCCTGAAGTACCCCCTGATGTCGGGAGGTATTTTCCATCGCCTAGGACTCAGAGCTGAGACCCATACCGCTTCCTGCCACAGTGAGGTTGTTGCCTGGCAGGGCCCTGCAGCTTGTGCCTTCCTAGTGGCTCCTGTCCAGGTTCCTGCTCCCTCTTCCAACCCAAGCTTCTAGTCAGATTGTGCATATACAACGTTAGTGGGTGGGCTTTCTGCTCCCATGAAGCTTTGGGAATAGCCAAGACCTCACCTGACCTCACCTCTCTCTTTTTCCATGGGTCCCTTCTCCCCCAAGAACAGGCCCACCTTGAGTTTGTGGGTTTCTGGTTGTTCTGGAAGTCGGGAGATAGGAAGCTTCTCAGAACTAGTGGACCCACAGGTCTGCGTGGGTGTGTATAAGGTTCGTGGCCCTGTCTCTCCTGGGTTGCAGTCCTGTAGCAGGAAAGAGGAGACGGAGTACTCCAGGGGTTGAGGCACGGGCCAGCCTGCCACCTTTCCTGCCTCAGCTGGTGGTCACAGCCACCGAGGTAGGGGAGCAGGCCAGGTTGAGTGGGCGGGAGGCCAGGGTGGGATGAAAAGCCTCTTCATGGCTGTACAAAGGCTGTCTGTGAGCATGGGCGTCTGGCCTGGGGGCCTGTGGTCAGACCAACCGTTGAACAAACTTATTTACCAAAAGGCCAAGCAGCTCAGGGTGGTGGGGCTAAGGGGACAACCTGGGGTATCCAAGCTTGTGACACTGACACCATGGTCCCCTCTGCCAGAGCAGAA
The DNA here is from genome assembly GCF_963924665.1 of Micromys minutus. NCBI lineage: Eukaryota > Metazoa > Chordata > Mammalia > Rodentia > Muridae > Micromys > Micromys minutus. The sequence goes on from NC_137954.1 coordinate 35,891,896, forward strand.
ACCTGTGACCTTGTTCACTCTCATGGTATTTGGTTCTCCTTGTGGCCAAGGTGGACAGAACAGAAATCTCCTGCCATGTCTGCCTTCTCTGTCATCACTTGCTGTCACTTAGCCTCTGTTCTCCACGCTCTGCTCCCAGAGCCCCTGTACAGGCCTCCCAGGCCTCCTCCCCAGCCTCACCCCTCTCCTGCTGGAACATCGGCCTAGAGTTCCCGGCTTCACCGGATGACTTGGAGGGAGCTGGTTTGCTGCTCTTTCTTAAGGTTCTAAGTTCAGAGAACATGGATTACATAGGGAAACAAGATAACACCTTGGTTACGGCCCACAGGTGACCCCTTCCTTGGTGGGTTGGGGCAAACTCAGTCCCTGGCCGGGAAGTAGGCACCACTTAGGCTGGCTAGTCCTGGCACTCAAAAGCCTTGGTCGGCCTCCCTGGCCAGATGCCTGGCACTGGAGCTGAGTGAGCTTCGGCCAATAGAGGTGGGATAGGGAGGGGCCAGCCTGCTTGTCTATTTTGGGTGTGTCCTGAAGAGACAAGCAGTCTGTGAAGCTCAGACCTCAGGGCTTGTTGAATGGCAGGCATGCTTGGGGTTTTTCCTCTGTCCAGCCTTGGGAGCCGGACACTAGATTGCTTGAGGCCTGAGGTCCTTCACCTGGGTTTTCAGGCTGTGAGCACTGTCTTCTAACCAGGTCAGATTGGCCTCCTCACCACGCATTCATTCTTCATGCTTACAGGGGGTTGGCCCAGGCGCCACATTGAGAGGGAGGCCTCCTGAGGTGGGAGACAAAGGTCTTTGGGGGCCTTTTGCCAATCTTCTCCAAAAAGGAGGTCTAGTTTGGGGAAGCCCTGGGGCACATGACAGTCCCTGCCTACAAGTTGAGTCTCAGGTCTGGCCCAGGCTTGTGAGAGACTTTAGGATAGAGCCTAAACTCTAATCTTAGGCCTACCAAAATCTTATGGTGAAAAGATTTCAAAAACAAAACACTGTAAAATTATCTACTGAACTCTGGCGTAGCTTTTACCTGATCACCAGTTACCAATATTTGCGACATAGCTCCCTGGCCCCAAATGCAGAAGCAGTGCAAAATTGAGATCATCATTTGGCCTCTGTTGTTAAGAACAAGGACACTCTCTTTCCCAGCCAGAATGTGGCTTCAAACTGGAACAGGAACCCCAGCACTGTACTTACCAGCCTTACCCCAAGTCTCTGACAGGGCAGAGGACCCCTCCCTTCCTGGTCCGGAACAAATCTTCTCAGTTCTTTCCTTTTTTTTTTTTTTTTTTGAAGGGCTTGGTTATTTTGAGTCTGACCAGAGTAGTCAGGCTTTGGCTGTGTGTCCTGTTTGCCCTGGGGGATGGTGGAGACCAGGAGCAGGAACACTCCAGTCCCTTGGGTCTATCCCGAGCAGTTCTTATTCTGAGCCTGTCCACAGAGGGACAGAGGTCCCTAGGGAGACAGAGCCATCACCAGCCTGTCTAGGACTTTGGGTCACCCCACCATGGTTGTCTCCGCTTAACCTGAGCCTTGAGCTTCTTTTCTCTGATCCCCCCCACACAGGCAGCTAGAATCGATGAGACAGAAGAGTGAGTTATCCACTGGGCCTCTGTAAGGAACCTGCTTGGGGCTGAGTGCCCCGGATCACTTCCCTTTCCAGGTGAAATCAAGGCTTGAGCAGGGACCAGCTGAGATGCCTGACAATCAGGCTAAGAGGATCTTGGAGCCTGAGACCAGGTGGTCTCGAACTTGTCTTGGGGAAAGACATTGGGCCAGTGCGTGGGGCTCTGGGCTTCACGGGCTGGGCTTCTTATAGTGGTGTGTGTTTAGAGGGAGGGAGGGCTTCGGCAGGGGGAAACATCAGGCCATGTGACTCAGCCATCCTGTGTTTCCTGTCTTTTTCCTTCACTCTGGGTACCCCAAACCATGCCCCAGAGGCCAAGGGCTGTTGAAGAAAGGTAGTTCAGGGTGTGCAGGCTGAGACGGATGGAGTATGGGAAGTCACCTTTGCTGGCTACCTCCCCTTCATCTGTTCCCCCACTTCCTGAATGCAGCAGTATGCTGTCTTGGGTTGAGGGAGGGGCCACTAGAGGCCCAGGGTTGGCCTCCTGATCAGAGGCTGTGGTGGGCTTCTCATGGCCTTTGCCTGAGTAGTGGTACTGTCGAAGGTCCTTGACTCTCAGCTTTTGCCCCAGGTATGGCTGAACACTATCTGCCCTGGAGGACAGAGCAATCCCCATTTTGCAACCATTTCTGGCTCTCCGCCCTTATCAATCTGTCTTCACATGGCTTCAATGCTCAACAGGTGTTTGGGGTCACATTCAGGATGCTTTCCCAGACTTAGGAGAGAATTTCCCAGCTGGGTGCCTCACCTTGTAGAATGTGGGAGCTGGTGTAGGACATCCCTTAGTTGATCAGGTAGGAGGAGTTGGCATCCCATCCCTAGACCTGGGCTCCACTGTTTATTTTTGACTTTGCAGCAGAGGGTCCCCAGGAGCCTGATCCCACCCTGTGGAATGACCCTATTGAATTGCCCTCGGGTGAAGGTCCCCTGGAGAGCACTAGCCACAACCAGGAATTTGCAGTCTCTGGCCCTCCATTCCCCACCTCTGCTCCAGCACCAGAGGACAGCACCCCTCCGGCAAGGGTGGACCAGGATGGAGGTAGGGCCTAGGCAGAGCAGGGAAAGGGGAGGGAGGAGGATGAGAGGGAAGGAAGGTTTGAAGGGCCAGGCCTGGGCTGGATTGGGAGGGGGAGGAGTAACATCGGTCTCTGTCCTCCACAGGATCGCTTGGGCCCGGCGCCATTGCAGCCATCGTGATCGCCGCCCTGCTGGCCACCTGCGTGGTGCTGGCACTCGTGGTCGTCGCGCTAAGGAAGTTTTCCGCTTCTTGAAGCCAATAAAAGAGCCGCACAGGCCCGCCCGCCCGCGGCGACTCTGCATCTTGTGCTCTCTCTCCTTTGTCCCCTCCGTGTCCCCACGTGTGCGAGCCCGTGTGCAGATGCAGCCGCGTGCAAATCTGGACGGGGGCGTATTGCTGGGCCACACCGCGTGCTTGGGGTCGTGGGTGGAAAGCTCCAGGCAGGCAACATGTGTACGCGTGGCCACGTGCATGTGTTGCGCCCCTAGTGGATGGAGGGCGCAAGAGCGCAGGTGTCTGCTAAGTACCACTTGCTGTGCCCTTGCTGCAGTGCGCCTGAGCCCCTCCATCCCCCGCGCCCGGCTGCGACTCCCCAAGCACTTCTGCCTAGTGTGACTGGGGGAGGAGAAGGGAGCTGGAGAGCTTGGCTCAGGTTCACAGATTCCTAGAGAACCCTAGGAGGACCAGTCTCTGGAGGGCTGATATTGAATGGAGTTGTAAACAGTTTTGACCTTGAGTTGGGCAGGAGGGGCCATATCCTAATTCAGAACCCCAATCCTTGTGTCTTCACCCTTCCTCCCAGGGGTCAGAATTTTCCTGACTCCAACCATCCATACTCCTGGGGGCTGTTCTTCCTTACCAGCTGACCCAGAAGTTTGGGAACACCCTGGGATAGAATGGGAGAGGGTTGGGATGGCTGGGTAAGCCAAGGTAAAAGCTGTGACCCTCTGGTTGCAATGTGGCAACTTGTCATAATCCTACCAGGAATGCTTGAGGGACTGCAGCCTCAACATCTCCAAGAGCCCGGCTATGATCTGTGGGAAGATACTATAAAGTCCAGTAACCTCAATAGGCCTGTTCCGGGCCAGGCATGGCAGTACACGCCCACAGTGCCAGTACTTAGGAGGCTGAGGTGGGACTGGAGGTTTAAGGCCAACCTGGGCTCTACTGGAAGATGGTCTCAAGAAACAAAACAAACAAAAGGCCTGTTCTGATGTGGAACATCTGGCAGATGCCCAGTGACCTGGACACTTTCCTGGGACAGAGTGGAGTGGATACTCTGGGATAGAAACAGATAAACAAGGGTGCCTGTGCAGGCAGGCCTGGGTGGGGACAGCAGCTCCCTAAGGAACCAGCTGACAGGAACATGAGTCCCTCCATAAGCAGAGGCCCAAATCCATTCCCATCCTAAATCCAGATGTTGGTGGCTCTCTCAGAAAGTGCCTGCAGCCCCTTCTTGGGAAAAGGCCTCTCCTATTGGCCTGAAAGACTGCTCCTCCCTCCAAGCCCCAACCAAAAGCCTGGTTGCTCTGCGCATCAGGGCAATAACGAACAGGTCTCTACCTCTTGTTTTATACAGGATGCTTCATTTAATGCAGCCAAAAAAAAAATGGTATTTGCTTTTCTCAAAACCATGACCATAAAGGATGCAGTGACCAATTCATTCTGCAAAACACCTGGGCTCCTTTAGGGACCAGGAGACACACTCGACATCAAGCCCTTCAAGGAACTAGAGGTGGCATGAACCCTCAGCTGAGCTCTGGGAGGCTTGGCCGTGCAAAACAGGCTGGCAGAGGCACGGGGACGGGCAGGCAGAGTCAGCACTGCTCACCAGGTGCCCCTGGGCAGGGGTGGCCATCGGTGTACCTGGTAGACTCTTAACGGCTTCCAATGTAGGAAAGGACTCGTGCAGTTCAGGGGATCCCAACAGTGGTTACCTTCCACCTGCCTGCTGCCAGGGACCCTTGTGTGGGTCTTTTCTAGTCCCTGGATGGTGTCTGGAGCATGCCTGCCCTCTCCTACCTCTGAGAGGCTGGAGGAGGTGGTGTAATACTGACCAAGTACTTAGCCTTTCGCCAGTGTGTAAGCAAGCAAGTGGCCAGGATACTAGAGCTTCCAGTGTATGGGCAGGGAAAGAACAGGCCCGAGCCACTCCTGCTGCCTGGGAAGGCACTGGCGTTCTTTCCCAAGACCCTCTGAATCTTTCGGGGCATCTCTGCTGGGCCTGTTCCCCATCCCTGCCCACACCCCTCCTTCAGGCTGGTGCCTGAGCTGGGGGTGGGGGGGTAGGTGTGTGTGGCTCATTGACGATTCCGGCTGCCCAACTTCCTGCGGTCCTTATTCTGGCTGCGCTGAGGATCCTCCATCTTATGCACTCGGAAACACTCCTTGAGGTTCTGGGAGCGGATCTTGGGGTTCAGGATCTCCTCTGTCATGGAACTGGGGAACCAGCCTCTCTCCTGGTCATGCAGCCGCTCACCAAAGATCCACCCTGCACAGAAGTTAGTAGGGTCAGGGGCTCTACAGGGGTGGGGAGGCAAGGCTTGGGGTTCCTCTTAGCTAGGGTTCCCCTCTGTATGGGGGAGCAAGGATTGAGCCATTCTCAGGAGTTCAGCATTTCTCAAGGGCAGTGGCTTGGCACTCTACCTAAGCTTAGGTTGCCCCTACTGGGTGCTACAAAGCACATGGAGTGTAAAGAACCGGGCTGCAGGCTCTCCCATGAGTGGGAGCCTATTCTGAACCTTCTCAGGCTGCCCCATACCAGGCCAGGAGACTTGAAGGGTCACTCCTAAAAGAGGCATTTAAGGGTCCAATGTAGGAGATAGCTGACCACTGAGTCAGCGAATTTAGACAGGGAGCTCATCCTCTCTTGGGCACATTCTCTCAGAATCTCACCTGGAGAGCCAAGTGGTTGCTGTGGGGCGGCCACTATAAATTGGGATACCCCGAGACCCTCAAGTGCCCTGATCTCTTTTCTCTGTTGTCTTACCTCTCTTAGAGGTCTTTGCTAGGCTTTTTGAGTAGGGTCCCTACCCAGTGTTCTTCAGGATACCTTAGGAGGGGTATAAGGTAATATACTGTGTTGTAAAAAGGGCAGGACGGACCCTGGACCCACAGAGGGATTCTGTGAAGATCCCATGGCTTTCTAACCAGGACTCAAGACAAAGGGGAGAAAAGGAGGGGCCTTTGTTCTCAGGTATTTCGACTGTCTCTGTTGTGACACATCAGGTTATCACATCGTGCCCAGCCCACCATAACAGTTCAGGGGCTCCCCCTGCCTTTGCCTCCCGAATGGTGGAATTACACATGTGTGCCATCATACCCAGCTACTCCTGCGATTTTGATCAGGAATAGTTCATACGCAAAAGTGGACATTACAGAACAAGAAAGGGGACTAGAGTTAAAACGGACAGGGGCTATAAAAAAAATCCCAGTTGAAGCTAGTTCTGCCTGCCAGCCACAGGGTGGGCAGAAACAGAGCTTCTTGGCCTGGTGGTCACAGACATCCCCAGAAGCTGGGGGTCAACAGGCTGGGGTCAAGGTCAAGCTCCCTCCTAGGGTAGGCCACAGCCAAAGCTGGGAAGGAGACGGAACCATCTGCTAGGCCTGCTGTGAGAGAAAAGAGCCTCGCAGCTCACAGGAATGGAAGAAGGCTCCATTCAGAAGTCTGAAAAAAGGCCAATGAATACTGGGCCCAGTGCTCAGACAGAGTGTCCTAGGTAGTATCAGCATCAGCAAGGATGAAGGGCTCTGCCTGCCTACCTACTAACTGCAGCATCTAGCTCTACATCTAGGCTATAGTCCTTTCTCCATGGCTGGCCAAGATGGATAGTCCCCTGAGGGCCTCACCATCCTCAGTCTTCTCCAGGATGTTCAGGATATCTGCCAGTTCCAGCGTCAGCTCATCAGGCTGCTGGGCCACATATGGGTGGACACATTGGACCTGAGGACAGTCTGCAGGAGGGAAAGAGAGTGGTTAGGTGTGTCCCTATCATGGGTTCCACCCTGGTCCACAACCAGGCGGTGGTGCCAAGGACAATTCTGCCAGCAGCAGGTTAGCTGAATCCTATCTAAAACAGGACCTGGGCCTGCACAGCAGTAAGAAAGGCTCCCTCTGAGAGGGAGCAGGTCACACCCCAGGAGGCTGCAGTAGACTACCAGGAATTAGGGAAAGGGAGGAAGGGATTCACTAGCCAAGATGGGGCTCTCAGCCTAGAAGAAAAGAGAAACCTCTTGTTCTTAGATGTGACCTGTGAGTAGTTTGGGGTGAGGACAAGCCAGCAGGCTGGGACAGTAACCTCTTCATAAGGCAGACTCATGTTTCTTTGGGGGCTTCTGTGAGTTATAGACAACTGGAAAACCCAAAAGAACACTGGAATTTGGGTCCAGGATTCTTCGACCTGACTCTTAAGACTCTGGGACTTCCATTTCTTTTTTACCTATACAGTGTAGCGGGGTACTAAGCTCCTGCTTAATGCCAGGGTAAACTTCTGTAGGGGAGAAGTACATTCCCACTGCTGCCAAAGAACCCTGAGGCCCAGTAAGTCCTAGACAAAGCCAACCTGGAGCCTTCTTTCCAAGTCATGGACTTACCCAACAGCCGAGATGTGAAGGATACAAACTTGGTCCTCCTGTTGGGGGCCAGTGAAGTCATCCAACGCTTCATCTCACTCCTGCATAGGAAGGGAACAGACGGTGGCCAACTGCAGAGCCAACAAACTCTGCCCGATGGTGTGAACTTAGGCCTCCAGTCCAGCTACATTCTAAGCCTGGCTCTTGATAACACCAGGACAGCTCAATTCACTGTTTAACTCAGTGCACAGGGTGCCCCTCCTCTTTTCCCACAGGCCAGAGGGTTGAAGTCTGACAGTGTGTGGAACCGGCCACGAGGTCCTGCAAACTGCTAGCTCTCAAAGGTGTATTACTGTGAAGCCTCAGTCTCTCAGCTGTGGCAAAGCTGGGAAAGTTGACATCATTTCCTGTTAATCCCTGTGAAGCCTGGGGCTTCAGCAGGGGAAGGGACAACTAACTCCTAGTAGGGTGTGGTAAGGGGCAGCTGAGCACCGAGTAGGGAGAGAAGGCTGACTGGGAAGACCAGGAGAAAGTCAGGGCTCTGTGGTCCACAAAGCAATTCCTACTGTCATATGTATTCCCCAACTGCTCAGACATAGGAGAATAAAGGACTTGAGGACACACAAAGTGAACAAAGTTGGGAGGAGGGGGAGAGTAGCGCACTGGCTTATCAGCTGCAAGTATCTGTTTAACAAGATGGACTTGCTCTTCTTGCACACGAGAGCCATCCATGCCATCTATACCCCAGCAGGAAGAGCCTACAAAAGCCTCTACCAGAGTCCCTGTAGGGAGGAGTCATGGCGAGAAATGAGATGTGCATTGAGCCCTGTTTTACCTATGGAAAAGATAAGCCTATGAATGGCGCTGGATGTGGCTCACGGGATTGGACACTTACTGGGAGGATGCCTTCAGCATATAGGTGGCCTCCCGGTCATCTGCATTTTCCAGCAGCCGCAGGATGAACACATTAGCCAGTGTCTGGCCCTGGTCCTCCAGCTCCTCCACTCGCAGCAGTCCCCTCGGGGCTGAATCAAACACCTGGTACTTGTCTCTGGGGAACAAGGAGGGCAGGGTGGACTTGTCGGTCTCAGAACCCGTCAGCTGGCTGGAGGAATCAGCAGATGGCTCTAGCCATTCTTTACCTCCCCTGGGAAAACCTCAGCATGCCTGTCCCCTGCTCCTTAGAAGGGCTCCCATCCTGGGTTGTGGCAGAACAGTGGCCACTTTATTGAGCTCAATGTCAGACATTGTGCAGGCTTCCCACATTTGCAGGAGGGAAACAGGTTCAATCAAGGAGACTCCATTGCGGCCCAAAACTGAGCAAGAGCAGAGCAGGCCTTTGAAAACCTGACCCTAAAGCCACTGTGGTCACACTTAGGCCAGGCCCTCTCCAGTACCCGTCAGTGCCAGGCTCACCCAGGGATCTGCCGGCAGATCACCAGCAGGTCATTGAAGAGGAAGAGGTAAATTTCTCGGAAGAGCTTCTTGGTCCGCAGGGTGCGGGAGGTCTTGGGGCCGGACATCTGCTGCAGCTCACCCTGCTTCAGCAGCCACCGGGAGTGGGAGATGATAGGCACCGACTGTGGGGGAGGGGAGGCCGTCAGGCGGCAGCCCCTAGGACCCTTCTGAGGGTCCTACCAATGCCACACCTGGAGTCAAGCGGTGAGACAGTGTGCAAGGACTGTGTGGGGCCATCACACTCCCTGCCACGGGCCCTGCAGCAGAACAGCAGCAGGGGTAAGTTTTCACATGAATATGTGTCCTTTGTGTGTGTGTGGGGGGGGGTGCATGTGTGCACATGTGCTGCTGTGCATGTGTACTGTGTCTTTCTCTGTGTGTTGTGCTTTCTGTGTACCTATACTTGAGCTTCTGTGCTTGTGCCTGTGTTTTGGTATTTCCATGTGTATTGGTGTCTGTGTGAATGTGTATGTGTGTGCCCGTGTCTGCCTGTGTGTGCATGTGTGTTTGTGTGTGTGCATGTGTGTATGTATGTGTGCATGCATCTGTGTGTGCATGTTTGTGTGTATGTGTGTCTCTGTGTGTGCATGTTTGTATGTGTGTATGTACATGTGTGTATGTGTGTGTGCATGTGTATATGTGTGTCTATGTGTGTGCTTGTTTGTATGTGTGTGTGTGTGTGTGTGTGCACGTGCATATGTGCATGTATGTGTGTATATGATCATCATCCCATCAGGCTCAGATTGCTTGCTTTGCCCTAAGGGATCGAGTTTACAGAAGAAAGGAAATAATGGTGCCACACAGGATAAGAAGCTCAGGACTGAGGGGCAAGGTGTTTTCCAGGATTGCTGGGCACTCTGCAGTCAGCCCGGAGGGCACGACTCCAGATGGTATCAGACGATCCCTCCCATCCTCCAGCTGGACTCAGCTCCCATACTCTGACCTCTGGGACCCTATCAGTTTTGCTCATGCTAGATCAGTTCTCTCCTGAGCTACGTGAACAGCTCTCTAGGGCTCTCAGTAGGCACCGTGTGCCAATATCTAAGTTGCCAGAAATCCAGAAAAAGGAAGTGGTTTGCAAATCCCTCAGCACTGAAGAGTCCCTTGAACAGTCTCTAGCCCCATACAGTGACTGTTCAGGATTATCCAGGTAGCAACAGTGCCATATGCATACAGGTGGGCCCACAGCTCCCAGAAGGTAAACCAGGGCAGAGTGCATGATGTCTGCCTTGCACTGCTGGGGAGGGTCACGGGGGTGCAGGCTGGACCACCTATGCCTCTGGGTAGGGTGGGCACGGGCTGACCCAGATCTTGCAGACTCACCTTGATCTTGAACTCCATCTTCTTCTGAATGCTGATCATCTGTTCTGTACGGCTCATCTTCCGGACACCCTCATTGCATGCCTTTACCACCTGGCACAGGGAGGACTTGTCAGGCCAGCCTGCCAGGATGTGCCCAGTTACCACTGAGACCAGTTTGTTCAGCAGCTGACACTGACTGACTAGCCTCAGGTTGGCAGGAACTCTTTCCCTACCACACTCTGGAACTAGGTAAGGATGCTCTGTGTGGTCCAGAGCAGTGGCTCTCAACCTGTAGGTCGAGACCTCTTTGGGATTGAATGACCTTATCACAGGGGTTTGCATCTGCTATGAACCTATATTACAACTCATTACAGTAACAACATTACAGTTCTGAAGCAACAAGATAGTAATTGTATGGTTGGGGGTCACCACAACATGAAGAACTGTATTAAAGGATTGCAGCATTAGGAAGGCTGAAAACTTTGGGTCTAGAAGATGATTTATCTCCTTGTCTTTGACTTCTCAGCTTGATTAGGAATTCACGTTGACCTCTCACTCCCTGGGGATGCACAGGTTCCCCACTTTCCTGGAAGGCATCCAGAAACCAACAAGTCATTAACGCTACATTCCCCCGGGCCTCCATCTCCAAGATCAGAGCCTTAAATGTCGCGTGGGGTCTAGGACAGAGCCTGGCCTGGTAGAGGTGCTTCATCAGTGTTAGTAAGTGCAGAGCAGGAAGACGCAGGCGAGGCTGTTTCTTGCAGCGCAGCTTAGAATGAGAAAATCTGCCACTAATTTCAGTTGTCCATTAAGTAGCACCGATGGAAGAAACACAATATATCCATGTACCCGAGGGCTCTGAATCACATACTCTGAATCACTGAAGAGCAAAGGCTGTGCTTTAGATGCGGTCTCTAAACAGTATGGTGGTAAACACTGTGTGTGTGTGTGTGTGTGTGTGTGTGTGTGTGACATCTTTGCTATCTTCATTTTGCTTATGCTCATTTCTGAATGTTCTTGTATTTGATCATTGATTACATTTATGAATGAGAATAAACCCCTTTTTTTTAAAAAAAAAAGCAAGCAAGATACACAAGGTATCTCTTTCATCAAAAGAATAGGAGAGAAAAAAGCAGAGAAGAGCTTAAAATAAAAAACACACCAGGCCCCTGTCCCACCTCTGAGACAGCCTTCTGACAGGCCCCTGGCAGGCCAGAGATCACCAGATCCAACCAGAGTGCGGCTGCCCAGTAGGGCCTAGAAAAAAAGTCATATGGCTCATTGGTGGGGGCCAAGTGCCCAAAACAGCACTTGGCAGGCACACAAGGCTCAAGAAAGCTGCTGATGCCTACAGACAACCCACGGAATGTCATCTAGGAGGACCAGGAGTTGGGGACACTCCTAGGCAGGGTTCCGGGTCAGGGGGTACAATATAAGCTGGACCCTGGAGGATGGGGTTGGAACAATGGCTACACCAGAGCTATGTTGGTGAAGAGTGCTAGGCAAGTACTTCCATATGCAGCCTGGGCACACGAACAGGGGTAGGGTATTGCGGAGGAGGCTCTGACAAAGCCACATCAGGTACTAATTCTCTTCCCTCAGTGACTCTTCTGGATTGCAAAAGTAAATCTCAGAACAAATAAGCAGAATGCTAAGAGGAAGGACAGTGACAGAGGTCAGTAGGGACAGCGATCTAGAGGAGACTTGGCTCTCTGGGACACACCGGTACAAACAACTCACCATTTCTAGCTCCTTGTGGGCATCCAAGGCGGTGCCTTCACGCTCAGACCTTTCCTCCACTCTCTTCAGGATGTTCTGAAGGCAAGATGGAGCTGCATTACCCCACTCTTCCCCCTCCCTCCCTGACAGTGGTCATCATCTCTCCGATGCAGCTTTAAAGATGGAACACACACAGCCCTTCACTGAATGGACAGAGGGCATGAGGCCCTCAGCCAGGCCAGGGGTGGATGCCTTGGCCCAGCATGCTAATGGGAAGCCCAGGACTCAGTAGTACGGGTCCCGAGGGTCCTAAGATACCCCATGCCAATGCAGAGCCACACACAGGCTCCTCAAGAGCAAAACACAGAGGCAGTGCAAAGCTGCAAGGGACCCTGGTCACTCGGACATGGCTAAGGGCTTGCTAGCTCTGTCCCCCAGTGAGGCATAGTGTTTACATAGTACACCAGATCCCTCCCTTCCTTCTGGAGTGGTCATTGGAGACAGAGTCATTATGGTCCTGGGGACTTTGTGGACGAACTGATCTTTTTCCTGTAAAATGTCTTTTCTCTGACCCTTCAGTTTTCTTCAGTTCACAGCTAACTTTGCTTCTCTCACTCTCAGGCTGCATATAACTCTATCTACTTTTGCACTGGCTGGTTTTGTGTGTCAACTTGACACAAGCTGGTGTTATCTCAGAGAAAGGAGCCTCAGTGGAGGAAATGTCTCGATGAGATCCAGCTGTAAGGCATTTTCTCAACTAATGATCAAGGGGGAGGAGCCCAGCCCATTGTGGGTGGTGCCATCCCTGGGCTGGTAGACCTGGGTTCTATAAGAAAGCAGCTGAGCAAGCCAGGGGGAGCAAGCCAGTAAGTAACATCCCTCCATGGCTTCTGCATCAGCTCCTGCTTCCTGACCTGCTTGAGTTTCAGTCCTGACTTCCTCTGGTGATGAACAGCGATGTGGAAGTATAAGCTTGCTTCTTGGTCCTGATGTCTGTGCAGGAATAGGAACCCTAAGACAACTTTTCTCTTCCCCTGCTCCCACTCTCTGTAGCTCCCACAGTGAATATCAACCATCTCAGGTGAGGATGGAATCTGAGACATTCCTGCCCATCATGCATTATGAGCTCAGTGCTGGCCCTGCTCCTATGAATCTTCTTTCCCCAGGACTTTTGAGCATTCACTTTTCTCTACATAGTGTGTTCTTTCTTCCAGATGTTGATGCAGCTGGCTCCTCTAAGCTGCGCCTCACTTAAACCTTGCTCGACTTTCTTGACTCCTCCGATTGGCAGTAGTCAGGTAGGCACCTGACTGGGTTAAATCATTTCTAATCTTCACAGCTATGTGCCTACCTTTCTGGTTATGTATGCCAATCTTTCCTTCTGGAATATAGCTGAGCCTTCATTGCTTGGAGCATAATAAGACCCTAGTTAGCCCTTATTTAACAAACGGATGCCCTAAAATATTTGCAGAGAGGTAGGAGGAGCAAAGGCTTGGACAGGGGGGGCCCATAGAGCCCGGGGCATGGTTAGGGGGTCACACCTGGACCAGCAGCTTCAGTCTCGTGATCCTCTGAAAGGGCAGGATGAGGAAGGAGGAGAAAGGCAGGCCCTTGCACTTGGGGTCCAGCTCCAGCTGTGCGATCAGCTCCCGGAAAGCCGTCTTTTCCTGTCTGAAGATACAGACACAGGAGACTGGCTCTGAGCTCAGGCCCTGGAGCTGTGAACAGAAGATGCTTCCTCCACCCTCTCTTCCCTCCCCCTCCTCATTTTTTAAAATGGAAAATAAACTGTTCATGTAGACGTCAAGTAACAATAGTGGCTCCATATGCCAGGCCATGAAGACTTGGCAAAGCATGATTTGTGTGGGAGGGGTAAGAATCCCATTGTAGCCAAGGTTATGAATCAGACGTACAATTAGATGACTTCACCCGGCAGGAAGCCGAGGCAAGGTAAACCCACGGAGAGAAGAAACCTGCAGTAGGCTCCAGGCACCTGCCAGGAGAGCCTGCACTATTTTTGACAGGTGGGCTTGGCCACGTGGCTCAGTGCTGCTAAAGGCCAGGAAGGACAAGTGTCAGAAACTTATTGCAGAGTAGCAGCAGACATCAGGGCAGCTACTGTATCTGCTGCTGGTGGGCACAGATTCCCCCATCTGTACCCACAGAGCAAAGTTACATGGTGACCAGCTACCCTGGGGGACTCCTGGGAACTGCAAGACACGGACACCTAGTCTGCTCACTGCTTACTCTGAGAAATAGCACCCGATTCTCACCACCTTCCAAATAATCACTGGAAAGCACTCAAATGAATACCTGAATGTCTGCTTCCATCATGCGACTTGATATAAAAGCCATCAAATCCAGATGCTATTTGGACAGTGGGCATGTGGCACACTGAAACTTTTCTGGCTCATCATCTACAACTGAGTTTAGAAGTCACGGGGAACTGACTGTCACAAATGATTAGAAACTCACTCTCTCTCTCTCTCTCTCTCTCTCTCTCTCTCTCTCTCTCTCTCTCTCTCTCTCTCTCTCTGCCAGCTTCAGGAAGCTTCTTAGCAACTGTCACAGAACTGCCACCTTTGATCCACAGCTTGTCGACACAATAGCTGCTGCCATGCCGGGCAGAATTTGCCAGCCTCCTCAGGCAACTTTGTAGATTTGTCTGTCCTAATGAGGCCCCCAAGCTTGCCTTTGTTCTCAGGGTATTCCAGAGACCCCTGTACCTGGACTGTGTCTAGGACTGCAAACTTGGTCTTGCTTTTCCACTATCGGTTCTCATACTGGAGAGACTTTCGCTTTGTTTCGTTTCATTTGCATGGGTAGGTACCCGGAGAGAAGCCCTTCCCTGTGGTCCAACGCAAGGTCATAAAATGGGAGATTGGCTCCTAGGTCACATGCAACACATGACCAGCCAAGGCTCCTGTCTGCCCATTGTTGGCTTTCTTATTACTTCATACTCATGTCCCAATGTTCTAGACCTTGGATCATTCCTGTAGCTACACAGTCTTTCCTACAGGGATTTACTGGCTGCTCTAGACAGTCTGGAGGCTTCAGATGACTCCCTTGGAGCACAGGTAGACTACAGGTTTTCTGGTGACACCAACATGCTCAGGGAACATGCTAGAGTTGGCCACCTGGATATTTGTGTGACTCAGTGTGGTCCTGGGGAATGGCCAGGCAAGGATGGCCAAGGCCGGGCAGGATATACTCACAGGAGCTGCTTGTATGTCCTTTCCTGGTAGGTCTGGTTACTGACGTAGGTGATATAGACCGAGAAGTGATCAGCCGCATAACGGTACACAATGTCACACACATCCGAGATAACAATGTTCTCCTCCATTCGGTGTTCCAGCTCCAGCAAAAACCTGCAAGAGGCAGAGGCTGGGCTGAAGGCACCTGGAGACCAGTGTCCCTCTCAAGGTGGGTGGGACCTGCATGCCAGTGGCACATTTGAGCACAACAGGGAACAGCTGTGGCTTTAGGTAGATAACGCCACCACAAGTATGCAGAGAGGGAGAGGGCATGAGGCTCATCTTTATCTCTTACGTGTACTGATGTGTTTGCAGGTGTAACAGAATGGTGACCCAGCAGTGCCTCACAATGTTCCCCTGGGTACTAGGAGAGGCAGGGATTGGATCACTCATTAACACATGGGGAGTATGACAGACATGGGGGTCTCTACTTCTGTGTCGTGGAATTTTTCAAATTAAAATTGGGGTTGATCTGTAGACAGCAAGCTTAGAGATCTCACAGGTTGCTCTGGCATCAACGAGCCATCCATCACCACTAGAAGTTACCGGACAGGAGGACAGGGTAGCTACTGAAGAGGCAGAGACTCCGAAGAAAGGGCAGGTGTAAGTGCAAAGGGCCCGTGCACAGACATCGAGAGCAACCTGGGCTTTCACACATGACACTGAGTACCCTCACTGGAAGGAAGGGCTGCCTCTGCCATGCTCTGCCTAATCTGAATGTGGGAAGCTGGCCTAGTGCTTCCTGGATTACCGGAAAGTGCTCAGTGAACCCTTCATCTTAATTTCTCTCTTCTTCCTCCTCTTCTTCCTCCTCTTCCTCTTCTTTCTCTTCCTTCTCCTCCTCTTTTTCCTCTCCCTCCTCCTTCTCTTCCTCCTCTTTTTCCTATTGTTCCTCCTCCTCTTCCTCCCTTTCTTCTCCTTGCCCTTCCTCTTCCTCCTCTTCCCCCCTCCTTTCTCCTCTTCCTCCTCTTCTTTCTCTTCCTCCTCTTCTTTCCCCTCTTCCTCCTCCTCTTCCTTCTTCTCTTCTTCCTCCTCTTCTCTCTGCCCTTCCCTTTCTTCCTCCTCTTCCTCCACAGGAGCTCATTTCCTCCATTACCTATGTACAACCTCAGGAAACACATATCCCATCTTTTCCTGGATTGCTAGATGCCTCATGGGAGAGGAAAAGGAAGCAGCAATTTGGGCTGCACTGGCACTGGCCTGTCAGGAGCTTAGGCTTTGGTATTTCCAGGTGAGCAGTTGTTCCCAGACTGGCCTATGGGTTTCATGCATAAGGTTCAACTCAACATCACTGTGACTGGTGTAGGAGACTCCATCAACTTACAGCACCATAAATATGCACTGCTCTCAGAGGCTAATGGGAAGAGACCCGGGGAGGATACCACTAGCCAACCTGCTGGAGAAGACAAAGGGTCTTTTGGTTTACATCTATGTGTATGCATGCTTGTGTGTGTTTGTGTGTGTGTGTGTGTGTGTGTGTGTGTGTAGGTCAGAGGTCAAAGGTCAACTTCAGGTGTCATTCCTCAGGAGCCATCCACCTAGTTTCTTTTGAGACAAATCTCTCATTAGTTGGGAGCTCACCCAACTAGACTGGCTAGCTTGCCAGCCAGCCCCAAGATTCTCCTATCTCCGCATCCCTAGCACTGAAATTACAAGTGTGTCTTACTGCCTCTAGCTTTCATGTGGGTTCTGGGATCAAACTCAAGTCCTCATGCTTGCAAGACAAGCATTCTACCCACTGCACCATCTCCCCCGTGCCC
Source organism: Micromys minutus (assembly GCF_963924665.1). Lineage (NCBI taxonomy): Eukaryota > Metazoa > Chordata > Mammalia > Rodentia > Muridae > Micromys > Micromys minutus. The sequence continues at coordinate 35,908,599 of NC_137954.1, forward strand.
GGAGTCACTTTCTCCACCCTATTTCTTCATGTAATAAGCCAGAACATTCAAAGGTCTAGAAGCCCAACCGGTGAGCATGGGCCCTGGTCTCGGCCACACGCTGGTATGGAGAAGGTAGAAGGTGGCTCTCCAGTGCTCACCGCTCACTGACAGCCATGACATCCAGGACATTGGAAAAGAGGATGTGGGCCTCGGACGGGTGCAGGATCTTCTTCAGCCGTTCATTCTCCATGAAGTGCGACACCAGCAGGTTCAGGCTCTTATAGTAGGAGGCCTCAGAGGTGACCAACTCAAACATGGCCTGTGGAGACAGGAGACCTTGCCGTCACTGCTATGAAAGGCTGAGAATGTCCTTAGATGCACGTCCTGTAGCCCGTGGCGACAGCTGTGTGGCGAAGCCGACGCGCCCTGGTACGAAGGAGAAAGCCCTTCATTCTTGGCTAGCACACTGTCACAGCCTGCCACCTGAACACCTGGTGACAAGCGAGGGATCAATCTATAGAAGAAGAAACAGTATGAGAGGCAGGACTTGCGTCAGAGCCAGATGGTGACAAAGATGACCCTGGCTTGGATCTATTGGTGTAGAGATGGGCAGAGCAATCAACAGGGAACAGGACCCTGCCTGACCCCCATTTTCACAGGAAATATCAAGACGCCCATCGGGAAGGATGGAATTTTGGGTGACTTTTTACCTTTTTTTTCCCTTTTTAGCTTTTGAATTATCTGGGAAAAAAAAATCCTAAGTAAGCCTCTACTATTTCTTTCAACATCTGATTTTTCTAATCTTGTCTTCCCTTCCCGTTCCTGTTCTCTCCTCATTCCCTCCTGCCCTCCACGTGCTCATGGCTGGCCTCTACCTCTCTATTCTCTCCCTCTCTGCCTTTCTCTGCCTCTATTAACCTCTTAACTGCACCCCCATGCCCTGAATAAACTATTTTACACCAAAAAAATAAATAAAAGTGATTTTTATTTTTCAAAATAAAACAGAAAAGGAAACACAGAATTTTACTTCAGCTTTCTGGAGTACCTTTCTCCTGTATCAACACCACCTTACCAATAAGATGGACTCAAAACTTGGCGAGCTTGTCTTTAGTGCTTGTCAGTAACCTACCCCCAAACCTGCGGGAGCCACACCCACTGTCTGTCCGGTGCCTCTCTGCTGTCTCTGACCCTGGGCTGGTTTAGATGCCTGAAGGGACAGTGTGGCGGTGGAACTATTGACTCCAGGTTACGCTCATTCCCTGGTCTCCCTTGAGTGAAATTGGGTCTTAGCATCTGTGCTTGAGCTGAAAGTCTTGAGGTGAGACTGTGAGACCGGTCTGGATTCAGGGTGGGCCCTACCCCCAGTTCGAGGTGTTGAGCTTTGTTCCCGATACTGTGATAAAAAGTTAAGTTTAAGAAAGGTTTATTCAGCTCACACTTCCAGGTCCCAGCCTGACATTTCAAGGAAGTCAAGATAGGAAGTTGAAGCAGCTAGTCACACCCACAGTTAAGGCAGAGGATGAATCATGTTCCCTTACTCAGCTCGCCTTCCCCTCTTTTACACGCTCCAGGACTCACTCAAGCTCAGAAAACGGCACTATTAACTTTTCTTCTGGATCTTCCCGTGTCAATAGACAATAAAACAATTACCCACAGACATACCAACAGGTCAACCTGATCTGGCAATCCAGATGATTCCAGATTGTGTCAGTTGACAACGAAAATTAATAAATTTTCTGTAGACATCTCCAGAAAGGAAAGGAGAGAGGGGAGACACGGGTGCACAGAGGAAGAAGGTGGGGACTAGGATGGCACCTGGAATAGCCAGAGACTGGAAGACAAAGGAATGATCCTTCCTCGGAGCTCAGGAAGGAGGGCAGCCTCCTAACATCTCCATTTCAAGCTTCTGGTCCACACCTTTGGAGGGTATAAATTTCTACTCCTCCATGATAGCAGTCCTTAGAAACAAGTGCAGCAGACTGAGGACAGACAATCGCAACGGGAAGGGGTCTGGCAGTGGAGGTTCCGGCTCCAGAAATTATGGAGGGAGTGGGGAGGGGAGGGTGAAGACTAACGTTTGTTCCCAGAACACACATGTCTGGGTGATGGTGGAAGAGGTGGGCAACAGGTTTCCCATGCTGTTTCATTTAATCCTCAGGGTCCCCCAGAAGGGATGTGTGGACGGTCCTGTTTCATCAAAGTCACATGAGACTTTGATTTGAGAACCCAGCTGTTATGCATGACTCCCTGCTGGGCTGGGTCATAGCAAAACAAGATTAACTGGATGTTCCCAGTCCCTTTCTCCCTGTGGGCCTGGTGAGGCCCTTCGAGGCATGGAATGCACTTTTAAGTTGGAGATGCCTTGTAGCAACTGTAAGAAAGTCCATAGCCACCCCAGATCCTAGGTTCTTGGTCTGCACTTGATTTGAGACAGTACCAATCATGGTGAAGATGCCACAAACTGCGGTCCTGGAACCTAATGCTGGCTGGGAATTCATCTTTGGTTTGCATAGAGGCCCGTGTCCATCACAGACAAGAAGGCCACATTGGGCATAAAGTTTTCTGGAAGCTTCTCTGCTACAAATTTGTTATTAACTCGCCTTCCAGCTGTTAAGTTTAATTTCTCCAAAGATTGCCAAGATAACCGGGCAGCCAAATCAGAGCACATGCAACTAACACAACAGCTCTATCACAGACGGAGGCATCCACCGGCCCCACACAGTAACACAGGAGGATTATCTATCAGATGGGGGCTCTGAAGAGCACCATCAGAACTCCTGACGCTATACTTGTAAGTGCCAGCCTCACCCTGCTGATGACAGCTTTTGTCCCAGTGACTATGAGGACCAGGATTTGGGGACAGCTGGGACTGGCTATGCTGTGGTTGACAGCAGCTTTGTCCTGAATCATACGGCTGATGCTGGCTGAGCCCATTCACTAACCCCCCCCATCCATTTATAGGTGGTTAGTCATCTGTGAATTTTCCTTGGCCAGGGTGTTTGTCTTTATTTAGCTTGCTGCATCAGTGTAGCTGTTTTCCTTATCAATATTGCTTTTGACTCAGCCACCCGAGCCTTTTCCATGGCTCTACAGGAGAGCCGAGGGATGGGGGATGTACCCCACTAGTGGAGTTTTTGTCTGCCATGTGGAAGGCTCTCAGCTTGATCCCGGTACAAACAAAATCTTAAAAGAAATAAGAAATGGGGAAGCCAGGCCCTGTGTGTTCCTCTCTTAGATGTCCATTCAGCTGTCTGCACCACACACTCCCTGGACACCTGCCACATCTGGTGTAGCACCAAGCCCAGTGCTACACACCACATCACAGCGCCACAGATATCATTACGCAGCTACACCTCAGAGGAGCAGACTGATGGACATCTCTCAGGTGACATCAGAGAGTGAGGTGTGCCAAGCATGTCAGAGTATGAAGATGTGGTCTGGACAGGAAATATCCATCCCACCCCCAGGGTCATGTGTTGGAAGTTTGGTCCTCAGCTGCTGTTTTGGGAGATGGTGGAAACTTGGTTACATGAAGTAGGTCCCTGGGGGTGGTCACTCCTTATCTTAGCCTCTTCCTGTCTCTCCTTACTTTCTGTCTGGTTTGAGGTAAGCTGCTTTGCTCCAAGACACACTTTCTGCCCTGGGATTTAGTCTGACCTCTAGTCCACAGCAATGGAGCTAGACAACAAAGGGCCAGAGCCTCTGAGACTGTGAGTCACAATGTATCCTCCCTCTTCTTTGGGACAGGATCTCTCTATGTAGCCCTGGAAACCCTGGGGCTTGCTAAGTAGACCAAGCTGGCCTTGAACTCACAAGCACTGGGATTAAAGGTGTGCATTACCATGCTGGACTCTTTACTTCTCAACTATCTCATCACATTGATGAAAAAGGTGACATGTGTGTGTGTGTGTGTGTATGTGTACACGCACTTGTGCGCACACTCTTGCTCTCTTGAACACAATCATATCAATGTGTGAGAATGTGTGTATGAGTGAGTAGCCATGAATGATTATGAATGTGTAATTGTGTGAATGAGTATACATATGGATGTTTGTGGATATGTATAGTATGTGTGTATGTGTGTGTGTGTCAATAGATAGAAATATAGATAGATATAAATATAATTAGATAGATAGATAGATAGACAGACAGACAGACAGATACTGACTGACTGACTGACTGATATTTCAGCAGCTGTTGCTACCATTTATGAATTAGCCAGGCTGGGCACTGCGTAGCTTCCCTTCCTGGTAGCTGCTTTGTGATCAGGGCTGCTGGATGGTATCCTCAGAGAACGCCCAATTAGACTGACCCAAATTTTATGAATCACAGCTTGGTCCCTCAATGGTGCTCTTAGATCTTAACTCTCCCATTTCTTAGCTGCCAAAAACCTTGAAAATCACAGGATGCCCTGCCTGGATTCTTTGTGCAGGCTAAGATCTGGCTAATAGCTGCTGTTTCCTAGACAGACAGTCCAGGTGGCTCTGCCGTTGGTGAGGACTGTAACGTATCTGCTTGCTGTGCACAGCTAGGATGCCAACAGTCATTGGCCTCGGGTAGTCAGAACCTTGGCCCTCAGGGATAATAACGGCTTAATCTAAGTAAGAATGGCAGCTTGGGCTCCTCGGGTGGCTATGAGGAGTAAGGTTCATGTACAAAGAAAGCACAGTTTGGGGGCCCAGCCTGCCACAGAGCATCAGACAGACAACCATCTGGTCACTGCTTTACCTAAGGGTAGAGTTGCTCTGGCCTCTGCCAAAAGGTAAGATATGGCTGACTCAGGAGGTGGAGTTGGGGCTAAGAGGCAAAGGATGCCAAGAAGCCCATTCCCAGGGAAGCCATTGCCCATTCACAGTAACACTGAGCACACAGGACAAGGGTCAGGATGGTGGTGAGAGAGGGTCAGAACACAAAAAGGTGGTGGCTCTCCATGTGTAATGGGCCCCTAATGAAGGTTCCTGTGCATGTATACAAGGAGTATGCATGCACTCACACACACATGTATGTACACACACACATATGCATATGCAGACACATATAAATGCACACATGCATATGTGTACACACACACACTGCCAGGCTGTGAGAATTAACCCTGTCTTGTATTTTCTGTAGTGGGCTCCAGCCCCCAACCCCAGCATAAATTTATAGGCTTTTCTATGTCTAACATAGCTTTGTCCTCCAGTGAAAGGGAGACTCTGAGTCAGCGCCACTCCACTCCTCTGGACACCGGAGACATGTTCAGAACAGACCTGCCTCTGGGAAAGGGGGCAGGATGGGGGCTGGAGGATCGAGAATCGCCTAGGAGACAAGCCTCCGGGCAGGTCTGAGATGAAATTCCCAGCTAGGGTTGATAGAAATGGGACGGTCTTCCCTAATGTGAGTAGCATTACTCCTTGAGTCCCCATATGAATGAAAGGGAGAAAACAATCCGAACCCCAGCATTCACCTTGCTTTGCTTCCTGACTGTGAACACACTGTGGCCAGTTACCATACTCCCCTGCCATCTTCCTCAACATATAAACTATATATTTTCATACTGATCCAAATTAAACTTGTGTTTGTTCTTGAGAAAGGGTCTTTTACACAGCCTGCTGTAAGGGAGGAGAAGAGGAGCAAAACCAAAGGAATACAAGTCTTATTTGCACGTCTGAGCAGACTCAAGTCTGTGGCTGACCAGCAGGTCCTTCCCACCTCCTTCCTCAGAAGGAGGAGGCTGGTTCTTTCATGCTGGGCCATTGGCCACCTTCAAGGCTGTGTCTCTGCTCCCATGGAGCTGCTCCAAATACCACTCCCTGCTCCCCTTCCTAGCTCTACGTGGCCTGCCCCTTTATATCCGAGAAGCCCCCTTAGCAGAGACGGGGTCCTAACAGACACACAGGCCACCACAGCCAAACCAAGAGCATTCTAGACACCTCAGGCTTCTGTGTTTCTCTCTATGCTAGGTGGCAGGCACGCACTGTCAGGCAGGCTGAGGCTTTACTGGGTGGAGAGCCCAACCCTCCCTGGACATCCCTCCTCCCTGATCTGTGGCCTCTTTCCATCCCTTCTTACCACCTTCTAGAAAAGCCCCCTGCCCTCACTGTTGAAGCACCCCACACAATTTTTTTCCTTTTCCCTTCGAAGCTCAAGAACAGTTTTATTTGAATTTAAAAGAAAAACTCTAGGGAGGTAAATTTAAGTCTCTGCAGGTACTGGGAGAAGAAAGACAGGGAAAAAAGGGAGAAAAAGGCCTTTTCAGTGAGTGACATCTTCACGGAGGCTTGAGGTTCGTCGCCCTGTAGACAAGTCACATGGTGGGGAGGGGCTTTGAAGAATGAGAGAGCTCAGAGCACTAGGAGAAGCATACTGAGGCTCTGGCCAGCGCCTGACAGACAGACAGGGAAAGAAGAAATGGCAGGACAGACTGACCCATCTGAACGTCATAGCAGCTCAGAGCCACTGCCTCCTGACACCTTTTATACACACCTTCTTCCCAGCCTTTTAATGAATTAGTTCTTTCTTTCTTTTTTTCCCCCTTCCAAACTGCCCTGCTCTTAAACAATGATTTAAAAACCAAAGGTTCCGGAACAAGTTAGCAAAGGAAGTTCAATGGAGAATTCCACCCCCTCCCATCTCACACACACACAGCAGCGCTTGCTTCCCACCGGCAGCCTCTGCTTGAAGTGGAGGGAAGTTCACAATTTTGTTTTAAATTCCAATTCTTCTAGGACCAACTCAGACTTAGGCTTACCCAAGGTTTTCATGGGGATGAAGGGACCATGGGCACCTGCTAAAGAACCAGGGATGCTCTGGTCACAGGCTCACTGGCTCACTTGGTGGGACCCATAGGTTGTTTATCTCAGCAATACAGACTGAAAGAGAGGTCCGAGGGGTCTGGGTCAAGGACCTGCGCTGGAATCGCAGTTCCCAGGTAAAAACTTTCTAACCGGATCTTTGTCACTGATCAGAATAATAAAGTATGAATATCTCAGGGTCCATTGTTAAGAGAGAGAGGGCACAATAGGATCTTTAAAATTTGTAAAGCCAGTCCCTAAACACTCAGAGCACAACCAATGGAAGTGTGTATCTGTGAGAGAGTGTGTGAATTGTGTGTGTGTGTGTAGTGTGTAGGTGTGTGTATATCTGTGTATATGAGAGTGTACAAGTTTTGTGTGTGAGTGTGTAGTGAGTATGTATGTGAGTGAATATAAGTGTGTCAGTGTGAGTATATGTGAGTCTGTGAGAGTATATGAGTGTGTGAGTTGTGTGAGTGTGTAGTGTGTGTGTGTATATGTGTGTCTGTGAGAGAATGTACACATGTGAGTTGTGTGAGTGTGCAGTGTGTATATATATGTATGTGTCTGTGAGTGTATGGGTATGTGAGTTGTGAGTGTGTAAGTATGTGAGTGATTGTTTGTGTATACGTGTTTCAGTGTGTGTGTGCTGTATTATTTGCTGCTGAATATAGCCAGTGCTTATCTTCTCAGCCTCTCTGACTTTTAGATGCATCAATCTATCCATGGGAAATTGCAAAAATACTTAAAAACATTTTTTTTCTTTTTAAAAAATTACATTTTGCTAATTTTGCGTATGTATGGATCTGTGTACACTGCACGCGTGTGAGGCAGTCAGAGGATGACATTCTGAAGTTGGTTCTCTCCTTCCACCATGTGGATCCAGGGGGTAGAACTCAGGCTTGTTAGCAAGCCCCGTTACCTGCTGAGTTCTCTTGGCATCTGTCTACTAGAAATGTGGTATTATACTCTTTGGAAAACATTCTATGTTGAGTACCTTCACCTTCTTAAATTCTTTGAAAACTGTTCTTAACTCACTCTCTCCTTTCCTTCCCCCCTCCCTCCCTCCCTCCCTTTTGCAGAGTTGAGGACAGGACCCAGGGCCTTGGCATAAACACTGTCATGCGCTATTGGCTGAGTTGGACAGCGCTCACCTTAGTATTCTCGAAAACTAGGTTTTAGGTGTACGTATACAGAGGGAGCTGGGATGTCGCTCAATTGGCAGAGGGCTTGCCTGGCATACACGAAGCCCTGGGGTTAACCCCTGCACTCTGTGACCTGGTGAGGATGGCACAAGAAGTGGAGAAGAAGAAAAAGAAAGTCCGGGTCACCCTCTGCCATTCTGAAGCACAGAAGACAGCACCTTGGTGCAGTCTGGCTTGGGTTCTTTGATTTTTAATGAATTTGACTTTCACTTCTTTCATTCATAGTTTGTGTGTGTGTGTGTGTGTGTGTGTGTGCACATATGTGCAGGTTCCTATGGAAGCAAGAGGCATTAAATGCCCCTGGAGCAGAGTCACAGGCAGTTGTGATCCATCTGATATAGGTCCTCTGCCAGGGGGAGGCATGCTCCTAACCACTGAGCCACCCCTGCAGTCTCTTGTTCTTTTATGTGAACAGCTTTGGCCATTTTTCTCCTCTGAATGGCTCATCATCATTGTTGACAGAACCTGAGTCCACCCTGTATGAAACCAACACAAGCCATTTTTGTGTTTGTTCATCTTACATGCATCCTTTCGATTAAGACAAGGTCTCTCAATGGCCTGGAACCTCATTAGGCTAGCTTGTCAGAGAGCATCCAGGGATCCACCTGTCTCTGCCTCCCATCTCACTGTTGCTGGTATTATGGTAAGACCACCATGCCTGGCCTTTGACATTGGTTCCGGGTTCCCGAACTCAGGTTCTCACAGCTGAGAGGCAGATATACCCAGTGAGCCACCGTTCCAGCCCTCTCTCATTTAAGATTAGAGCACAGGGCACTGGGAGTAGGTCCGAAATGCAGCGCAGACACCGTGAGGTCACAGGACTCTTAATGTATCATCCATCCTCACTGTCACTGAAATAGACTGAAATTATACAGCTTATCTTTCCACTCCGAAGTGAGGACCATTGGAAACTTATGTGATTGAAAGTCTGTTTTTTTTTTTTTTTGTTTTGTTTTGTTTTTGTTTTTTATTGGTGTTGGTTTTTGGGACAGGTATCCCTGTATAGCCCGAGCTAGCCCAGACTCACCATGTACCCATGCCTGGCCTTGAACTGGAGATCTCTTACTTCAGCCCCCTGAATACTGGACTACAGATTTACAGATAGGTGCTGGCACATGTGGCTCAATTTGAAGATTTTATGGTATGTACCTTTGATTTTCTTGTTTCACCGTAATAGAGATGTAGTGGGGTATCATAGCTTGTGAAAGTTCAATAAATATTAAAATATGAGCTTTCTTTTTTAAAGTGAAGGCTTTATATGTGTGTGTGTGTATGTGTATATGTGTGTATGTCTATGTATGTGTGTGTCTGTGTATGTATGTGTCTATGTGTATGTATGTGTATATGTGTATATATGTGTGTATGTATATTTGTGTATGTGTGTGTCTATGCATGTGTGTGTGTTGACTGCTTGTATATCTGTGCTCTAGATGCATGCCTGATACCCTTGGAGGCCAGAGGATGGTATTAAATCCCCTGGAATTGGGGTTGCTGACGGTTGTGCATTGCCATGCAGGTGCTAGAGATCAAATCCAGGTCCTCTGGATTGGGAAACCGTGCTCTTAACTGTTGCGCACCCCTTTTTCATGGTCACTGAAAATTAAGCACTAGTTCCCTTTGGAGCAGTGTGGTTCTACAGAAACAGGAGTCTCAGTTTGGGTGGGTGAGTCAGTGGGTAAAGGTGGCAGCTGCATAAGAGGATAACTTTTGTTTGATCACGGGAACCCATTGGGGTGGAAGGAGAGAACCAACTCCACAAAGTTGTCCTCTGACCTCCTCCATATACACTTGTTTCACACTCACCTGCACGTGTATCCAATATGCACATACACACAATAATACACATATACATATATGTCATATACATAATTTGAAACTATATAAAACAATGAAAGATCTATGAGTCTCCAGCAATCCTCCAGCTTCGGCCTTTTGAGTGCTAGGATTAGAGTCACAAGCCACTACACCTGCTCTAAAGACTTTTAATGAGTGGCTTACGTTCTCTTCCATTGCACAAGCCCTTGGAGTCTGATGAGTGTTTTACTCAGACTACCCTATGATTCCTCTCCAGGCTCCCTCTGTCCCTGCTCCATCTCTCTCCACAGAACACACAGTGTGCAGCAACTTACTGGACCCTAGAGCCGTATTCCTCATGGCTCCACCTGCTGAGCACCTCTCTTTCTCCTTGCCTAAGACGCCACCCAGAAGACTAGGGAGAAGCACATAAACAGGATGGAAGGATTTCTAAGAAAATGAACAAAGGATTTCCATGAAGGAAGACAGTAGTAACGGAGAAGGCTATGGAGAGTCACCTGCTTGGTCCTGACCTTGGAAATTCTCATGATCTTTGCAGACTTGTACAGCCATGATGCAATCCAGGGAGCCCTGCTCTGGCTTGTGTCCCCCTAAAGCCCACAAGGCCTGGCTCTTGGTTCCGGAGGTGCTTGGGCTGCAGAGAAGTTGCTTTATGAGCGAGTGATGCTTTTCCTTGGGGATAAGGAAGCTAGTGGGTGGGGTGGTTCAGCACCTCATTCTCTCTCTGTACATTCCCAAAGCTTCCCACTGTGAGCTGAAGCAGCAAAAGGCCCCCATCAGATGCAGCTCCCTCACCCGAACCTCCCAGCTTCTGAAGCTCAGGCAGAGCATACATCTCTTCTTTATAAATGACCCAGTCACTGTACTACTGTAGCAACGGAGGACCCAGACACTTTCATTTTATGGATAAGCCAATGCCACACAGCCAAGTAGTAGAGCAAAACATCAACACCCAGGCAGGTGGATGCCAGCACAGGTGTGAACACCACTCTGTCATGTCCCTTTGTCTATACTGTGGGGAAAACATTACAAATGTCAGAAGAAGTAACATGCGGATTGTAAAAGCTGCTAGTCAATCAAGAACATCAATACAGAAGTGCAACAGAAAAAGAGGCAATGAGGTTGGGCTACATGGACTGAACATGTACTTCAGTGGGTGGAATGCTTGTCTAGCATGTGTCCTGGGGTCCAACCAGGCATGATTGTAGACACCTGAAATTCCAGTACTCTGGAGGTAAAGGCAGGATGATCAAAATCCAAGGCTGGGGCTGGAGAGATGGCTTAGTAGTTAAGAGCACATACAATTCTTGCAGAGGACCTGGGTTTGGACCCAGCATTCCAATGGCAGTTCATAACCACCCATAACTACAGTTCCATGGAATCTTATGGGCAGCAGGCATGCAAGAGGTGCACCACGAATACACACACACACACACACACACACACACACACACACACACACAAGCAAAACATACATATAGCATAAGTATTTAAAAATAAATAGAATAAAATTACTAATTTTTTAAAAGTTCATGGTTATTCTCCTCTAACTAATGAGTTTCAAACCAGCCTGGGCTACATGAGACCCTATGAAGAAAAGGAGGAGGAGAAGAAGAAGGAGGAGGAGGAGGAGGAGGAAGAAGAAGAAGAAGAGGAGAGAGGAGGACAAGAAAATTGAAGAAGGAGGAAAACAAAGAAGGAGGAAGAGAAAAGGAAGAAAGAAGAAAAGTAGGAGGAGGAAGATGAAAAGAAAGACGGGCAAAATAAGATAGCGAAACAACACAGTTTATTGTTGGATGGCACAGCGTGTGGTACTAGAAGTAGAGATGTGGGTGATCACAGCCTCTCACACGGTTGGTAGCAGGATGAAATTCTAGTATTTTTACCCCAGCCCTTGGGACCAGAAGAGTTTCTGACTTCAGATGTTCAGTTTTGGGTTTGGAAATATTTGCATAAAAATGATGAGAATGTTGGAATTGAGATTTGGTTTAACAATGAAACTCATTTGTTTATACGAATTTTATGCATACAGCTTAAAAACTAATTTAAATTAAATTAATCCGTGTACATCTGTGTGTGTGTGCGAGAACTCCTGTTCGAGCGCATATGTGCTCTAGCTCTTCAGGAGAGCACAGATGTAGCCAGCCCCCTAAAAGTAACTTGACATACAATGTTTTCAACAGGTTTACATGTGAAAGAGTTTGCTGGTGTAGAGTTGTCCATGAGTGGCTTCACATCTGTGCTCAAACATTTCTGACTTTGGAGCATTTTTAGATTCAGGGTTTTCAGACCGGGGCTGCTCAGCCCACACTGCCTTTTGAACACCCTGTGTTGGGATCTGATGTGAGACCCACTTTCACTGTTTCGAGGTGTCCGTGGTCTTGCAAGAGTACAGGGATACATTGAAGACATGACTGAGTTATCTGGAGCCTGTCCTGCCCCATGCCACCCTTGAAAGGTGTCCACAGAGCTCCCTGGATAGCCAGTGAGCAATGCTGACCCCTACAGGCTCTTGAGCTCCTCCGTCCTTGTGTAAGCCACTTGTGGGTGCTGAGGGAATGGGTGGTTTGAAGACAGGGTTTCCATGTGCAGCCTGGAAGTCTGCCTTCCAGCTGAGAAGAGATCACTTGGTTCTCATGCCCAGCAGAGCAAGAACCGTTTTTGTAAAAATTCAGCTGAAAGCTGCAAGGGGCCCAATGAAGGCGTTTGGATTGTCTGCTTTTGAAAAAAAATAATAGAAGTGTGCTAGTGGACTACTTACAGAATTTAAAAACAATTAGAAATAAGTGGTACCTTAACTCACCTGAAGGGCCTTTGACAATATTTTCTCTGTCTGATAACATGGCAGCTTGGTTTTCTAACCTACTAGAGAGCCCTCCCCCACTTGCTCATTCACCTTGGTAACTGGGTGTGTATGAGCTCAGCCACCATATTTATCTACCATCATCATCATCTGCTTCTTGTTACTGTTTTATTTTAAGATTTATTTATCTTATATGAGCACACTGTTGCTGTCTTCAGACACACCAGAAGAGGGCATCAGATCCCCATTACAGATGGTTGTGAGCCACCACGTGGTTGCTGGGATTTGAACTCGGGACCTCAGTCAGTGCTCTTAACCCCCGAGCTATCTCTCCAGCCCCCGCTGTTTTAGTTTTTAAGGCAGGCTGTCTCGTAGCCCAGACTGGCCTCTGACTGCCTATGTAGGTGAAGATGGCTTTGAACTCATAATCTTCCTGCCTGGCCACAGCGTGCTGGGATGACAGGCTTGTGTCCCATGCCCAGTCCTGCTTCTTTGCCTGGCACCTTCCTGTGTGGCATATAAAGGATATGCTCCTCTGTGTTTAGCTCCGTTTATGCCGGAAAAAGGCTTTTACTGCATCTCAAAGCTTTAAATATATGATCTGACCTCTAAGTTTCATTTAACAACAAGAACCACCTAAATTCTTGATGCGCTCCCATGCTAAGTAGCTTGTCAATATTTAAATATATTTCTACTTGATTCTGCCAGAGGTGAGCCCTAGATGGTCCCTCAAACTAATCTCTTCCTCAGTAGCGGAGGCTGTATTGCATTGGATGACACAGACAGGAAGTAGGCTCTGTTCCAGTCACTAGCCCTTTCGCATTGTGACATGATGTTTTCATCTACAAAGTTCACACATGAACAAGTTACCAAAAAAACAAATACACACACACAAACAAAAAAATCCTATCGACCACACTTTCTACCACTAACCATCTCTTCTCTTTACCACATGTTCCCTAGACTCGCACGATCAAGATCCTCGCTTAACAAAACCAGACACTTGCAGGCTAGAGAGATGGCTCAGCAGTTAAGAGCTCACAGACTGTTCTTCCAGAGGTCCTGAGTTCAATTCCCAGCAACCACATTTGTAATGGGATCTGATGTCCTCTTCAGGTGTGTCTGAAGGGTATACTCACATACGTTAAAAACAACAAAAAACAGAGAAATAACACTTGCTACATATTTCTGTTGCTGACAGCTTCCTGCTGATTATTTCTTCTTGCTTGAAACCAACCACTGTACCCCTCACTCCCTTTACCTCCTTGGCCACAGAGAGAGGGGCCTGGGCCTGACATAAAAGATCTCTTGGACCCTCAACCATCCAGAATCCACATGGCCCTCAAACATGGGAAGAAACACAGCTGACTGTCACTTACAGAAGACTGGAGTTAGGTCACAGTCACTGGTTCTGTGCTACCTACTGCTTTGATGTCACCATAACAGAAAAGTAGTCACCCCCCCCCCCCAACAAAACATCTACTACTCTTCGAGGGGCACTGAACCAGCCCAGAAGGTGGCTGGATGTTTTGTGACCTGTAAAACGATTCTTTTCCGATCTGTGTTAGACAAGTTGGGTTCTGCCCTGAGCTGCTCTGGTGAGCCCAGGCCCCTGGGTCCCTCCGATTCCCGGCACCTCCAGCCTAGAACCTGCATTACCTCCTGCAGCTTCCCAGCACCTCCAGCCTAGAACCTGCATTACCTCCTGCAGCGTCCCAGCACCTCCAGCCTAGAACCTGCATTACCTCCTGCAGCTTCCCGGCACCTCCAGCCTAGAACCTGCATTACCTCCTGCAGCTTCCCGGCACCTCCAGCCTAGAACCTGCATTACCTCCTGCAGCTTGATCTCCTCGGGCTGGAGGATGTCCAGCACACCGCTGCTCTGGATCTCAGGAAGGTCTTGCCAGAGGTTGAACCTGGAGTGGGGGTTGCTGAGCAGGCAGATCTGAGGCAGAGCTCTCCTCTCAGGGGGGCTGGGCAGCTCCTCCTCCTCTTCCTCCTCCTCCTCGGCAGTGTCTTCCTCAGCCTGGGACCCGTCTGAGTTACCTTGTATTTCTGCATCCTGTTGCCTCCGGGTTTCGATTTCTTGGAGAGTCGATTTGTCTCTGTACTCTTGATAGAGGAGCCCTGAAATCAAAGCATTGCCACAAAGACGAGAGCAGGATGTCAGATGGAGGTCCTCGAGAAGCCCACCCCCACACACAAAGAAGCCATAGTGCCGCGGCCACCCTAGCAGGCTCCAGCTCTGCAAAAGAGACGGCCTATAGCCTTCATTTCTGGGGGAGATCAGCATGTGTAAGTTTCTTTTGACGAGTAAAGGAATCCCTGAGTGGATTTAAAATCGTGTTCACACACACACACACACACACACACACACACACACACTGGAAAAAAACAAGAATACAGATCTTGATAGCATGCATGCAAAATCGATGAAAATATCCCAATTATGTTTCAACATCCCATGAGGGTCCTTTCTGCAGTGTTAAATGATTCAATGTTAAAAGGTAAGCTTGTGTGTCCCTGACCAGGGAGTGGTTGTGAGTTTTCATGTTGAATCAGTGTCTCATCAATGAGACCAAAGGAAACTGTTGCCTCTGACACTCACACTTGAGACTAGGGGTGCTGATGAATCAGTGTAAAGACAGCACCTCTCAGGAAAGAAGGGAAATAAGCATTTGGGATGTTCTAGATTTAGAGCAGAGGGACAGTCTATCCACCCAGGCCAGCAGGGACAAGGGCCTGTGACCCTGCCTGCTGAGAGGCTGGTAGAAGGGGGTTGGAGGCAGAACTTTGCCCTGGGGGGCGTCTGTGCAGACTCCAGGTAGGCATGCTGATAGGTCTGCATGCCTGGCAGGGAGAATGGGGAGAATGGGGGCCGTGGCACTTCTCAGGACTACAGAGCATCAATTAAGTGGGGGCAGGGCAGAGCCACGGCCCTACCTCATAGCATGGTTACAAGGTAGAAGTCCTGGGAGCTGGCTGGTGCTGGATCACGAACAATATTCAAGTAACCAGCTTGGAAATGGTTTGAGAGTACCAGTGGTAGAAGCAAGGAAGAGAAGGCTGGGGTGACAGAGAGATGCAGTATACTTGGGGTGATAGGAGAGTCCCATTAGGCAGCTGGACCTAGGTAAGATCCAGCACGGCTAAGTGGGATCCTTGCAAAGTCCTTGCTGTAGAAGCAGCATGGACAGGAGGCACTGCTCCTTCTGTGTAGCTTGAAGCATGTAAACAGCAGAAAGGGGGGCGGGGAACAGATCACCGTGGAGATCCTGACAGTGGCTGGAGAAACTGCATCCATCCCACTGAGTAAATGATTTGCTTCCTGCACTTGGTGACTGTGACACTACATTATGAAGCCTTCCAAGCAAGGTAGGACAGCCCTGACCTCAGGGGATTCAGACCCCGTGTTTCTATAGTTCTCCTATAAAATGCAGAATGCAACATGTCGTTCATTGGACAAAGGGATGCTAATAAGCATTAGAGGCCAAGCCAGATCCCACTCAAAGTTGACGCTCTCCAAGGATGGTCCAATGTCAGCGCAGAAACCAGTTCAACATACACACATGCATGTCTATGCATGTTGGAGTGCACATGTGTATGCATGTACATGGAGGTGTGCTTACATATGGAAAGCATGTGTCACTCTTCAGATCCTGGACACTTTGGGTTCTTTTCCTTTTTTTTTCCTTTTGAGACAGGATTTCATGTTGGCCTAGGGCTTACCAAATAGGTTAGGCTAGCTGGCCGGTGAATCCCAAGGGCTCACTTGCATCTGTCTCCTTGGTACTAAGATTATAGACATGTGCTCGCATGCCTAGCTTCTAGTGGCTTCTAGGGGCTAAACCCAAGTCCTCACTCTTGTGTGGCCAGCATTTTCCAGCCTCCTCAGTCCTCTAAGCTAATTATCGTCCAGTGGTTCTGAAGCTTGCTGGAGCTTCCTCACGGTGGCTCAGCAGAACGGGTACTTAGACATGGCTGAACATTAAAAATCACCATTCCCAAGCTTCCTGGAAGTATCTAACTGAGCATGTTTTAAAGGCTCAAAAGCACATCTTATGCCACAAACTGCGGGCAAATGCTACCCCAGACTTCTCGGTGGCGCATGCGCGGGTAGGAGACAAAAATACCAGCACTGTGGGTAGCTGTGTTGAAAATGGTATTTCTGAAAGTGTTGCACAGTGGACGCCGCCTCTTCTCTGTCCCTTCCCACCCCTGCCTTCCACTGGAGAGGGCTGGGCTGGACATTGTGTGCTCCGGGAAGTAGGTGGGGACTGATGGAGGCTCTCACCAGTGGTGGTGGGTTCGGTACCTGCATTTGATGCCACCGAGGGGCAGAGGTCTGAATGCTGACGCTTCCCACTCCCACCCCAATTCCTAAGAGGGGATCTAAGATCCATGAAGCAGAGAGAGCAGCTCTCAGGAGACACAGATCTACGGGGGGGGGGGGGGGGGAGGGGCTGGGATTATTGACTGGCAGCAGAACTCTGAGGGAGACATCTAAGTGTTTACACATTGCCAGTATTAAGATTTGGATGTAGCATTTCCCCCTAAAGGCTCATGTGCTCTTTGGCTTAGTCTCCATGATGGTGGAGGGTGGGTTCAGAAAGGGTCATTAGCGGACACAGGTATCTCCTCTTAAACGTTCCATCAGCGCTTTAGATCAGGAGCAGCTTGTTCTAAAATAAACCATCAGGCCCTGGACCTCTCCAATTTCCTTCTCATGGTCTCACCTTGATACCATTTCCTGTGTGCGGTATGGCCCTCACCAGGGCCAACAGAAACTGGTGCACTGCTCTTCCACCTAAAAATGTGAGAGCAAAATAACCTCTTTTCTGTATAAAGTTCCTAGCCTCAGGTATTTTGTCACAGCAATACAAAATATAGCAAGACATCCAATGTAAGGTATAGATTAATATACTAGCCAAGGAGATAGAACGGGGGGGGGGGGATATCTTCTAAGAGTTTCTTTTTAAAGAAAAGTATCTGTGGTCAGGTGAATAATAATGACCCTCATAGGCTCATGTAATTGAATGCTCGGTTACCAGCTGGTTGACTGTTGGAAAGGATTAGGATGTGTGGCCTTTGTTGAAGAATGTGTGTTACTAGGGTTGGGTTCTGAGGTTTCAGAAGCCCATGCCAGGCTCAGTATCTCTCCCTGCCTGCCTGTGGATCAGGATGTAGCTCTCTGCTACTTTTTCAGCTCCTGATTGCCTGCCTGCCTGCTGCCATGACAATAATGCACTCACTTCTGAAACTGGAATGAGGCCCCAATGAAATGCTTCTTTCATAAGGGTTGCCTCAGTCATGGTGTCTCTTCCCAGCAATAGGACACTAAGAAGCTGTCCCCAATAGACACATGAAGACAAACTGTCCCTCCTGCTCTTATAGGAATAATTTAGGCTTGAAGATGTGGTGATCGGAGCGACCTCAGACACCTTGTAACACAAACACCAAAAAAGAAAGGGAACGAGGAAAACGTAGCTGGGTAGGAAAGAACTCTCAAACTTTTCTATCTCTTGACTCATTAACCAGGATGGACCAATCCCACTACTGTTTCTGGATAGTGTTCCTTCCAGCTAAACACTCAACACACACCATGTTAGAACATGCAAAGGGCTCCACACTTTCCCCACTTCAGCTCTACTGCAACTCCTGTCCTCCTGGGGTTACCACGATCACAATTGTCCTAACGCATCATTTTTCATAATCTCTCATTTTTGTTTGTCTTAAATTCTAATTTTCATATAAGTAGATTTATTGTGTGTCCTCAGTGTACAAGGTCTCGTGGTTTGGTTCGCTGTCTCCTGTGTGTGCCAACCTTCCCATGGATGCTAACTTTCCCCGGCAAAGCTCACGGGACATGCAGGCAGAACAGAAAGGCTTTGTTCTGTCTGTTACTGAAATGATCGGTATTGGGTTGGCCTTGTTCTGTTGGAAGGGGGGCCCCTAGCTCCTCCAACTAAAGTACCCTCTACCCCCTCATTCAACATCTATCTTCCTGAAGAGTAGACATTTTCCTTTAAATCTTCCAAGCCTACGTGTAAAGGGCAAGCTACTCCGTTATTATTTAACAAGCAATTTCTACACATCAAGCACCATGTTAGGTGTCAGAGACAACAGACAGCACACTCACATCCCTAGCATCCTCGTGTTAGACGGTTAGAGAACCACTAAGACAAACCAGAGCAGGTTCAGTTTAGCCTCAGGCAGCAATCGATCTCCTAGCCTCCAGCTCTCTCCTCCCAGGGCCAGGGTAGGAAGCTCCCAGCTCAAAAGAGTAGCCTCACTAAGAAGTCTCCGTACAATTGGACCTGCTCCACTTCGGTTCTGAAGACATCCTGTCCCTTACAGGGTTTGGGAGCGGGAGATAATCATTACGTATCACTTTTTTTTAATCTGAAATTTGTATTTAAAAGAATAGATTGCTGGTGGCTTTGACAACATCCCATAATAGTTTCAAAGCAGCTAGCATCGTTTTTCTGATTAACAGGAACCAGTCACAGGTGGCCCTGGGGATAACGAGAGAAATAGTTTGATGTCTGTCGGTAGCATTTTTGAAGTGCAAATGCTTCAGCTCTTGGGATGCCTCAATCCTCTGAGGACTCTGGACTCACCAAGTGCTGTTCCCTAGGGCCATCCTGGGCAGCCTTCTGGAAAGAGTCTTCTGGGAGCCGGTGGCAGTGGCAGTGGCAGTCCTGCCTCTCCCACTTTGGCCCTACCCAGAGCTCCTGAGTATAGTTTTAATTCCTGGCTACCTTCCAGGTCCTCCCAAGTCCTCCCTGATGAGGTCAAGGAAGGCTCATCCTCTGTCTCCAGCTACTACTCAATTCCGGAAACAACGTTTTCTGGACCAAGAGTATTCTTCAAGAGACATCAAGATCAATGCCCACTGCTAAAGCCCAGCGGTGAGTTTCAAGCTCTTAACTCTAGAACTCGAGTTCTCAAGTCAGGAAGCCTGAAGGATGTCCAGGCTAGCCTGGGCTACTGAGTAAATTCCAGGCCAGCCAGGGCTGCAGTGTGAGACTCTGTCTCACAAATAATCCACAACCCCAGACTAAATTAGCTCAGTGGTGCAGCACTAATAAAACTCGGCAGTTCTGCCTAGGAAACCATTAGAACTACAGTCAAGAGCCGAATGCCAGTCAGCCCAGCAGCCAGGGTCCCCTGGAAGCCACCGGGCTCCCATGGCCCAAATGAGTCGCTGTCTGCCCTGGACCCACCTATTTGTTCAATGAGGTTTCTCCAGGAGTCGGCGGGAATGGGGTGGATCATCTGCAGGGCCTCGGTGAGCGTGGTGGGGCTGTCGGTGAGGGCCGGGCACTCCTCGGGTGTGGTTCCATTTCCAGGGGTGGAGGATGACTCGCTGCAAGAGAGGGAGGAGAACGAGGGCTGTTTATTTTTAAGTAACGACACACCTTGGCTAGATCGCAAGAGGCGACTGTCGGTCGGCACAAGAGGCTGCTGGCCGGGGTTGGGGGTGAGGGTACTGTCCTAAGCACTTCCAAACCCAGGGGGTCACAGTGGCCGCCACGTGTCTAGACCAAGCGAGCCTGACAAACCGTTTTTGTCACCATACCAGGGCGCGACGGGGTGATTCACTCCCACACCAGTCCGCCCAAACCTTCATGTTTTTCAAGCTCGCGGGCAGGCGTCGGAAAGTTGGCGTACCCTGGCCGCTCCACAGCGCGGAAGGCCGCCCCAACGGGTCCAGCCAGCCAGCTGCCACCCCACACCCTTAGCCATCGCGCTCCCCTTGGCCCCACTCGGGGCTCTGTCCTCCAGTTCCAGAGACTGGGAGCGCAAAGAGGGGCGAAGGGCGGGACGCTCACACTCTGGGTGTCCAGGGAGAGGGTGCAGGAAACCACCCCGCACTGGAACTGGGTGCTAGTGACCTGGACTAGGGCGCACGGCTCTCCCGGGGAGAAGGTCCGTCGGGTTAGAGTTAGTGGGGGGCAGCAGAAGCCCGGGGGCCGAGGACCCGGATAGGCCGCAGAGGGTCCGTGAACACCGCCTACGGCGCGAGTGGGAGGGAGCACGTGGGGACCGTGCGCGGGGGCTGGGATGCAGCCCGTTCTCACCTGCCGGGCAGGTGTCCCGCCGCCGAGTCGCGCGTGTCGCTCTCCGAGGTGGAGCTGTCGTGGTCCACGGCGCAGGCGGCGCTGAAGGCTGCAGCTAGCAGCTCCATGGGGACCAGCGACAGGGTAGGCTCAGGAGCCGGTGGGGGGCCGCGCGGGGGGCCCAGGGCCCGGCCGGGGGCAACGCGCGGGCTCGGAGCGAGGTCGCAGCGCGCGCGGCTCAAGCCGGAGCTGCCGCCGCCACCGTTGTAGAGCGCTCCCGCAGACGGGCGCGCGCCTGGAGGCTCCCGGGGTTGCCACGGCAACGGGGGAGGCGGGCGGGGCACGCGCGGCGGGGGCGAGGCCGGCGGCGGCGAGGTGGGGGCGCTGGGGCCGGGTGCACCCGGACTAGGGGGCGGTGACTCCCCACATGGACCGGAGCCCCACAGCGCCTGCCTCCCCCGCGGCCGCTGGTGCCGGGAGACACGGGGAGAGAGGGGATAGAGCTGCCTCCGCCTGTCTCCCCCTCCTGCCAGTGGGTCGTTTGTTGTAGCTCCGCCCCGGGTTTCTGGAAGGTGCATGCGAGGCGACCCTCTGTCCATTACAGTTCAATTACCCTTGGCCATTACAGTTCAATCTCTTAGATCGTGCCTTGGGAATGTATACCCTCTATTCCCAGTCGGAGAGGAAGCAGATGTCCCCTGCACTCCTGCGCTTGATTCTCAGGTGGAGGGTGGGGGACCTCCAGTGCAGACTTCTCTCCTGAGTGATCTTTCTGCTGGGGACCAGATCTTTCCCAGTGACCCCGAAACACTGCCAGAACGGAGTTAAGAAGGACCCAAGTTCCCAGAGGCAGTAGGATTTCCCTCCCCACAAGCAGATCTGCACCCTACTGTTTGCTAGCTAGTACAGCGCTCAAATGACTAGGATAAGCAAGAGAAGTATCTCAAGAAGAGTAGCTGTGGCCAGTTCTATAGGTACCTGAGAATGAGGGTGGGGTACAGTGCTCCCCTGCATGGCCCCTCCACACTCCACCTGTGGGCACTGGTTCTAAAGAAACCGTTCCTGCGGGTCGGAGGCAGCTGTGTTTGTTGGTTTTTATGATGTATGAGTATTTTGCCTGCATGTAAGTATGTGACCAGTGTACTTGAGAGTTTGCCTGGTACTCTCCAAAATCAGAACAGAGCATCGGATCTCCTGGATCTGGAATTACAGAATTACATGGTTGTGAGCCACCATGTGTGTGGTGGGAACTGAACCTGGGTCCTGTGGTAGAGCAACACATGCTCTTAACAACATGCTCCTTCTTGGATGAGTAGAGGGGAGGCACTGATGGCCACACGGGAGAAAGAGACGTTTAAGGGAAGGGAGAGTTGTTTTATTTGGAAGGGGCAATGGTTAGTGTAATTGCCATTGGACAGCCTAGCAAGCTCTACCACAGAAGAGAGTCTGTATGAGGGCATGTCTACATCAGCCATGTCTGTGGGAATTGTCCTGGCTGGGTTAACTGAGGTGGGAAAATCCAGACTACCTCTGGCTGTGCGGGTCCCATGAACTGTGTTAGACAGAAACACAAAACAAAACAACTGAGCTAAGTGGTATAAGCATACATATGCTCCTATCTCTCTGTTCTTGGTTGTGGATGTGTTGTGACTGGCTGCTTCAAGTTCCTGCCTCGATTTGAGCTAAAATAAACCCTTTCTCTCCTAAATTACTTTTGGTCTGGGTTCCATCACTGCAGCAGAAGAGAAAGCAAAGCAGGAGGGATCTATCATTCTCAGGTTGCAGGGGCTGACATAATCCCCCCATCCTTCCCTGACTCAATGTGAGAAGAGAATTAGAGGTGGCAGTAAACCCCCTGACTCCTGAGGCTGCAACCCAGTCCTGCTTTCCTGAGACACAGTTCTCTCAAAGCCTTATGGAGTTGAGATACACCCCTTGGGTCTTTTCCTGCCAGGTGCATTTGTGATTCCTCCTGGACGTGACTCCACTCACCACCTCCCTGTTATGACTCTGCCCCATGGCCACCCTTATCACTATCACCTCATGCTCTGGGTGCCATGGCGAACCATCAAAGATGTGTGGCTTCTGCACAACTGGAGTCTGCCTTTTACAGCTCTGGAGGCTGAGGTGCGGCAGGGCAGGCTCTGGGACTGCAGACTACTGATTTCTCTTTGCATTCTGGCAGAAAGGGAGGGAGGGTACTCTCCAGGGTTTTCTAATGTTATTTGTGAGGGATTCACCCTTGTGTTGTAGAAGCTTCCCAAAGGCCTCGTGTCCTAATAACATCATGGGGGGGGGGCTCATTTCAACATGTGAATTTTGGAAATACAAACATTCAGCCCATAGTATTCTCCCATTGGAGCTCCCCCATCCCAAGTTTATTTTTGTACACTTAAACTACATTTCATAATCCAAACAACGCAATAACAAAAGTCTTAACACTTCCCAGCATTAACAAAGTGTTCTCTAAATCAAGTGTCACGGGGAAGATAATTCATTGGTATAATGCAAAGCCCTGGGTTGGATGCCTGTTCCTGGGCGTGGGAGTGGGGAAGCCAACAATAAGGAGTTAACTATGGTTAAGATTCGAGGTCTGGCTTATCCTCAGGCAACATTTCTCATCCGAAACCAAACATGATGTGCCCTCTAAACAGAGTATTGGATCAGGTGGGGATCAATGCCCTAGTTACAGAAGGGAAGAAAGAGGTGGCATGTCAGAGTCCTGGTACAATGGTCCATCTTCATTGTCAGCTTATTGGATTTAGAATCACCATGGAAACATAAGGGATACCTAAGAGAGTGTCCGTAAGCAAAGAAGATTCACCACGAATGTGGGCAGTACCATCAATGGACTAAGGTCCTAGGCTAGTTGAGCCACTCCATTCATCTCTGTGCTTCTGGACTATGATGCAGTGTGGCCATCTGCTTCATACTCCTGGGGCCCACCAGACTCCCCTGCAGCTTTAAACTGCACCCTCAAACCGTGAGCCTCCTGAACTGTGAGCCAAAACGAGCCCTTCCTTCCTGAAGTTGCATTTGCTGGGGATTTTGTTTTGGAAGCAAGAAACATCTGGTCAAAGAAAATTCCCTGAGGCTTAGGCATGGTTTTCTCTGGACTGTGGCTCTGCCTTGCACATCACTGGAGGGGTGGCCTGGTCCTACCTTGAGATCACCTAGTGGCAATGTCGCCTTGCTGCTTGTTGGGGGCTGGCCCTTGCTGGGACCCTATGGTCTGCACCGACACCCTGCCAGGGTTTTCAAGCCCAGGCCACAACTCTTTCTGTGTATGGAGATGTCAGAGACAAGAACAGAGCAGTGTCTCAGCCTTCCCGACACTGCCACCACTTAACACAGTTCCCCATGTTCTGATATCCCCGAACCATAAAATTATTCGCTACCACTTCATAACTGTAATCCTGCTATTGCTGTGAATCACAGTGTAAATATCTCATATGTAGGACATCTGATATGTGACCCCTGTGAAAGGGTCGTTTGACACCTAAAAGCAATAGCAACCCACAGGTTGAGAACTCTTGGAGTAGAGGCAGCTCTGCCCTAGCCTATGTACTCTGCTCTGTCACTAGCTCAGGGTCAGCCTGAGGGCTAGCCTCGACTTCTGTGCATCCTTGCATGTGCTAAGGGCTTACTAAGCTTCACTGGCTCTCCCCAAACCTCTCAGAGCAATCTTTTTTTCCACTTGCTATATGCATTGCTAAAAGTTTTTCCTCTCAGGATTTCTGGGCCTTGCTGGCTGCCTGCCTAACTCTAGGTACATTGATAAACCCGTCTCAAAGGAATACAGCTGAGACCGAGCAGGATACCTGCTGATCTCCTTTGTCTTTCATGCACAGATACACAGACAACCTTCTATACACACACACACACACACACACACACACACACACACACACACACACACACCTACCTTACATACATAAACAAAAACAATTTAGAAATGCTTATCCTCAATTAGTCTTTTTCCTGTCCTCTCCCTGAGCTGGGGTTTGATTTTAAACACTGCCATTGGAGTTCTGTGACCTGAAAAAAGTCAGCCTCCTTGTGCAGTAGTAGCTTCCCATGGTCCCACTACCCCTAGCTCTCTCCAGGGCTTTGGCTGGTGCATATCTTCCTAGGCTTGTTAAAAACCTTTCCCTCCTCTAAGGTGATGTCCTCTCAGACTCCTGGAAAGGGAGTCTAAAGGGAGGGTTAGATGAGGTTGGCCCATGGAGTGACTTAATTCATGTGGGAAGTCCCAGCCTGAAAGTGGGCCAGCTATTTGACTTGAGACAACCATGTGGCCCCTCCCCTTTCTCCCCAGCATCGGTCACTTGGCACCTCGATGCTCTGTGAACCAGGTATCCCTAGAAAGAGCATTTCATGGCAGTGAGCAGGACCTGCTGATTTGCATGGCTCTCTCCCTTAAATCTGACACAAACTGGGAGCTGTCACCTTCACACTCTGCTGCACAGAAGAATAAAGATTCAACTTTTCTAAAAAAAAAAAATCCAAAAATACCACGGTGAAATTACATACATTAACATGAATATAATAAAATCTTCCAGTTGAAAAATAAGCTAAAAATATGCTCCTAATTATAAAATCAGTTTAGAGACTCACTGAGTTCTGAGACATGTAACCTTAAACTAAATTCTCCATGTTCTGAGTCCCATCATATTAAGGCTTATTAGGCAGGCTATTATTAAAATCTCTGCTTCACTGACATTTTGCTCTGAATCATTCACAAAGTAAAGTACTAAGCAATTATTTTAGATGTTTATATCTGGCTGGCACACAGTAGGTTCTCTTCATGTGTATAAATAATTTAACGACAAATTTAAGAAATACTTAGCATTTTTAGACAGTCTAAGAGTTATTTGTGTCTTAGGTTATAAGGTTTTTTTTTTTTTTCTTTTCTTTCTATGGCAAACCTCAGCCTTTAGGCATCTTTCTGCTTTCTGAACTCCAGGTCTCATAGGTGACTCATAGCAGATTTGGAAGCATATTGTCATGGCTAGTGTGGTGGTTTGAATATGCTTGGCCCATGGGGAGTGGCACTGCTAGGAGGTGTGGCCTTGTTGGAGGAAGTGTGTCATTGTGTAGGCGGGCTTTGAGGGATCCTGGTGCTCAAGCTCTGCCCAGCTTGGGAGGAGAGAGCTTCCTCCTGACTGCCTGTAGAAGCCAGTCTCCTATTGCTGCCTTTGGATGTAGAGCTCTTGAGTTTTCCAGCACCATGTCTGCCTGGATGCTGCCATGCTTCCCACCATGATGGTAATGGACTGAACCTCAGAAACTGTAAACTAGCCCCAATTAAATGTTTTCTTTTATAAGAGTTACCTTGGTCACAATGACTCTTCACAGCAATGAAACACTAAGTAAGACAGCTAGTGTCTTTAATTGTCAACTTGACACAATCTGGAGTCATCTGAGAAGAAAAGCCTCATTTGAGGAAGTGACAATGTCTCATTGGTCTGTGAGCAAATCTGTAGGAGCTTGTATTGATTATTAATTGGTGTAGGAGAGCAAAACCCACTGTGGGCAGGACTTCTCAGGCAGGTGGTCCTGGTCCTTAAAATCTAGTTAAGTATGAGTTAGGGAGGAAGCCAGAAAGCCAGCCAGCAAGCCATATCCCTCCATGGTTTCTCCTTAAAATTCCTGCTTGAATTCCCACCTTGGTTTCCATTAATGAATGATGGATCATAACCTGGATGTATAAGCAAAAAAAAAAAAAAAAAAAAAAAAAAAAAAAAAAAAAAAAAAGAAAAGAAAAACTCAAAAACCAAACCTTTCCTCTCCAAATTGCATTTTGTCAGTGTGTTATTACAACAAACGAGATGAAACCAGAATTGTTAAATTCTCAACTAGACAGAACCATGAATCACCTGGAAAGGGAGTCCTAGGCAGGGATGGTTTAGATCAGGTTGGCCCATGGAGGACTGTCTTGATTGACTTAATTGATGTGGGAAGACCCAGCCTGAACATGAGCCTACAACTCTTTGATTTGGGTCTTGAGATGTAAGAAAGTAGAGGAAGCTGGCTGGGCAGAGACTGATCTTACACTCCCTGTCCACACTGCCTGCTCTTGACTGTGGATGTGATGTGGCCAGCTGTTTCAAGTTCCTGACACTTATATATTCCCACAGCGATGGACTGTGAGCTAAATAAACCATTTCTCCTCTAAGTTGCTTTTTCATCAGGGTATTTTATTATGGCAACAGAAAAATCACTAGGTCATATACATCATTGTAAGTCAAGATGATTTTTTTTAAAAAATAAGGAACCATAGTTTATTTTTCCAAATAGGGAATTAAGCCCAGGGTCTCTTGCATGTTAGGCAAGCAAGCACACTATCTCTGACCTTCTTAAAAACTGAGATCAGCTTTGAGTAGCTATAAAGTTCCGTGTCCCCAAGGCTCAAGTAAGGCCCTCTGGTTGGACTTTCCTTCCCTCCCTCCCTTCTATCATATGCATGTTGGCATTCTTTGCCCAAGAAAGTTAGTACTGTCCCAGGTTTCATAGGGGAGGAGAAGACGGTGGGTTTCTATCTGTATGTGGAAGTTCCTTGGCTCCACCCTGCCCATCTTGGTCCCTCTGTTGATTTGAATGTGCCCTTATATGGTAGCCACCACAATGTGAGTTTAATAGCCATATGTGGAGTGTATGCGATCTTCCAGCAGATTATTTAGGCTGAGAATAGACTTGCAGACCCCTGGTAGATTTGTGGCTAGCCCCCGAGTTTGCATGAAAGTACAGCAGCCACTTTTTCTATCAGCCTCCCCCGCTGCTCTTTTCTCTCCTGAAGACACCCACCAGGTGAGTTTCCTCTATCTTACTCATCCCACACACCTGTTACCCTCAATGGCTCCCCAATGCTTTGCTGCCAATTCATTGTGTAGTAATATCAATGCCCACTAATGGTAGTGGGGTCATCATTTTTTGACAGCACCCACAGGTGGGCCCTTACCTCTGTTAGTACCTTCTGATACCCCTGAACTTCTTGGGGATCATTGTGAACCATGACTCTGTTTCTTATCTCTGCAACTCCAGTCTCCTGCACATCTTGGGGCCACTGATGAAGACCATCAGTAAATGCAAGGAAAGCAATTAGGTGTGTTCTGAGAGGTCTGGCTTTGGACTTTCCTCTTCTATGATGCTGTACCAGTGGCACTTGCATTGCATCTTGGGCATCTTTGCCCAAAGGCTCCTTCACCGACTATTGGTGAGGAGTTGACAGCTCCTCGAATAAGTGTCCCCTCCCTCCAGCCAAAAGGACTGTCTTAGTCAGGGTTTCTATTCCTGCACAAAACATCAAAAAGCAAGTTGGGGAGGAAAGGGTTTATTCAGCTTACACTTCCACATTGCTGTTCGTCACCAAAGAAAGTCAGGACTGGAACTCAAACAGGTCAGGAAGCAGGAGCTGATGCAGATGCCATGGAGAATGCTGCTTGCTGGCTTGCCTCCCCTGGCTTGCTCAGCCTGCTTTCTTATAGAACCCAGGTCTACCAGCCCAGGGATGGCACCACCCACAATGGGCTGGGCCCTCCCCCCTTGATCACTAGTTGAGAAAATGCCTTACAGCTGGATCTCATGGAGGCATTTCCTCAACTGAAGCTCCTTTCTCTGTGATAACTCCAGCTTGTGTCAAGTTGACACAAAACCAGCCAGTACAAGGAGGTAGCATGATTTGTTGTGGGAAACCCTCAAACCCCTTCCACCTGGATGTAGTCCCTTTGAATAGTACTTTGCTTTGGTTGTTACCCTTCTCAACACGATTGCTATGGGGAGAGGTTGTGCTTTTGGCTAAACAGGGCAAAGACTGGGAAGAATGAGGAGACGCAAACAAAACCTTGCCTGGCACAGGAAGCTCTTCCTGAGCTCTGGGTAGGTTCCAGTGACTGTGGGCAGCAGATGTGGTCTGACATCTTTCATATTGCACAGAGAGAACATTGCCTGAATCAGTAAGAGGTGGCCAACAATATTGCTGTACTTTCAAACATGAGGGGCAGCATGGAGAATGTCGTTGGCTGGCCAAGTATTAGATATTCGGAGGCACTTTCATTATTTATGTGTGCCCAGTATTATTAGAAGCCTATGGGGACCAGTGCCCATATTTTCAATTATGAGATGCACCCCATGTATGATCCCCCTCAAATTCCTAAATGAGACGCTATACCATTTGGTATGTTTTCTTGAAATGGGGGTAAACAAGGGAGGACCTGAGAGATGGGTTTCTCTGGAATATTTCTCACCAAGGCATCTATAATATACAGCATATGGGGATTTTGCTTGAGGGTGATATTACAGGCTTTTGACTAAAAAGAGAATCTTGAAGCAGGGGATGAGGAAAGAGTGGATTCTGTATCTCCCAAGACACGTTGAGGATGAGATGAAAGAGTTCTCTAGAGGTACATGATTTGTGCTTGTACCTCTAGGCTGTAACCACAGGGTCAATGGAGGCTTAATTAGACGAATCAAAGCATGCTCCTCAGTTTAAAGGGACTCATTCGAAACTGTCCTGTGAACTACATGCTCTTCCAATTCAAACCCACATGGCTGAAAGCACTTTGCAAGCGGAGTTTCCAGTACACAATAGAAAGGGACATTGCTGTTGTTGTTTGGTGGACAAACACACAATTCATAGAGATGGAGAAGATGTCATCAGAAGCATTCACACAGTACAGGAAAACTCTCCTTGGCTCTGGGCTTGTAGCTTGCTATGTAGCCCAGGATGACCTTGAATCCCTGGTCCTCCTGCTTCCACACTCCAAGTGTTGGCTTCACTTTGGTGCTGCGATTTAAACCTCAGGCATCATGTATGCTCAGCAAACTACACTGAGCTGCTCTCTAAGGTATGAAATAAGAAAGAGAAAGCCTGCCCATTCATAAAGTAAACTTGAAAAGATGGCACATAGTTAAGAAAAAGGAATCATTAGAAATCCTCCCTTAAAGGTTGCCAATAACTAAACTTTAAATAACCAGCCATAGGCCATAGAGTAACTTCTAATTTTGTTTTGAAGCAACCACCTTGCCCTTACTATTCCGTTCTCCTTGACTTTTTAGCTCTGTGCTCAAAGGCTCAGGATCTTGTAGAAAGATCAGCATGTTTTAAAGATGAGCCATGTTAGAGACCTAGGGAGGTATGGTATCAAAATGCTACCTGGGTCCTGGATCCTTGCCTGCCTCTTGTCAGGCTGAGAAAATGGTCCTCCTTCCTGGAATCCAAAGTGTTGTAAGTAGATGTTTCAAAGAAAAAGTGTGACATGTCAAAAAGCATATCAAAAACACAGCAAAGGGCTTTTCAACATTATTGGTTGCCAAGGCATGGAAGCCCCAGTGTGCCTCTAGCAGGGTAGGAGTGTGAACCTTCCTGAGGGTCGCTGGGTAACTCTGTACTGCAAATCTGTGATTGTTCCTGCTCTACGGAGAAGACAATCTACTTCTAGGAATATATCCAATAGACTATTCTGTCTGTGCAAAAGAAATAGCTGCAAGGATATGCTATTTATAACTGTAGCACTTAGAGCCACATAAACATCCAGTTACTGAAGATTGACTGTGTGTGTGTTTGTGTGTGTGCATATGCATGCATGTGCTCATCCATGGGTATATGGAAGCCAGAGGTAAATGGCAGGTGACTTCATGAGTTACTGTCCACCCTATCTATCTATCTATTATCTATCTATCATTTTATCTATCTGTCATCTATCTGTTATCTATCTGTCTATCATCTATCTATTATCTAGCTATCTGTCTGTCTGCCTATCTATCTATCTATCTATCTATCTATCTATCTATCTATCTATCTAGGACAGAATCTCCCTGAACCTGAAACCCACTGACTGGGCTATACTGGTAGATCAGCAAGGGCCAGAATCCTCCTATGCCCAATGTTGCTGTGGTCAGCTTTTCTGATGAGTGATGAGGGTTTGAACCCAGGTCCCCATGTTTGCAGCTGTCCTCTGCCCCAGTTTACTATTTAAATAGTGACATATCTGTCCCACAGAATACTATATGGTTAGAATGATTCTAGGATAATATTTAATAATCTGAAAAAGTATCTATATGTTTTAATAAAATATATAGATCTTATATCATTTCATAGTTTAAAAGCAAGTGTTATGGTGTCTGGTTTGGCTTGACTTTATTTAATAGACAGGTTCATACTCTGTTGCCTCTGCTAGCTTGGGATTCACAATGTAGCCCAAGCTGGACTTGAACTTGGTGTTCATCTTTAACCCCCTCCCCCACCAGTGCTGGATTGTAAGCACAAGCTACATCCTATTTATTTTGCTTATAGATTGACTTTTAAGTGTCGAATTTTACATATGTATTTGTCCTTTTTAATAAAAGGATAGTGGAGGAGCCGGTGGGGTGTCTCAGCTCCTAAGGACACTTGCTGCAGGAGTCTGAAGACTGAATTTGAATGGTGGAAGGTGGTATGTGTCCCTATCCCTGCACATGACCCATGCACACACAGCAATAATAAAGGAATTTCTGGGGGTGGGGGCTGCAAGAACAATCACAGAAAGTATTGCACCGTACTTGTAGCTGGCTCCTGGGTTCTGAGGGAATTTTCTTCTTTGTACTCATGTGTTTAATTTTTTTCTACAATAAATGTGTCACTTACATAATAAGGAGAAAAGTTACTTTAAAACAACATCAACCTTTGATGGGCATAAATTTAGAGCTGGAGTTGAAAGTGTGCTGTAACTCCAGGAGATCACGACGAACTGGGAAGGGGCGGGGCTGCTTCCAAGTCTCTCCATTTACCTGAGAAAAATATCTCAATCTGTCACATCCATCAATCTCTGAAAAAAAATTTTTTTTCCAGAGAATTATGAAGCCAGATTTTACAGTGAGCTATTTCCTGGCATCCACAGTGTTAAGGCTCTTACCAGATACGCTCATCTGTCTGGTTTTATAAAAAGTCCCTTTTCCAGAAATTGCCCTTTTCTTTCCAAAATTTTTAGTGTAGGAGTTCTAATCAGAATGCTGCTTCCATTTCAGCCAGAGCAGGCACTCGCTGTGTCCCAGTGAAGGGGGATCCTCCAGCACCCCTGGCTCAGGTTCCTCCCACCAGCTCGACAGATGCCTCCTGTTTAGGAAGCCCCTTTCCTTTTAGCCTGTCTACACGGCTCGCTCCTCCTGACCTCCTTGAAAGAGAAGAGTCCTCTTTAACACACTGTTATTCTCCAGGGACAAAATCTGTTTGCCAACAAGAGCTGTCATTCCACTCCTGGCTTTCTCTCTCCTGCCTGTTTGTTCCTTCCCGGGACTGACCACTGGCCACGTTCTGTTCTTTCCCGTGCAGCCTGCTAAGTTCTTGCTGTTTCTAAAACGTTGTCCGGTCCTCAGAGTGGCTCTGATTTGTCACAGTCTGAGGTCTTTCCTGGGGCTTGGTTCTCTCTGCTTAGATCAGGCTAAAATGCTAATCCATAGAGGGCTCTTTTTCCTCTCCTCTCCCCTCCCCTCCCCTTCCCTCCCCTCCTCTCTCTTCCCCTCCCCTCCCCTCCTCTACTCTTCCCTCCCCTCCCCTTCTCTCCCTCCTCCCCTCCTTTCTCACCTCCCCTCCCTCCTCCCCTCCTCTTTCACCTCCCCTCCTTTCTCTCCTCTCCCCTCCCTTCTTCTTCTTCTTCTTCTTCTTCTTCTTCTTCTTCTTCTTCTTCTTCTTCTTCTTCTTCTTCTTCTTCTTCTTCTTCTTCTTCTTCTTCTTCTTCTTCTTCTTCTTCTTCTTCCTTCTTCTTCTTCCTTCTTCTTCTTCTTCTTCTTCTTCTTCTTCTTCTTCTTCTTCTTCTTCTTCTTCTTCTTCTTCTTCTTCTTCTTCTTCTTCTTCTTCTTCTTCTTCTTCTTCTCCTTCTCCTCCTTCTCCTTCTCCTTCTCCTTCTCCTTCTTCTTCTCTCTCTCTCTCTCTCTCTCTCTCTCTCTCTCTCTCTCTCTCTCTCCTTCTTTTTGTGGGGGTCTCAGAGGAAGATTCTTGACTTGGGAGACTCACAGTTGTCTAAGTGGAATTGTCATTTGTTCTTGAGAAAGGGGTCTCAGCTGTTAGCAGCTATGTGTCCTCTACAAAGTGATGGGCTCTTCCCAGGAGAGGGGCAAGTCTGCTCCACAGGAGTGAGTCAGAAAAATGACAGCAAGAATGGAAAATTCCTTCCCTTCAGGAGAACCTTAGAGCATGCCTATCCCATCTCCAGCCAAGGCCTGGATCTGGTCCAGCACACCCAGTGCTCCTTGTGGGTGGCCCTCACTCCAGCCTCTTAAAGATAGAACAATCTGAATTTTCTTCATAGAAATCTATCGTGATTATTAAAGCAGAACTCTGAAAAGTATGTTCCAACACGCCCTTCAGTTCTGAGGACAAATCATTCAAGCTTTTATGGAGGGGTATTGAGCAAAGTGTCTGTGCTTTTATCCCAGAAATTACTAGAATTTCCCCTGAAGACTTAATCCTAGAATACGGAACAAGATGAACACGAAGTTTCGGCATTGTCTTTCGGCACTCTGTCAGAAACACCCTAAATCTCCACCTGAGAAGACCGACTGGACATGCTGTATAGCGTCAAATGACTAAGCATGATGTAAAGGTAGAAACAGGTGAGAAAGGGGTCACCAAACGGAGGTGACTTCCAGGGTTGAGCTGAAGAAATGAAGTGGGAAAGGGTATGTACAGCTGCTATTGTAACAGAACTGAGTCAGAAGATGTTAACTGGAAAGATGGCTCAGTGGTAAAGGCATCTTCTGGCAGCCAAATGACCTGAATTCAGTCCCCAGGACCTACAGCAGAAGGTGAGAATTGGGTCCTACAAGTTGTCCCTCTCACCTGCATATACGTACTTTGGCATATGCAGTCACACACATCAACAAACAAATGTTAAAAATGCCTCTTAGGTATCTTCACCACCACTACCAGGTATAACTAGTAAAAATGGCTACTTCCAGAACAGGCAAGACATAGACTAAGACTTTCCTGAATGTACCTTTTGACTTGCAGACATTTTGAATGCACAAACACACACATACATACACACACACACACACACACACACACACACACACACACACATACGAGGGGGGAGGAAGGGAGGAAGAGAGGGAGGGAGGGAGGGAGGGAGGGAGGGAGAGAGAGAACCTAACACATGCACTGACTTGGTTATACCTTGGACCACAATACCAGCTGTGACAGTCTGGGAACATCAGGAGAATTTGTGCATAACCAGGAGTTGGCTTTACCCTGGAGTGAGTATAGTGAACCACCGTGACTTTGTACAGGGACATCCTTATTCTTAGGAGCTGTAGCCTTGGGGGGGGGTGTTTGGGGTGAAGACTTGGAGTCTTGTTCACTTTCACATGACTCAGAGGAAACAAAGAATGGAGAAAGATGAAACCCAAATACGCAAGGAGCTGCCATCTTTTGAGTCCGTACTGAGAGCACTCAAGAGTTCAATGCCTTTCAGTTTATATGTTTAATCCCTTCCTCCTTCTCTTCCTCCCTTCTTCTCTCCCTCCCTTCTTCTCTCCCTCCCTTACTTTCTGAAATGAGCTTCATTCACCTTATGCAAGTGTTTTCTGATGAGCTAATGCCCCCATACATTTTTTTTTTTTTTTTGCCACTTTTTATTTTGAGGCAGGGATTCTTTAAGTTATCCAGGCTGAGCTTGGCCCTGCTTGTACCCCACTCAGTCCTCGGTGTGGTTTTTGACGTGTTCCCCAGTTCCTGATGTAGTAGGTCTATACCACCATGACTATCCTATTTAAAAGTTTTCTTTATAGAATCTGGAGAAGCTTAGCAGGATGATATATTTCCATAATCCCAAGCATTTAGGGATCTCAAGTTTGAAGCCAGACTAAATCACACAGTTGAAACCCTGTGACAAGAATAAACCAATAGGAGCCAGTAAGATAGCTCAGTAGGTAAAGGGGGCTTGGTGCCAAGCCAGATGTCTTGAGTTGGATCCCTGAGACAGACAGATACATACAAGTGCATGCATGTGCGTGTGCACACACACACACACACACACACACACACACACATGTGCACAATATTTTTAAAAATTAATGAAAAGTCAGGGAAGGGCAGGGAGTGTGGTTCAATGGGTTTCATTCCTTCACCTCAAAAATTAAAGCAGGGGTTAGAGGTATGAATAGAAAACTGGCACCTTTGATGTAGAGGCCACACTGCCAGTCAAGCAGGCAGTAAGTATGCAGGTTGTGCAGAGGATGCAAGGATGGGTGGTAAAGGGCTTTGCTTGTTCCCCAGACAAACCCAGGAGCTCTGGGTACCAGTGCTCACTGGAACACGGGCCCCACAAATCAGGGGTGCTTCCTGTCCAGCCGGTTCTCTGCTAAGCCAGCAGTGCAGTGCAAAGCCTCCCACAGTGGGTGTTCAAGGCGAACATCTGGGTCAACTGAAGCATCTCAGGGCTGCGCCCCAACATCTGGCTTCTGAACACTGTTCATCTCCACTGCCTCTTAGTTGAAGATTAGGAGCAGTTCTTACTGCTTTTCTACATTCAGAGTCAGGTAGCTCCAGTCAGTTTGTTTCTGATCTCTAGTGTCACTCCACAGTGTTCTTTCCATTAGAAGCGCTTTGTTGCCAAAGTTCCAGTTTCCTCAATGAAATCAGTGTCTTGCTTTTTTTCTTCACTCATGAAGCTGATTTGTAGTCTGGCGAGTAATCTTTTCATGTCTTTTTCTGGTTGCGAGTTTTTGATGTTTATGTTTTTCTCAATGGGCTTGTAAACACAGTGTGTCGTGCTGTTTCCATGAATATTTTACATACATTTGTAGCATGACCCACTTCCTTGAAAGGAACTAGCTTCTAAGGCTCCTCGAGTTAAAGAGAGCAGAGAGGGCCAGGCATGGTGGCACATGGCTGTTCTGCCAGCACTTGGGAGGCTGAGGCAGGAACACAAATTCAGGGCCAGCCTGAGCTATGTAGCCAATTTCAGTTTAGCCTGAGCTGGACAGCAAGGCCTTGTCTCAGGCAAATTGACAGAGAGACAGACAAACAGACAAAAACATAATAGAGGAAAAGGCAGTGATAGGAGCTGTTTGCTGTGTGCTGAGCATGGGCTGAGGTCCAGCTACGTGGTATCCATCACTGCCCCCACTCAGCCTGAGGGTGAAGACTGGAGAGAAGGGCACCTCACAGGCCTTGTGGCTCAGCCCCACCTCTGTGCTGGCAAGGCAGCTGAGTTGCAGAGACCTCTGTTGAGTCATCACATGTCCAGCGACAGAACTGGGGAGTCTGCCAGAGCCGGTGTGATCCGCAACTGTTGTTATCAAGCCTAGACCTTTGTCTGCTCAGCCATTATTTTTTTCATGAATATGTGATTAAGTCAGCATGCTTCAGAGAGACGTGAGAGGGGCGACCGCTGATGATTTACAGTGCTGGCAGCTCTGGGATGAGGTTATTAACCCAACGACTGTTGTGAAATCTCAGCAAGTCAGGCTTAGGGCCTTGCATGTGACTGTGGTTGACCGAGGAAGCCCACCATCCCTAGGCCCAAGAGTCAGATTCTGAGAGCAGCTGATGGCTCTTCTAGGCCCTTCTGGAAAGGTCTCTAAAGAATTTGCTTTGTTAGCTGGGCACGGTGGCACACGCCTTTAGTCCCATCATTGGGAGGCAGAGGCAGGTGGATCTCTGAGTTCAAGGGCAGCCCCAGTTCTAGGATAGCCAGGACTACACAGAGAAACCCTGTCTTGAGAAACAAAAACAAAAAACAAACAAAACAGAACGAAAAAGAATTTTGTTCATCTCGGCAGCCTGGCAAATGCTATTTGAAAAATAATTGAATCAATTACATATTTGGATTTATCTGCTTCCGTTTTCTTCGTTCAAGAATCGTCTTTGTAGTTTATGGGAATAAAACAGCATCTTTCAGAACCCAATAATGCTTTTTTTTTTTTTTTAATTTTAAGGAGGCAGAGTGTCTTGAGTCAGGTTCCTGTGAGATTCAGGTACAAGAGATTCAATAAGGCAGAGCTTCCTGAAGCCTTTGAGGGTGCTAAAGCAGGCACCAGAGAAAAAAGCCTTGGTTGGACGCCATCTTGAAATCCTGGTCTTAGCTACTCCCAGAAAAGCAGAATACTCCTCAGGGTTCATTCCTACCAGCTTCGAAGATGAGGACTGTGGACAGCAAGCTAGTCCCTGTCTAAGGGCTGTGAGGACAGTCAACTGCAGGAATCCATTGACAAGGACCAGGAGATAGAGAGCTCTGAGAGACACAGTGCCCAGCATTGTTTGCCTATAAAGAATCACCTTCTACTTCTAGTTTCTAGAAAACACTATCAATATATTGTTTGTTGATCACTGTAAAAATAGCCCAAAGATTTGCATTTGTTCTCTTCATTAGTTTCTGTGGACCATGAAGCTAGTGGTTCAGACTCTTACAAGCTTGTGGGCAAGCTGCTGGCTAGATCTGCAGGCTCCTCTTCCAAGTTTATGTGCCTGCCATTGGCAGGAAGTCTCTGCCACCTCAGCCTTCCTTACCACCAACCAGGCCCTTCTCTGAGCTGCCATGAGAAAACACACACACACACACACACACACACACACACACACAGCCTTGCAGAGTTAGCCAGGGTTGTTATCTTTCAGGTCTTGTTATTAGAACAGTCACTAAGCTCTATCCAGTCTTACGGTTGGCTGCTCTTGGGTGTGACTACTAGGCTGGGAGGCCCTTGTGGGCCAAGCTAAGGTAGGCTTCTGCATCATTCTTTAGTTTTTGATAGAAAGGTAATGAAGGCAACTTGAGGACACTCCAAGGAGCAGGCTGTCTCTCTAACCTGCTCAGAGGGGCTGTGAGCTGAGTTAGGTGTGCTAGGTCCCTCCTATGCGCCTCTGAAAACCAGCCACCTGCTATTTGATGGTTTGTCTTGAATGGAGCACAATCTCATTTCTTTTTCTTATATACAATTAGCTCTCTCCAGGCCAGGGCAAGGCAGGCTTTCCGGCACCCACGTGACCTTGCAACCTGGCAAGACTTGAATCCTGGCATGGTCATTAAACTCAGCCAAAATAGAGTATGTTATTATTCTACACCACAGAGTCAAGGTCTTAATTTCGAGGTTTGACAATTGCATGACGGGCTGTGTCGGGATCCAGGACTGACAGCACCAATTACTCGAGTCAGAGAGAAAAGAAGAAATAGGAAGAGGTCATTTTTTTTCGGGGTGCAGTGTGCAGGCTGAACTCTGGAACCACCAGCAGCTACAGGCCACATTTGTTGCTCCATTTGATCTCTACAGCACTCACCCAAATCTCTAACACATGGCAGCAGTCCCAAGGCATTGTTCAAGGGTAAACTAAGTCTCCCATGAGTTCCTGTGCTTCAAGGAGACTGTCACACTTGGTGAATCGCTGTAGTCAGTGGAATGAGGGACTCCGAGTGTCAGTGTTTCATGGGTCTCTCGCCACAGGCTGGGGGCACAAGCTGGAAACATAGCTCCTTGTCCACACTTCCCCAAGAGGAGAAGGCTGAAGGGAAGGAGGAGATGATCACAGGAAGAGGACCCATGTTCTCTAAGATGAGGGCTGTGAAGCCTTGAAGGGTCTTAGCAGGGCTCTAGGGGAGGCGAGGAGGTAAGAAAGGAGGACTAAAGCCTCAAGATCGTTTGCCTGGTGATTAGGGCAGGTCTTTAAAAATATGGCTAGTGTACACCTTTAATCCAAGGCAGAGGCAGGAGGATGTTTATGAGCTCATGGCCAGCCTGCTCTACATAGGTAGTTCCAGACCAAGCAAGATCGCATAGTGGGACCCTATCTTGAGACAGGCAAAAGCAACAGCAAGCAGGGCTGCCGAGATGGCTTAGGTGTTTGCTAAGCAAGCATGAGGACTTGAGCTCAATCCCCCAGAACCCCTAAAAATGTTGGGAGTGTGAGATATACCTAGAATACTAGTGTGTGGGAGATAGGAAAGGACACAGTGGCAGAAGAGTTCCTGAAATCTGGCTGAGTTAGTAAGCTCCAGTTTACTGAGAGACAATGGGACATTAAGAAAGACAACTGAAATTAATGTCTGTCCCACAGCATCCTGCAACCAGTGGGTCATCCTTAGCCACTTTAAGCCTATCCTGAGCTACATAAGACCCTGTTAAAAAGTCAAATTGACAATAAAAACAACAAGAGCCAGAAATGTGCTTATAATTCCAAAATTTATGAAACACGTAGGAGCCACGCCATTGACGAGACAGGAATGCGGGCTGGTCTGGCTTCAGGACTGTATTATTGAGCGGACACAGCTGCATGGACAGGACCCTTGACTAGAACCTTCCTTTTCAACCCCTCAGCATATTGATATACTTTCAAAGTCATAAGCGTTCTCCATCAGCGGGGTTTACCTGCTTTGTGTTTGTTTTGTTGTTGTTGTTTACTTGCGGATTTGGGTTTTTTGTTTTGTTTTGCATAACTTTTCCTGGAATTTCCACTCTCAATTTGGATAGACTAAAAGCAATGGGCTCTCTGAATATGGAATGAGCCTGTGCTTAGCCTTCTACTCTTTACCCTCGCAAGACCATTTCTACTGGGAAATGCTTTGGTTGTTACACACTCTCCACCTCCCCCCATGGCTGTCCTGGAGCCCATTCTGTAAACAGGTTGCCTTTGAACTCGCAGAGATCTGCCTGCCTCTGCTTTCTGGATGCTGCCATTAAAGGCGTACACCGTCATGCCTGGCTAACTGTTCTGTTCTCTGAACCTGCCATCTTCTTACTGCAAAGGGTTGGATGAGCGATCAGTTTGTAATGAACCATTCGCTTTTGACAAGGGACTAGTGTACTGAATCCTGATGGTGTTCAGATAGCTTTGAACTTGCTGCTCCACAACTAACATGCTAAATTAAAACCAGAGGAGGGTTGACATGCACCCTTTTCTTTAAATGTAACTGTTGGTATTGGCATGTATGTCTTTATGAAAGTTTAAGATATAGGATTTAATTCTTCATATTCCCCTAACCTGCTGAGGATGACCTGCCCAGGGCTGGAAAAGACTTCAATATTGGTTCTGGGTTTGCTCCAACGTACATGAAGTTTCCTTCATGTGTATGTGTAGTATGATTGCCATCTTGACAGAACCTAGAATCTCCTGGTAGACAACCATCTGGTCATGTCCATGAAGCATTATCTAGATTTGGTTACTTATGGTAGGAAGACCCTCCCCTGTGGGCAGAACCATTCCTTAGGCTGGGTCCTGGACTGAAAAAAAAAAAAAAAAAAAAACAACTAGAAAGTGAGTTGAGTCCACACATTCATGTCTTTACTCCCCGAATGCAGATACAGTAAAACCAGCTGTCTCAAGCTCCTGCTACTGTGCCTTTCCCATGGATGTACCCTCTCCCCTGCAGCCAAAGAAAACACTTCCTTAAGTTGCTTTGTCTGGTACTTGAACACAGCAATAAGGAAAGCCGTTTTCTCACTTTGAGATCCTGTGTCATTTATGATTATTTGGAGGTTTTGCACTTGGAGCAGGATGCCTTGTTGAACATCCTTTTAACTGTTGCAAGGACAGATTTGTTACTGTGGTTTTGGGGGTCTTCTCTGAACCCAGTCGTAGTCTGCTTTTCTTTTGTGAAAGGTTGTCTTATGGAGCCCTGGCTGTCCTGGCTCTCAGTCTGTAGATCAGGCTGGCCCCAAACTCACAGAGATCCACCTGCCTTTGCCTCCCAAATGCTGGGATTAAAAGGTGAGTGTCGAGAAAGGTTTTTGCATGCGTGTTGTAAGGTTCCTGAATAAACCGCTTTGAGAAGAAAAAAAAAAAAAAAAAGGTGAGTGTCACCACTGTCCAGCTTGCTTCTGGTTGCTATACAGTCCAGGATGACCTTGAACTCTTGCTCCTCCTGCCTTTGGGGTGCTGGGGTTCGAGGGTTGTTCCAGCTTGTCCACTTTGTGCAGTATTTACCACAGAGCTTCTTCCCGGCCTGTGTAATTATTACTACATGGCAAAGGGGATGAGTGAGGCCATAGACTGTGCCTTCCAGCACTTTC
This sequence comes from Micromys minutus, assembly GCF_963924665.1. Taxonomy (NCBI): domain Eukaryota; kingdom Metazoa; phylum Chordata; class Mammalia; order Rodentia; family Muridae; genus Micromys; species Micromys minutus. Next base: position 35,949,220 of record NC_137954.1, read on the forward strand.
CATTAGAGTTGTTACAGTTCTCAGCCCCTGTCTGTTCACCTACCACACCTGGCCTAAGGTACAGCCAGCCAGAGAGATTCATTCACCTGCAGGGTTACACCAGAGAGGTGCGTGACTGTCTGGAGGCCACATCTCTAAGGCCTTATGGAAGAGGGCAAACGTGTCTCTTCAACATCAGGAAGAGGGGGGAAAAGATTAAAAATTCAGCAACGAAGAAACAGCTGTCAAAAATATATAAATTTAGCAGCAGAAGCTGCAGAATGTAAGTCACAGACTGTAAAAATAGACGTTCATAGGTGAAACCCACCCTCTCTTCCATCTCCACAGCCAAGGGTCTGGGATCTTCTGATGCTTCGCTGGAGGTCCACAGAAAGGAGCAGCCCTGGTGGAGAACTCAGCTGGCTTCCATGTGGACATATATGGCACGGAGAAGACTGATTTATATGTCCCTTGCTAGGTAAATGATCATCACCTCAGCTGGAAGTAGAAATGTGAGCTATAAGGTATGGCTGGCAAGTCCTCTGTGCCGGATAGTTTATGTCAACCTGATACACGCTCAAGTCATCTAAGAGTAGAGACCCTCAATTAAGAAAATGCCTCCATAAGATCTGGCTGTAGGCAAACCTGTAGGGCATTTTCTTAGTGATGTATGGGGAAGGGCCCAAGCTATTGTGGGTGGTGCCATCCCTGGACTGGTGGCTTGTGGCACTATAAGAAAGCAGGTATCAGGGACCCATGACCTGGGCAGCTTCTCTAAAAAAAATTGTGCCTTTTGATTCTTTTTTTAAAAAAAGTTTTTCAGTTTTTTTCCAAATAAGCTTTAGGATGTGGCATGTAGCTCAGTACCCTGAGCACCTGCCAGGCCCCGAGTTCTAGCTCAGAATGACCAATAAACAAACAACAATTAAAAAGCTTTCAAAATGAACCTAATTAAAAAAAAAAACCTCAAACTTTTTACTATGGAAATTTTCAAACACACTAAGTAGACAGAGATCTATGAGGAAAGTCTTAAACATGCAGCCCCAGGTCCCAACAGTCCTGCTCAAGGCCTATGTTTTATCTCCACTTCCTCAGCATTATTTTGGAGCAAATGTTGGACATCATCTTGTCCTATCTGAAATATTCCAGGGTTGTCTCTCCAAAAGATGTGAAGACTTATTACACATAGCTGAAAAGATAACTGTCATACCATGAGAGTATTCTTCTTAGCATCTTGAGATGTTTGACCCGTGTCCAGAATTGCTTCTTTTAACACTTGATACCCCACCCCTACTCCCAACAGTCTCCCTAACCCCCACCCCTAGTCCACAGTGTATTGGCTGAAAAAGGAATCTTTAAAAAAATTTTTTTTCTGCTTTGCAATTAGTTAATACTACTTCTTAAGTCTCTCCGAGCTTGTTTACACTTTTGTTGTGTCTTATTTTAAGAAACTTTGTTACTGTAAGACTCTCTTGTGACAACAACTGGAGCGAGCACTGATGAACAAGCTGCCCCCAGAGTAACTGTTTGTGCCATTTGTGTGTTTCCATGGAAACAGTTTCCAATACGGAACCTGGTCCTCATCCAGCTTCAGAAATTCAGAAATTCAGATGCACACTGCCACACTTGAGTCTTTAGTGGCGCTAGAGAATTCACCACAGTGGCCACATTTGAGATGGATCAGTAGATGGTAGTCACGGAACCTGACTCCACCTAGTTAAGTTACATAAGCAAGCAATAAACCACAGCTGGGAGCTGGCAGTATCGGGGAGAGCATTTGGTGCTGTAGCTGCCTGTAGTTTGCATGGGTCACTTCAGGGATGCAGTTTTGTGAATTCTTGTCCATGCTGGGACAGGATTTGCTATGATGTTCTTACCTGATGCTCTTGAATTCTTGCAAGTAATTCCTGACCCATGCTCCTGTAAGTAACCCCAGTAACCTCAATGGATCACTGCACTAGACTTGGCAGAATCACTTCTCTGATCTACCTTTGCCCTCTGTAACACCTATTCAAATAATGATGTGTTATAGTTATCTCAGCAAATGAAGCACCATCCCCCCATCTCTCTGTGAGGAGCAGTGTTCTGCCTTAATTGTGCTTCCTTCCTGACACCTCACCCAGCGCCACTGTAACTCAGTACATGGAAGAGTGCCTAGTACATTGGCTGAGCTGCAGACAATTGTAGAGCGTGGTGGATAGGAATAATCCCAAAGAAATGATGCTTGCCTCTTATCAGTAGACCCAGGTTCAACTGATGACATGGGGATGGGCCCATTTTCCTTTCCCCTGTTCCTTTAATCAGCTTAGAGGGAGATACCTGACCCAAAGGTGGACAACTGAATTCTTTCCCTCTGCAGGTCCAGATGAAAGGTTATCTTGGCAACAGCTGCCATTTAGGTTATGGGCAAATGGAGAAGAATTCTCTGGTCTGAAAAGAGATTCAGGAGAGCAGAATAGTTCACTGGAGATGCCGTGGAGAAGGGCCCCAGAGAAACTGACAGGGTGTTTCTGGTACTGCTACAGTTCCTGGGAAGGTAGGCTATATTTCTTTAGATTCTTTGGGATCTATCTATAATTAATTACTTGAGTGAGTTTGAATGGTTTTCTGATCTTTGCAATCAAAGCACCCTGTGCCAGGGAATGAACAAAGATGTTCACCATGGCTATATTGATTCAGCATTGCTGTCAAGGACTTACTTGCCTGTGCTATACGCCAGGAAAAACAAGAGCCCTAAAGTGTCCCGAAGAACAGGAGAAACAAGACTGTATTCACAGAGGGTAAGATTCATTGCATAGAAAACTCAAAGTGACCATCCTGGCTGGTTCTGTGTCAACTTGGCACAAGCTAGTCATTAGAGAGAAAGGAGCCTCTGTTGAGGACATGCCTCCATGAGATCCAGCTTTAGGGCAAATTCTCAACTAGTGATTGGTGGGGGAGGACCCAGCCCATTGTGGGTGGTGCCATCCCTTAGCTGGTAGTTCTGGGTTCTATAAGAAAGCAGACTGAGTGAGCCAGGGGAAGCAAGCCAGTAAGCAGCACCCTTCCATGGCTTCTGCATCAGCTCCTGCCTCCAGGTTCCTACCCCGCCTTCCTTTGAACACTCATGTGGAAGAGTAGGCTAAATAAACCCTTTCCTCTCCAACTTGCTTTTGGTCACTGTGTTTTGTCACAGCAACAGCAACCCCCACTAAGACAGTGACATAAAAAATAGATTTAGCCAGTCTGTCAATATCATGGCACACCAGGTAAACTTGTAAGAGTTTGTCACTTATCCCCATCTGATCCAGATAACTATATTTTTACATACAGACTACCAGTGTGTTTTGTTCATCAATAAATAATTTAAAACACAGACATAAAACACTAGCATATAAAATAAGGGTTTTTTTTTTTTTTTCCAAAAAGCGAGAACTAGGTAGGGACAAATTTAATTAAAGTATGTATAAATACAGGCTGGGGAGATGGCTCGATAGGTAGGACCTGAGTTAAGGTTCATAGTCCATGTAAACCCAGACATAATTGTGCACATATGTGTTCTCAGTGTTGCCATGGAGAGGTGGGAGGCAGAGACAGGAGAATCCTTGTGAGCTTGCTGTAAGCCATCACTGTAAGCTAGTGAGCAGGCCAGCTAGCTCACTGTGGTGAACAAGAGACTCTGCCTTAAACAGGGCAGAAAGTGAGGACACCCCAGGTGGTCCTTTGATCTCCACAGGAACACTGTGGTATACACACCTACAGTCACACACATGAACGTGCATAAACTTCAGAACACACATGCATATATGAACAACACATACAAGAATTAAAACTATGCCAACAGAATGGGAAAAGATTTTTACCAACTCCACATCAGATAGAGGCCTAATATTTAAGGTATACAAAGAACTCAAAAAGCTAGACACCAGAGAATCAAATAACCCTATTAAAAATGGGGTACAGAGCTAAACAAAACGTTCTCAGTTGAGGAATATCGAATGGCTGAGAAATATCTGAGGAAGTGCTCGACATCCTTAGCCATCAGGGAAATGCAAATCAAAACAACCCTGAGATTCCACCTCACACCAGTCAGATTGGCCAAGATCCAAAACTCAGATGACAACAGATGCTGGTGAGGTTGCGGAGAAAGAGGAACCCTTCTCCACTGTTGGTGGGGTTGCAAACTAATACAACCACTCTGGAAATCAGTCTGGCGATTCCTCAGAAAATTGGACATAGTACTACCTGAAGACCCAGCTATTCCACTTCTGGGCATATACCCCAGAGACACCTTAGTACACAACAAAGATATATGCACCACAATGTTCATAGCAGCTCTATTTATAATAGCCAGAAGCTGGAAAGAACCCAGATGTCCTTCAGAAGATGAATGGATACAAAAATTGTGGTACATTTACACAATGGAATACTACTCAGTCACCAGAAACAATGACTTGACCAAATTCTTAAGAAAATGGCTGCATCTAGAGAATATCATTTTGAGTGAGATAACCCAGTCACAAAAGAACAGACATAATATGCAGTCACTAATAATGGGATGCTAACCCCAGAGGCTCGCACTGCCCCAGAAACAACCCACAGACTGTATGAAGTCCAAGAAATAAAGAAAACAGAACAAAACAAAACAAAAAAATCTTTATAGAACAAGAAAACTTTGACTATTTCCATGTTACATTTTGTTTTACATGTACTTTATGCTCATTGTAACTATTAAGTTTTCAATGCATACTATCAAACCTTTAAAAAAATCAAGTACTGACTAACAAATATATTCATACAGTTTTATGTAAAAATTATTTTAAAATCTGAAAAAAGTACTGACAAAAATGTATTGTATAATTTTATGCAAAAAATACTTAAAATCTATACATTTATCTTTGTTTTGTAAAATAAAGTTGTTAAAAAAAGAATTAAAACTATGAAACGTATCCTAGACCTCCAGATAATCACTGGCTTAGTTTTTAAAGTGTCTAAACAGAGGGGATATAGCCAACTAAATAAGTAGGGAAATACTTATGGACTAAACAATGTAAGGAGTCAAGGATCTCCAAATTTATCTGTAAGGATAATGCAATTTCAACTGCATATTTTTGAGCATAGCAATTGACATCCTGATTCTAAAATTTATATGAGAACACAAAACTTAAAATAGTCAGGCCTGTCTTTAAAAAGAATAATGTAGGACTCACACTACCAGATTTAAGCTCATAGCCACAGAATTGAAGACCATGTGGTTCTGGCATAAGGGTAGCCAGTGAGACCAATGAGAAGGCTAGAGACAAACACACCTGCATGCACATAGTATGGACCTTTACAAAAAAAATCAACAAACTGGTCATGGTGGCTCATACTTGTCATCCCAGCACTTTGGAGGCTGAAGCAGGAATGTCATCAGTTCAAGGTCAAGCTAGACTATGTAATAAACTCAAGGCCAGAATGGTTTCATAGTGAGACCCCTGTCTAACCCACAAGGCACGGATATCCTTCACTGACGGAGCTGAAGGCCGTTCATGTAAATGGCACTAATGCAGCTAGACAGCTGTATGGACTGCAAGACAGAGACACAGAACTCGAGGAAGTTAGGTATTTGATAAACAGCAAACACAATGGTGAGCCATAAGAGAACACCCTTGATACGGTAATGCCAGCAAAGCTAAAACTTTGTTCCTTATAATGCAGGAAAATTATGAAACACAGGTAGAAATGTTTGTAGTGTACATCTCAGGACAAGAACGTTCTGATTTACTTTGGATCTTTTGAGCCATGTCTCACTCTCTCTAAAGTGGCCTTGAGTCTGTAGTAATCCTCCTGCCTCTGTGTCCTGAGTCCTGGGACTACAGGCATGATTACTATGTTTGGCTTGGCCATGGGATTTTTGTTTTGTTTTGTTTTGTTTTGACATATAAAGAACTACAAATATAAAAATAAACACGCAAACCATGGGCAAATGACCTGAAAGAGCACCAGCCAAAAGAAAGTCAGTGGCGAACCAGTAAATGCATAGAAACACACTCAATCAACCTCATGGTCAGCATGGAGCTATAAATTAAACTGTGGTGCACACAAACCTTGATGTTTTAGTGGGAAAGCCAGCGCACAGAGGGAGAAAGTTGGATCTGGCATGAAACAACTCCTTTCCTGATGGCCTTTGCAAACGGAAGTGTCATGCAATGTGGTTTTAGCCAATAAAATGCAAGTAGTGTCGTCTGGTCAGCTTTCAAGGAATCCACTTAGCAAGAAAGGCAGAGTTAACATGATCCACTCACCCTCTCCTCTTCCCTCCTGAACTATAGCTGTGATGGCTGGAGCTCTGGTAGTCATCTCAGCAGAGGACAGCCTGAGATGCTAGGAGAAACCTAGGCATGAAGGAGCTTCTGTTGTGATCTTCAGACTTCTTTTGCACAGGAGCCAAATAGCTACCCACTGTGATGAACTGGGTTATGTGGCTTTTTTGGTACAAGTGCTGTGTGCTAAGTAGTTTTATGTCAACTTGACAAAAGCTAAAGTCATTTGAGAGGAGGGAACCTCAGTTAGGAAAATCTAATTGAGATCTGGCTGCAGGCAAGCCTACAGGGCATTAGTTAGTGATCAATGAGGGAGGGCACAGCCCATTGTAAATGGTGCTGTCCCTGAACTGGTGATCCCAAGTTCTGTAAGAAATCAGGGTGGGAAAACCATAAAAGCAAGCCAGTAACAGCATCCCTCCATGGCCTCTGATCAGCTCCTGCCTCTGGGTTCCTGCCTTGCCTGAGTTCCTGTCCTGACTTCCTTTGATGATGAACCTGGAAGCATAAGCCGAATAAATCCTTTCCTCCATAACTTGCTTTTGGTCATGGTGTTTCATTACAGAAACAGAAACACTGTCCAAGACAAGTAGCTAACCAATTCTAACTAATAGAATATTCAAATACTCAACAAACAAGAGCCCAGTGAACACTCTGAAATCCCATCACACTACAGCAGTTGTCTAACAGGAGTTAGACAACAAAAATTGAATAGTAAGATCTGTCCTATGGAGAGAAAACAAGCATAAAATGAACAGAAAAAAGACCCAGTACATGTGCAATTTATTAAAGTCTCTCTAGGGTAGGGGCACCATAGTCTTCCTTTTCTATTCCTCGGTGTACATAGCATGCCCAAATTCCTATCTTGTGGGAGAAGAGACAGTTTTTACAAAAGGAAATTGTGGATTGAAAAAACACAAGTCACTGTAAGAGAAGTAAACACAAGCAGCTGTGAGTGTAGCTCGGACCACAGTGTTCATCTGGCACATAGGAGCTCTGGGTTTGTTCCCCAGCACCACATGAGCCAGATGTGGTGCACATCTGGAATCTCAGCACTAGAGAGATGGAGACGGGAAGATCAAGAGTTCTAGGTCATGACTCAGCTGATAAAAGCTATAAATGTAACTTGTATTCTCCTGTTGTGATTGTCATCTCTGAGTTTACTGTTTCTGTCTGCTAACCTAGGTCTAGTCCTGGAAGCTTCTAGCTTCTGTACAATCTTATCTAGGCCTAGGGTGTTTTCAACTTCTGAGAATTACTGCTGAAGATGCTCACCCTTTCCTGTTGTTTCTCATCTCTGGCTGGCTGGTTCAACTCAGCTCTTCTGGCTCAAACTCTTCTCCAAGCTGACTGGATCAATCTGGCTTCTCTTGGCCTCTCCTGTATTGCTCTGTTGGCCTCAGAGTAACTCTAGCAATCTGTTCTAACCGTCTGGCTCCTTCTCATTCTCTGACTCGTTCTGTCTTCACCTGTGTCTAGCTTGTAATCTTTTTAACCTGCCTCTGTACAAGTCCCCTGGTAAAACTGCCTGCCTGTCTCTGCACTGCCCTCTTAAGTAGCTTCCCTTTCCTCTATTCTTGTGAGAGTTGGGCGGATCCTATTCTATTCAATCTTTCTCTAATTTGTCACTCTGCCTGTGACTCAGTCATCACTTTCAAACATGGGTGCTTCCTTCTACAAACTAACTACTTCCTTTGTTTGGGATTAAAGGTGTGTTCTAAGAGTGAGTCTGTATTCCAGCCAGAAGAATTAAAGGTATGTGCTAAGTGCTGAGCCACACCACATTTTTCCAGTAAACAATACAACCTCGGGGTTCACAGTGTGATTAAATATCCTGCAACTAAAAGTGCCTGTTAGCCTTGCAAGTAACACAACCTGAGTTCAATCCCTGGAACTCACAGTGAAGGAACATAGTTCTGAAAATTGCTTACACCCAAACTGATGCACAGGCATACGTGTGCACGCTTACACACACAAACACACACATTCACCTCTAGCTATATAGTGGGTTTTGGGGCCAGCCTAGAATATATGAGATCCTTCCTCAGATCAAAACAAAAGGACTAAAATGACAAGTGACATCCTGTAGCTCGAGAAGAAGGCTTGGCGGTACAGGTACTCTTCTGGGCTTACTTGGCTCACCTGGCTTCCTGGGCTCCCGTGTTCCTCTGTGCTGGTGTTCTCCAGGGAGGCAATCTGTCCTGGGGCAGATTGAAGGCCAAGGGTTCATTTACAGATTTCCTCACTTCTGGCAAATCTGTGGCATTAAAAAAAAAATGGAGCAAGTTAGAAAATATGCATCTCCCCCTTTCAGGGAAATCTATGACTGACAGTTCTGTCATCCCGAGAAGGCAGAGTGGTGGTGACTCCCTAATGGAAAGGGGGTACTGGAAATATAATAGCAAGCTCACATGCAAGCCTGGCTAATGTTTACGGGATCGAAAATCTTGCGATGTGAGCTCGTTTCGTCTGGAGCTTGACAACCTCTTCACACCTAATCTCAGCACCTGAGTCCTAACCAATGGGTAATCACACCAGATCTGGAATGTCACATCACCCCAGCAGGCAGGTGATGCTCTGGGCAGTGTTCACATGGGGCACATGTTCCGCAGATGAAATGGGGGAAAGTCCAGTGCCTTTGAGCTCCAAGCTGGACATGGTGAACCCAGAGTATGTTCTGTCTTAGGTCCTTAGGACGCAGGTCAGAAAAGTCTGGTGGCCAGGGCCATGTTACCTACTCTTAGTTCCCTCCCCACTGTGCTGTGAAGCAGACCCTGGGTCAGGGAATCTCAGGTGGCTGTGGATGGTTAACTCCAGAGAGGAGTGAGGAGTCAGTTTAACCACCAACCTGTATCTGATGAGACTGACTTATCTGTGGGCTGAGCAGCAGTGTTTGTGACAGGGAAGGAGGTGACCCTGCCCTCATCTCCATCTCTGCCCCCAGATTTGCCTCAGGGAAGCTACAAACACTCTTCTGATTCATTTGTTTGCTTCTCCATCCACACTGAGCACAGCCCTGTGCCACCCTCGGGATTTGGATGGGATGTTCCCAGAGGTTCACATGTTAAAACCTTTGTCCCCAGCTGGTGGCGCTATTGGGAACTGGTGGACGCAGATGGAAGTGGGGCCTTGGGATTAAACATCCTGGGGAAGCAGCCAGTCATTGGGCAGTTTCCTCAGGGTATAGCTCATCTTTTCTTAGACCCTCCCTCCGTCCCTCTTCCTCTGATCCCCTTTTCTTCACTCTCCTTCACTGGACTTTCTACCACCATCTAGATACCCGGCCTCATCACTGACCAAAGTAGTGGATCCTGAGAATCCTGGACTGAACCCTCTTGCAGCTCTGAGCCCAAACACTTTTCTTCCTCCCAGTTGATTTATCTTGAGTGTTTTAATTACAATGGAGAGCAGATGAATATACCTACATTTTCTCCCACCATGGAAAGTCCCCTGTGGCCCCAGATCTGGCAGCTACCTGCATTTTTCTGTATACGACACCCCTGCTCTGTCCAATAGGGTAGACATTATCCACATGAAGCCCTCACATACTTAAGATATGGGTGGTGTGGTTACAGAAATGCATTTTAACCCAGCTGAATTTAAACCCAAACATGCCAACAAAGCGGAGGTTCGATGATTGGGAAGCTTCTAAGAATATTTGGAACAACTTGGGTATGCAAATTTACTTTTTTGACTGTACATTTTATGAGATCTAAATCCAGATCAAGTATTTATTTCCAGTGATGAATTGGCAAGTTAACACAAAGGGCTGTGCTATGAAACACTCAACACGTTTCAAAGACAGTGTATGCAAAAAGCCTAGAGCAGCTCATGGGTAAATTAGGGTTTTTAAAAGATTTTTATTAATTTATTTATATTGAGTACACTGTAGCTATCTTCAGACACACCAGAGGGCATTGGATGTCATTACAGATGGTTGTGAGCCACCATGTGGTTGCTGGGAATTGAACTCAGGGCCTCTGGAAGAGCAGTCAGTGCTCTAACCACTGAGCCATCTCTCCAGCCCAGTAAGTTAGTTTTTAGAGACAGGTCTCATTATGTAGTCAGGCTAGTCTCAAACTCTCAGTCCTTCTGCCTAGTCTGGGGATTACAGATGTGTGGGAAAAAAATATATCCTGCATCACTGATAAATGTTATTCTGATGATTAACTGTAGGTATAGACATAATATTTTGGAAGTGTTATATTTGATAAGACACACTACTATTATAAACTATTCATTTCTTTGCCTGCCATTAGACATCTTTTAGATTTATTTATTTTATTTTATGTGTAGGGGGGTTTGGCTTGCATGTATGCATGTGCACCACATGGATGCCTAGTGCCAACAAGGGCCAGGAAAGGATGTCAGAAAAGGATCTGGAGTTGTGGATGATTGTGACCTACCATGTAGATGCAGGGAACTGAATCCTGGTCTTCTGCAAGCGTAACAAGTGCTCTTAACCACTGAGCCATCCCCCCCCCCCGTATACATTTTAAAATATGACCATGAAAAGATGTAAAATGACATACATGATGGATAGGGATTATAGTTTCATTGGGCTGCACAGTTCTTGAGTGTATGCGTGTGCTTGCATGTGTGCACATGTGTATATTTTAATTTTATGTGTATCAGGAGTAGTTTGGTTTCAGGCTGCAAAGAATCTAATAGAGTTTGATGAAGCTGAAGTGTACCTCTAACACATTAGGGATAGCACACTTTCTGAGGCTAGTTGTCATGCCCAGAAGCTATCCCACATTCCGCAATCCCAGCATGCTCCCTTCTCAGCTCTGTGGTCTGCCTGGAGGAAAGATGTCCGCAGCTGTGTCATGCCCCACTGTCAAAGCTTCTGGACTTTACTCTACTCAACAAATATGTATTTTGAGCAGATGAAGTGTGACCAGAACCAACATGAGAGAGTCAGGGGTCTCGCTGCAAAGGTTTTACTCTCACTTATAGTCATGACAACAGAAACTCCAACACTCACAGGAACAGAATAGGAAATATTTGTGTGCTCAAATGATCCAGGATGTGGACAGTGCCATCTTCCTACTAGAATATATATATATATATATATATATATATATATATATATATATATATATATATATATATATACATACATACATACATACACACACAAACTTGATTGGTTGGGTTTCTTTAGGAGAGGTCTGTCTTGTATGACACGTTGGGAAGGTGACTTCTTTAGATATTGACCTCCAGTGTTCCATCCCTTTGCTGTATCCATCCCTGACCATTTCCAATGCCCTTTGTTCTCCTTTTGTTTAATGAGACTCTGAGCATCAATAACTCACGTGACAGGTGTCCCTGCTACTGACCTGCTTGGTCACTGGCTCTCTGCTCAGACACGCCTCTGGCCTTGTGTTTGTGTCTCATAGCACGATTGAAGATAGAATTCCTCTGGATTGGGATGAGGCAGCGGGGTTCTTCATTTTGCATCTCCTCGCCAGTCTTGGATGCCTCCCTGTTCTCCGGAAGTAACTCAGGCCTCATCTCAGCTGGGCCATGATTACTTTTCCATGAGATGCTCACTGATTTCCTCTGAGGTTTTCCCCAGTCTTCAGAGTTTTTGGTCTCCATGGTAATGGATCTAATGGTTTCTCAGCAGGACTGATGGGGTCAGCAACCTCTCTGACTTCATCAGTTTTCAGTGCTTTAGAACAGACAGAGAATAAGTTATCAGTTAGAGCCATTGGGCTAAGTGGTCCATTCAGAACATAGAATCATTTTACACTCCGGTTTGATGAGATTTGGGATGATCTGCACACCCCAGCAATTGCATCTTTGCCAATAGGAATCGCAGCACAAACCGCTCATTTGGAAGCAGATTTGGAAGCAATCGTCATTGTGTAATTGAGACTTGCTCGTCCTAATCACAGGCGGCACTTTAAGGGGAATGCTTAAAGTGGTTTGTGTAACCAACTTGCAAGTAAATATTTCCTGAAAAACTCCAGACAGAGAGCATCAGATAGCAAGAGACCTGTAGGAGAGTGGAGGGAGGGGACAGTCAGGGCAGATGCAGGAAGGCAGGCACAGGGCAAAGGGAAGTGCAACCATTGGTATGTCTCACAAGGACAGAGCCTTTCCATCATGTGATGGCCAAGTCCAGCTGGGCCAGTGGCCTCTTTATATAAGAAGCTTCATCTCCTGGGCTGGAGTCAAATAGGTTATCTCCCAGTGGGATCACTGCCTAACATATTCAGACTGAAAGATACTTGTAACAGGAGAGGGGAGATTCAGTGGAGCAACCCAGGACTATACAGTTAAACCCAGCTCCCCTGCAACATGGACATCCTTCCAGGATGGCAATTTGAGGTAGTGAGGGACCTGAGGGGTCTTTTGAGACCAGGTGCCACACTGGTGGGACATGGAGACTTTATGGGTGCAAAAGTCACGCACAGAAGCTGTGTATGCAGCAGCTGTTCATGGGTCAGAGCTGCCATTGCATTCTGTGTGGGCCAGAGACTCGGGAACACGTAAGCAGTTTCTCTCCTTGTTCTATAAAACAGGGACAGTAGGAACAGTACACAGGACCCACCCACACACTCTCATCCAGTTTCTCTCTCTAACCCAACTGCATGCTTTATCCTCGGGTGGCAACTGAGCTAGGGGTTCCCTGGAAATGGAGAATGAATTTGTCCAAGGCAAGATTTGAGGCCTGAAGCACACACACTGGAGTCACATGCAGAGGGACAGCACTTTCTCCCCTAGTCGCTATGAAGGTCTGCTTGCATTCCACAAACAGTCATGTCTACATATAACCAAGCAGATGCAAGCTGCATGAGGGGCTTAGGAGGCAGGGGACTGAGGAAGGGCCTACCTCAGAGCAACATGGCCAGGCATTGGAAGCCACCTGAGTTCATGCAGACTGGGGGACTGTCGATTCCACCCTGGTTACCATTTCTTTTGTTTGTTTTGTTTTGTTTTCAATATAGGTTCTCACTGTGTATGTGGCCATTCTGGAACTTGTGATGTAAACCAGGCTGCCCTTGAACTCACAGATATCTGCCTCCCTCTGCCTCCCAAGTGCTGAAGTTAAAGGTGTGTACCACTATACTTGGCTTAGATTATTTTTACAATTATTTGTTTGTTTGTTTGTTTTTGAAATAGGATTTTTCTACACAGCCCTGGCTATCCTAGAACTCATCATTTCTTGAGCCACAAAAATACTGTAAGGGCCCCATCTAGCAAAGTGTCTTATTTAGGGTTTTACTGCTATGAACAGACACCATAGCCAATGCAAGTCTTATAAAGGACAACATTTAATTGGGGCTGGTTTATAGGTCAGAAGTTCAGTCCATTATCATTAAGGCAAGAGCATGGCAGCATCCAGACAGGCATGGTACAGCAGAGCTGAGAGTTCTGCATCTTCATTTGAAGGCTGTTATCAGCCAGGCAGCTAGGCCTAAGGTATTAATGCCTACACCCACAAGGCCACACCTACTTCAACAAGGCCATACCTCCCAACAGTACCACTTCCTAGGCCAAGCATATACAAACCATCACACCAAGTGTGATGCTGCTACCTCAGGTGTCCAGAGAAGGTTGTTGCAGTGGCTAAAAGACCATATTGAGGTCAGACTGTTCATGTTCCATTCCTTATAAGAGTTCCCGGAAGGGATGACACTTTCTTTTTATCAATGTGGTGAGGAACCTCAACCCCAGCAGCGCCAAGGGATGAGTCTCATAACACCAAGTTCAGTCTGGGTCAACAGGGGCTGTGACTGTAGTAAAAGTTGAAGTGTCCCTGAGCCACGGTCAAGAACTAGAGTGACTGAACAAAGCATCTGTCCAAGCCAGATGAGTAGGGGACCCTGCACTGGCTCTGTAGCAGAGAATACATGCTTATTCTGTAGGTACCGGGAGACAGGGATTCGTGAATTAGGAGCAACTAGGTCTCTCTGTCCTCTGGGAGCAGAAATGGAGGGTTGGGATGAAGGGATGAAAACCATAGCTAAATATAACGCAGGGACTGGGCAGTTCAGAGCTTTCCTCAGGAGGAGCAGCTGCACGAGGCAAAATTCCTGGTCGCTGGAGGATGGAGAGAGCTTTGACGTGTGAGGATTCAGTGGTACCCACCTATCCTGATATTCTTTTTCTTCTCCTGCCTGCATTACCTCTTGTCCCACCCCAGATCCTCCATTGAGGCTCTGTGCTCAGTCCTGAGTCCGAGACAAACAGAAGGGGATCCCAGGGGATGGAAGAGGTGTGTCTAGGGGTGATACGTCATGGAAGCTATTCTGAATTTTGAAGGCCCTTGAAGAGACTGATCCAGCAGTTATCAGGATCTGAAATCTAGTGCCACAGTGACCATGTTGAGGCGTGACAGGGCATGGCAGGGGTAGGCTTATGTTAAGGTGATATATAATTGGACATGAGAGAGATGGGGGAAAGTCTAGGAAGGTGGAAGAGAAGGTAATAGGTAGAGATTCCAGGAGGAACAAAGATGAAGGCAGATGTTTATGTTTTTCTTGGCGCATCTCTTCACAAATAAGTCTGTAATGATTGTTTTATAAGGGATGGAATTATACAAGATCTTTTGACTTATAAAAGTTGGCAAATTATACCTATTGGATCAGAGTAGTTTGGTGTGTTCTTTGATGTGACTACTTAATTGAGTTCAAAGGGTATAGTGGCGGAACATACACAGCCTGCCACAGAGTAGGGATGTGTGTGTCTAAGGCTTGGCAACAGCATGCCAAGAGGAAGTGAGTGAAAGCAACGTGTGGAGCCGTCCTGTCTACTGGGGACAGAAGCAACAGGGCTGGTGGAGTGCACGGCCTGGGAAGGGAACCGTGTGGAGAGAGCAGCTTGCAGACCGTGTGACAGAGTCTGTGCGCTCAGCTCCACACTAGAGCGGCATCCTCGGAGTGAGACCGCAGAGCCAATAGCTACAGAATCTCTTTAATACTTACTGCCACAGGTAGGCAGATACCTGGGCCAGGGTCTGGGAGAGAAAGGGAATGTGAGGAATCTGGGAGGAGGAGGACCTATGGAAGAACTCAGCCAGAGCTCAGATAGTGGTGGTCAGGATGGCAGCTGAGTCTGCACATTGTGGTGAGAGCATTTAGGAAGGAAATTGCTCACCTCATGGAAGGTGGAGGGAAAAGCCCAGAAAAGGCCTGGAGCCCAATGTTCCCTTTAAAGGCATGTCTTCAAAGACCTAACTTCCTCCTCCTAGGCCTGCCTCATCTCACAATGGTTCTTCCAGGTATCGCTTCAGGGTGGGTACCTGATCGCACTTACTCACATCCCTAGCAATTATCAGCATGTGATAGAAACATCACAGCTGTGGTTGATCTCAGCTGTCAACTTGACAGGATCGCAGGAGACACAAACCTCCGAGCGTGCCTGGGAGGGGTTATCTAGATTGGGTTAGTGTTAGACTCACCCTCAATAGAGGCAGCAGCATCCATGGGCTGGCAGTGTGGGCTGAATACAAGGGAGAAGCTGAGCTAAGTGCCGCAGTCATTGCTCTCTGCTTCCTGGCTGGGGATGCCGTGTGACCAACCAGCCGCCCTGTGCTTACGTCTGCTGTCGTGACGTCTGTGCCTTCAGTTACTTCTTTCCAGGTGTTTTATCAAGGAGAGATAAGTGGCTTATATTGTCACTTTAAGCTCCATTTTTACAAGTTGAAACCAGATTTACAGAGTTTTTAAAAAATGTACTGTTTTTGGACGGTATTTTATGAGTTGACCTGTGTGCGCAGTTCGTGGGATACCCTATCAACATACAGTTCCTTTGTCCCACTGAGCAATTCCATCACAGCCCCTGGTAACTATGGTCAGTGAAAGTTCCCTCCTGGTTGCCTTTTCCTGATGGCCATGGAGGTAAGGCTAAGTGACAGGTGACTTCTTCGTCTGTTGATTGATATTTTCAAATCTGTCCACCACTGTCTGGTCACTGCTGGTCATCGGTGTTTTACTGCATGTTACTATGGATATATGGGCACCCTCAGGACTTCACGCCAAGCAAGGGTTCTGAGCTAGAGCCTAAGACCCGGGTTCAAATCTCCACATCCAGCTACCATTACATGGGGAGAGTCAGGCTTCAGTTTCTTGTCCAGGAGACTGTGTGGGGGTGGGGTGAGGGTAGGTGGAGGTGTGTGGGGGTGGGGTAGGGGTGAGTCTTGTGCTCTACAGCCTCTTCTGGCTAAAGTTCTATGACCTAGGGAAACTGAGGAAGCCACAATGGTTACTCCTACAATAACAAGGACCAGGGGTAGATCAGAAGCCATTCCAGCCAGTTCTTCTAAGAGGCGGGAGCTGTGAACCCTGAGGAAATACATTTCTAGATCCTACCATCTTTGGAGGACACAAAGAGCAAACGAGGAATAATCTATAAAACTATATGGAAGCCAGTCTCATTTATGCCTCACTGGCAGACCGGTGTAGGTAAAAGAGGACAGAGTTTGGAATCCTGTCATAACTTCTATTCTGTACTCACTGCTAGAAAGCCCAATGGCCCTCTACTGGACCATCTGAAGTTTCCTGTAGAATCCTAAGTAGCTTGGAGCCCTGAGTCTTTCTGATCCAGGTCTGACTTCTGGGTAGAGATTTGTGGAAGGAAGTAAGGAGGGGCTGAGGGAGAAGCTTCCATCTTCTCAACAAACGTTCACTGAGTGCTTGCTGGCCTGGAACACATCCTTACACCCCTGCCTGTTTCTTGCTCCTAGGGATGGGACTTGGATTGGTGGGTTTGCTGTTGGCGCCCTGCAGAGCACACAGCTGTGCATGGTTGACCTCTGCTGCCTTCAGTAACAGTGGATCCTTGAATGACCTTTGTTATGCTCACAAGTACCCTAATGAGGTCCCATGGTCATTAACCTCCCCTTGGAGGCAGGAAGCTGCAGTTCCAGCACACTAGTGGTATGTCCAAGGCCATACCATTGGTGACTGGTGTGGCCAGGATCACACCCCATGTGTCTGTCTCACCGCTGGGGAGAATGTAGTCCTTAGGGGGAGAAGGTATGGTGAGTCAGAGGCAGGAGTGGCCATTGTTTCTATGCCTTGGTGCTTGAAGGCCACAAGCCAAAAGTGACTAAGGCTCTCACAGCTGAGCTGTGGGCCAGGGCCTCCTTGGTGAGTCAGAGGCCTGGGAGATCAGGACTCTTGAAGGGACGGTTATAGGTGGAGCTGGCTGCAGGCCTGGCTGCATCACGTGTAGCCAGTTTGTGAAATGAGAGGACCTGGTGAGCAGACAGGGATCCTGATCCAGATCCCTTCAGACTCCCCAAGACATCACCTAGGATCTTGTTTAAAGCCAGATTCTGACCTAAGAGGTCCCACTGGAGCCCAGACTGCATTCATGACAGGTTCACTGTGCACATTCATTTTTTCCAGCCCATGGGCCATTCTCAAGCAAAGCCCTAGAGGACAGAACCCCCGCATTGCAGCAGATGGAGAAGTCAACCAAGTGAGCTATGCCCGCTGCTGTCCTTCATGACAGCTGAGTGTGGGGAATGTCACAGGTCAGAGGCAGATGGTGATCTGGAGAAGTAGGGGGTGAGACCGGAAGGAGGAGGAGGCAAGACTGATAGGGAGTCAGGCTGCTCCCTATCATCACTTCCCATCTCCTCAACAGGGAGTAAAGAGGTGGGAACGAATCCTTCCTAGAGCTGAGGGCCTTCGGCAGAGTTCACACAGAGTACGTAAGAACTCATTCAGCAGTAGGCCGCTCTGGGTATCAGCCCAAAAACATGAGGCTCAGCCTCCGAGATTCACAGGGATCACCAGAAGGAGCAAGGGGCTACAAGGGAAAGAAACGGTAAAGGGTAAAGAGCAGGTCACAGGAGGCCACAGCACTGAGAGAGATCCCCAGTGGGGGACAGCTCCTGCTGTCAGTTGTTGAAACTGTCCACAAACCATCCAAGGAAGACCAGGAAGGTGTGTATGGAAGTGCCCGTTCAGTGACAACCCTGAGGCCTTAGTAGGCTCCTCAGAGAGGGGACCCAGAGCAGTATGTTGACCATGCAGGAGCACATGTGGCCTTAAAGAATGAGCATGACTCAGGCAAGAGGAAGGGAAATGATCACTCTTGTCCTTTGTCCCACAAGTAAAAAGGTAGGTCTACCTCAGGCTATCAACAACAAAGGTTTGGGTCAGGGGGAGTGTCTGGGACTTGACAGGAAGCTTTTAGGTAGCAAAGGAAGAAGCCAGTGACATTTCCAGTATGGCTGAAAGTCCCTTCCACGATGGTGTTCTGGGAGAAAGCCCTGTGTCCCGTGTGTCTAGGTGTCCAGAGAAAGGGCAGAGCTGGGTCCTGCCTAGGAGGGAGGCTGATGGATCTCAGGGAGCAAAAGACGGGAGGAAATGAAACATCCCCAGGGAAATAGTCTGGGCAAGTGAAAAGCTGAACTTCAGAGACTGGGGTATTAGCAGTAGTGGGAGGGGCTGGAATGGGGAAGAAACAAAAACCTGGGTTTGGGGTGAGGGTGGAGGTCATAGTACGGCTTGGAAGCCAGCCAGCTCTGTCCTCGGGGAAAGCCCTAACTACCTGTGGTCATGTAGGCTCAGCGTGAACTTGGGAGGTAGAAGGGAGGGTGCCCAGAGCTGCAAGGGTGAGAAACAGGGCTCTTTCATAACCAAGACCAGGGCCAATGTAGAAGGTGCTCTTGATGCTAGAAGAAAGCTGAGGCTCTCTTTCCGGTGTTTGAGGTGGGGTTGCTGGCTTGGGGAGGGAACTCTACTATGCTTGAGCAGACACCTGAGGAAGGAAGCCAGGGAGACATCCAGGGAACAACAGATGAAAACCTTTCTATGCAGTACTTGTTGGCTTATGGAAAAAAGGGAAGTGAATGGACACTTGTTTTTCTTGAGGCAAGGGGATAGGAGAGATGGAGAGAAAGAAAGAGGAGGGAAATGGGTGGGTGGATGGATGGATGGATAATAGATAGATAGATAGATAGATAGATAGATAGATAGATAGATGGATGGATGGATGGATGGATGGATGGATAGATTTGGTAGAGTCTGAAATTGAACATTGTTCTGACAAGGCCCAGTCCAGAGTTGTAGCCAGAATGTGACCTGGAAGATTCAATAGGAATTATTCCAACAGCTCGTTTAATATTCACTTAGCAATTGTAGTTTCTTTGTGCTTTGGGTCTTGGGCTACAGTGGATGAAATCTCAGGCCTCCAGCCTGCTAGGCAAGCACTCTTTCCTGAGCCACACTGCAGCCCCAATACTAGTTTGTAATGCAAGCAATGTCTCTTCTGGGTGAAGAAACTAAGGTTTAAGAACCAAGCTACCACATCTCAGCCCCTACACTCCATTAGCATCTACTGCCTGGCTGCTGTTTGTTACAGATCCCTTTAGTCTACAGAATGGGGTGAAGTAGCAGCAGAGGGCACGGGACATTCATATGCAAGAGATAAGATGCACACATAGTACCCCTTCCTGGTGAGCGGGTTCACAAAGCTTGATTGGATTTCTGTCTAAAAGAATTGAGACCGTGGGATAGAAGGAAGAAAGCCAGAGAGCAGGAACAAACCAAACAAACCTGCTGGCAAGAGTGGAGCTGCCTGGAGCTGTCACTACAGAGGTCTAAGGTGCAGAGCCAGTGTGGGAGATGAGGAGGAAGACATGGGCTTTGAGTGGGGAAGCCTACAGGCCTGGCAGGCAGGAGGCACAGCAGGCAAACTGCAGAATGCAAAACTTTTTGAAAAACAACAACAATAACAACAACAAAAGAACCCTCAAAATGTTACAGTCACAGAAAAGTAGCAGGTGCTATTTTTGAAATCAGCTCTTCTGAGAACTGAAAGATCTGGACCCGAGGTTAGGAAATTCTGGATTTGGGGATTTGGAGGGATGAGTGTTTGCATTTGGTGATGGAAGCAGAAGAGGTTAAAGGAAGCAGGCCAGGAGGAGTCAAGGAGATGAAACTAGAAGAGGCAACCATGAGAGGGACCAGGAAAGCTCTGGGTATCCTCTATATTTGCTGGAGGGTCAAGGTCACCTGCTATGTCCCTTAGCTTTCCCTTACTGTGACAAACACCTGAGTTGACTTATAAAGATAAAAAGTCGCTCTGAGTTTACAGCAACCACTGATGATGAGTGGGCAGGGGAAACATGGTCCGTCTACACAGCTGGATACTCAGCCACAATAAAAAGATAACTTCTTTCTGGGCAACCACATAGGCGAACAGGACCTGGGTGTGGGAGAAGGAGAGACATTGCCAGGGCAAAGGCCCAGTCATAAGATAGGCAACACTTGAAGGTCTAAAGAAGGTAAAGGCGGCAATGGATGGGTTAACTGATTAAATGATGGCAGCAACGATGCAATATATACATGCATTGAATCATCACGTGGTGTATCTTGCACATGTTCAATCTTTATTTGCAAATTAAATATCTGAAAAAAGTTGTAGTCATGATTTATGCCTCAGAATAAAAAGTCAAATAGGCACGGGGCACGTGCCTATATTATAGCACTTGGGAGGCTAAGGCAGAAGAAGAGTAGAGGGCTAGCCTGGACTATCTTGTTTGGAGTTTGGCTTTGGTTTTTTGTGGGTACTATATTACGAGAGAGAGGGGCGAGGTGGGAAGGGGGCTCAAGGGAATCCTGGAAAAGCTCAGAGGTTCCTGTACAAAGGCCAAGTTGGGGGGGGGAGGGCGGTTCCTAGCTGGGTGGTCACAGGATTCAAGGATCCTAGGATATTTTGTTCTTTATGTTTTCACTCCTGTGTTCCCTGTGGGGTGCGGATATACATGGCAGTGCAGCTGACTGTGGCTTGTGGGATTTCTGAAGCAGGAACCTGCTAGAAGACTTTGTATAAGGGACTGAAGGAGACCCTGGCCTAGTGTGCCCTTGAAGAAAACAAGTCACCTCGTCTTGTCTTTGGCTTTTAATGCAGTTACTGCATAAAACCCCATAGCTCTCTGAGGATCCCTAGAGCCCATAGGTCAACTTGAGTAGTTACTGGAACAGACAATGGGTTGTCCAAGCCATAGAGAACACTGGACATATGCATGTGGCTGAGAAACACAGTCTTCAGTGAAGCTGGGAGGAGCCTCAGCAAACTGCAGCCAAGGCATCCTTGAAGACCTGTCAAGGCAGGCATCAGACCTAGACTAAGTCAGAGGGATGTTTGGGCTGCATCTCAGCAGAACCAAGAGGTAGACATTTCAACCACAGTAGTAACAACTCCCCTCCCCACCCGCTGTGGTGGTGCCTCGCTGCTAAGCAATCCCCCTACCATCTTCTGTGTTTTAATCAGTAGACGCCATTGAAGAGTTTTGTCGTCGTGATGGTTACTGTTCATTGTTAACTTAGAATGAACTGGAATAACCCGGGGAAAGTCTCGGTAAGGGATAGTCTGCAATGGCTTGGCCTGTGGTCATGTCTGTTGGGGGGTTATCTTGACCATCCATTGATAAAGGAAGACCCATCTCTCTGTGGTGATACCATTACCTAGGCATGGAGCTTCCAAATAGTTTCAAAGAGGAAAACATCTAGCTGAAAGCAAGCAATGAAGAATCCACACATTTACCCTCCCTTTGTTCTTGGCTATGGATGGGATGTGACTGGGCTGCTTGCATTCCTGTCTTGACTTCCTGGAAATGATGAACCATAGCCTGGGATTGTAAACCAAATAAAACCCTTCTCTTCTTCCATGAATTGCTTTTGGTTAGGGTTAAGGTACGTGTCACAGCAGCAGAACTGAAACTAGTACAGCATGGTCGCACTGGTAAGTGGTCATATCTACCCAAGCAAAACACATTCTCTTACGCAGCTGGAATTTTAGGCTGAGAACATATGCCATCATCCTTTGTGCATTTTTATAAATTATTGTATGCTATATATTGTGTTATAAAGTAAACCTTTTGAAATATTTCTCTAACCCCATCCATTAACAACCCCAGGCTCTTACAACCATTCTCTCTTACAACTCATTACTACCAACTTCTATGATGTCAACCCTGAAAAGAATTATGTTGCATATACATGGTACTGTGTTACAAAAGGGCAGTTCACACAGCTATGTGTTATGATTGAGCATGGTCTCACAGGTCCCATCTCCCTCTCCTAATTTCTGTTAGTTCCCATTGGGACAATATTTTGCTTCTATCTTCATACCATGCTCACCTGCACAATTGCATGCATCTATATAAAATGCGTAGAGAAAACATACAATGTTTGTCTTTCTAAAACTGACTTAATTTAGCTGGTGCGGTACATGTCTTTAATCCCAGCACTGGAAAGGCAGAGGCATATGGATCTCTGTGAGTTCGAAGCTAGCCTGGTCTACAAGGCTAGTTCCAGGATATCCAGGGCCACACAGAGACACCCTGATTCAAAAACCAAAAACAACAAAACAAAACTAGACCTCATAACTGACTTAATTCTTTTAAAGGACAAGGTCCTACGTGTCTTAGGGTTTCTACTGCTGTGATGAAACACCAATACCAAAAGCAACCTGTTTTGAAAAATTGTAGCACATAGTTCCACAGCACTTAGGGAAGTCCACCACTGAGGGAAGGCAGAGCAGGAGCTCAAATAGGGCAGGAACCTGGAGGCAGGAACTGATACAGAGACCACAGAGTGGTGCAGCTCACTGGCTTGGTTCTCATGGCTTGCTCAACCTATCTTTTAGTACCCAGAACCACCTGCTCAGGAATGACATCACATGCACAGAGATGGGCCTTCCCATATCAATCAAGGAAACACACGACAGTCTTGCTCACAGGCCAGTCTAGTAGGGGCATTTTCTCAGCTGAAGTTCCCTCTTCCAAAATGACTATAGCTTTTGTTCTCTCAACAAAAACCTAGCTAGTACAATACCTGTGAGTGCCAACAGGGGATGCCAGTCTTTCTGTGATTGCCTTACTTTGTGTCACATAACATCCTTCACATTCTACCAGTTTTGTCATGATGACAAGGACACCCTCCCCCCTTTTATGTCTGAGTAGTATTGCACTGAGTGTATCTACATAATGCCTTTATTGCCCTATCTTTGGTGGCTACATAGGTTGGTCCATAGTTTGACTTTTGTGAATAGCAATGTAGTAAGACAATCCTTTGACATCTTAGTTTCATCTCCTTTGTTCACACAGCCAGACTTAGGCTTTCTGCATTACATATTGGTACTAGCTTTTAATGTTTTTGAGGATGAGAATGAATGGGTAATAGAAAGCAATTCTTCTAAGACATGGAGAAAGATAAAGGTGCCATTTCCTAACACATCATCAGCCTTAGTGCTGGAGGTCTTGGCTGAAGTGATTAGGGCCTCCAGACTGGAAAGGAGGGTATTAAATTATTCCAGTTTGTCTAGGATCTGATCTAACAGAGAGAATGCCCTGAAGATACTTCTGTATAACTGTTGGAACTAATAAATCATTTAAATAAAGTTGAAAACTGCAAAATCGACCTACACCATTCAGCAAGCTTTACTATCTGAAAAACAAATTCGGGGGGGGGGATGCCACTTATATCTATAAAACCCTTATCCAGGAATAAATTTAACTAAGGATATAAACAATCCCTGCTGTAGAAATGGTAAGACATTGATGAGATACTGAATAAGATACAGATAAATGGAAAGATAATATGCGCTCGTGGATTCAAAGAATGAGTATTGCCAAAATGCACACCATCCAAACTGTCACACATGTTCAGTTATCGCTGCTAAAATACCAGAAATAGAGAAAATATACAGGGTTGGAGAGATGGCTCAGTGGTTAAGAACACTGATTGCTCTCCCAGAGGTCCTGAATTCAATTCCCAGCAACCACAACCATCTGTAAAGGGATCTGATACCCTCTTCTGGTGTGTCTGAAGACAACTACAGTATACTTATATATAATAAGTATTTTTTAAAGATAAAAAATATACAGAACAGTACATATCCCAAATAGCCAAATCAACCTTGAGCAAAAAGAGGTCATAATGTCTCATTTCAAAATATACCACAAAGCAGTAGTAGCACAAACACCATGGTACTGGCATATAAAGATGTCACAGAGCTGAGAGCCTGAAATTAAATTGAGCATCACAGCCAGCTGGTTTTTGACAAAGGTGCCATGGACACACATGAGGGAAGGAAAGATCCTTCAGTAAGTGGGACTGGAGAAACTGGATAGCCACATGCAATTGAGACTAAACACTGTCTCTCAGCCTAGGCTGCAAATTGTCTACTAAAAGAGAATTAAAGTCTTGACTATAAGACCTGAAACTATAAAAATACTAGAAGAAGACACAGAAGAAATGAGGCATGACTTTGGACTGGGCAAGGAGTTTTTGGATCAGACCTTAAAAAGACAGGTTACAAAAGCAAAAATGTACCCAAAGGATTTGGTCCAACTGATGAGTTTCTTTCTAGCAAAGGCAGCAAAAAAAGGGATGAAGGGAAAAATCACAGAAAGGATGGGACTGTTTGTCCACTTTTGTCTTAGCTACTGTTCTAGTGCTGTGAGGACCAAGGCAACTTTTTAAAAAAGCATTACTTAATTGTTTGCTGATAGTTTCAGAGGGTTAGCCCATAACTACCAAGGCAGGGAGCATGAGGGCGGGCAGGCATGGTGCCAGAGCAGTAGCTGAGAGCTCACTTCTGATCAGCAAGCTGCAGGTTGGGGGAGGGATGGGTAGGAGAATGGGCCTGGTGTAGGCTGTGAAACCTCAAAGCCACAAGTGACACACCTCCTCCAAGGCCATCCCTCTTAATCCCTCCTAAACACTCTACTAACTGGGCATTCAAATGCCTAACCATATGAGAGTCATTCAAACTACCATAGCTATGAACTGCTAGACGGTTGCTAGCCTAAGCATCAAAGGAACTCAACAGAACAGGAACAACAACAGAAAGACAAACAGCCCAGTTTCTTAAAGTGTGTGCTGGTCTGAATGAAGATGGCCCCCTAGGTTCATATGTAGAGGTACTTTTAGGAGGTATGGCTTTGTTGAAGGAAGCATTTTACTGTGAGTTGACCATGAAGTTTCAAATGCTCAAGCCAGGCCCAGTGTCTCTCTTCCTGCTGCCTGCCAATCCAGATGGAGAACTCTCAGCTGTCTCTCCAGTACCATGTCTGTCTGGATGCTGCCATGCTTCTCACCATGATGATAATGGACTAAACCTCTGAACTGTAAGCCAGTCCCAGTTAAATGTTTTCCTTTCCAAGAGTTGGCATGGTCATGATGTCTCTTCACAGCAATAAAACCCTAAGCTAGTGGACAAAGGACCTACGTAGACATTTCTTAGAAGAAAACATACAAACGGACAACTGATGAATGTTCAATGTCACCAATCAACAGGAAAGTATAAATCAAACCTACAGCCAGATACCAATGTCCCCCAGTTAGTGTGGTCATTAGAAAAGGCAAATGTTGTAGGTAAGGACATGGAGAAAATGAACCTTGACTCGTTATGAAAAAAACTCCATACAGTTTTTTTCAGCTATTATGAAAAAACTTAATGGAGTTCCTCCAAAAGCCACATCATACCAGTTGCATACATGTTACTGGAAGTATGAGTCAATGCTGTGAGAGGTAGAAATACCCTCAAATGTCAACTGACTAATAAAGACTGGTGAGCCTATATGGTAGAATATTTTTCAGCCATGAAAAGTGTTCATACAGTCTATATTATGAGTGATCCTTGAACAGAGTTTGTCAGGTGCAGAAAGCCATTCACAAAGGGCCATAAATTGCAACTAGGTGACACATCTGTGATGGGAAACTCCACAGAGACAGAAAGTAGGTGAGATTGTACAACAGCCATGAAATTGTCCATTCTAAATGTGTGAATTGTATGAAACCTCAATTAGGTTGTCATTAAAAAAATGATATCAATAAAAGTTTAGAACAGTTGTAGAAAAACAATCTATTAAAATTCACAAACTCAATCTCCTCAAATAAGTTCCAAAGGAACTGAAATCTGTAAGAGTTTTTTCAAAGCACAAAGTATCTTAAAGAATTTAGAGGTCCCAAATCTTGTGGTCCAAGGTACCAGGAACAGAGGGTGGCATTGAGTGTGAAGCTGGAAGCCAGTGAGTACCACACCTCTCCTCTGCCTGGCCTCTCCTTGCGTAAGCCCATTGTATGGCATTCTCTTAGGGCCTCCTGTTTCTGCACTGCCCTAGAGGAACAAACCAGGGTTAACACAAGCTTGCAAAAGACTAATCCAGGAGCAATCTTAGAGGAGCCCAGGAAGGAGGGGTAGGCGGACCTCTATCTGCCCTGGAGCAGTGTCTGGCCAGTGTTGGGTGGTGGTTATCTTTGGATGAAGCTCCTATGTAAGTATGTAGAGGAGGCTTCTGTCTGAGTTACAATTTCCATTGCTGTGAACAGAAACTGTGACTAAGGCCACTCTCATAAAGGAGGACATTTAATTGGGGCTGGCTTACTGGTTCTGATGTTCAGAGCATTAACATCATGGCGGGACACATGACAATCATCCAGGCAGGCATGGTGCTGGAGGAGCTGAGAGTTCTACATCTTGTTCCTAAGGCAACCAGGAGAAGACTGGCTGACTCTTCCACTCTGGGCAAAGCATAAGCATAGGACCTCAGAGCCTAGCCCCACAGTGACTCATTTCCTCCAACAATGACACACCTTTTCTAACAAGGATATACCTTCTAATAGTGTCACTCCCTGTGGGCCAAGCATTCAAACTCACAAGTCTGTGGGGGCCAGAACTTTTCAAATCACTACAGCTTGTCTGTGTGCCCAGAGAGCTGCCAGTCTGAACAGAGCCTGGGAGGAGTAAGAACCCTCAACAGGGCCAAGGCTTTCCTCAAAAGAATAGTTTAAGCTGGGTATACACACTTGCAATTTCAGCACTAGGAGGTGGAGGCAGGAGGATCAAGAGTTCTGGGTTATCCTGGGATGGATGAGATGCAGGGACAAAGACAGAAAAAGGAGCAAATGTGAGTCTATTCCATCTAAAGTTGAATGATTGAGCCTCTCCTTCATGTTCCATAGTGTGCAAATCCCTGACAATCCCAATACTAAAACAAAAACATATTCTGTGGTGTCAGCAGTGAGGGGACAGTCACCGCTCTGTGCTGTCACCTTCATCAGCCTCACAAGTCCTCTAATCTTTCAGGGAGCTCCTCTTGTGACTGATGGAGAAAAAGATTTCAGGCCTACCTAGCTTGAGGCAGAGTTGGCCATTTTTATTAAGGATCTTTCAGCATAGGCTCAATTGTGAGGGTTAGAAGGAAGACACCCAGAAGATTGGGAGACACACCCGAGTGTGGTACAGGCTCCTCAAGGGACAGTCATGGTTGACTGTCTTGCTGTTAGCCCCATACAACCTTTGATGGCTCTCAAACTTCATCTGCAAAGGTTGCTAGGAAATCTTTCCCCCTCTCCTCCTTTGTCTCTTGATATTAAAGATTATAGGGCAGCTCCAGAGATGGCTCAGACAGAGCCAGATCTGGTAGTAGAAAACTAGGAGCCACTAGAACCGAGTAAGGTATGCAGTATGCTTCCTTCCCTTGGGGGTTTTCAATGATGTTTCTAGAAAATTGCAGGCTCCCAGTTAACTGTGCCGAAATGTTGGTGAGCAGCTTCAACCAGACTTCAGAGTAGGGTTCCTTTCTTTTCTCCTGTCCCTGTGATTTTTCCTTATCTTTCTATCTTGCCTCAATGGGAGCCTAATAGGACATCAGTGGTTCTCAATCTTCCCAATGCTGCAACCCTTTTGTATAGTTCCTCTTATTGTGGTGACCCCCAAGCATGACATTATTTTCATTGCTACTTCTGTAATTTCACTACTGTCATGAATGGTAAGGCAAATATCTGATATGGAGGACATCTGCTAGACGACCCTGTGAGAGGGTCATTTGACACCGTCCTCCCTAAGAGGTCACCACCCACTTGTTGTGAAAGGCCGCTCTAGGATGAAGTTTTCGAATGCCCTCTTTGGTGGTTGAATGAGGCACCTCTCCCTCCTCTGTCAATGGTATTCTCACTGCAGGAGTTGGGCAGAGTAGACGAAATTACCAGAAATGGCAGCATTAGTTTGAGATGTGTGGGTCAACAGCATCTCTCTGATTTTAATTAGCCAGCCTTGCCTGTCATCTGTTGAGGCCATTTATGGTTGAATTTGTTGGGGGAGGAAGAGCTTCAGCTAAGGATAAAGAAATGCCATTGTTTTAGTCTATGGAACACGTAGGGGAACCCCTAGGTCCTTCCCCTGTGATTTTAGTCTTCAAGGTGAAGGCACACCTGCACTTCTCAGATACTCTTGTGTGTTTTTAACTTTAAAATGAATGTTATCAGGCCAGGTGTGGTGGTAAGCACCTTTAATCCCAGCAGGAGGGAGGCAGAGGCAGGAGGATCTCTGAGTTCAAGGCCAGCCTGCTTTACAAAATGGGTTTCCATTGTCTTAAAAAAAAAAAAAAAAACCAAAACCAAAACAAAACAAATCAAAAAGAAGTCAGTGGGCTTAGCCCACTAGCTCACGGTGCCACATTAAGTATTTAGATTGCTGAATGTTTGCTGATAGCTGAACACACAAGTAACCAGACCCAGATCCCAAAAGTGGTCAGAATTGCTCTTCCAGAAGCTTCCCAGCATCCCCTCCCTACCCTCAAGGATAAGATCACCTACAATGAGGGTCTCTGGGTACTGGGGACTTTATGAGAAGTACTTGTAAGATACAGCCACGATGCTTGTGAATTGCCTGATTGTGCTTGGTTCTCAATCTCCATGGAGTTGGCTCTCACCTTGGTACCCTCAGAGTCCTCTGAGAGGTAGCACATGAGTTTTGACTCAGGGATACCTCTGGAGCCCCACAGTACAAATGTCTGAGAAGCCCTCAGAGGCAGATTGTTCTTGAGTATCTCATTCTGTCTGGAAAAGCAGCCTGTCCTTGTCACCACTGTGCCTCCTTCAGGGACAGCATGTGACAGTAAAGCAGGAAGGTAGAGAGTAAGGTCTAAATGATCTTTAAAAATTAGGATATGAAACAACAAAAAGAGAAAGGCTGGAAAAACCTAAACAGAGGCCCACTAAATCCAACCCCTGGCATGGGCACAGAGGGACTCTCTTGTCTCAAGGTGGCCTGTGACTCATTGTAATATGAAAACATGCACCTCTGGTGGAGATTCATTGTATTGTTCTAATTTATTCTTGTTGTTGTGATGCTTTAACCAAAAGTAACATGGAGAAAGAGAGAGTTTATGAGACTTGTAATTCCACATCAAATTCGAGGCAGAAACATAAGGTGGGCCTGCTTGCAATTCCATGCCACATTACCTCCGTCTAAGCAGCTCACTTCACAGTCAATGAAGTACAGCAGGAACCATGGGAGAAGTGCTTGCTAGCTGGCTCACCAGCTAGTTTATACTCAACAATTTTCTTACACTGTTCAGAACCACCTGCCTAGGGAATAATGCCACCCACAGTGGGTTGAGCCTTCTTACATAAATTAACAATCAAACCAATTCCTCATGGACATTGTTACAGGCAGATCTGAGCTAGGCAATTCCTCAGTGGAGGCTCCCCTCCCAGATAATTAATTCTAGGTTGTATCAAGTTGGCAGTTAAAGCTCACTAGGATAGATGCTGAAGAAGCATGGTGTGTAAAGTCGTTATAGAAGTACACCTAATAGAGAGAGCATGCTCGGAAAACTGTGTTATACAAATGAGAGGGAAAATATTGGTCCTGTGAAATGTAAGACACCGTCTTCCCCATTGTTTGTGCATTAGGACAAGTTGAGTTGTTCAGCTTTGTGCTTCACCCCCTATGGAATATCTTTAAGAAACAAATCAACAAAGAAACAAAACTATATTGGCTTCTGTTATAACTGTGTTTCTCTGATTATTTTTATTATTATTATTATTATTATTATTATTATTATTATTATTATTATTATTATTATTGGACCCAAAAATCTAGAGTCCCACTAGAGATGACCCCTGTACTCCAATATTAACCAAGTGGCATGTCTGGGTCTCTGGACCAGGTGGAGACCTGACTAGAGCCCTGCTGTGACACTGGTCTTTATAGGTAGGCTAAAAGAGTTTAACTTTACTGTGCCCCATTATACATGAGACTTGGGCCTCCTAACTTGTTGCCAATCTCCCAAACCAGGTCCTCTCTAGAGTGTACAAACCTTTGGTGAAGATTTCCAGGTATGATCTGGTCAGACCATAGCCAGAAGGCTCCAAGTTCCTGTCAGACAGCAAAAATCTTCCCTTTCCCTACTAGTGACATTGTCACCAACTTGGAGGACAGTGGCAACTTGGGTCAGAAGGTGGTAGCTAAGAAAGAACCTTCTGGAAAGGAAGCACTAAGTCTCAGACCTCAAAATCTTCAAGGCTGGCTGGTGCAACAACTGTCCACTGAACTTTGCTTCTCACTATAACCTGGGACAGGAGCATGTGGCAGGGGCCTCCATGAGTTCTCTCTGAAGCTCTGAGATGCTCAGTAACTTGCCTAAGATCATACAGCTGAGAAGAGGGTGAGGCAGAATTAGAATCTAAGTCACAGCACAAAGGGGTAGCTGCTAGCCATACCGGAGAGCAAAGGTCAGAGGCAGAGACCCAGGACAAGACCATCAGGCTACTGAGCCTTCTCTGTTCAGTAACTCCTTCCACACTGTGCAGCCCTCCACACAGGGAGCTCTAGGGGTAGGAGCACAAGGTGCAGATGTCCCCTCCGTGTGTCTGTAGATGCCCCCACCCCCAGCAAGCCTAATGAGTGCTGGGTGAGGCAGGTCTCCTGCTGGTTCTTCTGTAGCCCGGTGGGTGTGGGAATGAGCCTGTTCATCTTTCTCTGATCTCTAATCCCCCTGAGATTGGGGGAGGAGAGAAAATGGTATTGCCCTCAATTCCCTCTGGCAGGACTTGGGGACAGGTCTCCATGAGTGGCTCACACCCATGATGCAGGAAGATGCCCTGTACCTAATTCATCATACAAGGTTCAGCCTGGGTCCCTCACTGTGAGCACCACTGTGTCTCCTGATGAGACAGGCCTGTCCCTCTCTTTCAGGCTCCAGCAGAGAGAGGTTTCCCTGGCTTCCCTGTCATCCCAAATATGAACATGCCCTCCTCTGCCTCTTCCTTTGTCTGCACAGTGAAAGCTCAAGGGTTAAGGAAGATCATGGTGCCTCTTTCATGGTATGGGCAAGGCTTAAACAGACCTTCCCAGCTAAACAAAAGGCCGGCGTATGTAAATTACTTTTATTTCTCTGTGTGGAAAGAGTCAAAGACTGTGAAATATATATATATATATATATAATGTGCAAAGGTTGTTTGAAACAATAAGTCAAGGGGTTAGAGGCTCTCCATTTGTACCAGAGTAATAAGTATTCTGTCTCAGAACTGGCTGATGGCTGAACTGAGAGCCAGTCCCCTGTAGATGTGCTGAAGGCAGCAGCTCCTCTCAGCGGAAGGCATAAGGGAAGGGAAGAGCTCAGTCTTCTCTCCAGTTTTGTTTCTTTGGTTTAATCATTGTTAATTTTTGAGATAAGGTCTTACAGTGTAACCCACAGTTGTTTAGAACTCTCTGGATAGCCCAAGTTCTCCTCAAGTCTTTGGCAATCCTACCCATGCTGAGATAAAGGCATGAACCTGCCTTCCAATTTGCCTATTTTCCGTTCTTTCTTTTTGTTTTGTTTTTCAAGGCAGGGTTTCTCAAAGACAGGCTTTTTCTGTGTGGTCCTGGCTGTCCTGGAACTCACTTTGTAGACCAAGCTGTCTTGGAAGCTGTGGGCTTAGCTGGATGTGATGGCTCAGGCCTTTAATCCTAGCACTCAGAGGCACACTGATCTCTGGTTTTGAGGTCAGCCTGGCTTACATAGCTAGTTCCAGTCCAGCTAGAGCTGCCTCAGATCTGTCAAACAAAACAAAACAAAAAGAAAGAAAAGAAAAGCTACGGGCTAGCAGGGTTTGCTTGTCCTCTTCATATATTCTCACCCTTAGACAGGGTGTGACCCATGGGAGGAGTGGTCTGAGTACAAGAATCAGGCCTAAGGAGCAGCTACCTCAAGCCACAGCCCTTGGCAAGTGCTACACTTACCTGTGGGCAAGGTTGGCCATCCCTGCCAAAGAGAGGAGATCTGAGCTTTTAAAGTGCAGAGAAGACCAATAGCTAAGACTGGGACTTCCCATGACCACCCCACACAGGGAAGCGATGGAGAAACACCTCCCTCAGTGTGTGATGGTAGTAGTAGGGGCTTTTTTCATTTTTTTTAAAAGGGATGTTGTTCTCAGCATGGGCACCTACCATCCTCACCTCATCTAACACTAAATATCCTCTAGACTCCCATTCACGTGACCACCTCACTCTGGGTTTGGCAAAGGAATTTTGAGGAGACAAATATTGGGACTGTAACCATGGGAAAAAATGAAAGTCAATGATTGGCGTTCAGGAACGTGAACAGAAGAGGAAAATTCACGACGACAGCTACTCAGAAGAGCTTTTCAAAGTAGTCAGGCAATTGTCCTTAAGCAGGGAACCACACATCACAGCTCTGGTCCCTCCACCTGTGGCCCAGCATCTGGCATACCTACACTGGATAAAGGTACTAGGCTTTATCCAAGGCTTGCCATACTGACTCTGGATCTGTGGGCATGTCCATTCCTCTGATGCCTTCTTTTCTATGACTCCTTTGGTCAAACAATCTCTGTTCCTCCTCAGAATCCAAACTCTGCTTTCTAGGATGTTCCTGTACTTGTGTCTCTGAATTATAATTCCTACTTTTTTTCAAAGTATATGTATCCCCCAAAGTCACAATTCCTAAGTCACAATTCTTAAAGCCACAGATAAACCCTTCTTTTCTTAAGGTTGAGAGTTTTTTAGTCAGGATTCTCTAGAGGAACAGAAACAAGGGGACAAATTTGTAATATATATATATACAAATTTGTATATATATAATAATATATATGACATATGTAATCAGTAGTTATTAAGTGAACTTTAAAACAGTAATGTTGGCCAAATCACACCTGAGATGCTGAGAACCCCATGCTTGGTCCTTGAGGCTGGGTACCTCCATCTATTGGACCAGCTGTCTCTCATGTTAGGGGCAATGGTTGATAGTCATTCAGTATATGAGGTGGAGTGCCTCAGTAATCTGGCACACTTCCTTTCTTCAGCAAGTACCCTTCGCTCCAGCAGTGATTATGTTCAGCCTCTCAGAGCATCTAGCCTCTCCCTGCCCTTGCTGGTTGCATTTCAAAGCCTCTAAGAAAGCCAGAAACTGGAGAAGGAGGAGGTAAGGGGGCTTCCTGCCTCTCATTTTTGAATCCTGCTCCACTTCTGTTGCTTCTTCTTTCCCTTCCCAACATCCTTGCCTCAATTCCTGGGAGAATCTTCTGTTCTGACCTCTGTCCACCTGCCTCTTAACTTTTTTTCTTTTTTCCTGGAATCTTCACATCTGTGCATTCCTTTGGAAGAGGCTTCACATTCTCTGGAGCTTGCACCTTCCAGCCCTGTCCAGCCCTGACCAGTCCTTCTTGTCAGCCTTGACTGATCTGAGCAGGAAGTACTCCTCAGCCTTAGGACAGCCCTTCAGGCACCAGGACCTTCCCCTACAGACACTGGGAAGAAAGCTCTTCGGGGATAATAGACAGAAAATCAGTATATCCTGGGGGCCCAGAAGATGTCCACACTGAGACCACTGTAATGAAACACATTGTTTGCCGTGCTTCTGCTGACACCCGAGATGTGTGTGTACTTGTGGGCAGGAGGATGCATGTATGTCTCTATATAGGCCATACAGATGTTGCTTCTGAGGCCCTTGACTTTTGAGGCAGAGTCTCTCTTTGGCCTGGAACTCACCAAGTGGGCTAAGATGGCCAACTGACAAGTGTCCTATCTCTGCCTTCACAGTGCTGGGATTTCTAGCCCCATGACACAACAAACTTTTTTTTAATGTAGGTTCTGGGGAATGAACACAGGTTCTTACATTTTTGCAACAGGTACTTTATTGACTACCTCTGGGCTCTTCCCTTCCTATCGGATGCTTTTCTGTTTTTTGTCATAGTTTTGGTTTATTGATTGTTTGTTTGTTTGAGATAGGATCTCGCTACATGGTCCTGACTGGCCTGGAATTTGCTGCGTAGCCCAGGTTGGCCTTTGATTTGTAGGAATCTCTCTGCTTCTGCCTGTCCTCCTGCCCTGCCCCCTCTCCCACCTCTGCCTTGTATTGGAATTACAAATTTGAACCACTACATTCTGCCTCCATATTGACAACTTTAAAAATACCCTTTTTAAGGTCCTACCTGGTCCTTCTAGTCTCCTCTTCATCCACCCTCACCTTTCTTCTCTCAGCTCTGGTGCCAAAGGGAATAGCCCCTTCCCTGGAATCAGAGTCACTTAAGTAAATGTGACTGAGTACTTACTTTATGCTGGGTTGTGAGAAGTAACTCCCCATCTGTGACTGTTCGGGGCACTACCGATATAACAAGGCCCCAGATATGGACTGCTGCTCCGTGCTCAGCCTTACCTTGCCCTATCACCTGCTCCTGGCCCAAGGCTGTCACTGCCTTGTCCTTTCTATGATGTCTCTCCAGCCCTCTACCTTCCCTGTTTACACACGTATCATGAGTACCTTCTAAGCTGACAGGTTCCATGGGGGAAATGACACAGGCCCAGATCTGTAGTAGACCCATGACCCATCACCAAAGCAACCAAAGATTGCCTCTGTTCACTCAGGCCTCTGTTCCCCATATACAAGGTTGGACAGTTTGTAACACCTAGTCCCATCCTTGAGCCACCATCCACTAGGGGGTCTGGAAAGGGGTCCCCCAGCTTCTGCCATTTAAAGATGAGGGAGCAGAGCCTGCACCAGCCTAACCACTTAAGGTCATCCACAGCCTTATTTCTGGGGTCCCCAGGCATCTGTCTGGTTACAGACTCCTTTCCCCTCTTCTCTAATAGCAGGGCCAGGGTGCAGAGACCACCTCTTTGTCAAGACAGACATTACAACTCCACCATAGTGCTTCTTCCTTTAAGCCTGAACTGGACCTTGCTGTCCAGAACAGATCCTCTGGGCTTCAGCATAGATCAGACATCTTGTGGATAGATCCCATTTGCCATTCGGAAGCCTGGCCAAGAAGTCAGTGAGCAATGGCACTGCTGGAGCCTCACACTTAGCTTTCATCCTCTCTCAGAGATGCTGAATCCATCAGCTGACTTGAAGCATTAATCCCCCTCTCTCCAACTCCCCCCAACACCATTTTACTCTGTCAGCAGCCCTGGGACTCCTTATGTCCAGCTTTTGCTGTCATGGCAACTCCTCAGATGTCTCCCTCCTGTGGGATGGAGTGAGGGGGAAGTATTTGTGGGGCTGCCCCTACATTCCAAAAGCATGAGTCTATATCTCCCCAAACCCATCCTTCTGGGTACTCGGCTAGAAGGTGAGGACCTCCTGACTTCATATCTGCCCTCTCCAGCTTGCTGTTTATGAGGTTTCTGTGGTGACTAAACTGAAGAGAGCCACATTCTCAGGCCTCCCAGTGTCTGGGATTGTGGTAGAGACATTCTGGGAAGGTTCTGATGCAATAAAGGCAGGTTTTGGCTATTGAAAAGGTGAATCTTTTCTTTCTCAAAGTATATCATAACAATAGCCAATGTTCTATTCTTATCAAGTGCTTAATAAATGGCATCTCACTGAAGGTTCAGGATGTCAAAATATAGACAAGCCTAGGGAATAGCTTAGCAACTAGGGACTCCACTTGGTTTGGGCTATGTACCAATATCTCTGCTAATAATACACTCAGCAGCCAACACAGTAATTACCTGCAGGCACGTGCATACATACCACTCTCTGAGCAATGCACCTAGCAGCCTGACACCAACATAGGACTCCTACTTGCACTGAGATGTACACTTACCTCTTTCTGAACAGTGGAGTAAGTTTTTCATCCCCATAACAACTATCAAACTTGGAATCCATTTAACAGAGCTCTAGTTATGTATTGACACAAAAGTAGGGAGTATATTCTGGTGTAGGCTAGTTTTGGGTATATACACAATAAGGTGAACTTTGTCCTCTGAGTGAGCTTTTAGGCATAGGATTCCCTGTTTAACCATCATATGCTTATATATAATTGAGCAGGTATATGATTAAAATCAGATGAATTATGGGAAGAGATCTGCACTGTGAGCAGAGATTTGCATAATCCAAACCTGTCAATCAAAATGAAGAAACACCTATGCTATATACCTTAGTAACCAACCTCCTCCCTCTCTTAAACTTCATCAAAGAAAGCCCTAAATGAGGGCTTTTGAGTACTCATTCACTCTTGCAGCCCTGATATGAATACATATCAGTTTTGATAATGTATTCAAACTGTATTTTTTTGTTTTGAATACATTTCCCTTGTTTTGAAAATCTTGCGTGCCTTTAATTCATTCTTTAAAAACACATCAAAACCTTGGAAGCACCTGGCCCAGATCCCATCCTCAATGACAATCCCATGTTCTTTGCTCCGCTCAGGGAGGAGCCTTCCTGCTGTTTCATCTTCCTCTTCCAGCCTCATGGTCACTATCACCTCACATATGTCCCCAGTCCCCCTCTTCCAAGCCTCACAAGGTGTTCAGAAGTTCCTGATAATCTCAATAAGAGAATAAATGAATTGAGGTGGTGCTTCATAATACCAGAGCAGTTACACACACACACACACACACACACACACACACACACACACACACACACACACAACAAGGTCTTATTTAATAACCCAGGCTGGCCTTGAACCTTTTGTCTCAAGCTCCTCAGTGTTTTAGATTACATACCCCACACAACACCTCATCAGAGTAAATTCCTTACTGGTAGGAAAAGGAATGTCAGATACAGAGCTGGCAGTCTCACTCCCTTCTTGGGACAAACAGTGGCTCCTGTGTCTGGTGGAGCCACTAAGGCTGAGTAGCTGTATCTGGCCACTTTGGAATTCTTGGACAGTCACAAGTTTTGAGCTTGGAGACCTGAGGCCAGAACCTCCATGGACAAAGTAAAAGGTTTGAGATCCACTGGCTTTTCTATGAGGACACCCCTCTCTATCCTGGGGACCATGTCCATGAACATCTGTGGTTGGTCAAAGAGTGACCTGAAAGTGTGGTTGAGGAAGATGGCCCATTGTCCATTTACATGGCCCAGGATGCAAGAGTCTCCAAGGAGACTCTGGCTTCTTCTTTCTAAGGCTAAGTAACATCAAATGTGGGCCAGGATGAAGAAAGGGAGAGAGGAAGAAAACATGGCAGGGGACCCAACTAGAGCCTTAATGTCTCTCTGCATTAAAACAATCATTTCTCTCAGGGCAACAAGACGTTGGTCACTAGCTGAGACAGCAGAGTAGCCATAACTATGGGAATCCCAAGTGCAGCTCCCTGCAGCTGATGGCTTTGTGAATATCCCAAATATGGGTCAAGACAGGAAACAGCACCTTCAATCGCTATGTCCAGCCAAGTTTCCCCAATGGAGTAACATCATACTCTGATCTCATGTCCACCAAGCACACAGATCTGGAGGATTCTGAGAGTAGGGTCTTTTGTCCTGAAACAGTCCCTAAGCAGGAGGAACAACATCTGCAGGGCAGCAACACAGGGGTTATTACTCTATAGCTGTGATGTCTCCTCCCCTAGAGCACTCTGTAACCCTGAGGTCTGAGCCAACAACACACAGAAATCACAGCACTTCACAGTGCACACATACATTTACAACCAGGGCGAGCACCACGGGGAGTGCCCTGTTCTTGGCGGGCTCTGCAGTTAATTTAACGTGATGCTTCTGCCTCTCTGAGATTCTTCATCAGTTTTCAGCGAGAGGCCCGGCACATTCCTATTGCATAGGGCCCTGTACATTATTGAGACTTGTCCTCTGTATTACATCAGCTCCACAGTCCCCACAGCTGGGGGGGGGGGTGGGTCATAGAGGAGCTGAAAGGAATCGTCACCCTGTTTCATGCTTCACAGATGCAGAAACACACCAAGCAGGGAGATTCACAAAACCAAGATGGGCAGGGAACTCACAGGTATAGCCAGGACCTCCTAAGTTCCTTGAAATCTCGCAAGGGTAGCCAAGTTCCCCCTCCCACTGAGTCTGGCTGCCTTCTCTTTCCTAGTTCTTTCTCAATCAATGCTCACAGCATTCTTACCCAGCAGTGACCTCTATCCTGCGTCTTCCTTGATCTCATTGCATTAAAAAAAAAAAAAAAAAAAAAAAAAAAAAGACACAGTTTTTGCTCACCTGCCAGCCAGAAGTTACTGGGTGTTAGACCCCCTCATAAGCTCTTCGGTTTCTTCCTTTCCCATCCGCCGTCCTGTCCAGGTACCTCAGTGCTGGTATGTGTGTTCCCACATAAGTGCACAAGCTCCTGATCTGTTCCTAAGAACTACAGCCTGGAAAAGCTTCCCTGGGAAACATTCCTGACCTTCAGACCTACCTTGGCTATAGTTGGCCCCATTCCTGGGACAGGCACTTCCTGTCTGGGTGTTTACTTTGCTGGGTGCCATGAGCCCAGGCAGGGAGGCAGCCACACACCTTCCTAGAAGCCAGGCAGGAAGGGAGGTGCCACTGAGAGGCAGGTTGACTGCAAGGTAATATCGGAAGCTGATCAAAAATGGACTCCTCACAACTGGCTGACCTACCCCCTGGGTCCGAGATTGGGTAAGTGTTTATGGTGCTCTAGAGTTCTGGTCACTTTTGTGTGAGTATGTATACATGTGTACACAAATGTGTGCACACGCACATACATGCACACAACTCAGAGGTGAACACCAGGTCTCTCTCTATTATTGCTCTCTGACTTATCTTTTTTTTTCTTTATTTATACAAGTACACTGTCACTGTCCTCAGACACACCAGAAGAGGGCATCAGATCTCATTATAGATGGTTGTGAGCCACCATGTGGTTGCTGGGATTTGAACTCAAGGCCTTTGGAAGAACAGTCAGTGCTCTTGACCACTCTTTTTTTTGAACCAGAACTCACTAATTGGCCAGGTTGCATCATTAGCCATCCCCCAAATCTCCTGCCTCAATCTTCCCTTATGGGGATTAAAGAAACACACTGCCAGCCAGTTGTTTTTTGGTCTGTTTGTTTGTTTGTTTTATATGTGTGACGGTTGTGAATCTTCTCAAGTTCTAGTGCACATATGACAAGCACTTTGCCAACTAAGCCAGCACTTCTAATCACTTCTTTACACGGCCATCAGGGCTCAGCTTGACAGCTCCCAGGCAGGGGACACCAGCTGCTCTATTCGAGAGGTCTTAATCAATTGTTACTATTATAGTGCATTATGATTAGTGACGGCTTCCTTCTGCCTGCTGTTTACTGAGCGGCAAGCACTGAACTAAGCATATTGCATAACCTCTCTGGGTAGCTCTGAGCTCTCACTACAAGCTGAGAATCGGGTCCACTTTAAAGACGCATATGCTAATAGACATCGATCATCTCACCCAAGGCCACATAGATAGGAAGCTGCCCCAAGATTTAAACCCAGACCAGCTGGTACCAAAATGGCTCTTAACCCATTGCCTTCATTCATCAGTGTTAATAACTACACCACCTGAATTTATGTAAGCCCCATAAGAGCCATTGTCTTTGTGACCTACCGCTGGTAATAAATTAACCCAACCTGTACTGCCAAGAAGCAGGGCACACTTGTCATCTGGGTTTCTGTGAATCAGGAATCTGGGCAGGGCTTGGCAGTGTTCTCTGTTCAGGGGTTCTCACTGGCTAGAGGCAAGGTGGCTGAGGGCCAGGGTTCCTCTTTACAAGCTGTGTGGGGAAGGCTCCTCTCCCAGGCCTCATGGGGTTGTTGGCAGGTCTGCACTCCTCCTTGGGGATTGCTGGACTGAGGGCCCAGTTTTCTGGTGGATATGGCTGGACACTCTGCTGTTTTGTTTGTTTGCCTCTCTGCCATGACACCTAGCTTTACTGAGTCTGCAGGCGATTTCAGAAGATCTCTCTCTATGACCCCCCCCCACCTCTCTTGCTCACACACACTCTCTCTTTGCCTTTTTGTCTCTGCACTCACACACACACACACACACACACACACACACACTGTTTCTTTCTCTTCCAGGGCATGCTCACCTATGGAAGTCACAAGTTGACACTGGGTGTCTTCCTTGATGAGTCTTCACTTTATTTATTGAGGCAGGGTCAGTCATTAGACTCAGAACTAGTCAATTCCAGCTAGTCTAGCTAACTAGCTTTCCCTCAGGAATCACCTCCCTCTGCCTCCTGAGTGCTGGGAACACCCAGACCCACCTAGCTTTTGTGTCCTGGGGACCTAAATCCTATCCTCATGTTTGTCTGCCAAGCACTTCCTCAACTGAGCCACCTCCCAGCTCCGCAGACTTCTGTGATGTGCCCGTGGAAATGACATTAAGTGGCATTTCATCACTTAGCCATGCTCTGCTTGTCAGAGAGCAGCCATTAGCTACAGCCCACATGTCACAGTAGGGCACGGATGCAGGAAGTGGGCATCGCTGAATCTCAGATGTCTGCCTAGCATGACATCCAATTGCCACCAATGTTGGTTCTGGATTTTGCCACTGAAAGCTGGATGGAAGTAATCTTTCATCCACTCGTTCCTGCTTTTTAAAAAATAAAGCATATATATTCTAATTAACTTACAAATCAAATATTACACAGTTACATTAATTCAGTCACTCAAACATTTTCACAGTCCCAAACCCAAACTCTCAATATATACATATACACATACATATATTGAGAGATATAGATATATACATAGATTAGATATAGATAGGTACAGATATATCAGTGAACTTTTATTCATTTAGAATGGTCATAGGGCTTAACTTAAGAGTTTTACACTTTCACTATCAAATGCATTTTTATTCACTAATTCATCAATACACACTCACAAAAAAAAAAAAAAAAAAATCAGTAACTCTGAACAGGCTAAAACTCCAGATCCTACTTCACAGATATTTGTACATCCATGTTTATTGCTATTTTGTAGCAACGAGGGGGGGTAACCTAAATGTCCACCAACAGAGGGAGAGATTATGAAACCGGGTGCATACACAAAATGGAATATTATTGGGTATTGAGAAAAATGAAATTTTCAGGGAAGTAAATGGACTCAGAGAGAACAATGTTGAGTAAGGAGGCTACCAAGACTCAGAGAGAAGAAAAGACTGTGTGTTCTTCCTCATATGTGGGTCCTAGCACATAATGCACACATGTGTATATGCAAACAGGTATGATTCCATGAATTAATTTATCTAAATCTCCATTGTCTTATAAGGAAGCCAGATATACAGAAGGTCACATACATTTTCCCGAGCATTCAGAAATGCTGGTTATGTATTTCTGTAATAAAGGCATATTTCTGCTCTAAAGCAAGGTCAGCCTCCGAGTGCCACAAATTAATAGCTAACCGTAGTTACCCTGGTGAACTATTACATATAATCTCAAGCGCTTGTTTTATGTATTTGATTTAAAGGTTTATTTATGTGTCTCTCTTTGTGTATGATATATCCATGTGGGTGTCTTTAAAGGTCAGAGGAGTGTGTTGGATCCGATAGATCTGTAGTTATAGGTGGTTGTGAGTCACCTGATATAAGCGCTGGGAACTGAATCAGGTCTTCTGCAAGAGCAGCAAGTGCTCTTAACCCCTGAGCCATCTTTCTAGATACCCTCCTCTCTTTGCCTCTGTCTCTCTCCCTCTCCCCCTCCCTCCCTCTCTTTCTTTCAAATCTGCATATATGTCTGATGTATATGCATATGTGTGAGAGCATGTTCATGTGTAAATATGGGCACGTGTGTGCTGTGGCATGTGAGTGTCAGGCCTCACCTTCCCTGTTGTTCCAGGCATGATCTCTTGCTGTTCACCAGTGCACAAATCAGACTAGCTGGCCCTCCAGCTTCCAGAGA
Source organism: Micromys minutus (assembly GCF_963924665.1). Lineage (NCBI taxonomy): Eukaryota > Metazoa > Chordata > Mammalia > Rodentia > Muridae > Micromys > Micromys minutus. The sequence continues at coordinate 35,991,318 of NC_137954.1, forward strand.
GTCTCTGTCTCTGCTTTCTGCCCCACCATAGGAATGCTGGGATTTCAGATGTATGTTGCTGTGTCTGGCTTTACACGGGCTCTGGGGGTCTGAACTCAGGTCCTCACGTTTGCACGGCCAGTGTCTTGTTCACTGAGCCGCCCCCTTCCTTTTATTTGTTTTAAATAAATGCCCGTGAGAACACAAGCATCTCAGCCTTGCGGGACGCAGCAGGAAGCTTGCAAAGGACTTACAGTACGGAAGTTAAAGATGTCCCAGGCTGAGGCAAGAACTAGAACCACTTACAGGAAATGGAAGCATACGCTGGAACCACATGGGATCTAACTCTTTGCCACTCATGATAATCAGAAATCTCAACATGGAAACTGAGAAAGATATTTGAGAGTCTTGGAAGCCTTAAAAATAGAAAGAGGCAACTATGGGGAAGGTCTCTATAACCAGGAACAGCAGTAAGAGCAATGTCACTTCTGAAAGATGAGGCGACACATAAAAAAAACTGTAAAACACTTGAGGTAGCCTCCCATGAAGGGTGACAAACAGGGAAACAGAAATGACAGAAAAACAGAAAACACAGATTCTAAAAGCAGGTGTGTGAAATTTTTACCTCTAGTGTGTTCCAGAGTATGGAAATTAAGTGTGTTTTTTCCATCAGATAATAATAACTGAGCAAGCTAGACATCCATAAATACTGGAGCTGACTGGAGGTTAGAACCGACTGTATGTGAAGGCGGCAGGTGTTCTGCTGGGATTACCAACACAAAGCACCGAAGTTAGAGGCCAGAAACAAGAGAGCTTTATTGTCTTACAGCCATAGAGGTTCAAAGTCCAAGGTAAGGACCCACATAGGTTTGGTTGCTTCTGAGGTCGGTTTCTTTTGAAGTCTAGAACTGAATTGGATGCAGGTGGATGCCTGGATTCTCTATGATTTTTCTTCTGTTTGCCCAAATCTGCTGTGTAATATTCTCTCCTTAACGGGCACCAGCCAGACTCCAGCTCATACCTCATTTACTCTTTTCTTTTCACAGACTCATCTCCAAGGACAGTCAGTCACACACTGAGGTACTACAAGTTGGGCCATAGGGCACCAGCTTAGGAACTGTTAGATTCAGTTCAGCCCATGATAGTCCAACCTCCTTGTTTTTCTGGTAAATCCATTTTCTACAGATTTCTGACAGTGTGATATTGGTCCACTTGCCTTGTTTTCTCTTTAGTAAAACAGATGTGGCAAACATCTGTGTCATAGGATTGCTGCTAGACTTATACAAATTTATGCATATACAATTTTTATTTGTAATAAAATAAACACAGGGCTGAGATGACGACTCAGCGGTTAAGAACACAGGTTGTTCCTCCCAAGGACCTGGATTGATTCCCAGCATTCACACTGCAGCTCACAACCATCTGTAACTCCTCTTCTGCCTTCTGCAAGTACCAGGCACACACGGCATACATGTGTGCATGCAGGTGAACACTTCATCACATAAAATAATAAAATAAAATAATTAAGTCCAAAAAATATTTAAAGACATAAAGGAGGGGAGCCTATAAAACAAGAATGAAATTTTTCTGTGGCTTCAGAAGCCACTCTGGGAGCAGAAGGGTGACAGTCAATCTTCTGTATCTTTTTCCTTGCTGACAAAAGACAGAGTTCTCGAGTAGGAGGGGCGGTAAGATTCTATCTGTTGGCCAAAGACAAGGCTTTGGATCCCCTATGGTAGGAACTGGCTGAAATCTCTGCGTCATAAGTTTAGTCTGAAGTTGTTCTACATCTTAGAGAACACAGATTTTACAAGATTAAAGAATGATATTTCAGCAAAAGTAACCAATAGCCAAGAAGGGATAAGAGCCAAGAAAGCCTTGGCTGTATTTTTCAAAGCTACCCTTGTATAGTAGCTTACACTGGGAGACTGTGTAATCCCTTGTACAATTAAATATTTTATGTTAATTTTTTTAAATAGCAGATTCAGAAAACAAAGGAGAAATTCTAGGACTAAAAATATTAAAGAAAATTCTAACTTGCTGTGGTGGTACCATCTTCAATAATGACATTCAAGAGACCAAGATAAGCAGATCTCTGTGAGTTCCAGGGCAGCCTGGTCTACATAGCAAGCTCCAGGCCTCCCAGGGCTATGCAGTGAGACCCTGTCTTAAAAGAAAAATCTGAGCTAGACACAACTTTATTAGACAAAAAATATAGAAAATGTCCAACACCCACCACCATATATATCAGGAAAACACAGCAGCCGTTTACCAGGGTTTTCCAGGCCATTGGGAGGGAGATCACCAGGAACAGAGGAGATGAGGAGCCGCAGTGTTCAAAGAAATAACAAGTGAGGAGTTTTCAGACTTGAAGAAAGAGAGTGAGTTTCGAGTTTGGAACTCACGCTGAGTCCTAGACCTGTTCAGAGGGGCTCTCACCTGAACTCACATTCAACCCAAAATGAAGCCACAGGACACCAAAGATGAAAAGAAAAACCTCAAATACCTTCAAAGAACTGAGAGATTCCATCAGTCACTGACCTCAGCCAGCCAAGCACTGTCCCGTCACCAGGAGGCTTGCGTACTGTACTTCCTCCCTTTCAGAGAGCTCTCTGCTGGCATGTTCTGTCTCTGCCTTGTGACATTCTTCTTTTCTTCTCTGGGCTGCCTCAAGAGGTCCTCCTGACCCCCCTTTCCCTCTCAGTGAGCCATGGTAATCTGCCCTGCTATTGTCCCTGCCTCTTCTCCCTCAATTCCTCCCCCATAATTAGGCAGCCCCGAGACTCATCTGTGACATTCCTGCTTCTTGCTTCCCAGTGAGTGTGGTGCTAGCTACACTCATGCATAACAGAATTTTGTTGAAGCAAATTTTGAGTTTAGATTAAGAGATTTTAACACAGAGGTGAAGCACTGGGGTTAGAAGAAAGAAGGGCATTAAGGGAAAAAGTGGATGTGGGCATCTCAAAAGCGAATCACCCTCTGAATGTCCTTGAACACTTAATCTATTTCTCCTTTAGACCTAAATATAAGTTTGGGAATCAAGCCCATATGTATAAGTTTGTTATTTTTCTCACTTGGTGATTCTGCTAGGAAAGAGTCAACAAGTACCCTTAAGCCATACTTCTATGTTCAGGAAGAACCATAAGCCTCTTTCTGCCTTATCTATTGGTTGGAGATGAGGAAGCTTCAAATTTCCTGTAACAGAAGTTGGCTGGATCCCTTCGTAAGGAGCTTGGTTTCAAATTGTCATGCACTGTAGCGGTAAATTAGTTAAACCGTTTTGGCTCCCAGCAGGTTGTGCGCAAGAGCTACACAGGCCCAAGAGCTCTCTGGATTCACAAATGAAAGACACACACAGACACACACACAGTAATTTTGATATACCTTGTCTGGGCACTTCTAAATTTCCCTGAGGCTAGTAAACACTCCCTCCTGTATTCCTTCGGTAACATCTTTTTAAAATCTGTATCTCATCTCTACTACCCCAGACTCAATCAGGGCCACTGTCCTGGATCCTTACATGTTGTGGGGGGAGCTTTAAGTTTTGTCTTTCTGCTTCCCCATTTCCCCCCTCCCCCTTGAAATCTAAAAGTCCTGTCTCTGTTTTTCTGCCCAGCTACTGGCTGTATGACAATTCTTTTTTTGTTTGTTTGTTTGTTTTGTTTTCTTTATTTCTTGGACTTCATACAGTCTGTGAGTTGTTTCTGGGGCAGTGCGAGCCTCTGGGGTTAGTATCCCACTATCAATGACTGCATATTATGTCTGTTCTTTTGTGACTGGGTTATCTCACTCAGGATGATATTCTCTAGATGCAACCATTTTCTTAAGAATTTGGTTAAGCCATTGTTTCTGATGGCTGAGTACTCCATTGTGTAAATGTACCACAATTTTGTATCCATTCATCTACTGAAGGACATCTGGGTTCTTTCCAGCTTCTGGCTATTATAAATAGAGCTGCTATGAACATTGTGCTGCATGTATCTTTGTTGTATATTGGAGTGTCTCTGGTGTATATGCCCAGAAGTGGAATAGTTGGATCTTCAGGTAGTACTATGTCAAATTTTCTGAGGAATCGCCAGACTGATTTCCAGAGTGGTTGTACCAGCTTACAACCCCATTAACAGTGGAGAAGTGTTCCTCTTTCTCCGAAACCTCGCCAGCATCTGCTGTCATCTGAGTTTTGGATCTTGGCCAATCTGACTGGTGTGAGGTGGAATCTCAGGGTTGTTTTGATTTGCATTTCTCTGATGGCTAAGGATGTCGAGCACTTCCTTAGATGTTTCTCAGCCATTCCATATTCCTCAATTGAGAACGTTTTGTTTAGCTCTGTACCCCATTTTTTAATAGGGTTGTTTGATTCTCTGGTGTCTAGCTTTTTGAGTTCTTTGTATACCTTGGACATTAGGTCTCTATCTGATGTGAAGTTGATAAAGATATTTTCCCATTCTGTTGGCTGCCGTTTTGTTTTCTTATGACAATTCTTTATTAGCAGTCGAAGCCAGCTGGGGGCAGGGACCCTCAGGTCTGGAAGTATGATATTTTTGGGGAGCTGAAATAAGACAAAGCATTAGATACCATCTCCAACATTGTACCCAGAAGACACAGATGTTTACAGGGTGTCCTTGGAGCCCAGAGGCAACACTGATTCTCTGAAGCTAGAGTTAGTTGTAGGTGGTTGTAAGCACCTCGATATGGGTGCTGGGAATCGAATCCCAAGCACTGAGCCATCTCTCCAGGTCCTAATTTAATTTAAAAACATTTACAATATCATATTTATATATAATCCACTGTGCTTTCATACATCCCAGCTTCCCTTATCCCCTCCAACAAATGTGTCACTCATTTCTCCCCAACTAGTTTCTCTTCTACCCTAAAGCCTCCCCTCCCTCCCTTTTCTTATCCCTTCCTCCCCCTTCCCCTTCCTTCCCTCCATCTCTTGTCCCCTGGCTCCTACAGTCCTTCCATCTATACCCCCTTCCCCATGTGATACAGATGTCCCATTTAGGGCTAATCACTGAGCTGCCACTTAGGTCTTTAACCAGTTATGGGTCCCTGCTTTTACCATCCCTTTAAGATTATCAGGGTCAGCCTTGTTCCAGTTCTTGAGACTGCATTATAACATGTAGTTCAAAGGGACGCTACGGGGTGGGAGGAGGTGGCAGAGAGAAGTACCAGGACCTTGGGGGTGGAGAGAAGCGTCCCTATCCCCTGCTTTGGGTCCTCAAAATCAAATGGCTTGGAGCTCCGCTTTCCAGCAACCTATAAGTCCCTGGCAGGTCTGGCACAGTCCCAGGAGAATTGGAAAGACTGCTTTGAAAGTGTAGATCTTCTGCAGTTACCTTGTCCGGGGTTTAAATCAATTGCCTACCACGTCCCTGCTACGAACATGTGAGAGGTTATGTCTCTTCCATCCATGGAATAAGGTCTGCTGCCTCCTTAAGAGCTCTAAAAATAGGCCAAGCTATTGGGCAGAGAAAGAGCTGGCTCGTGTGAATAGCTGGCTTTGGTTTCTTTTGCTTTAAATCACAGTGCAGGTTAAAAGTAAGAACAAATGGGTCTTCCCTCCCTCGTTTGGATTACTAGCTCAAAGGGACTGTCTTGCCTGAGGAATTATCTGCACACTCCCAGGGATAGGACTGTCTGCAGTAGGTGAACAGAGAAGACTTGAGAGGAAGCAGAGGTGAACATATCACAGCCATAGAAAATAAGGAGCATTGTAAATTAGGAATGGCTTGGCCCTGGCAGCCTGCAGAGATGATGGGCGTGAGGGGCCTCATGGACAACAAAGCCAGCATTTGTGGTGCCAGTGCCCAAGCTTAGCAAAGCCATGCATCTGTCTGAGTCTGTCATTCCAGCCATTCTATCTGGGGCAGCTGGGAAAGTGAAGGAAGAAATTACAGGAAAAAAAAAAGGAAGATGGGATGGTGGGAGAGCCGGAAAGTCTAGGGCGTGCCACTATAGGACCCCAAGCAGCCACGTGGGCAGGGCTATCTTTACTGGTCTCTACCTATGGCCATTTAGGCATTTGTGTAAAAATGGGCCCCTGTTTATGCTGTGGCATTCAGCATAGTGGTACCCCTTCCAGACTCAGCTCTGGGTTGCTATGGGCTCTGTCCATGCCTACGAATAGACCACCCTCAGCCCCATGCAGGTGCCTTTCAGTTCTGAAGGCTTGGCTGCCGTTGACTCTTGCATCAGCTTGTTTGCCTCTGAAGAAGCTTGGGTAAGGTCCCTAGGGGAGGAGAAAAGTCTTGGGAGTACTGACTCCTGTCAGCAGATGCCAAGGGAAGGAAAGACAGAAGGGAAAAGGAGAGGTATCCCCACACTAGCTGTCTCTCATGGAGATTGCCCCCAGGAAGTGAAAGGGAGAAGAAAGAAAGAAGAAATAGCCCAGACCCTACTTTCTGGCTGTGCCAACTGTCAAAGGCACAGAAAGGGAGTTGGGAGGGGACACCCACTGAAGTTTCCAGGTTCTCCAGTCCCAGGACAAGGAACAGCACCAAGGACACATGGTAGGGAACAAAAATAGTTTATTAAGAGAGAGAAAGAAAATTCTGATGATGCGAGTGGGCCAGTGAGCGGGGTCAAGCGTCTCGTGATCCTTTGTAGGTGTTTACACGGCACCAGCCATTTTGGTTCACTGCAGGCATTTCTTAGCGTGCTGTGTTTGTTACACGTGGCCTACGTAGGGAAAGTTCTTCAGTCTTTTTATACCAACTGGCTTCTTTCTCGGATCTTGATGTCTCTCTGCATGCCTTTATTCTTCTGTTACATAAACTGACAATGAAAGTGGTATAAGATGGAGGAGCACAAGGTCAATAGCCAGGTAGTGGTGGCGGCGGCAGTGGTGGCTGAACCCTTTAATCCCAGCACTCAGGAGGCAGAAGCAGGTGCATCTCTGTGAGTTCGAGGCCAGTCTGGTCTACAGAGTAAGTTCCAGGACAGCCAAGGCTACACAGAGAAGCCCTGTCTTGACAAAAACAAAAAGAAGGGCTGGAGAGATGGCTCAGAGGTTAAGAGCACTGGCTGCTCTTCCAGAGGTCCTGAGTTCAATTCCTGGCAACCACATGGTGGCTCACAACCATCTGTAATGTGGTCTTAGTGCCCTCTTCTGGCCTACAGGCATAGATTCAGACAGAACAGTATGTACATAATAAGTAAATAAATCTTTTAAAACAAAACAAAAAAGTTACTAAGTATCATCTGTAATATCATTGGTTAAAACTGATCACCATGGCATTTATTTACTTATTATGAACCTGGGTGTAGCCATGCTTGCCTGTAAGCTCAGAACTAAGGAAGCTAAAGCAGGAGAATTGTGAGGTCCAGGCCAGTCTGCAATGCGCTGCAAGTTCCAGGAGAGCCCAAGTTACATGTGAAAATCTGTCTTGAAAACCAAAGAAGTAAGATTTTAAAATGCTGTATTCAAAAGCTATTCACTGCGTTCCATTGTGGCACTATGCTAGGTTTTGAGAATGTAGCAATACATATTTGGTTTTGTCTTTTAACACAGTTTTGCGCATTTAGTACGCTTAGCAAAGCGGGGCTCTTTTTTGCCATCTTGAATGCTACTCTGTCTTGCATCGTATAGTGTTTAAATCAAACTCCAACCATTGCTTTCTTCTTTTCTGTAGAAGAGTCTCTCTCTGTAATCCAAACTGACCCAGGACCCAGTATGAAGCCCAGGCTGGCCTCTGGTGAGGTCGCTCTCGTCTGACTCCCCCACATGCTAGGATTACAACAGTGAGCTACCATGTTCAGCCATTTCCTTAGTCCTCTGCACTGTAGAACAACTCTTCAAGGACCTGTCAGTCAGCTGTTGGGAAAACAAGCATTCAAAGCATTAACTTGAAGAACATCCCCTGGCCTGTGCACTTAGGTCTGAGTAGGAGGTTTACTGGGGCCCTTTGTGTGGGCTAGCCTGTGGTAGCGAATGAAGATAGCCCCCTATTTGAACACTTGATCATCAGGGAGTGGCGTTACTTGAGAAAGATTAGATGTGGCTTTCCTGGAGAAAGTGTGTCTCTAGGGGCTGAGGTTCAAAAGCTCAAGCCAGGCCCAGTGGTTCTTTTCGGATGCTTGTAGAGCTGGACATAGAATTTTCAGCTATGTTTCTAGCACCATATTGGCCTGAATGACACTGTGCCCCCTGCCATAGTGAGAATGGATTAAGCCTCTGAAACTGTAAGTCAGCCCCAGTTAAATGAGCACTTTGCCTTAAAAGAACTGTGTTGGCCGTGATGTCTTGTCACAGCAATAGAAAACCACTAACCAGGACAGTGGAGTTCCTGAAGAGAAAACCCAAGTCCACATCGGCTTGGCTATCTTTCAGAACTGGTTAGAGAGAGCCCAAGAGCAAGCGGACCCAGAAAAAGCCATGCAGGGGGCTACTCTGATCTGGAAGGCAGACAGCTGAGGCAGGCCTCCTAGGAAGAAAGAGCTGAGGGTATGTGCTTAGCTCTGAACCAGGGAACATTTTAGACATGAACAGCCAATGGGATGTTATTATGAAAGGAGTTTGTATAGTATAAAAAAAAAAGAAAGGAAAATCCTTTCTCCTCCTTGTCAGTATGAAGACAGCAAATTTTATGTGAAACCTACCTGACTTCATCTGCCTTTTGATGTGTCTTGTGTTTAGCCCATCCATGTCCTGCAGAGGTCTGGAACAAGGTGGTGCATGCTTTTGGCTGTGTGCCCCAAGTGACTTGTCCCTCTGGAAAAGGCCGTGGAGCCTTGGACATGGTGGGCCCAGAAGATAAGAGTTCATCACATCTACTGGGTTTCTAACCTACCAAATGCTAGGTTAAAGGTCAGATGGGATATCTGGTCCACTTCTCATGGACAATGGCCATCTATCCATCAGTGAATGGAGACACCAATGTTGTGTCAGGAAGTACTTCAGAACAGAGCAAGCAAGGCATTTAAGATCTCTGTTCTCTGTAGGTAGCTGTTGAAGAGGTGATGGGGTGAGATATAGTTTGGGATTGACATGGCCGTAAGAACATGTGTGGGTGTGCTTGAAGGGAAATGAGGTTTCTCTAAGTTATTTCAAAGTAATTCTTAGCTGTGAGAGTTATTGACAAAGGTGGCCTCCCTCTGAAGTGGGCGGGATAGCCGGCTGATCTTGCAATATTTTCTGGGTGAACCTGAGCTGGTTTTTGTGTTTTGAAAGAGTCTTTTCTAACTGCTATCAAATATTTCATGCCTCCTAGTTGGTTTCTAAACTTTATTTTATTTATTTATTTATTTATTGTCAACTTGATACAAGCTAGAGTTATTTGAGAAGATGAACCTTAATTGAGAAAATGTACCCAGTAGACCAACCTGTGGGTAAGCCCTGGGGACATTTTATTGATTAATAGTTAATGTAGGAGGGCTCTGTTCACTGTTTGCGGCTCCATCCCTGGGCAAGTCATCCCAGGAGAAAGTAAAGTGAACAAGCCAGAAGGAATAAAACAGAAAGCAGTATCCCTCCATGGCTTCTGCTTCAGTTCCTGCCTCCAGGTTCCTGCCTTGAGTTTCTGTCCCTTACTTCCTTTAGAGTGTGGCCTGAGAAGTATAAGATGAAATAAACCCTTTCCTCTCCAAGCGCTTTTGGTCATGATGTTTATTATCACAGCAATGAAGAAGCACATTAAGAAAATGCACAAGAGTCCACTGTTTCGGAGCCTTTAGGCTGATGCTGTGTTTTTGTCTGGGTTTCACAAAGGGGACTCCGTTCTGATTCTGAGTGCCTTCGTGCAGCTCAGGGCCTATGTGAGGTTTTCAATCTTCATTTTCAGAGAGTCTGAGGGTCTAAGGAGTCATCTGGCTATCAACAGCTGAGCCAGAATGACAATCAGGCTCTACGTGACTCTGACCTGCTCCTCCCAAGAAAATTGCAATTTTCCAAACCTCAGGAAAACTATTCCCACTGAGTACATGTTGCTCATCACTTCTGTTTGTAAGAGACAACTTGACTCAATGCTACCCTAGATCACCACTGATTCAAGAGTTCTTTCGGACTAATGAGAGGCAACATCCTAATTAGGCCAGGGCTGGGCCTGCACCCTGACGTGATCCGTGAGGTGTGCCTTGTCAGACGAGTGGGAGGCAAATAGGACAACTCCTTTTGGTGTATATAGGCATGAACTTACTGAGAGGCTGAAACTGGAGTCAAGACCAGGGGACTACAGGACTACAGCCACAGAGCCTTCTAGAAACCAGATTCGCACTGACTCTGTTCTTCCATGACCAGAGCTCTCTGGATCCTGCTTGGCACATACTCCTGAAGGTATGGCTTGTACTCTAATTGATTCACATGTCCCTCTGTCCCAGGAGTTCTTGCTGCCAGGGTGTCATGTGCAGTGATATCAAGGCATGTGGTAAAGCTTTTAGTGAGAGCAATTTAACTAACTCAGACAAACTAAAAAAACTATTCAGAACAAAGACATTGGAAACCAACACAGACTTCTTTATCCTTCCCCGTAATTATCGCAGTTTGGCTGGACCTTGGGAAGGCGGGGACAGGGAATGGTTGCTGGTATTTTCTGGTAGACAGAAGGTGCCTGGTTGTATCACCTTGAAGAGAAGTGGACAGACAATGAGGTCTCTAGCTTTGCAAGGTTATGTGCCGTACTGGGCTCCAGCAGGAATGGAAGGGAAGGCAGCAGGACCTTGGGCTGAGTGTCTGTGGGGGCTGTGGGTTTTAGAATCTGGCAGATCCAGGCTCAGAGCCACATGCCTCCACCACCTGAGGCTGTGTACTCATGGAGAGCCACCTACCACCTTCCTGACCTACTTTTCGGTTTGCTCACGGCGGTGACAGAACACAAGTGCCTGCTTTCCTGGTGTGTGGGAGAAGCGAGTTTCCTCATGGAAGATGCTCTGAGCTCGGTGGCTTCAAGGTCATAACAGCTTCAGCCAGCTTCAGGTAGCCTCAGGGAGACCCAAACAAAATTGTTGTTCCACAGTCCTTTTTGATCATTGGCAATTTCTTGTAGTGAACATAATGGTGTAGCCCGTCTCATTGCTGGTCTATTGTAGTAAGGCTTGGCTTATGCTGAGGCCCCTGCCTTCTGTTTAGCCTCTCCAGATCCCATCCAGCCTCATCCACTGCTGACAGAGGGGCCTCCCTTAGCCCACTGCTTACTACGAGGAGAGAAAAATGTTTGCCAAACAGTGAGCAATCTTAAAGAAGCACACTAAATCCAGAATCTGAGTTTGGTGTTTTGGGGGTAGGGTGGAGGGGCTTTGTGTGGGTGGGTGAGTATGGAGGTCAGAGGTCAACCTTAGGTGTCATTCCACATGATCTGCCACTTTACCAGGAACTCTTCTGTGGGGTAGGCTTAGCTGGCTGGGGAGTGGCAGGGATCACAAACATGCTCCATCAGGTTTGGCTTTTCACACCGGTTCTTAGGCTTGAACTTAGGTCCTTGTGACTTCACAGTGATCATTTTATCGACTGAATCACCTCTGCAGATTCAGAGTTTTTGACATTTGACTAAGTTCTGTTCCTATTCCGTCAACTGCCACTGTTTGGAGGCGGAACTATGCCAGGGTGCCCCAGAGGGCCCTTGAGACTTCCTCAAGTGCAGAGAGCATGGTTTCAAAAATGCCCTTGTGATCAGCTGGGCCACTTGAGCCTTGGCGACATAGTGACTATAGTACTGATGCCTACCACGGGGGAGGGGGTATCAGGAGAATTAAATAACGAGTCCTTGTTAATTATCAAATGTGTAAATACAATTGACAAGGATTTCTAGAAAATATTGGGTACTTAGAGAACAAACACAAAGCATTTTATAAAGACCAGCTGGGTTGATTATTGTTATTATTATTATTATTATTATTATTATTATTATTAATGAGAAAAGTGGGGGTTGGGAAGTTGTTAGTTAATGTGTGAGTTTGGGCTGAGGCTGTGGATGAGATACCTCATGCTGACCTTAAAGTCCTTTGTCTGGACCTTTCCCATTCCTGGGCTCAGTCTCGTCTCTAATATACAGGGCTTGGCTGTTGAGAGAGATCAGGGGGACTAACTAGCTGAAAGATACTACTCTGTTGCCTGCATTCTGGCTTCTTTGTACAAAAGGTATCAATCACTCTGAGCCTCATGGGCTTACAGAGGGTAGGGCATCTGTGTATTAGATGAAGTAATTGCTGTCAAATGCTCAGCTAGTCCCTGGCATACACCATGGAGATATTGGCAGTAATGTTGACCTTTTCTTCCCTGATCAAATACCCACTCTGTCAGAACAAGCTTCTTGGCCTATTTTGTTACTGATCCATTTCAGGTTCCCAGATACCACATGGTCCTGAGACAGGAATGACTCATGCATTTGTTGCCATTCTTAAGGTGGTCAGATACTAAAAGGGAAATCTAGAAAACAGCCAGGACCCAGCTTTCCATATGAGCACTTACCAGGCCTCTATCCTAGGTTGCTTTCTGTTGTAATAAGCACTATGACCCAAGAAAACCCAGGGAGGAAAGGCTTTATTTAGCTTACACTTCCCTGTCATAATCCATCATAACTGAAGCAGAGGCCCTGAAGGAGCATGGTTTACTGGCTTGCTTTCATGTCTTGTTCAACCTGATTTCAGGTCACCTGTCCAGGAGGATTAGGAGCTCTCATATTGAGGCCCAGGCCCTCCCACATCAAACACTGATCAATAACTTAACCCCCATAGACATGCCCACAGGCCAATAGAATGAAGGCAACGCCTCAGTTGAGGTTTCCAAGTGATGCTAGTTTGTGTCAACTTGACAAGAGCTGACCAGCACGTTCTCCTGATCATACTTCATCTGCTGCCTCAGTCTCTAGGAGACACCAGCACTATCACTTCGGTCGTTGTCTTTTTCATCCAGATTTTTGTCCAATCTCATATGGAAAACCACAGCAAGCTCATCTTCTACTCTCTCTCCCTGGAACTGAGAAAGACACTTCCTTAGAATTAATTAGATTAGCTCAATGACCTACCTAAAATCATCCCAGAAACCTTCCATTTGCTTCTAGGTTAACTCTTGTGGTCAATAAGGCCATGTAAAGATGATCAAAGTCATTAGCTGCCATTGATCACAACCCAGACTGAGGTATTCCTGCACAGCCACAAGGATAGCTAGAACTGAAAAGACATCATAATAAGTGCTGGCAACAGTGTGTGTGTGTGTGTGTGTGTGTGTGTGTGTGTGTGTGTTGGGGAGGGGGGATTGGGACTCCCTTCACACCCAGAGAACAGACTGATGTGGTAAAGTCAATGTGGAAAAGATTCAGAAGTAAATATGGTAAGGTGCTCACTCTCCCAGAATGCTGAAGCCTTGTGAAAGATCTCCAGAACTGTCCAGCATTGCATATTACACAAGCCAGATGTGGTTGGACATTCCTGTAATTGTACTACTCAGGCAGTGGAGGTATGTGTTTAAAATCATCCTTGGCTACATACTGAGTTCCAACCTAGCCTGGGCTACATATAAGAGACCCTCCCACAAAGTAATAAATAAGTAACTAAATAAACAATGCATGCTGCAACATGAATGAATCTTAGAAACTACGTGCTAAGAGAAAGAGCCAGCTATGTGCTCTTTACTCTACGTGTATAAAATGTATAGAACAGGCAAAGCCAGAGACAAAGGGTAGACTGGTGGTTTCCTGGGGCCGCAGTTGGAGTAGAGAAGAGTGACTGTTCACGTTTACAGAATTTGTTGGGGGGACTTTGGCAGTGATGTCTGATAGGATGATCCTTTTACATCACAATGGCTCTTTGAGAAGCTGAAGTGCATCTTGTGAGATATTACGCATCCCTTTTGAAAATGGAGAGTGGTCCATCACTGTAGAATGGACCATCTACAAGATGTAGTCACTAGTTCTACCCAGAGGCTTCATTCCTCTCCTGGACCCCATCTTTTTCTCTCTCTAAATGTGAGCTGTGGCTCTTGTCACATCACTGTGTTGAGCCCATTGGTCTTAGGGTTTCCACTCAACACTTGCTATTGCTCTAAAGTCACCATTTCCTCTTTGAACCCCACGGACTAGCTCATAGTCCTGGTTCCTCCTGATGACAACTCTGACCCCCTTTTCTGTCCCAAGCTTCTTTGTGGATGCCTAAGCTAATCTCCCACTTTGTAGACTGAAGGCCAACTCATTGCAATGGAGAAAGTCTTCGCCTCAGGGACATCCTAAAATCAACACTTAAATCTAATTAGATGGCTACTGATGAATTTTCATTAAGAACCAACTGTTTGGCCCTTGATCAAGTCTCTAAGACATGGAAACAGCATCTTTCTCCTGGTTTTTCTTTTCATTGCATTTCATTCTTTCCTATTTTATAACTGTTATAGCCACGGAGTGAGATTACAGTTTGCAGGCATAGACTTTGTTTTGTGTAGCCTTTCATTTTCTGCCTTTTGAGACTGTGTAGCTCAGGCTGGCTTCAAATTCCACTCTTCCTGCTTCAGTTTCTCACATGCCCAATCTGCGGCCATGAGCCACCAACACTTCAAGTGTCTGTTTTAAAGCAGAGACTTATCTCCACCCTCTGACTTTTTTTAAGCTAGTATCTGCCCTTCTAAATTTTATTCCACTGCATTGTCCCAATAACATTCATCAGACTTGAGCAACAAGATGGTAGACTACACCTTTCAAAGACAGTTAAAAACAAGTTTTAAGTGACAATATAGTACACAGTAGAAAAGATGTAGAAAAGCCCGTCTCCTGCTTGCTGAGGTCACACTTTTCATTTCTCTTCCCCAGGGGTTAAGGCCTGGGGAAGACTTCATAGGAAGTTATGGCTCCCTTGGCAGGGTTTATTGGAGGCTTCTGAAGTATCACTCTTCGCAGGAGGGAGGGCAGCCAGTGTGGCAGAGAAGGGGGGTGGGGGCCAAGATTCAGTCCCATAGTTGTCTCAATATACCCTGGGGGTCTCACTTCAAGGCAGAATATGGCGTCCTTATGGTCTCATGTTCTGGGTAGATAGGTCCTTTGTCGAGGATAACCTTGGCAAGTGGTTCTCTCAGCCAAGGGTGATTATTCTGGCTGAGAAGTTAGCTCTGTCGCCTCTTCGTCAGCCACAGTCGCCAAGTTATCCCCTGCTTCCCTGTTTTCTGCAAATACTTGCCTTGTTGTTCATTTTCTCACACTTCTGGGGATCCCCACTCCAGCCCTGCTAATAGACAGAGCCTATGTCTCCAGAAGCACAGCCACCCCCTACCTGCTTCAGGGTGGCACCCACACAGTGAGAGCAGCTGATTTATTAGCCTCAGGCAGCTAAGGGAGCAGAGCCCGAGGAAGGGAGGCACTTTCTTTCTCTTTGGAACAGTTTTCTAGGGCTCTGGAGTTATAAAAAGGCTCCCTCGTGTCAATCCCCAGCAGTCGGGCAGCTGCAGAGAGCCACTCAGCAAGCTCTTCTACTGCACCCAGGGTTAGCAGCTGAAGGTTGTCACAAACCTGTTGTGAGGGGAACAGTTATGGCAGGAATCAAATTAAAAAAAAAAAAAAAAAAACACTTTGATTCTTGGCTGGAACACTGCCTGTATGCTACAGCAGAACTGGCAAATGGGGTCTTGGGATATGGGAACTGACACAGAACCTTTTCAAGGACAGGCCATCCAGACAGGACTCAGTTTACCAGTCAGAGGAGTGCCACCTGGATTGGATGACTCTGGCCCTAGGTACAGGTATGACAGCAGATGATGTGTGTTCTCTTCCTGCCCAGATCTCAGGCCCATGGCGACCTGCCCTGTCCTGCAAAAGGAGATGCTGTTCCACACAGGAGTCTACGCTTACAGAATCCCTGCTCTGCTCTACCTGAAGAAGCAGCAGACCCTGCTGGCCTTTGCGGAAAAGCGAGCCAGCAAGACAGATGAGCATGCAGAGCTGATTGTCCTACGAAGGGGAAGCTACAGTGGAGCCACCAACCATGTCAAAGTAAGGCACAGCCCAGCTGCAGTGGCTCTACCCGGGTTGGCTTGACACACACCCGTGTGGGTCAGTGTGTGGTGGAACCAAGCATGAATCTCACAGCACTCAAGGGCAAGGCCATCCCTTGATAAATAAGATATAGGTAGGATCTAGGGAACCTAGGAGAGGGACAGGGTGACAAACGGGCCCTATACTCAACCCAAATCTCACTTGTGTTCACAAGTAGTAAGTCTTGTTGGCTGATCATGTGTTTCATCGAGTGACTGGCTGAGTTTCCTGGCATCTTCCAAAGCCCAAGAGAGGAGCACTGTCATTTAACAGGACATTAATTAACTTTGAGGGTAATTGATCTAGGGTCTTAAAATCAGGTGAGTCTATGTCCAAATAGCATTCATCACAACTACATGATGGTTATTCAAAGTATGGCATCAACATTTCTTTCTCCTGGTGCATAATTATTATACACAGCCATGGTGCTTGAAGTAGATGGACCTGAATTCAAGGAAGACCTGGCTCTACTCCTTATCCAAGGGATGGCCTTAGGAAACTTGGGTAATCTATTTAGGCCTCTCATTTTCAAAATATGAAATGGAGCTGAGGACACTTCTTCATTGTTGGAGGTTTAGTCAACACAGTGCATGTCACCTGTCTTTTGGTGCAGTGTCTGTGTTTAGAGTCCTGCACTGGGACAGCTAATGAGAAACCGGGACAGCCTGTGTGGCCATGGCATACATGACATAGCAATGGCAGCGGGAAGCTCAATGTGAATCCTCAGTATCTCTGAGTTCATTAGTATAGTATCATAAGTAGGTGACACAAGGCAACCATCATTTTCTTTGTTTTTTAAGAATGCTAGACCAGCCAGGAAGAATAGGTGATGTTGGGAATGGTTTCTACCATAGTTACATTTTTAAAAAATTACATTTACTTGTTTGTCTGTGTGTGCATGCACTTGAGTGAATCAGCTCTCTCATTCGGTCCTGTTGGCCCTAGAGATTGAACTCAAGCCATCAGGCTTGGTGGCATATACCCTTACTTGCTGAACCATCATCAACAGGCTCCTGAGTTACTTTTGTGTCTTGGGGGGCGGGGGTCTGTCTGGCACATTGTGAATACTCTGCAAATATCTATTTGTGGGAATCAAAGTAACAGCCTTCAGAGAGAGAAGTGTAGAGGGAGATTGTGGGGCAGGGGGAGAAAGGGAGTCAGATCTGGTTCCTGCTGCTCCCAGGGGGTGGGTAATTAATGGGTAGGTAAAATAGTCCCTTCATGGCCTTTAACTCCATCCCTAAAATATACCTGCCCCGTGGACCCTCAGTGTATCCTCCTGTCATTGTCGTCTGCAATCTCCTGTCATTGTGTTTCTCCTTCTCCCCTCTCCTCACATTCAGTGGCAACCTGAGGAAGTGGTGACCCAAGCCCGTCTGGAGGGCCACCGCTCCATGAATCCATGTCCCTTATATGACAAGCAAACAAAGACCCTCTTCCTTTTCTTCATTGCTGTCCCTGGGCGTGTATCAGAACAGCATCAGCTCCACACTAGGGTTAATGTCACACGGCTATGCCATGTCACCAGCAATGACCATGGGAAGACCTGGAGTCCCATCCAGGACCTCACAGAGACCACCATTGGCAGGACCCACCAGGACTGGGCCACATTTGCTGTGGGTCCTGGGCACTGTCTGCAGCTGCGGAACACAGCTGGGAGCTTGCTGGTACCTGCTTATGCCTACCGGAAACTGCACCCTGCCCAGAAACCTACCCCCTTTGCCTTCTGCTTCATTAGCCTTGACCATGGGCACACGTGGAAACTAGGCAACTTTGTGTCTGAGAACTCACTGGAGTGTCAGGTGGCTGAGGTTGGCACTGGAGCTCAGAGGGTGGTGTATCTCAATGCTAGGAGCTTCATGGGAGCCAGGGTCCAGGCACAAAGTCCTAACGATGGCCTGGATTTCCAGGACAACCAGGTAGTGAGTAAGCTTGTAGAGCCACCCCACGGGTGTCATGGAAGTGTGGTTGCCTTCCACAACCCCACCTCCAAGCCAGATGCCTTAGACACGTGGCTGCTTTATAGCCACCCTACGGACTCCAAGAATAGGACCAACCTGGGTGTGTACCTCAACCAGACGCCATTAGATCCCACAGCCTGGTCAGAACCCACCCTGCTGGCCACAGGCACCTGTGCCTACTCAGATTTGCAGAACATGGGACATGGTCCTGATGGCTCCCCACAGTTTGGGTGTCTATATGAATCAGATAACTATGAAGAGATCATTTTCCTCATGTTCACCCTGAAGCAAGCTTTCCCCACAGTATTTGGTACCCAGTGATCTCATTGCATGTGGCCCAAAGGGCTTCCTGTGCTTCAAAACACCCATCTCTCTTTCTTTCCAGCATCCTCTGGACTCTTAAATCTAGCTCTTAGGTCCCTTCCTTGGGGAGTATACAGAGAGTTTGGACTCTTGACTCTCCGCAAGCTTGGTTGTTTCAGGCTCCAAAATGGGTTCTATTTTCAGCCCAGAGATCAGAGGAGCTTGGCTTTCCTCAGCCTGTTGGCAGGAAAGGAAGGGACAGTATATATAGAGACTGCCATTCTGCATGTTGGCTGATACTATGTTAGCTTAATCTGTCTGTTACCCATTCCTAGTTTTTGAATGAGTATTAATAAATTATTCAACCCAGCCCGTTTCTTCCTGGAAAAAATGTTTACAGAGTCTCTGGGGGAAAGGGTAAGCAAAACATATGAGTTAGCAAAGATGTCAGTGTCTCTGTGTGTGTGAGTGTGTGTGTGTGTGTGTGTGTGTGTGTGTGTGTGTGTGTGTGTGTGTGTGTGTCCCTTTGCCAATGCTTTAGAGTAGACAACATCAGAACACTTTGTTGAACCAGATAAATCACTGTATTATGTTCTAAGGAATGTTCTAAAAGATTAAAGCATTACAGTTTGGAGATGGGAAACAACACTTCCTCAAAACTCAGGCCTGAAGGCCATGTTCTCTGGATGCCTCTAGAACATGGTCCCTTCCTGCCTCCTCCATCCACATTCTGGTGGTGTCTAGCAAGTGCTGCCATTCCTTGCAGCTCATAGCTGCATCACTACCCTCCTTAAACCCTGTCTTCACATGGCTGTCTCCTCCTGTGTTCTCCTCTCTGTCACTCAAGGAAAATGCTGGTGGATGTAGAGCCCACCAGATAATCTGGAATCAACTTATAGTCACAGAGGCTGGGTATTAGTTGTGTCTTGGAGGCCCTAACCCCACTCACTGCAGGCATGGTTTTTTCATGTAGGTGATGTGGCTGAAGGTAGGAATGTGGTTCTGATGAATCAGTGAGTTTAAAAGAATCTGAGGTAGGCAAGGGGTGGAGCTGTTGAATGCATATTGGAGTTGTAGGGCTGCTTTGGGGTACTCAAGGCTGCGGTGATTGAAAAGCCATGTGGCAGGAAGGAAGGGTTTATGAATGCTAGGTTAGTGTGGTTCCCATCACAAATAGCAGAGAGAAGGTTCTCCCAGGCTCTCTTGAGGGCCCAACCACTGAGGAATCTGACATCTCTCTGATCCCCTAGGACTGTTAGAGGCTACTATCCCTGTCGT
Organism: Micromys minutus; assembly: GCF_963924665.1. NCBI lineage: Eukaryota > Metazoa > Chordata > Mammalia > Rodentia > Muridae > Micromys > Micromys minutus. Next base: position 36,010,783 of record NC_137954.1, read on the forward strand.
GTTCAGAGCCTTGTGTCCTATGGAAGGTTTGCTCCTGGTATTACCCAACCCTCTTTAATCACCCCAGTAATACTAGGCACAAAATCTTGTAACTGAGTGCCATCTTTGGGCAAGCATGGAAGTCAGACTGAGTTTTGCTGGACCAGGGCAGTGGAGCTGCCTGTTAGAATGTTGTGTCTCCTTATAAGGGCTAAATACAGTCAGCTGGAAGGAAAGCTGGGTTTGTTTGAGGGATTCCCACCTGGTGTCTTGAAAAGCATTCAGAGTAGCTGGGATAGGTCCTAGGCTGAGCGCAAGATGGAGGGCTTACAATGCAGCCAGGAAAACTCCAGAGATAATGCAGGTAGATGACCCCACAGTATACTGTCCAAACCCAGATACTCTGAGCGTTCAAGGGGTCCTAACAACTATCCTGCCAGTCAATAGATGTTACCCAGGATGACCCTCCTCTAGCTGGGAGAGTTAGGGGAGCCACACATCTGTTGAGACTGAAAGGCATTCTCTAAGCACTGCATGCCTGCTAGAGCTCTCCGGGAGCTTTGCAATATTTCTGATGCCAGGGTTTCCCCTGGTCCCGCTGATCCAGAATCAGCCCTGGGGCCCAGGGACTGGTATTTTGTCAACATCTCAAGTTATTCTAATGAACACAAGGATTGTAACACACACACATCATTAGAATCCCTTTTAGTTTTAAATACAAATATCAAAGTCATCTAGTTTGAAGTTTTTTTTAAAGGCAAATTTTGATGTAGTTAAAATCAAACTGATCCACTCACCAAAAAAAAAAAAAAAAAAAAAAAAAAAATACCATTGAAAGAGTAAAACCAAAAGTTGTCAATAGGAAGAATATACTTAATGGCACACATATTTGACAAAGGACCCCTATCTATAATACAGAAACAATAAGAAAACCAACCGGTCGAATAAAAATAAGCAAATGCTTTGAACAGGCCCTTTTCCATTCTAAAGGTTGCTAAACATATGGGGAAATAAATGTTCACCACAATATTGTTCCTTGAGTTAAGGCGGATCAAAACTTGGCCACTAAAATGGTCAAACTTTTAAACATCAGTAGCAACAATGATTGGCAGAGCTCTGGAGCCACTGGAGTATCTGAACATCTTTTGAAGAGGAGTTTTTGGTACAACCATTTTGGAAAATTGTTAGGTAGGAGTTCCCAAAGCTATGCATACCATCTGTGACTCGGTGATCTGAAATAAATGTCAGAGAAACAAGGGTCTGGAGCCATCAAAGGCGGGAAGTCTGTCTACAGCAGCCTTAGAGAAACAGTTGACCTGGAAATAATCCATGCATCAACAGAGACTCAATGGACAACCAACACACTGTACGAAAAGCAAGGAATAGGTGGTCAGTTCCAGAGACGAATTCTTGTGATCTGTATGAGTCCAGGCTGAATAGCTGAACGCACGTATGTTGTGTCCTAACCAAAAAAAAAAAAAAAAAAGTTAACGTGAACAATGTAACTTCAGCAGTGACTTACTATACTGGATCTTAAAACTATGGAGTGAAATTTAGTTGCTTTTCATTTTGGAAGAATTTTGGATTCATAGAAAAATTAGGAAGACAGAGCAGAGCTTCCTCATGGACAGCACACCCAGTTTCCCTCAAACTGCAGTCTTACAGCCATCGCTGCAGCATGCGTACCGGCTGAGACATTTGTACTCGGTGAGGCTAACTAGACTCTGGACTCCATTCTGGTTCCACCAGTTCCCCCGACATTATTTTTACTAGCTCTGGCATCCAAATCAGGATTTTATTCTGCACATTTAGTGATAGAGTTTTTACTATAACTAATTTGTGTCCTTGGAGACACATACATACACGAGTCCAGCATGCTCTGCCCTTCCTTATCTTTCCCTAAAAAAAAAAAAATCTAAGGAAATAAATTAGTTTTAAGAAAGAGCAAATTGCAAAGAATGCGTGCTTCCAGTCAGAAGTGGGTTGGCCTATGGAGCTCAAGAAAGTGGCCCTAAGTGACACCTGCTCTCCTGTCCAGCAACCAGCAATGTCACGTTGTTAGGGGAATGCTAGTCAATCTTGAATGCTTCTTCATGGTGTGTGTGTGTGTGTGTGTGTGTGTGTGTTTGTGAGAGAGAGAGAGAGACAGAGACAGAGACAGAGACAGAGACACAGAGAGACAGAGACAGAGAGAGGGGGAGGGAAGGAGAGAGGGAGGGAGGGAGGGAGGGAGGGAGGGAGGGGGAACGGGGTGTATACACATGAGTAACTAGTGTATGTTCATCCCCTGGTCCAAGCTGGAGACTGACAGCCCAGGACTGTTCACCATCTTTTTGGTAACCTGACAACCATGTTGCAGTGCATCAGGAACCAACACAACTGTGTTAGCACAGACCGATGGGGACCAGAGCTCCAGGTTTGGAGGCTCCACAGCCCTGGCTCTTGACCATTTCAGTTCTGAACAGCTATACCTGAGAAGCACCCTGTCTTAGATGCCATCTTCAATATTACTCTCTGAAAGGATTTCTGAGCTGGGAAGAGTCTATGTCAGCTGGAGCATGTGCTGGGGAGGAGAGATGCTTGGGAGAGGAGAGGTAGTCCCCAGTGAGGCACCCATATGGCCGCCTACTGTTCACTTCTAATCCTTCGAAGTGGTCAGTGTTGCCTTTCATGGCAAATACGACTTGGCAGACTCAGTTCATCTGGATGCAGGGAGGTTATGTTAGATTAGCCAGGTGGGGTTCACATATAACCACAAACGGGCTTGTGAGAAGGAGGCAAAGGACCTTTCCATGGAGGAGAAGGCAGTTCGGTCTTGAAGGTAAGATAACACACCACCTATGAAGATGGAGGGCATGGCCAGAGCTAAGGAAGTCAGGGAGGGTGGTGCTGGGGATACACAGGCAACGGGGACCTGGCTCTGCAGACACCTAGACACGAGCCCAGAGAACAGACTTCTGTCCTTCTGCACTGCAAAGGAAGACATTTGCTACTGTGTAAAGGCTTGCCAGGTGTGTCAAAGCTGTCATACCTGTGCTGACATGAAGTCCTGACTCAGTGGAATTGGTTAAGACAGGAAATAAAGGGCTGGAGAGATGGCTCAGCGGTTAAGAGCACTGGCTGCTCGTCCAAAAGTCCTGAGTTCAATTTCCAGCAACCACATGGTGGCTCGCAACCGTCTGTAATGGGATCTGATGTCCTCTTCTGGTGTTTCTGGGGACAGCGACAGTGTACTCACATACATTAAATAAATAATTTTTTTAAAAAAGACAGGAAATAAAAGATTGTCAGTTGTATTTTGGTGAGACGTTATCTTAGCTGGGTCAGATTCTGCCTTCTCACTTGAAAGTTTTAATTATTCCAAAGCCACATACATGCAGCCACATGTGCATACACAAGTGTTCATACATATGCCCATATAATCACATGAACATATAGTCATGCATCTACACAAATGCACATACAGACACATGCATGCACAGATGTGTACACAGAAGCATGCATGTTGCATATATGTGTGCATGTTCATGTACATAGGTATACAGATACATACATGCAGACATAGGTATACAAATACACAGGCATACAGGCATGCACAAACCTGCACAATAAATTATACAGATGAAGTTACACATGCAAATGCATGTACACATGTAGATATAGATGCATACTTGTGCAATCATGAAGGCCTTTCTGGATTCTCCTAGAATAGAGACCAGTTTCTCGTGTCAGCTTATGTCATGAATGGCCATGCCTGCCTGTAATGCCTTTAATGCCTGCCTGCAATGCCTGAAATGCCTGCCTACCTGCTGCCTGCCTGTCTGCAGTGCCTGCCTGCTGCCTGCCTGTCTGCAGTGCCTGCCTGCTGCCTGCCTGTCTGCAGTGCCTGCCTGCTGCCTGCCTGTCTGCAGTGCCTGCCTGCTGCCTGCCTGTCTGCAGTGCCTGCCTGCTGCCTGCCTGTCTGCAGTGCCTGCCTGCCCACTGCATGCAATATCTACCTACTGCCTGTGGATCAGGATACAAGGCACTCAGCTACTGCTTCAGCACCATGTGCCGTCATACTTCCACCATGATGATGATGATGGACTGAGCCTCTGAAACTCTAAGCAAGCCTGCAATTAAATGCTTTAAAAAGGTGTGTGTGTGTGTGTGTGTGTGTGTGTGTGTGTGTACGCGAGCATGCCTTGGTCACAGTGTCTTTTTACTGAGCTCTCTATCCCTGCTTTTCTCTCATCTCCCAACCTCTGGAAGGGGAGCTAGCAGCTGTTGTAGTCAGTCCCTGTCTGCAGACTCCTCAGCCCAGATGCCTGGACCCAAGAGTATGTATGAGGTGCTGAAGTGCAGACTCCTTTTCCCTCTCTGACAACCTAAGAAGGCGGCCACACTCTCAGAGCCAAGCAGATCTGGGAGCATACTGCCTCCCCATTGCATCTCACAGGCAGAGAGTGAGGAAGTGGGGGTGGGGGATCCAGTATTCAAATGTGCTGCTCAAAGAAGAGGTGAGAATGCTGACTGTACTTTTGGCAAGGTGCTGCCTCTCCAAAATGCCATATTTTTTTCTGTACTGCAATAGGTTCCAAATGTTCGGAGATTTAAAAGAACCAGGAAAAAAAAATTCAACTGCCCACATTTTCTTCTGGTCTTTAACCTAATAACCTTTCCCCTCCCTCCCAAACTAAAGCGCATTTCGAAACAGAACTAGAATCCTGCTTTCTTTCTCTTCCTGCTTGACGTATAGAATGAGTTCTCCCAGCAGCTCTTCTGCAGAAAGTAATAAGCCAACAGACACAGCAAGAATCACTTGGCTGCTGCCCCCTTTTCTGCTAGATGCCTCGGCCACCCTTCCTTCTCATCATAAATAACACTGGAGGAAATATCTCTGGGAGCACATCTTGTTCTTTACTGGGGATTGTTTCTGTAAATCATCTCCTCCAAAAGGTATTACTGAATCAAGATAAACTTCCAAAAGCTCTCGAAACTCGTTCACAAAGAGAAACACAACTGATTTAGAGCTACATTGTCATGTAGTTGGCATCTCACTAAACCTTCAAATACCCAAGTTTCTAGAAATATTGCTGCCATCATTCCATTCATTGTTGAAGTCATAAATCACATCCCTGCTCTCTCCCTCGTGGGGGATAATCTAGGTAAAATATCCAAAGTGGACAAACGTAGAAAGTTCCAGACCCATAGAGTCTTAAGTGCTCCAGTTTTAATAACCCAGCCTGACTCTGTTTATCTGGCTGGAGTGGGAACAGTTAGTTGCCTGGGAGGCTGGGTAACTTGATAAATCACACAAATCCTAGCCTAGCCCCAGTCAGGCCCCTCCCAGCTCTACCCTAGACCAGAAGCACAAGGATCCCAAACACCAGCCATTATCTAATCCGGAAGGTTGTGGGTGGGGCAGTCAGGCCCATGCCCAAGCTCTGGGTCAGATGCCCTGGCAGATGCTGCCACCAGTCCCATGTTCCTCCCTTCCCTTTAAGATCTTCTGGGGATGTTCTGAATGTGGTTTTGACTGTATTCTTATAAACTAGCGTCTCGGGCCTTCTACTCCTTGAATCCTGTCAGACACACATGCAGACTTGCATGTTTTGCACCACAATGAAGAAGAGTCTACTGAGACCTGCCACGTTCCAGCTTTCAGGCCCTTGGCAGTCCAGGATCTGATCCTCCTAACAACATGCTGCCAATGGCTGCTGTCATTACCCCCACCTTACCATGGAAGAGACTAAGACAGAAGAGGATGAAGCCTCTTGCTCATGGCCTCAAAGGCTGATGAGAGGCTAGGTCAGGTTCCTAAGACTGCCTTTTTCTAACCTGGACGCAGAGGAACAGGGCAAGGGCCCCGAGAAAGGTTATCCCTTCGGTAAGTATCAAGATACCTAACAACGAGAAGGTCCCAAGAAATCCCAGCATACTCTAGGAGGTGCAGAGTTTGTTCCTTGATGTGTTTCTAGAAACAGGCTCTCAAACAATAGCTGCCAAGTACAGGAATGGGGAGGCACACAGGGTTTTTTCCTGGCTCTGGAACACAGAGGGAACTTGGGAGTGGGAGAGCAGAAAGGCAGAGCCAGGAAAGGGGAATGAAGCAAGGGGGAATTTGGTGTGATGAGCGGAAAGCTGGCCTTTTATCCCAAGGCAGAGTCAAACAGACAAGATCTAATCTGTCAGATCTGCCTGTCAGAAAGACAGTCCTGATGGACATGGGAAGAGATGTCAGTTGGAGGGATGGCCCAGAAAAGGTCCTCTTGAAATAGCCTGGGGACAGGGATACAAGGGCAGATGGAGGCAGGGCCTAAAGGAAGTGAATTCCAAGGCACTGTGGAATTCATCATGGAGGTGGCAGGAAGAGGTGGGAAGGAGGGTATCACCCTTCAGCTTGGAAGAAGCCAGCCCGGTAGCAACAGTCTGGATAGGTGGTGTCCAGGAAGAACAGGTTTACGAGTGAAGTTGGGAGATTTCACATTGGTGGGGTGTGAGTGTCTCTAGGATTATCCACAAAGGCAGGCAGGAGGGAAGGTGTGTGGGTGGGAGCTTAGAATGAGGTCTGGCTAGGAACACAGATTTGCAGGCTCCAGGCAAAGAAGGTATCCCCGGGGAGTGTAGGTTAGACAAAAGAAAAGGCAGGAGTCGGGAAACTCACAAGTACCCAAGAGTATGGAGAAGGCTCTGGACACAGAGGAAAGCTATGCTGAGGAAGCCTAGAGGATTTATGGAGAGAAGTGGAAGCTTCCGGGGTCCCTGGGTAGACTGTGACAGAGTGGGTTAGAGGAGAGCTGCAAGGTGGGAGGAGGTTTTAGTTCTGGGTCAGACGTAGGAGAGGGTAAGGCAGGTCCCAATAGGAAGGGATTACATTGTAAGAGCTGCTCAATGAGGACAATTAGACCAAAAGGGTCAACAGCTAAGCTAAAAGATGGGGCGATGTGAAGCAAGAAGCTCTGCTTCTTAGTCTGCCTGTTGGCCCCAGGGGGAAGCCCTGGCTCTGCCCTGCAGGTTTTTATTGAGCTGGTCTGGCTAGAAGCCTTTCATATTTACAGCCAAAGCTGAGAACCTGTGGCAGGAAGGGGTTTTCAGGATAGGAAACTTCCTAGGCTTGCTCCTAAAGTGAAGGGAATGAATGGGTGGGGAGGAGAAGAGAAAAGCCAGGACCATGAGAGATTTTGGAGTCAGTCCCAACTTGGTAGAGAGGGGACCTTGTAGGAGCAGAGCATGTGGGAATGAAGGCAGACGTAGATGCAGAAGAGGGAGGGTGGCCTGGGAGACCGGCTCTTCTTTGTGTGCAGTGAGGTGAAGAATCTAAAAAGCCTGATGCGGGAAGTAGGGGAGGGGAGAATGTGGCACCAGAGGTCTAGAAGCCCCTGGCTACCACGGTGCTTGGACACATAACATGGGTTATTCTAGGGCTGGGCTGCCTGGTTGGATGTTTCTCTGGAGTGGCCTGTAGTCAGTTCAGGGAGTCTGGCTGGAATATTTCAGGATAGAAAGGGGCTGGGAGGATGTCCAGGATCTAGAACACAAGTGGGGTCTTGAACATTAAGTGCGAGGGAGACTAGGTGTGTAGAAGCAAGGACTAGGAGAAGGTGGGGGTGGAGCAGAGTCTGTGGCTAACAGAGACTAAGGACTGGCCAGAGGGGTAGAGCAGGATTTGGAAGCCATGATTCCACTTGCCTGTGTCCCCACAGTTATAGCTACCATGGGCAGAACTGGCTGCAGATTCAAGACTCAGGCATAGAGTAAAGGGACTCCTGCCTGGTTTCTGGAAGGAAATGAAATAACAGAGACAGTAGTGGTTTCCTAAGTCATTGAAGTCACATGATATAATAGTCTGAGCTATGGGGGCTTGCAGACAGGAGGGGATTCTGGGAGAATGAAGCCTTTGAGCTAAGGAATCTCAGAGTCTAGCAGTAAAGCCCTGATTTTCTAATTCAAGGCTTACAGCACACAGTCCCACTCTGAGATCGTCAGACGTGAGCTGGGAGCTCCGGTCAGCTGCTGATTTGCAGGCTTGTTATTTAACATCTCTGGTTCTCACTTTCTCAGGCATAAAGATGGAGGAGTATCTATGTGGCCTAGATGTGGTAACCCAGACACAAAGTTTAGTGCAGGGCTTGCACCTAGAGGTAATCTATTGCTAGATATTGCTATGGGGTGAATTGTGATGACTCCCAAAGTGACTCTCTGTGGAGACAGCACTTTTAAGTAGCGACCAAAGCCAGATGAAGTCAGAAAGGTGGCAGGTCCAAAGGAAAGGATGAAAGCTAGCCATCTGCCAGTCAGGAAGACAGCCCTCACCAGAAGCAGCCATGTCAGCACCTTGATTTGTGGATGTCCACCCTCTAGAATAACAAGAAATAAATACCTGTTGTTAAAGTCACGGTTCATGATATTTTGTTGTGGGGTTTGAGCTAAGACAATTGGACATGCCAACCTCTAGAGGCATGGCTTATCGTAGAGGCTCAGGGGGTGGGGCAAAGGAGATGGACAGCATTTGGCAGGTATCAGATAAGGTTTATGGTCTAGGGTGAGGCAGTAGCGGCCCCACCAGAGTGAAGAGCCATTTCAGAAACTTTTTTTTTGAGAAGTTTGGGGCTGCTAATCAACTAACCAGGGTGTAACTCCGGAAACTCTAAGTCTGCTGAGGCTAGGACGGGTAGCATAGAAGGAAGACAAGCTGGGGAGAAGATTCTGGAACCCACAGTAAGGGTTTTGGCAGATTAGTGAAGAAAGCTGCTGGCTGAGGAAGCAGAGAGGAAGAGGTAAAAAGTCTGAAGCTGGAAGCAGCTGACGTGTAATCAGCACCGAAAGCGGGTAGCTGTTGGCAGAACAGGCGTTTGGGAAGCGCGGCTGCGGGCTGCCAAGGAAGGGAAGTGCTGGAGGCCAGAACTCAGGCTGAAATGGTCCAGGCATGGCACAGTACAGTCGGTAGCCTGGCAGCTGTGGTGGGCTGACCCTCTGGTCTGGGGCTTGACTCAGGGACTGAAGTCCAGGGGTGGAAGAAAAGAAGCCTCAGGAATCTGCCACTAGACGAGCATCTTCAGAGCATTTTTCTGGGATGGTTATTTCAAATCTGTTTTTTTTTTTGGGGGGGGGGAGGAGGGTCTCTTTCATTTAATACTGTAATACTGTATCATTAGTACTCTGCTCTGTCCCTAAAAGCCCTGACACCAGCTCGAGTTCTTACTCAATTCTTCCTACCCAATAGATCCTACTCATCAAGATGCCTGGTTTTCTGTCACCCTTGGGGAGCTGTTCACAGGTTTCCTGTTTTCAAGCGTGTCATGGAGCATAGCTGTGGGCATCATGAATTCTTTGTCCTCTTGGGAAATGGAGTCTGTTCCTGATGCTGGCTTTATTTGAAAAGTGACCAGCTGGTTTAGATTGACACCTGAAGGTTGTTTAGGCTTGGGGAGGCCAGGGGTCAACACGCCCCCTGGTGGTAGAAACTGCAAGGGTTTTAGAAGTTGGGGGTAAAGTGTGTACTTGTAGGATGCAGTCCTCTTTCAAAGCAGGGTTGTTAACCGGAGGTGATTTCCAGTGATGCTGGCTACCCCTGGAGCCCACCTGATCCTGTGCTGACCAAGGCCCTGCCCTCCAAGCACTGATCATCTGCACCACAGGGTATCTATCTTACCCTGAACAACACCCCGGCCAGCCATGTTTCACAGCCTCTCACGCTGTTGTCTCAACTTTCCTGAGGTATAGCATGATATTCGGATGGGCTAAATGTTACAAGGCTGAGCTTCAGACTCCGGTTCTGCTCCTGTGTATAATTCTAGGTCTGATCTGGACAGCTGCAATAAAGTTTTCAGAGGTACAGAGGGGAGATGGGATGAACTGAGAGCCCCATCATCACATCAAGGCAAGCCTGTTCCAGGAAGCCAGCCAAATCCTCTAAATCCAGTTGCGATGAACTTTGCAAGCTTGAAGGAAATGTGTGTCTGCTGAAGCCCGATGCTAGGATTTGCAAAGACCACCCTGAGGATGTGGTCCAGGAGCAGAAATGCACACGGGACTGAAAAGGGAAATAGGCCAACAGAGCATAGTGCCCTGACCGAGGCAACTTAGAGGGGATGTGGGAGCAGGAGGAGCAGAGTGAAGACTGGATGGAGAGAGAGATGGGAAAGGGGAGGGGACACATGGGAAGAGTGAAGGGGTCAGATGGGAAGAGAGCCTCCCAGCTCACACCCAGGGCTGCCGTCCTCCTCATGACTTTCCTTGATCTTTGACTTGGAAGAAGTTAATGCAGACCTACAGTGCAAGTGGACCTAGAAGGTGTGGCGCATGAGAGCTGTGTAATGTACCCTGGTGCTCTGAGGGTCACATAGACAGGGTAATGCAAGATTGAATCAGGCACAGGAGAAAATGATGTCATCAAGATGCTGGCTCACTATACTACAGTAAAGACCTTTTTGGAAGTAGGTTAAAAGCACAGTGCACTAAAAATGAAGCCAGTAACGTAGCTGCTTATTATCACTACAAAATAGTCTTTGTCATTATAAAATTTTTGTTTCATATCTGTCATACCGGCACCTAAGAGGCTAGGTGATGTAAGAGGGTCTCATGCTTGAAGCCAGCCTGGGCTATGTAGAAAGACTAAAACCAAATAAATAACTTGTTCTGTATATGACTGTATTGGCCTGCTTTTATATATCCTGCTGTGCCGTGGGTTTTTGCCACTGGCCTTGCCCCAGACAAGTGAATGGAACACCGGCCTATACTATCAGAATGTTCATGACAGCACCAGAAAGAAGAATTTTTTAAAGCACTATCATCATCTTAGGAGACTCCTGACAGGGTGTCATTGGTGATTGTGCCACATACATACTGTCACACACCACATAAGGGTATTTCAGCAGTTGAAGAACTGTGGGGAGTTTGACATTAGCTACTCGTGGAGGAAAGAACCGACAAGAGCAAGTGTTGAATGTGAATGAAGCATCCCTGCTCTGGGACGGATATGTGAAAGGACTTCCCGTTGCTAAGAGGCCGAGACAATGCAAAGTCTACGGGTTTTTACAGACGGGACAGATGACTTACTTAGGGGTGATATAACAAGCTACACGTCGAATCCTCTAAGTTCTGGCCAAGTGAGTGCCTCAGAGCCTTCCAGTATATTAATAAGCACACACTGCCAGTGTCCTACAGGAACGTAAGGAGCCCCAGGTAACCTGGCAAGCCAGAGAGGTGGAGAAGTATTGGCTGGCAAGTACCACACCTTTCAGAAGGATGATGCTGGTGAGACCCGGACACCATTCTAGGTTTGCAGCCTCTCTGATCACATTGAGAACCTGGCTCAGGCTTAAGTGATGTCACCAAGGAATGTAATGAATGCCATCTAGAGACGCATTGAGAACATCATCCATGGCTTCAAAGGGATCCATCAACATAAAAAGGTTTCAACACTCAGCATGGTGGCCGACACCTGTAACAGGCAGTGGACAAGGTTGGCTTCCAGGAGCTCCTGCAAGCGTATCTGAGCAGACAGCCAGGCTCCAGGCAGTCTCTGCCCAAAATGCTGACATGGGGACAAGATATGGGGCTGATGTAGCAGAAATACTGATGAACCTGATCCTACAGAGTCTGAAGCTAATGTGTTCATTTGTGCCTGATTTTCTTAAAAAAACAAAACAAAAAAACAAAAATAACTTAAGCAAGAATCACAACTTCCAAAATAAAGACATAAAGAGAGTGGTTTCGTGTTGTCATACAATGTATTTATTTTAAATCAACTTATTACAAAATTGAAGAGGTTTTAAAATATATGTTAGACATATTTTATAATGTTAGGATGAAAAGCAAAAGCTTACATTGTTGAGCAGAAGACAGGAAGAGGGAAGACCTTATTTTAAAATGGAGTCTCTCTGGGTGTGGTGCCTCAAGCCTGGAATCCCAGCATTCAGAAAGCAGAGGCTGGAGGATAGCCACAATTTTAAGGACAGCCTGGGCTACTCAGTGCAGTCTTATTTCACAAACAAACTAGTCCCCCTAGCCCATTCCTAAGTAACATCTACTGTGCATATTATCTAAAAATTAGCTGGGAGTGGTCCCATGCATCTGCAATCTCTGCCCTTGGGAGGCTGGTACAGGAGAATCATTGTGAGTTCAAGGCCAGCCTGGGCACATTGTGAGATCCAGGCCAGCTACACATAGAGAGTGTCTCAATTAAATAAACAAAAGAAAAAAAATGATGGGGCTTCACTCACCTCACTACATTAGAACAGAAAATGTCACTTAGCTCCAGCTCAGGGACATCACAGCTCTCCAGACCTGAGCTGTGCCTGCCTCCCTTCCTAAAGCCTAGAGAAACCCACTTAATATATCATGCAGCTGCACATGGGCATGGCTTACACACACACACACACACACACACACACACACACACACACACGATCTTCCTCCATAAGAGTCCTCCAAACCACCAGGACCCTTTCAAAGGCTCAGATTCTTGCTTCAAATCTGAGAAATAACACACATGCATTCATTCACCCATGTGCCCCTGCTTATTCTCCCTGTGAGTGTCACAGAAGGCTGTCCCACTACAGCTTCAGGTCCTACTAAGAAGGGTCCTGGGGAAATCCTGGATGTTGGTGGAACATAATGTAAGGCAGACAGGAAGTTTTTAAGCCACTTTAGGGATCATGGGGACTTTTAGGTAGTGACCCCTGAATAGTCAGCTGATGCTCCAGGGAAAGGGAGGTGGGAGATAGCAGCTATCCACTCAAATACAGTCCGTGTGTTTCATGTGAGCCAGCCCCATGGTCTCCTGCTTAAAGAGGCGGGGGCGGGGGAGCAGGAGAGATGGCTCAGTGGTTAAGATCACTGAGTACTCTTCCTGAGGTCTTGAGTTCAATTCCCAGCAACCACATAGTGGCTCACAACCATCTGTAATGGGATCTGGTGCCATCTTCTGGTGTGTCTGAAGACAGCTACAGTGTACTCATATGCATAAAATACTTTTCAAAAAAGAGGGTGGGGGCTGTTCAAGACTCCAGTTGACTATGAGATAGTAAAGGAGGACACCAGCAGCGGTGCCTGGAAGTACCAAGGTGATGATCACCTGTCACCAGAGTAGAATGCTCTTAAAGACCTCTGAGCCCCATCCAGCAAGAGTGACTCAAATGTCCGGACGATGGGGGGCCAATGTCCGGACCATGGGGGGCAGGGTTGTTGTAAGTCATCTCCAATGGCCAGCAAACACATACAATGAGGAGGTTGTGCCTATGATCTAGTTGAAGAAACCACTGATGATGTCCAAGTGTGCAAAAGCGTTGGTGGCAAAGATGCTAGTTGTGCTGCTAGGACCTACGATGAGAAAATCATTATTGGTGAAGCTTCAGATGACAGCCTATGGTGGTTCATGTCCATGGTCAGCTTGGTTGGATTTGGAATCACCTAGGGAACACAGCCCTTAGCATGCATGTGAGAGGGTTTTCAAAGAGGCCTCAGCGAGGATGGAAGACCTATCCCAAATGTGTGACACCAGCCCATAGACCAGGGTCCTGAACTGAATAAAAACATAAAAGGGGAGGAGCCAGGGGAATATTTGTTTCTTTTTATTTCCTGCCTGCAAATGCCATGTGACCAGTCATTGCCTGCTCCTGTAGCAGCTACATACTCCTTTGCTGTGACAAACACCTGGCAAAAGCAACTTAAAGACTGACAGAGGGTGAATTTATTTCAGCCCATATATAAGGGGATGCAATACATCATGGTGGGGGACAGGTCATAGCATAGAGTGTAAGCCTATGAACCTCTGATTACAGGAAGCAGAGATGAACACCAGTCTCCATTCGTTTTCTCCTTTTTATTCTGTCTTAGATCATTGTCATAGGGTTTTGTTGCTGTGAAGAGACACCATGACCAAGGCAACTCTTATAGAGGCAAACATTTAATAGGGGGTGACTTACAGTTTCAGAGGTTCAGTCTGTTGTCATCATGTTGGGAAGCATGGCATTTTGCAGGCAGACAGGCTGCTGAAGGAGCTGAGAGTTCTACATCTTGATCCGAAGACAGCCAGGAGAAGGCAGCCAGGAGGAGACTCTCTCTTCCACACTGGGCAAAGCCTGAGCATAGGAGACCTCGAAGCCTGCCTACACAGTGACACACTTTCTCCATCAAGGCCACACCTCCTAATGGTCCAAGCATACAAACACATGAATCTTTGGGACAAACCTATCCAAATCACCACAATCACAGAACATGGCATAGTACTGGCCACATTTAGAGTGAGTCTTCCCTCTGTACTGGTTTGAATGGGAAAGTCCCCATAGGCTTATATGTTTGAGTGCTTGGTGTCCAGTAATTGAAATTGTTTGAGAAGGATTAGGAAGTATGTCCTTGTTGAAGGAAGTGTCACTGAGAGTGAGCTGTGACATTTCAAAAGACCACCCCCCTCTGTGTCTGTCTCTGTCTCTCTCCCTCTCTCCTTCCCTCCTTCCCTCCTCCCTCCTGCCTGTGGGTCAAACACAAACTCTCAGACCCTGCTGCAGCATCATGTCTGCCTGCTGCCATACTCCTCACCGTAATGATCGTGGGCAAACCCTCTGAAGCTGTAAGCAAGCTCCCAATTAAATGTTTCCTTTAATAAGTTTCCTTAGTCATGGTATTTCATCCCAGCAAAAGAACAGTAACTCAGACACCTCTTCAATTAGAGTGCTCTGGAATCTCAACCTCACAGACACTCCCAGAGTCTGTTTCCTAAATGTGTCAAAAAAAAAAATCACCTCAAGTTGGCAATGGACATTAACCATGACATCTTCCCTGTCATGATGGACTTATGCTCTCAACCTGAAGACAAAACAAACAAGGTACCAGCCCAGATGAGTAGCATGCTACTTCATCTAGAAAGAACTGTTTAGAGTGTTCATGGTAACCAGACTGTCTTCCTTGACATATATTGTTATTAAGCAATGTATTACTGTATCAACATATAGTATATGTGGATCTAATTAGTTTTTTCAAGTGCTGGTAATTGAACTTTGAGACTCATACATATCTATTAGATCAGCAGTTTCAACTGGTAGATCATGACCTTTTTGGGGTTGCATATCAGATAGCTTGGATATCAGATAAATCAGATATTTGCATTATGATTCATTACAATCAGTAACAAAATTATGACTCAGTAACAAAATGAGTTATGAAGTAGCAGTGAAATAATTTTATGGTTGGGGGTCAGCACAACATGAGGAACTGTGTTAAAGGGTCGCACCATTGGAAGGTTGAGAACCACTGTATCAGACAGATGATTGAAGGGTAGATGAATAAACAGACAGATAGATATTGGTTCTCCAGTAACTCAGGAGACAAGCAAATCCAACCCTGTTAGGCAAAGGAGAATGCTGCAGTTAAAATGTAAAAAGCATTCTGCTGGAAAATGCCCTCCTATTTGAAGGAGGTCAGTTTTTCTCTCTTAAAGCCTTCAAGCCTTTGGATGAGCCAAACCCACACCAGGGAGGATAATCTGCTTTACTCAAAGTCAACTGATTTAAATGCTAATCTCTCCTTCAAAAACTCCTTCACAGGGACATCTGGAGTCATATTTGACCAGATCTCTGAGTACTGCTGCTAGTCCGAGTTGACTGATGAAATGACCTGTTTGCATTTGGTAATGTGGTGAGTGTCCATGCTTCCTGCCTAGTAATGGCTCCAGGTAGTAGTTGACATGCATTTGCCTTCCCAGGCTGGAGTAGCAAGGGAACCCAGAAGAACAGTAAAGGGGTTTGGTGGGCATAGGAGAGGAAATGTGATACATGATACATGTTTGTCTGGTCATGTGTGGTGTGGCCTCTACTCCATTAATTCTTGCTCCCTATCAAGTCTTATCCTTATACCTGTGACTTCCTAGTCCATCCATCAATCATCTAGCCGTCCAATAGAAAATTGATAGATGCGTCGATTCATATTTGGGCTGAGGATATAGCTCGGAGGTAGAGTGCTTGCCTAGCGTGAGTGAAGCCCAGAGTTCAATTCTCAGAAATGAAGAAAACAATGAGATCCACATATATATTACACATCGGTGCAATGATGGTCGTTTAGCAGCATCCCCTCCCAGCCCCGAAGTCCATTCTGTCCCAGAGGAAGGACCCCCAGGAAGGTAGGTTGACTGTGTCCCTAATGACCCATCTTTTAGCTTTCTCCAACAAGAGACTCAGCTTGAGCCTGTACTCTGCCCCTCGTGAAACTTTACACACAGAATCTGTGATGCCTGGCACCAGCCCTGGGATATAGCCCTTCCAACACAGCTCTCTCTGTTCTCCAACAGCTCTAGAGATGGACCAGTGCCCAAGTCAGAGGCCTGCCAGACCACCCTGTTGCTGTCACTAACTTCCCAGAAAATGTCTAAGCCTCCCTCCAATACCCAGATACTAGCCATAGCTAACATGGGTACCCTAGCTGGGCCTACAACCATGTGAATCTTAACCTTCCTTCTCTCCCTCAGATAGTACTATCCAAACCTCTGCCCCATATGACAAATTAACAAATTGCCCAAAAGAGCACAGCGACTCACACCAATAAAGCCATGTGTGGCTTCCAGAAATAGCTTAAGGAACAACAGATCATTCCTCTGAGTAACCCTAAGTACCAAGTGTAGCAGAGGTGGTGTCAAGGGCCCTTTAACCTCTGTGCCCCTGCCAACATGATCCAGACAGCCACTTATCTCCTTTGGAGGCTCCCATCCAGGGGTCAGGCAGCCTCCCTCTCCAATAACAGCTGGGCATGTGGATGTGCAGTGCCCACTGGGCTCCTTCAGTCAGCATCTCTCCTACCTCCTGCTGTGTTCCCACATTCCCCTAGTTGATGTGAAATCATGCCAGGTGTACAGTGAACACTTCTGGCAAATGGGGGTGCTCTCCTGTGTGGAAAGTTGGACTGTAGTCATTTTTGTAATGGATTACCAAATAGGAATGGAACGATTATAATCTAAAATGTCAAGAGAACATGGCTGGGTGATACAGTAAATTCAACATTAGAAGATAATAAAATCTCAGCGTCTGGGGGATGGGGGCAGAAGGGTAAGAGTTCAAGGCCAGCCTGGAACAGGTAACAAGCCTCTGTCTTGTACAGATGTAAATGAGCTATGGCTGTTTTCTTGTATGGTGTAGGGAAGTTGGGCACCATGGTCATAAACAAAGCAACACCACAATGTCAGCAGGAGCCCTTGAAAGCCAGGTTCCAGAGCGACCTGTGAATGAGCCAGAAACATGAGGGTGGGCATAGCTAGCAGAAAGGCATGGTGCTACCTAAATTCAGAAGCTACATGGTCTCAGATTCTGCAGATCTGTGGCACTGTGAATAAAGCAGCTGCCACCCTTGGTGCTCAGTGGAAACAAGTCAGCCAGAACAGTGTATCAGCCAATGATAAGACACCAGGGCTGGCTCCTGGCCCTTTGGGGGAAATAAAACAGAAGATCATGAAGACTATGTATGCACATTCGACTTTGAACATTTGTTATTCCTTTCCTCTCTGTTATTCCTGGTGTCCACTGGCTCCTTGTTTTATCCTAGATGCTCTGGGAACTTTGTGGCATATTTTAATTGAATTATTGATGTAGATAAAAGCCTACAAAAACATAATCTCTACCTAGACCCAACACACCGTAAGGACATCAGTGATGTTTTCTCCAAGTTAGAGAGAGGGCAAAGAAACTGTGCTCATGCCTCAGGCACATGTTTAGGGAACAAAGTGAAGAAGAGATGAGCCTTGGAAATGAGGGAAGCAGGAATGTTCCTTGGGTGTTATGTGTAGTAGGCAGTATTATTGAGTTCAAAGGTAGCCAGGCATGGTAGCACACACCTTTAGTCCCAGGAGACAGAGACAAAGGGATCTCTGTAAGTTCAAGGCCAGCCTGGTCTGCATAGCAAGTTCCAGACCATCTGGAGCCACAGAGGGAGAAACCGTCTTAAAACAACAATACAAAGGTAAATTCAGTGGTAATAAAAGCTCAAGAAGTGAGATGTTTCGTTAGTTGGACTTCTTATCGATATGACAGAATACCTGGTATAACTTAAAAAGAGGGAGGATTTCTCTTGGCCACAGTCCCAGATGTGTCAATCCATCACTATGGCAGGTAGAGGGGAGGAGCTAAGCAGCCTCTGTCATGATAGTGGGGCCATGTGTTGGAGGAGCTTTTTAAGTTGAACAGAAAGCAGAGGAGCAGGATATAGGAAGGGACTGGGGCAAGAGAGAATCCTTAGGAGCACAACCCCAGTGACCCACTTCCTCCAACTAGGCTTCACCTTTCACCTTTTCCCAATAACACAACTGTGGAATTTATTAAGGGATCTGACTGTCATCAGGTTAGAGTCCTTGTGACCTGATTATCTCGGAAATGTCCCTAGCAGACACTCACAGAGGTGTGCTTTATTGATTTCCTATGTGCTTCTTAGACTGATAAAATAAGTCAAGAGTAACCACAACAGGAGTGATGCTGAGAAATGCAAAAAAGACTTAGCTATTAGCAGGACAGTCCTGGATGTTGACAGATGGATAGAATTGAGTTAGTCAAGACACCAAGAGACTAAGATTGTGATGAGACTAGAGCTTGGCCCTTGTGGTGAACTCTGGAGGCTCTGGGATAAGGGCAATGACTCAGTTTGCAGAGGTGTTCAAGGAAAAGAGGAGAAAGATTCGAGGATGTATTAGTTCGTGTGTTGGATAAAGATTTCCTACAGAGGGGTGCATGGGGTACTGTGAACATGAGAGGTCTCCATGATGGGTCTATTTTAACATCCTTTGCGCCCAGATGGCAAAGTCAGAATGTGAATGTGAGCTCTCACCGTGACCGTTGTCCCCTCCCTCTGGCTCAGGACTTGGCTGGGGTACTCTACCCAGTCTCAGATTTCTCACCCTGCAGGCCTCAGACTCCTGCTGTGGATGACATCAGAACAGCTCCCAGGTCCTCCATACACCAAAGCTCCTTTCAGAATTACACACTGCAGTCTAAAGAAGAGAAAACTGAGGCTGAAAGGGAAAAGAAGCTAGGCCAGGCTCCAGTATGTGTGCGCACGTGTGTGTGTGTGTGTGTGTGTGTGTGTGTGTGTGTGTGTGTGTGTGTGTAGGTGGGTGCCTGGCTTAGGTCTGTTGCCACATCTAATGTGAAAGGTTCATATGAAGGAGTGAACGATCACCACTTCTGCAGTAAACCAGCACTTCCCTTGGTGGGCCTGGCGTGAGGAATGAGGTCACCCAGCTCTGGGATCAAAGGGACAGTGGCTACCTTAGAGCTTGCAGAACTCAGATAGTATTAAATGGTGACCCTTAAGGGGCGAGCAGATGTGGCCATGTCCAGCCACAGAGGGAACAGCCTGACTGGTCATTTGAGCTTCTCAGTCACATATATCATTAAGGAGGCCAGCTTTTGCCATAGGGACATGTAAGCCTTCCATGAGCTTCTCCCCCCAAGTGCCCAGCAGAATTCCAGAGGGGCCTAACCAAACTGTTTTAGCTGGGAAATAGTGATCCTCACAGTTGGCTGGATTTTGTGACATCTATTAATTTCATTAAGACAACCCTGTACAGATATATCCAAGGCCACCCAATGCAGACATTCACTCATGGAGAGTCTCTTCCTGGGCAATTCTGAGTTGTGTCGAGTTGACAGTTAAAGCTCCTCACCACAAGTATGCTGGGTGGTACTGAGGAAAACTGTAACCCTTGTGGACATCAGCAAAGGCTTCTGAGCACCGTTCCTTTGGCCTGTTCACAAATACTAGGTCAGACTGGAGAAGTCAGCCATGAAACTTGGCTTCCCTCATGTGAAACTTCGGCTGATAATGGACGCTTCTGGAGGTTGAGTCCCACTCAGGGGAAGAAGAGAGCCAATGAGTGAGAGGGTGGAGCAGGCAGCCAGTGCTGGACTGGGTAGGAAGGTGGATGATTACACCCCCCCAACTTGGTTTCTATAATGAGGAAGTTCTCTGCAGTTCAGTTTCCTCTCCCTCGCTGAGCGCCTGAAACAGGAAGTCAGTCAGTTAAGCTGGTAGTAGCAGCAGAGGCAACTTCTGAGAGGCAACAGGCAGTAGGTCTCAGCCTAGGGCCCTTAACTGCTTTGCTGGAGTATCCATCCTGGGAGTGGCTGCTGACCCAGCCCAGGAGACCCATGCCTGCCATGGTCCCTGGGTGGAACCATGGCAACATCACTCGTTCCAAGGCAGAAGAGCTGCTTTCCAGAGCCGGCAAGGACGGGAGCTTCCTTGTGCGTGCCAGCGAGTCCATCCCCCGGGCCTACGCGCTCTGTGTGCTGTGAGTACCCCATTTCCTCCCAACTGTCAGATCCAGGGACCCCCCCCCAAGGGGTGGATCCAAACCCCTGTAATGAGGGTTTGAGTTAGTTTTATGTCACAGAATGGTGGGACCTGCCTGGTGCTTTGTTACCCTGTGGGGAGGGTGAAAGTGGGTACAGCGCCTGAAGCCCACTTCGGACCTTGACTTTGGAGTTCAGGGAGCCTGTGTCATGACAAGCTCGGGTGGTGCTTGGGCTCTCTGAGTGACTCCGGTCCTCCCCCACACTGCAGCCCTCCATGACCCGTGGTGCGAGAGGCCTCCCTGAGCTCCTGTGGCAGGAGGAGGGATCCTCACGCTGAGCCAGGAAGAAACTCGGGACTCTCTGGTGGAGGGTGCATTGGAAAGCATCTCTGTCAGTTCAGATGTCAGTCAGGGACGCAGTGAAACGCAACAGTGACAGGAGGGATTCCCTTCCTCCATCCTGCTATGGTCTTAGAGCTCATTCTATTTGGGGAGCTGAGTCTGGGGTGCATTTAACCAGGAAAGGACTCCTCATGCAGACATTTTATTCTAGGCTGCAAGGACACAGGAAGACACAGAGCTGCTCTTTGAGTACGTGTTTGTCCTTCCCCCCTGGACTCAGCTATGTCCCTATCTGGGTCTCTGTCTCCATTGGTTACCCCCACAGCCCAGTGTGAAGATGTTGCTGAATGTGCTGATTATCCTAAGAGGAAGCAGCCACTTGACTGAAGGTTCCTTTTTAACACTCCGTTTGTCTAACGTCTGAGGAAGGCCGTCACCCCTATAGCCCTGTGGTCTGACCCTGTCCCTGCTTCAGGCTGGAGCAGGGCAGGAACACAGTCAGGAAGGGTGTGTCTACTTGAACAGCACAGGTAGCATCTGATAGATTGTCCCTCGACTGAAAAAGATCGTTCAGAGCAGCTAGGGCCCCCATATCTTCGTGCAGGAGGGAAGTGGGTAACTGACCACAGACTGTTCTGAGCTCTGACTCATGTTGGGACCTGCTGTGCTAGGCATTTGTTCGCTAGTTTCATCTTCAGGAGAGCCAGGAGTGTGGGTTCCATGAACATCTAGACCTGCAGATAAGGACCATGGGGCTTGGACAGGTTATGGACAGCTTGCTCCCAGAGACCACCAGCTGGTGCTGCCTGCCTCCTCTACCGCCATCGAGCTGGGCGTGCCAGTGGACTTGGGTGGGAACAAGAGGAGCTAGGGTGTTCACAGAGTTGGGGGGCAGGGACACTAGAAGCCAGTACAGGCTCACGGCTGGCTGAACAACTTGTGCTGGTGGAGATAGCAGCCAGCTTCCTGCACACCCACCAGCGTGTTTCAGGAGAGGCAGTGCAGGTGGCCTGGACCTCCCCAAAGCACTGTCCCTTGGGGAGTCTAACAGTGAGAGGCTCTAAAAGCAGGACAGGGAGGTACCTTTCAGTGTGTCACAAGCTCAGCCTGACTCCACTAACCCAGTTACATTTTTCTGCCCCAGTGGGATTTGGGCCAAGGGCAATTTTGTTGGGAGTTGGCTTTGGGCTGAGAGACTGTTGCGTGCTTTGGTTACAAACGTGCACCAAGGTATGGATTCTCTTATGCTAAGCCGGCAGCGCCTAGAAGGCTTGAGTCGGAACAGAAGGAGCCTAAGCCAAGACCAAAGGGTCTTGGGGGACCTTCAGGCAGACAGACCTTGACTCTGCCTTTCCTTTTCACCTATCACCCCTGCTTCAGCTGACTTAAGTCCCTGCAAAGCAAAGATGATACAGAGATACAGAGATTTTCAAACTAAAGGAATGATTTCCACCTCAGTGTATGGTATAAAACATCGTTCCATGTCACCAAAAAAAAAAAAAAAAAAAAAAAAATCAGGAAAGGCTTACTTTTTTAATTTGAAAAAATTGTTAGAAGCCCTTTAATGCAAAGAGATTTGACTTCCTGTAAAAACAAACTTCACATCCTTACTTTCCCCTGTTCCCAGTGGATAATGGAACCTAGCCCACCTCATCCCTGCCCCCTCACCATTTGCCCTGGCCAGAGTCCAGGCTCCTGCCGGAGACGATCAAGTCAGCAGCTTCAGGACAGCAACAAGGTAGAGGTCAGAGCTGGGGCTGCGAAGGAGAGATGAGGTATGGGGTGGGTGTGGGATACAGGACCCTTGCGTTTTCTTGGGTGATAGATTTGGCACGTGTGCTGTTTTGCTGGACACCAGCCAGTCTGTGTGGGTTCTGGGTCATGCAGCTATGGGTCAGAAACTTGGTAACACTGCTGCTGGGGTTTCAGCCATGTCCCTTCTTGTGACCAAAGGAACAGCAGCAGAGGCATCATGCCTCTGTTGGGTTTGTTTGGCACTCTGGGAAGAATGCAGCATTGTGAGGAGGACCTTCCTGGTCTGAGATTTAACTAGATGTAACAGGGAAGAGGGAGGTAAAGGCTTAAAGACAAGGTTGCAATTCAGTACCACTCACGTGACAGAGGAGTACACATTCACCCCACACCCTGACCTTTGTTTGGAAGAGATTGATCCTGTCACTTAGCTTAGGCTTTTATTTCTTCTCAGTCACCACTCAGAGAACCTTGGTTTAGGGGAGCCTGGGTTCACACTGGGGTCCTGAAGCACCGGCTTGGGGAGACCTTGCTAGTATGAATAGAGCTGTTCTTCCTCCTTGAAAGGGGAGATGTGCCCTTCTAAGTGGGGACTGTGTCACCTTCGCTCATTTCTACTCAGTTCCTCCATGGTGAGTCAGCTACCTTCCAAGGAGCCTGTGCACCCTGTGCGGGGTATCGGCTAGGTGGATGGAGACCTTTTAAGAGGCTTATGAGCAGGGACAACATAGCTGCCTGTTACTGTGTGTTATAGAGAAAATAATGCGTCTGAGGGTAGCTCAGCCAATGCAGGGTCTGTGGGGCATCCAGGTAGTTTCTTTTTGCTGAAACATCCTAGAAAGAATCTGAACAATGACCCAGCACTTGAAAACAACCTGCTCTTTCTAAAAGACATGACCAGGCCTAGACAGAGCACAGATTCAACTAGGTCAAGTTGGCTGCTGTCTATGTGAGTGGCCATTTCCCCTGAACCACTCTGGAGTGATCTGGCTTCCTCCTTTGCAGGGAGAATGTGGTTGCCTTTGGTCCAGCCTGATGTGCGAGGATTCCCTCAGCAAGTGGCCTTCCATAGTGTACCCAGGCCTGGCAGTGGAGTAAGGCTCCATCCCATGGGTAGAATGCCATGAACTCTGGGTTTGGTAGCTCTGACAGTGCAGAAAGAAAAGGAGACCAGGCATGGGACATGGACAACCAAAACTACCCTTAGAGAACGTATTCTAGTCTTTTGAAAGAAAAGTGACCAGCCACTGGTGGGAGAGCAGGCACCAAGCCCACCAGGGGTAAGAAAACAAGCCATGGTTTTAGGACTAAAGGGGAGCAGAATGAAGACTGTATCATGCTTGTTCTTTGGTGGAAAGAAAACGGCGGAGCAGGAGCTGGTGAGGGTGGAAATGCCTAGCAGAGGGGTCAGGCATGGATTGTGCTGTGAGAGGGTGTGATGTCATCTCCCCTCCCCCATCCTCCTTTGAGAATGCCTGTAAGGCTTGCACAGTATGACAATGACTTTTGTGCAAGCGCAACATGGTATTGTTTTGCATATCTGGCATCGAAAGGCAAATGAGGGAAATACCTGCATAGGCAGAAGCCAGAGCCGAAGGCTCCTGCCATGAGAAAGGCCTTTGTCTGAGAATGACTCTTGAAGACTCATGTCCAAGACCAGGAGGGAAGGCTGGACCCAGGAAGGCCTACTTAAGGCCTATTGTATCATTTATGTAAGTGACAGGGTGACTATGATTCTGCCCGTGCCCTGTACCCTGGAGGGACAGGGTAAGCACTGGCTTAGGTGCACTTTCCAACTCTGCCTATGGCGTAGGTTAAATTCACCTGTGCATGCCATTAGTACTTCTTAACAATCTTACCTCTCTGGGACATGAGGCTCCCATCTCCCTGCCACAGCAATGGAACAAGAACTCTGCTTTTGTTCTCCAATTCACCCCATGTAGTCCTGAGGAACAAGACTCTGGAGCTTCCTAGAATCTCTTGGGTTGTGTCAGCAAGACACCCAGAACCCCAGCTCCAAAGTGAGGCGGGCCAGACCAGTTCACTGGCTTACAGTGCTTCGGCTCAGGTTAATGCACACACTGTAAAGTCACCCGTCCACAGTCTAGTTTGTGGTTCAGTGGTCCTTAGTAATAGTCACATAGTCGTGCAAACAACACCACAATCTAATTTCTGAATGTTCTTATTATTCCCAGAAGGACCCCCGCCCAATACACATGAACATCTGCTTGCCACTCCCCTCTCTTCTGACCTCTGGAAAGGGCCCATCTACTTTCTGTCTCTAAGGATTTGTCTATGTGAGATTATATGACATATAGCTATCGACATCTGGATTTACCCTCTTGGCATAATCTAAACTGTAGCAGACCATCCATCTTTTGAAAACCCATTGTACGGGCTTACCACATTCACTGGTTGAATGACTTTTGCACTGTTTTTACTTTTTGACTGTTGTGAATAGTTGTGAACAGCCATCCTGCAGCCTGTGTATGGATGTCTGTTTGCTGTAGTCTTGGGTGGTGAGAGGCAGGGCTGGTAACGTGGTGGTTTTATGTTTAGCATTTTGAGGAATTGCTAAACTCTTGTGTTCAGATGTGGCTCTAACCAGTCATTGTGACAGTCCAGCTTCTCTACTAGTTGTTACCTGGTGTGTGTGTATGTGTGTGTGTGTGTGTGTGTGTGTGTGTGAGAGAGAGAGAGAGAGAGAGAGAGAGAGAGCAAACCCAGTTTGCTGTTTGTGGTGGTCAGTTGTTTTTTTAATGTACAGTCTGGGCATCCAACTCAGGTTCTTATGCCTACAAGGGAAACACTTTATCAGCACTTCTCTCCCCAGCCCCTCACTTGTTTGTGTGTTTGTGAGCTCACATAGCCTAGGCCAGCCTCGAACTCCCTATTGTAATCAAAACTGGTTTTGAACTCCCGATCTTCCTGCCCGTACTTCCTAAATGTATTCACCATGATATCTGGCTGTCTTTTTATTCTACCTGCAGCAGTACAGCATCCTACTGTGGTTTTAGGTTGTATCCCTGATGTTAACAATGCTAATGAGTCATTTGTATGCCTTATTTGGAGAACTGTGTATAGCCTTTGCACATTGAAATAGCTATATCATTTCAGGAGTAAGATAGGAAGAGTCACGTGGATATCCCGTAGCCTAGCCTGAGACAGGCCACAATGTTTTACATATACCACTAGGTGCTTTGTATATGTAAAAATACAGCTGGCCATTAGTTTTTAGATCTGAAAGCAACCAGTGATATCTCAGAAGCAGAGGACCCATATGTGAAGAAATTTCCATGACAGAAGGGGAGAACTGTGACACTGTCACTTCCGGGACTTCCTGCAGGCCTGGAGGCCTCTGGAAGACACAAAGCTGTCATATGGGGCCTCCACAAAGGAAGTGCTCAAAGTGATTGAGGCAGGAAGAGGACATCAATGACGCAAGAGTGTCTGGTGGCTGCTGAGCCACCGGGGTTGACAGCCTGGAAGCCTAGGGGAAGGAGGGGCCTAGGCACAGACACAGAAAGAAATGCCTAGAAGACTGGGGGGGAGTGAAGTCTAGGACAGATACTGGCCCCCCATGACCTCTGACCCTAGCTCCAAGTTAGTAAAGAAGGGATGAAGTCCTCTGGTTGCTAACAAACTAGACACAACACAGAATGTTCTATGGGAGGGAGCCCCATAGGGGTAATTGTGGTGGGCATTGCCCTTTGGGAGAGAGGGTGATGGAGGTGGAAAGAAAGAGCCTATGAAACGTTTGGGGTCAGATTGATTACAAACGCTACAGAGTTTGTAGTGTTGTCTCTGAACCTAGTGCACATGCTCTTTTTACTCTCTGTAACTTAGAAACCTGTCTTACTGGGATAGAAAGACGGCTCAGTTGGTAGCATGTTTGTCTTGCAAGAAAGTCAACCCACATGGTACATGTTTGTAATCCCAGTTCTAGGAAAGTGGACACAGGAGGATCCCTGGGGTTCACTGGCCAGCCAAACTAGTCTCGGACCATGTCTCAAAAAACAACAAAACAACATCAAAAAAATCCTAGAGGATATCTGAAGGAGGACACTCAAAATTGTCCTCTGATCTCTACTCACACATTTATGTATGTATACATGTGTCCCTACACACATTCCTGGGGACATACTGTTAACATGTACCAGACAGTCTGGGTTTACTTTGCCATTGAAATAACACTGTGGAGGGCTGGCCAAAGGAACCTCTGTAAAAAGAGAGTGCTCACATGGCCCTGCGACTGGAGTAGTGTGGGGTAGACAGACCTGGTGGTAAACAGCAAGGTTTAAAAGTAGCAGTGCCATTGGCTGTGTGTGTTGGACACACACATGCACACTCAGAAAGCTGAGGTGGGATAATTGTTGAAAGTTCCAGACCAGCCTCCCAGGCTACATAGTGAGGCCCTGTCACAACTGCTACAATGAGTCAAGCATAAGGTAAACAGTGTAAAATAAACAACAAACCATCACCCAGGCACTGAGAGTCTAGCACAGCCATGTTCATCTGTTGATGTCTTTTCATTCCCATTTCCACCACATAATGCACACACATACACACACACACTCACACACGTACACACACACATGTACACACACATGTACACACATGTACACACATATGTACACACATGTACACCCATGTATACACACATGTATGCACACACATACATATACCCACACGTACACACAGGTGCACACACACACACACACACACACACACACACACACACATTACCTTTCATTTGTGGTCTGGGGTTCCAGCAACACCAACTTTTCCTGCCCAGTTAGAATTTCTTCCTAACTATCACTCTTCCAGGGTGTCTCATGCTTTATGGAAGGATTCTTTGATTGGCATTTATATTACCAGCAGTTTTGCTGTAAGTGTGGCAGCAGCTAGGAAGGTCTTCCAGCAGAATTGTTACAATGTTGCTGGTTACAAATCCCCACTATGATTAGATTACCAGCAGGAATCTTCTTCAAAGACTGAGGATACAGAATGGCAAAATTGCTTTCCATAAATTTCAACTTAATTGATGCTTCTGGCAAGCAGTATGAGAGAATGCCCACCTCCTTCCATATCCTATTCTACATATGGTTACTTAAAAAAAAATTAGAGTCATAAGGTACAAGGTCATCTGTGACCATTGTGATTTGCTTTTGTTTGCTGATCTTGTTTGAGAGGCTGGCCATTCTCTTTTGTGGGTGGCCCTCTATTCTCTTAGCTTTTTTTCTTCAATTAAAACTGTTTGTAGCTTGAGAAGAAAGATTGTGATGAGTTCCAGCCACCATGGACTATATAATGAGGTCTTGTCTCCATAGAAGGCAGAGTGGGGCTGGAGGTATAGCCCAGTGGTTGAGTGTTTGCCTACTGTACATGAGGTCCTAAGTTCAATCCCCAGTACCAAGCAATGTTACAAGCTTTGTCATCTGCCTATGTGAGTTAGATATGTCATGTTTGTTGAAAATACATATTCATGAAGGTCTGACTTCAAGCTTTCTATTCTCTGACATGGGAGGACCATAAATGTTTGGGGGGGAAAATTCTATCACTTTGATTTCTTCTGGGACTTCTTCCTTGAATTTCCAACACAGAGACTCATTCTGCATGAAGAAATCCACTCATAAAGGTTAAGACTGGGTCTTTGTAGCTCATTGACTTGGGTTAAGGAAGTTAGTCCAGCAGTTAGACGAATTACTCTGGGCCCCAGACTCATCATCTGAAACCCAAGCATGGAAAGGCCTATGTGGTAGAACTGGTGCATGTGTTGATGTGTGTATCTGTATCATGGATCATGATACAAACAAATGCAGCAGCCATGGCTGTCAATCCCATGTTTTATTGTTCACATTTAAAGCTAAATCTTACTGGACTTAATAGATGACAAATGATAAAGATTTGTGTGTATTTTTCTCAAGTAACCATCTTTCCCAAACCTTTTATTAAATGGCATGCTTTTTCCCTCCATGGTTTCTTTGTCTGCCATGTTCTAAGCTCTTTCTTGGTTGTTTATCTGTCCAAAAATATCCCCTTACATCACTACCATTACAAAGACATAAGCGTAATTTTTCAAAATGTTATATTCAAGTGTTTTCCCAGGCAAACCAGAGAGTAATATTTTTCAGCTTGGACAAAACTTGCTGCTGTGACTTTTACTGGGATGGCAGAAAATCCTAATGTAAGCCCTGAGCGTGACAGTCTTACTGTGTTATCTCTTTGATTGTGTCATATTTTTTGTTTCTTGTCTGGGTCTCTGCTGATGACTTTTTTTTTTGTTGTTGTTACTGTTGTGAATGACACATTTCCCACACAGTTACTTGTTCATGATAAGAGCTTGCTTATGCATAGAGTTTATGTTTTTGTTACTGTTGTGAATGACACATTTCCCCCCGCCCCCAGTTACTGGTTCATGATAAGTGCTTGCTTATGCATAGAGTTTATGATTTTACCTTTTATTCTGTCCCTCTCTCTGGCCATTCCTCAATTGGCTTTCAGCTGCTTCTCTTGTCTTTTATCTGTGGTGTGTGATACCATTCGTGTGCACACACATGTTTGTGTTTGCCTGTGCATGGGCTGGAGGCTAGATAAGGACATCTAGAATCCTGATCCATCACTCTCTGCCTTGTTCCCTTGAGACAGTATTTCTCACTAAGCATGAAGCGTGCTGATTTTAGCTATACTGAGTGACCAGGTCCAACAAGCCCTCTATCTCTGCCACCCACCCACTCCCAGCCCAGCTCTGCAGTTATAGATGTGTGTGACCACACCTCAAATTTCTTAAATTTAAAAAATTTTTCCACTATATATCCCTGGATGGTTTATGACTCACAGAGATGAGTCTACTTTCCAAGATTCAGTATTCAAGGCATACATACAGGCTCCCTGCCCTACTTTTTTGTGTGAGCTCCAAGGAATCTAAACTCAGGTCTTTATGCTTGCACAGTGAGCACTCTTAACCACTGAACCTTCTCCCCAGCACCAACTTTTCTGAATAGGCCTTCATATCATCTACAAATCAGGATCATAGTGTTTGCTTTCAAATGCTTACAACTGCTTTCTCAAATTTCATAGTTCATTATATTGACTAGTATTTCTAAAGTAATATAGTGACAACCATTGGAAAAGGAAAATGTCTACCTTAAGGAGAATCTCACATGCCCTACCACCGAGTTGCCTTTTGGTCAAGGCATTTTATTACAAGCACCAGAATGGAACTGGAACATGTGGGTTCTGGAAATACACATACCCACCTGGGCTTCTCCATGCTGTTTTGGAATAATGAGTTTATTTAAGATAGAGATAGCTCCTCTATATCATTTGTTGGGTGGGGGCCCCATTTTGAGTGGTGATATATTTTCACAGGTCTGGTGATTTTTTATTTGACAACTGGGGGTTGGGGGGAGACAGTTTCTTTTAGAATCATAAGTCCACTTTTGCCCAAATTATCTTATCAAAATAAGGAAGGAAGGGAGGAAGGAAGTAAGAGAGAATAGAAAAAGAAAAAGACCAAGAGGAATGGGGATGAAAGACACCACTAAACCAACAACACCCATGCAGTATTGGGCCAGGTGGTAAACTCTGACAGACAGACAGACAGACAGACAGAGGACTTGCTTGCTGGAGCCTTACTCCCATGTATTTGCTTAAAGCTTTAGGTCAAGAGTGACCACTTGGGTCTCTCCTGCTAAGCACGGATCTCTCCCTGTCTCTCCTCCATTTCTCACCTGTTGGACACCTGCACCCTCTTTCTGTTTTCTCTCTTTTGGAGAGGCCCAAGTAATCCAGGGATGGCCTCTGTTAATACATTGATTCTTAGTCCTGTGACTTCAGTGATCTCTAGGTTAGAGCAATAGAAATAAATGTTCTTGCTTCCTGTGGCTTAGGTACATTTTCTCTTATTCCGTGTTAGCCAATATGCCTTGCCTCCCCTCTTTATTAGTGCATAGGGGCAGGGTCACTATGTAGCCCAGGTTGGCTTTGAACTGCCTATCCTCCTGCTTCAGCCTCCCAAATGCTGGGGTTTTAAGTGCACAGGATCATAACCAACTCCAGATGACTTTACAGATACAGCCTTTCCATTTTGACTGTTTTCTACCCAGCCTGCCCAGAGTTGTGCAGCATTTATCCAAGAAAAGAGAAAACACATGCAGAGAGTGTTTTCTAGAACACATAGCTGGAGTCCCAAGCAATTAGAAGACCAGAATGCAGGGCAAGAAAAGGCCTGGTGTCCATTCTCTGCCTCTTCGGGGCTCACTGTGGTGAAGGGTGTTTCTGGGCACTGTTGATACTGTTTGGCCAGGAATCATCGTGAGACTTGAACAGTTTTCCATTCCCATGTGACCGTCCTCTCTTCTTGTGGTGAAACACAACTTTCCATTCCATTTCAGGATCGTCCAGAGAAACGCCCACCCCTCACCCACTTCCCACTCTGGCAAAGACAACTTCCCCCTTTTCCTCCAGGATCAGCTTAGGACAGACATCTGTCACTGGGCACCAATGGAAGGAGTCAAGCAGGAATTCTACCCTTAGAACTCCTTCCCTCAAAAATGGAGAATGTCCTTTGGTAACGGGAAGCTCTGCTCGTCCCCAAAGAGCAATGAACATGCTATACAGATCACGGTGTGGAGAAGCACTTGCCAAACAGAATTTATCTGTTACTCTTTACCTTCTTTTTCCCCGCTATGGAGTTGTGGATCAAATCCAGAGCCTCTCACATGCTAGGCAAGTGCTCTACCATGGAGCCATGTGAAGCCTGCTTTCAAGATTTTAGCTGTGATGCTTTGTATGTTTGTAGAAGTGTTCTGTGTATCCACATGTGCATGTGCATATGTTACGTGTGTGCACATGAGCTGGTCTGTGCACACATATGTGTGTGGGTACATACTATACATAAGGCAAGGGAGAGGTCAGCTGCTGGTAAGTTGGAGAGGCTAGCCTCCCTATGGAGGCCCCAGAATGTAATTAAAATGTAATTTTAGACTAATGTTTTTGCACGGGTGATGGCTATGATGCTGTCTGAATATTGACAGTGCTCAGGTAGGATCGCCTGAGATGCTGTGGTTGTGTTCAGTTCTGATTTTGGCCTTAGTCACATGAGGCCGTGTCTTTGTTTTAGTTTCTAGAAAATCTTTGAAAAGGCCAGGTGAACTTTTCTCCTAAACTTGATTAAGTGAAGGGTTTTTTTCTATTTGGAGCAGCCACATCTTTATCTCTGTCTTTTCTGTCTGCATATGAGCCTTTGCCAGTTCCTTGGGGCTATGCCATAAGTAGCTGCCCTCAGCCTAGGAAAGCTGTTCTCATGCTCCCTCCTTTGCTTAGGGGAAAGAGTCAGGGCTCCTGAGAAAGAAAGAAGGCCAGGGCAGAGTGGGCTCTACAGTTGCCCTGGCTCTGTAGGTTGAGCCTAGGAGCCATGGGATATGTGAGTGGGTGTGGATTCTCCATTGATATCTGTGAGAAGTGAGAAGATATCCAGACGGATGGTGGAGATACCGACCTAGCCCGTGGAAATAGGTTGGGGTCGGGGTAGAACAGTAAGTCAGGATGTGAGCCAGATTTCCCATGGGGAATAAAGCAACAAAGTCATGAAATCTCCCAAAAGCACTGCCCCAAGTTTTCTTTAAGTATATATGAATTCAAAACAGTAGAAGAAAAGATTATAAATCTGGCTACGTTCCTAAAAATGTGAATTTATACAGCTACAGAAGGTAACCAACAAACATTATTGAAATAAATACCAAAATCCATGGTAGTGTAGATCAGAGTCCTGTCTGATAATAAGCACAGATGACATTTAAAAAAAGAAAAAAAGACAGAGACATAGAAAAGAATTCGAAGAAAAAGAAACAGAAACTGTCAAGAACAAGAACGAACCAAACCTTTCTCACAGAAGAGGCAAATTAAGGCGAGCAGTCATTGTTCTCCCTCTCACCGATTTGAAAAGATTAAGAGATCTGATAAGGCAGCCAGCAGGGTGTGGGGAAGTAGACACTCTCATATCTGTTAGGAGGAAGCAAAAAACCTACAGTCTCACTGGATGGCAACTGGCAGTCTTTATCAAAATATAAAATGCCAACAAGACATGGTGGCTCACACCTGATATTCTAGCACTTGGGAGGCTGGGCCAGGAGGATTATCATGAGTTAGAAGCCAACCTAGGCTACATAAAAGTGTGTGTGTCCACAGGTGTATGTTTGTAAAGTGCCTATGTCTTTTTGTCTGGTTGACTCTGTCTAGTTAATTGTTTATCAAAGTAACTAGCAAATACTGACACGTGTGGTGTCCAGTGTGAGCCAGGCACTGTTCCAAAGGCTTTCAATACACAAATACAGTTAGTCTTCCCAGCAACACATAGATATGAAATTGCTGTCATCTCCATTTTACACGGAGGAAACTAAAACCAAGATGTCAGCAATATGTACACACAGATGTAGCCATGAATATATGGATGTAACCATGCATGTACACATGAATGTAGCCATGTATGCACTCATTAATGTAGTCATAGATGCATGGATGTAACCATGTGTGTATACACAGATGTAGCTATGTATGTACACATAGATGTAGCCATGAATACATGGATGTAACCATGCATGTACACATGGATGTAGCCATGTATGCACTCATTAATGTAGCCATAGATGCATGGATGTAACCATGTGTGTATACACAGATGTAGCTATGTATGTACACACAGATGTAGCCATGTATACACGGATGTTTGTTCACTGCAACATGTTATACAGGTAAAACATTCAAAATAACTACCACTACCAGGCCACCCTGCCCAAAGGCATGATAGTACATGTATGTGGTAGAATGCTAAGACCATCAGCAAACCATCTCTGTCATGTGTGTCTTGGCTATTTCCCTATTGCTATGAAGAGACACCACAGCAAGGCAACTTATAAAAGAAAGACTATCTTAGAATTCACAGTTCATGATCCTTCTCAGGGTTAGAGTCCATGATTGTTAGGACAGGGAACATGGAAACAGGCAGGTAACTGAGAACTTACATCCCGATCCTTTCAAAACCTCAATGTCTACTGCCGGTAACATACATGGAGGAAGATGGGTAAGAGGCTATTCTAGCAGGATTATGATGATGATGATGATGATGATGATGATGATGATGATGATGATGATGATGATGATGATGATGATGATGGTAATGTTTCCAAAAACTGCTCACAGCCTACCAGGCTCGTTGTGATTCGGATCTTGCTGAGCTCCTGGGAGTTTTGGCTCTTTGCACATGTCTCTCGCTCTATTCTCTTTGACAGTGTAGCAGCTGAGGGGTCAAGGAAGCCCCTCTAGATGATAGAACTTCAATCATAGCTATCTAGCAGTTACATAATGACACATCCATGTCCACTCTTGGTGTGCTGAGGGGGGGAAAGCAGTGCCACATGCAGGACTGTGAGACATCAGGTTCAGCACTGCCTCAGAACGCCATCAACCCTGACACTTACAGGCTTTGTACGCAGACGCCCCAAGCTGTGTCAGACAGCCCTGCTCTCTCTGGCTCTTTGTTTTCCTTCCTGGTTTCTAATGTCATCTTTGATCTATTTCAGGTTCCGGAATTGCGTTTACACTTACAGGATTCTGCCCAATGAGGACGATAAATTCACTGTTCAGGTAAGTCCCAAACCAACTCATGTTTTCTATGAGAGAAAAATGAAAAAGAAAAGAAAAAAAAAAAAAACAGATGGCCCAAGTAGTCTCGATGTGAGAACCTGGTGGGGCTTAGCTTTGTCCCTCCAAAGCTATGTGTCTAGGGAACTGAGTGGATAACAGTGACTCTTCGTAGATGACAGTCATAAGATGATAGCCATGCATGCCAAGGATTGTTGGTGGCCATGGCTGGGAAAAGGACACAGTGGTGAAGGAAAACCAAGCCAGTGGCTATGCCTTGATCCATTATTTTGTTTGGCTACTATAAATGAGCAAATGTCAGCGGCCCAGGAAGCAACAGAGGGAGGTGAACTTGCAAGAAAGATGGAAGGTCAGATGAATTAGTGCCTTTGAATCTCCATAGTTCACTTTCCCTCAATGCATCTATCGTGGATCTGAACTATACAAAGCCATAAATAAACTTCTTGATTGATTGGTTGATTGGTTGATATATGGGTTATGCCACAGTGTGTGTGTGTGTGTAGGGGTCAAAAGACAACTTGCAGGATTAAGTTCTTTCTCTCTCTCTGCCATGTGGGTTCTGGGGATTGAACTCAAAGCCTAAGGCTCGGGTGGCAAGTGCCTTTACCCACTGAGCCATCCAACCAGCCATAGCTGGACTTTAAAAGGGAGACAAACAAACAAACATCAGCAGTGCCAATCAAAGCCTGGGAAGACCACCTTTGCAGAGTTCGTGTGACAAATGTAGGGGCCTGGGTGGCAGCTGAGTGATATAGAAGGCAGGGAAGTTAGTTTCTGCCTGGCTTTGTTAGGAGAGCATGGAATTGTGCAGAAAGGAGGTGACAGCCTCGGTGTCCTCAGTTAGAGGAGGGTGCCGTGCGTCACTAGGTTCACAGCAGCATGTGGGGCACATCTTCGTGAGCAGTGCAGTAAGAAAAGACAAGCATCGAGGCACAGTGTCACCGGGACAATGAGGAACAGAGTGTTCAGGGTATTGCTAAGAAAGGAGCAGGAAGGGAGAGGTGAGGCATGTTGATGGATTCTGAAGTGTGAAGGGAATGATGAATTGTTTAACTCACAGCTGCCTTGACAAAAGGCAGTCCCCAGACAAAAGCCCCCAGAAACATGGAAGAGAGAGAAGTTAAAAACAGACGGAAAGCCCCGAAGGGCAAGTCATAATGGGATTCAGAAGAAGCCACCTCAATACTTCCACCAGCTGCTTCATCCAGAGAGTGGGACTCGAAGGGGACCAGTTTTGTCCAGGTTGTGGCAAAGCTTCCTTCTCAGGGGAAGGGTCTATTCATACTGAATTTCATGGGAGAGGCAAGTGTGGACCACTGTGGGCTGGAGTAACGGCACTACTGCACAGCCTGGTGGTCAGGCTGAGCACAGTTCACGCTTCTCCTTCTCTCTGGTGCATGAACACCAGGATGGAAGGAGGGTCGGCTGGCAGGTATAGGCTAGGGATCAGGGAGTCCCTGTCCAAGCACAGTCATCGGTGGAAATCACCAGAACAGATCTGAGTACATGTCAGCAAACGCTCTCTTTAAGGTTGGCAGATGCTCGTTATCGAAGATGTGGACTCCACAAGCTTCTGAGGACATGGCTAGCTCAGGGGAGGTGGCTCAGGCATGTAGTGGGCCTTCGTGGACCCTACTTTTTTATCCAAATCTAGGACTGTGTGAACTTTGCCTGGTGGCATGGTGTCCTTGGCAGGTGGCTTCCCACTAGGAGTCAGCTCTCTTAAGTTAAAAGTTAGCCGACATCTTTGATCTTTCTGCACTTTTGTGGTTTCTTCTTTTCCTTCAAAGTGATGAAAACTTTTAAGTGTAACTGGAAAAGAGGTGACTCTGTGGCTTCTTGTCAAGGGTTTGTGCCCACAGCTTATAAACCCGTAACTCCTCCTGTCTAGAGTCTCTGCCCATGTTTTCTTCACTCTTGTGTTGGTGGCTTCCTGTGACCCCATAAATGACCACAGTCTTTCAGTGTGCTTTGGGGGTCCCTCTGGCTGATTTTTGCAAAGGTCTACTGTCCTTGGTGGCCTGGAAGACACTAGAGAAGCTCAGGGATTGGGACCAGGGGCTCTGGGGCCCTGGCTGGGCTCTACCTGAGTGAGTCAGCTCCTCTGTGGGTTGCTCCTCCCCTACTGACAGCACTGCCCTTCTCTGGTCCCCAGAGGGAATCCAGTTGGCTCATCCACCAACAGTTTTCTCTGTTTGAACCACTTACTGCCTACTGAGCTCTTTGTGGCTTGGCTGTTAGGAAACAGGTACCTGGATGGAGAGAGAGTGTAGTCACCCATTGCTACCTCAGCCAGGGCAGTGAGCAGGCAGTTTTTACAGAAGAGATATGGCCTTGCTGGACCTAAGTCTTGCACTTGACCTAGGACTGCCTATACCGGCTAAGGGACAGGAAGCCATGAACCCAAATGGTCTGGGGAAGTCCTCATCTATAAGGATCTCTTGTCCTATAGAAAACAAACAAGCAAGCGGAACGACGAACAAACAAATAAAAAAAAAAAAAACCCACACATTTGCAAGTGGCTGGAGATGTTGCTCAATGAGTAGAGCCTATCCCGCATGTGCTGCCCACAGTTCAGTTCCCTTGTACTGCCTAATGCCTGGCATAGTAGCACAAACCTGTAATCTTAGAACTTGGGAATAGGGTTAAGGGGATCAAAAGCCCTTAGCTACATAGTGAGTTTGAGACCAGCACACATACACACATACTAAAAATGGACAATAGCACAGGACTACTGAGGACCAAATCAAAGCTCACACCCAGTGAAGAAGCCAAGTCGGAAATGTCCCGCAGGAAGCGTTGGTACTGGCTGCCGCTTATTTTAACTCCAGTTCCTCTTTTCATGTTGAAGCAAAACCTGCCTTCTTTTCTGAGCTTAGCCACAGTTTCTGTATAACTCAGCCCTTACACCTGAACCTGCTTAGTGTCAGCAACAGCAGGAGCTAGGCTGAGAGACTGCACAGTGACACACCAAGGGTCTTCATGACCCTGCCTCCTCCTGTGGAAGATCCTTGTCAAAACCTCCATTCCACCCTCACTCTTTCAGAAGGCCAGTCTGTATCTCATGCTCCAGAAGGTCCACTGGCTGACTCGACTATGGCTCCATCATTTATAGACCTACAAAGTCAGAAACAGGAAGGTTCATGGCAGAGCTTCATTGGATTCTCTTGTTTAACACATAAATGTTTGGAACCTACAGACACTAGAGTTCACAACCCTGCTTCCAAGCTAAGTCTTCCTCCTCAGGGCTTAGAATATGTTTCCAGGCATGAATGGGTGCTGAAACACTTGAGCAAGATGGGACCCAAGATTGTTTCATGGATAGGAGGCAAGGTAGTAGTATCTCTGAGATGAGCCCTTTGTCACCTATGTGGGTGGTATTTGATCATGATTAGCACTTGGCTGTGTGCCCCATGCATTCAGGCTTTTGTAGCCACATGGTTTTGTTCAGGGACTTCAAGGAGACTAAACAGGAAGATATAATACTACATTTGCCCTACTGTGGTCACAGTTCTGTTTATGGATAGGGTGGGCGGTCTACATGGAGGCCACTGCTCCCTTTACTACCCTTGTTCTTGGTAAGGAGACACTCATGTCCAGTTCTTGGTAAGAAGGGAGACAGCCACGTGTACTTTCTCAGTCTGCAAGGTGAGAAAAGAATGGGGAAAATGGGAAGACAATGGGAGAGAAAGAGATGCTTTATACTTGGATAAAACAGGAAAATACAAAGAAAAGGAATCAGAGAGTGAGGCAAAGATGTTAAAGAAAGGAACAGTGAAGAAAGAGGAAGGCTGTGGACGAGATGGAAACAGTTTCTACAAAGGAAGAGGTAGGTGTAGAGCAAGAAGTTGCAGAGTCAATGGTGATGGGGGGTGAAGATGGGAGTGTTTTATTAGGGCTGTGAAGGTATCTGTGGAGAATGTTTATCCTAAGCTCTGCTCTGTACACTGAAGCAAGGATCCAAAGCAATCACAGATGCTGTGAGACAGTTTTAAAGGAGATCCTCCGACCTAGAGAATCTTCTGAATTAGCGTGTATGTGGCCATCCTCTGGGTACTGTGTGAGGCCAGAGGCAGGCAGCATGCTTAGCCTCTCAGGCCCCAGGTTCTCCTGCGTAGATTCGGGATTCCTGTGAATCTTGGGTCCTTCCTGAAACTACAAAGGAAGTGACTCTCCCCGCAGGGAAGTGACATTCATCTTGGGCCACTGACTTCAGAGTGAGCTGTTCACCCAGTTGCTGCCTTTCAGAGTAGCTCTGCTCCCTGGGGAAAAAAAGGGAAGGTCTGAGGCAGGACAAGAAGTCTTAGCAGACAACTGCTTTGTGTCTGAGGAGGCTGCAGAGCTCTGAGCAGCCATTAGACATGTTGCCCCTAACTAGGTCCACCACTGAGGTAAATAGGGGTCTCTGGATTTCACTTGGGGCCTGACACTTCCTATGAAGAAAATAGCCCAGCTCATGATTCTGTCTCACAAATATCTCTGCAAAACGAACTTCCTGTCTCTGCTGAACTGGCAGTGTTGGGAATAAGGACTGTAAAAACTGGAGTACCATGGGTTTTCGTGTATGTCCAGAAGAAGAGGGTGTTTGAGATGATCTTTCCCACAGATGCCAAGGTTACCCTTTCAGACAGAAGGAAACCTCACAAGCCAGAGCTGGCCATGATCTATGTAGATCAGACGCGTGACTCAAGTTCCTGGTTCCTGGTGATGTCTGTCACATTGCTCTGGGTAGTACAGCATCTGGAGAAGGAACAAAACCACATTCTAAGAGCTGGCCCGTCACAAGAGTCAGGGAGGGTGAACGGTTGAGCCGTTGTTATGAAGTTCAGGAAGCGGGTGGCAGCTGTTATTGTTCTGAGTGGTCACCAAGTGAAATAAAGATTCCGTCTGAGCCTCTGGGCAAAGGATGTGGCTCAAACACACACTTCCTGAGGTTGCACAAGGAAGAGTGCAGAACAGGCTCGGGGGTTAGCATGGCTATGTGAGAACAAGGAGACCCTTTTATGTCGTGGCAACCATATTCCGGGGTCCTGCATTTTTATTGTTTTAATTTTTTATCTCCTGTAAACATAGATCTATTTTTCTAAGCCCCTGACTGTCTCAAAACATCTTGCAGCTGGGTTCATATTTAAAAGGGAAATCTTTGGGGCCAAGTTTTACTTCAGCATTCCCCAGAGGTGTAATTCTGTTGCCTTTGGAAATATAGTATGACTGAGTCCCAAGCACCAACCCAAGGCCGGCTCATACCAGTTCTAGTAGAAAGATGGTATTGCCATCTGCTCTCTGTGTCCTTTTCCTCCTGTGGCAAGCGTCTGGATCCTGAGCTTGATTATTTTGCAACTCAAGTCTCTCCTTGACTCAAAAGTTTTTATTGTTTGACTGGTTTCTTTTAATCCAGATTATCTATTTTATTTTCTCAGATTCTACTCAGAAAGCCAAGTCTCTCCTTCATTTGCTAGCCTTCTGGAACGCTCTTATTCCCAAAAACAAACAAACAAACACTGCTCACCTCCCCTTCTCCTATGTGCCTGTGGGAGATCTAGTTCATTCCCAGGTGTCTGGGGGCAGGGAGTATTTACTATCTGCCATCACTGCTTCTAAATGACTATCCTTTTCTCCCCATCTCTGTATACCCACAGCCATCTCCCAACTAGGATATGATGGCTGGAGTTGCTGATGTTGTTTCACAACTGTGAGAAAAGTTTATTGAAGAATGAGGTCATGCAGATGGTAGAGCAGAAGTATAAAATGAACCCAGGTCTTGAATGGTGCTATTGGATTAGTTGCATAGAATTAACAAGCCTAGGAGCTGACCTGCACATGGGCTGGCTTCCTGTTAGTGAGATGCCTTGTGTTTAAGTACTTATAGGATTCTGTTATCTGTAGCAGAAAGTGGCCCAACATACAAGGTTTGGTCTACTCTAGGGGGAATATCAAAAAAAGTGTACATTTCATATTGAACACCAAATTTCACTGCACAAGTCCATGGGTCATGGCCTGCAACCTCTATTATACCTCTCCCCTTAGTTCTGGCCAGCTCATGCTGCCAGGAATGGTTCTGTGCCACCCAGACATTCCTAACCACTTGTCTATGGGTTCAAAAATCTTATTTCTCTCACTAAAATCAAAAGAAGCACAAAAATCAATCCGCATGTTAGCAACCTCTGTGCCCTGGGAAGATGTCTCAATTTCTGGTTCTCTGTGGGATGATTTAGTTTCTCATCTCAGTTTGCCCTTTGAGAGCAGATGCCACTCAGAGTTGTATTGAACAGCTAAGTCTTTCCTCTGAGGAAATGTCATTCCCTCCAGAGAAGCCTTGCTGGATCACTCATAACACAACAAAGCTGTGGGCCTGGGGAGGTGGCTCCCAAGTGAAGTGCTGGCCAAACAAACATGAAGATCAGAGTCCATAAAAAAGACGGGTACAACTACACGTGCCTGTCTGGAATCATTGCCTTCTGGCACATGCTTTTCTCCCTGTGGTCAAGTTCTTCTGCACCTTGAGAAGGCTTCTCTCCCCAGAGACTCAGTCCTGCTGTAACTACCACCAGGAGGCTTACATTTCAGTATTGAGATACCAACTATGACCAGCTTGCCTTGGTACCTAGTCACTCTCTACTGACCCCGTTACCAGCAGCTCTTTCTCCTTTCCTTCCTGTGGGCTCTTTCTTGGGTCCTCATGGCCTCATTCCTTAAGGCTGTTGGGTCCTGCCCAGGTGGTTACTCCTGCAGTCACAGTTTCAAAGAAGGCTCTTAAGCTAGGTCTTAGGATCCTAGCACATAAGATGCTGTGTGCAGATTCCATTAATGATGCTGTCTGTGCTTCTGAACCTATCTCCTCAGGAGTGCTGACACACCGTGGCATTGCTTTCTCACAGAGGTTTAAGTACTGAAAGAGGTGGCCTCATAAAGCACAGAGCCTAGTATACCACTATAATTGGTTTTACATGATGGAGCAAATAACTCAGAAGTCTAGAGGCTAGTTAGCTGCCATGCCAGCAAAGGGTGACCCAAGCAGCCACCTTGGCATGTTTGGAGCAGGGCTGGAGACACCAGATATAGAAAAGAGCAAAACACTGGTGAGACTTAGAAGATACCAAAGCAGCTGGAATGTCCAAGAAGGAACTTGAATCAAGACTGAGTGGCCAAGGGGTCCTGACTGGTTTCTAATGTTGGCCATGGACAGAGTAGGAGTCCTGTCTCTAGGAAAAATTGCTGGCAACTGCTCACTGGGGCAAAATCCCTCTACTTAGAAGAACCAGGAAGACAGAGGCAGGGGATAGGGTCATGGCTGGTACCTGGACTACTGGTTATGTCTAAGAGAGACCTGAGGATATAGAGGGGACCTCATGACTTCACCTAGGGTCTATTATGT
Organism: Micromys minutus; assembly: GCF_963924665.1. Classification (NCBI taxonomy): domain Eukaryota; kingdom Metazoa; phylum Chordata; class Mammalia; order Rodentia; family Muridae; genus Micromys; species Micromys minutus. Next base: position 36,052,146 of record NC_137954.1, read on the forward strand.
CAACCTGTTTTACCACTGAGTCAATTTAGTGAGCCTCTGCAGGAGGCAAGGACTTAGGACATTAATCCTGGAAGAGGGACAGCACTCAGCTTTAAGCTAATGGAAACAAGACCAGTGAGACGGCTCCCCAGATCCACCTGTGGCTGACCAACCCAGTGTCACTCTCAGAGCTGCTTTTCCAGGCCTCCCCATCTGAAACCATGTTCACCCAACACCCCTCTTCACTGTACCCTGTTCTAGTTTCCTATTGTCCCTTACCACTATCTACAGCTATAGATATAATAACAATATAACTCAGTGGTATACAGTCATACACATTGATTCGCTTGTATTTTTGGATGCCAGAAATCCAAAACTGACCTTCTCTGGCTGTGCTGAGATCTGGGTATGAGCAGAGCTCTGCCATTTATGAAGGCTTCCAAGGAGGGGCATCCATTTTCTTGTCTATTTCTGTATCTAGGGATTTACTGAAATGTGTGGCTATTGGCTTCTTCCTCTGTTCTTCAAGCCCTATGATTATTTTGATTAATTGGTATCCTTTCCCATCTTAGACCAGAACATAAGCAACCCCAACTCATTCATACTGAATGACAGCTTATTTACAGGGTCTGAGGTGTTCTATACATGAACATCTATAGAACCAGTTGGGAAAATCACTCTTCTCCCGCCTACAGTAGTGATGCTCATGAGCTATCCTACCCATCTCCATCCTGAGAGCAGAAGATGGATCTGAGTGAACTGAGTCTTTATCTTGGACTGAAGTTCTGGGAAACCACCTACACTCATTAGGCACTCAATAAGTATTTGGCAAATGCAAGCTCTACGTTAGGTACTCAATAAATACTGGATACATATAGGCACCCAGTAGGACTGGATACATGCAGGCACCCATTAGGTACTCAATAAATACTGTATACATACAGACACTCAGTATGTACTCTATAAATACTAGATATACACAGGCACCCAGTAGAACTGGATACATGCAGGCACCCATTAGGTACTCAATAAATACTGGATATATGCAGGCACCCAGTAGGTACTCAATAAATACTGGATATATGCAGGCACCCAGTAGATACTCAATAAATACTGGATATATGCAGGCGCCCAGTAGGTACTCAATAAATACTGGATACATGCAAGGACCCATTAAGTAATCAATACATATTGGAAAATGCAGACATGATGGTACAGGCTTGTAATTTTGTGCTGCAGAACTGGAGACAGAAGAATCCCTGGGCCTCACTGGCCAGGCAGCCAAGCCAATGAGAGACACTGACTCAAAAAGTGGGGTGACCAGTTCCTGGACTATGACACAACACGTTGCCCTTTGTCTTTCATACACATGTGCCACACACACACACACACACACACACACACACACACACACACACACACACACACACATGCTCCCCCACAGACATGCACATACATCTAAACACATATATAGATATTGGCTAAAAACCTCTAAAGAAAGGAAGCGAACCATTATATTCTAATTTTCTACAGCTTCGTCCATAATAAGGTGCCCCAGTTGCTGCCTTTAGGACCTCTCTGCAGCCAGGATGACTGGAACCACCTGGCATGATGCTTGGGCAGTGGAGCATCAGCAGCAAAGCTAATCAGACAGCTGCCCTGGGCTGCCCCTTGAGGCAGCTCCTCTCTGGGCTGGCTCCCCGGGCCAAGCACACCCACTCGTCTGCCGGCTGTCACTTCTGTCTCCCAGAGTAACTTGAGTTTTACCGAAAGTAAAGAAAGAAGCTAGAAAGAAGGGCTACTCAGGGATGTAATTAAGGATAAAAATATGCTTCATCCTGGGCTCTGGCAACACGGAAATCTAGACTGCTCTTGTTCTTAGGTCTGTGTTGTCTGTGTCCAAGTGGTCCCAAATGCTGTGTCTAAATTCTTAACAGGAGACAATTTAAAAGTTATATGCGTGTCTGCCTCTTTCCTTTCTTTTTCATATGATGCCAAGAATTCAACCCAAGGCCTTGCATACCCTAAGTGATACTCTACCACTGATCTACACCCCTAATCCCCCCAGAGTACATCTAAAGACAGATTTTGCTTGTGTAAAGCGGGGGGGGGGGTGAAATGCATATTGTACGGAGGTGAGTTGTGCGCAGTAGGAGAAGGTTCCTCAAAGTCAGATGCCCAACATGGCAGTAGCAGAAGCGTGATATGTCTCCCGAACATCTCACCCAATCTTCTGTCCCGAAACACAGTCTGGCCAATGAGCCTGGCCTTCACTATCTCCAGTCCTGAGAGACACCTCCCCCATACTGCCTGCCCAGGGCTCAGTAGATTCTCTTAAGATACAGGAAGAGTGGGCGTAATAATCCTGACCTCAAGATGGCAATGAGCACACAGCAAGAACAAGGTGGGTTAATGTGGCCTGGGAGAAATGGGGAAAGCAAACTGAAGGATCCATCTGGGACCACTGCACACTGGAGTCCTCACGCTACCAGCTGGGAGGTGCCGTGAGCCAACACTTGCTGCCCCTGCTTTTTTCCTTAAGGCGAGTAGAAAGCAGGAATAAGGAAGGCAGGTAGAAAGCAAGAATAAGGGTGTTTAAATCAAAAATACCAAACACAAGTAAAATCCCCTCACCTGGAGGCCAGTTTCCCTTCCTGGGAGAGTATCAGTGTGAACAGACTTCTCTCAAATGCAGCTGTAGAATCTGTAATGTAGCTGGTACCCTGAAAACAGCATTGGAGCACTTTGTGGACTCACCGAGGAGCTCTTTGAAGGTTCGTGGAGGAGAGAGCTGGGCAAGCAGGGACTGGGGCAGTGGCATGGTCTGGAAAACCTTGCAAGCACAAGGGCCTGAGCTGGGTCCCCAGAGAGCACAGAATGGTACGGGGGTGTGAGTGTGATTAAGTTTTCATCACTGGATGGAAGAGACACCGGAGGATCCCTGGAGCTTACCCAGTCTCTGCTAACTGATGGCCCCCAGGCTAATGAGGGATCCTATCACAAAGGACATCCTGAGAAGGATACCTAAGGTAACCTCTAGTCTCCACAGGGATGCATGTACACATGTACAAAGACATATACACGTATGTGTGTGCATGCACACACATAGACACACACACATATGTAACTATACATAAACAAGTTGAAGAAACTATTGACACCCCAACATCAACTTCTGGCTTTCATGTAACATCACATACAAACAAAGAAATACATAATTAATTTTTTAACTTGGGAATAATTATATAATGTCTGCTCAGCTAAACAGTTGTGTCTACTTTTAAGCGCACTGTGATTCCTTTTAACATTTTGGGGATTGTTGCCTAGGAACAGACACTACAGGTTAAATGTCCCTTGTCAACTAGGAATCAGCTCAGGGGGCAGAGGTTTGAATTTAGAACTTTTCCCTCCTGGATGTTGGAATATTTGCACATTCATGAGATATTGTACTGCCTGGACCCAAGTGAAACACAAATTATTTGGTAGACCATGGAACATAGCAAGCCTGAAGGTCACTTCCTGTGTTCTTTCAGCATGCCTGCGTTTTGACTGAAACCTGTCCCATGATGTCAGGTATGGAATTCCCCCACTTGTGACACTCAATAGGTTTACTCAAAAAGTTTTGAATCTTGAAGCGTTTCAGATTTGGGGGTTTTGGATTAGAGGTGCTTCCTGTCTTAGTCAGTATTGTGTTGCTGTGAGGAGACACCATGACCACAGCAACTCCTATAAAAGAAAACATTTAACTACGGCCTTGCTTACAGTCTCAGAGGGTTAGTCCATTATCATCATGGCAGGAACATAGTGGCATACAGGCAGACATGGTGCTGCAGAAGGATCTGAGAGTTCTACATCTGGGCCTGGATCTACAGGCAGTGGGAAGACAGTCAGACTGGGCCTGTCTTGGGCTTTTGAAACCTTAAAGCCCAACCCCAGTGGCACACTTCTTCCAACAAGGCCACACCTCTTAGCCCTTCTAATCCTTTCAAATGGTGCCACTTCCTGATGACTAAGCATTCAAATATACGAGGATCATTCTTATTCAAGTCCCCCTGTAATGATTAATGTAACAAATATCACCTGAGTCCTCAGAAAAGTGTGCAAGTATTATATTTAAAATCTCCAATGCAAAAACTGAGTGGCAGGATGATCTTTTGATTCTTAAAATTGTATTAATGAATTGTTGGTTACAGTTATGCTAGCTGCTAGCCTCCTGGGAGAGAAGACTTCCCTGAAACTCTCCTGGGTCAGGTGCAGACTGGGAGCTATTGGGAATCATTAAAAATATAGCAACCTGCTTACAAACAATAACCCCTTCACACAATACACCCTTCTTTTTGTGTTTGCTTGGTTTTGCTTTTGTTTTCTCTTCCACCTAAGAAAAACACAAATAGGCTTTTAAAAATTATTCTGACAAGGTCTGGCCAGAAGACTCAGGGATAAAGGCACCTTCCACACAATTCTTACCACCTGAATTTTGATCTCCAGGACCCATATAAAGGTGGGAAGAGAGAACCACTCCACAAAGCTATTCTCTGACCTACACAAACACACACGCACACACCCACGCCCACACACATGCTTTCTCTGGTGAGAAAGAGACCTACATTAAAGATATATTTATTTTTATTGTAGATTTGGTCCTTTACCTTGTCTAAAAGCTCATCAAATGAGTCTCCCATAGGATATCTCTTAGCTCCTACCAAGTCATCTTTGTCTCATTACTGGACATTATCACTCTGTGAGTTTCCTCAAACAATGGGTAAAATTTGCATCCTCGGTATTTTGCTTTGCATTTCCTTTACTAAAAGTAACAATAAGCCCTTTTCACATACATTTTCATCATTTGTATTTCTTTTCTTGTGATTTGCATATGTATTTTTTTGTTTGTTCATTTGTTTGAGATAGAGTCTCATTTGTCTCAGGTTGGCTCTGATGCTTCTGTTTCTACCTCCAGTGCTGGACCAACAGGTGTTTTACTCCTATGCTCAGATTTAATATTTTCTTTTTTAAAAATCTTTTCGGGCTGGAGAGATGTCTCAGCACTTGTTGCTCTTTCAGCAGACAAATGTCTGACTCCCAGCATCCATAGGGTGGCTTACCATCATCTATGGCCCCCATTTCAGGGGATGCAATAGGCACACATGTAGTGCACATACATTTATGCAAATAGAATATCCACATGCATAAAATAAAAGTAAATTTAAAAAAACTTTCTGATTAAAAATATGTTAATCCTAGCACTCAGAAAGCAGAGGCAGAAGGCAGGTGGATCTCTGAGTTCAAGGTCAGCCTGATCTATAGAGTGAGTTCCAGGATCAAGGCATACATTTATTGAACTGATTTGCATTTGGTTAGTTTACTTTTTCTTTTAATGGCTTCTCTTCCCCCTGTGTGTGTGTGTGTGTGTGTGTGTGTGTGTGTGTGTGTGTTATCGTTGTTGTTGTTATACATGTGTGATATATGTGCCATTGTGCCTACAGTGCACATAATAACTAGAGGTCAGTGTCTAGTGCCTTTCCTTGATTTTTCTCTCCTTTTGTTCTTAAAACAGTGTCTCCCACTGAACCTTTAGATCTTCCATTCCTTTAGGCTGTGGGACCAGTGAGCTGCAGGTATCCACTTGTCTCCAGGCCCTGCTGCAAAGACTGGGGTCACACACACCACCACCACCAGCAGCAGCACCACCACCACCACAACCACTAAGGCTGGGGTCACACACACACACACACCCCATCATACCCTTCCTGCTCTCTATGCAGTTGTGGGGATCTGAACTCAGAAAATGTATAAACTAAATCATCTCTCCAGCCATCTTTTATTTTTTTAAGATTATATTATTATTTCACAAGTCTATCTGACTTGTGAAAATTTTAAACAGGGGCTGGGACATTGCTCAGTTGGTACTTACCTAGTTCTTGCTAGAACACAGGGAGCCAGGCCTGTGCTCAGTGCTCAGTACCACATAAAAGCAGCATGGCAGCACACTTCCTGTACTTGGGAGGTAGGGGTGGGGCAAACAAACGATCCGGGTCATTCAGCTAAATACGGAGTTTACAGCCAGCCCGGGAAACCATGAGCTCCTGTTTAAAAAGAAATCATTTTAGCTTATCAGTTGCTTTCCTATGGATTCTAGATCTTGTGACTCATCAACCTTAATTATCAGAAGGAAATAGTATTCTTTTTTATTTTCTAACACATTTATCATGTTTCTATGTCAAGTGCTTTATTTTGACATTTGCTATAAAACGGGGGCTACAACTCTTCCTCCCAGTGACTCAGCAGCCTCAGATAGTAAACAGTCCACCCTTTCCTGCTGACTCACTTTTTATGATCCTTTGCCCATATGCTAATATCCCACTTCCTCTCCAGCTGGATGTACACTCCTCCTTCTGTTTCACTTATTGATTAATCTCTACTGGCAATAATGCAGCCGTGCACATTGGTAGCAGTGATATTCCTTTTTTTAAAGATTTACTTATTATATATAAGTATACTGTAGCTTCTCTCATTACAGATGATTGTGAGCCATCATGTAGTTGCTGGGATTTGAACTCAGGACCTCTGGAAGAGCAGTCAGTGCTCTTAATTACCGAGCCATCTCTCCAGTCCAGCAATCATATAGTCTTATGGCCTATTTCTTATTCCTGCTCCAGAAGGAGGCTATAAATCAAGACCAGGACAGCCAAGGAGAACAGGAAGTGGGTAAATAGGACAAGGGTCAGCACAGGGCCTATTCCTTCCAGCCCACTGTGGACTTCTTAGGGAAAGCTGAATGCTAGGTGAGTGGTCAACGCTAGACACCAGGAGCTCTCAGGGGATAACCTGTGCATCCTATAATGTGTTGCTTAAAGGGGAAAGGAATCTGCCTCCTAGGACCATTCCTGCCCACGGCTGGCCCTTCCTCTAACAAGATGCAAAGTCTTTAGCTGTTTGGAGCACAAGCATCTTCCTCTTGATGTTCCCTCAGGTGAAGCTCTGAGATCTGGCCACCATTCTGTATGACCCTCCTAACTCATAGTGTACTAATGCTGCCTTTCCCAAAGGACCTTTGAACCCGAGTGCTGCAGGGTACCCTTCCCCTCCCATTTGCCATGCTCCTAAGAGCTTGGCTTGACCAACACTAGCTTCTGGAAGGCTGTGCCATGCCTTTATTCACACGGCTTTATTCACAAGGTCCTTCCTTGTGTGTACTTTTTCCCACCTCCACATAGGGCGCCTGCTTCGTTTTCTCATAAACTTCACACTGGTAGCCCTGTCTCAGTAAAGCCCACATCCGATCTGAACAGCTGATGGAACGGAGACCCGTGTCCTTGCTGAGTTGATCTCACTCATTTTCTGTGTGGCCCTCAACTAGTCATGAACGAATCTCACAAGATGCTTTGCCCAGATCTACATATGTGAGCTTGACAAGCAGGTGGCTGCTATGGTAATCGAGGCTTAGCACTGTTGGTTACCTTTAATTATGGACCAATGAAAAACAGTTCTTAAAATTAAGAGATTATTTTTTCCACATAATTATTTGGAGTTATTTGAGGGAAAATGAGGTTCTGATGAGCTTGGATTTCTGTAATCCCATGACAATATATGCTGGAGGTGAGTGGATATATGAGTGGGTCCTCCTCCCCCTCAATGCCATAGTTCCCTCCTTGTCTACCACCTCACCTCAGATTGTTCTGCCTTCTGCCTTGGATACAGAAAAAGATCTTCTTGTTGTGGAAGGAGGAGGCACTTGTGAGGTCCCATCACCCCCTGAAGATCTATTGGTAGTTAACAGTACTTTGGGAGGCAGAGATAGTTTCTTCAGGGGTGTAGCTAGTAAGGTACCCATGCTAAATAACCTCTCATCTATGCTCTCATAAACAACCCAGACTAAACTCATCAGCATATGCACACACACACACACACACACACACACACACACACACACACACGCATACCGCATAAATGAGAGATAAAGAGGGGATTAGAAACAGAAAGAGATCATCAGAAATGTGAGGGGGCAACAGAGGGTAATAGGGATAAATGGGAATAAAGTGTGTGTGTGTGTGTGTGTGTGTGTGTGTAAGCCTCACAATGAAGCCTATTATTATGTATAATATTAAGTATACAAATCTAAAAGATTTAATAAAGAGCAAACATACACAGGCCTTCTACTACACATATAAAATATAAAAAATGAGGTTTCACTGACTGGAATGGTTCCCAGTGCACACCCACTGGTCCCTAGACTGCAATACACTTTGCATTTTCTCATAGAACCTGCTTTAGCAGACTGACCTGAAACCACCCAAGATGCACATAAGTCCACTGAACCATGAACTGCAGAGTAAGCCGTCTCCCCCATTGTGAAAGTCACAACTTCCCCAATCTACCCTTCCCCTTAGACCTCCCCTCCCCCAAGGTTCAGTTCTCTTGCTTAAAGGTCTCTTCCTTCCTTGGGATAGAGTCTGGGTGTCACAGCAGCAGGTGTAACTGCAGATGCTTGCCTGCCTTGGCCTCTAGTCTCAGATCGAACCATGTCTTGTTCGGTTCCTCGGAGTGGCAGGAGGTGCGTCAGAGGTAACTTTCGGTTCCTCTGAGGGCTGGTATTTATCAAAGTCTACCTAACTGAGCTTCTGATCCCCAGAGGTCTGGGGCGTGCCATGCTGAGGAGCTGACGGGCCCATGCTATCATGACAGCTTGCCAAGCAGAGAACACTGTGTTCTTGTCCCTTTCCGGCATCTCTCAGCCTCAGACAATCCCACCACCCACCAAGGCAGGCTGGAAGCTTCCTGTTTTGGTCTGGGCCTTTGCCATCTTTAAGTGGGAAAATCTTTGTCTTTGATGAATGCTCCGTTCCCTCTGCATTGCCCCAGCAGTCATTAACCACTGTGCTTTCTTCTGTATTCGATACTGCTTTCTAATCCTGGGGCCATGCAGAAGGAAAACCAGGTATATACAGGAGGCCCAGTCCATAAGAATTGGAGAGATAATGCTGTTAAAGTGGCTGATGTCACTCCCTATGACATATAAGGTGACAGACACTTGACAGCTGTTCTCCTATTAAGTAAATAATGCCCCAATCATCTGCCAATATCTGTGGTGTCAATAGTCCCAATAAGGGGCTTGCTAGAATGGCTGCTTGGGATTGAAGTCAGTGGGAACCATGGATAATCCCATACAGTGTGGTGTAAACTCAAACTGGAAGAGCTGGCAAGGTCCTGCCTCTGGACTTTGGGTGTCTTGACCAGAGCCTCCTTGTCCTAGTTGGGGTTTCTGTTGCCATGGTGAAAACCATTGACAAAAGCAAGTTGGGGAGGAAAGGGTTTATTTGGCTCACACTTCCACATCATAGTTCATCACTGAAGGAAGCCACAACTGGAATTCACACAGGACAGGAATCTGGAGGCAAGAGGTTCTGCTTACTGGCTGGCCTGTTCCTCATGGCTTGCTCAGCCTGCTTTCTTATAGAACCCAGTACCACCAGCCCAAAGATGGCCCCACCCACAATGGGCTGGGCTCTCTCCCCATCAATCACTAATTGAGAAAATGCCTTACAGGATTGCTAACAACCAGACTTTATGGGGGCATGTTGTAAAAAACATTTTATCTCAATCTGTGTTTCTACCCCACCTTTGATCATTCAGTTTCCAGACAAAACACACAACTTTTATATTTATAATAAGCTTTTAATGCACTAGAGCTGGGCAGATAGTTACTCTCTAAACTATTTGAATCTACTTCCCTATTGATATCCCTACTTGCCAGGTTCCATCTGGGCTGCTCTTAACTCCAATTGTCCAGCCCTCATGGCCATGTTTTCATTACTCACCTACCCATGGGGACTTCTCTACTCTAATCTCTCTCTCCTCATGGTTCTCCTCCAACCCCATGCCTGGGAACCCCCAAGCCCTATTTATCCCAATTCAGCCCAACTATAGGCTGTGGGCATCTGTATTCACCAATCAGGGATAATTTGGGGGCCAAGTCACTTGGGTCTAGTTGTAAATTCTTTTGTCCCTGGGGGCAACCAGGCCTTAGGGTCTAGTATTTAGCATTACAATACATAGAAAGACCAAACTTGTGGAGGTCAGGCAAATTCAGTCACTTCCACCTGACTTAGGGTCTTACAGTTGTTACAATTCCGAGTTTTCCTTTCTTTTTATCACCTTTGGGGAGGGTTTTTTTTTTTTTTTTTTTTTTTTAATTTTCCCCAGAGACCTCTTTTGCAGACTTGACTGTGTTGTCAAACTTCCCATTTCTCTGAGCTTCAGTTTATGCATCTGAAAAGTGGAAGCCAATTAAGCTTAGCAGATGACTCCTGCCTTAGGCTTACAGCAGCACCTAACTTCTCTCTTACAAATAGATCTTACCATCCTCTTTCACGACCAGGACAGTAATGTTGTGTTAGGTATCACACTCCAAAGACAAAAGGTCCCAGTTAGAAGCAACTTAAGGGAAGTAAGGTTTATTTGGGGTCATGGTCCATGTTGGTGGGGAAGCAGAATGGTGAGAATATATGTCTTACTGTATCCAGTCAGGAATTGGACAGAGATGAACAGGAGAGTTTGGCTGCCTTTCTCCTCTTCCGTGTTTGGTTATAAAGCCTAGACCCCCGCCCCATGAGAAAGAGTGCTACCTGCATTCGGATGCTAACTCTCCTCAGTTAATCTTCTCTGGAAAGTCTTTGACAGGCAGACAGATTGAGAGGTTTGTTTAGCAGGGGATTCTAAGCCCTGCTTATGTGGCAATGAAGATTAACGACAAAGGTGGAGCCTTGAATTACTTTCCCTTGACATTTGACATTTGTAAATTCTGGCAACCCTAGGTCTAGGTTCCCCCATAGGCTATAATTGGAACTAAATGGGAACAATTTCAACAACTTTCTTCTACCAGTCGCCCCTCAGGGTAATTCTCCCTTGTGCCACAGTAGCCCCCTCTCTCTACCTCACTCACACGAAATTTCAGTTTTTATACTTTTTCCAATGTTGCTTCGTATTGTCCAGCTCTCCTGCATTTGTTACTTTCACATTTATATCTATTTATCTGGCAGGGTCTCATTCTGTAACCAGCCTTACATTTTTTTTTTTTTTTTTACAACTTTCTACACAAATGGTACTTTTGACCTGGGAATAAGTCCCCAAACCATGAATGGGAATGTTGTAAATTTAAACTGTAGCAACCCTCTGATAGCGTGAGACCTCCTAAAGCCTCTGCCTCTGACCATTTTTTACTGGCTCTGGTAGCCGCTGAAACCGCTGGCAGGGGATGGGGGCAGAGCCCATTTCAAGTCATCCCACAGAATCCTTCCAAAGGGATGTGAGCAAAAGGCTGGGTGGGATGGGTGAAGAGAGGAGGCAGTGTTAGAACTGGGAAGACCCCAAGGTACTAGCTGAATGCAGAGAAGAGCCTGCCCTCCCCCTACCCTCCCCCCATATCTAGTACTTCTAGAATATATGGGACGGGGAAAATTTATTTTTTGTGGCTTCTGCTCATGGATGGAAGTGGGGCAGAGTCTGTATTGTGTCCACTTACATCCCTTTACACTGCAGGTGTCCTTCCCAGGGCTCGGCGGCTGTCTTTTCTGCTCATAACTCTCAGCTTTGGTTTTCTAGTCATCAGTTCGGGAGTCCTGGCCTGGGGCAAGTCAGCAGAAATAGGACTGTACCCAGAGAAATGAGTGTTAGTCCACTGCCCCTACCTTCATCTGCACTGGGAAGGAAGATCTGGGGTCCCCACACGGATGCCTCCAAAAACTCCACCCAAACTATCTTCTGAGACCAACAACCTTGAACCTTCTGGTCACCTTGTTCACACTACCTTGCAATTCCCTCTGTCTGCCTCCTCCTCAGACTCTCACCCAGTCCTTTCCACCCCTTTCCTCATCTCAGAACACCCTTCCATGTACTGTTCTTCTGATAAAGTCACTGACCACCTAGGTGGCTTGCTAAAGCTCTCCAAGACTCTCTCCCTCTGTAACATGGAGAAGTCCTTTCTACCTGTGTCAGACCCGCTGCATGCAGACCACCCTGTTCTCCACGGCAGTCATGTGCTTCCTCCCTCCCTCCTCCTCCCCTGCTAACTGGATGTGAACTCTCTGAAGGGTATGGTTTTCAGCTGGGAAGGGCCTGGAGCCCAGGATTTGGCATTTGTTGTGTGCCTTGTGCCACCAAGAGCTTAGTGTCTGTCCCGGCAGCTAGGGATGAATTAGTCACTGCTAAAATGAGAGACGGCAAGGAGAGACTTTCCCCTAGACACATGTCCACCTGCTACCTGCTGCCTTGCCTTCCATCCACACATATGCCAATCATAGCTCACTGGCCCGTGTCCTAGAAACCCATTAAACCAACCATCTATATGAGATATAGTGGCTCAGGTTTCCTGTAACCCAACTACCAGGCTGGCCTTACTCAGAAGTTCCCTGGAAGAATTCTGAGATACCCTGAGATACCCATGCATCTCAGGTAACAATACCTCATTGGCTCCTGTTGTGTGGGTCTCCCATGTACAAGACCACTTTTATCACCCCACTATACCAGGAGAACACCAAGGTCCCTCTCTTAGCTCAAGGATCCATGCCCGTTGCCTAAGCCACCTGCTCATCAGTTTACCAGATTCTTCATGGAGAGAGGGGACAGCTTCCTGCCAGCATAAGGGCCCCATGCCATTGGTCTTCAACTAACACAAATTTGTGATAATGCAAACCTCTGGGTCCTGGGAAAGAAGAGACTAGGGTCAGCATCGACTCCCATTCTGCCTGCTTTCGTCCAGCCAGCCAGTCTCCTGTTCTCTCATAAGCAAGATCCGCCTTCCTCCTGGAAGATGGGACTTTGGCAGGAGTACCTGCCCAATTGCTCATTGCCACCTCGATTCGCCAGCCCCAGCCCAAGACCTGTGTCAATAAAGGGGGTACCACCCCCAGGCAACCCCAATAACACTACAGGTGAGACAGCAGCCTGTGGCTGTCACCACCCCTCACCTCCATCACACACAACTACCGGACACTCTGTGACTGTGTTTGTGCTCCCAGTGTATCTGAATTGTTACAGCTGTCTGACAGCTGCAGGGTTTTACACAGAAACCTCTAAAAGTCTGTAAACCTGGAATGGTTTTTATATGGTCTTTTTAAATTTGACACTTTAAGAGAAGATTTGTTTGAAAACCTTTCTCTCCATGTACGTGTGTGTGCATGTGTGCACATGCGCAAAGTTTACATGCTAAAGAAATGATCCAAGTTTCATAAACTGATTCTAAGAATGCTTTTTATAACCATATTAAAATTTTAAAAAGATGTGTGCAACCAACTATGATATAGGCCATTTCCAGCCTGGTCATCTTTTTAAAATAAATAAATAAATAACTTATTTTGAAAGTAATTTGACTTAGGAAATTTTAAAGCTTAGTACAAAGAATTGCATTTTCCCTCTCTCCTTTTTCCCACTGAGCATTTTAACGTATAATCTGCTGATGGTTCTCTCTCATATTGCCGCTGCTGGTTTCTGGATTATTGGAGAGGAAGAGTCTGCCCTATAATCTCTCTGTCCTTCATACCACATCCAGACATCGATATCAGGACATGAACATGGACCTACCATCCAATCCCATAGCTCCATCCAAATTCCTCCAACTGTCTTAGCAGCAATATAAAAATATCCTACTTGTGATATCTATGTGAGCTGTAATTTCTTACATAAAATAGTTTTCCCCCTAGACCAGTGTTCAATCTCTAAAGTTGGGTGCACTCCTGTATTGTCCCTTCCCTCGTGATACTGGGTTTTTTTTGTTTGTTTGTTTGTTTGTTTGTTTTTTGAGGACTTGCTAGTAATTTTGCAGGCTGCCTTCAGGGCTTTCCTCCTGGCTGGGTCCTGCATTTCCATTTCCAGCAGAACTTCTCAGAACTGGTGCTGAGCTCAACACTTCCCCTCAAGGAAACTCACTGGCCACTCTGCTCTGTTGTTAGAGTACACGCTGAGTGTGGGGCTGAGATCACATCCGAAGGGTTTTCTCTTTGCAAAATTACTATAGATGCCTGTTATTTGGAGGTCTTAATATTCTCCTCCTCCTCCTCCTCCCTTCTCTCTCTCCCTCCCTCCATCTCTCTGCTTAGGACTGAAACCAGAGACTCACACTATTATATATTTGGCCACTGATCCATATTCACAGCCTCAAGGATTCAGGGTCATCCTAGTAAGTCCAAGGCCAGCTTAGACCACACGAGTCCCAGTCTAAAATAATAAAATAGGATAAATGACTGAGGTAGGCTTAGCAGCACAGCTTGAAATCCCAACACTCAGAAGCAGAGGCAAGAGGACCAGGGGTTCAAATCCAGCTTCAGCTCCATAATAAGAACCTGTCTCAAAATAAACAAAATACCGATGACTAGGCTGATAACTTATATAACTGGAAGCAGACCCAAGGCTCTGAATTTGATCCCTATCAATGCAAATAAAATAAAATTAGAAAATTAGGCACACACACACACACACAAACAGGAACAAATAAATATTTTTTTAGAAATGTCACTTGGTTAGATACTGTTTTTTTAAGATTTATTTATTTAATATATGTGAGTACACTGTTGCTGTTAATGTGCTATCACGTCTAGGCACTCTCAGCAGACAGAACCAAGGGGTGTGTGTGTGTGTATACATAATTCACACTGCTACTTCCCAAATCCAAGACGACAGGCTGTCTCTGTGGTTCCTTCCCTAGCGTGGCTTGCTTGCTTCTCCTTGTTTTCTAGCAGGTATGGAACCGTGCGCTGCTCAGCTGTCCCTCTGGACTCACCATCTCCAGTGGCATCTCAGGATCTGGATACTTCCTTATCTCAGTCTCCACTGTGCCTTCAGCCCAACTATCTCTGTATGTGTCTCTCTAACTATCTCTGTATCTCCATGACCCCAGCTCGGAAGTTGGCTCTAGCTACTCAGAAAGCGGTGAAGCAATGAAACTGCATTACTAACGAGGGGAAAGGGAGTTGTGCATGGTGGGACATACCTATGATCTCAGTACTTAGGAGGCTGAGTCAGGAGGATCTCAAGTTCCACACTACCCTGAACTATATAGTGAAAGCCAGTCCAGCCTGGGTTCCAGAGCAAAATCCTATCTCAGAGAGGAAAGGAGGGGGATGGGTTGTCTTCTATGGGGACAGCCTTTAGAGAAACCATTCTCAGCCTTAGAACTGAAGACAGACTTCAGAGTCTAAAGCAGCTCCCCCCCTTCCCAGCCCAACCTGCCCCTTTCCCCAGGATTTTGGGTCTCTCTAACTGACCACACTTCTTCAGTGTATTAGTGTTCTAGCTGTACCAACTCTCCATCCCTGCTCCTCTCCTTTCTTCCACCCTACCTTCCTAATTCGAGTACAGCATCTATCCTTGCTTCATACCACTGCCAAAGTGATGCCATCCTGACCAGCGGTAATCTGTCTCCACACTCAGGAGCCGTAGCAGGTAGATGATGAGTTTGAGTCCAGTCTGGGCTATAGTATAAGAACTTGGATCAGTCAATAAATAAAAATTAAAATATCAATCCATTTATACTACATGAATATGCTCCTGAGCTCTTAAATGCTCTCAAAACTTTAAAACCCTGTTTAAAAAAAAATAATCAATTCTACAAAACCCCAGAGGCCCCAGAAACCATGTTCTCTCCCCTTCACCAACATGGAGTCTGTTTGGCCAAGGCAGAGGAGGTGACTAGACATTGAGAAGGAGGTAGAAGAAACCCCCTGGTGACTACAAAGATAGAGAAGGCAGAGGAGTCTGTGGAGAAAGACTCTGGAGAATCTGGGTCTTACCCACACTGAGAACCACATAGGAAGATGGCAGACCTTGGTACCCAGACCATAAAGGCCTGGTCAGGCCAACTGAACTCTGAGCTGCCCTGACCCTCTCGCAGCTAACACAGCTCTCAGATCTGGGTAAGATGTATCTGTGGAGTGCCCTCATACCTGGACTGCATCTAGTCCCTGCCTGTCCCTCAATCACCGACTTTTCAACTTTGGCCGACCCAGGGTACACATGACCACTGGCATTCCTCTGCACAGCTGACGAGTGTGTTTTCACCCCGCTGCCTAAGCCCTGTCTCCTGACTTTCTCTGTGGACCTGAAACGAGTGCTTTGATTTAGTGGGATCGTGCATGGAGCTCTTTGGTTTGGGTTCTCCACTTCCCACTTCCCACCATTCATAATATTGCCATGGTAACTGGATAAGCTGGCCTCAGAATGGCTAAGTAGCTGAGGATCGCCTTGAATTCCTGATCCTCAGTCGCTGTCTCCCAAATGCTGGCATTGCAGGCCTGCTGTCTAACTCTGGTTGGTCTTTTCAACCTAAAATGAAGGCTGCCCAAACCTTCAGGAGTGACCACCCAGAGCACCACACTTCCTGCTCAGCGGCTGTCAGACTTCCTCCCCTGTGCCCCGTCTATTTCAGTTCTGCATTTAGAGATGGCAGACAGTGCTGACATTAAAACCAACCCCCCCCCTGGGAAGTTTCAGCTTGTCTAGGGCTCTGACCTCCCTGGCCTGCTCTCCCTCCCCCAGGAGGGTATCTTCAGTCATCCCCAGGACTGAATCTGATAAAGCAGCCAGCAGTCTGAACACAAACCGACCTTCAGCTACCCTTTGTCTCAAAGGCACTAGTGCCCTCCTCTTCCTGAAACCCAGGCCCCCCCCCCCAGCCCAAGGGGTAGCCCTTTGTCCCCAAACCTTTGTACATGGCTTTGTACCTTCCAAGACGTTGCTTCCTGGTAGATGCAGATGCCAAGAGACAGGAGAACAAGATTTTTCCCTACAAGGTCTAGCTGGACAGTCCACTTTCTTCTGCTTCCCTCCACCTCTTCCAATGGCGAGGTCTGTTTTATGGAGCAGATGTGTCTCAGAAGGACTGGTGGGCCTGTGGTTATGTGCCACACCCGTTTCCCCTGTAAAAAGGCTGGGGCTATAAGACTGGGTTTCTCATGGCTCTTATGAATGTGTAGGGGAAGTAGGGACTACAGCTGCATCCCAAGGCAGAGTGAGCTGTGCATTCAAAGCTGAGCTCCTTGGGTTGGTGTCTACAAAGGCCTTATAAAAATGCTGCTTCTAGATACTGTTTACAGACATGTTAGCTAAGTGGGGACAAGGGAATAGACTGCATTTCCTTCTGTAAATAGAAGTAATCTTTACCCTATTTTCTCGTGTGTGACTTCTGATTCTGAACATAAATTCACATCCAGTCTGTTGATTAAGCAAATCCCAGAGACAGGTCTATCTGCTTCAAGCCTGGGATAACTCAGTTCCAAGCATTATTCAGAGGCTGAGGGTGGAGCATGGTGGAAGAGGACCTGCCACTCAGCCTGTGCCACGCCCAACACCATGATAAAGATGCTTCTTATTGGATGTGCTCATCTTCAGGGTTTTTCTTTTCTTTTTTTTTTTTTTTAACAAACATGCTTCAGTTGAGAGAAGGGATTCATTCCTGCCAAGTGGAAGAGGAGTTACTGTGGAAGCGGAATCTCTTAGTCTGTGGGCATCATGGGCTATCAGTCCTGAGAGGCACAGTGAGAGTACATTGATGAACAGCTAGGAAGCATGTTAGAGGCACGCAGCTAACGCGAGGCCTTTGGGGTTCCTTCTCTATTTCAAAATGACTTGGTGCATCTTTTAAGGAAGGCCACAGCTGCAGAATGAGGAACAAAAGCTGGCAGCCTGGATGCTAAGTTCCAGCACTATCCTTCTGCTGGGGGTTCCTGGAGTAGGGGTAGACCATAGGTAACCTCCCCTGTTAGCTCTAAAACTTTACTCCTATACCTACCAAACTCTCCCCAAACTCCAGCTTCATATGGCCATCTGCTTCCTGCTAGGACTCCGACTAACGCCTATGACACCTTTCTTGACCACTATTTTACATTTACATAAAATAGTTGAAAAAGCACCATATTTGGGGATTGTTGGGAGGAACAGAGTGGGGAGGGGAGGTGGTACACTGAGCCCCACCTCTTACTGTTTCTCTCTATCTCCAACCCCAAGCACACAGAAGGTATCTAACCTAGTTTTATTTCCCGTGGCTGTAATAACAAAAAGCAACTTGGCGGGGGGGGGGCAGGTTTATTTTCGCTCACAATTCCACATTACAGCCCTCTCTAACGGGGAAGTGAAAGTGGTGGCCAGGCAGTGGTAGCACAGGTGGATCTCTGAGTCTGAGGTTAGCCTGGTCCACAGAGTGAGTTCCAGGACCACCAGGGCTTCACAGAGAAACCCTGTCATGAAAAACAAAAACAGACAAGAGATAGAGAAAGAGAGAGACAGACAGGCAGAGACAGACAGACAGAGAGAAGCACGAATGTAAACAGCTAACCACATCCACAGTCAAGAGCAGAGAGAAATGCATGCATGCATACATATGTTACACTCAGGGTCTCCAATCACTCTGACATAGTCCAGGACCCAAAATAGAGGATGGTGCCACCCACAGTGGGCTGGGTCTTCCCAATCTACTAAATTAAGACAATACCCCTCTCCTGTTCCCTGCCTACCCCCCACATCCATACCCCCCACCCCCGCCCACATGCCACAGACCAACCTGATCTAGACAATTCCTCGTTGAGGTTCTCTTCCTAGGTAATTCTAGATTGTGTCAAGTTCACAATTAAAACTACAAATTCTTGCCTGTCATTCTGGCCCCAGTGTGATAGGTGGATATGTGCAATATCTGATGTAGGAAGGGACCTCGGGGCTCATTACTGAAGGACATTACTGTTCCTCCTGGTCCACAGTTAGTACACGGCCACCTAGAAGATCCTTCCCACATGTTGGTTTAGACTTAATGGGGTTTATTGGCTACACATAGCTTGCCATTCACTGACCACCCTGCCTGGACACAGAGCCTTTCTGTGCCTCCAAGAGACTCCTTTCTCTGGCCTGTTGAGACCCATATCTTCACCATCTTCTCTGCCTCTGTCTGCTGCCTATGGAGACAGGCTGCTTCCTGCTGGCCCAATGGCATAACAATTGAAATTTACCTCATGGGAATTTGCTTCCCTTAGGAGGACCTCTGTATTCTTTCTGGGTACTAGAAATAGGAAGCACTCAGAGCTGCCCCTGAGCCCCAGCTCCTGGGTAATAAATCTGTCTTAGAGTGTGGCCATATGGCCTTTGCAAGGACAGACACGTCTCTGTGGAATGGACCCAGGCTACCTACCTGGCATCTCTGCCTCCTGTCTCATCCCCATCTGCCTCTTCAGTTGCCCTTGTGTATGGGTATATTCATTGCACACACATATGAACAAGTGAATTTTGTTGCTATGACTGAATACCACAAACAGAGTCATTTATAAAGATTAAAGACCGGGCATGTAGCTTGAGGGTAAAGCATCTGCCTAGCACGAACGAGGTCCCAGCCAAACACACATGAATAACATACATGAATAGAGGCGTACAGCTTCTGTGGATGTGAGATGCCTAGGAACAATGTGCTGGCCTCTATCTAGGGAGGGCCTTCTGCTGTATCACATCATGGCACAAGGTATCATATGACCAGACAGCGAGCGTGAGCTGAGATTGCTTTTCCTCTACAACAAGAGCCATTGACACCATGACGGGCCCCACCATTACACAGGCTCTACCTCCAAATACCATTTACCTGTGAATATGAGGATTGCCTTTCTAACAAGTGGGAAGACAGTCCAGACTATCCCTCTCTTGGGGAGCCCTGCACATGGACAGTGAAGGAAAGCCTCCCTTCTCAGCAGTGCTATTCCAAACTGGCTCCTGCTCATGTATCCGCCCGGAGATGCCGCCATCCCTGACATTTGAGGTCCACCCTACACTCCCTATCTTCCTAAAAGCCTGACCCACATAGGCAGTCAGCCACCCTGGCCTGCCCGACCCTGCCCCCTGGTTTCCATGACTGTGCAAACACAAGCAGGGGACAGAGGGACATGGCTGACTAACAACTCTCAGCATTCACAGCTCCTCCAGCTCCTGTCTCCTCCCTGCGGGGATCCCTTTAGCTTTTCTGTTCCTCTACTTGCTTAATACACAACCTGTTCACCCACCATTGTTTATCCCCCGCCCCCGCCCCCAGCCGCCCGCTTTGAGCATGTCTACAATTCAATAGTGCAGCACAGGTCCAGTTTCTGGGTTTGGTTTGGGTTTTTGTTTTTCTGCTGTATAAACCAATGTGCGTCTCAGCTTGCGTGCCTCCCAAACCCCAAATCTCACTGGCTTTCACACATGCAGTCCTTAGGCATTCTCCACTCCCTGCTGAGACTCCTTTCCCAGATGCACTCGTGAGTCAACCCACCTCGAATCTCTTTGATATATTCATTCTCTCTCCAAATACCCTGTGGCACATCATCGATTACCCATAACCCCCCACCAAGACCGCACACACTTACAACTGCTTTACCTGAAATGAGTTCACAGGTCTTACATCCCATCAAATTATTCTTGTTATTCCGTTCTTGTTTCCATTTGAACCACTGAAAGAATATTCTAGAAATCTTGGCAGGGGCTGCCACTCAGGTGGTTAACAGTGCTTACAAGAGATTGAGCAGCATGGAGCTTTGAGGACACATGGGAGTTTTATTGAAAAGAATAAACAGACAGTTTTGCTAAGCTCTCTATAAATTTACTCAGACAGCCTAAGCCATTCAGCTGAGCACGCTCCACACACACACACACACACACACACACACACACACACACAGATTTTTGTGTACAAAGCACATGAGCACACAGATACACTTGAAGAGAAGGAAGCACTCAGAGGGAGACCTGTAGCCCATATGGACTCTGAGTCCACAGAGACTCTTCTCACACAAGGCCATGTGACCTTACTACAGTGTGGAAGACCCAGGGATAAGCCTGAGAGCTTCCTAGATGAATCAGCTGTTTATCTCATTGCTGTAACAAAATACCTTACAAAAGCAACTTGAGGAAGAAAGAAGTTAATCTGGTTTACAGTTCCACAGTGATAGGGAAGATATGGCAGGAGGAGCAGAGGCCCCTGACCACACTGTGTCCACAGTCAGGATACAGAGAGATGAATGCTGGTGTCGGTTTGCTTTCTCCTTTTCACTCAGTCCTGGACCTCAGCCCATGGGATGACATCACCAGCATTTAGGATGGGTTTTCCCACCTCAGTAAGCCTAACCTAGATATGCCCAAAGATTTGTATCCATGGTGAGTCTTAATCCCATCAAGTTGGCAAGATACCTGAGTCTGTCCCATTCACATGAGATGATGAAGCTACCAAGTCAAGCCTCAGTTCAAGCTGTCAAACCATCAACAAAAGGAATCTAATGTAGAGGTTATTGAGTCAACCACCTGCTCATCCTCCTCTGAGGACCCATCTTCCTATTGGCCTGGTTTACCACAAGCAATGGGTTTCTTTCAGCAAGAAGGCAGCTAGCTGGCCCCAAAGAAAGGGTTCACCTCTGATCTCTAGACCTGAAGTTGGACACAAGTCATTGTTAAAATGATAGGGACAGCTAGATGTGGTAGCTTATGCCTGGAACCCCAACACTTAAGTAGCTGAGACAGGAGGATTGCTATGAGTCTGAGGCCAACCTGAGCTACAATGTAAAACACTATCTTAAAATAAAATAAAAAGTTAAATAATAATAACAGAAGAGTGAACTATGGGCAGACACTGGCCCAGGTGGAGGGATCACGACCCAGCAAAGTCACAGAAGACTTGGTAGAAAGAATGTATCTCATTACCCAAAACAACTTGGTCTTTTGCTCTGGCTGCCTCTAAGGATAGCGGTCTTTGCAAGGGTATACCTAGATGGAGGAAAGGGCATCTTGGCGGGGGCCAGACTAACTGTTCAGGGAAAACCTTGAATTTCCTGCTAGAGTTGCCTCTTCCACCAACATTCAAAAGATCCTGGTCCCAGAGTGTTGTGATAGTAGAGCAGAGACATCTCATCATCAACAACAGAGGCACAAACTCGTGAAGATCCTTGTGTTGCTTAGACCACTTTCTGACTTGTGGTTGAAAAAACAAGCAAGCAAACATAATTATGAGCTGTAGAGGGGGCCAAGTGGTTAAGAGCCCTGGCTGCTCTTGCAGAGTTTCCTGGGTTCAGGTCCCAGCACCCATATGGTTCTCACTGATCTCTAACTCCAGTCCAAAGGATCTGATGCCCTCTTGTGGCCTGCATGGGCACTGCAGTCATATGGTACACATGCATAGGTGGTGGGGGGGGGGGCAAAACATTTTACACATAATTTTTTTTAAGTAACCAAGTCTAGCATGGTAGTGCATACCTTCAATCCCAGGACTCAAGAGGCAGGAACAGAAAAATCTCTGTGAGTTCCAGGTTAGCCAGGGCTACATAGTGAGACCCACTCCAAAAAATATAAACAAAAAATAGAATTTACACAAATGGAAAAAGAAACTGCAAGAATGAATTTTCCTATGTTTAAAGACAATAATCAAATGTGGTGGCACAAGCTTGTAGTTTTTAAGTTCTTGAGTCTCTGATACAGGAGGATGGCTGTAAGCTGGAGACCACCTTGGGTTACACAGCCAGACCCCATTTCAAAAAGCCCTAAAAAAATAAATAAACAAGCCGTGTGTGGTGACATGCATTTTTCATCCCAGCCGCCTGGGGGTTGGGCCAGGAGGAGGATGTATTCAAGCTCAGTCCAGATAGTTTAAAGTGAACCTGCTTCAAATTGAAGTTTAAAATAGCAGCCTGTTGGTGCCTGGTGAGACACATTTGTAACCCCAACCCCCAGAAGACAGAGACAGGAGGTGTAGATTGCTTACATAGCTTGAGTCCCGAGTTCAATCCCCAGCACTGGAAAAGTCAGTCATTAATAAACAAATCGTTTGGGTGAGACTGTGTGTGCTTTGCATGTGTGAGAACCTGAGCTCTATCTTCAATGCCAAAAATGAAAAATGGTTTTTAGAAACGGTCTTTGTGGGGGGGGATCAAAAATAGCCCTGTTCACCACACACACACCTAAACTAGTAAAAATAGAACTCTTGGGCCTTTGAGATTATAGGTGATTTCTTTTTAAAAACTGGCATTTTCTAATTTAGATATAATTAAAAATAGACTAATTTGTATAGTAAAATACTTATAGAAACGAGTTTTAACAGATGGAAAGAAAGAATAGTTTTTAAAATATTCCTATTTGCACTTTTGCAAAGGGCTCCTGGGAGCCACCGGCTGCAGGATGTGGGGTGTGGGTGGAGACCCCAAGGCTTTTTCTGGAATACAGTCACTCCCAGTCTCTTCAGTCTCTGCTCCAGGTGGCCTTTGCGGTTGGGTGACAGTCTAGCTAAAGTGTGCTTTGACCGGGGCTTCTGTCCTCAGGCTTCCGAAGGTGTCCCCATGAGGTTCTTCTCGAAGCTGGACCAGCTCATCGAGTTTTACAAGAAGGAAAACATGGGGCTGGTGACCCACCTGCAGTACCCTGTGCCTCTGGAGGAGGAGGATGCCATTGATGAGGCCGAGGAGGACACTGGTAGGAAGGGAAGGCAGGGATGGCGAGGGCGGGGAGGTGCCAACAGGACTCTGTGGTCTAGTCTCACTGGTGTGTAGACTACAGAACCTGTTTGGAGGTTGAAAGATCCTTTCACAGGGGTCATACCAGATATCTGCATTGCAGTTCACAACAGTAGCAAAACTACAGTTACAAAGTAGCAACAATGTGAGGAACTGTATTCAAGGCTTGCAGCTTTAGGAAGGTTTAGAACCACTGGATTAGCCTGCCCTGCTGGCACAGAAATGATTGGTTGGGAACATGGCTCTGAAGTCAGGTGTGGACTAGAATTCTTGCTCCCTAGCTTGCTGTCTTTGTGGCCTTGGGAGACTTTGACTCTCTGAACCACAAGCTTCCCTTTAGAGAGATTAGATAACAGTAGCACGTGTTGATATCACAAGATCAGATGAGAGCGAATGGGATGCCAGTCACGGTGCACAGCAAACACTCTACATATTAGGTTACCATCAGTTTCATCATTATGATGAAACCAGTGAAGATGGTCCATGCACAGAAGTGGGAGGATGGGAAAGTTCCATCATTAGAGGCAAACAATGGTCATGGTGATACACGCCACTGGCTATCCCAAAATTTAGGAAGCCGAGGCAGGAACAGCATAAGTTTGAGCTAGCCTGGGCTCTATAGTGAGATACTACCATCTATAAAGAGGCTTCTGAAATATGTTGGGAAAAACAAAAGTTCCCAAGAGTTTGTAGAGGCCAGCACAGAGACAAGGAGCCAGTCATGGAGATACAGGTATAAGCAGAACCCTGCAGCAGGACATCCTTCTTCTCATCTCAAAGGTTCCTTGCCTGACAGAAGCCCACAAGTTACCTCCTGCGCCCCTCAGCAGGTCAGTGTGTTCCCAACAGGTTGGCTCCTACCTGTCCTGGAAGAGAATATGCCAGGCACGTTCATTCGAGGCACCCTTTTGTACTGTGGGCTAGCTGTGGATTAACTGGCCTCTGTTCCTTGGAGACCCTCGGAAGGGCAGCCAGGAGAGATGCCTCGTTAGCCTGAAGGAGCAGCAGAGGCATGCAGTGAAGCACCTGTCCCAGGTGGCCATAGTTCTAAGCCTGCTTAGATGGAGACTGCTCTGTCTCCTCTGTCTGACCTCTAGAGATCAGCAGCTGAGGGGTAGCTGGGCTAAAGCCCACAAGATGGCCACATGGCAGCCTTGACCTTGTCCCGTAGACATGTCTTCAACATGGTCACCGTTGTCTCTTCCCTCAGGCCACCATGCTTTTTCTCGGTGTGCCCTGCCCCTGGCATGCCCATGGAAGCAAACCCCTAATGCTTCCTATACAGGCTCCGGGGAGAATCCCAGTTCTACTGACCTTGACTTCACCTACACAAACAAGGCTCCTGCTCACCTGCAAGACCTAAAGCTAAGCGACATCCAGGCCCAGGATCAAGGCATCTGGTCTGTCTTGGGTCTTCTTGAGGACTTGCAGTTCCAGGGCTCAAAATTCAGAGCTGTCTCCCACAGCCAGAAAGAAAAGAATGGGAAAATACACTGAAGAAAAAGATCCCTTGTTCCTGTCACCTGGGCAGGAATGTGGCTGGGTGCCAGGGTGGCCATTAGGGTCATTAGGGCAGGGCTTGGGCAGGAAATCCTGAATCTAAATGCCCCAGTCACCTTCACTTTTTGCACATGAAGGACATTTGAAAAAGGTGGGCAAGGGTCTCAATCTCCCAGATGAATGTCAAGTTGTTCATTTGGTATTTTAGGTCTCAGAAGGTCCTTGACTTTTCCAATGTGTTTCTGAGGGTCTAAAAGAGAGAAAGGAGCCCTAAGGCTAGAGAGAACAGAGAGAGAAGGAATGCAGAAACAAAGAGAGAGAGAGAGAGAGAGAGAGAGCCATTGTGTGGGCTCGATTTCCTGTCCCTAGGTCCTGGCTATACTTTGTGGACCCTGAGAGCCAAGTCACCTTGCAGATCTGCCGATTGGCGTGTTCAAGGCCAACAGTCCTGAGGGTGTCCAGTGCTGCTCAGGGCCAATTGACCTAAGGAGGTCTTTGCTGAGCAACGGGGTAGAACAAGACCACAGCCAGAGGCTTCAGATCTAAGGATCATGAAAGCAGGGTAGCCTCAAGAGGCTCCCTATCTAATCAGCATGGATACAGGAAGGAAGACTGGGAACAGTGGGGCAGGCTGGGCCTGGACCTCACATGGCTGTGGTAGAAACACAGAACAGGGCTGTATAGATAGCATCCTCACCAATGGCATTTGTCCCTGCTGTCCTCCTGGCAGAAAATGTCATGTCACCACCTGAGCTGCCTCCCAGAAACATTCCTGTGTCTGCTGGGCCCTGCGAGGCCAAGGACCTTCCTCTTCCAACGGAGAATCTCCGAGCCCCTGAGGTCACCCGGCTGAGTCTCTCTGAGACGCTGTTTCAGCGTCTACAGAGCATGGATACCAGTGGGTGAGTTTCTACCTGGAGGGTCCCCTGGGAAGCCAGCCTGTGCCTAGGAGCCAGGCACGCACAAGCCCAGGCTGCAGGGAGCAGCAGGCCTGCTTATTCATAGTAAATTTGGAAACCAATGTCTGTCTTTCTAGTCGGAACTGTCTCCCTGCCCCCAAGTTGTGTTTTTTGTTTTGTTTTGGATTTTTGTCCTTAGCCCATTTCTCTGTCAAGGTCTTCACATTTTCTTGTGAGACTTTATGATCTCCTCGGAGTGTTTTCTACATTCATAACTTTAAGGTCTTTGTCGCCCTGTGAGTGCAAGACTGCTTTTCATGTAGAAAGTCACTGCTCTTCTGTGGTCAGATGGCTCCTACACACCCAGGGACGCCCACGTTCCTGAAGCGTTTCTCATAGGAATCACTCCTCCAGCCTGTCACACTACATCCTACCCCAGCAGGAGAGCCTCTCCAGCCCACAGCCACACCTGAGAAACAGTAACCCCAAACCCCAGGAAATCCAATGTGACTATCTACATGCTTTTTCCTCTCACGGCTCCCATGGGGCTCCAGGATGATACCACAAACTTATAGCTTCTTTAATGGAGTGCACAGTATTAAGTGACCTGATTCATAAAAGAACTCCATCAAGTGCTAGAAGAAAGGCTGGCTGTATAGAGCTGGAGCCTAGGGAGTACATGGTCCCTGGGGATATGTGACAGTGGTGAGGGGATCAGGTAGTACAGCCTAACTGAGAGGAGACAACTTGGGTCCCAAACCAGGCCAGGGGCTCTGGGGACAAGTTGTGCTCAAGGTCAGGCCACCTGAACATCCACTACCTGGTCTTACATCCCCGGTTCTAATGACACAGGGAAGCCAGGCATGATGGTGTCTGTCATCCCAACACTTGGGAAGTCAAGTGGACATGATCTTATACCTTTAGTGACAGCACTGAGAAGGCTTGAGGTTGGAAAATCAAGAGCTCAAAAGTCAGCCTGGGCTGCACAAGCAAACCCTATTCCTTCCCCCAACCCCCGAGAAAATAAAATTAAGAATATGTTGACTTTACAATGGAGGCCTGATGTGACTCCAGCCCCTGTGTAGCACTCTGGGTCACCTTTGAGAGTTTGAACTTGGCATGTGGGTCAGAGCTATTTGTTATCTCTAAGCTAGATTGTCCTTCCAGCCCTTGGATTTCAGCTGTATGGACTAAGGAGATAGAGAACTGGCCACTCCATCTGTTTGTGAGGCTGTCTCTTTAAAAAGCAAAAAGTCAGCACACACCTTTGATCCCAGCACTCAGGAGGCAGAGGCAGGCTGTAAGTTCGAGGCCAGCCAGCCTGGTCTACAGAGTAAGTTCTAGGACAACCAGGACTGTATAAAGAAACTCTGTTTCCAAAACAAACAAAAGACAAGAATAGCCATTTTCCAGCCCTATCACCCCCTCCAACAGTGTCCAGAAGTGCTCATCCCAAGAGGTACTCTGGTGGCCTCTATCGGGCTCTGATCAGCCTCTCTGCCCACGTGAGGAACCTCTTCACAGAGGCAAACAGATCTCTCCCGGAACGTGTCTCTATCAAAAGATCAGGAGTCCTCAAGGTGGCTAGCTCGGGCGAAGTGGACTTTCGTTATTTCTTTGTTTCCCAGGCTCCCAGAGGAGCACCTGAAGGCCATCCAGGATTATCTGAGCACTCAGCTTATCCTGGACTCTGACTTTCTGAAGACAGGCTCCAGCAACCTTCCTCACCTGAAGAAGCTGACCTCACTGCTCTGCAAGGAACTCCATGGGTAATGGAGACCCCTAAGGGAGGGGTGGGGGAGCTCCACGGGTAATGGGGACCTGGAGGATGGTCACAGCGATGAAGGTGCCCATCAGAGTGACACTGTGTCTCCTCTCTGTCCACATGTCTCTGCAGTGCTCGGTTGACAGTGGGCAGAGTCTGGAATGCCCCCTTGCTTCTTTGAGGCTCTTGTCATAGAATCTGAATTCTAACTGGGCTGGGGAAATTGCTCATTGGTTTATTATTTTTTTGGTTTATTTTGGGGGTGGGGCATGTGCATGTGTGCCTGCGAGGGGATGTAGGGCCTTGTGCGTGCTAAAGAGATGTTCCTATTCTGTAGGGTTTTGTTGTTCGCTTGCTTGCTTTTAACTCAACTTAATTAGAGGCAGTTTCTCTGAAAAAAAAATGTGGAAGACACTGCCTTCTCATTTGTGTAGGACTTGGTATATATATATATATATATATATATATATATATATATATATATATATATATATATATATATATATATAACACATTATATATATATTATGTATATATATATATAATTTGTGTGTGTATGTGTGTGTGAGAAGGGGGAGGACATTCATGTGTTGTGGGGATACACATGTGCTGTGGGGGGACAGGCATGTACTGTGGTGTGGGAAGATATGTATGTGCCACTGTGGTGGTGGGGGGTGGGATACACATGTGCTGTGATATCTGTGTGTAGGACAGAGGACAGATAGACTCACACAGGAGCCTTCTTACCTCAGCAGTCCGAGCCCTTCAGACTGTACCCACTCTCCCCCTTGCTACAGCCCCCACATCCAGCCGATACATAAAGGCCCTGGCAGGAAGTAAATTAAAGTCACTTTGAGTGTGGGTGGTGACGGCTCAAGCCTTCCGGTCATGGCAATGTTTAAAGTGACCCAACATTAATTCCCCAGCACTGAAGTTACTGAATGACTGACCAATGGGTAAAATTTGTGATCTTTTTATAAATACTTTTGGTTGTACTTTTGAATTTTATTAACCTTAAAATAAACTACAAACATAAACACACTGTTGTCTGTGCCAGACACAGTGGCACACACCTCTAATCCCAGAATTTGGGAGGCAGAGGCTGGCATATCTCTGTGACTTTGAGGCCAGCCTGGTCTATATAATGAGTTCCAGGATAGAGAGACCCTGTCTCACAAAAACAGAAAACCCTGTAACTAGACTTTTATTGTACAGGCTGGTCTACCATGTAAAGAATCAGCAAAGAGTGTGAAAGGTTACACCAGGAAGTAGCTGAAAGCCATCCCGGGTAATGAAGCAAACCCCTCACACATTCGGGAAACGTTTCTCATGGGTGAGGGCTTGCAGCCAGTCTGTGCTAATTCATTTCCAGATCTCTGGTGCTCTCCCCATCTTAGCTTGCTTAATATTCAGAAAAGAGTCTTCCATCACCAGTAATCTAATTCACCATTCTATTTAAAGGCTCTCAAAGGCACAGGCAGTGCGTTTGGTAAATGTGACAAAGAATTTCTTTGACAAATTGGCCAATTGTCAGATTGGCCTGCTAGTCATTTGTTTCAATGAACTGGTTTTCTCAACGGATGCTCTTGCATACCACTGGAAGCAGGGCTGTCATTTTTATAGGTCTCCATGGTATTGTTTGTTCTGTTGTTGCAAATCTTTTATCACCAGGGGAAAATACACACAAAGGGCCCTTTCTTTAAAAACATACATGTATCATTTTGTGACAGCTCATAACAAGCTGTTGTTTCTGCCTGGACACAGGTCTTGACCTTTGCTGTGTGCTCACTAAGCTTTGTCCACGGCTCCCCACAACACCGAGTTCCCCAGCACCTGCCTCACCTCATCACTATGGTGACGGCAGCCCCTGCCATGCCTGCTTCTCTGGCACATTATGACTGGGTTAAAAGCTTCCATATCTCTATTTGCTGTATAATTAAGTTCAAGTTGTTCAAGAGACCGGAATGTTCTTCACCTCCCTGCACACTTTTCTTCACTTTTATAGATCAGGTGGTAACTAGGCGTGTAGATGGAACGCAGTGTTTTCTGTGCCTCAGGCATTCCTGCAGGTGCATTCCACATAAATCAAGTGTTAGAAGCGCTTTGATTAAACAGGACAGGTGTGTTAGCGCATTCCTCCGTTTACCTATCTTCTAGCGAGCACTGACTGAGGGTCTCCTGCATCCTGTTCTGAGAACTTAAGATAAAGACAAAGCAACAAACAGAAAACTGGAATTTAGTGACTGATCAAACAAATAAAGGCATGGGGCTGGAGAAATGACTCAGCAGTTGAGAACATTTGCTGATCTTTCAGAGGACTGGACTTGGGTTCCTAGCACCCACTGCGACAATTCTAAGGGATCTGGTGCCCTCTTCTGACCTCCGTGGACACAACTTTACATACAGGGCACATACATATACTCAAAATAGAAAATTTTAAAGTATATTTAAATAAAGGAATCACTTACATAAATAAATCAAATAGGCAGAAATATATATCTGCATTTTATTATTTTTAGTTTACTTTTATCTGTGTGTATATGTGAATGTCATCTTATCTGTATGTGTACCACGTGCATGCATGAACCCAAAGAGACCAGAAGAGGGCCACAGATTCTTTGGGGCTGGAAAGACAGGCTGTTGGAGGCAGCTTACTCCACATGGTCAAGCTAAGAGTTGAACTTAGCTCTCTGCAGGAATAGCCAGCTTTTAACTGATGGCTTGTATCTCTGGCTACCTCTTCCTCGTTTTTAAAAGTTGCTTTTTTTGAGACAGGGTCTCAATACATAGCTCATCCCAACTTGACCCCTCTCTCCTCTTCCTTAGTTACCACAATGCTGAGTTTGTAAGTACGAACCACTATCCCCAGCTTTAAAAAACCTCACCCATAACCCCAGCACTGTAATAGACATAAAGGAACGCTGGAGCTGAACCCCAGCACTGTAATAGACATAGAGGAGGAACGCTGGAGCTGGCCCCCAGCACTGTAATAGACATAGAGGAACGCTGGAGCTGAACCCCAGCACTGTAATAGACATAGAGGAACGCTGGAGCTGAACCCCAGCACTGTAATAGACATAGAGGAGGAATGCTGGAGCTGAACCCCAGCACTGTAATAGACATAGAGGAACGCTGGAGCTGAACCCCAGCACTGTAATAGACATAGAGGAGGAACGCTGGAGCTGAACCCCAGCACTGTAATAGACATAGAGGAACGCTGGAGCTGAACCCCAGCACTGTAATAGACATAGAGGAGGAACGCTGGAGCTGAACCCCAGCACTGTAATAGACATAGAGGAACGCTGGAGCTGAACCCCAGCACTGTAATAGACATAGAGGAAGAACGCTGGAGCTGGCCCCCCAGCACTGTAATAGACATAGAGGAACGCTGGAGCTGGCCAGCCACAAGCCTTGCTTCAAGGCACAGAGGATAGAGCCAGACGCCTGACCTCTTTCTCTGGCCTCCACACAGGCACCGGTGCACCTGTACCGTCACGTGTGCATACAGCACACGCACACACACACACACACACACACACACACACACAGAGTGAGAGAGACAGAGACGGAAAGGCAGAAACTTTTAACACACGCACAGAGAGAAACTTTTAATGAGCAAATAATTGCTCCCCAGTAAATACTAATAATGTTTCTAACCATACCATACAGGGATTGCTAGAGAAAGGAAAATAGGATAAAAAATTATAAATCACTTTAAAATGGTATCTAATCCATCTAGAGCAAAAACAATGTAATCATACAAAAAGCACAGGGCCAAGATTAAATAAAAAGCAGATCAATAAGTAAACTTTATAGCAGCATATGGAAATGAGAAAATTCCCAACAAAAAAGTTGGTGAAAGAGATGGGCAATTTATTTAAGGAGAGATAAAGCACAGAACTATACTTAAAGGCTTTAGAAGTTAATATAAGAGGCCCACTCAGGACCCCAGGCACGTTCAGTCCTAAAGCATGACATGGTTATAGATATTAAAAAGAGAAAATTCAGCTGTAGCATGCGCGCATGGCATACGCAATGCCTTGAGTTTCATACCAAATGTGATTTAGACCACTGGTGGCAGTGCAAACCGATCCTAGCCCTTGGCAAATGCAGGCAAAAGGATCCGAAACTCAAGGTCACCTTGAGCTACCCAAGTAGGAGGCTATCCTGGGCTCCAGGAGGCCCTGGGGGAGGGGCAGAGGGAGGCAGTTCAGAAGGCAGTCAAGTCCTGGGATGTAAAGGCATGTGCCACCACTTCCAGCTTCCTTTATCATCTTTAAAAAGAATTTCATATGTGAGCACTGAATTTAAATCATTTTCCCTCCCTGTAGTCCCTCCAGCTCCTCCCAAACCCCCTCTACTCACTCAAATTCCTATCTCGTATTCTTTATCATTGATACAAGTATGTACATATAAATATATAAACGTAATCTGCCAATGTTATTCATAGGTTGCATGTTTTAAATGTGCTTTCCAGGAAGCTGGGGAGATGGCTCAGTGATTAAAGCCCCAAAGGACCAGGGTTCAGATCCCAAATTACCATATAAAAGCTGGCTGGATGTGGTCACTCACCTGTGATCCTAGCCTGCATGCTGGAAGCAAAGATTTCCTGGAGACATGGGGTGTCTGAAATGAGCTGGGCTGGAAACACTAGCTGAACCGGCCAGCTCTGGGTTCCAGAAACACTACCTCCATACCATAAAGCAGAGTGTGAGGGAGAATGACAGCTAATGTCAACCTCAAGCCCCTACATGCACACACACACACACACATACATGCACACACATCTAATAAATGAATAAAATATTTAGCTCTCAAACCTGGGCATTTGCATTTTTAGCGTGTGGGGGGGGGGGAAGGGGGAGAGGGAGAGAGACTCCTACAAACACCGAAGGTTAAGAAGCATGTTCCTAAGTAAGTTTATAGTTGTTTGTTTCCACATTGGAAACAGATTCTATAGGCTACATAGTGCTGAGTGGATTAAGCTCTGAAAAGGGTTAGGGTCTGGGCCAGGCCGCTGGGCTGACTGATCTTTGCCTGGGCATGTCCTTAAGGGAAGGGTGAGGGATTCGCCACTGGGGTGTGGCCTGTCTGCAGTTAGGACCTGTACTGCCTGGAGTGCTTCTAATCCCCACTAATTGTTGAACTTGACCTTGATCCTCTGCTCCCAGGGAAGTCGTCAGGACCCTCCCATCCCTGGAGTCTCTGCAGAGGTTGTTTGACCAGCAGCTCTCCCCAGGCCTTCGCCCACGACCTCAGGTAAGGGGTTTGGATTTGGAAAGATGCAATTGCTATACCAGGGACTCTGAAGGCAGATAGAAGCACTGCTTCCTCATGTTGGCTGGTCTAATATAAAAGCATTGGGGTGACGGTGGAGTGGGGGATGGGAGTGGGTGGTGAGGATAGAATCCATGCTCTTCTGTAAAGGCATTTCCCAACATTTTGTTCCTGACTTCAGACAGTTTCACCCATCAGACAAATTGCCTGGTAATGCAGGAGGAGGCAAGCAGGGCAGTTCCCATCATTTCTCCTCAAAAACTGAAAGGCTAGGAAAACATGAGGTTCTTCATGCACTTAGCCTCAGGGACTGCAAGATGGTGGTGCCCCTCCCCCACAGCTAGCTGCTCACGGTTGGGCAGGAGACCAGGGTCAAATGAAGTGTAGATCTAGCTATGTTTTTTAGTGCCCTCAGTAAATTTAAAGTCAAATAGGGATGATTCTTGCAGTAGCATTGTTAAAAATGTCATACAGAGGGGCATGGTGGCTCGAGTTCAAGGTCAGCCTAGTCTACAGAGCAAGTTCTACAATATCCAGTACACAGAGAAACCATGTCTCAAACAAACAAACAAAAATCAAGGAAGGGAGAATGTGAAATAGAACAGCTTGGTCTAGGGGTCAGGAAGGGCAGAATCTCCAAAACACCAACGGAGCCTGTTGTAAATGCTAAGGACAAGCCAAATCCATAAATGTTAGCCCTATTCTATTGGTGAACGTATGTCGCTGATCTGGGGGAAGTCGGCCTTCAGCTCACCATCTTCTGCCTTACTCAGCCTCCAAAGATTAAATCTTCATTCTATCCCCACCCCACTTTCACTCCCAATCGCTCACCACCAAGCCCAGTTTTTTCCTGGATGTTGAAGATCCACACTTAGCAGACACATTTTCAGTTAAGCCTTCTCCCCAGCCCCTTTACCCCAGTCTTTGAATGTGGGGAAGACTATAAATCAAGCTGTTCACAGAGAGTAGGTAGGAAATAGACTATATACGTGAGGAAAGATGTTCACCTGCCCCATGGGTACCAGGAAATGCTGTTTAGTTCCTCTCTTGCTCTTAGTTAGGAGAAATACTGACTGTAGCTGGTAATTTTGACTTTGGGAGGAACAGGGACCTTCATGGGGCCTCATTCCTCTGCTGGTGAGTTGAAATGGGCTTTTTAAAGGGCAGGAGATCTGTATAGAAAAGATGGGTACTGTTTTCTGAAGGAAAATGGAGACAGAGTACATCTGGGGGAGAGGGGAGGTGGAGGTGACTGGGAGGAATGAAAGGAAGGGAAACAGCAGTTGGGATGTGTTGTATAAGAGAAGAACCAGACAAGGGAAAAAGAAAGAAAACCCTTCAAGTGTTCCTCTGTGTGGGAGCTGTCTCAGGGACCACATGGGCACTGAGAAGCACGCACAAGGATGGGTACTGATGCTGTGCCCCTGAAAATGAAGACAGGAGATCTTCCGTCTGGCCAAAGATGGCAAAATGTAGCATAATCAAGTAAGGCACAGCACTGACCTTGGTGCAGATGCTGCGGTGGAATGAGCTCCCAGCATTCCCACTAGTTGTGTGGAGACAGTGTGTGGCAGGGCAATGTGAGGATGAGGGTTCAAGCCAGGAAGATGTCAGCCTACCACCATGGGACCAGAGGGACCAGGGAGATGTGGGCCCACCAAGGAGCTTGAGCAAACTGGCAGTGGATTATGTACATAGGCGTGTCACACAAATGTTTGGCACTGAGAAAGCCCCTTTGATGATAATTTTTAAACCACCCTGAGGCAAAAGGCGGAGCTAGGGGCTTAGAGGCCCAGCATGCTGGAGTCAGGTGGCCATGCAGCTCTGGAAAGATAGGTTGTCCTCCTGGAAAGATAGGTTGTCTTCACAGCGACCAAGACCATAGATGAACTGTGTGCAAAGTAAAACCTGCCCCAGGCCTGCTTCTTCAGGAAGACGAAGGCAGGAGGATTACTTGAGTCCAGAAGTTCTAGGCCAGTATGGAAAACATAGCAAGATCCTGATTATTTGAGAAAAAAAAAAAAAAGTAAAGAGGGAAACCAAATGGGTGAAGTGTCACCCTAGTATCTTCCTGCTCCAAACATCCTGTACACATGAGCTTTCTTAGTGCCAGAAAAGGCAGAGGAGGAAGGGCAGACAGAGACCCTCATCTCTACCACCTTTGACCTGACTAATGAAGCCAGCTCTTGTCTGTTTTACAAAAGGACAGCTCTTCAGAGCTGTTTCTATCTACAGTTGCTCTGGATAGCCATCTCAAAATATGCCAGAGAGGAATATTTTGAGGCGGCCTATTTTGGTCTCCCACAAAGATTTCACAGGGAAAATGTATTTGTGTTCTATTTATACAACTAAAAATATTCATCAGCAGGGGAAACTGGCTCTTTGCTGTCTTTGAAGTGAAGGATGGGTTAATTTCTAAGAAAGCAAGAGCAAATGTAAGCAGCAAGGATGCTGCCAGACGCCAGCTAGAATGGAAGGGTACACCCCAAACCTTTGAAGTAGGTGAGGGGAGAGACCAGGTCTCTGGAGTTGGGGCTGCAGTAGCCAGGGTAAGTCCAGTGGGCAGTGTGAGGAACTGAGTTTGCAGCTGGAAGCAGAACACTGTGGCAGCCTCTACCAGCAGAACTCAGGTCTCAGCCCCCATAAAGCAAAGAATATTGGGGTTTGGTTTTCTTAAGTCTTTTTTTTTTTAGCTCAGAGATCCTTCTGCCTCTGTCTCCTCAGTGCTGGAATTAAAAGTGTGTCCCACTACACACAGCTATCTTTAGTTGGAGACAGACACACAGACAGACAGACAGAGTATGATGTGTGCAGATGTCCAGAGAACCCGTAAGAGGGTGTTGGATCGCCAGAAGCTGGAGTTACAGGCAGTTGTAAGCTGTCCGGTGGGTATTGGGAACTGAACTCGGGTCCTTCAGGAAACTGGAAAGCGCTCTTAACCGCTAAGCTGTTAGCCCCAAAGAATGTCTATTTTGACAGGCCTTGACAGGCCTTCAGGTCTTTCAGTCTAGGGGCTGACCTGGGGAGAGAGGAAAGAAAACTGACCCCAGGCCTGAGTTCAGAGTCTCATCTCAGAGTTCTTCCTTCCCTTGTTCCTGCAGTAATGTAAGGACCACAAAGAGGAAAGGAGCAGATATGCCCAGTATGTCTGACATCTTGAAAGGGCACTGACTCTTGCCACCAGAGAGCCCTTTTCCTTGGGGAGTACAGAGAAGTACTTACTGGAGAGGTTAAGACAAAAAAAATACGACAGTGAAAATAGTTGCTGGCTAAGGGGATGGCAGGTGCCCCGGGTCAGGCCTGCCAAAAGTGTAACCAAGGCCATGTTTGACAGTACAGGCCTGTAAGCCTAACTTATATGAAGCTAAGAAAACTTAGACCCTCAGACCCACCTCCAGACCCTGCCTCAAACAAACAAGGAAAAAAACAAGCAAACCAAAAGCCAGTGTAGCATGGCTTATAGCATGAGCAAGGAGTGTGGTGAAGGGCTTACTGTTCAAGTTAGCCATACACACGTCAAGTTTGTTCATCCTGCATCCTTAGGCAGGGGCACTTAGCTTGCTAGCCCCGCCTCTCCAGCAGGGAAGCATGTCCACAGTAAGGTAGATACTGTCGCATCTAGCTTTGTTTTGATTTGTCTTTCTTTGATGCTTGGGATTGTGCTTGGGACCTTCATTCATGCAGCTCATGCCACAGCCTGGCAAATGCCTCTTCTATAAATGCATGCTTGGAGTCAGGCCTGGCATATGTGGGTACCAGTCCCAGTCTGGAATAGCAATTTATTAGCTATTTGTCTTTAGACAAGAACTATAGGCTTCTGAGCCCCAGTGTTCAATAAACAGGTCTTTTAAGCATCTTCATTGGCCAGACACCAGTGCTAGA
This sequence comes from Micromys minutus, assembly GCF_963924665.1. Taxonomy (NCBI): domain Eukaryota; kingdom Metazoa; phylum Chordata; class Mammalia; order Rodentia; family Muridae; genus Micromys; species Micromys minutus. The sequence goes on from NC_137954.1 coordinate 36,088,934, forward strand.
ACACTGATACAGTATGCTGGTTTCAATCCTCAGGGAGCCCATATTCTATCGGGGGAATTTTACACCCAACTCACAAATGATACAGACCACAGCAGGGTGATTTGACAGAGACAATGAGGCGCTTGTCTGTGCTGTGCTAGTCAGGGAGCATCCCTTGGTGGGAACTGAGATCTGGATTGCAGCGTGCCCTTCTCAGATGAAATCCCTAGCAAGTATAGTTGGCGGAAGATCAGAAGCGAGGAGGAAAATGACTCGGAGTGGAGCATCTAAGCCTGCAGCACCTTCAAAGACGGGATGTGGAGCTTGCCTGTGGTTCTGCCTTCTGTGGGAAGAAACCAGTGAGGGTTTTAAGCGGTGGGGATGGATATATTTTGGAAGTTGAGCAAGAGCACCACCAGCTCAGGCAGTGTAGGGGGTGGGAAGGTGATGATCGAGGACGGCCCCAGAGTTTTTAAGGACGGTGTAGGTGGGGTGAGAAGCACTGTGGGTGAGGTAGAGTTAGAGAGAAGTGAAGATCTATTTTTTTGGCCATGAGGAATTTGGGGTGCATCATACACACACACAAACACACACGCACGCACACACACACACACACACACACACACACACACACACACGAGCGCATGCACATCCATGTGCACACATGAATGTGTGTGTGTGCGAGCGCGCACTCGTGTGCATGTAGAAGAGGACCAGCATGAAAAGTGTCCAGTGCCCACTCTAAAAGACCTTCTTTGTTCTCATTTTCATTTCTCAGGTGCCTGGAGAGGTCAGTCCCATCACCATGGTGGCCAAACTCAGCCAGTTGACAAGTCTGCTGTCTTCCATTGAAGATAAGGTACCACAGGGGTCCTGTAGCAACCTCTTGGTTTCTTTATAGTCCCTTATTTGTGCTGAGTGTCCCAAGTTCCAGGTTCTGCATTCCTATGACTCTCTGACCCATTACTGCTGTCCACAGGTCAAGGCCTTGCTGCATGAGGGCTCTGAGTCTACCAACAGGCGTTCCCTTATCCCTCCCGTCACGTTTGAGGTGAGTGATTCTGGAGCAGTAGCGCCTAACCTGAAAATCTACCACTGGGGGCCATTGTGGTTCCTGTGAAGAGAGCACTTTTGACTTGGGCTGTAGAAAGAAAAGGAACCCAATGTCAGCAAGTAGTAGTCAAGGAAGCCACCTAGCTGGGACAGTAGGTAAACATTAAAATTGTTGCCCAAATGCATCAGTGAAGTACCCTTTGTGGGAGGCTGCAAAGAAAGAGCTCCTTGTTGGTCCAAGATGGTATGAACCTCCTTAAATGGAAAGGAGTAACATCAAACTGAGATCACAAGCTGCCTATAAAAAAGTGTCTAGTAGAGGGTCGGTTAAAGAACACAGTTCTTATGATTTCCTTTAAAATGACTGGCTTAGGTTGAGCCCTAGAAAGTTTTTTTTTTTTTCCTTAATGGACCCCCACAATCCTAATACTCCAGCCCAACTTAAGTCTTGCCTTTATGAGACACTCCACTGCCCACCCAAAAGCCTTATTCATCCCTGGAAGAAGTATCACAAAAGACAGATTTCCACCTCTTCCTACTACCTTGTTTTTTAAATTTCATATTTCCCTCTCCCTCCCTTTCTCTCTCTTTCTCTATCTGTCTATATATCTATCTATGTAACTATCTATCTATCTATCTATCTATCTATCTATCTATCATGTGTGTGTGCAGAGAGAAAGAAAAATATGAAGGAAGGGGACAGCTTGCAAGAGTAGGTTCTCTCCTTCTATCATGTGGGTTCAAAAGATTGACTTCAGGTCGTCAGGCTTGGTGGCAGACTCCGATACCCGCAAAAACCGTCTTGCCTGACCTTTCTATCACTCCTGGTTGGTGGGGCATTTTTTTGTTTTTATGAGATAGGACCCCCATAGCCTCCTTGGATCCACCTAAAACTGCCACCACACCCCAGCTTAGATTTTCATTTTCTGAACATGTCTAGGAAGGGAGTCTTTTTCCTAATTATTATCAGTTGATGTTCAATTAGTGGTTGTAACAAGGCCCCAGAGTGTGACTGTGTTGCTAAGATTCTTTTCAAATGTGGATGACACATCAGATTAATAAGTGTTGTCAAACTAATCAGTGAATGAACTGTTTCCCAACAGTTCATCTGTTTACTCCACCAAATCTGTTGGTGGAACAGCTGGGTTGCACATGGGCAAGCTGGGTCCAGCCTTGGTGCCAGCCATTTTTAATCATGCTAAGGAATATAGGAGTGTTCTCAGGTCAGGGTGGGAAAGGCCTGGAAATAGCCAGATGGATGGCCTCACCCAGGACATTGTTCCAAAGCCATGTAGACAAGTTAATCAGAGATGTCATTACTAAAGCCAGCCACTGACTGCATGTCTTACACCCAAAGGTGAAGTCAGAGTCCCTGGGCATTCCTCAGAAAATGCATCTCAAAGTGGACGTCGAGTCTGGGAAACTGATCATTAAGAAATCCAAGGATGGTTCTGAGGACAAGTTCTACAGCCACAAAAAAAGTGAGCCACCCAACCCCCACTCCCCATCCCACCCCAACCCTGCAATACACACCTCATGTTCTGGTTCTGTGTGGAAGCTCTTAGGAATGACCAGTGACTAGATGTCAACAGTGATTGTCTTAGATACTTTTCTATTGCTATGACAAAACACCATGACCAAGACAACTTACAAAATAAAATGTTATGGGACTCACAGTTCCAAGGGGTAGAGCCCATGACCATCACAGTGGGGAGCATGGCATCAGGCTGGTAAACATGGCACTGGATCAGTAGCTGAGAACCTACATTTTGATTCACAAGCATGAAGCAGAGAGAGAGAGTGAAAGAGAGCAAGGTAACTAGGAACATTGTGATCTTTTGAAACCACAAAGCCCCACCCCCAATTCCACATCTCTCCCAATAAAGCCACACCCCCTAATTCTTCCTAAACAGATCCAGAAGCTAGAAACCAAACATTCAAACATATGAGTATATGGGAACCATTCTTATTCAAACCACCTCAGTGACTACCAGCAAAAGTTTGGGTATCCCTGTCCATAGGCACTCCCCAAGCTTTTCCCTGACTATGGAAGTCCTTTCTTGATACAAGGACACCCCCGTATACTTAGCCACCACCCCTAGAAATGAGAGTATAAATTTATCTGTCACAACTTCTCCAAAGCAGTCCTATGTGTACACATAGTAACTTCATGTCTCTGTGTGACGATCCTTCTCTTCCCTGCAAGCAGGCAGTTACCTCACTGTGCTAGGACAGGCCTTGTACTGATGGTATGGGTAGCAGAGCTGCTGGGTTGCCTCCCTTAGCAAACCACTAACCCTGTGAAACTGAAGTATATGAAGTCTGCATCCAAATGGTCCAAATGCACACCCCTGCTCTGTCACTTACTAGCTGGGGGACCTTGACCGCTCTCTCAGTGTCCAATTCTCAGGGATGAGTAAGGCTGAGTGAACAACTCAGGGCACAGTCCAACACCTGACTTCTTTTCAACCAGCTGTTTTGATGGACAGCGCTGAGCCACTGCAGCTCTGTATGTTGTACTGTCCAGTATTTGTACACACAGTGGGAAAGATCCCCATGACAGCTGGTGGAGAAGCTGCTGTGGGCAGAGCAGCAAGCCACCCATATGGTCCCTGCCCACATTGCAATTTGTATTCTGGTGCATTGAGGGTGAGAAAATCTCAGCCAAATCTATCAATACAGTGGTTTCAGCTCCTCAGAAGCTTTGAAGAAATCAGAACAGCATAAGTAAAGATCCTTTGGGGAGCAGGGGTGGTTTAGGGGGGCCGACAGAGGAGGCTGGCCCTTTTGAGCAATGAGCGTGTGAGCCGAGATCCCAGGTTTCGAGGCTACCAGTTGGACAGGTGCCTGAGGGAAGAGTCTTCCAGAGAGTGCAAACACCATAAGGTGGAATGACACAGGACCTTAAAGAATAGAAAGAGGTGTGGGGGTAGCGTGGAATGGAACAGGAGGGCAGTGGGAGCATCGAATGGCCTAGCTTCCTGAGCAAGATAGGTATCACACAAAGAGGACTTTGGAAAAACTCCCAGGCAAGAAGTTTCAGGCTAGACCTTGGTGCTGTTGAGTTATCGCTTCAGATGGTCCTGAGGGTAGCACTGGGTGGATGCTCATCTCCACGTGGTGCTTGACAATCCACCTTCAAATTCAGGCTCTAGCTCCTGCCAGCTGTATAACCTAGCCTCTCTGCACCTCCAGTCTTCATCTGTAAAATGGGGATGGAGACAACAGAAATCATGTGCAGACTGCATGAGAATCATGCTTATGAGAGCATGTGTGTAGGCGTGCACTCTCGAGCTTGCCTGTGTGTGCTCACCCATACAATCATACTTGCAGATGACCAGAAGAGGCGTTGGATCCCCTAGAGCTGGAATTAGAGTTGTAAACTCTCATGGCTGCCCACAGCCAAACTAGTGTCCTCTACAAGAGAAACATACTCTCCTAAACACCAAGCCTCTCCAGCCCATACTCTAAGTGAGGGCACACAATGTTTCATCTTGTATCATAGGAAAGGACCAATGCTGAGTATTTCAGACCCTCAAAAGCCAGAAATTTCATGATCCAATGTGTGTGTGTGTCTTCTTTATGAAACCTATCTTTAATTGGAAAAGCCTCAAGATCTGGGGTCTCGGTTATCTTCGTGTCTTTATTTTATGAGTTCGCACCCATGACGGAAGAGTGGGACCAGGCAAAAAAATGAATGAGCAGACAAAACACATGATGGGGTGAGTTACATAGATAGAAAGAAATAAGAACATGAGCCTGTGAAACGAGCTGGAGAGATGGCTCGGCAGCTGAGCGTATTGGGTGTTCTTTCAGGAGACCCAGGTTTGGTCCCAGCACAGACATGACAGCAACCATGACAGCCGTCTATAACCTCAGTTCTAGGAGAACACATCTGACTTCCATGAACTCTTCCTACATTAAGAGCACAGATACATGCAGGCAAACACCTATACACACAAAATAAAAAATTGAATCAAAGCCAGACATCCCTTTAATTTCAGCACTTGGGAGGCAGAAGCAGGGGGATAACTGTGAGTTTGAGGACAGGCTAGTCTATATAGAGAATTCAAAGATGGTTAGGACTACGTAGAGAGATGTATTTATATAGTCTCAAACCAAACAACAACAAAATAGAATTTTAAATTGAAATATGTTTAAGTTAACAGAAAGAGGAAAACAAAAGGAAGAAGCACAGCTCTGCACAGGGTCAAAGGCGGAGCGTCGGGAATTCAAGCCAGCTGTGGCTATACACAACTAGTTTTCAAAATCCAAAAAGAAATAAACAGATTTTTTTCAAAATTTAAAATGGTTGGAGATAGACCTCTGCTGTCCCCTGCTTACCTATCATGTGGGCCCCACTCAGTGTCCACCAGCCTGACAGACTCCACTAGTCACTGCAGGCTTTTCTACATTGCTGTACCAGCCCAGGGCATTCATACCAATAAGCATTAGTAAAAGAAAAGAAGGGAAAGAGAAAAGCTCATCAAAGAATCCAGAAAAACATATCACTGACCTCATGAGTGTCAGGATTGAGAGTGTCCCAAGTGCTCAGCACATGAGAAGGCAGCTCCAACAGTGGGAGCCTCACAGCTCTGGCTTCTGTGGTAAGGCCAAGGGACTTCCTGATTGAGGTAGAATCCAGAATACATTATGGATTCCCAGCTTCTGTGGGTGCTCGGAGGACTCGCGGGACTCAGCATGGGACTCCTGTGCTTGGGTCTAGAAGTTCCCCCACCCCCGAGTCATAAGGACATACTCAATGCCCCCACCTCTGTTAGGAATGACAAGTCTACCATGGACTCTCATAGAGATTCGGTGCTCAAAGTGGTTGCTTGTTTAGTTAATTAGTTTTGTAATCACTTGGGAATCAAACCCAAGGACCTATGCATGTTAGACAAGCAGTAGCCCAGGCACTCTCTCACTCACTCCTCATCCTCCTGCCTCCACAAACAAACAAACACCCAACTCCAATAGAAGGGAAACACTTAGCAGACAGAAATGGGAGAAAGTCTTTGTCAGTCACACACTGACAGGGGATCAATGTCAGGATGGCTGCAACCCATGTTTGTCACAGCACCATTTGTCATAGCCAAGTTATAGAACTGACCTTGGTACCCATCAGTGAAGGAAGAAAATGTTCCTGTGCATCACGGGATGAGTATTACTCAGCCATAAAGAACAAGATATTGTTTACCAAAAAAAAAAAAGGATGGAACTAGAGATGATGGAAGGAGGGGGGAGCAAGGAGAGGGCAGTTAGGGAAGAGAGGGACCAGAACAGAAAAGAGCAACTGTAGAATAGAGAGCAACGTGTGTAGGAATGAAGAGGCTACAATGACTAGATATGTTCACGTATGCTCGTTTAATGGTTTAGAAAATAATTCTTGGAAAGCTACTCAAGATGTTACCAAAATGAAGGTGTAAACAAAGAGGGAAAGAGAGAGAGAAGGGTCCAAGGAGAGGGACAAAGTAGTAGATTTCAGGGCGCTGAAGAAGGAAGGTTTCCATCAAGCCTCCAAGTCAGCAGACCTAGAGGCTGTGGGAAAGCACTTACTCACAGGACAGACAGCAGAGGAATGCTTAGTCATGTGGGGAGGAGAGTTTGAATGGAAGAAAGTACTTAGCACATAGTTAAAGATGGTAGTTCAGCGGGCAGTGTGACCTTTGGCACTATCAAAAAGAAAAAGAACATGGTAAGTGTACCTTTATTAGCCCAGGAAAGGCTGACATAGTATTTTACCCATATTCACCCCACACTTCTCCCTCTAACTCCCCTCAGACCCACCCTCACCCCTTCCCTCCTCCCAACTTCCTATCCTCTCACTGAGCCTATGTCATAGTTTGTATGTGCTTGGGCCAGGGAGAGGCACTATTAGGAGGTGTGGCCTGTTGGAGTAGGTGTGTCTGTGAGTGTGGCTTTAAGACTGTCATCCCAGCTGCCTGGAAGTGAGTCTTCTGCTAGCAGCCTTCAGATGAAGATCTAGAACTCTCAGCTCCTTCTGCACCATGCCTACCTGGATGCTGCCATGTTCCCACCTTGGTGGTAATGGACTGAACCTCTGAACCTGTGAACCAGCCCTTAAATATTCTCCTTGTAAGAATTGCCTTGGTCATAGTGTCTGTTCACAGCAGTAAAACTCTAACTAAGACCGAATTTGGTATGTGCTCATGGGTGTGCGACCATCCCCTGGGACTTGGCACTACGCCCTTAAGAAACTTGACTTTCTCTCCCCCAGCAGTCAACTGCCAATTCATGGGGCCAACTCAGGAAAATATGTTTTAAGTTGCATAGGAAAAACATGAGCAACCAGGACTAGTCTGTCAGGAGCCTTGTCATAGTCATGGTGACAGAAGCGCTGAGTGTTTATGTAGCTAAAATAAACCAGGTGGTTGTGCATGCCTTTGATTTATTTATTTGTTTGCTTATTTATTTTAAAAAATGTGGGATAAAGTTCAAAAGAGTTCATTAAAAACCTTGAAATGAGTTGCCTTCAGGGTCGGGACATTGGAGGGAGTGGAGTAGAAGGATATTATTACCAACAACAAATCTTAGGGAATGGTTTGATTCATTTTTAATTTTATCCTTATTATGTATGTGTGTGTGTGTGTCTGTGTCTGTGTCTGTGTGTCTGAGTATGTGAGTGAAGGTGCCTCAAGAGACCAGAGGAGCTACATCTCTAGAGCTGGAGTTACATACAGTGATTGTGAGCTGCCCAATGTAGGTGCTGGGAATTGAACTCCGGTCCTCTGAAAGAGCAATATTCGTTCCTAGCTGCTCAACCACCTCCCCAGCCCCTCAAAGTTTGATTTTAAAAGAATGAAATCTACAAGTTTTCTGTGAATTTTCACAAATTAGGCAAGACAGAGAGGGGGTTGGGGGAGGGGAAGTGGTGGGGAGGGAGGAGGAGAGAAAGATAGGCAGAGTTTCACTGTGTGTGCAGTGAAGCTGACTCCCGCTGGCTCTGGGTATCACATTTTAAGATGAGCCCCCAGGGCTTAGCCCAGGTATGTAGGTCAGGTTGGGGCTTGGGCACCTGGAGTGTATTGGACACAACGGATGAAGGAGTACAGGTACGGGATCAATGACCATCTGTTTTCCTGAAGTCCTGCAGCTCATCAAGTCCCAGAAGTTTCTGAACAAGCTGGTGATTTTGGTGGAGACAGAGAAGGAGAAAATCCTGAGGAAGGAATATGTTTTTGCTGACTCTAAAGTAAGTGATGATAGACATCTAATGTGCGGTGAGAAGGTACATGGGTGTTGAGGACCGGGATGTGCTGCCAGGGGTTGTGATCGTTATCTCCCTGGGTTCTAGAGCACCCTTTTCATACCTGGGAAGCTGCGCATAGCTAGTTAAGGACCACAGTCCGGGCTAGCTGGGACTTGCAGTTTTAGTTCCAGTGTCCCAAGACCACAAGTACTAATTTCCAGGTACAAGGAGACACTCCTTTTCTCATGCCCAGTGCTGAGCTGGCCAGGAGGCCTTGACTAACAGTGTCTCTTGGCTAGATTTAGGAGCCCTTTGGGTACGCTCTGGATTTAAATCTGAGTTCTGACCAGTGTAGCAGTAAATATTAAACATTGGCGAATGGTTCCGGGCACCACACCATGCTACCTCCTGCTACTCTCTGGCCCCAGCAGTGGCTGCCCTCTTGTGACTCTCTGCTGTGGACTCTGCTCACATTCCAAGCATCTGCCCCCTGTCGTTAGTGTCACAATTCCCAGTAACCCAGTAACAAAAATCAAAACTCTGGGAGCTTGTAATTTGTCAATCAGATTTCTATTGTAAATTCTCACTCCACAAAACGTCCACACAATAAACTGAGAGTCAATTGATACTGATATAAATTTCCCACCTAGATAAGACAAATTTCCCTGTAATAATCCATTCCTTATAAGATATTCATACCTATCTGTGGCTATTTAAAGCCACACAGGTCTGAGTCATTCTTCTCTTTCTCCATCTTGGTTTCTTCCCTCTCTCCTATCTCTTCTTCCGCTCAAAAACTTTGTCCCCGCCTTTCTTTTTCACTGCCCAATCACAGGCCTTGCCTTATCTTGAGCCGGCCCTCACCTACATACAGACATCAACCCACAGACCAGCACTTCCCTTTGACTTCTGTGTTTAAACTCTGCCCCACTCTGCCAAAGTAAGCTACCTCCACCATCCACCATTCCTGGCTGACAGAGGAAAAGGCAGTATGGGCCATGAGAAAACCCCTGTATGTGCCTCATCCAATCCAGATCAGATCCAGTGTGTTCGCTACATCTTGATCACTCACCTCAGAAGTTAACCTCAAATGGGCTGAATCCCACACAGAAGCCTTGCTCTTCATGATCAGAGGCAGTAAAAATGGACAGAAGAATAGATTGTGTGGGTTCCCTGGGGAGGTGAAACATGAGGGGTTTGACTGTGTTTATCACATGCTGCTGGGCTTCAGGGAAGTGCTAAGACACTGGTGGGGGTGGAGAGATGCAGTCAAAGATGCGGGAGACCTAAGTTGTGGTATCCTGACTTCTGGGCCTCCAGAGGCCGCTGGAGAACCACACAGAGAAGTCAGGAATGAAGTGTTGGGGGTCCACCAGTTCCCCCCAACAAGACCAGGACCAGGGGCTCCCAAACTCCTGGACATCAGGCACTGCTCAGTTGAGAGCAGAGTCCAAGCCCACAGTGACATACTCTAAGACCACACCTATTCCAACAAAGTCATACCTCCAAATAGTGCCACTCCCTGGGCCAAACATATTCAAATCACCACAGCACTCCTTGAAATTTTGTGTGTTCTCATTTAAAGCCAGCCACCCTGTTGACAACAGCCCTCTAGACTAAGAGATAGACAAGTCTCATGTCCCCCTGTGAACATAGGAAAAATACCTGTAAGAGATTAGGGAGGCTCCTTTCTTAACCTGCCCTTCTGCCTAAGTATTGGATTTATTTATCTGGGGGTGGGGTAAGCATGTGCCACAGAGCATGTGTGGAAGTCAGAGGACAGCTTGTAGAAGTCAGCTCTCTCTTTCTACCATATGCGTCCCAAGGACTGAACTCCACTCCACAGCATAGGTCTTTATCGATGAGCCATTGTACTTGTCCTGGCTCCTTTACATTTTCTCTTGCTGAATAAGTAACTCCGACTCACTGGCATTTAAAAAAAAAAAAAAAAAGGTAGCAAATACAGACAGTCAAACGTTTAAAATAAAACAGCACAGCACACTCCTAACCAACTCTGGACTTCCCCTTCCAGGTGTTTGTGCATGTTGTTGTTTGTATGATTTGCTTTGGTTTGGGCTTTGTCGAGACAGGATTTTTGCAATACTGCTCTGTCTAGCTTGGTGCTCACTGTATACCACAGGTTGACCTTGAACTCATGGAAGTCTTACCTCAGCCTCCCAAGTGCTGGAATCACAGGCGAGCATGGCCATGCCCCATGCATTTTTTTTTAACTGCAATGGTGGTACAAATACCATTTTGCCAAGTGGCTTTTCATGACAATGATGTACTGTGGCCACCTCTCTGGATAAAGTACTTCTGCACCATAATGTTAAAACTCTGTAGAGTTCTATATAGTTGTGAGTCCCTTACCTATGAACATGCTTCCTGATGTGGTTGGATCTTGGTACAGTTCCTAATTTTTGGCTTCAAGTCACAACTTTGCAGTGGAATGGCTGGATCCAGGAAGCCACATACTCATGGCTTTGAATGCATCTCTCTAGGTGGCTGCCATTCTCCTTCACACACACACACACACACACACACACACACACACACACACACATGAAACTACCCCTCAGTGTTTTTTAAGCTGACCACATCCTTTGCAAAGGCCAATGTGCAGGAAGGTGGAGGTCCTTCTAAGTGTGTCTGCCCTTCCTCCTCCAGAAGAGAGAAGGTTTCTGCCAACTCCTGCAGCAGATGAAGAACAAGCATTCGGAGCAGCCGGAGCCTGACATGATTACCATCTTCATTGGCACTTGGAACATGGGTGGGTCCCTGTGCCCCTTCCCTCCTATCAGCTCTGTTTGGGTCCACCTTCCTGCCTTGACATCTGAAAATGGCACAAGGGGGTACCTCTATTTCTCACCCATAGTCTGGAATCCATCCCATCTAATCAACTTCTCTTCTAGAGAATTGTACCTTTGTCCAATGATGATGAACAAGTAAAACAGGCTTTAGGATTAGTGTACCCCAAAAATAGCCAAAGTAGCTTACTCTGCAGTTTACCAAGGGACCCCAGGCCTGGAATAAAGAAATCTGGTCCTGGCTTATCCAGGATAGATCCTAAGTTTAAATTCCACACAAATAATATATAAGTTTTTAGCATACATGTTTAGTTAAAAGTAAATAAACAAAATATATATGCTAAATATATGGTAATATATCCCATATGATAAGTATATAAGTGAAATAATCATTTGGTTTAAGGACTCAGCTAGAAATAAAAGCTACAGTATAACATATATATGTGTATGTATGTATATATATATGTGTGTGTATATATATGCACATATATATATATATATACACACACACATAATATATTACCATATATTATTATACTAAATATGTACATTATACTATGTCAATTATACTAAATGTTTTGGTATATATATTGAGCTAGAACTAGATTAATAGATGCCCAGTTAAATCTGAATCTCATACAAGCAACCATTGTCTGGGGCATACTTGTTCTAAAAATCACCCGTCCACTAGAAATTAAGATTTAATGGGTATCTTAGTCTATCATTAACTCCTCGGGCTCTCACCCTCAGGGGTTCAGGCATATGGCACAAGGACCTTTCTAGTTTTCTTGTCTGTCTGTTAATAGTTCTTTTGGTTGGTCATGGTGGAGTCGTCCCATTGCTGCCTTTCCAGCCGAAGACACATGGGGGCAATAGGCAGGAGCCCTGCTACACGTGGGGAGGGTGGGCACGTCTCCATATGAGTTTCACTGAGAGCCCCAGAGGACAGAGTTTGGCAGAGATCGTTATTTGGGTTCTTGGCTCCTTATCTCTCTGTTGGCCAAGAGACATAGATCTCCTTGGGGTGTGGGGGGAAAGTCTACCCATTCTTAGGGTATCTCCAGAAGTAGACCCCCCATCATTCCTCGATTTTTCAAAATGGAAGCTGAGGAAAGTTTCATGCCCTACCTGTTTCTCTTCTGAGCACCTCTTCATCCCAATTCTTAGCTGTAACTTTCTTCCAGGAAGCCTTTGGTGTTTCCTGGCAGTAGGGTAGAAGCCTCCATCCTAAACATGTCACTCACCATGTAATCTCCTGAGTGACAGGGCCACTTATGTGTTACTGCCACCTTAGAGCCTAGGACATGTTTGTTCAGTTAGTTCAGGGCTCCAGAGATGGTCTCCCAGGGTTCCCATTCTTTAAAATGTAATGTTATCTTCACAACAAGATCTCACTGAGCTCTGACCATAGCTGACATGTTAGCTGGTATCAGCACCAAGTCCTCCATCTAGGGCTTTGCCCTTAATGACTTTTGTAACCATGTGATTCTCCTCTTCCCCTGTTTTGAATACCCCCTAATGCCCTTGACCTGAACTGCCTTTGACTCATTCGGTGTTGGGTTTTGCTGTTGAAGGTAATGCACCCCCTCCCAAGAAGATCACGTCCTGGTTTCTCTCCAAGGGGCAGGGAAAGACTCGGGACGACTCTGCTGACTATATCCCCCATGACATCTACGTGATTGGCACCCAGGAGGACCCCCTTGGAGAGAAGGAATGGCTGGAGATACTCAGGAATTCCCTGCAAGAAGTCACCAGCATGACATTTAAAACAGTGAGCAGCTGGCTAGGCCAGGGTGGGAAGACAGGAGGCTCTTTCAAGCATCTCGAAAGTCAGACAGGATACTTCCAAAGATGTATAGGATGGCTCCGTGGTACTCCACTTTCTGAGCTACAGATGTGCATTAAGGTGCCATCCTCAGTAATTGATAGGGTCTTGAGTCCTTCACCTTCCCTACTCCTGCTTAAAGGGATAATATTTACTTCCTAGCTGCCTCTTCAGTCCCAGTTCTCATCTCTGAGGTGCTTTGTCTCATTTTTAGACATTGTTACAAGTTCTCCTAAAAGCTAGGGAATACAGACAGGGTGTCTTACTCCCAGGGTGAGAGCTGGGGTGGATCCCTTTGGGATGCTCAGGGTTCTAACAGTGCACCTCAGCCCTGTGTTGCAACATCGTCTCCTACCATCACCACCCCCAGGTTGCTATCCACACCCTCTGGAACATTCGCATAGTGGTGCTTGCCAAGCCGGAGCATGAGAATCGGATCAGCCATATCTGCACTGACAATGTGAAGACAGGCATCGCCAACACCCTGGGTGAGCATGGGTAGCCATTCCTAGGCATGCTTTACCTTTTCCTTCTCTAGGCAATGTCCCAGATTAAACCATGAGGGTCTTGTCCTTGGATCCTTTAGTCTTCAGCAAATTCGGATGGTTTCCCTTGCGAAAACTCATCCAGGGTCTATACCAGCTCTGGCAATCTGGCTAATATGTGGGTTCTGCCTCAGTAAGTCTCCGATGATTTCCAAGGTGCCATTCTGACAAGTTTTCAGGTGGCATTAATGCCAACCAGTCCAGGGACCACACTTTGAGAAGTGAGAATCTAGACTAGGGATTGGCAAACTTTGACTGTCAAGGACCAGATGGTGACATTTTAGGCATAATGGGCCACATGCAACTGTCCCTTTCTGATACTTTCACTTGAAAGTCCCCACACTCAACATGAATGAGATGACTGTGACCAGACCAGGGTTGACCATGGCCTATAGGATATTAACCCAGGAGAACCCCAAGCACCCTGTTGGAAGTGGAAACTGGCCAATGCTGAGTAGGTGGGCACAGAAAACAGAGATGAGAGAGGACAGACTGCATATGTGTGAAAGCAGGGTCCATATCTGCAAAGGTGGCCTCTATGGATATGCAAGTCTGTTTATGAGTATGCGAGTGTGTGCATGGGTGGTAAGGTGACATTGGCTGTGTTTGTGTGTTTGTGTGAATATGCATGTGTGCATGATGAGTTCATGTGAGCATGCCCTGTGTATTTAGATATTTGTGCTTGTGGGTAGAGCTGTGTCTGTGTCTTTTATGTGAGCCCGTGAGAGTCTGTGTTTCTGAATGTGTGGCTGTGTGCATGGGAGTGCCTCAGGGTGTGTATGTGAGCACAGACACTGGGCTGTATGTGAATGGAGGCACTTTGACTTTGCGGACGGGACAGGGTCCCGGAAAACAAAGCAAAACAAGACACAAGATTGCTTTATTTGAGGACCTGTGCTCTTCTGCTGCCTCCACTCATCCTTTCTTGCTACAGCAGCAGTCATGGGGTTAGTGTGAGCTCCATCTCCTACAGAACATCCCTGCCTGCACACCTTCCCTCCCCAGGTATCCCGCTTCCCTCGCTGGCCCCTGCACGTGATTTGTTCACATGTCTTATTGAAAATTACAGCTGTATGACCTGAACTAGGCCTTACTCTAGTCCTGGCCCTAGATCCCACTCCTCCCTACAGAATTTAGTCTGAGTCTTTGCCTGGTATATATGCAAGACCCTGGGTAAGGTCCCCAGGACCAAAATTAAACAGATAATCTTCCACTCCTCAAAAAACATACATGCTGCTTTGGTTGGTAGTAAGCCCATGTCCAGCAACCCCTGCCTTCCAGAGTTTGTCAAGCATTTCTAAGCCCTGGAATCTCTGACTCTAGTTGCATTGTATTTGCCTCAAAAGTGGAGTCTCTAGGACTGCTCTGCTGGCCTAGGAAACATACTTTAAGAACCACTAGTGTAGGATAAATTAAAACATCAGCAAGGTACAGGTGTGTGAGAGAGATTATATTTATATGTGTGCGTGTCTGTGTGTGTATCTGTGTGTTTATGTGTGCACTTGTGTCTGTGTATATGTCTGTATGTGTGTATGTGTTCTATTGTGTAGTAGGTATATCTGTGTGTGTCTATGTATGTATGTATGTCTGTGTGTGTTTGTATGTGTGTCTGTGTCTTTATATGTCTATGTGTGTGCCTGTGTGTGCATGTGTGTGTTTAGGTATGTGTGTCTGTGTGTATGTGTTGTATGTGTGTGTTTAGGTATGTGTGTCTGTGTTTGTGTTGTATGTGTGTGTTTAGGTATGTGTGTCTGTGTGTATGTGTTGTATGTGTGTGTTTAGGTATGTGTGTCTGTGTGTATGTGTTGTATGTGTGTGTTTAGGTATGTGTGTCTGTGTGTATGTCTGTATATGTGTATGTGTTGTATGTGTGTGGTGTGTATGTCTCGTCCTTCTATGTGGGTATGCATGCACGTGTGTGTATCTGGAGTGAATGTGATGGATCCCACACAGGACTGGACCCTGAGTAGAGATCCACTCACTCAGTTGGTGGAGGGTCACCCCCCCAAATCCCGAGGGTCCAGGCTGCTCCAGTCCTTGTCCTCCTCTGCTCAGTGCTGTGGCCCCAAACATCCCCATACCCAGAAATAGATGACAGCATCCTCCTTCCTCTCTCCTATATAGAAAATCACAAGGCTGCTGCCACCTGCCTGTTGCTGGCATGTCCCAGCCTACCACCTACCTGCTTTCCTTAGTCTCTTTGCTAACAGCATTAGTGCCCTTTACCTCACCTCAACTTTGAACCCCTTGACAAGCCTTCCTGGCTGACATTCTGCTTCTTTTCTTTCTTCCTCCCTTAGGAAACAAGGGAGCTGTGGGAGTGTCCTTCATGTTCAATGGAACCTCCTTGGGGTTCGTCAACAGCCACTTGACCTCTGGAAGTGAAAAAAAACTCAGGTAATGGGAGCCATTCCTTCCACATTCCCAGACAGCCTTATCCTCGCACAACCTGACGCTTGCCCACCCTCAAGATTTTCTGAACCTCTGCTATCTGAGCAAAGACAACCTCAGCATAGTAGAGACCTCATGTGTAAGTGACTCTTGTCTAGAGGACAGAAAACATCGATGTCATTAACCTAGTAGGCCCCTCGAGCCTGGTCTGTTTCTAAAGAAAAATACTCCTCAGGAGCATCCTATAGCTCAAAGCTCATTTTGCCTGCAGGTAGCTCTGTCATGACCATAGGCAGCTAACACATTTGCTGATGTGTTTCTTGATGGGTAGATTCCCGCATGGGATCTAGACTCTGTGTTCCCAGTTGGGTTTCCAAGGCACACTCACTGGGACAGAGCTGGAGTCTACATCTCTGTTTCCCACTGGTGGCCTCTGACTTCCTACCATCAGAGCAAGGACAGTACCTATGCTAGACACGCTAGATTAACCTTGTTTTCCTGAATTAGGCGAAATCAAAACTATATGAATATCCTGCGGTTCCTGGCCCTGGGAGACAAGAAGCTAAGCCCATTTAACATCACCCACCGCTTCACCCACCTCTTCTGGCTTGGAGATCTCAACTACCGTGTGGAGCTGCCCACCTGGGTAAGGAGACTCCACCTTGGGTAGAGCCATAGGGGACAGAGGCTTTCAGAAGTCAGCTGTGGACAGAAAATCAGAGACTCATGAACACTCAGAACCAGGCTTAGGTAGCAGCTCCTCTCCGGGACTCAATACAGCTCCAGTCATGGAACCTCTTGCCTTTCTTTACAGTTCCCTTCTGCTTATATCTGCTTTGCCCTAGGACTTCTATGGCCACCCCTAATCACTGTCACAGTCTCTCCAGTCTGCCAGCCAGCCAGCAGCTGCTGGGCTTAGTTAGACGCACAGGCATCTTAGGGGACCAACTCACTTATCTCAACAAATCATGGGGTCACTGGTGGATCTCAGACATTGCTTGTCTGCCTACAGGAAGGGGACCAGCAGTTGTGACCACAGGATGAGTCTAGAACCCTCAGAGCTGTTTTGCATGCTCATAAAAATTGAAGCAGGAGACAGCGTGGGGTGGAACAGTGAGCGCCCTTCTGTCTCGAAACCAGAGTTAGCAGCCTGTTTCCCTCCCACTGAGGGACTTTAATGTATTCCCACACTCGAGCCCTGTGAGGGACAAAGGAAGCAAAGCAAAAGCTGACCCTGTTTTATAGTCAAGCACACAGAGAGGCTAGGAAAACCGCTGAGAGGAGATTGCACATCACTCATAGTTGAGGTTGAACCTCAAATGTCCCTTTATCACAAGCACCTCTCCATAGGGCCCATGTCCCTCAGCCTCTCTCTGCCTCCAGCCACCATCACAGCTCTGCCGCTCATCATACCTTCCTCTCTAGTGACCCCCCCCCAGGTGACATCTTTCCTCCCTGGGAATGAGCAGGCAGGTGGGAGCATGAGGAGTTTACATCCTGAGCCCCCTGGGGAGGGGCTGCCACAGCACTCACCTGGGCAGGAGCCCAGAGCTTGGCTCAAAGAGAACTGCTAGAGCCCAAGGCCTGGGTATCCCCAATCCTGCAGTACCGCACCAATTCTTGCAATTAGGGTGGGTGGTCTCAGGGTGATGCTCAGAGCCAGGAGTTCTATCATCACTAGTGGATTTACCACTGGATATCCTTGCTCCCACAGAAAGAGCCAGAGAAAGCGAAGGAGTACCACCTGCCTCGTGAAATATTGCTAGCAATGGTGTTTAAAGGCCAGTGTACAAAAAAACAACAGATCCACATGCAAATGTGGGCTAGCCGGTAGCTAGTGATAGTGATGATACAGCTCTTCCAGGTTTTGCTTATCTCCCTAAAGTGTTCATGCACCGGGAACCTGCATCCCAGACTGCTGGGTCCCGAGGCCCTGGTGTGGTCATTGGGAAATGTGGTGAGGGACAGGGTCTGACCTGGCGTGTGTCCATCCCAGGAGGCTGAGGCCATCGTCCAGAAGATCAAGCAGCAGCAGTATTCAGACCTTCTGGCCCACGACCAACTCCTCCAGGAGAGGAAGGAACAGAAGGTCTTCCTGCATTTTGGTGAGAGCACACTGTCTCTGCATTGCATCTTTTCCTGTCTTCTTCCCTGCACCTGAACATTCTGACCAAGGGAAGGGCTATGTCTGCAGAAGAGGAAAACTGGAGTTGTTAGGGAAGCCAAACTGAGGGCCCTGCATCTGTTTCAGAGGAGGAAGAGATCACCTTCGCCCCTACCTATCGATTCGAAAGACTGACACGGGACAAGTATGCCTACACGAAGCAGAAAGCAGCAGGGGTGAGTCCTCCCGGAAACAGCCCTCCCGCCCTGTCCTACTTCTGCCCAAGTCACTATTCCACAGTGGTCCCTAGAAGAAGGGAAGCATCCTATGTCACCAGACAACAGCAAAAACAAAAGTCGGAATGCACAGGCAGGGGCTGGAGTGTTCACTTAGTGTGCGAGAAGCTCTGGATTCTATCTCCAGGCATGGAACCACCCATCTCTGATCCCAGTACTCAGGAGATAGAAGCAGGTCATCCTTGACTACAGTGAGTTTGAGGCCAGTCTGTCTGAGCTGCACAAAACTTTGTCTCCAGAAAAGAAAAAAAAAAAAAGCTTTCATATGCTGACTTATATCTTGGAACGAAACTGCTACAACTTGTACGTTAAAACAAAGCTGAATTACTAATGGCCCTATTTTAACATGCTGAGAGAATTTTAAAGCATTGTTTCTTAACTACATACTAAGACTAATTTTATTTTGTTTTGTTTTGTTTTGTTGAGACAGGGTCTCACTAAGTAACCTTGGCTGTCCTGGAACTTATTATGTAGATCAGGTTGGCCTTGAACTCACAGAGATCCATTTACCACTGCTTTCTGAGTGCTGGGATTAAATGCATGCCTGGCTACTACTAAGGCTAATTTTACTTTTATTTGATGTGTACCAATGTTTTTACCTACATGAGCATCTGGTGAACTGCCATGTAGGTACTGGGAACCAAACCTGGGGCCTCTTGTGAGAACAACCACAGCTCTTAAGCACTGAGCCCTCTCCACAGCCCTTTTAAAAGACAAAAACAAACAAAAAACAAAGACACACACAGACAATTCTGTTAGCTAAGACTAAACAGGTGCCCACGAATCTGAGTGTGGTGGTGCACACTTGTAATCCCAACGCCTGGGAGCCTTAGCAGGAGGATCATAAACTCAAGATCAGCCTGGACTACTTGGCTGGACTCGGAAACGCCACCAGCAAAACTGCTTTCTTTGTTTCACGACTTAGACTTTCAGAACATTATAATTCTCCATAGATAAAGCCACAGGCCAAAGTGAACTGATCACAAAGCGACAATTACTATATCAATAAGGCCACGCCTGCTGAAAGGACAGTGATTGCAGAATGATGCAATAAAATACTCTTGTGGAGTACCTGGGTTCGGTTCCCGGCACCTACACGACTGCTCACAAAAAACTGTAACCCCAACTCCAGGGGATCTAACCCTCTTTTCTGGATTCTGTGGGCACTGCACACATATGTTACACATACATATATGCAGGCAAAGCACTCACACACATAAATCAAGTATATTTTAAATAGTTGGGTGCTACCTGAGGGTAAATTACCCAAAGAACCGACAGATGAATTTGATGATGGCGGATGTCCTCATTGTGGTTTTGTTTTTACTAATAACCGTGAGAGTAGCACACGTGCTCTAAAACTGTAATGTCGTGTTGCAGATGAAGTACAACTTGCCGTCCTGGTGTGACCGAGTCCTCTGGAAGTCTTACCCACTGGTGCATGTGGTCTGTCAGTCCTATGGTGAGTGGAACACTGCAGGTTACAGTCTAAGTTTTGAGTTCTGAGGACAGTGGCACGCTGAGGGGCTTCAGCCTGTTTGTCCATAAGATGGGAGAGCTCTGTGGAGCCCTAATCAAGTATCCTGAAAGAGTTGATGCATCTCTGTACCCCTTGGGCTGCAATGTAATAATTCCTGCTCAGAGAGACACTTGAATTAGAAAGTACCCTTTTTTGTTTTGTTTTTGTTTATCAAGACAGAGTTTCTCTGTGTAGCCCTGGCTGTCCTGAAACTCGCTCTGTAGGCCACACTGGCCTCAAACTCAGATTTGCCTGGCTCTGACTCTCTAGGGCTGGGATTAAAGGTGTGTACCGCTACTGCCCAGCTTTATAAAGCACTTTTAACTGTAGCTTTTTTTCTTTTAATGTGCTCTGATCAAATCCACCCCCCACTTCCTCCCCTCCAAGTACTCTCCCACCCCTTTCAGCACTTCACCCTCCAAACTTTATAGTCTGCCCCCCCAACTAACTTAGTTCTGTACTGTTAGTGCTGTCTGTACGTGTGTGGGTACAGCAGTGCCTATTGGAACATGGATAACCTTTTAGGAACCAAATCCCTGAAGATAATCCTGTCCTTGCCTAGCAGCCATCAATTGTCAGTAGCTCCTTAGGTAGGGGTGGGACTTCATGAACCCCTCTCTCATCAGTGCTGAGATTTGGGCTGGCTTGATCTTGTATGGGTCCTGTACATGCAGTCACAGCTGTCTGGATTTGCTCTGCTATTTAGCAAATGTTTCGCTGCGTGTATCTACTGCCTCTGGCTCTTACAGTCTCTCTACTGCCTCTTCTGTAATGACCCCTGAGCTTTGGAGGAAGAGGGTGTGGTATATATGTCCCATTTAGAACTGAACACTCTAAGCTTTTTCTCTGCGTGGTGACTAATTGTGGGTCTCTGTGTTAATCTTCATCTACTGCAAAAGGAAGCTTCTCTAATGAAGGCTAAGAGATGTACTAATCTATGAGTATAAAGATAATAACTTAAAGGACAATATACTACCATATTTATTTAGCAAAATAATAGTAGTAAGTAAAATAAAATACCATATTTATTTAGCAAAATAAAAGTAAGTAAGTAAAGCCTGGGGCCCAAGCAGTCAGAGTTTGTGGCCCGGTTAATAGGAACAGACATGAGTTCTGTCTCATGAGGTGGGCTTTGGGTCCAATCAGAAAGTAACTGGTTTCTCTCATGATATTTGTGCCACTGTTCCACTAGCAGGCATTTCTTGCCAGGCCAGTTGTTACTGTTGCTTGCAGGATTCACAGATGGGTAAGGTTGTTGAATATTTCCTCCCTAATATCATAAATAGGACCTTCTGTTGTTTTGTTTTTTTTTTTAAGAGAACCAGATTGAGTTTGAGTCATATAAAAGTGATAGTTTACCAGGTGTAAAACTGGCAACTACCAGTATTCACATAGTTCATTAAGTATGTCCATGTAGATTTGGAGATGCCTAAGAGTATTTCACTGCGAGGCTGGAGATATAGTTCATCAGGTAAGAGCACTTGCTGGTCTCACAGAGGACCTGAATTTGGTTCCCAACACACTCACTGAGTAGCTCACAACTACCTGGAATTTCAGCTCTAGAGGATCCAACTCTCTCTTCTAAAGCCACCTGGAACATCTGCATGCACACACTCACTCAGACATACACACACATACACACACACACACACAGAGACACACACACACATACACATGCATGCACACACACACACAGACACACACAGACACACACATACACACACACATACAGACACACACACACATACACACACACACACACATACACATGCATGCACACACACACACACACACACACACAGACAGATAGACACACACACACACACACACACACACACACTCGAGAGATTTAAAGGACAAAAGGAAATCTTAAAAAACAAATCACAAATTTCCAGGCAATGGCACTCAACCCTCAGGAATTCATGACCCATGCCTGTCCAGCTGAGCCTTCATGCCTGCCTACCCCTGAGAGTAAGGAAATAGGTTGGGGGAATCTTGCCACTGACTAGCACCCACCTTATGGTCCCCACCCTCTCTGGAGACGATTCAATCTGATCCCACAGATGAAGGTGGTTTCTGTTCCCTTCATCTGTATGTGTCTGCTGTTGCCCTGAGCTCTGTCTCCCGGAAGTGACCTCACTAGATAAACCTCATATAGCACCTTTAGATGTGTGGCACAGAAGCATCTCTTACACTCACAGCCTTGGCCAAGGCATGGTTCTGCCTTCAGAACTGAAAGTGGGGCAGGAGCTATATATCGCTCAGGGGTAGAGTATTTTTTCTGCCATGCATAAGGTCCTGGCTTCCATCCCTAGTACTTCCCAAACTAAACGAGCCAACCAAACAAAAATACCAGAAAGAACCCATCCTTTACCAGGACTCCTCCCTCAAGTGTTTCCTGCTTCCTTCCCACCTACGCCTGATCTCTCCATCCCTGTGACCCTCTTACCAGCACTACAGAGTCAGTCACATGAATATCTACTCCCCAAATTCTGCAGCCCTGAGGGCCTTCTCAATTTCTGTCTCAGAAAATCCTGCCAACTATCTCCGTCAGTCAGCTGCCTCAGCAGAGGCCCAAGTGATAGAGACTCACAGAAGTGCCACTCTCTTTAGACACCAGCTTTGGCCTTCAGCACTGCTCCACAGTGCAGGTTTTAAGAAAGGAAAACGAGTTGGATCAGGAAGTGGCAACTAAGACCGAGGAGGTTATACATCACACGCATTCCCGATGTGTGAGAGGCAAAAAGGGAAACTAACC
Organism: Micromys minutus; assembly: GCF_963924665.1. Classification (NCBI taxonomy): domain Eukaryota; kingdom Metazoa; phylum Chordata; class Mammalia; order Rodentia; family Muridae; genus Micromys; species Micromys minutus. The sequence continues at coordinate 36,111,421 of NC_137954.1, forward strand.
TTACATGTAGGGCTGTGCTATCTTCCTCAGAAAGACTGAAAATTTTACTAATATTCTTTTGAGTGCCAGAGGACACAGCAGAAGAGTTTAAGGAGTTGAACATAGAGAAGGCCAAGAAGTTGGGGAAAGAAAAGAGAATTTATATCTAGAAAGGGGGACCTGGGTTTTTTCCAAGTGCTACATAATTGAGTGTATCAGCTGTCTATCACTGCAGAACAAATGTCTAAATCCCAGTTCTTAAAACACTGAGTCCTATGCTCACAATCCTCCAGGCTGGACTGAATTTGGACAGCTCATTTCTTCTCTTTGGTGTCAGCTAGACAAACTGAGGTACTTGATCAGATCTGGGGTTGGCTGACTGTCAGCAAGGGTGATGGCGACGCCCAGGAGGCAAGTTCAGGCAGCTTGTCCCTGCTGTGAGTTCGTCATTCACACCTTGATCAGGTCTTCTCTATCCCTGCTGAGAAATGCCTGTCTCTCCCTTGCAGGCAGTACCAGTGACATCATGACAAGTGACCACAGTCCTGTCTTTGCCACATTTGAAGCAGGAGTCACATCGCAATTCGTCTCCAAGAATGGTAACCAGTGGGCAGTGTCAGCTTTTCTTGGTTTCCTCAAAGACAGGGGGGCAGGGCTAGGGCATTTATCATCTGGTTGCAGCTACCAATTGTCTGTGTTAGATGTAGGCCCATCCTTTCCTTCCCACAGGCCCATGGTTTGCCCTACCTGATCTCTTCATGTTCAGGCCACATCACAATTTCAGTCCAGAGAACCTTCTTGTGAAACCCATTTGGTATAGTGAAAAGGAGGAGGTCATAAATTAGTATTTACCAAGGCATGGGTGGTCTAATACCCAAGAAGATTCTTGACTGAGGAGACATGGGTGAATGTTATCATATATAATAACTATATATATGTATATATATATATATATATATATATATATATATATATATATATATATATATATGTTGTATATATGTTGTATATAACTATATATGTGTGTGTGTGTGTGTAGACATGTATATGTATGTATATATTAGTGTGTTTTAAGTATGTCTCTTCTGGATACACAGGTACTTCAAGTTTTTCCCAGTTATAGCATGTCTTATTTAATTTCATCTAAGTTTAAAAATGGACTCTAATTAAAGAAAATATTAATCCAGTGTTAGTGTGGGCGCATAGTAGGTTGAGATGGTGAAAGCTATGGTGGTGGGATGTGATGAAGGATTGGGGGCAAACTAGAATAAACTCGTGGTTCGCATCACAGGTATTGTTGCAAATTGCCCAGCCTAGCCCTGGCTGCTGAGCTTGTCTTTTTGTAGCAATGACTGGGTGTGCCTATTAACAAGTCCATCCAGTCCTGTCTTAAGTGACCAGGAAGCCATTCGGTCAACTCCTCTACCCACTCCTTACTTCTAAGCAGCAGATAACTGATTTAAGTATTCTGGGTGTGGAGAGCCCAAATACAGACAGAAAACAACTATCTCACTGTGGCCTCTGGGCTGAGGGATGTAGATGAAGCCAAACCACTGTCTTTCCTCCCATTGGGTCAAATGTCTGTGGATCTTTTGTGACCTCCCTTTTCCACCCAGGTCTTCACATATGCCCTGTCTGCTTCCTACATCTGGCCGCCTTTGTGGCCTTTAGGCTCCACCCCCTCCTGCTTGCACCCATCTCCCCTTTCTCTGAGTTCTCCAGCATTGGAAGAGTAGCCTCTGTCACCTCCCCCTTGGTTTCCTTCTACTGGGACTCAGTACACAGCAGATGCTTGAAAATATCAGTCTCCAGTGTTGAGCTTTGATAACATTTGTCTAAGCAGAATCTGGCCAAGGTGATGTGGGGTTTAGGAGAGAAAGAAGGCTGACAGGCATGGTAAGTTGCTCTCAAATGGCTTAGAATATATATGGAAGGATAGAATACTTACTTAAAATCAGTTCAAGATTGGTGTAGAGGTGCATACCTTCAGTGCTAGCACTCAGGAGGCAGAGGCAGCAGGCTCAGAAGTTCATTTTGAGTCTGACTTAACTACACAGAGTTTGAGACCTCTTTGGGGTATATATAACACCCTGTCCTACAAAACAGAAACAATGGTAAAATACCAGATGTCATGTAAATAAAATAAATGTCAACTAAATTAACAGTTATAACTGTGTTAGCTGACGGTCAATGAGTCCCAGATTCCAGATTAGGAACTAGTCATGACTGTGTCTGAGGAAGTAAGGACAGGTCTCCCTAGCTGTGGACTCAAAACAGCATATTTGGGTGTTGAGTCTCTAAGTCTCTGTGTGAACTCTCTGTCAGAACTGGGGAAAATCTGGGTGTCCATGCCTTTAACCCTAGCAATTGAGAGCTTAAGAAGTTGATGCAGGAGGATCACAAGTTTAAGGCCAGCCTTGGCTTCATAGTGAATTCCAGGCAAGCCTAGACTATATAGAAAAAAGAGGGAGAGAGGGAGGGAGGGCAGAAGGAGGGAGGAGGAGGGAAAGAGACAGAGAAAGATATAGACACACACACACAAAGAGAAAGGGGGGGTGGAGGATGGGCCACGTAGATTGTTGGCAAAACTGAGATCATATCCATATCTTGGATCCTTGCTGCCTTTACTCTTTCTGATCTGCACCCTACATGGCCAACTTGTGGCAGATCAGAGAAGCTGTGGCTGTTAACAGAGCTGCTGAGCAGGGGTGCTGAGGTCATGAAGCCTTCCTTTAAGGCAAATCTCTCCTTCCAACCTGGACATTTCCCATCTGTGGGTCCTCAGAGGGAGCCCAGCATAGTGGGTGTACACACAGAGGAAAAACCCAGAGAGAAGCTAGAACCTCCATTTTCAGGCACAGTATACAAATAAATCCCCAGTCTCCCATGTTCCAGGTCCTGGCACTGTGGACAGCCAAGGGCAGATCGAGTTTCTTGCATGCTATGCCATGCTGAAGACCAAGTCCCAGACTAAGTTCTACTTGGAGTTCCATTCGAGCTGCTTAGAGAGTAAGTGCCTTGTGAACTACCCTTTAGGGGGGAGTGTCTTTCACATAAGTTCCTTTTTATTAATGGTTGGCCCCTCACCCAGTTCTCTCTCTCTTTCTCTCTCTCTCTCTCTCTCTCTCTCTCTCTCTCTCTCTCTCTCTCTCTCTCTCTCTGATGAAAATCCATGGATGGACCTCAATGGGTTCAGCCAAGGTGGGGAACCTATGTGGCTACCCAGTAGCAATGATGTCCCTTCCCCATTCCTGTGGTCGGTTCTTCTACTGTCTCAGCCCTAGAGATAGGGGCAGCCACTGGTGTCCCTCTGTCCCCTCCGTCCCTCCTGTCCACATTCTCTAGGCAGACTCTTACCCACTTGAGTTTCTACCAAGCTGGGGTCTCACTCTGGGCAAAGTTCCAGAATGCTGAAGATTAGACAGGGCCTAAACAGCTGCTACTGCCTGCTTGCTGTTACCCTGGACCCCCTTGCCCTTTCTGTATTGTAGCACTTGCGTTGTGGGGCTCACTGTGACTGGGGGCAAGGTGGAGATGGACAGTCTGTTTCAGGTGGCAATGTTGAGCACCCACCATGCTTATGAAAGATCCTTTCTATATAACATCCCCAGCCATACTGTCTGAGACTCCCATGAACTATATGCTTTCTAAGTCTCCCTGAGATAGTTTGAAGACTGATGGGGGAAGTGTAGGAACCAACTCTGCAAATAGAGGCACAGACCGCCTGCTTGTAGAGCCCAGGAGAGCTACCAGCCAGGATCCTTCCCCCTCACACCTTTTTCTACTTTCCTTCAACCCATCCCAGCCCTTCCTGGACACCATAACATCCTGAAGCCTCCGGCTCAGCAGCCAGGGTCAAAACAGTTCCAATGGGAATGAGGGGCTTTGTGTGGGTGTTTTTAATAAACTATCGAGACATTTGCATAGATTTCTATGGAAACAGCATATTAGGAGGCTTAAATTAGAATTTCAAAAGGCTGCTATCTTGAGTGGCGTGGGAAGTGGGATGAGCTGTCATGCTTCCCAATCTTCCTGCCTGTGGTGTGATGACTTCTTTGTCGCCTGGGATGTTGCAAAGAAGAGTCAAAAAGAAGGGGGGAATTTCTTTGATTTTTTTTTTCCTAAAAATAATTAGACTGTGTTGGCAAATGACCATCCTTCGAACAAAAACAGAATCCCCAGAAAGCCTGACTCCTAAATGGTTCAGAGGCCTCAGAGACTGAGAAGAGAAAGACCAGCTTCTGTGGTCCAAGGAAGGCGACCCTTGGAGTCTTTTCTGTCTGTCTGGTTCTCTCTCTGTGGTCTGCAAACCCAGCTTCTTACCCTCTAACAGGTTTTGTCAAGAGTCAAGAAGGAGAAAATGAAGAGGGAAGTGAAGGAGAGCTGGTGGTGCGGTTTGGAGAGACTCTTCCCAAGGTAACACAGGAAGAATGTGCCTGGGCCAGAGGGCTGCCACAGTGCAGGCTAGAGTGCAGCTGCCGCAGGTCTGTCCAGAGTGCAGCTGTGGCAGGCCCGTCCAGATTGTAGCCATCCCAGATCAAGGTCAAAGAGACCAGCTCAGATATTGTTGTCACGTGACTTAGGGCAAACTTATCATCATGGACAAATGACGTCAATGTTCCTAAGTGGTTTTCAGCCCTGCTGTGCCCACTCCCCTTCGGTTATTACCTACTTGATGCTCGCAGCGCTTGAGATTGAATCGAAACCTCTGCAGGCACTAAGCAAGCACCCAACCATTGAGCTATGCCCCTGATATGCCTGACTGCTTTTTAGCAGCAGGAAGTTGAGGACAGTGCTGATGTTCAGGAATCCGCCACTCACCAAGCCACACCTCTAGCAAACCACAGGATATTTCAAGTCCAGCTGAAGGCCTTTGGCAAGGAGACACACTTCCCCAGATGGGGAGCAGGTCTAGGTGCAGCTCCTTCAATGCAGCTGTAGACTTTGGAGGGGCAGTAGGAGAAGGATGGAACCTGGCTGCTGGTCCTTCCCTTGGCCTCTGGGATATGCGAAGAAGGGAAGGAAGAATGGAGACAATGGAAAGAGGGACCTGGAAGCTCAACCCAGTTTAGGAGATGGGAGTGGGGCAGGGAAGAAAATTATCCCTCACTTGGCTGAGCAATAGGGTCCACCTGCTCTCTTGGGCATGGAGAACCAAGACCTGAGTCTGCTCGAAAGAATATATTCAGTTTCGTTTTTTATGTGTATTTTTGGTAAGGTTTATCTATTTATTTTATAATATGAGAGCTCTATCTGCATGTGCATCTGTATGCCAGAAGAGGGCATTAGATTCCATTATAGATGGTTATGAGCCACAGTGGTATGGTTGCTGGGAATTGAACTCAGGACTTCTAGAAGAGCAGCCAGTACTCTTAACCACTAAGCCTCTCTTCAACTCTTCTGATGTATTCAAACCCCAAGATTATGACCCTCATTTACCTGTCCTTACCTGCCCCCACCTGTGGATTCTAATCTGGTGTCTCCTCTGCAGCTAAAGCCCATTATCTCTGACCCTGAATACTTACTGGACCAGCACATCCTGATCAGCATTAAATCCTCTGACAGTGACGAATCCTACGGTAAGCATTTCAGGTCAGGGACCTTACCTGCCCATTAGCCTCAGCCTCTGAAGTGAGGGTGATGGTGGCTCAGCCTTCCAAGAAAGCCTGTCTGCCACCGCCCATTATACCCTGATGCCACCTCTTCCTCTGTCCCAAAGGGACTTTTCCTAGTGGGTTACCATCCCTGCTCCTTACCACTTCTGGGAGCTGCTGCCAGCAACCTCCCACTTAGCCTTGCTGAGCGAGCTGCAGATACTTTGTAATTTAATCTTGGCCTGAAGAGGCAGGTTCGGTTCCCCAGTGAGTAAATAGGTAAACTGAGGCTCATAGAGGTCAAGTGACACACCCAGGTCACACAGGTGGTCTTCTCTGAGCTATGACTTGCACCCGAGTCTGCCTATGCCACCGTGCCTCTCGTTTGTCTCCTAGACCCAGGTGCAGAACAATAGCCCCTCCCTGCTGCCTGGCCAGCTCTCCAGTCTACCTCCTTTTCCCTTCAGACTTTCCCTTATATAGAAGTTGTAGACCGACTTACACTCTTACCCGCTTATCTGATTTTGTTGATTTCTTGTACTGTTTCAAACCTTGGGGAAGTTAGTGTTCTCTATAACCATCAGATTAACATTTAATACCATTTCTCTGGTGGATTTTCTAGGTTTTAATTTTTTTCTCCCAACATGGATCTATATATAGCTCTTTTCTCCTTTGAGGCTTCAGACATTTGCCCCAAATTGCTAAGGCATCGATCAAAAGGGTTTATTAGTAATCCCTGTCTGGCCACTTGCTTCAAGGAACTGTCCTCCCAGTGCTACAGCCATATCTCTGAGCATGCTCTGTATCCATCTCGTGCCAAGATGTCATGTTGATGTTGTCTCTCCTCTCCCCAGGTGAAGGCTGCATCGCCCTTCGTCTGGAGACCACAGAGACACCACTTCCCATTTACACACCTCTCACCCACCATGGGGAGATGACTGGCCACTTCAGGGGAGAGATTAAGCTGCAGACCTCCCAGGGCAAGATGAGGGAGAAGCTCTATGGTAGGCCAGCCTCCTCCCGCTTTCCCAGGGGCCACTACACTGAAGACATGTCCTTTCTCTTCGCAAAACTATCAAGTATCTGTGATCTGTGCCTTCAGAATAGAGCACGGTCGGAAAGTCTCTAGGGTAGCGTGGTGATAACAACTTGTAATTCTGGCCACTCAGGAGGCTGAGGCGAGAAGATCATGAGTTCAAGGCTAGCCTGGGTGACATAGTGAGGCAGTGTCTTTGATGAGAAGAAAGGAAGTCATCTCATTTGTCTCTCACAGCTGCCCTGTAAGCCAAATATGGTTATCGTACTTGGCAGGTGGAGAAACTAAGGCTGTTATTAGATAGGCTAAATGACTTGCTAAAGGTTGCAAACTCAGGCTAAGCCAAGGTTCACTCAGGGCCAAGCAGGAGTTGGTAGACACCGAGATTGCTTGCCTATTATGAAAATAGCAGGCAGAGGAACTCACAACATGGGGTCCCTCTTGCCAGGGAAGGCTCTATTGTACCAAGAGCCATTGCTTCTGTGCATGGGACACTCCTGTGCCCCATGAGAGATCTTTTCTCTAGCAGGATAGTGAGTCAAATATATAATGGGTCATCACCTAGCAACCACATGCCAAATTCAAAAATAACGTTGGGGTCCCTTTAAGCTGGTTTATAGAGGTCCTCATAAATAGATTAGCTTCATGTGAAATACTCTTATAGGGTAACCTAATGGTTGTTCTAAATATGTTTTAATCTGACAAGAAATGTTCGTTTTGTCCCTGGCTGAGCTAACAAGTTAGAAATCTTTCATGAAATAACAACGAGGTCATAAGTATCTGTTCTTCTCCTTCTGGACCCATGGCAGGCATCATTAAACAATCACTGAGCATAAGGATTTTGAAGCCTGAAAATCTTGCTTGAAATACCTCTCCCAGTAGCCATGATTTACTGTCTGGCTTTGGCCTGCAAATAGATACTACTTTGGCATTTCTAATCCATGTAGTGGCTGGGCTCTCACATGTTTTTTCCTGAACGTTGCCTTCTAGACTTTGTGAAGACAGAGAGGGATGAGTCCAGTGGAATGAAGTGCTTGAAGAACCTCACCAGCCATGACCCCATGAGGCAGTGGGAGCCTGCTGGCAGGTAGATGAAACTTGCTACAATTTACTACGACTAGCTGGGCTGTGTGAGCCAGAGCCCTGGAGAGGGTAAAGTGGGGCACAGGAAAAGCCAAGGTCAGAGGAGAAGAAATGCTGTGGTCCAGGGGAGCCACACTCCTACCTCAATTTCACATCCTGAGTTCAAATGCCCATCTCTGGGAGATCAAAGCCTTGGAGAACTTTTCCATGTAGGAAGAGTTCAGCTCCACCAGCCTTTAATGAACACCTAGCAGGAAGAAACCAATGTAAATACAGTATAGTCCATGGCCTACAGTCTTACCACTCACTAGTGGAAGGATGTGCAGTCCAGGAAGAAGGAGCTATAGATGACTGAATAATTCCAGGGCAAAAAGATTCCTTTCCTGTGTCCAGGGAGGACAGGAACATAAGTGGTCAAAAGTCCCCATCTGTGACTTTCTAGTTTCATTTCTGTTGCTGTGGCAAATACCCTGATTAAAAGGCAACATGGGAAGGAAAGGGATTATTAAATTTTCAAGTCCATGTTCCAGTCTATTTTTGTGGAAAGGTCAGGGCAGGAACCTAAAGTATCACATCAACAGTCAAGAGTAGAAAAAATAAACACATGCACCCTTGCTTGCTCTCAGTTAGCTTTCTTCACTCTTACACAGTTCAGGGTTTAGCCTAAGAAATGGTGCTGCCCACAGTGGGCTGGGTCTTCCTACATTAATTACAATGGAGACAAGTTTCTACAAACTACCTACAAGCCAAGCAAATCTGGTTAACTCCTCATAAAGACTCTCTGGTGATTCTAGATTGTGTTAAGAGGTTCAAACTAACCGGCACAGAGGGGTATAGTGGGACTTGCCTTTAATTTCAGAACTTAGGATGTAGAGACTGGCTATTCTCTGTGAGTTCAAGGCCAGCCTTTTCTACACTGAATTCCAGGATAATCAGAGCTACATAAAGAGACCCTGTTTCAAGAGACAAAACAAAACACCAACTAACCAACACAGTGACTAACAGGAAAGACTGAATTGAGAGTAATTCAGACATTCCAGTCTGTGTTCTTTCCTAATATCAGAATCACCTGTTTCCTGATGTGGACTTGTTGGTCCTCCTGAGATGGAACCCAGTGTGGAGCAAGGTTTGGTGTGTGACTACAATGGTTGCCTCACCTGGGACTGGACTGTCTCCTCCAGTTTTAAGACAACTGTCCTTAGCACCTCTAGCCTCTACCTCTGTGAACCCAGACTCGTTCTGCTGCTCTGATACCTTACACGGAATGTGCAAACCAACATGTTCCACGTGGACTGTCCCATCTGCCTGGGGAAATGTACTCTTGACCACTCCCCTGCCACAGCCCTGGACCTGCCAGGTTCTCCTTCTACTCTCCCCATGTGCTGACTTGTCTGCAGGGAACCATACAACAAGCCAGTCTCTACCCCTAACCGCGGGGCCTTAGCATGGACTTTTGCCTTTACACAGAGCATCCTCCTTTCTTTTTCCCTCTTCTGTATTTCATTTAAATCCAATTCACAGACAACCTTCAGCCAATCTTCTCCAGTCATGTTCTACCTAGTGGGTCTCAACCCTCCTTCTTGCCTCAACTCGCTCTATTGTTTCTCTTTACCGTAATACATACAAACACAAATGAGTGAATGAATTGTTGGGCCCCATAAATAGAGGTACTAAGAAGCTTAGGAAGCTGAGGAACATTTTCCTCAGGCTGGTCCCAACCAAGAAGAAAAGAGGCTTCAGTTGTGCCTCCATGTCTTCCTACAGGGTCCCTGCATGTGGTGTTTCTAGCCTCAATGAGATCATCAATCCAAACTACATTGGTATGGGGCCTTTTGGACAGCCCCTACATGGAAAACCAACCCTGTCCCCAGACCAGCAACTCACAGCCTGGAGTTATGACCAGCTACCCAAGGACTCCTCCCTGGGACCCGGGAGGGGAGAGGGTCCTCCAACCCCTCCCTCCCAACCACCTCTGTCACCAAAGAAGTTTTCATCCTCCACAGCCAACAGAGGTTCCAGTCCCAGGGTGCAAGAGACAAGGTGAGTGTCTTCTGAATTGTGTGTATGTGTGTATTTCTTTCTGCTCAAATGCACCCCCTGGGGGCTCCCGGGGATGATGGCCTGAAGAGGGCAGAGTTGTAGTAGGTTCTGTCCCACTACTTTGACTTCTGCTTATCTAAAACAGTTGGTACAACTTGATTTTTTTTTTTTTTTTTGAGTCAGAATACTTTATTGAAACAAGTTTGAGGGGCTGGGGAAATGATGGCTCAGTGGTTAAGAGCACTGGCTCAGATGGTTCAATTCATGACACCCACATGGCAGGTTCCAGGGGGTCTGGTGCCTTCATCTGGATTCCTACAAGGAAATGAACTCTGCTTAACAAGCACTGAGCACTTTCCTGCATGACAGCCAAACTGGAGAAACCAACCTGGTCATGCTGGCTCTGCTTAGATACAAGAAACTTCATTGAGGTAGCAATTGTTTGCAATTTAATGGCTAATAAATCTTACCCATGTTTACATACTTTGAGTCTTAGGGTGTCAAACCTAATCTCAGCTTCTGGGATACCCAGATCCAAGCAGCTGGAATTGACTCAGGTACGGCAGGAGTCCAGTGAGTGTGCCCACAGGAGACAACTTGATTTTAAAGTGGACTGGGTCGGGGCTTTCTAAGAAAGGCATCTTTTTCTAAAAACTGCATTTACTGACAAAGACACTTCTCAAACCAGTGAAGTTTATGTCATCCTCCCCTCCCTGGAGGGCTCAGTGGGAAAGAGGTGAGGATTTCTGAAGACATGCCATTGTCCACCCAAATCTCACTCTTTCTTTAAAAACAAGCATCCATGGTCTCATACATAACTATCTGGATCCTCCTGCTGGTGGCAAAGGGAAACATACATTGGGACTAGGAGCCCAAATGAAGGCAGAGCTGTCATCCTACAGATGGAGCTGGCCGGAACAGGTTTAGGAGTAAAGACCACCCAGCCCAAAGATGAAGTCCCTAAGCAGATATGGGAAACACTAGGTGGGAATCCCATTCCTACAGGATGACAGATAGCCAAGCAACATCCAGGACCCAGTAACAGTGACACAGATGTGTCTCCTCCCCAGCTGCCTTGAGCACTTTGTTGTAACACAGGCTCTTACATTTAGCTTCTTTTCTGAGTGCTGTTTCTTTTCTTCCCTCTTCAGAACTTCAGTTCCTTAGCAGAACTGACTCAGAGTGATCAGGAACCCATGCTGGGGCATCATCCACATGAAGTTCTCTTCCAGACCCTCTAAGTCAAATGCCTATTCAAGGCCTGACTGGGGATTCCTCTGGAAAGACACTGTACCGTAGCTGTTGCTAAACTAGCTAAAAGATGGAGGGCAGGTCCCTTAGCCAGATCTAAGTCTACTTCCTAGAAGCAAGGGAGAAATAGCATCAGTATCCTTCCCTGGGAATGAGAATCAAGATATTCATCCAGTAGGTACTAAGATACTTGTTTGACAAAGGAAGTCTCTCCAGAGACCCCATGAAGCAAAGCTAGAAACAGCCACAAAGGAAGTAGAAGTCCATGGAATGATCCTCAGAGGATCCCAAAGTAGAAGTCACTTTGTGCTTCACATGGTAAACAGAGCTCGGTGAGAACATGTTCCATCCAGCACCAGGTCACAGCATAGGGGTAGACATTTATCAGGGAGGTATCTACAGCACTAGACAATGGCCACCCATCCCAGGTTTCCCGAAGGTGCCCCAACATTGGCGTTTAAAAGTCCTATCTCCTGGAAAACACTTCAATCCTCGTTAGCTCGAACCACTGCGGTCTGAGGTCAAGGCTGCGTGCTGAGAAAGGAGACTGCTCAGGCCCTGGCCGACATCCATAGTCTTCTGCACAAGGACTGACTCTGTACCCTGGATAAGGCCTTGGTTTCCTGTTACCTGTACTCAAATACCCTTTTTTGACTAAAACTCATGAGTTTAATCTTTTTTTCCTAACCTCCCTCTAAGGATAGCAGGAGCACCCTGAACACTGCTGGAGGGAGCACTTTCTACCTTCCAACTCACTGGCTCTGGCCTCTGTCCTCTCCATATCTATAGTTGAGTGGATAGTCAGGTACCAAGTCTTGTAAGGTTTCTCTTAATTAAATACACACACACACACACACACACACACACACGGGGATGGGGGAAGTACTGTTTTCCTTGCTTCTATCCACTATAATGCCTCAGAAGCCAGAAGATCAGAGGCCAAAACAGGACATTGGATTCCCAAACACTGCAATTACATACAGTTGTGAGTCACTATGTAGATGCCGGGAATCGAACTTTGGTCCTTTGGAAGTAGAGCAAGCACTCTTAATCACTGAGCCATCTCTTCAGTTCCTGACCTTGTGTTTTTACTTTTTATCCAGCAACCTGTTTCATCTGAGACATTGTGATCGGGATACCTCTTTCCCATGCACACACCCCTTCCTGAGACTTGACCAGAGTCGGAGTCTCAGTGGATCCAAATGTTTAAGAGGTCCACAGAGAAGGGGTAGCTTTTGGCATTTGTCAAGGTCTCGCTATTTCTGGATATGTAATGGCTTTTAGTCTTTCCAGAAAATGAAAGACAGGCTGGTGAATTGTCTCAGTGGGTAAAGTTACTTGCCACCAAAACTGACCATCTAAGTTCAGTGCCTGGAACTAATGTAGTAGAAGACAGTTGTCCCTATGAGTTGTCCTCTGACTTCTACATGGCTTTTTCCTTTTTATTCAGTCTAGGGCTCCAGCGTATGGAATGGTGATGCCCACAGTGGGCAAGTCTTCCCACCTAATTATCTAATCAAGATAATCTTCCAGAGACTATCTTCCAGGTCATCCTAGATCTCATCAAGTTGATGACTGAGTTAAACTGTCACAAACACTATACCTCCCAGAGGCCTTCAGAAAGGAAGCTTTAAGCCCCTGAGAGGAATAATCTGACTATTGGTCCCTGAGCCCAGGGTTTGTTTTGTAGTACATGGCAGCTTTGCTCATGTACTACACATTTAAGTAGTAGCCTCCTATGTTACTCTACCAAATCTCCAGAGATAGCCCACCTTGCTCACGGATACTCTTGTTTAAACAGAATTAAAGTTGCCTCTGAGGACAGCATCTCTAACCCTTCTCTCTGAGACAGGATCTATCTATTATTTATTATGTATGGCTGTTTTGGAACTATGTTGACCAGGCTAGTGTCACAGGCCTGCCTGTCTCTGCCTCTCAAGTGCTGGAATTAAAAGTGTAAGCCACTACATTCAGCATTATCATATCTCATTATTGTGCTAATTAAAGTCATCACTTGTGGTGACACACAGAGGTAAGATATGTCGAAGAGGCCGAGGCAGGAGGATCATGAGGCCATCCTGGACCGTATCTTTAGCCCAGCATGGTGTTGCATGCCTTTAATCCCAGCACTTAGCCGACAGAGAGGCAGGTGGATCTGCCAGCTCTGTATCAGCCAGGGATACATAGTGGGTTGCTGTGTTTAAAAGGAAAAATTCTCGAGGCAAAATTCATGTAAAATTATCCCCTGGAAAATGAGTAATTTGTTGGCATTTCTGTACTGCATGCTATATGATTACTACTGTATCTAGTTCCAGAACATTTTTATTACCCCTAAATGAAACCCAGAGGCATGAAGCATCTACTCTCCATGTCCTGAGTTCTCAACATCGTTTCCTTTCTGTTTTCCTCTCATCTTCCCCATGGTTTCAGACCTGGTGATCTTGGAAAGGTGGAAACCTTACTACAGGAGAACCTGCTGTTGACGAAGCCCGAGATGTTTGAGAACCCACTGTATGGATCCGTGAGCTCCTTCCCTAAGCTGGTGCCCAGGAAAGAGCAGGAGTCTCCCAAGATGCTGCGGAAGGAGCCTCCGCCCTGTCCAGAGCCTGGAATCTCATCACCCAGCATCATGCTCCCCAAAGCCCAAGAGGTGGAGAACGTCAAGGTGACAGGCAAACAGGCCCCCGTGCCTGTCTTTGGCCCTACACCCCGGATCCGATCCTTTACCTGTTCCTCTTCTGCTGAGGGCAGAATGCCCAGTGGGGACAAGGGTCAAGGGAAGCCCAAGGCCTCTGCCAGTTCCCAAGCCCCAGTGCCAGCCAAGAGACCTGTCAAGCCTTCCAGGTCAGAAATGAGCCAGCAGACAACACCCATCCCAGCTCCTCGGCCACCCCTGCCAGTCAAGAGTCCTGCAGTCCTGCAGCTGCAGCATTCCAAAGGCAGAGACTACCGTGACAACACAGAACTCCCCCACCATGGCAAGCACCGCCATGAAGAGGGGCTGCTTGGCAGAACTGCCATGCAGGTATGTTGAGCTGTATGTATGTGTGTGTGCATGCATGAGTGTGTGTGTCCTGGGAAGTGCTCTCTGAAGAAGAGCTGAACCTGCGATTTGAACCTGGCATCTGTCCCTGTTACTGACTAGTCCTACAGGGTACCTGCAGTGATTCTTGAGAGAGACAGAACAGTTGACAAACTCCTACCCCTGAAGAGTAAGGGAGTCTAAGTCATTTATATTTTAGTCTTATCATCCTTAATTAAGGTATGCACTTAAAACATTCCTGGTATTTTAGAGACTTCAGACTGAGTATACCCTTCCTATAGATTTATTCTAGAGCAAAACTAACAATGATTTAAACACACATGCACAGTTGAGACTGAACATGATACTACATTGCTATAATCCCAGCACTCCGGACTTCTAGGGCAAGAGGACTGGGAGTTCAAGGTCAGCCTGGGCTAAATGGTGAGACAAGCAACAGCAGCAGTGAGAGCTGAGGCTATGGCTCAGTGTGGAGAACACAGGAAGACTCCATGAAGCCTCAGATGAATCTCCAGTACCACAACGAACAGACTCTAGACCTAGACTGCTGGCCACTCTACTAGTATATTTATTGCAGCACTGAGGGTCAAACTCAGGGCCTTACACTAGGCAGAAGCTGTACCACAGTCCTGTGTTGGATTTAAATCCCAAGTCTACACTGTATAGCTCAAAGCCTTTTTAAACTGTCAAAAGATACTATTAACGCTATCTGCGGCATACATTTATTGGGGAGAAATAGATTATGCCATATACTGCCATTATATGTTACTATTTTTACAGGTATCACTCATGTTTCGTAACTATATACAGCATATATCTATTTCATATGTTCTATGTGTTTATAACATATGCATGAATTAGCTTATAAGGCACTTAGGACAGTATGGCTCTTTCAAATTAGCCTGCTCTAACTTACAGCACTAGGGGTCAGATGAGGCCTGGAGGTAGCAAGGCCCTGATAGCCCTTTTGTTCTCATCTTACAGTGAAGTCCTTGGTGAACTGCTAGTGATGGGAGTCTGGAAGAACAGCAAAACGCAGATCTACGCCTCTCTCGGGACACCTCTTGGAGGACCTCCTGCTAGCTCTTCTTGCCTAGCTTCAAGTCCAAGGCTGTGTATTTTTTCAGGAAAGGGCCTCACTTCTCTGTGGTCCAAGGGGTGTGCTGGCTACCACACTGTGCAGCAGATGCTGAAGCTGACTGGGAAACACATGCTGCATGGGCAATAGACAGCCGCACCTGGCTCTCAGAACTTGGATTCCAGGGCCTTCTTCCAGTCGCCGTTTGAAAGAAAGGAACTGAGCTGCTCATCTGAGGGTGAAGATATAAATAATAATATTATTAATAATAATAACGGTCAGGTGCCATGTGCTGTGTTAAGTGCTTTATAAACATTTGTCAGGCTGGCCTCCAGAGCTGAGGTTCCAGTCAACCTGAACGCTATGCTCAGACCCACCAATCCCAAATTGGGGGTCCTGAGATGTTTAAACAAAGCATTAAAAAATCAGCAATCTCCTAGAGCTAGCCAGCTGGGCTCTACTGCAGGGACCTGAACAGTCTGCATGGCTAAATGGCACAAGGAGCCCAGCCCTGTCCAGCTTCAGAGATACAAGCTGCTTTAGCTGGGTTCCGTCACAGGCCTGAGCCTCCTGGTTTCTATTGGGTTTTGAGTCGGCCAGAGTCAGAGATCAGCTCCAACTTATCAGTGAGGAGATCTGGCCTCAATCTAAGCCAGCCACTTCAGACCCCTGCTGAGCCTATGGACCAATAAACACTCCCTGTGCCACTAAAGGTGGGCAGCTATCACTATATCCTGGGTTGGGCCAAACCTATCCCACCCCACCCCTGCACTTCTGATGTACCGAGGAGGAATCTCCACCATTGTTCCCAGTGGCTGCGATCACCAGACTGCTATCAGGGAAGGTGAGCCTTGGTCCCAGGCTCTCAAAATAGTGCAGCCTCTTCTTCCCAAGCTCTGTGGTGCAACCTTGTGTCCTTGGTTACCAGGAGACTGGGGGTGGGGGGGGAGTTGATGTCTTTCCTTGTCTTGCTTTTTGATATATCAGGATTAATGTAGGAAACTAGACCTAGATTATTCAGGAGAGCAGGTATATCCCCTGTGTGACCAATAAATTGTGACTTTCTAACTGGGCCTCCTGACTGTGTGGCATCTTCTTAATACCCAGGAATACAGTTCTTCCCTATGCTATAACTACTGCAGCTGAGAGTTCCTGATGGCCAGAAAAATAGTGTCTTCACCATGGAGACAGTCTGAAGTTGGGCATCGACATGGACAAGGGTGGACTTCACTCCTTTCATGCATATATCCGTGTGGGATTCCAGATGTCCTATAGCCAACCAACTCCCATAAGCATCCTCTGATACTGGCTGACCAACAGTTCTGATTATTCCAGGAATAATAGACTCATACAAACCATCCCTGGGATGTGGGTTTGAAGGATAGAGAATAGCCTCCGGCCCAAAGACCAGCACAAATACAGCTTGGTACTGCTTGCATAGTGCCACAGCCCAGGTCACCATTACTCCCACCTTAAGATATTCAGCGTCTCCTGCTCTGACCCCAGGCCTAGGCTGTAAATAGCTTCAGGGAGTAGCATCTTTGAGAGGCACTGAGTAAACCATTCACCACCTGCTATGGTCTGTGGACTGCTAGACTCAAAGCTGAGAATATTCCAGAACAGCTCCTCACCTCTGCTTAGGTGAATGTCTCTCCTACAGATTCACTACTTAGTCCCCATAGAGAGCTTCACCCCCATCTCCAGACCCCAGCATTCTGACACAGTAAACGAAAGTAGAGACACAACAGGAGATTCCTTGAAATTCCAGAGGAAAGACACAGGAAGTGTAAACATTCTCCACCCTGTGTTCCTCAGCTCCCTTGTCCTGGTATCCCACCCTGCGTCACAGTCCCTGCCACCCCAGAGCTGAGGATGAGGACTCGATTGCCTTTGTCTCATGGGATTCCTGCTACTACTGTGGGCTGTTCTGCTGTGAGGCGCCTGTAGCTGCTCATCCGCGGAGTAGCTATTTGCTCCTCCAGGTAGATATCCAGGTCTCCCTGTCACTTCTGCAGGCTAAAGGCGAAGCAGCAAAGTGGGACATGTGTGCGTCCTCTCCCTTCACCCTGAGCTCTGGTCCCCTCGACAGAATCTAGCTCTGTTTCAATTTCCTCCACAGTACAACTTGCTGTCCTAAGAGCCTAGCTTTGCATGTGGATGGTCAGCTGGGGCCCCCTGATGCCCAAAACTGGAAACACCACGATTAAAGTTTCATTCTTGTTCTCCTAGGCTCTCAGCTCCCTGGCCACTCCTCTGGACTCTGGGATAACACCATCTCCCAGGGCCCACTCTAGTTAGCTGCTTTTTTCCTAGCCATTCCATCCTACCCCCTCCCCCACCCTGCAACGCTCACTTCTCCCTTCTATGGCAGAGGAATGGGGAGCCAGATACTGCCCCCTGGCACTTGAGTTTTCTTCACTGAGCTCCACAACCAAGAAGGCAGGGCAGTTAACAAGCTTTGCAAACAAACTGCCCCACCCCTAAAATAACACTTCACCCCTAAAATTATAGATCAACAGTCACTTGTCTTTCCAGAAGTAAATTTGCCCTTCTCTTTGTGGCTATACAAAGCTGGTCAAAGCCCAGATTTCCTGTTACCATAATACGGTATCTGGAATGAATGTATCTGAATCTAATCTCTATACCACCAGTCCTAAGGGTGGTTGCCGTGGAACTAGGCACTGTACTCTTCCTCTGTCCAGCATTTTTTGTTGCCTTTCTGTGGCTTTCCAACCACCAATAGGAGGGAGCCAAGTGAGTCACTGAGCAAAGCTCTCTCCTACAGAAACCTTCCCTAACCCCAGCCTACCAGGTCTGTCTTTGCTTGTCCTTAAAATAGCTCCTCTCTCACTGCAAACTAATTTCCATGGAGACCCAGCTATGGAAAGACCTAGAAGCTTTCTATGAGGCAGTTAGCTCACTCTTAGCCTTCACTCCAACAGAGAGACCTTTTATGATGCAAATATCTGGTCTCACCCCCATATTTACCTACCCCCCTCCCAGGTCCCATTCTGGGAAAGCTGCCCTGCTTCACACAGGAACTCAGGCACATGAAGTCTGGGAACTGACAATATACATCTGCTTATTCTCTGGTTGGTGGGAGTTCTAAGCGGATCGTTTCTCTGTCAGCTCACAGATGACCCACTCACTGGTACAGCATTCTGGAGATCTTGGATTTGATATGCATAGTTAATGTTCTCCACCATCCATTCAAACACTGGGCCTGAGGAGACCACATGGCAGGACATGGCCACGGATGAGGGTCAGACAGAAAGGGGTTTAAATACCTTATTTTGAGTTTCCTGAAAATAGTCTTGAGCAAGCCCAGCAATCTGAGTTGGATTCCCAGAACACATGTCGAAAGCTGGGTGCAGCTCATGTATCTATAACCCCAGCACTCCTACCAAGAGGTAGAAAGAAGAGACAGGAGAATTGCCTAGAAACTCATGGGTCAGAAAGCATAGAGTATGTATGCATCACAGCAGCAGAAACAAGAGAGACCATGCCTCGACTAAACTGAAGGGGAGAACCAACTCCCAAAAGTTGTTCTCTAACCTACACACACACACACACACACAGAATCAAGTACACACACACACACACATACATCAAGTGTGTGCACACACAAGAATACACAAGAAGGAGGAGGTGAACAGGAAGAAGAAGAAGGAGGAGGAAGAGAGGGAGGAGGAGGAGGAGGAGGAGGAGGAGGAGGAGGAGGAGAAGAAGAAGAAGAAGAAGAAGAAGAAGAAGAAGAAGAAGAAGAAGAAGAAGAAGAAGAAGAAGAAGAAGAAGAAGAAGAAGAAGAAGAAGAAGAAATAATCACAGTTGCCAGGCAGCCGATTTGAGGCCAGGAAGTTCTGTACCTGTCTCATTAGTTTGGGTTCAGGCAGGAAAGCAGATTCAAGTTTAAGGATTCATTTAGTAGAAGGCAGAAATCTGAGGCAAAGAAGAAAAAGATGTCCTCCTGAATAGGTGACTACTGGAAATAGTTGGGCTTGACTAGTCACAGCAGCATGGGCAAATATCTGCTGTGGTGGTTTGAATATGCTTGGCCCATGGAAAATGGCATTATTAGGAGGTGTGGTCTTATTAGGAGGTGTGGCCTCATGAAAGGAAGTATGTCACTGTGAAGGCAGAACTCTGAGGTCTCATATATATGCTCAAGACTGGCCAGTGTGATCCAGAGCCTTCTCCTGGCTGCCTTTGGATCAAGATATAGAACTCTTGATTACTCCAGGAACATGTCTGCCTGTGTGATGTCAGGTTTCCCACCATGATGATAATGGACTGACCCTCTGAATCTGTAAGCCAGCTCCAACTAAATGTTTGCCTTTATAAAAGTTGCCTTAATCATGATGTCTCTTCACAGCAATAAAATCTTAACTAAGATACCTATCATCCCATCCAAAGAGTGTTACATTAAGGACTGTCTCTGGGAGCTCATTAATTCTCAGGTCTCATGGTCTAAGTAGAAAGCTAGCTCCAAAGGCCAGGCAAGAGCCCTCTAACCTGAAGCAGGGCTAGCACATGGGAAAGACAAGTGTGATACGAGTAAGTGAGGTACTAGTGTGTGTGCACCACTTAAGTACCAAAGGTCAGAGTTCAAGTGCTAAGCCCAGCAACTGCTGCTACTACTCTGTGTCTATGGGCAGAGATTTCTAGATGCTCAGACAGATGCTCTGAAGAGGAGCACTCCCTTGGGTATATTCTGTCTCTTGAGAAAAACCAGCATGGAAGACCCACGAAAGAATATCTGGACAGAAGGCAGTGCCAAGGCCCTAAGGTGAGAAAGAACTCTGGATGCTGAAAAAGCTTTAAAGTACTACATATCATAGGGACTGGGGAGGTGAGGAGATGGAGCTGGAGGGATGTCAGGGATGCCAGAAGGTGGTGGGGTGCTGCTGGGAGAACCATTGCCAATAGGATCTGTGTGGTCACAAGAGAGGCCCATTATTCAGAGATATAATTCAGGGTTCTGCCTGGTAGGCAAAAGGATAAAGAAGGCACTTGTTAGAAGAGAGTATAGGACATAGTGACAGAAAAGAAAGCCACAGGAGCCTATATTAGTGTCTTCTTCACCCTGTCCCCAGCATCTGACTCAGGACAAGCATCCTGGACCTTAGTTAAACCATCTGGAACACATAGGGACCCAAACAGCTCTACATTATAGGACTCCACAGTTGAAAGGTCCGCAAGCTTAGTAAACAAAACTGTAAGATGCCCAATTCAATTTGGGCTAAACTACAAACAATTTTTAATTGAAGTATATGGTTTTCTGTCTGGATTTTGATTATCAATTCTGTTTTTTTTTTTTTTTTTTTCAGTAGCCTTGCTCCCCCTTAGCTGAGGACTCATCTCCTAGAGTTAGGGGTAGGAGGTGGTGCCATTGCTTCCAAAACTGGAATGAGGTACTTTCGCCTTGACTCCATAAGACATAAACCTGAAGTAAGCAAGGAGAGAGATGGCAAATGGAACCCACCTTATTCTGAGCTCAAATTCTGACTTCTCATTAAGAGTCACACAGCACCATTTGTTAAGTTAGAATGTATAGATAAGAATCTAGAGAAGTGAGACAGCTTTGTTTAATTTATGCCAGTCATATTGACACATGCCTATACTCCTGTCATTCAAGGGGCAGAGAAATGGTACAAGTTTGAGGCTGGCCTCACTTATGTAGTAAGTTCCAGGCCATCCAGGACTATCAAGTGAGACTCAAATCTTAGTACCACCTATTATTATTATTATTATTATTATTATCATCATCATTATTATTATTATTAATTATCTGAAGTTAGTTACCTATTAGCTGTATTGTGTGACTTTGGACAAGCATCTTTCTCTGGAGAGACAGAATTCAGCTAAGATTAACTTTTTTAAAAAAGTTAATGTACTTTGGGGAAACATACTAAAATTCAGAATTTCATTACATCCAGGAAAACTAAAAATACATCAAGCGTGGTGGTTTGAATATGAATGTCCCCACCATGGGCTCATATATTTGAATGCTTAGTCACCAAAGGAACTCTTTGATAGGCTTAGAATGATCAGAAGGTGTGGCCTTGTGGGATAAAGTGTGTTACTGGGGATGGGCTTTGACTTTTCAAAAGCCCACACCCACCCACTGTTTCCCTCTCTTAGCTAGCGGATCAAAGTGTAACTCTCAGCTACTGCTCCAGCACCATGTGCTGCCATTCTCCCCACCATGTTGAGAATTGAACTAAGCCTCTGAAACTGTAAGCAAGGCCTCAGTTAAATACTTGGAATTGCCCTGGTCATGGAGTCTCTTCACAGCAATACTGAAAGGGCAACATGAACCTTATTTGTCTCCATTTAAGGACCAGGCCTGATTTTGAAAAATAAGGCACCAGCTCCAGGAACAGGCCATAAAATCCAGAACAAAATCATAAAACCCCCTCCCAAAGTACAGCCTAGAGATAACCACAAAATGGGGAAATATCCTGTCTCAGAATGGGCCGTCCGTGCTGAGCAGCCCTATCTCATCCTACGGTTAAACATTCACGGCGTAGGAATGCAGACCACTGACCACCTGTGAGCCCCCAACACCCACCAATAAAATTTTAGATTATTTAATCTTTCTAGAGAGTTCTTCTGGTTCCCTATAAGAAGACCTGCATGCCGTTGTCTGGGGTCACCATTTTGAAGAATGGTTGACCTCCACATGCTGGTTGTTTCTGCAAAATAAACACACTTTGTCTTTACATACATATGAGTCTGGGGTCTTCCTTCACCGATTTTTGGACACTTACAATAGCAGTCACTAAGACATGAAGATCAACCCAACTCAAAAGAAAGACAAGGTTGGCAACCCTGTTCCAGAGACCATCACTATAATCCAAGGCTGTCTCTATCATCTCATGCTCCCATGACCGTTTATACAGAAGTTTATGTGACTTGTGGTCCTGGAGTTTGGGTAATGAGAGCCTTCTTGCAGCACTAGAACATAGCAGAAGGCTTGGTTAGGATTTCTATTGCTGAAAAGATACCATGACCATGGCAACTCTTACAAAGGAAAACATTTAATTGGAGCTGACTTACAGTTCAGAGGTTTAGTCCATTGTTATCATGGCAGAGACCATGGTGACATTCATGCAGTCATGACGCTGGAGAGGTAGCTGAAATTTCTATATCTGGATCTACAGGCAGCAGAAGGAGAGAGAGACCCTGGGCCTGGTTTGGGCATCTGAGACCTCAAAGCCCACTCCAGTGACACACTTCCTCCAACAAGATTACACTGCCACTCTCTGTAAGTCCATGGGGGCCATTTTCATTCAAACTACCACAGCAGCACATAGGAAAAGATACACAGCAGAGAGAAGGAGGGGCCCTGAATGAAACCTTTTATCAGAAACACACGTCCATGATAACTAACCTGCAACCTCAAGAAAGACACAAATCCTTTCACAGTAGCTTGACTTTCTTCAACAACTCACTTTTCCACACCACTCCACTGAGGACGAAGTTACCAGCACATGAGTTAAAGAACATATTCAAGCAACAGCAGGAACATAAAGGAAATACTCTTGGGATGGTGAGACAGTCACTGGATAAAGATGCTTGCTGCCAAAACTGACAATCTGAGTTCCATTCCTGGGATTCTCATGGTGAAAGGAACAACTTGGTCCTCTGACACACATGCATAATAGCATATGTGTACACACATACACAGACACACACAGAGACATACTGAATAAATAAATATAATTTTTAAAGTTTAAAGGAAAACACTTTTTAAGTAAATAAGAAATATAGGGAATTTCAGCAATGGAAAGGTAATTTTAAGAGGTCAACCCAGAATTCTCCAGAAATAATGGGCCAGGCACGGTGGCACATACCTTTAATTCCAGCACTCAGGAGGCAGAGATTTGGGTCTCTGCAGAGTTCTAGCCAGCCCTGGCTGCATAGCTGGTTCCGGGAGAGCCAGAGCTACATAGAGGGAAACAGTCACATAAAACAGCAGCAAATCGAGAGTAGCCTTGGCTTTAGTGGCGATAGGTAGGAACTCAGACAGAAGTGAGGGACACTGGAAAAGATAAGAGATGGATAAAATAGAGATAACTTTTCCTCTGAGTGTCTCTCAAATATAACCGGATGAAGGAACCATAGTATCGGGGTTTATATGCAGACTCAGTACTTCAACAGCAGTAGGTGAAGGATGAGGAGGGTCATGGGTGGAGCTAGATAACTGACGGTCATGCTTCACTGTGACCTGGGCAATGAGTGGTTGCTACATCCCAAACTACAGAGCCCACAGTATACAAGTATTATTCTCCATCTTTGTCATGAAAGTTCAGTTGTTCAGTCAGCTGGCCACCAGGAATTTCTCTCTGAAATCTTTCTCCGCACTCCCACCCTGCCCTGTGTATCCAACACCCGTCCTACCATTGTCACAACAGCTATGGTCCTGTCCTGTTACAAGAAGACAGCGTTCTCCCTGAAAACTTCCACATCCAGCTTGTAAGCCCATCTTGTCTCCACCCCCACTCCCACATATAGACACACTATACTATTAAGCTACCTCGTGGCTGTGTTTGCTATTAAACAGAGCAAAATAGCTCAGATCCGAACTTGCAACACCCACTTATCTAGGATTTGAACCGAATGGAGTCTTAGTGACATCAATCCACCCCACTTCTGTGATTATTCTTGCTAACATCTACTCCTTGGGTACCATTCGTTATCGCAAGTGGCTTCCCCTTTTCACTCAAAATATATATTTATTAACTACCTTCTATATGCTAGGTACAAAATGCTGGGTCAAAATATCACATTCTTAACTCTCCCCAGGGGGGAATCTTTCTATTGTCTTCAATCTTCTCCCTGGTGCTCGTATACAAAAGGTCATCTCTATTGTCTTCCAGTCTTCATATACATGGGGTCAGCTGCAGACCAGTTTTGAAGACAGGAGGCTGCCTGTACAGCCTTTGTTGCCATCCCCTGGTGCTGGTAACAAACTGCCCACAGCTTGGCAGTTTTTAGTAGTAATGCATTTTGCTCACCCTGCCCATTCAGCTTACTGTCCTCCTGGAGAGTGGGGCTGAGGACACCTGGCCCATCACTCATTACAAGCTTCCAAAGTCTCATGGGATGATGATGGTGATGATGGTAATGCTGTCTACCAGCTGAGACCTCAGGTGGGCTGGGCTGTAGCTACAGCACCTAGGAATCATTTTTCCCATAGAACGTGCTTGCTTTCTCAATATGTAGTTGCAGGGAAAGGGTTAGAGAGAGGGGAAGAGGGAGAGTGAGAGAGAGGAAGGATGGGGAGGGGGAGGGAGGAGAGAGAAGAAAGGGGAGGGGAGAGGGAGGGGGAGGGGAGAGGATGAAAGAGAGGAAGAAGGAGGCAGGCAGAGTTGAAGCCTCAGCCATAGACGTTAAGGCACTTGGAGACACTTTTCTTGGGCCTAGTGCGTGTGTGATACCTGATTAGCTGGAGCCCAGGATGATCTACAGCAATGGAGAAAATCAAATCCACAAAGAAAAAAACAAAACAAAACCAAAAAAAAAAAAAGGTATTGGTTAAAGATACGTTGGCTTCTCCTCTTCTACCCTCTGATTCTTCCCATTGTTCATACTCAACCAGGATACAGAGTCTTGGGGGAGCCTGGTTAGTAAGAGTGCCCTTGAGCTAGCCTGCAGCCCAGAGCCCTTTGAGAAGGCAGAGAACTCATGGAGGGAGGGCTGTAGGTGGAGTACAAGCACATCCTGTTACAAACATGAGTAAGGGTGGTTTGATGGCTACAAAACTACACAGTATCAGGAGCATGGGAAAGGGGCCTGGGGGACAAGTGTCCAAACAGCTAAGGAAAACAGGCAGTGCCAGCATTTGGCATGGCGACCACTGATAATTAAACAAGTTAACGAAGTAGACTTCCTGGCGTGCCTCACCCCAGAGTCACTTAGATTTGGCTTAGAAAGCAGAATGGTTTTTATAACAGATTTCTTTCTAATTATGTTTTGCTTATGTTAATATGAAGATTCTATTCCTCAAGTAAATACCACCTGATCACAAAGCAGCAGGGCCCAGGCGTACACTGAGGGCCAGGTGGAAGCCAGGCTGGGGTTCACAGTTTGCTGCCATGCAAAGATTTATGTTCATTCTGTGGGGGCCACTCTCTCCAGCTCATCTGCTAAGCATGGGGGCAAGCTACACGATCTTCTGGGCTTCCTCTGAATTCCTCAAAATAAGGACATTTAGCTGGGTGTGGTCGTGCACAGTAAGAATCCCAGCAGCTGGGAGGCTGAGGCAGAAGATGCAAACTCAAAGTCTGCTCAGGTTGCAAAGGAAGCTCAAAGAGAACTGGATAGTTTACTGAGACCCTGCCTCAAAATTAAAAGGGTTTAAAGGGAGGCTGGGGTGTGGCTAAGTGGTAGAGCTCTAGCCTGTGCATGAGGCTCTGTGTTCAACCCCAGTTCCAAGAAAAGATCAGTCTGACTTGGCTTTACATAAAATCACCTGAACAACCTATGTAAATGTGGGTTCCTAGACCCTATCAGGATGATTGACAGACAGGTAGTCGGTTCTCTTGGTCTAGGTCTAGGTGGTGCCTCAGAAGCTGAATTTCAGCAACTATTCTAGATCTTCTAGGATACCTGACCATGCCATTTTTTTTTCTTCCTTTCTCTTTAATGCCTCTCAAGGGATGAGATGTATGATCCACACTTGAGATAAAGCAGATTAGCTAGTAAACTATGTGAGAAAATGAAACCTAGCCCTGGGCTCAGACCCCACCATGGCATTAAGGAAGCATGCTTCCTTCTCTGATTGCTACCCTCCGAGGAGGGTGATAAACCGATACACCCCAAAATCCTGTGTGAGAAAACTGGAGGGAATAAACCCCATGGCTCTCAACCTGTCCAGAAGGTTCTAGAGCTTCTGTGATTCCTGCCTTCTCAGGGTCAACACCTGGGAGCACTAGCCTTATTTCCATGTGTCTCGTGATTCTGTGTTTCAGAGTTCAGAGTGTGTATCAGACTCTCTCTCTGTGTGTGTCTCTCTCTGTCTCTCTCTGTCTCTCTCTGTCTCTCTCTCTCTCTCTCTCTCTCTGTGTGTGTGTGTGTGTGTGTGTGTGTGTGTGTGCTCTCGCAACCACATATGTGTCCACCTGAGGAGGTGAGAGACCAACTTTAAATATCTTCTTTCTCTAATCTCAATCTGCCAAATATGCTGAGACAAGGTCTCTGGCTGCATCTGAACCTCACTGTTTCTGTTAGATTCAGCGGCTCATCTCCCTAGCCCAAATCTCAGACCTGTTAGGCTCCCCAGTCTCCTGTCTCTACTCACGCCATGAGTATTCATCCTGCAACATATGGGCAGCAGGTTTTGCTCCCTCTCCCCCTTGCTGTTGGCACTGCACCATTCAACAATCTGGTGTTAACAAAAAATATTAAAACTAGCTGTCTTACATTCTTGGTTCTTGTTCATAATGTTGCATAATGAAAAGGAAAATCTTTCCCACAGGCCCAGTGGCGCAGAAACATTTAGAGATGACTCTAAATATAGCTTCCCAGATGACAGAGAGGTTGTTTTGTGTCATTCTGTGATTTCTTTTTCACAGCATGTTCTATGTGCCGGAATTTTTTTAAAAAAATTGACGAAATCAGAATGCTAAATTTAAAGGTACCTTTGCTCTTTGCTGGTTGCAAAACACATTTTGTTGTCATTTAATTTGCTGTGCATCTTGGCATCAGACTCAAAGCAACAACAAAACAAAAAAACAGAAAGCCGTGCCCCTGAGTATGCCAGATCCTATCCTCCACAGTGTCTCTGCTAACCTGTTAACTCTTGCTTCCCAGTGACATCGCAGTAGAGTCACAACCGGTCCCTCTATTGGACTTGGGAGCATTTGAGAGACGACTGAAGGGATCCAGAATTTTACATAATACTAATCTCAGATGACACACAGCAAGCTCCCGAATATCGTCAGAATCCTGATTTCGTTAAGGAGAGTAAACTGCAACTGCAAGCTGTTCCAGATAAGCTACTTAAAATATTTCTAACCTGGATGCAAAATCTCTAGTAACCTATTAGTGGCTATAGAACTTCAGCCCTATGTCAGAAACAGTTATAATAAGCTCGGAGCTTCTGCATATGGATCAGGAAGGGACAGGACTCAATCCATAGGAAGTAAGTTTGGTTATTTCTCAGGAAGGCAGCTTTGGCGAGATACAAATGGATAGTTTTCCTTAACTGAAAAGAGAAAGTTCTGTCTGAGAAGAATTTATTTCCAACCTCTTTCTCTCTTGTGGTGAAGTAGGTGGTTCATCTGGAAGCTGACATGTCCCTAGGCTAGATAAATTCAGATACCGTGGCTGTGCTCCCTGAATAGGTGTGCTCAGTTCTTGGTGTGCTTAGCTCTTGTGGAGTTGTGTTTAAGACACCAAGGCTTCCCTTTTGCAGTAAATATTAAAAGCATGGCTTGGGGCTGGAGAGCTGGCTCAGCAGTTAAGAACACTGACTGCTCCTCAAGAGGTCCGGAGTTCAAATCCCAGCAACCACATTGTGGTTCACAACTATCTGTATTGGGATCTGATGCCCTCTTCGGGTGTGTCTGAAGACAGTGACAGTGTGCTCATATATGTATGATAAATAATTTTTTTTTTAAAAAAAAGGGGGGGGCTGGAGAGATGGCTCAGTGGTTAAGAATACTGATTGCTCTTCCAAAGGTCCTGAGTTCAATTCCCAGCAACCACAGGGTGGCTTATAACCATCTGTAATGGGGTCAGATGCCCTCTTCTGGTGTGTCTGAAGATAGCAACAGTGTACTCACATATATTAAATAAATAAACAAATCTTTATTTAAAAAAGAAAAAGGATGGTTTAACCTTTTATCAGCTCCGAGGTCTCACTTCAAGGATACCACTCTAGTGTGGAGCCAAGCGAAAATGGCCAAGAGCAGTCAAGGCTTAACAGTTCAGAAATACTTTTTGTAGTTATATGGTTTTCAAAAACATCAGAAATCCATAAATTATGACATTTGATGTTATTTATCTTTTGTTGAGGCATAACTTTAACTGCTCCTTACAGTTCCTTTCTGGTGGGTTTAATGAAGAAATTGAGCATCTCCAGGTGAGGTAAACTTTGTGACTAGGCAGTTACTGGGAAGAAGCTGCCTATTTTATCTACAGACTAATACTGTCCAGAAAGGGACACATTTTGCAGAATCTTTGCCAAGCCAAAATTATCAGCTCTTGAAGATTTCTGCATTTCAAGGCCTGTTAGTTGATCCTGGGCCAGAAAGCTGAAGACTTACTCTCACATGTTGCTAACAGGGGACTGCTAATGGCAATTTGTCTCTACAACTTTTCTCAGCTCTGAAAACCGTGTTAGGCTTCCTATGTTTTTAGATATTTGGCCGTTCTCAGATTTCTGATGGAGTTGAAGGCTAATTTAGTTTTATAGCCTACCCAAGCTAATTAACTTTGAGAAAACATAGTCATTTCGGATATTTTCAAGTGGTAATAATTGAACACAGCTTACATTTGAGGGAAAAGTTTTTTTAAGTAAATAGAAATGGTAATACGTGGGTTGATGTTCAGGCGATACTTGATTGGACAGTGGAGAGGTAGGTGGGGGAAGGCTAGGAAAACGGAAGAAGAGAGGGGGGAGATTGTAGAAGAAATGAAGATGGAGGCCAATGTTTATGTTTCTCTTGGTGCATCTCTTCTTAAATAAGGTTGTAATGAATGTTTTATAAGGGATGGAATTGTACAAGATCATTTGACTTATCTAGGTTGGCAAATTATATTATACCTATTGGATCAGAGTGGTTTGGTGTGTTCTTTGATGTGACTACTCAATTGAGTTCAAAGGGTGTAGTTTCGGATCATATACAGCCTGCCACAGAGTTGGGATGTGTGTGTCTAAGGCTTGGCAGCAACACACCAAGAGGAAGTAAGGAAAACAACACACCAGGGCAGTTGTAGCAGGGGTGGTATAGTGAACTGCACCTGAATTCTTAAAGGCTGACGGGAGCGCCAAGTGGTGTGGGGACTGCATGGTGTGTGCTCGGCTCCACACTAGAGCGACATCCCTGGAATGAGACCATGTGGGCCCATAAAAGGTTAAGCCATCCTTTTAATATTTACTACAACATTCCCTGATGATTTTAGGACATCACAGGCAAGTTCTGGCCTTGGGGGCTAAAAATTTGGTCCTTGAGATTTTTTTTTAATTGGAATGCTTTATTTTATGTGTTTTGATGTTTTGCCTGCATGTATGTCTATGAGGGTGTCCATTCTCCAGGAACTGGAGCTACAGACAGTTGCAAGCTGCCAGGTGGGTGCTGGGAATTGAACCAAGGTCTTCTAGAAGAGCAGTGAGGGCTCTTAACAACTGAGCCGTCTCTCCAGCCCTAGTCCTGGATTGTTAATATTGTCAGCTTGGAAGATTCTAAAACCACCAAGGGAATAAGTCTTTATGTAGACCCGTGAAGAATTATCTAAATAGCTTAACCTCTGGGCCTCCTTGTGAGGCATTGTTTGGATTCAATTAACTGAGGTGGGAAGTGTAGTTGGTCCATGCCCTGGGCTGGGATCCTGAATAGCCCAGAAAGGAGAAAGCTGGCTGGGCACCAGCATTTATGTCACACTTCATATTGATTATGTATGCGATGTGACCAGTCACCCCAATGTCCTGTCACTACTGCTCCACTCCATAATAGACTTGAACTGTGACCCAAAAGACACTTCTTTCCTGAGTTGCTTTGGCTGGAATATTTTATCAAAACAATAAGAATTAACTAATGGCAGTTAATTAATTAACACACCCAGTCTCCAGGGTGCGTTGATGTGAGAAAGATCACCCTGGGGCTGGCTGGGTGTTAGGCAGATTCCCACTCTGAAGAATCATACTTAGGGTCCAAGAAATGGTTCGTGGAGGTCAAAGTCTTTCTTCTAAAAGTCCACTCTCCTCCCCACTTTGTACTGGAACAATAAATGGGGACACTAATTTCTATAAATGTTGGTAAGGATGACCAGTCAGAGCCTTTTGCATGCCAGAAAAGTGCTCGGCCACTGAATATAATCTCATCCATGAGACAGACACTTGAAACCATTTTAAGGGAGGCAAGAATTATTGTTGGGTTGAGATTTTAGCCGGTGATGTCACAGTGGTTGTGACAGACCTGTAACACTCACATCATAGGAACAGGAATCTGAGTGTGTATTTGTGTTGTCTTGCTTCTTCCTCCTGCAAAATCCTGCTTTCTCCATCTAGACCCCCAACTCACTGGATAGTGCCACACACATTCAAGGCAGGCCTTTAGTCATTAGGTAATTCCTTCTGGAAAGCTCTCATGGACACATTCAGAATTGATCTTTGCTAATCTAGGCATCTCTCAATCAATTCATTCAAGCTGCCAATCAAGTCTAGGGGTGGGAGAATGCCATTAGTGTATGTGCTCACGTGGTACAAGGCACACTTGTGCATGTGGGCATACAAAGACTAGGTCAACCTTATTTTTTGAGACAGGAGCTCTCAGTGAGCCTGGAGCTCACCTTATGGCAATACTGGTTGGCCAGTGAGCTTTGGGATCTGTTTGTGACCTTCTCCACCACCACCATCACCTCCAAGCCCTTAACTCTAGTTCTTGGGTTTTAGACATACACAGTATATTCAGCTTTTTTGCATAGTCTAGGGTTCTAGACTCTGATACCTCCTCAGGCTCAAGTGAGTTATCTCCCCTCCCCAACAATCAAGAGTAATTGTACATTCTGATTTACAAAGCATTGCAACGAATCTCTGCCTCAACTCTGAGTCTTATTAAAGACAAATGTCAACTTGACCGCTAAGCAAGAATTGTCTCTCATGGCATATGATATTTCAATACCCATTTGTTGAATCTTCTCCTAATGCTGCACTTTCTGGTTCTGCCACACGAGAGTGCAGTGTTGGTGAGACACCCTGTGGAGCTATAAATATCTCATGACTCATTTGAACAGCCCGTTTTGAAATGGTGTCCCTTCATTTTCTGTTTAGGAAGAAAAGAAAAAAATAGCTTCAACATATGGCAACAACAGTATTTTCTAATATTCTAGGTTATTCTAATCTTTCTAATTATAACTTTCAGTTTACAATTTTTAAAAAAATGAGTATCTTACCAGCAAATACTATCGTTTAAATCAGAATTTGACTTACTCAAAATTCATGTGATCTCAGCTCCAAAAACCCCTGCACTTTAGGTAGGGATGGCTGCTTACTCAGAGTCCTAGAGAACAGAGCAGCAGGGCAACCTTGGTCATTACTTGCAAGTGGAAAGAACTGGCTTGGTGACTGCCATCTTGTCTACTTGGGCATGGGCTTGCCTGATGTAATAGTGGTAGTGACAGGTAAGAAGAAACACCCAGTGTAATCCAAACCACGCATGTAGCCAGGAAGGAAGAGGAGGTTACCAAGAGGGTAGAAGAAAAGCAGGGCAGCCCAAAAAGAGATGCTGTATGAGTCCCTCTGGGAAGACCCTCACCCTTCCAAATGAGCCCTCAAGGAATATTGGCCCATCTTCTTGCCATACTGGCTGTTACACAGGGGCACCTGGTGCTCCATCAACATCCTTTCCTGTAAATTAAGGCTGGAGCCCAAAGATCAGGCTCTATTAGGGGAGCCATTGATCCACCACTGATCCATATTGATCCTAGAAAACAGGTAGAACACAGGCAGAGGGAAGGGAAGCAGCACGTTGTAGAAGGAAAAGATGCCAAAGGCTAAACATTCTGGCTGATCTGCATCCAGGTTGCAGGGATTCCCAGAGCCCATCTCATCCCTCCTTCACAGCTTCCCATTGTCTCTTGTTAACGTTCAAAAAGCCACATTGTACATCTACCACTAGCAATGGAAAGTATTCCACCATTTTATACTACCTCAACCCAAAACAAACAACAGCGAAGAACTTGTTACACAGTTAAACTGAGGAGTTTTGACACCAACCTTCCTGGCTATCTCTGAACTCTGCCACTTGCCAAGCATCTCTCATGTCTGTCTCCACATCTATAAACATGACATTAAAAAAAAAGATTTATTTTATGTAGGAGTACATTATCGAGGTCTTCAGACACACCAGAAGAGGGCATCGAATCCCATTACAGATGGCTGTGAGCCACCATGTGGTTGCTGGGAATTGAACTCAGGACCTCTGGAAGAGCAGCCAGTGCTCTTAACCACCGAGCCATCTCTCCAGCCCAACATGACATATTAATAGCTGCTTGGACCACAATGTTATGCCTAAAGAAACTGAGAGCCCCTCTTCCCTGCCAAGGATCACAGTCCCAACTTGTTAGAAGTGCCAGGTAGAGGAGGCTGGAAAGATAGTTAAAAGCACTTGCTGTCCTTGCAAAGGACTTAGGCTCAGTTTTCAGCACCTGCATGGTGGTTCATGACTATCTATAACTCCTGCTCCAGGGATGCAATGCTGTCCTGACCTCCAAGGGCACCAGGCACGCGAGTGGTGCACATATAGACGTGCAGGCAAACTACTCATACACATCAAATAAGTAAATGTAAATAACTAAAGCAGCAGCCAGCATACAGAGGGGATAACAAGACCTCTCTAAGAGGGCTGCATGTCACCAACTGCTGATAATGCCATCTTGGCTTGTTTTTAGATATGAAATCTGCAGGCCAAAGCACCAGTATACATTTGTCAGCCTAGTCCTAGAGACAATAAAAGAAAACAGAGGGAGTGAAAAGGCCAAGTGATGAATGCCTATAAGGGGGACCCACTATTGATGTGGGGGCATGTCTTAATGTCTCTGCGTATGTTGGTTTCTTGGCAAATATGAGGTTTCTCTAACAGCTCCCAGGGAAGAAGTACTCAATTACTACAGTAACACAGCTCCCTTTCTTTGTTTCTATTTGGGGTAACATGTTTTGAAGAAAAAAACTGAAAATAAAGATGAAGAATTAAAAATATAGAGACTGACAGGCATGGGGATGCAGACATTTAATCTTGGCACTCCAGAGGCAGAGGCAAGGTTTCTTAGTTCATTAGACTGGTCTATATAGTGAGTTCCAGCCCAGCCAAGACTGTGTAATGAGACCTTGCATTAAAACAAACACAAGAACTGTGTTTTTTATTTTTAAAGAAAGGATAAAAGCAAGAGGAATAAAAAGGAACAGAAGAGAGTTCTAGGAACTTACTGCCATCATATGCAATATTTCACAAAAAATTTACAAACAGGTCTCCTCTAGACGGAGCTCTGGGCCAGGACCCACACCTGGAGTGTCTGGCTCCCTGGAGCTGCTCATTCCTAAGTTTGAACCACAGTGGGAGTGAACTACTTTCATTTACTGATGAAAAGACAAAGGGAATTAAGACAACAGAAAGAGCAAGGAAAACAGCAACTAAGACTGAAGGCTGATCTGGAACTCTCCCAGGTTGGAGGGTCGGTGACAGTGACAGCCACCACAGATGAGGCATCAGGGCCGTCATATTCCTAGTATGACAGTCATTGCCATCTTTATCAAAAGCAACTATGGCTACTTGTGAGCATCCTTCAGGATGACATTTTGGCATTCCTTCATAGAATGAGGGGGAAGGCAAAGTCCCCAGACGCTCACTAGTGTGATTTTCTGCCAGATATATTCAGTTCTGCCTCTAATGCACATGGATTTGGGAGGTGATATACACAGTAACACAGTATGGGAGGGTAACTAAGTGCAAGGAATTTTATCTATGCATCTCTGGGGAAGTCATTCTCATGGGGTCTTCCCAGAAGTCATTGTTTCTGATAATAGCTGTTTTAGGGTCCTCTATACTCCTGTAACCAGTGTGCTGTAAGCAAGCCCAATAAACTCATTGTTCCCCAAGTTGGGTTTTGGCAGAATCCTTACTGTGGTCTGTCATTGGAACCCTATCTGGGGGAGTAGCCAATTGCTGCCTAGGGAAAGTCACTTAGCATACACTTAGAATGAGAATCTCCCTCCTGCAAGTTCTCAGCAATAGAAATGACTGAAAATTCATTATGCAAAAGCAGGCAGTGCTTTGTCTCAGTGAAAGGAGACGTTCCATAAAGTGCTTTTGTGAGTGGGGCTCCTTCCATTCCTTTGAGCAAATCTGTGCTAATTATCATGTTGCTACAGAGCTAGGAGACTCTTATTCTGCTTATACCCATTATGGGCAGTCAGAATCCATTTTACACATGCCGCTTCCCAGCAAAGCGTGCTGAGTTCTGTAGACACTCAGTACTTACCAGAACAGAGAGAAATCTCTTCTGATCTGTTATGA
This sequence comes from Micromys minutus, assembly GCF_963924665.1. NCBI lineage: Eukaryota > Metazoa > Chordata > Mammalia > Rodentia > Muridae > Micromys > Micromys minutus. Next base: position 36,145,766 of record NC_137954.1, read on the forward strand.
GCCACCAGAAGATTCTGACAGCCTCATCTCCTGTTGCTTTCCGTTATTCATCTCTGGTCCATTTGCTTCCCTTAAAGCCTGCAAATGTACCACGGCCTCCCTTCTCTGCCTGCTGCCTGTCAGGATGCCCTCTCTACTGGCTAATTTGTAGATCCCTGTGTAGTGGCACATTTCTTCAGTCTCACCACTCAGGAGGCAGTGGCAGGCTGATCTCTGTAAATTCTGGACTAGCTTGGTTAACATAGCGTTCTAGGACAGCCAAAGCTACATAGTGAGACCCCTGTCTCTAAAAGCAAAAACAAAATAAAATAATGTGTTTGTTTTATGAGTCCTAGTCAAGCTGAGCTTGCAGTGCCAGTTGGACAAGAGACCATGTAGGTGAGTGGTTATGAACACAGTGCTGGTCTGAACCCAGATCTAGCCAGGCTTTTCAGGCAAGTATTTAACAAATAAGGTCTATAGCATATGCTGCTTTTTCTATAAGCAACTGACAGTGAATCTACAATAATTTAGCCAATCTCTTCAAGTTGGGAAAAAAATCTCTAACTTTACACTATTATTAGCAATGCTGTGACAAACATTTTTGCATACGGTTATGCATCAAGATATTATTTGACATAACTTCAAGTTGATGCTGGCTGGGCAAATTAGCAAACATACCAATTATGTTTTAATTATTTTAAAATTTCCTGTCAGAAATTTATTATCAATAGTTTTCAAGATTTGATGCCATGGCCTTTTGTAGTTGATGCCACTGTTGCAGTTGAAGATTTCTTGTAACTTTCAGAACCTGCTTCTTCATTCACTTTCCTGTAGGAGGAAATAACTTACATCTGATTCCCCAGGCTTCTTTTAATGCCTCCAGAGCAAATATTGGGGTGTCCCTACTACAGATCTAGAACCTGACTGTTCTCCTCTGTCCCATGCTTGTTCTGTTCCAAGGATTTCTTAACCGTCTATGAAGGCTCTTTATTATTACCATTATTTAATCCTTTTATACAGTCCAGTCTTTATCCCCTCGCAGTCTGCCCTCGACGTTCCTCTTCCCATACTATCTCCCTACCTCTCCCACCCCACCAGACCTCTCCACTCCCTGGGGCCTCAAGTCTCTTGACGGTTAGGAGCATATAAGATCTTCTTACTTCAAGATTCTCTGACATTCCATTCCCCTTCTGTGACCTCCTCCTTTGTGTGGCTCCGTTATTTATAAAAAGCAAATTTTATTTACTCTATGTATGCATGCACCTACCTATGTTGTGTATATGTGTGAGGAGTGCCCCAGTGTGTATGCATGTGTGGAGGTCAGAAAAAAACTGGCAGGAGTCAATTATTTCCTTCTATTGTATGTGTTCTGGGACTTGAACTCATGTCATCAAGTTTGGCAACAATTGCCTTTACATGCTGAGCCATTTCATTGGCCGTTGTTACAATCTTACTAACCTGTCAAAAGCAATCTACTCACTTACTTATCTGTTAAACAATGATGTTCAGACAATTCTGACCCAAATTTTCTGTTCCAGTGAGTTTATCAGCCAAAGTCATCTGTCTTAGTCAGGGTTTCTATTCCTACACAAACATCATGACCAAAAAGCAAGTTGTGAAGGAAAGGTTATATTATATTTAGCTTATATTTCCACATTGCTGTTCATCACCAAAGGAAGTCAGGACAGGAACTCACACAGGTTAGGGACTTGGAATAGATGCAGAAGCTATGGAGAATGCTGCTTACTGGCTTGCCTCCCCTGGCTTGCTCTGGTTGATTTCTTATAGAACCCAAGACTACTACCAGGGATGGCACCATCTACAGTGGGCTAGGCCCTTCCGCTTTGATCACTAGTTGAGAAATTGCCTTACAGCTGGATCTCATGGAGGTGTTCCCTTTCTCTGTGATAACTCTAGCTGTGTCAAAGCTGACACACAAAATCTGCCAGTACACCATCTTTCTAAGGGTCTGTATCCTTAGAAACAGTATCCCCAGTTTCTCCTTTCTAACTTCTACTATTAATGGATTGCCTTCTGAGGCTCATCTAATGAAGGAAAGAATCTCTGATTCATTGTTCACAGTTTTTATTTGCTCTTGTTTTCATCCATCTCCTCTCTGGCATTTCTAAGATTAGTGGTTCTGGATACAGAGGCACATGGCTATATAGTCTCAGATACTCCAGAGGGCAGATACGAAAATATCTGGTAGAATACAACCTGTGGAGAGAATCTGAAAGAAGGGGGTTTCTAGAAGACAGCTTAAGCTCCTGCTCCTAACTTTGCACAGCTTGAGAAGCTATTGTGAAACCATGGCCCAGTGTTCATAGCAAAACTTCAACTTCCTTAACAAAGATACATGAGATCATTTCTGAGAACTTGAACAGTCACCAAAAAGGAGCCAGAGATGAAACAACTGTCCTGGGTTTTTGTTGTTTTGTTTATTTGGTTTATTTATTTACTTATTTTGAGACATGTTCTGGCTACCACAGAACTATGTAGACCAGGCTTGCCTCAAATCACAAGAGACTCACCGGTCTCTGCCTCCTGAGAGAACTATTAAGCCTTGCTTTTAATCAAGAAAATGATGCACAGGCTCACCTGCAGGCCAGTCTTAGGGAGACATTTTCTTAGAGGAGGTTCCCTCTTCTCAGAACTGTGTCAGGTTAAAACAAACAACAAACAGAACACAAAACTAGTACAGCATCAAGAAAGCTAAAGCAGTGATTTGGTAGCTGTGTCTCCAGAAGATCAGAATACACTATGTGCTCAAATGTCCTTGAGCCTGCAGACGTCTAATAAAAAAAAAACAAAAACAAACAAACAAAAAAACCCAAGGCTCTAGGGCGTGTGTGTGTGTGTGTGTGTGTGTGTGTGTGTGTGTGTGTGTTCACAGAATCTGCACTCCTCTAGCCTCAACCTGTGGGCTTTTCTGGAAAACCAAAAGTACCCTAAAAGATTGAACCAGACTTCCTTGACTTGAGAGGGGATGGAGTGGCCTTACTCCATGAATTGTTACCTACCTCCTTTTCATTTAAAAAAAAAAAATTCTCTGAAATCTCCAGCAGAGGTTATCTTTTTAAAAAGTTTACTCCTCTCTCTCTTTAGCATGTTTACTTCTTTAGCATGTTTACTTTTCTTTAACCTGTGTCTCTCAACTGATTCATATCCTTTGACAGCATAGTAACCAAAAGACCAAAATGATGATTTGAGTATAGGGGTTTGAGAGAAGCCTTGAAAGCACACACACACACACACACACACACACACACACACACACACACGCATGAGCAAAAAATTCAGTTTGGGTAGGTTTTTGGGTTTTTTTTTTTTTTTTTTTTTTTAAGATTTATTTATTTATCTTATGTGAATACACTATAGCTGTTTTCAGACACACCAAAAGAGGGCATCGGATCCCATTACAGATAGTTGTGAGCCACCAAGTGGTTGCTGGGAATTGAACTCAGGACCTTTTGAGGTGCAGTTAGTGTTCTTAACCACTGAGCCTTATCTTCAGCCCCTTGGGTAGGTTTTGAAGGGACACAGTTTGCTATGTAAAGATAGACTTGCCATGCTGCTGAAAGAAATTACACTTCACAGCTTTTCACATTCCGGTTAAGTACCATTACAATCCCCATTTTACAGGTTAGGCAACTAATGCTTAGGGTGACTGTCACTCAACGACGACCATTCACTACACACAGGGGAGTGGCCCCCACTTCTGAGCTGAAATAAAGAAAAAGCAGGCCCACAAAAAAAAAAAGAAAAAAGAAAGAAAAAACAAAACCGCACACACAGTGAAAGTAGCAAGGAAGCAGTTACCAGGGGACAAAACCCAGCCCCTTTCCTGCCTCCTTCCGCGAAGACAGGGTGCCTCGCAGCGGCTGCGTCTCGTCACCTACGCTTCCGGCTTCAAGATTGCGTCATTTAAGAGCGTCCTGCGACGTCTACGGCCGCGAGCTTGCGCCCGGCCTACGGCGTCCGGCAATGAGGCGGGTCTTCCGGCCTTCTCCAAAATAATTTCCGGTAGGGACCGGAAAATTATCCCGGATAACCTCAGGGGTGCCCGGTGTGAGGAGGTGAGGTTCCGGCGGCCGGCTTCTTTTCGATCGCGGCTTGCAGCCAGCACGCTACAGCCGGCAGCCCCTAGTGTCGGCGCGGATCGGCCGCCCTGAGGCGCCGGGGCAGAGTTCGACATGTCGTCGGGCCTCCGCGCCGCAGACTTTCCCCGCTGGAAGCGTCACATCGCGGAGGAACTGAGGCGCCGGGACCGACTGCAGAGGCAGGCGTTCGAGGAGATCATTCTGCAGTGTGAGCCGCACGCGAGGGCCCGGGGCGGGGAGTGGAACGCGGCGCGGCAGCAGGAATCCCTGGCAGAACCCCGGCTCTGCCCGAGCGCATGGCGGCCTCGGCGGGGACCTTGAGCCCCGCACGCCCCGAGCCCTTTCATTGCTTTCCTTCCTTCTTTGACTTAAACCTTGGGAGGGATCATGGAGGGTTCCCCTTCCCAGTTCTTTCCACAGGCATCGTTTGTGATTGTAAATCTCGACAACCTAGTCGGCGCCGATGCACTTAGGTAGTCAGGCTCCAAAAATATCGTTTTAAGGGATCAAGTTGACGACAAATTGACTTTAAGCATTAATTTGAGAGATGGACGTTCTCTTCGGAGTGCTGTGGATCTAGTGGTTTTTGACTACTCAGACCTCTTATTTTTGGTACACAATTTGAATTTTATGATTTGTCCATTGAATCACAGCCTTTGTTATTAGTGAAACGCTTGAATAAGAGAGAAGTGGTTTCTTCGCTGCTCTTGGCGATTTTAAGAATCGAAAGTATCTTTATGTATTCTTAAGGAGGGTTCTCACGAGCATTTCCGTGCCTCGTGTTCCCAGTTTTGCCATATTGTTTGACGTTTGAACGAAGAAGTTGTCACTCTTCGATCCTGAGGTCCCATCTGCTTTCTCAGATAGCCTGGGCAAAATCTTCCAAAGTTTTTTGCGGATAACGGGATTCGAAATAGTAACGCTGTTGTTTGCATTCTGATTCGGATAAAACAGTAGTTATTTGAACATTAGAATCATCTGGGAATTTTTTTAAAAAAAATACTTGAAAATCAAAACCACCTCAGATTAATTAAACCAGTATAAATAGCAGAAGATAAATAGCACCTTTTGCATGCTTCCTAAGTGGTTCTGATTTGCACACAAGTTTGATCGCTTTAAGTAATTGGAGTGTATTATTTCATCTTAAATTTTATGAAGCACCAAGACCAACAGTGATTAAGTTGAGTATGGATTAGTGTTGGGGCTGAGATTCGACTTTAGTTTAAAGACACTTGTACATTTGCCCTTGTTAGATCTCCGGAGAAATGGTCCTTTCACTGCTTAGTCTCTTTAAAAGGTGAGCAGAAAAGGGAGGCTCTCTCTGTAGCGTTGCTCCCTTGTACTCTGGGAGCGCAAAGGCTATTTCTGTAGCCCAGGAATCCACTTACACATTTCATGGGTTTCGTTCTTATTTCTCTTTAGAAGATAATGTAGTTAAAAGTCAAATTGGGTCAGAGACTTCACTAGGTCTTTACAGAACTTTTCACTTTTCTGGTTTGATGCACCTTTAAAATGAAAGTGAAGATATGCCCTGCCTGCTTCATAAAAACAGTGATTATAAGGGCATTAAACACCATCTGTATGATAAAATGTAAATGTCAGATACTAATAATCTTGGAGACAAATTGAGTCATTTTTGTTTTGTTTTGATTTGATATTTTTATATCAAAATTGGATATCCTGTTGGTAGACTGTCAAACCGTCTGAACAACCAGAGATGGGAAGTATTAAATAAGATTCTTTCCAAGTTCTGGAGGGTTGAGCTGAGATGAATTTCAGGTCCTTAACAGTAACTGTCTACGTGGAGCGGGGGAAATCTGGGACATCAATAACAACCACAGAAGAAAGGTTTCTTGTGTTGATAGACTGGAGGGTGGGATCTCTGCACTTGGTAGACTGTAAAGCTGTAATTTAGGAAGCTAATCCTACTGTCTACCCTACTCTAGATTGTTGTACACTAGTATTGTCAGTTTAGGGAAGGTGCTGGATAGCATGTAAGGTCTGGCTGATCTTTAGTCAAGTAATGGCTGTTTGAGGAGTCAGGAGAAGAGAACACAATACGAGAGGCCAATGGAGCAGGTTGGACAGACAACCTTTGCTTCCTTATATCTTTCTTCATAGGCCAGGGCATTGGTCATATCTTTTCTAGTTTGACTATGACCTAGTTCATTCTAGCCTCCTCAAGCTGGTCATTTCTCCCCATTTCCCTTGTGTTCCTGTGCAGTTCCTGTCAGAGCCTGAAGAGAAACATGAAAAAGAGGCCTTGGGTAGGTATAGGCTCCCTTATCGATCCTTCTTTGTAGGAGAAAACCTTTATGAAGGAGCCCTCTTAAATGCCCAGTGTCCTTTAAAAGCCCTACCCACCCTTCTCACAGGATGTCCATCTGTGGTGAAACTGAATGACACCTTTTTGTCATGCTATTCAAGGAACCACTTTCTAAAACTCATCAAATGTAGGAAAAAGTCTCCTACACTTCCATTTTAAGGAGAAGTGGGACAATCACCATGCCGGCTTTGATTGTATTTCAGATTTGGAATCACCTTCCTTCAAAGTTATACAAGGTTCCCATGGTCAGTTTCTTCTTCTGATTGGTGATGTATGTAGTGCTTTATTTTAGAAACTGGGTCTCTCTGTAACCCAGACTGGCCTTCAACTCAGAGTCTCTTTAAACCTACAGCATGCTGAGATTAAAGGCATTGCCCCTGACTCAGAGCTGTCCTTTGGCTCCCATTTCTCCTTCAAGCATAAGAAGGGCTCTTTAACCAACTGAATTTTTTTCTTTACGCAATACTGAGCCTTGGAGCCCCAAGCATGCTAGACTAGTACTTACTCTCCCACTGAACAACTACACTTGCACCACATTCTCCCCATAGTAATCTCATCAAATAACTAGGAAAAACTAGATACTGGGAAAGAGAATCTTAAACCTTACTGTCTCACCTTACACGGCTCCACAGGAATAGACTGTCACATTTCCTTATTGTTAATTCACTTTTTGTTATAGGACTATATAGGTTGTGACCTTTTTGGAGGCATCTTCTTCATTTTTACCCATTTAGAGCCCCCTCAATCAGACCTTATTGGACTGTGCCTTTTGAGTCTGACTACATCTTTCAAGCCCTGTCTTGTTCTTCTGAATTCCTATACTATTTACCATCTCATATGGGCAGAAAGAATTGTTTTAAAGTCTGTTCTATAGAGTTTGGACATAAATCTCCATCCAATTCTCTGAGCAAGCAGCCTCACAGTGGTTTTTGACATCTTTCTAGTTCAACTTTTTCATGTAACTGCCTGCCTTCACAGTCTCTTACTTGATCATTGTCGATAAGAAGTCTAAGTATTTCACATTTACACCTTTAATCCAAGCTGGTGGGGTCTCTGAGTTTGAGGACAGCTTGGTGGTATACAAAGCAAGTTACAAGACAGGCTGAACTACAGGGAAATTCTGTCTCAAAAAAAATAATAAATTAATAAAGACTAAGTTTTTATTTTATTTCTAGTCTATTAGACTTTCTGTTGTTCCCAGTGCCCTGGTCTAAAAAGTCATTAAATCGTATCAATAAACTTTTACATTACCTAGCATTTCTTTTTGCTGTGGTGCATGGTAGTTTGTTCCTACTCCAAAGGTGGAAAATAGTAAGGTAGGAAGCCATTTTTGTTTTCTCATAAGGGTCATTCTTCCAGGTATGTGTCCATGGGTTTGTGCAGTTGGACTTCACAAGCTTTGGCCAGAAGCATCCAAGCAGTTAAGTTCCTAGATTGCTACATGTGACAAAGCTGACCACAAACATAGTTAGACACCTAATGATGACACATGCTCAGGACATCTTGTGCTTCTTTGATCCCAAACTTGTAAGATATGTGCATGGTACAATAATCGCTTTTTTTCTTCTTATATATACAGATACCAAGTTGCTGGAAAAGTCAGATCTGCATTCAGTATTGACCCAGAAACTACAAGCTGAAAAGCATGATCTACCAAATAGGCATGAAATAAGGTATTCTGAAACAAATCTATGTTATAAATTTTATTTGAAACTTATGTTTTCTCTCTCGTGTATATTTATTTACTTTTGAGGCAAGGCCCCACACTATAGTCCAGGCTAGACTTGAATCTGTAGTGATCCTTCTTCAGCCTCCCTGATGCTGGGATTACAGATGCACACCAGCACGCCCTGCTCCCTTACCACCTTTAAAGCAAACCACACTATTTTCTGGCCCAGCTTGTCTCATTCCCTTCAAATCACAACTCCTAAAATCATGTAACTAAAATGGTTGTTCAGAAGTCAGTCAGTCCCTCCCACCCCCCTTTTCTTTAAGAAGCCTTATTAGATAGTGCAGTATTATGAGGTTAAAAAAAAGTTCTCAAGCCCTGTTCACCGTCACCTCTGTCAGTGTCTCTTCTAATCCACTGGGTTCTACTTTTTGAATAATCAAAAACAAGGAGCTATGCCTAGTGTTACACACCTGTAATTTCAGCACTTGGGAGACAGAGGCAAGCAGATCTCTAAGTCTGAAGCGAGAATGATCTACACAGCAGGTTCCAGGCTAGCTCAGGCAGCATAGTATGTCCCCATCTTTAAAGGAAAAAAAGCTGAATAATCAGAAACAATTGGGTTCCTGAGTAGTCTTCCAGAGCCTTGTTAAAACACATTACCTGACAAATAAACAGAGATTGCTTTAATTATAGTACTGGCTTGATCCTTTTAGCCTGTTTTTTTTTTTTTTTTCTTTTTTCTTCTTCTCCAGCTGTAGCTTGTGAAATCAAATTAACAGGTTGCAACAGGCTTTTTTCTTTCAAGAGCTAGATTGGGAAAGTAGCAGTTTGCCTTAATGGGAAAGGTAAATCCTGACAAATACAGTGAATGTTTGATTTGTTTGCCAAGCCTTAGTGGAGAGCCATACCATGGTGCAAATGAGGTTCACAGTCTTTCTGCACTCTGTCCGCACTGTGATGTTTGCATAGTTACTGGCTTGTGTAGGAGCCGTGCTCATTCTTCATCAGAAATCTATGCTTTTTTTTATGTTGACACCTAGTAGTTTTTAAGAACAAGGTAGCTAACTTAAGGTTTTAAAACAGAGGCAGAAATAGTACATGTGCCCTGCCATTTACTTCTGCCTATAAATGCATCTTCCACGTAGCTTTTTGTCCATCTGGCAAAGTTTTCTGGTAGGTGACGGGGTAAGAAAATTCTAGAGAAGAGATGGTTCTGCCCGGCTTATGTTCTGTCTTTTACTTAATCACAATTCAGGCGATCTTGCCTGTGTGGCCTGAAGATTCATGTTTAAGATGTTATTTAACAGTGATGTGCTTAGTCTTCATTACAGATTACAGGAAATGCAGCTTCATCTTGTTCTCTAAATTCAGTCAGTTTAAAGATTATAGTTCTGTCTAAGTAAGCTTTTTTTTTTTTTTTTTTTTTTTTGAGACAGGGTTTACCTGTCTGTATCTGTCCTGGAACTCACTCTGTAGACCAGGCTTATACATCCTAGCCACCGTCCGTCATCGAGGAAAACCAGCATAGGTACTCGGAGGGACAGGAACCTGCCGGCAGCAGCTGCTGCAGAGGCCATGGAGGAGCTCCCTGTGTTTACTCACCTTGTCTCGTACACCCAGGGTCGTCACCACTCATGGTGGGCTAGGCCCTAAATCATTAATCAAAACGCCAACATATATTTGCCAACAGGGGCCCTTTTTCAGTTGAGGTTTTCTCATCTCAAGTGACCCCAGCTTGTGTCAAGTTGATGAAAGCAATCAGCACACTGACTGTATTCCTGTATCATCAGTAAATTGATTTGCTCTGGAGGCAGGTAATTGTCTGAATTTTACTCAGGTGGTTGTTTTACTGGAAGTCTGTCTTTCCACAAACATCCATAATGAGACAGTCTTCCTGACTGCCTTGTTTCTGTCACTGCTGTCCTTTCCACAAGTTGTCTGGGGTTCCTCTTTCCCTTCCATATCCACTCGTGCTTTTGAGTCTTTACCTCAGACTCCTGATTCTGTGCAGTGGTTTACATTTATTTTGCCACCACATCTCTTTTTATCCCTTAACTATAGCTAGAGTCTCTTTCACATCAGATTTTGACTCTAGTATGGTCAGGCATTGGGGACACAGAGGTGAGAGTTATTACAACCACTTATTAGGGACAGAAGCCAAGCCAGAGGCCAGCACAGGGATGTTTGCTTGGAAATGTGTTGAGTGTTCACGGAAGCTATCAGTCCCTTTGTTTCATTGTGAGTAGAAGGAAGTCATTGGTCCCAAAGCAAGGGCGTGGCCTGTCCCTACTTGCCTAGTCCCTAGCAATTATGGGTGCTGTTTCTATCTGCAAGTCTCCACAGCCTGTTGTTTGCAGTCCACCATCCTAGGACGTCTTCCCTGTTACTCTTTTCAAACCCTCCCAACCATGTGGAAGGAATGACTTGATTTTCTTACAACTTTTATTTCGTGAGACTTTGTGTTGAATGCCAGCCCATAGGCTAGGATACATTGCATGCTTTGTACAGTTCCATGCTGTATGCATTCAGAGAAAGATTTGGTGAGATACTTTCTAATCACTCACAGTCATTAAAGATGGCTTTATACAAGGCAGTTCTACTTTTTTTGTCTGCTGTTTCTACTTCTTGGGCTAAGATTAGGGAAGTATTCAGTTTGCCTAAAAGGGTGAGATAAACGGATATTTATGCTTAGATGTATAATAAAAATCCAAGTATAAGTAGGGGTTTGAGTTATGTGGTATTACTATGCTATTCTAAGATAGGGCCTCTGTTTAGCCCTGGCTGTCCTGGAACTGTGTGTGTAGAAAAGGCTCACAGATCTCCTGCCTCTGCTGGGATTACAGGCATGCACAGCCATGCCACTTTATCATGCTGCTCTCATTCTGCACTGTATCCTAAGTCCTAAGGAGCAGCCCAGTCAATGTGGGTGCTGATTACCGTCCAGCCTTCTTCCCTTTTTCTATCCCTTTTTTCAGAGTCACCATGAATGAGTATTTGTAGCTCTTGCCAAGAACCTTCTCTTGAACCATAAATCTTCAGTTGTAGTCAGCCAAAATTTTGCAGTCTCTGAAATAAAAGAAAAATAAAGATTCTGGGACACAGATCCTTCGGCTACTGAGAGCTGGTAGCACTTGTCAAAGTGTATAGTGACCACACCTAACAAATGGTTGGTTTTGCTTGTTTTCTCTTGAGCTTTGGAGAAGAGATCTTTGGGACTGGCAGGCATTCCTTGATGAGAAATGGTTACTTCTGGATCAGTTTAGGTTTGAGTCCAGATATTTCTCTGATCAGGGTTAGTGGCCCTGAAGGTCTGTTGTTGTAGGGTTTAAGTCTAGGTTTCCACATAGTTTGTTTTGCCAGCAGCTGTTAACTGATTAACTTTTATCTCTGCCCCTGCACCCTTCTGCCTTTGTAATATCTTTATTACACTTTCACTGGTTTTCATCATCGTCTTGTTCCTGAGATAATATCAAATATCTGACAAAGGTTCCAAAACAGAATCACTGTCGAGGTATCCTGTGCTCCTGCAGCTTCATCTGTATGCTGACCTTACCTGTGAGCTTTCAGTGTGGGAAATCCTTCTGTCCTCTCCTAGACATTTTCCTCCCCCAAGTCTTGACATACAGTTTGATGCCTGGTTTGCTGGTTGCTCAAGTCTCAAGCCTTGAGTCATCCTTGGTTCCTGTCAGTCTTTCATTCTGCATATCCACACTTCAGAATGAGTCTAGACTCTCAACTGTCTCCAGTGGCATGGACCACTGTGGTGTAAGCTACCTTCTGTGGTAGGGTTACCCAATGTCCTGCTTATTGGTCTCACTGTCCTACACTTCCCTCTCTGTCCCAGACTCCTAAAACCTTACATCAGTGAGTGAATGCACGCTACAGGTTAGGGTGGGAGGCTCAACATAATCTTACTTTCTAAGTCTTGGTTTTTGTTCCCTTCACTGACACTGCCCCTCTCAGGTCTGTAGCGTGCAGCCTTCTCTACTCAGGGGACCTGAGTCCTCTGGTGGGGTGAGTACATGACTTGCCCTTCCTTTCTTTCTGGTCATCTTAGTGAAACTCAGACTTTTCTACCCTGTTCTCTTCCTTTCCTTGCTTGTACTTTTTTTGGTAACATGTATCTTCACACACTACTTGATTTTGCCCATCTGCTTTTTATTAATTATCAGATGACTGAGGACAGGGCTGAGATGTAATAACTTGTTCACCTATACTTTTGTTCAGGAGCCCCGTCTTTGCTCCTGAGCTGACTGGCAGCTGTGGTTATATTTGTGGTTGTATTTACCACCAGTCTCCTGCCTCCTACCCATAATGGATCAAGCTTTGCCACTGTTTCAGATACCAAATGGTTTGGTAGATTGTGCAGGATTAAATTCTGGAGTTAATGATTTCTTGCCTAGTCAGGAAGGTCTGGAGTCTGAGTTTATTTCACTCTCCTTTTTTACATGTTGTCTTTGTGTGGCTGATGGTGATTTAGTCCTGGACATGATGGTGCGTGGAATGATAGTCTGCTACAAGAAATGGCCCAGATGAAGATGAAACACCAAGAAGAGCTGACTGAACTGCACAAGAAGCGTGGGGAGGTAAAGCCCATCTTTTCTTTGTAGGACCCTCTGAGAAGAGGCAGGAAAACAATCACTGACCTGAAACCTGGCAGTAATGTGGTGGAATTTGGCATTACAAGCTCCATGAGGCAGAGGATAAGGGGTAAGATGGGTCAACAGGCAGCCCATGACAGGATACAACAGGAAACCATCAAACAACATGAGACCTGTTAGCAGGTGGTGAGCCAAAACCAGACTACTGCTCTTAACAGCAGCATAAGAAAAATAATAGGGAAGTCTTGAAGAAAAACATTTCCTGATACATTGATTGTTAAGTGTGAACCCTCAGACATCAGTAATGAGGGTGCATGTTGTACTCTAGTTTCTGGTCTTACATTAGACAGCTCTGGGTGAGAAAATGCCTTTACCGTGTTCAGATGAGTCAGCCACAAGGTGGATGCATAGACAGTTTCCTCTATGCAGACCTCAAAGCCAACCAAGATTCTCAGTAAGAGGCAGCACACATAGCCTCAAAGGCCCTTCTACCTGCTTTGCAACCATATCCCCTTTCCTTTTTAGCTTTACCCAACCACAGGCACTTCTTTTTTAAATTGAGGAAACTGTAACCCAATGTGTGGTTGAGATTCAAAAGTCTCTTCTTCACTTACTTATTTCCCAGTTAGCTCAGTTGGTGATTGACCTGAATAACCAAATGCAGCAGAAGGACAAGGAGATACAGATGAATGAAGCAAAGTAAGTAGAGACCATGAGTCCTGGGGGTCTGGCTGTTGGGTCACACATCTGCTGTGCTGTGCTAGTCAGAACAGGGCTGGTGGCAGGTGGGAGCTACCCTGCCCTCAGCAAGAATTTTATTCCAGTGCTTGCAGCCTGGCGCTCTTTTCTAAGAGCAAGGGTGATACCCTTAGGCTCCTTGGTGCTGTACCCCGACCTGAGGATGTAATGATGGCTCTTGCAAGTGAGTGCTGCAGAGGCATTCTCAGTTCTCCATGACCACTGTGCAGTCACCAGTGCCTTCCACTAGAGGCAGGGCCACGGTGGAGAAGCACATGCCTGTTGGGTGGTGGAACATACATTTGTGAGCAGAAAGATTGTTAACTAGCAAGAACTTTGGCAGACAAAAGAAACAGACTCAGATTTAGTGTCTTAGAGCTGTAGAAAGATCCTTGCAAGGCCCTTTGCCACTTGGGAAATGTCTAGAGCTTCCCCTTCCCTAAGGTTCTGTTTTCCCAAAAACTACTGTTATTAACCATTTGTGGTCAATAGACTCTTCATCCTGGGTGTTTGCTATTATTGAACTGTTCTGCATACCAAGGAGCTAGATAGGCCGGGTATGGTGGCCAATGTTCCTGCTGCTGCTTTCTCAAGCTCACATAAGTGACGCTTGGCCAGGTGCCCTGGCTTTGGTTACAAGGCTCAGATGAGGGAAAGCTCCTCTCAAATTGTACTTTCAGGATTGCAGAGTGTTTACAGACCATCTCTGACCTGGAGACAGACTGCCTGGACCTGCGCACCAAACTGCAGGATCTTGAGGTAGCCAACCAGACCCTGAAGGATGAGTATGATGCCCTGCAGATTACTTTTACTGCCCTAGAAGAGAAACTGAGGAAAACTACTGAGGAGAACCAGGAACTGGTCACCAGGTGGATGGCTGAGAAGGCTCAAGAAGCCAATCGCCTCAATGCAGAGAATGAGAAGGACTCCAGGTGGGACATCTTGCTGCACTTCATGGGCTCTGGGCTTAGTGGAGCAGAACCTGGTTCTCTGAAAAGAAAAGCATGCCTGGCAGCTGTTAGGGTGGTAGAGGTGTCATGAACCAGAAAACACTAGCCAAAGTAGAAATGTGGGAATCAGAAATTTGCATTAGCAAGAACATCTGCATCTGATCAGAGAGATACGCTGTTAGGACCACACTGTTCTAGTGGCATGTCTTTGATACATGTCCCCCTACTACCTCCCAATTTCATGAGTCTATTCAGACTAGACAAAACTTCCAATTCTGCTAGTAAGAAGACTATAGCTTAATCTCAGGAATTTAAAAGTGATATTCCTAAATTCATTGTTAATGCTTTTTAATATGGCAAAGTCTGGGTAGGATTTATGTCATGAATTAAAAGATGGGTCACTGGGGTGTCAGTTAAATGCATTACATTGAAAAAGGAATTTTAAAACCATTCTTTTAATACTATTCTGCTAAATCCTGATCTAAAACGTATAAATCCAGAAAACAAAGCTTTTGGAAAGAACAGCTGTCTGACCAGTAGCCAACACTTGTTTTAATGGGGAAAGCCTCCCACTCTACATGTTAGGAATTTGTATCTGTGTGTCAGCATATGCAGGAATTTAGAATTCAACATGTGCACACACAGTGCTGACTGTTTATCATGATCAAGGTTCACTGTTACGTATACATATGTCTATTCAAACAGCAAGACCACCATATTTAAATACATCTATCTGGAAAATCTCTGTAGCTCAGTCTGAAAAGGATCTTAATTCATCGGCAGTGGTGTTAGGGATACCTTCTGAAGAATAATGGTGAGTGCGTGCCTGCCCTGCCACATTAGTGGAAAGCTTTTGTTCCAGAGGTCAAGTTAGAAGAATTCGGATTATTTTATGAAGGGTTTCTAAATAGAAATGCTAAAGAACTTTCCAGGCAGAGAATCAGATAAAGAGTGACAGTAAACTTGTTAGATTTCTTAAAATCAAGAAAACGGCAAATGAAGAAATGGTTTTGTTTATCACTGTGTGTGAGTTCTTGTGTGTGCACACACAAGGTAGGGAAGGCAGAGCATCACCGAAGTGTATATAGTGGAAGCTAGAGAACTCTGAAATCAGTTCTCCCCTGTATGTGGGAGTCAGGAAACCAAACTCAGTTACTTACACAGCAATCAACTTTATCCACTAGGCTCGAAATGCTCTTTTAAAATAAAGTCTTCTTGTTGCCATCATTGGGAAGTGGTGGGTGTGACAAGCAGCAGTGGCAGTGATCTGTAAAGATGCCAGAAAAGTTAGGAGGCAAGTGTGTTCCAAGTGCTGGACAATTGCTTTAGACTAGCCACTTGTTGGACTTCATCCCTAGGAAGTAGGAAAACTTATTCACAAATGGTTAGTCAAGGTGGCACGTGATTCATAGTGAAGACATTAAGATTATGCCTTTTAAGGGTTTTTTTTGGGGGGGGGGGTGGAGGTTGGTTCCATTTTTAAAAATACTTAAAATATTTTCCTATGTATTTTATGTGTATGTACTCTGTCTGCATGTACACCTGCACACCAGAAATGCTATTAACTGCAGAGCCATCTCTCTGGCCCTGATATTTTATTTTTTAGTAGTCTTTCTGCGTACTTCTCAATGTCCTGGAACTGCAGGTGCTGAGATTAAAGGGGTAGACCACCTCCCCCAGCCTCAACATTATGTATTTGAAAAATAATTCATAGCTCTAATAGTTTTGAGATTTGAAACTAGAAATATGAAATACAAAGTGTTCTACTTTTATTTAGAGTTGATGAGATGCTGTTTTCTGTTTGCTTGCTTGTTTTTTTCTTTTCTACCTTTCTGAAGTTTTCTTGTATAACTAAGGGCTGAACTTACAGGGCTTTACACATGATGGGCAACTGCCACTCTCTCAGGCCCTGAAACTTGGATTAAGGAAAAATGAGCCATCCTTTGCATTGTTGCTGTTGCATGTTGACTTCTCTTAAACGGTTTAGTTTATGCCTTAGCTTTCTTGGACAGATTTGGGTCAAGAGGACCCCAGGGGATCTGGAAGTGGCATCATGTGACTGCAGGTATAGAAGTGAATTGTGTAGAGGTGTCTCTTGCCGTGCCCTTTCTGCTAGCCTGGTCCTGAGTCCATGCAGGTGTACTGCGCCATGACTTGCTCACTGAACCGGAAGTTAGGCTGGCACTGAACACAGGCCCCAGAGATCCTCCGGTTTGCATTCCCACAGGGGTTAGAGGCATGTGTCATGCTGGGCCTTTTATATAGCTGCTGGGACCTTGTGGCAGTGATCACAGAGCCATCTCTAGTCCTGAACTGAACATTCAGATATGCCCTTAGAACTTTTTGTTGAGAGTGAAGCATGGTGCTTTCATAAACAGGCAGGATTTTACATTTTGCTTGTTCATTTTATTTTTGCAAGCAGGAGGCGTCAAGCACGACTGCAGAAGGAGCTTGCAGAGGCAGCCAAGGAACCTCTGCCTGTTGAACAGTAAGTACAGAGAAATTAATCAAAACTATGCTCTTAATGATTTTTTTATGGTTTTATTTCTTTAAAAGCTTTTTAGAAAAGGTTACATTTTACTATGGGTGGGGTGGGGGAGATATTAGGGATTGGAGCTACAGCCATGGCCCAAAGCTAAAATAGTAAAGGCAGAAAATAAAAGCATATTACCACCACTGAAAAGGTAGCGTGCACATGACCCATTTCAGTTAATTTTACTGTGATGGCTTCTTGTTGCACTTAAAAATAATGTACTGAAAATGGTCTTTGACTGTATTTCAACTCAGTTACTTGGGATATAATTTTTTTTTTAAAGATTTATTTGCTTATTATATATAAGTACACTGTAGCTGTCTTCGGACACACCAGGAGAGGGCGTAAGATCTTATTACAGATGGTTGTGAGCCACCATGTGGTTACTGGGATTTGAACTCAGGACCTCTGAAAAAGCAGCCAGTGCTCTTAACCTCTGAGCCATCTCTCCAGCCCGGGGTGTAATTTTTCAAGTAATATGTGTTGACTTAGGACTATTGGATATATCACCAAATTACTTTCCAAGAAGTTTTTCTTGTTGACGGTAGTCAGCTGTTCATGACTAACTTCCTGCACATAGAGCCACAGACACTTGGATCATTGGCCTTTCTCTCATTAGACCTGTGGTCATGTTATCTGTGCTGTGGTTTCAGTCTCTACTCTCTTGGTCTGTCACCTTAGTGGAAGTGTGTCCAGTGTTTTAATGTAAGTGAGGTCAGCAATCTCTACAAATGAACTTGAACTGAAATTGAACCAGCTCTCCCTAGTCCACCTGCTGATCAAGAGGGAGAGTCATACTGGAAGGTCTCTTAAGTGATGGGGGTTTAGTAACAGTCCTTTGTGCTCTGACTCATAGTGGGTTTTCTGATGGAATGTGTTAGCTTTAGACCCACTGTTACTTAAGTGTGTGTATTGGCTCCTGGGGCTGAGAGATGCTCCGCAGTTTAAAGCACTTGATGCTCTTGTTGAGCACCTGGGTTCAGTTCCCAGCGCTCACATGGTGGCTCACAGCCATCTCTATATCCAGCTGCAGGATCCACTCTTCTCTTCTGACCTGTGCCGATTCCCAGCATCAAGTACACACGCATGCATGCAGGCTAAACATAAATAAACACACTTTTAAAAAATAAAATTTTTATTGCTTTCTTTTAAGTGGAGAGAAGTGGTTTAAACTCGAGCTGTCCACTCATTCACCCCTACCCTCTAGAAGAAATGAAAGTTCTGCTAATAAACCTTTGCTCTAAAAGGAGAGAGCATGAATGTGTGTGTCTCTTGACCTCATGGAGAAAACTGGTCTCGGTATATTTTTTTAAACCCACAAAGTAAATAAATAGGTCACCTAAAAATGAGATGTGGTTACTTTAAAAAAAGAAAATCAAACATCTAGTAAGCAGCTAACTAGATGGAAAGGACCCAGCAGCTTTCCCGGGGTCCCACATGGAAAGCTTGTGCTGAAATGCAAATCTGGGAGAGCTTGCTAGAGAGGTTTTTCTAATCGGTGTACTCCTCGGGAATATAACAGTGTAGGTCAGAGACGTATATGTTTTGGGGTGGAGGTGATGACTTGGCAGGACCTGGTGTTTTCTGGGGTGTGGGCCTTTAGAATCCTGAGACTCCATCAGAGCATCACTGTAGACTCTGCTCCTTTTCATCTTTCTCCTGTGACTCTTACTCACACTCTAGAGCTAGGAAATCCAGCCAAGTAGGAAATCAGGCACAGCCTTGTTCCCCTTATTCTTTTCTATACCCCAGCCAAGAGTGTGAGGCAGTTATGTGAAATCCTAGAGTAAATAAGGAAAAGTAAATTTACTTAGCCTTGGTGTAACAGGTTCTTAAGTATATATGCTCATAATACAGATAATTGTTGGAAGAAAAAAGTCTTGCTTTCAAATTCTTAAGACTCTAAACAGTAGGTGGTAAACTCTTAATTTCTTAAGCTATTTTTCCCATGAAGTTTGCAACACAACAGATCATTAATATCAGAATAATTACTTGCCTTCCCCACGATCAGGAAAGAATTGACCTACAGGAATGTGTAGGAAGAGGAATTCCAGAGGTACCTGGGATCCGCTGAGATAAACATCAAAAAGGAGCATGTTGAGACCAGATGATATCACAGGAAGTGTGCAGAGCCTCCAGCCATCAGAAGCACATGCATTTAGGTTTTGCTTATTCTTGGTTGGCATTGTTGGTTTTCAGTAGGTAAAACAGTTTCTCAAACATAGTGTAGTTCCCTTTTCTTTGACATCACTTTACAATGAAGTCTCTGGAGAGTCCATCACTAGAATGTGGCCTTTGCAAAGCCAGTACCAGGGACAATGACAGATTCTCTTTTATTTCTTTCTAGGGATGATGACATTGAAGTCATTGTGGATGAGACCTCAGATCACACAGAAGAGACCTCTCCTGTGCGAGCTATCAGCAGAGCAGCTACGTGAGTGGACCGGTTGGGTGGGGAAAAGGCGAGCACCAGCATCAGTGTGAC
Organism: Micromys minutus; assembly: GCF_963924665.1. Classification (NCBI taxonomy): domain Eukaryota; kingdom Metazoa; phylum Chordata; class Mammalia; order Rodentia; family Muridae; genus Micromys; species Micromys minutus. The sequence goes on from NC_137954.1 coordinate 36,165,153, forward strand.
TGTTCATTTGTGGACATGACATGAGAACCTAGTCATGTACCCAGAGTCCCCAAGCCCCGTTCTCCCCACAGAGAGGAGAGTGGGAGGGAGGAGAGTACGCACGGGTGGCCTGGCATTTCTAACACAAACAGGTACAACGGCCCTCTGAGAGATGGGTGAACTGCCAAACTTTATTATACACGATAACCATTCAGATATCCTAGGGCACAAGGATAGATATTGTAAGGTTTTTTTAAATAGAGCTGAAAAAAATGTGTTGGATTTACCATGAACATCCAGAAGTTTTTAGGTGAGTTAGATAGATTCCTCGTCATTTGCAGGGAGATCAGGTTAATCCTGGGGAGCCTTTGTTTCTTAAGACTATAGGCTGGGTTTTCTTTCTCCCTCCTTACTATTTCTTGGTGGTTCAAATGCTGTGTTGAGTTTGTCTTTGCTGGGATTTGGGAATGGAAAGTATATTCCCAGGTATTTATTTTTAGGGGCTGTTTTGATTTGGGGTGCAAATGTTTCTAAGGTTTAAACCTATCCTCCCCTCCTCTTTAGTAAGCGACTCTCGCAGCCTGCTGGAGGCCTTCTGGATTCTATCACTAATATCTTTGGGTAGGTTAGAAGACCTTCACCTTTCCTTTTTAAAATGTGTAAATATACCTAAGCGTATGTATGTGATGTATTATTTTTAATGTACACCAGAATTTCAGTGGTGCCAAGAACATGGATGCCTTAAATCAGCTTGTCATTTAGCTTCTTCCTCTTTTCTGCCACTTCCTTTCTGTTTTTCTTGCTGCGAGCTGATCTATGGCCTTTTCCTTTAGTCTGTCCGAATCTCCCCTTTTGGGACATCATTCTTCTGATGCTGCCAGGTGAAAATATTACCCTCTCTCAGCCCAGCATGTGAGTGTGGGTTATTGATAATCGTGCTGATCACGCTGTGCTGCCCGCAATCACTGATGTCCACATGCTAACCGGGATGCTTTGCATGCGCCTAGGAATGAATGCTGGAGCCCTTGAGCAGGGCAGTCAGGGTGAGCTGGGCAGTCATCATGCTCTTGATGCTCTTCTTAGCATGCATCTGACTTTGCCTTGACCACAGGTGTAAATGCTGAGGGTAGTTGTAAACAGGCATGGAAATCAGCGTAAAACTGTTTCAAAGTGCCAGAGTTCACATGTAAGCTAGCTAGTCTGTTAGGTTAAGGTTTTCCCACAGTTGACTGACAGGGCAAGCAGCTTTCATTCAAGACTGCTTCAGTGGTGGGTTTTGGAGCCCATGATTTAGCAAAAAAGGAGTAAGGTATGTGTGCTAACTCTTTGTTGTCATTTGAGTGCGATGGTAAGACTCCTGAATTTTGGAGGGTCAGAAGCACAGCAGCTATTCGCACAGGCACTCTGCTGAAACAAGGTCACCATTGAGGCCTTTCTGGCAGACAGGTGAATACTGATCCTGTGCGGTTTTGTATAATGTCTGTCTTTGTGTTATTCCTTAGGAGACGCTCTGTCTCTTCCATCCCAGTCCCCCAAGATATCGTGGACACTCATCCTGCTTCTGGTAAAGATGTGAGAGTCCCAACCACTGCCTCATATGTCTTTGTAAGTATGCTTTATACCCAGTCCCCTCTGAGCCTGGGCTGGAACTAACTGGTCCTTTGAGAGCTCCAACTAGGCTTCCCATTGCTGACGTGTTTAGACTTGTTGTTGGCTTTGTGGTCTGTAAGGAATTAAGGTATGTTGTGCTTAGTTTCAGCACAGAATTTGTTAGGGACATCCTCTGTCACAGGCAACTGGCTAAGAGGATTGGTGACTTGAGCAAGAGAAAACCAGGGTTGGAGAAGAAACTGTAATTTTGTAGTTGTTTTGACCAGTTAGCTGCAGTTTAAGGTGAAATTCCTGATGGAGGTTTATGTCTTTCAGAGGCACTAGAGAAATAGTTGATGTTAAAAGTGGGGAGCTAGAGAGAAGACTCTCATGGTTGAGAACTAGCTGCTCTTCCAGAAGACCTGAGTTTGATTTTCAACATCACATGGCAGCTTGTAAGTTCGGTTCCAGGAGATCCAACACTCTTCTGGCCCCATGAACACCAGGCATACACACGGTGCACAAACATTCAGGTATACAAAATACTCTTACATACACACATAAAATTTAAAAATGATGACGTCCACAAGAGTCAGGTTTCGGTTTCATAAATCAAACTGTATCAGGATGACTTCCAACCTCTAAGAGCCTGTGATTGGAACTAGGACACCACACTGCACAGGAAACATTAGCTGTAGTACCTGGGAATCTAAGTTGGGTTCTGGCAGTAACAGGTAACCTTAGTCCAGACGTAGGTCTAGCCCAGGAAAATGGTCTACCTTGCTCAAAGCCTTGAAAACACTGAGGAAGCAGAGCGGCATCGTGACTGGCAGTGCCTACAGTTGGTTAGGCGGGTTTAGGGAATCAAGGGGAGACATGCAGCTCGAGCCTGCTTTCAGTTAATGGAATGGCTCCTGGGTGGTGGAACTCACTGCGAGAGCTTCATTATTAGTCAGCCGTTGCAGTGAGCTGACTGAAGCTTGGGTGTTGAACGAGTCCTGCTTTGGAGGAGGAGTTGGATAGGGCAACAGCAGAGCCATACCTTACAGAGGTCAGTGATGATTGGTAAAAGGTCTGATTGCACTGAATGTCACAGCCCATTTCTTGCCCTCTACTCCCAGCAGCCCATTTTTTCCTAGCACATTGAAGTTATGTGCATGGGATAGAGGGGTAGCTGATAATTTAGGATTCTGCCAGTATGTGTTCCGAGAGTGAACGGTTCACAGCTGACTGCTATCCAACAGAACCCATGAAGCAGGAGTCTTGATGAGGGCGGATGGGTGTGACAGTGCATGATCTCAAGTTTTCAATCTGAGACCTCAGGACAGAACACTCTTACGAAGGAGAGCCGCACAAGGTAAAAGTCAGGTTGAACATGAGTGGGAAAGTGGACAGTCACATCACCAAAGTCTGTTAGTTAGGGAGATGGTGCCTCCCTGGGCTTCGGTAGACTTGGAACAAAACCTAGACATCAGCTTTGTAAGTAGTTCTATATCTACTGTTGTGTTGAGGGAGTATAGTGATACCATTTCTTCTCATTTATGTGGGTTGCTTTTACCTGGTCTCATTCAGAATGTGGGTGTTCATTCATGCTAATCTTAGAAATCCCCTGTGAAAGGACTGGGCACAGTGGCACTTGCTTTTAATCCCAGCACTCAGGAAGCAAGACGAGAATATGAGTTTAAGGTCAGCCTGACCCAGAAATCAATTTCCAACCTATCTTTTAAAGGGGGGAGGGGAGATTTCTGTATGAAGAACTTATAATTCTCCTAAAATAGCACTTTTATTGGATTTTTTTTTTTTCATTTTTAAAGCACAATGTGGGTCATAAAATTTTTTTTTCTGGTAAATAAGCAAAATGAAGCTACAGGAAGTTAAACACTTGTTGGACATCACACTTTCCAGAATGAGCTACAGAAACTCGGTATTAGAACTGGCCAAGAAAAAGTTTAGCTGGGGCTGCAGAGATGGCTTAGTGGGTAAGATTGCTTGTTGCAGTGTATGAGGACCTGTGTTCATAGTCTTAGAATTCATCTAGAAAGCTGAAAGGCTTTGTGTTTATAACCCAGCACAGAGGGGTAGAGAACAGAAAATTACAGGGTCTTGCCGATTACTAGCATAGCTTCAAGTTCATTGAGAAAACTTGCCTCAGGGCACTAAGGCAGAGTGAGAAACCTACAAAACACACACACACACACACACACACACACACACACACACACACACAAAAGCTTCCCTTAAGGTGTTGTGTGTTACCAGGTGCATAGATATTAGTGATACGTAATAAGAGTAAATCTAGTAAGTATTTGGCACAAAAGAAGCAATTCTGAGGCTACAGAGATGTCTCAGTCATTAAGTGTGCTTTGCTGTTCTTTTAAGAGGACCTGAATTTGGTTCCCAACTCTCACTTCAGATAGCTCACTCATAACCATCTATCACTCCACCTTCAAGGGATCAGATACCTTCTTCTGGCCCACACATGCAAAGGCAAACTTTAAGCAATATATTTTAATTTTGTGTGTGTGTGTGTGTTTTTTTTTTTTTTGTTTGTTTGTTTTTTTTTTTTTTTTTGGTGGGGGTATGCTATTGTGTTTCCTGTCTGGCCTTAAACTTTTGGCAATCTGTCTTTGCTTTCTAAGGGCTTGGGTTAGAGGGAAGTAAGGGTATGTCACCACACCTGGCTGATTTTAAATCACTTAAGTAAATACAAACCAAACATGGTAGCAGACCCCTGTAACCCAAGTACCTAGGAGACCAAGATCAGAGAATTGCCATTGTAGTTAAGGTTCACTACACAGCGAGATAATTCTGTATTCAAATGGATGAATTCATGCCATTGCAATTGTGGAAGAAAATAATGAAAGTAGAATCTTAGGAGACTTTGGGTTTAGAGTCCACTCAGAGATCGTAGTTGGATCCAGCTGTATTTGAGGTTTGGTGTTTGGCAGAGGGCTAAGCATATGAAGCGTGTGTCTTGGGCTCCTGGATGATGATAATTCAGCTTAAACAAGGTGCTGTCTTGCAGGATGCACATGACGGAGAGGTCAATGCAGTGCAGTTCAGCCCGGGCTCCCGGTTACTGGCCACTGGAGGCATGGACCGTAGGGTTAAACTTTGGGAAGCATTTGGAGGTAAGAGCTTTGGTATCCTTAGAAGAAAGCTCTGGTGACAGCTGAGTGACTTTTTGCTTTATTTTTCATTCATTTTACTTTATTTTTAATTATATTTTAGTTTGTTTAATGTATGAGTAGTGGAGTTGGGACTAGTTGAGATCACATGACTTGAAACTTATGCTTTTGTTCTTTGGGACAAAGTCTTACAGTAAGTGCAGCCTTGCTTGGAACTCATGGTTCTCCTGCTATGTCTTCCCCATGGCTGAGGTCAAAATTCTGTGCTCTTAACACTGAAGCCGTTTCTAGGCTCTAGAGCAAAGAGAAAGACACATGTTACTGTTTTTTGATATTTGAGCACAAGCTTTTGATCTTAATATATTGATTGTGGGTGAAGCATTGTACCTGTCTGCTCTTTGTTTGATTTGCAGGAAAGTGACTCAGTTAAACCTCTCAGTCTGTTGAAACCTGTGAGAATGTCATGCTTTGCTCAGAGACTTATGTTAGGACAGATGGAATGACTAAAGTGGTTAGAAGATAAAGTTCAACCATAAGGAAATAAATCTTGGCAGATGCACTTTATAAAAATTAATCATCTGTGGTGCTACTCAGCAGTAAAGCACTTGCTTAGCTGTTAACAGAATAGCAACATAGCTTTGGATTTTTGGGTCAGTATACACCTCTGGGGAGACGAGAAGGGTGATTGGAGGGTTGAAAGAGAAGTGCTGTTGTCGAGGGGCTGTTCACAGGGAGGGAAGTATTGACAGTTGGCTGTCTGGATTGATAGGATTATAGAGTCTAACAATTTTTCAGGCCATAATGAAATGAACATCACCAAAACAGGAATTATGAAAAGTTAGAGGTTATTTTCAAAATTTTTAGTTATCATCAATAGTGATGGAAGCCCAAACATTGATGTATCAAAATTCACTGAGAAGGAATGTGAAGCCCTGCATGAGTCCCAAAGGACAACTTGGAAACGTGTGGCCATGCCTGAATCTGTCTTGTCTGGCTCTGCAGTTGTTACAGGAACGCTGTTTGGTGTTAGGATTGACTTGCACTGCCCCTTTTAAACACAGTTACTAACTTTAACTTTGTTTCATGCAGATAAATGTGAATTCAAGGGCTCCCTGTCTGGCAGTAATGCAGGAATTACAAGCATTGAGTTTGATAGTGCTGTAAGTACCTAATGTCATGATTTTAGGTTGTTGGGGTTTGATTGGTTTTTTTTTGAGACAGCGTCTTTATATGGCCCTGGCTGCGCATCCCAAGTGTGCTCCACTCTGCCTGGCTAATTTTAGAGATTAAAAAAAAAAACAATAATTAAAAACAAAACAATAACAACAACAGAACCACAAGACTTCCATGTTCTTTGCAGTTTGAATCCAGTTCCTAGGAGTCAGGGTGGTGTCTTCTCTTAAGAAATTTCCCTTTAAAAGAGCTAGGCCAGCAAGATGGCTCAGCAAGTACAGGCACTGGCTGCTAAGCCTGACAAACCTGTGTTAGACCCCTGGGACCCACATGGTGGAAAGAGAGAACTAACTCTTAAACGTTGTCTACACACGCACGTGCACACACACAAGATACATTTTAAAGAGAATGCCAAGAAAACATTGAACTGCAGATTGTGGTATTAAGGTAATACACTTCTTGAATTAGCTTAGGGAACAGAGTAAACCATTTGAGGCAAAACTCAAAGTCGTATGCAAAGGGTGGGCATTACAGGCAGAGAGAAGAGCTGGAGCAGGGTAGGTCTAGAAGCTGCTGAGTAATGGTAGCATCTCTATTGCTCAAGAGTACTACTGATTTGATGGTACCTTTTCTTTGGTTTCTGATAGCCCCTGTGTCCTGCTTGTGTTCTGTTGCCCTCCTTGGAAAGGTACCATCCACATCTGCTTCTCATGGAGCTGAAAACCTTACCTGAAAGGATGGGCACTGGCTAGGTGATAGTCATCATGCTTCAAGCACTGGTGCCTGGGTATCAGGGAAACATAAGGAATTAAGACTGGTTAGTTGGAAGTATGTGGTATCAGAAGGTTCATACACTCATAAAGCCATTCCATAATTCTGGGGATCAAACCCAGGTACTTGGACATGCTACACAAGTGCCTTACCATTCAGCTACCTCGGTTCCTGAGAGTTTTAAAAAAGATCCAGAATAAAGTGGTCTGAAATGGCTCCTGAACTCCCAGGAGGATTAAGTAGTGGGGCTCCAGAGGAAGGAACAGAGGACGTTGGGCAGCCTCAAAGATAAGTAGGAGACGAGTTAGAAGAGTGGGAGCCTCCAGGCTCTCTGGTTTGCTCATCAGTATTATCAGGAATTTCTGCCTATTGTTAAGGGGACAATGGTGAAGGGAAAGGTGAGTGGTGAGGGCGAGCTCTGATGAGTTTTAGGTATCTACTGCACTCCTGTAAGGTCAGGTGAATCCAGAAGGAAGAACTCAGCTTCAAACACTGGGTAGGAGTACTTTTCAGCACATTGGCAATAAGCTACATGTTGTGTCTAGCTTAGCGGGAGAGTTGAAAGCATCTTCTTGGACCTGATAACTGGAAATTTGTACTTTGTGAACTGAATTTTGCTAAATGTTTTTTCTTTTTATTCTCGTAGGGAGCTTACCTATTAGCAGCTTCAAATGATTTTGCAAGCCGAATCTGGACTGTAGATGATTATCGATTACGGGTAAGACACAGTTAAAAAGGCTAGCATGGTACTCTAATTGCATGTGGCAATCAGTATGCAGTTGTTTAATTAGAGATTTGTGTATTTCTCTATAGAAATTATATTTAATTCATGTTTTTCTGAGAAAATCTGTTTTTTCTTTGCACTCTTAATTTGCCAAAAATACATTGTTTCAACATATTTTCCATGATTGTCTCAGGGCTCTTTGAGTCCTTAAGAACCAGTTATGCTTAATAATCTGTTTTAGCTTAACTTTTCAATTCAGACACCATCATATGATTTGTGGCTCTTAAAGCCGTAAGCCCTAAAAGTTCCCTCATAGTTGGGCATTAGGAATAGAAATGCATGGGTTGTGTATGCGCTCAGCTAGGAAAGCTGGAAACCAGAGACGGTGCAGGGGAAGCAGAGCGGCATCAGCTGTTGAGGAAATCTGAGCCCAGCTTGGTATCCAGAAGAAGGATCAGAACTTGGTTTTAAGAGTTACGTATCTGGTGGAAAGAGGTTTTCACAGAATCCTGAAAACTAAATCTTGGTGGGACATTTTAAGTTTGACACAAGGTGCTTTGGTGTGTGCCCCACAGAGATGGCATGACGTTAAAGTGAGTGTGTGCACTCTGCAGAGGGAGCCGGGGCCTTAGGTCCTTACCGCTGGGTTTGGTGCTCTGATTGAACGCTACAGAGATGAAGCATGAGACTTTCAGAAGCATATTAACTTACCACTTCAGCTTCTCATTTTCCTGGAGGTAATTGTATTTACCTGTGAGGCATGGTTCTCACTTGGAAGAAGACTCGATTCTAAACATACAAAAACAGGAGCCGAGAGAAAAATGGCGGTATATACTGTGAATGGTGAAAAGTCAGCCTGTGGTTTCTAAAGGAAAGACTTCAGCAGGGGGCTACTGCAGCTTATGTCTGAACACACCACAGTTTTGGTTCCTTGGTTTTGCATTTTAAACATGGAGAAGGTGCCTGGCCAGTGCTGTGGGCTGCATAGTAATCCACCCTGTGGTCAGCTGTGGTGTTTAACCATTCTTCTGGTTTGTTTTTGGTAAGATTTATTTTTTATTTTTAATTGTATGCATATGTCTGTGCATGAGTATATGCACATGCGTACGGATACTGTGAGGCCTGGAGGTATCACAGTACACCAAGGGCACGTCCACATGCACACACCTTTTTTATTTTTTTTTTTTGAGTCAGAGACTTCCTGTTTTATCCTGGCTGGCATGGAATTCATATGAGCCAGGTTGGCCTCTACTTTGCAGGAGTCCTCCTGCCTCTTGTACCTTGGTGTTATGATATGACATCATGCCAAGCTCTGTTCATCTTTTATTGGACATTTAAGATTGAGTGAATACTTCAAGGAGAGTTAGTTTGCTTAAAGAGAATTCATTTTTTTGTGTTGGACATGGTATTGAGCTATAACTGTTTTATGTATCTGTTTTAATTTTCCTGGAACTCAGATGAGGGAGGTAGATAGGACAGGGTCAGACAGGGAGTGAGGAATATGTTTCAAGAAGCTGAAATTCGAAGGTAGTATTTAAATTAAATGCTAAAAGTAAACTTCAAAAACATCTAATGGGTTGGGTGTGGTGGCTCTTGTCTGTAATCTCAGCATTTGGGAGGCTGAGGCAGGAGGATTGCACTTGAAGAGGTCAGAACAACTTGCAGGAGTTTTGTTTTCTCTTCCACTACATCAGTTCCAGGGATCAAACTCAGGTTGTCGGGCTTGGCGGGGAGGGCCCACTGAGCCATCTTTGTGGCTCAGGTCTGCTTCTCAGTTTAGCCTTCAGGATGTGGATGCAAGAGCTTGAATCCTTAGACCCTAGGAACTTGTAAAGGCATTCTTGCCTCTTAAAGGGGAAATTACATACACCTGTAATCTAGCACTTAGGACACAGAAGCTGGAATATCTTAAATATCTGTGTTTAAGGACAGCTTGACCTACTCAGTGAGCGACAGGACTAAATATAGAGAGAGGTGCTGTCTCAAAAAAAGAAAAAGAGAAAAAAAAATGATTTTCATTTACTCATGTGAGGGAGGGAGGTGTGTGTGCCATGGCACTTGTGTGGAGGTGGCACAGCTTGGAGGAGTAGGTCCTCTCCATGTGGATCCTCACTGAGCCTTCTCACTAGGGCATTCTGTTCTTAATCAGAAACAAAACATTGCTGAACCCTTACAAAAATAATTCTAGTCAGGGGTGGTATACATTCCTTTAGCCCAGTCTGATCCCAGTGAGATCTAGGACAGCCAAGGTTACATGGTGAGACCCTCCCTGTCTTTAATTTAAAAGAAAAAAGTTACTCCTAGGGACCCAAAGGTGACTGAACAAATAACTGCTTGCTGTATAAGCCAGATGGTTTGAGATTGATCCCTGGACACCATGTAAATGAAGGGGAGGCGTCTCCACTGGGCATACACACAATAATTAATAATAGCAGTGGTAGTTGTTGTACATAAAAATCGAAGAGCTAAAGAGTTCAATGAAAAACTGGTCTTGTGACTGACTAGAGTCTTGTTTACAACTACCACAGCATCAGCTTTGGGTGACCCAGCATCTCTCAGGGCCCTGGCAACTACAGTGGTGTGCACAAGTGAGCCTTTAAAAATATGTAAAGATAAAAGCTAGGCATGTTAGTACATGCCTTTAATCCTAGCCCTCAGAAGGCAGCTGCCTCCTTCCACATAGTGAGATCTTTCCTCAAAAAGAAAAGAGGAAGGAAGGAAGGAAGGAAAGAAGGAAAACTTATCTTGGAAAGAGGTCAATGATGAATAGTAAAAGGTCTGACTTCCGAGGTCGCCTCCCAGCAGCTTACATCCCCAGCTGCTTATCTCTCCCATCATGCTCTAGTGGTGCTGTCATGGGCAAAACCAGCTGACATGCAGTGATGTCTCCACTCTGTCTTCCCTAACAAGCCCAGAGAAGACACTGGAAGGCATCCGACAGCTCAGTCATAAGGGATTTGATTGTTGGGAGTGCTGGCGTCCTTGGTTATGATCTGACGTTTTAAGCTGAGACCTCTTATTTTAAACATCCCATAGCCTCTAATTGTGTGTATGGAATTCTGATGTTTCCTTTAGTAAATTATGCCTGCAATGACCCTGTCTACTCTCACTTTAAGTATAGACTGACTTTCAGTGACCATGATAAAATAAAGTCCTGTCTTTGTTACTTTGAGTTAGACTTAGTGTGGTGCACCTGTTGATCCCAGCACTGGAGAGGTGAAGGCAAGAGCTTTCAAAAACAGCCCCAGCCCCTTCTTGCTCCCTCTTTTCTTTTCTCTCTCTCTCTCTCTCTCTCTCTCTCTCTCTCTCTTTCAAGGAATTTATGGAATTTGGTGCTGTTTTTAAGGTTGGTTTTGTATTTCTCTTTAATAGGAGTCCCCTGACCCCCTATAGTGCTGGGACCTAGAGCCTCATATGTGCTAGACAGTGCGCCACCACTGAGCTATATCCCAGAGTCTTACTGTATTGCCCAGGCTGGTTTTGAGTTTACAGATTCCAGGAATCCAAGTACTGGGATTATGTATGCAATGCCTGCCTTTATTGTGGTCTTGTGACATCTAGCTTCTGTCACTGTTGTGAGAGACCTAAGTAAGATAGGACAAAGCAGCTCAGCTCAGGTTGCAGAAGCTTGGCTTTGGCCTGTGATGGCACAGTGCACCATGTATCTGAGGAACCTGTCTGCCTTGTGGTGAAAGTCAAAGAACAAAACAGGAAGGGTCCAGGCCCCTATTTTGGGGTTGGGAGGTATAAACTCAATGTGTTATCTTCTTCCCACTGGGCCACAAACTATAGAGGCTAAGCCTCAACATAGCAATCCTTGGGTGCCATTCACGATCAAGTTAAAGCAATGCCTCATCTCTTGGCAGCACCCAGAAATAGCTTCTAGAAGATTCTGAAGCTCCTCTTCGGGTCAGAAATGTGGCTGCATAGTTGAAGCACGTGGCTTCTTTGAGGCTGAGTCGGTGAAGGTGTGCTCCATGTACCATACTTCTTTCCTCGCCTTCTGATTTCTTTGGAGATATGTGAAGATTTGGGGGCCTTCTGAGACTGTCTCTGGAGCTCCTCTGTGAAGGCAGTTTGTTATCCCAAGTCTCACCCTGGCTGTGTCCTCTCTTGTAGCACACACTCACAGGCCACAGTGGGAAAGTCCTGTCTGCCAAGTTCCTGCTGGACAACGCACGGATAGTCTCAGGAAGTCACGACCGGACCCTCAAACTCTGGGATCTGCGCAGCAAAGTCTGTGAGGAAATGCAGTCTCTCTGTGTGATTTTATAGATATTAGCGGTGGAGGGATGTTCTAATAACAGTCTCAACCCCGGCTCATTTTGGTCTGAGGGTCACTAGGGTAGTGAGGGTTGTTCTCTGCTTGAGGCCTTATTTCATTTTGTGGTTTTGGGAGCTTGGTAGTCAAGAGCATAGTAGCCATGTTGTTTATGTACCGGCCACGTGGTTGCCTTTGATTGATGGTGTTTGGTTTTCTTTCAGGTATAAAAACAGTGTTTGCAGGATCCAGCTGCAATGACATTGTTTGCACCGAGCAATGTGTGATGAGTGGACATTTTGACAAGAAAATTCGTTTCTGGGATATCCGGTATGATGCCTTAGAAGAGCTTGGAGGGAGGCTGATGAGAGAACATATAAAGAGCTATGAGCGTGCTTTGTGTGGGGCTGTGTTCTCATGCTCAGAGACTGGCAGAACTCCAGGACAGCTGGGTCTGGCTGTGCTCTTCTTTATACAAAGTAGTCTTCTGGGTCCAGCCATCATTTACTGTGTACCAGATGCTCTTCCAACTGTAAGATGAGCAGAGATGAGAAGATACTCATTCCTTCCTATCTTTAGGCAAATTAACTAGGAAACAAGGAAGACTGAGTACAGGCAGTGGACACTGGAGTGTTCCTGTAGTGGAGAGAAGCCAATGGACTTTATATTACAGAAAGTTACTGAAAGACAGACCCACCCAGAACAGCTGGGTGCAGCTGTCAATAAGTGGGGTGCTTGTGCCAGTGAGATGGGGTGAGTAGGAATTAGATGTCCACCTGCTTTACAAGCCCATTGGGATGCTTTGATGTTTGATCCGTGTGTGGTAAGAAAAGAAAGTGATGGATGACTTTGTGGTCTGCTCAGTGATTTTTGTCCTGCCACAGAGAACAGGCACACTGAAAGCAAAGTATTGATGAGGACCTGAGTCCATGGCAGAAGGGCACATAGACAGGGACATGCCAAGAGATTGCTGTTGCTGGCAAGGTTGGGAGGAGAAGAGCTCTCAGGACCAAAAGAGGTCCAGTGAAACAAAGCCCTGAGCTGCTAGCTGAGGAGGAGCACAGAGGTGGTGGTAACTAGATTGAATACAGAGGCCATAGTCCGTGTAGCAGCTCATGAAGTGTGGAGATGAGGATAAAAATGTTTAGCTTGGGGCTGAAGAGATGGCTCAGTGTTAAGAGCACTGACTGCTCTTCCAGAGGTCCTGAGTTCAATTCCCAGTAACCACATGGTGGCTCACAACCATCTGTAATGGGATCTAATACCCTCTTCTGGTGTGTCTAAGGACAGCTACAGTGTACTCATTTACCTAAAATAAAAATAAATAATTCTTTTTAAAAAAAAAAAAAAAGAAAGAAAAAGGAATGTGTGGCTCTGGATGCATGTTGAGTGCAGAGTGGTACCCAGAGGACTCCCATGAAGCTTACTCCTCTATTTTTAATCTCTTTTTTCCTCTGAACTTGAAGTTTGAACTTAAAACATGGAAGTTTAGAAATTCACTGGATGTTACAAGTCTCCTAGCCAGTCCCTTAACTTGAAAATTAGATGGCCACATACCAAAGATTTGGAGTAGGAGTTGAGTCTGAGGCTATGTATACAATAGAAAGATAAACTCTTGCTCAGTTAAGACAGCAAATAAATTTATTAAAAATCTCTAGTAAAACCATTGTTGAGTGTCACTGTTCCCATCTACTGTAGGCCTATAGCTGACCTCTGTGGGCTTAAGCATGTAAGAGTTGGAGAGGGTGCACAGTGACAACTGTGCTGTGGTATCATTCAGTCCCATGTCTGAAGCGGCCTCAGTCAAGCTTCCTGATCATGACAGGGCCTGTGGGCTCCCTAGACACACCACAGCAGCTTCTGTGCCAACCCTGTGTTGTAAAAGCTAAAGGTAACACCATTGAAATTGAATGATCTAAGGCTGGAGAATACATGCTTACCATGCACATGAGACCTCAGAGTCAGTCCACAGAATCCACAAAAGAAAGTTAAGAAAAAGCCAAACCAGCTGTGTAATTAATTGCTCTTGTTTATCAGGAGTTCTAGTTGGTAATAGTCCTATTCTAAAAATGGGCAAAAAAATCCCTAACCATTTCAACCACCCTTAATAACTCAGATCTAACTGCGTGACAGCATTTTCTGCTCAGTGACATTGCATCTTGTCAGGTTGGAGGTGGCCCACTTGCACTAGGTTTCAGGCTGATCTCTCCCTTAGATCAGAGAGTGTGGTCCGAGAGATGGAACTGTTAGGGAAGATCACTGCTCTGGACTTAAACCCTGAGAGAACTGAGCTCCTGAGCTGCTCTCGTGATGACCTGCTAAAAGTCATTGACCTCCGGACAAATACTGTCAAGCAGACATTCAGGTACTGGGTCCTGGGCCTGCCCTTGCCTACTTCTGTCCTGCTGGGTGAGTGTACTGTAGGTGGCAGCTAATCTGTCTGCTTTTTGTTTCAGTGCGCCTGGATTCAAATGTGGCTCTGACTGGACCCGAGTTGTCTTCAGGTTAGTAGCTATGTCCTACCCAGTGCTTGGTTTAAGTCAGAAGTTGACTCTGGACACTTCTTCTTAGGGAGGTAAAACATGATCTTTCTGCTACCTCTGGAGCTTGCAGGAGTGACAGTGGTCCTGCTGGAATCTTTTTGGTTTTTTAAATGGTGTTCCTTTTTAATTGTGAGCATGGTTGGCTGATGCTTGGTTCTGAGTGAGTTACCACATTCTCCTTTTCACCCACTCACTTGCCAAGACTTGTCACTGTCACTGAAAAGGCTTGGCATCCCTGGGATGGAACGGTACAGTCTGTTTGGAGGTGACCCTGGAAGGTAAAACAGTGCCATACGTACTCAGGTGTATTCTGGGATTGGCTGTCATGGTAGGGAAAGTGTCTGTGTGTGCATGTGGCCACCTGAGCTTATGTGTACATGCAGGGGCAAGAGAAGGACATCAGATGTTTTGCTCCACCACTCCACCCTATTCCCTTGAGACAAGTCTTTTCACTGAATCTAGAACTAGGCTGACAGCCTGCAGCCATGTCTCTTTCCACAGCAGGCCTACATTATAGATGCTTCTACGCACATGCATAGTTTTTTAACATTGGTTTTGGAGATTAGAGCGTGGATCCTCATGCTGCAGAAAACAGTCTTGACACATGAGGCCATCTCCCCAGCCTGTGTCCCAACATCTTATGGTTTCCCCTGCCTACTCTTGCTGAACCAGACAACAAACCTGTTTATGGGCAGAAACTTTGAACTTTTCAGAGATTGGCTTTGGGCTCCCCTGTGTGTGCTTGAGACTGTTAAGTGGGGACATGAGGCTTCAAGAAGCAGCACGGCACTGCTCTTTAGTAACCAGGTGGCTGAAAGAACAAGGCTGATCACAACTAGCATGACAGGCTTGGTCATGTGAGGTCAAGGGTCTATAGCTTTTGCCCTCTTACTGTCTCCTCCAGCCCTGATGGCAATTATGTGGCAGCAGGCTCAGCGGAGGGTTCTCTTTATGTCTGGAGTGTGCTCACGGGGAAAGTGGAGAAGGTTCTTTCGAAACAGCACAGGTAAGATGAGCCCCACCAGTGCATGTACTCAGGCCTATATCTAAAGCAGAACCTAGGATTTCATCCCAGGGCTTATGCTGTCTTTGGTTGGGTGGGAACCTTAGAGTGCTCCTGGAGAGCAGTCCCCTCCCTATTTCCAGGGCTGATTGACCAAGGTTAGTGAGGCCAAGGCTTCACAACTCAGCTGTATATATAGCAGACCACAGTGACTGAGATACCACAAGTAGAACCACTGGGAAAAGCCTCAGGGCAGCTCCTTCCTCATCCTTCTTTCCTCTCCTACTCCATCCTCCATCCCTCTTCCCTTTTGTCCTTGACTCCTGTGTTTGTCAGTAATCCCACGTGTTCATACCTTCCTTACCGACCCGTCCACCAGCTAGGACAGGCAGCTCTTGGGCTTATTGTTACCAGTTCTGTGCCCAAAACACAGGCCCTGGCTTCCTGTAGGTCGGCACGCTCTGCTCACTACCTTGCA
Organism: Micromys minutus; assembly: GCF_963924665.1. Classification (NCBI taxonomy): domain Eukaryota; kingdom Metazoa; phylum Chordata; class Mammalia; order Rodentia; family Muridae; genus Micromys; species Micromys minutus. The sequence goes on from NC_137954.1 coordinate 36,180,803, forward strand.
GTTGTGCTACCTTACGGAGCTGAGTGTTCCCTCTTCCTGCTTTTCTAAGGACTACTCTAGGGGTGAGCCACATAAGGCCTGGTTGCTAAAGGAGACAGCATCTCCTATCTAGTTCAGGGCTGCTATAGGAACAGTGAAGCTTTCTCAGCATAAGGCCCTGCTGTGGGTGGATGGGCCTGTATTTTGCACATGCCTGGGCCTGGTGCCTTGCTGACTGAAGTCTCTTCTGATTGGTCCTTAAGCTCTTCTATCAATGCGGTGGCATGGGCCCCCTCGGGCTTACATGTTGTCAGTGTGGACAAAGGAAGCAGAGCTGTGCTGTGGGCACAGCCTTGATGCCACACCCTGAGGAGTAGCATGGGACCCCACAGTCCATCTTGGAGAGTGATGTGTCCTCCCAGAGAAGAGCTGAAGCCATGCGGCACCCACCATACCTTTCCTAAGAACTTTGACTTCGGTCTCTAATGGCTGAGAAGAACCAACACTGAACCAAACTGACTCTGCAAGTCCCTAGCAGAGGCTTGGATTCTTGTCTGCATTTGGGTGGGAAACACTACTAACTCTGACCTTCCATACCTCATGGGGAGCACAGGGTCCCTGCTGGGTCTCCCCACTGGACACAGTGCCAAGGACAACCCCATACACCAGGTATTGGGTCCCCTGTGCTTTTTCCGTCTTTCCAAAGTTTGTTGTAGCCTGATGCACACCCCTTATCTGTGGGATCACTTACCCAGGGGGCTTACTGTAGGCATTGGGCTAGTGGAAACCAAATCAGGGCCTGTCCTCCTGTGACAAAGGATGGGTGGAACTGTTTTCAGGGCTGGTGATGTGGCTGGTCTCACTGCTGAAACCTGCATCTTGAGCTGGCCATCAAAACTCCGAGCTCCCTTCCTGCCAACACTTCCACATTGCTTTGTGTGTGCAAGGAAAGGACTGTGCCAACCTTTCCTGTCTGGTAGACTTTGCAGCAGAGATGAGGAACATCTTTGCTCTGCTTCGCTGCAAGTGCACAACAGGTGGCTGAGAGCTGATGGTGGCGAGTCCAACCACTGCCTGTGCATACAGTGCAGTGTTTGGTAAGAAGTCTACCTAAGAGCTGGTTATGATGAAGGCTGGGAAAGCATTCTCTGTCCTGCTCGCCCATGTACATGGTCTGAGCGTGGTGTCTGGGTGTCTGAAGCACCACATTTGTCACATTTACTTTGCACTTTATTTTTTGCTTCCACACTGTTCTCTGGACAGTAGGGACAGACATGAGTGCTAGAGCCAGGGAAGAGGAAGAGCTGTCCTTCCCTGCTGGCCAGGGCACATCTTTTATTTATTTAATTATGTGTCCCAACAGAACTTGATTGTAAATAAAGAAGAAATTCTGTTATATACTTTTCAAACTCCTTGCGTCTTGATTGTCTTTTGTGTTACATCCTTAAATAAGGGAGAAGAGAACTGATTTTTCTGATACTTACTGCTTTTGGAGATAAGGTCTTGCTTTATGAATAGCTTAGACCAGCTTAAACTCAATTCTGTTGCTACCAAATGGATGGGATTACAAGGGTTCACAACCTTGCCTGGAAGGTGTTTCGTGTTCCTAGATAATAGAGAGTATCTACTTCCTGGTGTTTTGGGCCATTTTCAGCATGTCACCTGTCCCCATAATTATTACTCTCTATTAGCACTGTTCCTGTGTCTTACACAAGTCTGAACGCTAGGAAAAGTGTCTCCAGATTCCTTCCACACCCTCACCCACACCTGGATGTTACTGTGGACTAATAGCCTGTTCCAGCTGAAGAGGTGTAAGTTGCTGAAGGTTTAAGTTGGAGCGCAGAAACTGCTTGGCTGTTCACCAGTCTTAGGAAACTCTCAGCCAGCCATCAGCTATCCTTGTAAGGAAGGAGGGGGAACATCAGGTGAGATCCCTGTCCATTCAGGTTACTGGTCCTGAAGCAGGGCTGCTCTTAGTTCATCCCCTAACTGCCAGCACTGAGCATGTGTGTGTTCACCCCAGTCTGCACCTTCCTTCCGGCAGGTGGAGCTCTCACGTCACTCTGGGTGTGCTGTGGGTTTCTCAGGTTATCTTATATGTAGCCACCAGGGACTGACTCCCTCCTCATAACTTAACTGTTCAGTCTGCATTTTACTTGAATGTAACAAAGGTTATTTTTAATTAACAGCTTCATGTTCACTAGGTCATTTCCCAGTGCAGGATTATAATTCAGGTTAGAGGTTTGATTTCTAAGGTACCTTCTGTGGGTACATTGCCCACCCCCTACACAAATAGGGTCTCATTATGAAGCCTTAACTGGCCTTGTAACTCAGATTTCCTGCCTCTGGAGTGCTGGGACTAAAGGGGCACATCATGCCTGACCCTTGTGCACTGCTTTTTATTCAATATCCTAGGCACTGGGCACAGGGAATTTTGTGGTCATTGCAGTAAATGTATGAATGGAGGGCAGGGGCAGCCCAGTTCCCAAAGATAGTTTGGCTGGGAAACAAGGTTGCCATGAGTCAAGGCATACAGAACACCCCATCATGTCTGTTTCCCTAACTGGAGTTTTGTGAAGCTGACATTTTGAAGCATGGAGTTTACACTCCACCTGTGTGGAATACACTTAAGGTGAGTAGCAGTGGTGTGCGACATTGTACTTCTGAACCTTGTTTATATGGAAAACATCATTTTCATTTCTGTAAGATAACCCAAGTAGTAATACTTGGGTCTTAGTTCTCAAATTAGGTCATCTATATTTTATTTTTAAAATGGGAGGACGTTTCCCAGCACAGTTCTAACAAGCTTCATGACCTCAGATGGGCACATTTATGCTAACTCTGCCACTCCGGGTCCATGTTGAGGGGCGGGGGAGCAGAGTGAGTCAGCCATGACGTTATCTATATCCTATCCCAGTGAGTGTCACACGGTACATCTCAACTTTCATTCGTCAGCTTAAATCTCCAGCGAAATGAAGGATCCCTGAACTTGAATGGGTTGCTGTATATGCCTGTGTGTGGAGAGATCACACTGCTCCATTCTTGGCTCCCTCACCTGAGCAGACGATACTCTGATCTCAGCTCTGGCTTTCATCGAATTCTTTGATGGTGACTGTCAGTTCCTCTAAGTCACTGCTGAGCTGTTCATTACAGATGCTTTTCCAGTTTATTGCTTGGTGTGCCCATGCCCTGGCACCCCTACCCCACCGGCATCCTTGGATGCTTGTTTGAAGATCAGTTTGATTTGATCCAGATCTATTTAGCTTGTGCTACATAAGTAACTACCTTAAAATACAATGGCTTAATGCAGCCACTATGAAAATCAGTATAGAGGCTTCTTATAAATCTAAGATTATGAGAATGAGTCTATCAAGTGACCCAGCCAGAAGACCCCTGGTAACTGCAGAGATACTTGCACATTCATGTTTATCACCATTCTTCACGTTATCGAAGACGCTGAATCAGCCCTAGATGTCCATCAAGACAGGAACATGATGAAAATGCGGTATGTACTTACATATACAGTGGGATATTTTTTGAACCATAAACATAAACTTTGCAGGAGAAATGGATAGAGTTGGAAGACAAGGTAACCCAGGATAGAAAGCAGATCTGAGTTTCTAATAAGCAGGTGTATGTCAGTGGAAGTAAGTGTGGGTGAGAAGTCAGTAAATTAGAAAGGGAAGCTAGAGTGGACTGGGGTGTTCAAAGGAATGGATGGGGAAGACAATAGAACACATGGGGGCTAAAGTAGAAAGTCAACTACTAGAGATGGAAGGAAAGCAGCCAAAATAAAATGCTTAAGATGAAGGAAGTAACCTGTAAGCTAATTTTAAAACATGGTAAAATTACATCCCCTTACTATTGCCTGTAGGACATCTGTGCCATGTGTGTGGAGGTCAGAGAAAAACTTGTAGGAATTGGTTCTACCACATGGGTCCTGGGATCAGTCAGGCCATAAGTCTGATAGGAAGCAAGCTTACCCACTGAGTCATCTTGTTTACCTAAAATTTTAAAACAGTTATTGAATCATGGGGATAAGTGCTTAGAAAGCACCCTCCAAGTCCTCAATTGGTTTGTTGATATGAGGTCATCTGAGGGATGGGATAATAAGAAAGCATCAGTGTGTGAGCATTTGTCACCACTTGAGTTGCCTGTTAACATCATGTTGACTGTAGCAGGTTGCGTGGGCAGGATTGGTACTCTAAATCCAGCCCTGGAAAAATGAGTTCTGGGAGAGAAGAGAATCACGCTGCCATCTTGGAGAGCCCATTAACATCTGCTCTCCCATTACTTCCAGAATAGTATCATTTGCTGATGTTTCAATGCCCTGGGCAGAATTTGATTGGGTTTCCTTTGCAAACTCAAGAATCTATCTCAAGGACAGACATCAGCCTTGTGCCTTACAGTGTGCTGGGCTTCCACAAGTTTGCTCTTATTCCAGAACACAGCTAGGCAGGGAAAGCAGGAGAATTTGTCTTTGGGCTTTCTTTTTACTTTAAAGATAGCTAGATAAACAGGACAGTGGGGAGGCTTGTGATTCTCACATGATGGGTTTTTAGGTGGAGAGCCAGAAGGCCTGATACTTGCAGGAGAATACAGAATGGTTTTGAGAGACCGAGGCAGGAGCCACACTTCGTACCTAGTGCACTACAGAGTGGAGACTTATTAGCGGTTTGGTCTTTGAAACAGTACGTTATTTATCTCAGATTAGCCTCAAATTTACTGAGCATGAGCTTGAACTTCTGATTCTCCTGCCTCTTCAACCTGAGTGCTGGGCTTATAGGCTTGTGCTACCAAACCCTACTTCTGCAATGCCGGGGGTTGAGTTCAGAGTTTCGTAGGCAGTTTACTGGCCTGTCATTTCCATCCCATGTTATGTGTGTTCGCTCATTTATGGGGGCATTGTTCGCTGTGGTGCATTTGTAGAGCTCAGAGGGCAAACAGTGGGAGTTTCTCCCACTGTGTAAGCTCCACGAATCAGACTTGAGTTGTCAGTATTGATAGTGAGCACGTTTACTTCCCCAGGCATTTCCCTGGCCCTCGCGTACTAATTTAAAGTGAATGGTTGGTTGTATTTTGTAGATTTTCGATGTATAGCCGCCAGCTCCTAACACTAACCAACAAAGACGTTGGTTGTCTTTCAAGTTAAGATCAATAAGCAGCAGATGGATCCAAAGAGAAGTGGAGACCGTACAGAAAGCCACACCAGTCAGAATGCAGAGCTCTGGACCCTGTACCTTAAAGCAGGGGGAGCATTGCCGGAGACACAAAGACTAAGAACCAGAGGAGTTTGCTGTGAGACTGTTTCCTACACCTGCAAAGTCTCAGCAATTTGATCACCCAAATGTGAGCTGAACGAGAGGGAAGACACCACCAGACACACCAAGTATCAGGGCCTCATGAGGCCTCAACCCTACATAACTAGAGGCAACAGAAAATCTGGGAGTGGAAGAGGGGTCCTTCCCAGGGACCAACATCAGCTGGTTGTTTAGTGCCAAATGGTCAGCCCTGGAAACATGCATACAGGTAACATATGGACTCAACATGTTATATTTAGGAATACACACACACACACACACACACACATGTAATAACAATTCATGGATCAAAGAGGCCATGAATTTGAGGGAGAGCAGGGAAGGGTTCATGGCGTGTTTTGAGGGAGGAAACGGAAGGGATAAATTTTATATCAAAAATAAAAAGTATTTTTTAAAAAACAATAAAAAGGAAGTTACTGGAGCTGGTGAGGTGACTCAGAAGGTAAAGATGCTTGCACTCAAGCCTGACAACCTGAGTTCTGTCCCCAGAACCCTCATAGTAAAAGACAACCAACTCCTGTAGCTTATCCCTGCACCTACACATGCATGTTGCGGCGCAAGTGCCCGCACATGGGCACACACTAGATAAATGCAACTTTCAAATATTTTAAAGCATATTCACATAAGTTTGCACAGATGTCAGGTTCACAGATGCTGGAATCCACCCAGGAGTAGGCGAAGGACACTGAGTTCTTTAGAAGTGCATTCATTGTTATGGAGACCGCATTGGCATTGGGGTGCAGTGGGTAATACAGAGCCTCAAGAAGCACCCAGGCATGTAGCTGCCATCAGTGAAAGAGGGAAAGAGAAAGTCAGATGAGTCCCTTCTGTCTCTAACCCTAAAGTAAACATTTTTTTTCAAGGAACTTGTCTACACATTCCATGGGTTTCTTCGCCCCCAGAAAATGGTCAGGCTTATGTTGCCTTGCACAAATGGAGAAAAGGAAATAACTCTGAAGTTGAACAGCTTTCTCAGCTAGGGCTCCCATCTGTAGCTACCCAAATCCCACTAGACAAGCCTGAAGCATCGATAACATTGGGTGCCGGAATGGTGAAGGACTCCAGTGCCCTTGGGGACTAAATATCCTCATGCTCATCAGAGATAAATTTGAATGAGGGAGAAACATTAACTTGGAGGGATGGGGAGAAGTAGAAGGGAAGCAAATTTTATACCAACAGTTCTTCCGAGATCAAGCTGTAATGAATGGTACATGCCTGTAAGCCCAGCATTTGGGAGGCTGAGGCAGGAGAATCCAGAGTTCAAGACTAGTCAAGACTGTATGGTGGGACCAAGAATGAATGTGCTATGAGTTACTGATTTCCCAATCTTGGAAGCATTCAGTAATGTATTGAGAAGGTTGCACAAGAGATCCAAAGTAAAGCAGGAATGTGGGCTTGGTTTTGTGTATAAGGTCTTACTACTTTGAGAGTTTATGAACTACAATTATGTTTTCATAGTATTAGCCAACCTCACACCAAGCAGTCCTCTGTTCTATAGAGGATTAACTAAGAGATACAAATAGGGGTTGGAGTGACAGTTTTCATTTTTCTCAGTATTGTATTTTGTGTTTGAGCATTTTGCCTGCATGCATTTCTGTACCCTGCTTGCATGCCTGATGCTTTTGGAGGCCAGAAAGGGTGTCCCATCCCTGGAACTGGAGTTACATACAGCTGTGAGCCTCTGTGTAACCAGTGGGCACTGGGTACCTAACCCAGGTCTTTTGGAAGAGCAACCAACGCTCTTGCTACTGAGTCATCTCTCCAGCCTCTGGTGATGGCTTTTAAAAGTTGCTGTTCCCTGACACTCCTCAGAAGTGGCAGCTACTTCGGACTTCCTCGAGTTTGCTCCATAAAGCTCTGCCAGGGGACATGCCATTTTTATTTGCAGTTGATGTTTAGCACCACACCTGCTTTCTCCCACCCTGTGTCCCTAAGATGACAAGCTAACCCCAAAATCTGTAAGCCTCTTGATAGACCCATAGCACCACCCCTCCCCCATGAGCCCTGACCATAGTGTTTAGGGTTGAAACACAAGGCTTGGAGCTGCTGCTCCCTGTGGCTGACTCCAGAGAAAGGTCCTACGTGATCAGGACTTCTTGGAATAGGGATTCAGGCCATTCAACTTCAAGAAGAAATCTAAAAGAAAGATGAAGGACTGTGTGTGTGTGTGTGTGTGTGTGTGTGTGTGTGTCTCTGTGAGTAGAGTTATAGTGTGGGTACTGCGAACTGAATTCAGCTCCTCTGATAGAGCAGCAGATTAGCACCTACATGGAGGTTCAGAACCATCTGTAATTCCAGGTCCCGAGAACTCTTCAGGCCTAGGCAAGCAGCAAGCAAGTACATGATGCACATGCATTGCAGACAAAATACTCATGCACATAACAAAGTTAAATCTTTAAGAAAACGCTTCGCCCACTGTGGTGGTGTGCATCTTTAATTCTGGCACCCAGGAGGCAGAAGCAAATGGACTCTCTGTGAGTTCAAGGCCAGCCTGGACTATAAAGAGAGAGAGAGAGAGAAAGAAAGAAAGGAAGGAAGGAAGGAAGGAAGGAAGGAAGGAAGGAAGGAAAGAAGGAAATAAGGAAGGAAGGAAGGAAGAAAGAAAGAAAAAGAAAGAAAGAAAGGAAGGAAGGAAGAAAGAAAGAAAAAGAAAGGAAGGAAGGAAAGAAAGAGAGAGAGAGAAAGAAAGAAAGAAAGAAAGAAAGAAAGAAAGAAAGAAAAAGAAAAAGAAAGAAAGAAAGAAGAAAAGAAGTTTTGACTCAAGAGGCTAAGATGGAAGGATTTTGAGTTGTAAGCTAACCAGAGGTATGTAAGAATGACTCTATCTCAAAATAATGAATTCAAATAAAAAGTATTCCCTTGGAAATTAAAAGCTTTGGCAATTTTGGGTCAAATGAAATAAAGGGGGCACAAAGGAGGCCTTCTGGAGAGACAGGGATTGCAATAGAATGAAGTACAGTGACAGGCGTGTCATGAGATCCATCACCATGGTAATGCTTCACTAAACCATCAGCTGTTACTTCTGCGGTCCAGGGCCTTGGCTGGCTAAGTGTGTGGAATCCCAAGTACTCTTGGATTTGTGTGTTGGGGACTGAGGAGGAGGAGGAAGAAGAGGAGAAGCAGCAGCAGCAGCATAAAGTGGGAAAGAAAACAGCAGGGTTGCTGAAGGACCAATTGATGGGCAGAGTCATGAGGCATAAGGTCAGGACCTGGCAGGCATTATCCAGACTAAATGGAAAACCACCAGATTTTGGGACAGATGCTGAGACCCCACCCTACCCCAGGCATCACAATAAGCCTTTCATTGCTACTGTTTTATTTCTAGAATGATACCCACTGTCAGTTAGTAGCTATAGCATCCCAGACAATAATTCCAGTGTGTTTGGGGAGTATGGATTACTCCTGACAAAGTGAGGGCAACATGATGAAGTGGGTACTCTGCCTCACGGGCCCAGAGTCTAATAACAAAAGAGCCACTAGTAAGGAGGAATGGCAACTGGCCTGGGCCTGTGGCTGGAAGGATTTCCCTGAGACAACAACACTCGGTCAGACTTGGAAGGACCCAGGTAGAAGGCTCACATAGGTTCCAAGATGTCTGTCTCCATGTAAGTGACAGGACCTCCCCAGCAGGAGAATTGACAGGTCAAGGTTAAGAAGGTCTGTGCTGGGTATGGAGAAGGGCCTGAGCTGTAGAGATAGATGCCCATTGGGTGGTGGAGTTGTTACTGACTGGGGAAGTCCAGCCAGTGTGTAGACATGTGCTGAATGTGTAAAGACAAGGGAAGGTATTGAGGGCCCACTAGGATTCTTGGTGTGTAGGGTGAAGATGAGGATACGTGCAGCCTAGCCCTGGGTTTGACATTTCTCCTTGACCTTTTTCTTTATATAATGCCCTAATGCCTGCTGAAATTAATCAGGTCTGTCAGTCGAACATCCCCCTTCCTGATGATGGTGAGGAGCAAAGGGATAAGCCATCTATTTCCAGAACCTAAAGAGGTTTAGGATTAAAAAACAAAATTCTCAATTAGCTATTCCTCTCATTGCACCTTGCCCAGGTCAGCTGGATGGCTCCTGTGTCTCTGGGAACCCTCTGAGAAGATTGGAGCTCCCAGCTAATGCTTAGAACTGCTGAAGTGGCCAATCTGCCATCCCGCTAATCCAATCAGCTCCCTGTTCCTCAAATCTGATTTGTTTTTTAGACACTGAGACCTCAGAGCTGGGCATCTCCACAGATCCCTACAAATTCCCCCATGTGGCAGCCAGGGGCCTCACCCTTGCCCTGTGAGGTTATCTGATAGGATCTCACCCGTTCCCTCAGAGTGTGACCTGGCCGCTCACCATCTGAAAGCACAGGTACCCTCTCCCGACTTTGGTGACAAATTACAAGGTAAGTGAGCACCAAACCCGAGCATCCTCAGAAACCAGGGTGGACACAGGGTGGGAGTAGGGGGCAACAAAGACAGACGTACTTCTGCAAGGCAGTGTGCTGGGGCTTACTACTGCTGACTTCCACAGGTTTTCACTTGGAAGGGAAACTTGGAGTGCATTTAATTCCAAACCATGAGATAGCCTTGACTATCTGCCAGAGGAGAGGAAACAGATACACTGAAGGAAAAGAAAGGCCTGCTTGGTGGGACTGGGGTTCTCATACGCCCCTGACAACTGTATTTGGGGAGCAGTCATATGGCATATTTCAGGGATATTTTCTGTGGGCTTACCATAAGGCCCAGAAAAGCAGGTGTGGTGGTGCACACCTGTAATCCAGCACTAGGCAGGACGATTGCCAGTTTGAGGTCAACCTGGGCTACATAATGAGGAAGAAGAGGAGGAAGAGCGAAGCAAGAATCTAGTCATGACAGAATTGTTTGATTTTGTTTAAGACAGAGTCTTACTGAATAACCTCAGCTGCCCTAGAACTCACTTTGTAGTCCAGGCCGACCTCAAAATTTTAGCAACCCTAACTCAGTCCCCTGAGTGCTGAGATTATAGGTAGGAATCACCACACCTGTCATCGCAGCGTTTTAGATGCAGCCTTACAAGTATATGATACCAATGTTTAATAAAAAATACAAAGTTCATTAACTGGTGAAGTTTTACTGAAACGTCTAAAGCTTACCAAGAAAAACAGAACACACCAAGAAAAATATACGGGGGGGGGGGGGGGCAGACGTGGTGACGCATACCTTTGATCCCGCATGATTTAGGTAGATCTCTATGAGTTTGAGGCCACTCTGGCCACACAGTGAGTTTCAGGCCAACCAGGGAGACCCCATCTGGGTGGAGGGGTGCACTGGGGCTGGAGAAATGGCTCAACAGTTATAAGTGCTTGCTGTTCTTTCAGAAAATATGAGGTCGGTTCCCAGCACCCAGGTCAGGTTATAACTCCAGCTTCAAAAGATCCAACACCCTCTTCTGGCTTCTATGGGTGTCAATATACACCAGGCACACATACATATTAAAAAATAAATGATTTTTAGATGCACACTGCAGTAAAGTACAACCGGTCAGAAAGCTGATTTGATCAAGGATGGACCCTGGAGCATTGGGAGGAAGTCACAGGAGTGGGCTTTATGTCCAGAGCATTCATAACTTTATGTTTGGGACCCTTGTACTTCCTTAGCCTTTCAACCTCTGACACACATCCCAAAGGTCAGACAACATGGCAGCCTGTGTGAAGACCAATAAAGCCCACGTCATCTTCAAGAAAGTCTCTCGGGACAAGTCGGTAAGTGGCACAGAAGAGAGGCTTCTTGGAAGTTATTGTAAGAATAATAGGAAGCAGACATTTGACAAATGTAAATTTGCCAACCATCTATCATGAGGCCCAGGGAAACCCTGTGTCCATGGCATGGGCAGTTTCAGTGAGAGAGAACTGAGGGACAACAGTGGATCCTGCAACCCATCATCTCTCAGTCCCACCCCAACCTCACTATTCTTCCTTGCTCAATGGTGGGAATGTGTGTTCCCACACCGGCCACACTAGCACACACACTAGCAGCCTAAGGCTGGTGTGTCTGGTGGAATATCTATCTAGCTGGTACACCTAACCGACAGCAGATCTGCCTTATTCTTCTAGTCGGTTTCCTCATGATGCCTCACAAAGAACTCAGGCTTTTCACATGGGCCCTTCTCCTGCCCACTCCTCTGTTGGCTGGGAGTGCCATCATTTCCCTCAAGCCCTTGGGTTCTTTGAGGTTATAGCTTTGGGGGCCCTCCATCTTTTTCATTCTCCAGCTCTTCCTTCCACTGTGTCTGTCCAGCCCTTCTCATTTCCCCTTTCTACTTTGTGCTGACTTCTCTGATCACTTACCATTTCCCCTCCCTCCCCGCTCCCCCCACTAATGCCTAACAGACATCCATGGTCATCTTGTCCAACATAATGGGGCCTGGTGGCAGGAACACGAGGCAGTTGATATTTAGGCAGGAAGCAGACAAGATGAACGCCCCTATGGTCTTAAATGTCAGGGGACCTTTCCCAGGAGCTCTCCAGGAGACTTACCTCTTACCTTCACTGGTTGGGCCTGAGTTACCTGCCTACACTATGCCGATCACAAGCCAAAGGAATCAGATGCTCAGAACTGGGTCAGAACAATCAAGAAACACTTCTTGAGCTGGAAGTGGCAGGACAGGTTCAAGGCCAGCCAGAGCTACACAGAAAGCACTTGTCAGAGGAAGGATGCAGGCTTGCTGGCTGGCTGGCTAGAGGGATGGCTCGACAGTTAAAGAGCATTTGCTGTTTCTTCAGATATCCAGGGTTCAGCTCTAGGCACCTACATGGTAACTACCAACCATTCATAACACCAGTCCCAGGGCATCAGATGCCCTCTTCTGGCTTCTGCAGGCACCAGGCACATATGTAATGTACCTACATACATGCATACATGCAGGCAAAGAACTCATACTCGTCTAAATAAAATGAATACAACCTTTTTTAAAAAATGTTAAAGTAAAAGACAGGTGTGGGCAGGGGACAAGGCAGGGAAGAGAGGTGGGGAAAAGGATCACCCATTAGGGCTGGCCTTTTCTTGGTGTGACCTCATGGTTGATGGTGGATCTTGTGCATGACTGGCTATTTTATCCAGGAAGCTGTGCTAAGCCATGGTGAGTTGCCAGAAGTCTATCTGTCGGTTTCACATGGCTTCCCTGTTCTACCTGCTCCCGTCCTTCCCACACCTTCCCGGAGCAGTAGAAGGGTGATCTTGCTCTCAGTTGAGTTCAGAGTTGCTCCTGGTGAAGACCCATGATGTCCCTACCACCCCTGGGGAACTTAGTTCATCTAGTCTGGACTGGATCTGCAGCCTTTCCCTCTCTGCCAGAGTGTGAGAACAGGCCCTAGCCAGGCTTGATAGAATACACCCTCAATCCCTGTAGTCAGGAGGCAAAGGCAAGTGAATCACTCTGAGTTTGAGGCCAGCCTGGACTACAAGTTTCAGGACAGCCAGGGCTACACAATTAGACGCTGTCCTGTTTTAAGCATTTAACCTCAAACCAAGGTAGCAACCTGGAGAGGTTTTGTTTCCATAGACCAACAGTGCTGGGGAGAGTGGAAGTCAGGAAAGTGGACTATGTGCCGAGAGGGGGAGGGGTACAGATCCTGAGTAGCCCTGTGGCACCAGGTTTGAAGTCAGCCTGGGCTACACAGTGTGTTCTAGAGCTTGTGCAATAGAGTGGGAAATTCTATCTCAAAATAGCACAGGGGCAGCCAGAGTATGCTGGGATACCGGGAACCCATAAGTGCTGAAATGTTCTCTTGAAGCAGGAGGAAGGCTTCCTCAGTTAGAGATATCACTGAAGAGCCTTCCTTGCTGCAGGCATCAGCAACAGAGAGGTTCAACTGTGATAGTGCTGTGGCAGAGCTGCCACAGCCATGGCCAAGGTGAGGACAGAGGGGTCTGGAACCCAGAGGTAAGGACTGATCCTGTTAGCCACCTTCAAGGAACTGGATGCTATTCTGTAGGAAGGGAGAGGACATCACATCTAGAAACTCGAAGGTAGCCATGTTAGGGTTCCTGCAAGAACAGAGATAGGTGGATCTGAGGAGAGTTTATGCCTCTGGGTAAGACTCGCATGGTCTACCACCATTTGGGGAACCCTAGTTCCACTGAGTCTGGCTGGACTGGGCCTGTAGAACTGGGCACTGGTGCTCTCCTGGGCTGAAAACGAATTGAAGGGGCCGAGGCTCCAGGGTAGAGCTTGCCTGCCTGCAGCTCTAGATTCGATTCTCAGCACTGGATCAGGGGAAGAGAAATACACTACTGGGAAGACTTTAGAGTTGTTGGCCTCTGAGTGAATGCCTTTGTTCTTTCTGCAGGTGACGATCTACCTGGGGAAGAGAGACTATGTGGACCATGTCAGCCAAGTAGAGCCTGTAGGTAGGTTGAATTTCGAGAGAAATTTAATGTTTTTACTTCTCAGTCATTAGACTGCTAGTTTTTATTTAAAAAACAAAACAAAACCAAAAAAACCCCAAAGATGCCAGTAGGGGGTGGTGGCCCATACCTTTCATTTTAGCGTTCAGGAGGCAGCGTCACATGGGTCTCTGTGAATTTGAAGCCAGCCTGGTCTACATAGTGAGTTTCCGGACAGTCAGGGCTACACAAAGAGAACTTGTCTCAAAAAATGTACAAACAAAAAAGGATAGAGACAGCTTAGTGGTTAAGAGCACTGGCTGCTCTTACAGAGGACCTGAGTTCAAATCCCAGCAACCACACAGCAGCTCACACCTCCAGGATATTTGATGCCCCCTTCTGGGTACATACATACCTGCCGGCAAACACCTATATAAAACAAATATTTTTTTAAAAAATCAATCTCAGCCAAGTAGTGGCACACACCTTTAATCCCAGCACATGGGAGGCAGAGGCAGGCAGATCTCTTGATTTTGCAGCCAGCCTGGTCTACAGAGCATGGTCTTTCTTCAGTAGATGAGGATCGTTAAACAAACTGTGCTATATCCAAACCATGGACTACTATTCAATCACAGAAAAGAGCAAACAGCCAGTTGTTGGCACACACCTGTGATCCCAGCACTTGGGAGACTGAGGCAGGATAAATGAGAAAAGACCAGAGAGAGAAGAAAGGTGGTGTGGGGAGGGAGGGAGGGAGAAGAAGAGGAGGAGGAGGAGGAGGAAGAAAAAGAGGAAGGAAGAGGAAGAGGAAGGAAGAGGAAGAGGAAGGAAGAGGAAGGAAGAAGAAGAAAAGTAAAAAGTGTTAGCTCTTGATGCCTGTAACATAATGGGTTAAAAAAAAGTCTGCACCTCAAAGTGGTAGAGACCTTATAATTCCACTTATATAACATTCTCAAGATGACAGAATGTCTATAGACAATGCTTGCCACAGGCTAAGGATGGTGGGAGCAGAGATGGGTGGTACAATACAGCCTAAAGGAGACCTTAGTGATGCCAGAACACTTCCACATCTGGACTGTGGTGCTCACACAGATCCCCACCTATGGTAAAACCACACCGAGCTTTGCACACCCATTGTGTACTTACCATGACCTCATCCAAGTCAGAGCACAAGAGCTGACTGGATGGAGATTGCTGTGGACCTCTGCACTCGCTCTGCAGCTTTCTCTGGCTTGCTAAGCGTTCCACTAGCAACTGTTTGAAAGATGTATGGGGGGGGGGGAGATTGAGAGTTTTAAACACTGAGGATAAAACTGTCCTTAGTGGGCAAAGATGCTTGCTGCCAAGACTGACAACCAGAATTTGATCCCCAGAACCACATTTTAAAAATGACGATTCTCATTATTTTATTTTATGTGTAAGTATGTGGGCCTCAGTGCATGTATGTGCATAATATGCATGCAGGAGCCATCAGAGGACAGAAGGGCTGTTGGATCCCCTGAAACTGGAGCTACAGACAGATGTGTGTTGCCACATGGGTGCTGGGAACCCGAACCCAGGTCCTGTGCGAGAACAGCTAGTTTAGTTAACCGCTGAGCCATCTCTCCGACCTCGAAAACAAATACTATTCTTAAAAACCATAAAAAAGCAAGCTGGTTGATGAATCAGGCCCAGAGGCAGAAGGATTACTTGTTTATGGTCATCCTTAGCTACAGAGCAAGCCCAAGGCTACATGAAACTTCAGCCTCCCACCTCCACACTAAAAACAGAAGATGCCAGAAGCCCTAATGTCAGATTCCTTGTTTTCCTAATCCCACTCTCTTGGTTTTCTCTCTTTTGTTTTAGATGGTGTTGTACTGGTGGATCCTGAGCTAGTGAAGGGGAAGAAAGGTGAGCTAAGCCCCTTGCTCATCCTCCGGGCAGAGAAGTTCATCTCTGGGTAGTAGGAAACCATGCTTGTTGAGAGGCAAGGGAATAAAACCCAGAGTTTATTTTTGTGCTTCTTTGCAAAGTTCTGTGCCACAGTATCACAGTGCCCTTGAGATCTCTGGCAGTTGTGTGTGGCAAGCCATTTGTTTCTAATGACACTTGCAAAAACTGAATTAGAACGGATTCGAGCTATGCTTATGATGATGCCGCTGACTCAGATCCATTCTAAATATGCCTTTGGAGTGGTTGCTCCTGGCAACCACAAGGCATTGTTCTAATGGATGTACCCACTGGAATATGTCAGGTGTGGGCTGGTAGCAGGGTCGGGTGAGAGGGGAGCAAGGCAGGAAAGACAGAAAATTTCTCTCTTCTGTTTCCCTACCTTCCTGGGGCGCTCTTCAGCCCTCTGGCCTGAACCCAACCAGTCCAGGCATTTACCACACAGGGGTTCAGCTCTCAGGGGAAAACCACAGCTGAGTGGGTGCAGGCAGAGATCGCCTTTCTCAAGCCCTGTAAGGAAGGATAAAGGAGTGGTTCTGAGTCAGCAGTCAAGGGGCAACTGGCCTCAGAACTGACACAGAAGAATTCTCAGCCAAAGCTAGGGAACTTGGGTACCACTTCCAACAAGCCTTATTATGGAGGACTGTGGACTTCCTGTCTTTCATCCACTGGGCGCTGGCTCCCTTTAATCAGACAGAATTTTGAGAAGCGATGATTTAGAGACTGTTCAGTGTGCCTCTGAGCAACGCACAAAGACTATAAAGGAAGCTTCTCACGTTTGATTTTGTCTCCCTGCCTGGCCCAAGCCTTTGGCTGTTCCCTCAGCCTCCATGTGGCTCAGGCACATGTCTGTTTTGCTTCCAGCACTGTTTGTCTCTCCAGACATCCTGCCCTCTCTAAGGCAAGCAAGTTAGCACCATTTCAGACATCCAACTCCAGATCGTCAAGCTGGTGGACCAGGAGGAGAGAGGGGGGAGGAGACAGTAAAGCCAGGTGGACTGGGCACATCTATCCACACATTGCTTTAATTTATTATATTTTTTTACTTGTGGAGTACGTGTGTGTGTCCCTGTATATGTACATATGTATGTGGGTGGGTACACAAGTTCTAAGGTTCACATGTAGAGGTTCAACTTGTGGAGAGTTGCTTCTCTCCTGCTACCATGTGGATCCTGGAAATTGAGTTTTGGTTGTCAGTCTTGGAAGCAGATGCCTTTACTCAATTAGCCTATCCATAGATTTCTGCCATCCTAACAAAATAATATGGTTGCCAAGGAGATGGCTCCTAATCTGTGAGAGTCCTGATTTTAGATAATGAACTCTAACCCTAAGCACATGTTAATCCTCCCAAAATGTGCTGACCAGCTGCACAGTATTATTCTCCCAGCACCCTCCACCCCCCACTCCCTCTCCCCGTCACTTCCGGGCAGCAGAGCACCCTGGGGCAGACATCATGGTATGGTCACTCTGTTGCTGGCTCCACTCAGTGCCAGTGGCTGAGGTAGATGGGCCTGTGCAGTAAACCAAGACTAACCTGTCACCTGTCCTTCCCCAGTGTATGTCACCCTAACTTGCGCCTTCCGCTATGGCCAGGAGGACATTGATGTGATGGGCCTGACCTTCCGCAGGGACCTGTATTTTTCTCGGGTCCAGGTATACCCTCCTGTTGGGGCCATGAGCGCCCCAACCCAACTCCAGTCAAGCCTGCTCAAGAAACTGGGAGCTAACACGTACCCATTCCTGCTCACGGTGAGCTCTTCCTTACCCTTCCTGCTCCCCCGGCTTGCCTCCTTCATCCATGGTACCCTATGATAGAAACAGGGCAAAGAGAAGGGGACAGAGGCCCACATCTGTGGGCTTGTAAATTGCACCCTTGAAAGAAATTCTAGATTGCACGGTCTGCGTTAGCCTGTTTTTAAGTCTTTGGAAATAGCCTTGCTGCCTCAGAAAGCACCATTTCAACCTGCCCCTTGGATATTTTCCTTCATTTGACCACCTAATTAGATAAGTATGTTCTGTCTTCTCTCAATCACCATAAAAAGAAACTGGTAGACATGACCCTGAGCTGGCCCCAGGGATTTCTAAGCAAGCAGGAATCTGCTTTGGGACAGGAGGTCTTGGTAGATTGAGTGCCATCTTTTACCCCTGCTCCCCTACATGGTTCTGGGCATTGAATCACAGCCTTACTCTGTCCTCTCACTTCTCCTAAGGCCCATGTGTCTCCTAGTGAAATTCCAGCCCTGGGCAAGAGGTGGATATGAGCAAGCCTCTATGACCCTTTCTGTTTGCAATACTATCTTATTTGACACATGTGCCTCCAACATGATGTGGTTCAGCCTTAAAAAGATCAAGAAATAGCAGGGTAGTGGTGGTGCATGCCTTTAATCTCAGCACTCAGGAGGAAGAACTCTGTGAGTTGGAGACCAGCCTGGTCTACAGAGTGAGTTCCAGGACAGCTAGGGCTACACAGAGAAACTCTCAGTAAAACAGATAAAAGTCAAGAAATGTTGTCTAAGTCAGAACATACATGAACCCCAAAAAAACATGATGCCACATAAAACAAGACAGATACAAAAGGAAAAATAGATACAAAACGTACCATACAGTTGCATTTCCATGAAGCAATGGGTTGAATTCCATTAATTTAGACAGAAAGGAGACCAGGTCTACTGACTAGCTGGGGAGGAAGACAGGGATTTCAGGTTCCATGGATAGAGTTTCTCTTTGGAATGATGGAAAATTCTGGAGACAAATGCTTATGACTATTCTGGGGCCGTATAAACAGATTTAACCACAAGGAAACATGCACTGAAATGAGCTAAAATTTTATGTTCTCCTATTATACCACAATTGTTATATAAAACTTATTTTTTTAAAAAATTATTTTGCTGGATGTGGTGGTGCATGTCTTTAATCTGAGTACTTGGGAGGTAGACAGGCATATCTCTGAGTTCAAGGCCACTTGGTTTTGCAGAGCCTGTCCCAGGATAGCCAGGACTTCTCAAAAATCACACACACACACACACACACACACACACAGAGAGAGAGAGAGAGAGAGAGAGAGAGAGAGAGAGAGAGAGTAAATGAGCATGCATACTTGTGCTGAGAACTTGAAGTGGTAACAAATTTTGCAATTCATATAAAAAACCTTTAGAGGCCATGTATCTTAACCCCTGCTCTGCAAAATACAACAAAAAAAAAATGTTACAAATGGAATTTTTTTCTGGTTGTCCTGAAGTTTGCTGTTGTCGACCAGACTAGCTTCAAACTCAGATTCTCTGGTCTCTGCATTCAAGTGCTGGAATTAAAGCCATGGGCTGACATGACTGGCCAGAAATGGGCTCCTTAAGATCTGGAAGTGTAGCTTGGTGCTGGGGCATTTATCTGGCATATACCAATTTGGATCCCCACACAGAAAGTGGTTTTTAACTCCAGTTTCAGGGGATCTGTCACTCTCTTTGGGCCTCCATAAACACCAGGCACATATATGCAGTGCACACATACATACAGACAAAACATTCTAAAATATTTAGAAATTAATAAATCTTTTTTAAAATGTGATTTTTCAGTCACAAATCTCAGCAACAGATAAGCAGAGGCAGGAGAATTGAAAGTTGAAGGCGTAAATGAAGCAGAGAAAGACCCTGTTCCTACTCTTCAACACTTACACACACACACACACACACACACACACGCTCACACACTCACATATACACACACACATGCTCACACACCCACCCATACACACACACACACCCATACACACACACGGTCACACACAGCACACACACACTCTCTTTCTCTCTCTCACACACACACTCACACACACATACACATGCTCACACACCCACCCATGCTCACACACCCACCCATACACACACACTCACACACAGCACACACACACACTCTCTGTCTCTCTCTCACACACACACACTCACATACACACACAAATTTGATTTTGACTTGATAGTTCACATACCATTAGTTTTCTAAAACCGGACTAAAGGATTTGATGGTGTATATTTACTGTTGCATTATTTATAATGGCAAAACTATTAAACACCATGTAGGTGTCCAACAAGGGTGAATGGCTACATAAACTGCGTTGTAGAAGCTCTAAGCATTGTAGAGAGAAATTGTAGTATGTTGTGTGTAAAAATGGCCAGAGGGATGTCTGAATAGGACAAAGGTTAGTGAGGTGAATGAACCCGGTAATCAGACACCTTTGGTCCTAGTGGACACACTCAGGTCCAGGTGACGAACACAAGCCCTGGCTACAACCTCAGTTGTGTGTCTCTGTATGTGCTGGAGGTTTTTGGCAATAAATCAGCATTGATCTGGGTGTCAGGTGCGTGGGAGAATTCTGTGTTTCTGTGTCATCTTGTACAATGGTTTTATACTGCTCGTAGAATAACCCCTCTGAACAACACGGTTGTATGTTTGTGTCTTTCCAGTTTCCTGACTATCTACCCTGTTCTGTGATGTTACAGCCAGCTCCACAAGATGTAGGGAAGGTAAGTTAAAGAAGAAATGCACAGGTTATCCTCCCTCAATAGGTGTTGATTATTTCAAGGAAGGTTCTCATGAGCCTGAAACCCAATGTGAAATCCTGACCTTGCCAATGCCTCCCAAGTGCTGGGTTGACAGTGATGAGCCATCAAGCCAAACTTTCCACAGCCATTTAAAGTAACCTTTGTCATTGAAAATTTCAAATACACTCAAAGAGCCCAGCATTAAGACTCCCTCTCCAACCATGAACATCCTCGTAAACAAGAAATTGACCCCTGGGTATCACATGCTAGCAGAAAGTCATAGGCAACAATAAGAACACAGAACTGTAGGACATATTAGATGGCCACAGGCACTATGGAACGCCTCAGGCTTGTGTAGGGGAGGGACAACAGATGACATTTAAAGTCAGAGTCCTTATACTAAGAAAAGGGGGAAAGCCAGACTCTCCAGGGAGAGAGGCCCTGGTACGCGCAGCAGAGAGAACATGCGTAAGTTGTTTTCTGCTACATGCCAAATGAGGCAGAGGGGCAAAGGGTGGGAGCTGAGGTCGGGAAGGTGAAAGTTGAGGAAGGCATAGGGCAGCCAGGTCTTTGGGAGCCAGTGGAGGGGCTGAATAGCAGGTTCTGAGTCAGGGTTACCAAGGGTCAGGAATGGATCCGAAGTTGCTCAAACATGTGCTGTGAAGGGGAAGGGAGGGAAAGGGAAAGAAGGGTGTGACCAAGATGGACCAGGGACTCCAGGCCCAGAGGAGGGAATGAAGACCAGAGGAGAAGGGGATAGGTGACTGTGACAGCAGGTCTTTGACTGTGAAGGACAGTGGGCAGCGACTGACGATGGGGAGTGGAAGGACAGTGTTCATCAGTGCGGTACCATCATCCACTGGTGGTTCATAGATCAGAAATTGCACTTGTAAAACTGGCGTGGGCTGGAAGGGAATAGCAGAGAATTGAACTAAGTGGAATGGGACCACACACTGTTTGCAGTCCATTGCATACCGGTCAAACATTGCAAAGCCAATGTCATGAAAGGGGTTTCACACACACACACACACACACACGTGCATCTGATTTCTAGGCCACACTATAAATATTACTTCTGAACGTTTGAATGCATGATCCAGGGAAGCTGAGCATAGCTGAGATCAGGGCTTTGGGGGAGGCACCAGGGTCCAAGTGTTTCCAACCCAACAGGACATCCATGGATGCTGCTACTAGTCCCATAAACAGCCGTGTCCCTAGTTCTGTGTGCAGCATTAAGTCAGAAGGTCGTGCAGGGTCAGGTTGCACTCAAGATAAGGAGACCAAGAACTAAGAAAATACAACTGAGCCTCATCAGATCCATTAGTGCCCTTTCAAGGAGACCCTGAATCCTAATTCTTAGATGACCTGTCTGGAGTTTTACAGCCCTGTGCAGGCTAAAGCCCCTCTTATCCCCTCTATTCTTAGAGGGAAGGGGGTATTATCTTGGCAGGAGGGCTCTGAGCTGGGAACCTCCTGTTTCTTTGAGCTAGGGACTTGGTTGCAGCTGGAGGCTTGAGGGACACATAGGAGATTATTAAATATATATATGTATATGTGTATATATAATATAACATGAATATAATATATGTCATTTTATATAACACAAGTTACATGCTATAATCTTCTACAATATTATATAATTTATTTGATGTTATTATATTAATGACAATGATATAATATATACTAATATACTTTACCACTATATAAAGGTTACACAGTAAAATATCTTAACACTATAAATAACATATAGGTTAACAGAACATAATATATAGGCAAACAGTTTAAAGTACATGATCAATTATTACATTGTCATTCAGTTTTACACAGCTGTAAAGAGAGTGAATGATTCAGCCTAGGGGAACCCCAGAGCCCTGAGAGGCCTATGGAAGTGTGTGGCTGGTTCAGAGACCAGCACAGAATGAAACAGCTAGGTGGGATGGGTAGGTGATGTGCAGGCTGCCTGCAGACATTGTGTCTACATTGTGCCTGTTTGTCTACAACCTGAGAGGTATTGTGTTCCTTAGTCCCAGAACCATTAGGATCAGCTGTCGCCGTTTGCATGTGGCATTGGGACACAAGAGATACCCTTGTTATCCCTTCTTTTTTCCTCGGGGCAGAGACCAGGATGTGCTGCGCCTACACGGGGAGCCAAGGGCTGGAGATCACAGGCAGATGCATATACTCCATCCATGCAGAGTTAAAAGTCCTCTTTCATTTTGAAAATGAGGCCATCTTACTGTTTCACTTCATTTAGAAGGAAACATTCAACCATTGTGAGCCATTCCTGTCTGGCCAGGGTTGGCTTTGGGGAACCACCAAGGTCTGAGTGTTTGCTATCCGACAGGACATTCATGGATGCCGCTCCTAGTGCTGTAAAGACCTGTGTGCAGCGTTAAGTCAGAAGGTCGTGCGGGATCAGGTTGCACATTTGAGAACAAAGTAGAGGGAGGCATGGACCTGCCTGGACTGGAGAGGCACGTGTCAGCAGGCATGTCGTCAGGCTGTCCTTCTGTAGTAGCTCTTCATCCCGTGCTTGCTGCTTGTGCTAGATGATTTATGTCAACTTGACCCAGGCGAGAACCATCAAAGAGGAGGGGAGGAGCCTCAATTAAGAAAATGCCTCCTTAAGATCAGGCTGCAGACTAGCCTACAGAATTTGTTTGTTTATTTTTCAAATAAGGGTTTTTCTCCGTAGTCCTGGCTGGCCTGGAACTTACTCTGTAGTCCAGGCTGGCCTCCAGCTCAGAGATCCACCTGCCTCTGCCTCTGCCTCCTGAAGTGCTGAAGTAAAGGCGTGCCCCACCACTGCCAGGCTATTTTCTTCATTAGTGACTGATGGAGAAAGATTCAGCCTATTGCGGGTGGTGCCATCCCTGGACTGGTGGTCCTGTGTTCTATAAGAAGCAGGCTGAGCAAGCCATGGGGAGCAAGCAGGTGTTTTATCACAGCAATAGTGACCCTAACTAGGATGCTGATGTCAGTGTCGGATTAGCAGTAAACTTCTCTACTAGTCTTCATGGGACAACCTCAAGGAAGACACAGTTTAGGAGAAAAGCTAGGGCCATATATCCCCCTACAGATATATGTGACCTCTGAGCTGTTAGGGAGGTGCTGATCACTGCCCTCTCTGTTCTCTTGTCTCCAATAGAGCTGTGGGGTTGACTTTGAGGTTAAAGCATTTGCCACAGAAATCGCAGATGCTGAAGAGGACAAGATCCCCAAGAAGTAAGAGTACCCTTGAGGGACTTAGGGAGGGTCTGGTGGTATAGAGGTGGGGATAAGAAATACTCCCCCTTTATCCTGGTGTGACAGACTCTTCGAATTAGTTCCTAGTGGCTGGTGTCATGGAGTCTAACAAGATCAAGGCAGATAAGGCCTGAACTATCTGCCATTTCGGCAGGGGAGGCAATGACTACCAATATGGGGTAACATAAAACAGATTGACAATGGATTTAACAACCTCAGGGACCTAAGGACCCCCAAACCGTCCAGGTCCTTTCATTCTCTTCCTATTTATTTATTTTCCCTTCTTAGTTTTTATTTTATTTTATTCTATTTTATTTCAAAAGAGTCTCACTCTGTAGTCAAGACTGCCCTAGAACTCATGGGTGTTCCTTCTGCCTCAGTTTCCCAAACATGGGAACTCCAGGTATAAGATAGCATGTTTAAGACATTTTTGAACTTACGATAAGAGGCATACACTATGAAGCTTGTGATTCTAATCACTTTGAAACACGTGACACCATAACACGAAATTTATTCACTATGTTTCACCGTCATCAGAATCTAACTCATAGCTTTTGTACCATTCCAAACAGAATCTCTGTCACCAATAAACATTCCTCCCCTCACCAGGTGCTCATTCGTTAAAATTCTTTGAGCATTTCATACGTATATACAATGCAATAGGATAACATGCACCCCCACTTTTCTTTCCTCCTGCTGCCCCTCCACATCCTCCCATTACCTCCCCCTCTTAGCTGTGTCTTTTTATTTGATAACTCACTTTCACTCCTAAGTCTCCACCCGTCCCATCCCTTCCCATATTCTCCTCACGTTCAGCATCTACATCTCCCCAGGCTGTGTGTCTTGTTATGGAGCCTACCCATCATATGTACCATGACCTGCCAGATAAGCACTCTATTTCCCAAGCTATGTGCTTTTGGTTCTTATGACAATGACAATGTGCCACAGTTACATGGAGCTCTAAAATCTGGTTGCATAAGACATCAGAAACCATGACATGGGCTCTCATTCGAGGATGCTAATCATTCTGAGAGAATGCAGGGGACCCTATGGGCTTTGCCGGTTCAGCATTCAAACCCCTGGAATCATAGAAGAGGGATCAGAACAGGCCTTTTCCCATGTCCTCTGACAGGGCAATTTGAAGCATTCAGGGTTGGGGCGGGGGCACCAACCATGAACCCTGGGCCTTTTCTCCTCAGGAGCTCTGTGAGATTACTGATCCGGAAAGTGCAGCATGCACCTCATGAGATGGGTCCCCAGCCCTGTGCTGAAGCCTCCTGGCAGTTCTTCATGTCTGACAAGCCCCTGCACCTCTCAGTCTCCCTCAGCAAAGAGGTAATTCTTATCCCCATGGGGTTTAGACCACAGCCCCTCCCCCATTCTGTAGATTCACACAAGTCACCTTGACTCTGCCATAGTAAAAGCATAGGTGTCTGCAAATTACCAGCTTATTTCCACTAACTTGGAGCTAGTCACCATGGGCTACCATGGCTTCACCATTGTACTTGTTGGCTATCCCCATAGACTGGGGGGCTGTAGAGATTGTATCTATCTCCTTCCAGCTGCCCTGGCCACTCCCAGACCTTCATTCTCTAAGGAAGCATTGCTCACTGTATTGTTTTAAGTTGCTCACTTTCTTGGGAAATTCAGATTTCATGGAAAACTCACAGGGTAGCCATGTTAAGGGTGGTGTCATTAGTGAAGAGAGTCATGGTAGTAGAAGGTGAAGGCCAAGGCTCTTGTGGTCCAGTCAATGAGGTGCAGGTTTAGCCATGCTGTGTACACACGTGTAGGCATGGATGGCGCAGGGTGTTGTTAGGTAAAGCTCCGTCAGCCAGCTCTCCTAGTGCCTTCATTTCACACGTTCTACCCCCAAAGAATGAAGTCAAGGCAGGAACTTCCAAAAGCCCTCTGCCTAGGGAATGGCGCCACTCACAGTGGGTCTGGCTCTGACCACATCAATTAACAATCAGGACAACTGCCCATAGACATGCACAGAGACTAACTGGAGGTATATGATCCTTCTCAAGACTTCCTTCTCAGGTGATTCTCAGTTGTGTCAAGTTGACAAAGCTGACCACGACAACTTCCAACCTCCTTGGCCTTCTTTCTCCAGATGAGGCTGAACATGTTCATAGCCTCCTCTAGAGGAAATGTTGCTATCATTTTAGATTTCCTAACACTGCGGGGTATCCAGCCTTATTTATTGGAAAGAGATTAAGAAAATCTTGGTCCAGGGAGCCCTGGGTTCACAGATGCCATCCTCTGCACTCCGTTCTTCTCTTTAACTCTTCTCTCATTTTTCAGATTTATTTCCATGGGGAACCCATCCCTGTGACTGTGACTGTGACCAATAACACGGAGAAGGTTGTGAAGAAGATTCAAGTATCAGGTGGGACCTTCATCTCTATACTGAAAAGCAGGGCTTTTAGAATTCCTCAGCCTCATACTATTTCCTAGGCCCTATCTGTGTCCTTGGCTCCGCCTGTTGCTGTTATCATTGATAGCAGGATTTTTTTTTTTTTTTTTTTTTTTTTTTTTTTTTTTGAGACAGGGTTTCTCTATGTAGCCCTGGCTGTCCTGGAACTCACTATATAAACCATATTGGCCTCAGACTCAAAGATCTGCCTGCCCCTGTCTCCCAAGTCCTGGGGGTAAAAGCATATGCCACACCGATTGGTTGATAGCAGGATTGGAAAAGGAGAAGGACATTAGAAGTCACCACATTCAGGCTGTGGACATGCCTAAGTTGGTTCAATCCCAAGAGGTTCAAACCACATAAACTAAATGATCTGTGCATAGAATTCCAGCACTTGGGCAGTAGAAACAGGAAGATTAGAAGTTCAAGGCTGTCCTTGGCTATGTGTCTATGTTGAGGCCTGGACAATGAGAGATCCTACCTCAAAACAAGAAGTCATTGCATTCCCCGTCATGGCCTTCTGTCTTCCGTGGATGGCTCTCTATCTTCCCATGATCATGCCTTTCCAGAGACCCTCTCTGAACCAGGTCTCACTTGGGGAGTCCAGGGAGACGCTTCTCCCTTTTGTTTTTGTTTGTTTGTTTAATTATTTAACGTGTATGGGCGTTTGCCTATGTGTAAGCCTGTTTACCGTGTACATGCAGTCCCTGTGGAGGCCAGAAGAGGGCATCAGATTCCCTGGAACTGGAGTTAATAGGTGGTTGTTAGTGGCCCTGTGGGTTTGGGGACTTAAACCTTAACCACGGAACCATTCTCCAGCCCCACTTCTCCTTTTGGGAACTGATAGTTTTTGTTGACCAATACAGCCAGTAAGTGAGCAAGCCACTGGGTTTGAAAACACTGGGCTTAATCTGTGGGCTCCAGATGTGTCACCCTTGAATCCCAAATTGGCTCGTTGTCCAACTTCTCAAGGCCCTGAAGTACAGGTCCCACATAGAAGTGCTTCATGAACCGTGATGGGTGATGTCTTACCTTGAATGAGCATCTAGTGAAGATCAGCTCTGTTATGTGCTGCAGTGGAGCATTCCCCCTGCCCCCTTACTGCTCTGCATAGTTCTTCAGCGCATTGTGGCACAAACCCACAATCCATGCACTCAGGACACAGAACGATCATAAGTTTGAGGCCACTCTTGGCTAACCTACCTAGTTTTTCCTCTCAAGACATAAAAGTATAGAACAAAAACAAGATGTGTAGGTCCTCTGTGGGCAAAACAAATGAAGAAACCAAAAGTAAGATGGATTAATCGGGGAGACTTCAACTTTCAACTAAAAAAGGTAGATTGACATCAGAGTAGTCATACCAGTTACCCTGGACAAAGGATACGGAGTTTCAGTGTTACCTCATCATTGTAGCTGGGCTGGGCAAGCAAGAGGAGCAGGAGTCCAAGGCCAGCCACAGCAACATGCAGAGGCCAGACTAGACTACATGAAATCCCAGTTTTAAAGGAGCTAGAGATGTTGCTCAGTTTGTAGCTTGCTTGCTGGACATAGGCAAGGTCCTGGGTTCAATCTTTAGTGTATACATATGCACATACACCCATGCGCACATTCATACAAAATAGGGTTTGTCCCATGAAAACCAGATGGTGGTGTAGCCCAGTTATCTGCTGTGGTTTGAATGTGCCCACCGTAAGCTCAAGCTTCTAAAACTTGATCTTCACATTCACATGTTAATGATATTTGCAGGTAAGACTTTGGGAAGTAGCTAGGGTCAGATGAGGTTCTGAGGAAGGGCCTGAAATGACATTAGTGTCTTTGCATGAAGCAGAGAGACTTAAATTAGCATACCTGCCCTGCCTCTGCCATTTGAGGGCCTCTGCTATTATGATCAAACTGGAAGGCCCTTATCAGAGGCCAGCAACTCTTGGAAGTTTCAGCTTCCAGAGCCAGGGGCTAATTAAACTGCCATTCTTTATAAGGAACGCTGTCTATTATTCAGCTACGGTAACAGAAAATGAGTGGAGACAGTGTCAGACATATATGCTCCAC
Source organism: Micromys minutus (assembly GCF_963924665.1). Classification (NCBI taxonomy): domain Eukaryota; kingdom Metazoa; phylum Chordata; class Mammalia; order Rodentia; family Muridae; genus Micromys; species Micromys minutus. Next base: position 36,208,626 of record NC_137954.1, read on the forward strand.
TTTCCCTATGCGTCCACCAAAGATGAAAGTCAGGAATTTTGTGCAGAGAATCTATGTTTCTTTTTCCTTCTTGCTAATGTGAATATTAATTCAGCCTTGTTTTATGTTGGTTTAGTCCTCTGTAGGACTGAGTTATTCAGCATATTGTTTACAGTGCCAATGGCTTCCCTGATCTGTGTAGTAGACTCTATCTGTCCCTCCAGGCTGCTATAGCAAAGCCACCATAAATGAGGTGGCTCACACACACTGAGATGTGGGCCTCAAATTTACGATCCTCCTCCTATGGCCTCCCTAGTACTGGAATTTTCAGGTATGTGCCTTTATAGCCAGCTAACAACACAGTTATTTTCTGGCAGTTCTGGAGGTTGGGAAGTTCAAGATCAAAGTGCTGGCAGATTCTGTTGAGGACCTCATCCTCCAATAAGCTCCTGGAAACTCCTTGTTGATACCATGAATCCCACTTATGGGGGTGTTGTTTCTACAAACCCATCACTTCTCCAGAGAGCCCTCCTCTTCACAGTGAATGTCCCCTCGGGTTAGTGGGATAGGCTGGTAAAAGTGCCAGCTTCCCAGCCTGGTGACAAGTTTGCTCTCTGGGACTCACATGGTGGAAGGAGAGAATGACTTTCCCACAAGCTGTCCTCTGACCTCACATCAAGTCCTTGACATGTCCCTGACCCCCCTCAAGTGATGCAAAATTTAAAAATGTCACCCAGACATTTATATAATTTCAATCAAGGAACAGAACTTTCAGAAACAGCTTCAAAATTGATAATGTATCATTGCATACTTGTATTTTAAATTACTTCTTAGCAAAGTGTGCTGGCACATGCTTGTAATGCTAGTACTTGGGAGCCTGAGGCAGAATTGTGAGTTCTAGGCCAGCCTGGGTTACATAGTAAATCCTGTTTCAAAATAAAAATATTTCTCAAAGTTTATCGAAATATTAACCAATGACCTTGAGTGAAGCTGTGGAATTTTCTGAAACAAAATGTTAATAGCTTTCTGTAAGTTGGGTACTGTGATAGGTACTTTAAATTGTCTCCTTTAATATTCAAACTTGATTTTAAGAGATTATGGGCTGGGGAGGAGAGGAAGGGACTTCCTGGAGCCAAATCTCAGAGCCTGGTGTTTTGGTGGGAATTAACGCAGAGCAAGTCACTGGTGTACAGAAACGGCCTGAAACCGCACCTTGGAAGGTTGCAGCTTTAAGCTGAGGGCTGAGAAAGCCAGGTTCAAACGGTCCTGTGTGTCTCCTGGAAGGCACGAGGGGCTGCGCTGACCACCCCACTTCTGTCTTCCCTTTGCAGTGGAACAAATAGCCAATGTGGTTCTCTACTCAAGTGATTATTACGTCAAGCCTGTGGCCTCGGAGGAAACACAGTGAGTAGTGGTTGCCTTTCCACTTCCTGGGCGGCAGCCCACTTTGTCAACTTCCTCTTCTGAAGAGGGAACTCAGATACCCTGCCAGGCCCCCTAGCCTTTGCTTTCTTCTTCCCCTTTTCTCACATCAAGGGCTGTAAAGAGCAAGGCAGGCAGGCTAAATTGTGTTTACTTTGCCTCTGGGCCCATCTCTTAGGCTGGGAGATCAGTCTTCATAAACAAGGGGCCAGAGGGGAGAAATCTAGGGAAATATGTCACTGTGGAACAACAGGGGCTCTGTGTGTCCTTGGAATGTGTTGACAGGAATGAGATGCTCTTTCTGCTCCCCAAAAGATGACTAAATGAGCTATTAGCCCAGGCTAGGGCTGTAATATGTAATATGTCTGGCGTAATCCTTCCGCAAATTCTACTACAGTGAAGGTTATAATCCTAACCCTAGGGCTCCCCTTCCATGACACAACCAAACTAGAGAGGGAGAATATGTGTGTGTGTGTGTTTCTAAGAGAGGACCTAAGTATGTTCCTAGCACCCATGTTAGATGTCTCATTTATAACTACATCTCCAGGAATGCTGATACCTCTGACCTCTGTGGGCATCCACACATATGCACATTCACTCATTCACACAGTAAATCAATATTTTAAAAGACATTTTAATCTAAGCTTAAGTATGAAGGTTAAAAAAAAGAGAGAGAAGTTCTTAGCTTACAAACACAACAAGCACCCAAGAGCTTCTTGAAAAAGAATCACAGACCTATCAGTGAGACCTATCCGAGGAGCTTCTCTTGATCATCTTAGCTTGAAAATCTTGTAGCAGTGACAACTGGACTAGAAAACTGGATCCATTCTGAGCTCTTTTTGAATGACTGTCTCCCATCAGTGGACTCAAAATACTCACAGAACCTCTGAACCTTTTTGTCCACCAGGTGTTCTGCACTGTGCTAGGAGGGGGCGTTCATTTAATACACAGGCTGGGTATGCATGTCCACTTTTCCAGCTCGTGTGTTCTATACAGAAAACATTACCTGGCGACAGTGAGGTTGGGGTAGAAGAGAGGGGTGTGTGGTAAGGAAAGAAAACCTGATTCATTGAGATCATATTACTTAACTTAAAATCCAACATCAGAGTAAGCTACTACTGAAAAAGTACAGCCTTGCATTTAAATGTAGGTATACAGTTTTGAGAAAGAGCAAAGCACCTCATAGCTGATTTCTAACAAGCTGACTCTGTTGCACATCTTGTTTAAGGAGTGTGGAGTCTTCTGGCAGATGCTCCATAACAGTGTGTGTGTGTGTGTGTGTGTGTGTGTGTGTGTGTGTATGTGTGTGTGTTCCATTTCCTGTTTCTCATTCAAAGCTCTGTGCTTTATGGACCAAATGATCCTCAGATGGACAGCATTCTAAGATCTCCCTGGAGGCCAGAGGAGTCCAGAAAATGGGTCCAGATCACGTTAGCTTTTTCATTGTTTAGACACACATCTGAGAAAACAAACTGTCATGGGGAATACCAGTCACAATTTCTATCTATCACAGCAAGGTGGGCATGGCAGAACAGTTCAGGAAACAGGGAATGACAGCTTTAGCAGGACATTCCCCCTCTGAGATGGTGGCTTTTGTATCCAGGGCAGTCCTCCCCTCTGAGCTGATCTTCTCTGGAAATGTTCTCACAGACACATCCTGAGTTGTGCTTTTTTCATCTGCAAGGTACTTCACAAGACAATCCCATTACGATTAACCCACACATTGGTCTCAACGGAGAAGCCACTCAGAAGGCTGTAAGAGCCTAAGCCACTGCTCCAGATACATCCAGCTCCTGGGGCTCTGGAGGGCAGGCTTCCTCAAACCAGGCCAAACATCAGTTGTAAGCTGCTGCTGACCATGCAGTGTGAGATCCTAATGGCCCTGGGCACAGCTGTGGGCCCGGCTTCCACAAATTCTACCAGTCAAGACCAGCCCAAGGGTACTAGAGTCAAGCTGAGAGAGAGAGAGAGAGAGAGAGAGAGAGAGAGAGAGAGAGAGAGAGAGAGAGAGAGAGAGAGAAGGAGGGAGGGAGGGAGGGAGAGAGAAAGAGAGAGAGGGAGGGAGGGGGGAAGGGAGGAAGGGAGAGAAGGGAGGAAGGGAGGGAAGGGATGGGGAGAGGGAGAGGGAGGGAGGGAGAGAAAGAGAGACAGACAGAGAGAGAGAGAGAGAGAGAGAGAGAGAGAGAGAGAGAGAACACCACAACCCAGGTGGTAGGATGTGGCCACCCCTAGCTCAAGCAAAGCTTTGCAAAGAGTTTCCTGTATTTACTGAGCTGAAGCTGCTTACTTCTGGGGGGTGGGGTGTAAACAGGGAAGTCCTTCCCATGGGAGGCAGTTCACGTTTCCAGATGTCTGGGAACTCATTCAGGAAGTGGTCCTGATGCTGGCTCCCAGCCAGACCTAGTTGCTAGTATGTTCACTGCAAAATGAGTCGTCCAGCCCAGATCCCTTTCTGAAAACCCAGGAATGCTATGTCTCTAGCCAAATCCCAGAACTGCCCCTCGGTGCAGGGTTCCTTTTGTCTTTCACTCACCAAGAAAACCTCAGCCCCCTGAAGAAGCCCTAGTAAAGAAAGAGGTGAGCCAAGCTGGGCAGAGATATTAAATGCCTTTAATCCCAGCAGAGGCAGACAGAGCTCTGTGAGTTTAAGGCCAGCTTGGTCTGCAGAGTAAGCTCCAAAACAAGCCAGGGCTACACAGAGAAACCCTGTCTCAAAAAACAGAGAAAGAGAAAAGGGGCGGGGGGGAGGTGCCTCTGAACAAAAAGCAGACGGATCAACTGATCTGGTTATAAGTGGTTACAAAAGCATCCTCAGTCACAGGCTGCTTGACCTTCACAGTATAAACAGTTTTGGCTACATTGGTTCTACATGGGTTTGTTTTGCTGACACTGCCCCCAGGAAGTCTCTGGAGTAAAGTGGCTGGGGTCTTCTTGGTCAGTCTTTATGCATATCTGCACACCAGGTTGTGAGACATTTTGGGTTCCTGGGATTTGAACTCGGGACCTCTCTGGAAGAGCAGTCAGTGCTCCTGGCTGGGGTCTTGGACATTTGGGCTAGCTGATCTTGTTTGTTTTGTGTTTTTGAGACAGGGTCTCTCCAGGCTGCCCTGGAGCTTGCTGTGTAGATCAGGGTGGCCTTGAACACACAGCGATTCTCTGCCACTAGCGTGTTGGGATTAAAGGCCAACGACACTATAGTCAGCTAGTTTTTTAATGTGCTTCGTTTACTTCTGGACTTGTTTAGTTTTGCTTTTATAAGACAAATCTCACTATGTAGTTCAGGCTGGTCTAGAACTCATGATCTTCCTGTCTCAATCTTCTGAGTCCTGGGATTACCAGTATGTACCACCACTGCTATTTAACCCCATAGAACATTTCAGAGGTTTTAGTAATTCAAAACAGGTCAAGAGGTTTGAGGGAATGTCCCAACCTTGTATTTGTTTGTGTGTGTGTGTGTGTGTGTGTGTGTGTGTGTGTGTGTGTGTTTGTGTGTGTGTGTGTATGTTGTTTGTGTCTGGTGCCTCTGGAGGCCATGGGAGGCACTGAATCCCCTGGAACTAAAGTTAAAGTTGGCTGTGATTTGCCTCATGGGTGCAGTGGACTGAATTCTGGTCCTCTGCAAGAGAGTCAAGTACTCTCAACTACTGAGCCATCTCTACACCTTACTTTTTTAAGACAGAATCTCTCACTGCATTTGGATCTCAATGTCTGGATGAGACTGGCAGGCCTATGAGCCCCTGGGGTCTATCTTTTAGCTCTACCGTGGTTTACAGACACACTGCTACCCTGGGAATATATGACATGTGTTTTACCAACTGAGCCATCTCTCCAGCCCTGAAATGTCACAGTCTTGCTGCCTCCGGGCTCAGGACTACCAACATGTCCCTCTGGTAAGGGAACTTTGATTCTGAAAATGCTCACGACAGGTAGGATCTTGAGCTGTGCATGGTGTTAACTGTAACGGCCATAAAACTCTCTATGGTTCTTCCTCCAGAGAAAAAGTGCAGCCAAACAGCACTTTGACCAAGACACTGGTGCTGGTGCCCCTACTGGCTAACAACAGAGAAAGAAGAGGCATTGCGCTGGACGGGAAGATCAAGCATGAAGACACAAACCTCGCCTCCAGCACCATGTGAGTCCCGGATGCTCTGTGAATGGGTCACGGTGTCGGGCTGGTACTGGGTTTCCGAAGAGGCTCACAGGTGGGCACATTAGTAATGCTCTCACTTCCACTGTGGTATGCATGATGTTGTGGTTGTCTGAGGTGGCTCTGGGCATAGCCTTGTACCAACCATAGTGTCACTGCCTGCCCTCTGGGTGGCCTTGGCCAAGTAGGCTCCCCTCAGAGGTGATGCCCAACAAAGCGGAGGAGGGTCCTGACAGAGACAGACCTGTAGCTAACATTCTGTGAGGCTTGTGGCAGGGACAGGGGAAAATTTGGCAGGATGAAGGGTGGAATGGAGGGATTTTCTGAGGATATTTCGCCAATTCTCTGTTAGATTCTAAAGCATATTTGTGAAATTCCAGAGAAAGAAAACTGGTGCCCTAGATCAATTTAAAGGGGTAAATGATCTGATGCCAACAGCATGGTCTTCTGCAAAGAGTTAATTGTTGAGCAAGTCCACTCCACCCTGGCTCCCACCTTCAGAAAAATGGTGGGGAGAGCCCCTGAAGTCTCAGACATGTTCTGTTCCCTGTGTTTGGGTGTCCCATATAGCACAAGTTCACAAGCCAATCCCAGCAAAAGAGTGTCCTCAGGCTGTGCCTCTGTCCTTCCACCAGATGATGATACATTTTGCGGCGTGCTGTAGTCTTAGATAACATGATTTGGCAGAAGGCCTCAGACTGGACACAGTTCTTCTTACCTGGCCTGACCCCAGAACCTAGGACTGCCAATATTTCTTCACTCTGCTTCCTACCTTCAGGGTTCTCCGTTGAGATTTTGTTGTGGTTCACAGTAGCTTATAGATGTCATAGTCATCTTCCATCCCATAATTCCTGTTGTGAGACATGATAGAAGACTTAAGTCTTCCATGTTGGGTCACAGGATATAATAGTCTGTGACAAAATGTCCACTGAGGAACCTGATTGAGGGTGGGAATCCCAAACATGATCACAGAGCCTGGAGTTAATGCTTTACTCCATGGTCACATGTCACTCTTTGGTCACATGTCACACTCCTTGTTCATCCACTTGAGCGGGCTTTCACTTGGTGTCAGATGCCATGCTGGCTGCTGGGCACACAAAGCTTTTGGGTACAATCCAGAACAACTATGATCCTGTGATCAAGTTATAGGCAAGTAAGTGTCTCTGTGGTTCTCTCATGAGCACAGCGTAGGAGACTGAGGCCCAGTGCTGCCAAGCTGTGTTTAAGAAGGTGCAGAGAGGAGAAGGGCCTTCTGGGCGGGTTTGTAGTTGGCAGGGTTGGTGCTTATGGGCCTCAGGGGATAGCTGGGTAGGATATGGCAAAGGCATTTCAAAGACTGTTTGCTGAACTTGGAACCTGGATGGGCTGAACTCTCGGGCTTCAGGACTTAAGGACTCAGCAGCTGCAGACTGACAGATCAGGGGAGAAGGAGGAGACAGGAGAGTGAAATGGGTCAGAGGCTGAGCCCTGAGAAGGAGGACACATGCTGTGCCCTGTGTGAGTACCCTAGGGAAAGATGCAGAAAACCCATTCCCCAGCCCCACTAGTGGTGGATGAAGTTCTAAGACTTGAGGCCAATCTGTGGAATTCTCCAGTTCTGAGACAACATCTTCAGAATGATGGCCCTGGAAGGACAGGGATGGCTCCCACACTGGCTTGGCTCTCACATCCCTTCTCACTTTTGATTGGGTAGCATCAAGGAGGGCATCGACCGGACCATCATGGGCATCCTGGTGTCATACCATATCAAGGTGAAGCTCACGGTGTCAGGGTAAGTGTTGGGTGTGCCATCTCTGCCTGGCTTGTTCCTCTCCTCAATGACTGGCTGGTGGATATGAAGTAAGCAAGTGACTATACAACTGCACACACAGTGGAGGCTGACAGACAGGATGACAGCCAGATCCCTTTGTAAAAGTAAATTGCCTTACCCGGTTAAAAAAAGAAGAAGAATGACATCAGTTTAATTTAATTTTCAAATTTCAGAAAGATCAGTAGTTGCCTGATGAACTCTGTAAATCTTCCTGTATTTGGGTTCAGTGTAGGGGCATGAACCACCTTGGGAGGCTGAGGTAGGATTAAGAAGCATTGTAATACATAGTAACTGGCTTTGGTTTTGTTTTTTTTATACTGGGGCTTAGTTGGTGAAGTGCTTCCCTAACAGGCAAAAGCCCTAACTTTGATACTTAACACCAAATAAACCAGGCATGGTATGTGCCTTTAATTCAGCACTGCAGAGTAGAGACGGGAAGTTCAGAAGTTTAAAGTCATCTTTGCCCACATAGAGAGTTTAAGGCCAGACTGGGGTACATGAGACTTTGTCTTAAAAAAAAAAAAACCAAAAACTCAAGTATGATATGCTGGTGTACACTCGTAATCCCTCTACTTGGGGAATTTAGGTAAGAGGATTACTATAAATTCTGGTATATCAAGGACTAAAAAAAAGTTCATTTGTATCTTAAACATTTCTGTCCTTAAATAGATTCCTTCCTTCCATTCCCTAATATGTAATTGGAGAATTAGGGGTCACCTTTTCATAAAAAAGTATTGCTGTTGAGGGTTCTAAAGAAATGGTTTTATTTTAAGGACTTTTAAATTTTTACTTTATGTGTATGGCTATTATGCCTACATGTATGTAAATACACATGTGTTGTGCACCTTTAGTCCCAATATTAGGGAGGCAGAGACAGGCAGATCTCCATGAGTTCAAGGCCAGCCTGGTCTACCTATCAGGTTCCAAGTCATCCAGTGCTATAGAGAGAGACTATAAACAAAACAACAACAACAAAAAAATCAAAAAAACAAAGCAACAACAACAAAAGAATAGTCTGTGCTCTTAACCATCTCTCCAGCCACAAGAGCCTGTTTCCTTGTGTGTGTGTAAAATCAACATCCTTACTCTAATCAAAACAGAAGGAACTAAATTCTCATTTTCTTCTCAGATTCCATTCCCAACCATGTTTGCTGGCTTTTTCTCTTGATGGGCCTGTGTTAGCCTGGCCATAAGAGGCTTCATGCATGTCCCTATTTTTAAGTAGGGAGAGAGTTCCCCAATTTTGGGTCTGATTTGGATATCTGGTTAACATGGTATTTATATTTCTTGTGTTTTTCTTTTTCTTTCTTTCTTTTATTCTTTTCTCTTTCTTTCTTTTATTCTTTCTCTTTCTTTTATTCTTTTCTCTCTCTCTCTCTCTCTCTCTCTCTCTCTCTCTCTCTCTCTCTCTCTTTCTTTCTTTCTTTCTTTCTTCACACAGTCTCATTATATAGCCCTGACTGTCCTGGACATTCCTGGTGCTTTCAAATCAGATGTTTTTTTTTTTTTTTTCCTTTCCTTTCTTCTTCTATGGTCTAAAGACAGGGTGAAGCTTCATCTTACAGTAAACAGAAATAATAATTAAATGAGTGAATACAGTTGGCTCTCCATATCTTTGGATACTCTTATCAATTTCAACAAATGACAAATTGAAAATAGTTGGGAAAAAAATAGCTTCTAGTTCAAGGCCAGCCAGAAACAGTAACAAATGTTTCTGAACTGGTTGTGCGCAGACCTTTCACCTTGTTTATTTCTTAAACAATACAGTCCACTATCCCTAAGGCATTATAAATTAAGTGGGGATGATTCCGAGTCTAGGGAAAGGTGTGTGGGAGTCATATGCAAATTCAGTACCATTTCCTGAAGACTCTGAGACTGGGAACACCCCCACCAAGGGGCCCTGAGACCAGTGTCCCACAGGGTCATAGAGACAGCAACAGCTGTAATGGTGCATCCCAGTGGCCTCTGTGGCTGGGAGTTTCTCTATCTCAATCTCAAGATTTTAAATGTGTTTGGAGGTTCCCACTGCCTCTGCTTCTTGAGAGGAGTGAGGCTTCAGGCATACTCCGCCACCATAGGGTGGCTAAAAGTTCTGGTTCTGTGGCTTATGTTTGCTTCTAAGTGAGTCCACTTTTTAAGTAATCCTTTGGAGAAAGAGGGGAACCCCACAGCAGGTAGCAGTGAAACTGAGCATAGAGGAACCCCACGATCCAGGGAATTTGGGAATTCAAGCTAGAGAGTGTGAGCTATGCCTACTGGGCTGGGTTGGGGACTATCCTGCCCTTGAACCCTGGGGTTTGAAGCTATGTGGCTCATATGGACTTACCATGGCTGTCTGCTTTGTGCTTCCCAGCTTTCTAGGAGAGCTCACCTCCAGGTAAGACTCTTTGCCTCCTTTCTCTACTCAGCTTCCTGCAAACTGAGGATAAGGAGCCTGTGGCCAAACAGAAACTGGTGAAAACCAGTTTCTGGGCAGCAGTGCTCAAAGATAATGTAACGGATGCATGCTGACTCAGATGTGTGGTAAGAGGTGTCACTAGCAGCCAAGAGAGGCTGGAGACCACAGGTAGGCTGTGCACAGAAGCAAGGACACACACACGCGCACACACACACACACACACACACACACACACACACGCACATACACACACACACACACACACACACACACACACACCTCTGTCCAGAGGTAATTTGTGTGTATAAAATGTGTACAAGCTACATAAGATATTTTACCATTTTAATGATTTTGTAAAGATACACCATAGAATTAAGTATATTTACACTGTTATACAACTATCACCCCTGCCTAAGATTTTTTTTAACTATTTTTAATGTCTGTAAAGGAAACCTCCTGTTTGTTAAGCAATCACCCCCTTTCCCTCCCCACAGACCCTGGTAACTGCTGGTTGCTTTCTGTCTCTCTAGATTCCCCTCTGATGGGGCTGGTGATGTGGCTCAGCTGGTAAAGTGTTTGGGTTCAGTTCCCAGCACTTCATAAAACTGAGATTACACACCTGTAATCCCAGTGCTGGAGAAGTAGAGGCAGGAGGATTAGTTCTTGGTTGTCTTTGACTATATAGAGATTTCTAGGTCAGCCTGGCTGGGTTTCATGAGTCCCTTGTCTCAAAAAAGAAAAAAATTGGTCCGGGCATGGTGAGGTACACCATCAATCACAGCACTTAGGAGGCAGAGACAGGCAGATCTCTCAGAGTTCAAGGCCAGCCTCTTCTTCTTCTTTCTTTTCTTAAAGATTTTATTTATTTATTTGTTCTATTTGAGTACACTATAGCTATCTTCAGACACACCAGAAGAAGACATCAGATTACATTACAGATGGTTGTGAGCCACCATGTGGTTGCTGGGAATTGAACTCAGGACCTCAGGAAGAACAGTCAGTGCTCTTAACCACTAAGTCATCTCTCCAGCCCCAAGGCCAGCCTCTTCTACATAGAGAGACTATCCCCAAAACAAATTCTGCATATGGCCTTTGTGACTGGCTTCTTTTACTTAAACATGTTGTAACATCTACCACAGTACATTCCTTTCTCATGACTGAGTACTATTCCATGATGTGGATATACCACGTTTTGTTTATTCACCTGAAGCTGGCAACTGAAAGAGGGTAGATCCCAGAATGACCTGGGGACATGAGTTCAGGTCTCCAAATATCACATTCTGAAATAGTTGCTGAAGGTTTTTAGTGGCAAGAGAACAAAAAAAATCATAAATGAAGGTATTTAAAAAAACCACATTGGTGGGAATATTCGGTGGGCAGGCTATTGTGAGGTGGGGAAATCTCTACTATAGATTTCAGGTACTGTCTTGGTTGGTGGCTGATTTGGAGCTGGTGGAAGCTAGGGGTCTCTTTGTATATCTCCCAAGGGTACAAGGGTGCCAGGTCTAATACAAGGGTAGGCAATAAATGGCTACTAATATCTAAAGATAACACCATGAAAACTTTGTCTTCTGAGCTGCAACATTCCTACTCTGCACAGTCAGGGGATTTCTAATCTGTCACTCAGCCTTAACAAAGATGTGTCTTATTCTTTTTTTTTTTTTTTTCTGGAAACTTTAGTTTCTAGCAGATACTTGAATGGTTTTTACCTTCTGGTAAATATGAATAGTGACAGGTGTCTTTTGAACCACACACAAAGAACCAATAATTTTGGAAATTTTGAGACATAGTCCTTTTCCTGAGTTCATAATTATCATCTACTTCCATTGCCTGCGCCTACCGGGCACACTGACTGTGTAGCATCTCTTAGATGTGGAGAGTTGGAATGTTGCAGGTCTGGAGCTGAATCATTCTGGCCGATCTTTTGCCTTTAATAGCTATTTAATGCCCACCCCTGTGTTTTACCTAACATTTCATCTAGATCTGGCCAGTACCTGGGTGACTGAAAGTGGGTCAGATCTAGGTAGGCTGCAGGGGTCCTGGGATGCAGGGCATAGTGTGTTATCTCATCCCCTTTTCCCACTTCTGTTCATAATTTTTCTGGATTTCCCTCTGGCTCATCTTTTTGACACCTTTCCTTCCTTTCTTCTTAATTTCTTATTATTTTTTACTTATTCACTTTATATCTTGCTCACTGACCTCCTTCTGGTCACCCTGTCCACAACCTTTCCCCTATCTTCCTTCTCCTCTGAGTGGGTGGGGGCCTCCTGGGTACTCTCTGACCCTAGCAGTGTCTCTGCCAGCTGGTAACTGCCCACATTCCCTGTAGCTCGGTAAACTCAGGACTCTGGAGGTCCCAGCAGCAACTGGTTTCCTGCCGCTCTGCCCTATTGCAGCTCCTTGCCGCAGACTCTGCCCACATCAACCCGACCGAATCAAAGCTCCCGAAACTTATAATGCAACAATGGTTTTATCTCAGATTATTTCAGTAAATTTACAATCCACAAAATGTCCATACAATAAACTCAGAGCCAATTGATATGATATAATCTGCCCACCTAGATAAGACAAACTGTCCTATAATAATTCATCCTATATATGATATTCATAACTACCTGTGGTTACTCAGAGATGGCTTGGCTCTCCATCTTGCTTCCTCTCCTCCTCTCCTGGCTTCTTTCCCCTTTCCAAAACTCTGTCCCTGCCTTACTTTTTACTGTCCAATCATAGTCCTTGTTTTATCTAAAGCCTGCCCTCCTTTAGCCTGCCATCCCCTCCCACACCTTTCCTTCCTTCTTATATAAATTCTAATTTGACCCAAAGCATCTTGGTATTGGAGATGTGATCAACTCTTGTCTCTTTTGCAAAAGATGGGTGTGCCCATCCTTGTACTAGCCTCACAGAACTTTAAAAAATGTCATTATGATTCTGAGGGATGAAGAGATTTATTTTCAACCTTGTGGAAATGTAAGCATAAAGAGAGAAACGTATGTGCTACGGCAGAGGTTGAGGTTAATTCTGTCTGCTTTAGTTTTTATGGGACAGAATGATGCCCTGAATCACGGTCCAGCTTTCCAGACTGTGTCTAACAACCATGCCCTTCCAGAGTATCTATCCACATTGTATAATTTTGCTCCAGACCCTTAAATTGTTCTAAGATTCCATTAAGTGAGTGAAGAGGCCACTCTGTATCGCTGCCCAGGATGGACAATGGCTGTGAGAGTTTGTGTAGGCATAGAAAGGAGGTGCCCTGCTCTTTCCTGAAGTCGATGGATGGAGCTTTCCATCCTGACTTCCTGCTGGAATGTTAATCTAAGGAGTCCAGTGATGAGTGTCACACAGAATGCCACAGCCACCTGAAGCCTCTGCCCCTGGGCCTCAAGGGTCAGAGTTTCAAGTGGAGGCTGTGACCACTGACACTCACAGCAGCAGTGTCATGGACAGTGGTTTCCAGAGGTGACCGCTGGGTCCACTGCCTCTGCACTGCTGCCCAGGGTGAGGAGGGCTGGGACACTGAGCTTCTAGTTTGGTTTCCATATGCTACAGTAACTCTTTGCTAATTTTAATGCTAATTATTTAATTATTTTCATTATTTGCCTGCAAGCATGTCTATGTACCATGTATGTGACTGGTGTCCACAGAGACCAAAAGAGTGTGTTAGTTCCTATGGAACTGGAGTTGCAGATGGCCTGTAAACCTCCGTGTGGGTGCTGGGAATCCAGGCCAGGTCCTCTGGAAGAATAGCCAATGCTCTTAACTATCCAGCCCCTCACATAAACATTTAAAATGTACTCAGATGTGTCCTTGCTGCTGTGAATAGTTATTTTTTAGAGATTTATTTTATTTATTATTTTTTTAAAAGAATTACTTATTTTATTTTCATGAGTACACTGTAGCTGTCTTGAGACACACCAGAAAAGGGCATCAGATCCCATTACAGATGGTTGTGAGCCACCATGTAGTTGCTGGGACTTGAACTCAGGACCTCTGGAAGAGCAGTCAGTGCTCTTAACTGCTGAGTCATCTCTCCAGCCCTGATTTATCTTTTTTTAAAGGTGTGTGTAGATGAATGCAGTCACTTGTGAAGTCTAGAAGTGGGTGTTGGATCCCCTGGAGCAGGAATTATAGGCGGTTGTTAGCTGCCTGATATAGGTGCTGGGGACTGAACCAGAGCTGTCTTAGTTTGTGTTTTACTGCTGTGAAGAGACACATGACCAAGGCAACTCTTCTAAGGACAACATTTAATTGGGGCTGGCTTACAGGTTCAGAGGCTCAGTCCGTTATTATCAAGGCAGCATCCAGGCAGACATGGTGCTCTAAGAACGGAGGGTTCTACACCTTGATCCAGCACCATGCATAGCTTTTTATAACCAGCCTTCTTGTAGGATTTCACTTCTTCTCTTCCCACGGTGTCACATCATGACAGCTAGGATCCAGAGAGCTAAAGGCACTGGCTGCCTCAGCCATGCCCGAGTGAAGTTCCTGGACCACATTCTAGGGAATACATTTCAAATTCCTGCAAGACCACTTCCTGAAGTCTGTTTTGTTTTGAGTCTTGCTGAACCAATCTTTTGGAGATTCTCTGAAGCCCCAGTTTTGTTCTGTGTGTGTTTGTGTGTGTGTGTGTGTGTGTGTGTGTGTGTGTGTGTGTCTGTTTATACACTCACCAGCTTGTATTCTTTCCTTTTTTCCAGTGAAGTGGCTACTGAGGTTCCATTCCGTCTCATGCACCCGCAGCCTGAGGACCCAGGTCAGTCATTCCCATTGTCCAGGATGCCTCTCAGTCAGATTTAGTGTGTGGGTGTCATTCACGGGATGACCACCAGATCAGCCTAGAAGAGAGAGCTAGCTCACCACCTCAGTCCTGGGCCTGTCTACCTCCTATCTGTGTGTGAAGGGTGTAGCATTCCTACCCTCTGTTGGGTGTGGATGACCTAGTGATATTTTTATCACTGACCCTGTCAAGAACACATGCTCTGCTATCCACAGACCTCAACTTAGATTTAGAGATGATGTAAGGGACAAATCCTTTGAAGAGCCTGAGGCTTTGCTTTGTGTAGAAACAAAAGACCTCTCATTTTGAAGTGTCAACAAGCATTTAAAGGTTCTGAAAGTAGTGATAGCAGTAAGATTACAGAAAACACTAGAAAGAGGTCGCCTGGTTTCCTACCATCCACGTTCCATTTGATGATCTGCCCACTGACTCTTGTGTGGATGTTAAACGAAGCAATCATTGCACATACGGGAGATACACTGGAGCTCCCTCATTGTCCCTACAAAGGTGTGAATGGAATGTCACATGAGCTAGAGCTCAAGGAGGTTCTGAGGAAAGAAGTTAAATGAAGGTAGGTGTGCTGGTATGCCTGTAATCCCAGTGCTCAACAGGATGAGGCAGGAGAATGGCAAGTTTGAGGTGAGCCTAGGCTATAATAGCAAGACTATTAGAAAATAATTATTCAAAGTATCTCTAGCAAATATTTTAGATTTCAACCGTCAGTAGACATTTACTCACTCATGTCCATCTCATTAAAATGCTATTTGAAGCATTCATTTCTTTGGGACTAATCTGATGGCAATCCAGGAAAACATAGATTCAATCAGTTTTTTTTTTTTTTTTGTTTGTTTTTTTGTTTTTTTGTTTTTTTTGAGACAGCCCTGGCTGTCCTAGAACTTCCTATGTAGACCAGGCTGGCCTCAAACCAGGAGATTTACTTGCCTCTGCCTCATAATTGTTGGGATTAAAGGTATGTATCACTACCGCCTGGCCAAGGAGTCTTCAAAACAAGCTCTTCCACATCTTCCTTCATTCTTTTTTTCTTTTTTTTCAAGGAATGAACACAGTGTCTCACATGTTAGGCAGGTGTTCCCAGTATATGCTGTATCATGCTGCCTGGCTTTTATTGTTCCTCTTCAGTTGTGGGTTGCCATTCTTATGGTCTACCGCTTTAGGCTCAAGGTTCCTCTATTCAACAGAATACAATTCTAGGATATTCTTTGCCAGGAGAAGTTTTAGTTTTTTCTTAAAATTTCATTGTAATGAGGATTGAATGTAAGGCCTAGAATGTCCAGGCAAGTGCTCCACCAATTATCTCCCATGCCTTCTTTTGTTATTTTGAGATAGAGTCATGGTAGCACAAGCTTGTTATTTTGGCTACTGGGGAGCTGAGCAGAAACATTGTGAGTTCAAACTTGTCCCAAAATGTATACAAAAAGGGGGTGA
The DNA here is from genome assembly GCF_963924665.1 of Micromys minutus. Lineage (NCBI taxonomy): Eukaryota > Metazoa > Chordata > Mammalia > Rodentia > Muridae > Micromys > Micromys minutus. The sequence continues at coordinate 36,224,602 of NC_137954.1, forward strand.
GGGGGTTTGTGAGAGTGCCAAAGTTCAAAGGTCATTCTCAGCTATATAATAAGTTTGAGGTTAACATAGGATCAAAAAAAAACCCTCATGTGAAAAATTAATTAGAGCTGGAGAAATGGCTTGGTGGTTAAGAGCACTGGCTGCTCTTTCAGTTCCCAGCAACCAGATGGTGGCTCACAACCATCTGTAATGGGATCTGATGTTTTCTTCTGGTGTGTCTGAAGATAGCTACAGTGTACTCACATAAAATAAGTAAATAAATAAATATTAAAAAATTAATTGATCTTCCCCTCTCTGTTCTCTGTCCTCTTCTGGGCTTACAGCAAAAGAAAGGTAAGTCATCTGGAAGCTTCTCTGGGGTTTTCTGTGTTTTGTGACTCTCCCTTTCCTACACAAACTCCTGTCTGAATGTCTGTGCAAAGTCCTTATGTCTTTTGCTCATAAGAACTTAAGATGTGTGCACACATAGCTTTGTTGGATGTGTCTTTTGTTCTGTGGGTTCTGTCACTTTTTCTCTTGCATTTATTTGTTAAAGAGCTTTTAAGTAGAGTCCTAGCTAGGAGGTGACGGGTTACCTTTAATCCAGGCACATGGGAGAATCGCTGCAAGTTTAAAACCAGCCTGGGCTATCGAATGAGACTCTGTCAGGAAAACAAAAAATAAAAAACTAAAAGGAAACAAAACCCCTAAAAATCCCTGAAGAAAAAGGCATGGCCCCCTTTCCATCCAGGGAATGACATGAACCCTGTTCCATCCTGGGGAAGGAGCACATTCATCCTGGATTGGTTCCTTTACTACTGAAAGATCAGTGGTCTTGCTTCATTCAGGATTTTATCCTCAGCTTCTGAGAGGAGACACTGACTAACATGTCTGTTTTCTTCTAGTGTTCAGGATGAGAATTTGGTTTTCGAAGAGTTTGCTCGTCAAAATCTGAAAGACACCGGGGAGAACACGGAAGGGAAGAAAGATGAGGATGCGGGCCAGGATGAGTGAAGACAGCCTAGATCCTAGAAACTGCTTGTAGTTCCAGGGGCCTTGAGGGAAGCCTCTGGTAACCTTTCAGAGTTATGCTAGCTATGAAAGCTCGGGCATTTCTCCCAGAAATAAAGTCTGTGGGTCCTCCGATCACGTGTCAGGCTGTATGGCTGGGGCACTGGGCTGTTGCCTTTAGGGTCTCTGGGTGTGGGGTTGGGGTTGGGAGTGGGGTCACAGCTTTTCAGCCTTGCTTCTCTGGACACACAGAGTGGTGAATAAGTTTAGTTCCTGACCAATCCTAACTCCAGGGCCCTTTCAGAGGCTCCTGAGTTAATAGAGCAGAAAACAAGTATAGACAAAAATCCCCTCGTGACTCGACTTTGGGGTCCAATCCTTCTTCAAGCTTTCAGCTGCTGGTCAGGTTTTTTTCTACTTGACACAAGCAACAAAGAAGATATGGTAAATAAAGGTGGGCAGAACAGAAAAGGGGATCAGTCCCTGAGGTGTCCAGGAAACCGAACTAAACTGAGGAACCTGGGCTGCCATGTTCAGTAGAAGCTATGAAGATCCTGGGAACTCAGCTCAGAAGCTTGGGCTGGTACCCAGCAAGCAATTCTGTACCTAGCCACTGCTGTCTGGGTTCTGAATAGCACATGTGGGAAAAGGGAATCTGACTAGCCCAGCATTGGCTTTATGCACCAACATCTCATGGCCAGCAGTGGCCGGGCCTGGCGACAGGTTTATCAAGACAGATGGACTTCATGATCATCCTGTGATTACAGAGTGGAGAAGCCTTGTGAACAGAGAAGGGGCAAGGAAGCACAACAGGGGCTCTTTCAGGCCCTGTCAATCAAAGGCCATTCCTGGCCATGGTGTCCAACATCCTATATTGTACCAAACAGTTCTCTTGGCACCCATGAAAGGGGCCTGTGTACATTGGGGTGTGGGGGAACGTCCATGTTCAGGGAATGGATAGGAAGAATGGTGGAGACTTCTGTATAGTTCAGCCTACTCACTAATTAACGGCAGGGTGCATGTGTGTGTAACTAATTACTTTCCTAACTGATGTGAGACCAAATACTTAACAAAAGTAGCTTAAACAAGGTTTTATTTTAGCATATGGTTTGAGGTAATAGAGTCCATTGTGCTTTGGAGAAGCACCAAGAAGCTGCGTCTGTGGTCAGAGAGAAATGGATGCTGGTGCTCAGCTTGCTTTCTCCTGTTTGTTTCAGGGTGAATCCCCTCCCCTGGGTTAAACCTCCTTAGAAATGTCTTTGTAGACACACCTGGAGGTGTTTCCTAGGTGATTCTAAAAGCCACGCAAGTTGATAGTGAACTTTCAGGCTGGTGTGTGCCACGATGCTTGGGATTTTGATGTGGAGGCATAGCTGGGAGCTATGCCTGGGTCCCACACAGACAAAGCAAGGCTTGGACCTGTGTGCTGACTTTGGCGTTCCCTAGTACTGGGAGAGATGAGAACTCATTTCTGAAGCTATGAAAACAGTAATATAGGTAGAAAATTGTGGATCGGTGGGGGCAGACACAGTCTATCTTTCTCCCTCCACCAGCTGGGGGTAGGGTATAGGGTGTTGTCATGGTGCCCAGGCAAAGGGATGGCATGCTTTTGGGGTAACCCACACCGTATTTCCTCATGATCTTGTTTCCCTGCCTTTTGACCAGGCAAGCTGCACTGGTTAGCTCCTGGTGGGTGGAGCTCCCTGCCAGCCTAGGAGGCTGGGACTCTGCCTAGTAGCTCCTGGTGAGAAACCATCCTGTTGGTTCCTGCATTGCTTGACCCCAGGACATCCTAAGTCAGAGTGGACATTAATAGGCCTGACCTTTGGAGCAGTGTGGGTGAAGAGAGCCAGGAGGGAAGGGCCAAAGCCTGAACCCTGGAGACTAGAGGTCAGAATGGCCCTTGCCCTCCAAGTTATTTCTGTGCTAAAACATCCAAAACAGGCTTCCAGGTGCTGGTTTGTTTATATACTGCAGCTGCAGAGGGAGTGGGGGCAGGAAATAAGCAGCCAGCTGTCTCAGCAAGACTGCTGTGTGTGTATGTGTGTGTGTGTGTGTGTGTGTGTGTGTGTGTGAGAGAGAGAGAGAGAGAGAGAGAGAGAGAGAGAGAGAGAGAGAGAGAGAGAGACAGACAGACAGACAGACAGACAGACAGACAGAGACAGACAGACAGAGACAGAGAGACTGGCTCTGCTGAATGTATGTGTGTGTTACTGGCTCTGCTCTGTGTCTGTGTGTGTCACTGACTCTGCTCTGTGTCTGTGTGTGTTACTGGCTCTGCTCAGCCTGCACATCTGTTTCTTTGCTGGCATGCAGAAACCTCAGAAGACAGGAAGTCTAAGAGCAGGTTGAATGTGTGGCTGAGTTTTGGGGATAGGTGCAAGGTAAAAAAGCAACAGAACCCAACAAAACAAAACCAAAAACTGGTACAAGGAATTGAACGTGTTGCACAAACAAAGGAGCATTTGGGACAAAGTTGGAAGAAGTTGGTGGCAAGTGCCTTTACCTATTGTATCATCATCTGTTCAGCCCTAAGATAGTTTTTTTTTTTTTTTTAAATCACATTTATGTGTGTATGTATGGATATACACTTGCCATATGTGTACGGGAGTCAGGACAACATTCAGGAATCCCTTTTCTCTGGAGTCCTGGGGATCAAATTCACCATTGTCAGGCTTGGCCCGTGCTAACTGAGCTATTGCACCAGCCCAGTGGAAGAGCCTAGGTCAAAGCCCTGCATCCAGCAACCACAGGGCTGGAAAAGCATGGATTCCTGCCATTTATTAAAAGCCTGCCTTATGCCAGGCATGTCACACATGACTCCAGTTGCTCCAACAGCTTGCACTACCACCCATTTACTTGGTGAGAAACTGTAGTTCAGAGAGATTAGATAGGGGAGTTTAGCCGGTCAGAGAGGATAGCAGTGTTTATGATTGAACAATGGCTGCCCTTTAGTTCTTTGAAAATGTCACTGACACAATTGCCATTCACATGTAGCTGTAAGATATGATAGAGCCCTCATGGGGTTTACGAAGTGGTCCCCTTTACAAAGCTACAGAAGTTCAATATGCTGACAAGTGCTTACCGTGGTATAGTCCCTTCTCTGGTTTGGGTCTCCCCAGTCCTCCCTCTTCTCTTTCAATTTTTTTTTTTTTTCACATACAGACTCCTTTCAGAGCTGTTGGTTTTCCTGCTTTTTTTTTGACATGTTTTATTGCCCACTTTCCCATTCATTTCATAGTTCATAGTTAACAGTTTGCAGGGTGGGATGAGGCATGCAGGGGTGGAAAAAGTCATGCACATCTGGAAGTGTGTGTATGTGTGTGTGCATTCTTTTGGTTGTTACAAACGTCCTGGAGCCCAGGGAATCTCTCTGTCACACTCAGTGAGAAACTGTCCTGCTTCATGGAGAATGAGGGTCATCCCAAGCTTTCAAGTGGAAGCATTCATTCATGCCAGGCGGTTCTTTCTGACAAGATCAGGCCTCTTCCTTGCATGTCGCTGAGACAGATGAGGTTGGATGTGAGGTGTGTTATTACTGCCACCTTGGTGTGCCTTCCAGGTGGGGTAAACTCAGGGCGCAGCAGCACCTCATTAGACATGATTCACTGTGTGACTCACTCAGGGAAAGAGGCACCGGAGGGAATGTGTTCTTCCTAGCCAGACCGGGCTTGGGGGAGTTGATGGCTCAGCCCTTCCTGAGATCTCCAAGGGAACCACACTGTGCGTTTACCAGGGAACAAAAGGGCTTCTGCGCGTTTCAAAAAAAAAAAAAAAATCATGTCTAAGTTAGGTCTGTCTTTAGAGCCAAATGTACTTCTTTTCAAGCCAAATACCCTTCTCCTAAGCACATTTTGTCCCATATAGTTTCAGATTTACAGAAAACTGAGTACTGAAGAACCCACACTGTTTCCCCTATTATTAATCTTTCATCAGGACAGTGGTTGCACCAAATGAAGTGGCATTGATACATGACTATTAAGCTAAACACATACTCTGTTCGGATTTCCTTACTCAATGGCCCTTTCCTGTTCCATGTGACATACAGTCATGGCTGTGAAATTCTCCAGGGCCTTTTCCTAATTGCAGCTACTTATCCATCCTCCCATCTGTCCATGATTTCTCCCTGCTAACTGCCATTGCATTGTTAAGATCTTAGCCATGGCTTTAGTTTTCAAAAACCATAAACCCCCAGAGCTCAGATGTACCTGGAGATTCTAGCAGGTATAGTAAACACACTTGGCACCTCAAACCAAACCTATTGACTTCTTCATCATATCTTGGTGTGTTTGCTGAAGACACTGCTATCCAGAAGGTCCCTCACAGGGCATCCAGATTCTCGATTCCCTTTTGCTCTATGAGCAGTTGGTCATCTTCCTCCTCTGCTTTCTCTCCAGTGTGTCATCCCTATCTTTAAAATTATCACCTTGGATCTAGCCCGGTCAGCATTGCCTAGAGTGGTTACAAGCTCTTTCTAATGCTTTCCCTGCCTCTAATCCATTTCTAATCCAGGATATAATTCTCAACCCAGGCACTTGAGGTGCTTTGTTTCCTTCCACTCCCCCTCTTTGTCTTCCTTCTTTCAGATGGGATAGGGTCTAGCTAATAGTCCAGGATGACCTCAAACTTGTGATCCTCCTGCCCCAACTTCCTGCTTGGCATTAAAGACCTCATCTTAACATAGTTCCCTTTGTTTTATTCATTTTTTCTTTTCATATAGTTTCCTTTTAATTTATTTTTAACTTTTTATTTCTTTGAGAGTTTCACATTATGCACCCCAGTTCCACTCATCTCCTGGTCCCTATCCCCTTATATTGCCCTTTGCCCTTGCAACCACCAATCCCTCTTTCCCCCAAATAAAACAAGTACAAACAAACAATAACCAAATCAAAGCATAGAAAACATCTCATTGTGAAAAGCTGTTAGTATGTCACAGTGCATCCCAGAGTATGTCCCTCTGTGCACACTTGTTCACTTGCAAATGCTCATTGCAATGAGTCATTTATGGGTCTGGCTCAGGATCTTTGGCTTCTGTGATACCATCAATATTGGATCCTCATCAGGACTCCTCCTGGTTATCCTGTTGTCCCGTGTCATGCAGCTTTGAAATAGCAGGACTGGCGTTTTCACATGTCAACCATTTGCAGATGATAGATTTTTGGGTAGGAATTCAGGGCCCTGGATCTGGGCTTGGGTGGTAGCTGAGCTGATCAGCCTGGCATGGGCTCTCCGTTATCTGCACTGGAGTGAGCTCTCCAGCACTGCTCCAGCTAGGCCACATAGACCTGCTCCTATACCCTCCGGTCTGCTCACTGCACTTAGACCTCCAGAGCCAGCTCCACTGTGCTGCCCAGACAAGGTGTGGGAGCTACTCTCCCAAGTGCTGCAGCCTGTGAGGAGCTGGACCAGCTCTCCCGCTCACATCCCATCAGAACTGGCTTTGGTTTTTATTTATTTTTTCCTTTTTTTTAAAAATATACTGTCCTTTAAAAAATACATTTTACAATTGAAACATTCATTTAGACTGTGTGAATGGGTGTGTGTCATATAAATGTGTGCAGGTCAGAGGACAACTTGTGGTAGTTTTTTTGTTTGTTTTTATTTCCACCATATGAGTTGTAGGGATTAAGCTCAAGTCATTGTCCAGTGAGCACCTTTCCTAGCCATCGCGCTAATCCCACAACTACCCTTTAAAGACCTGCTCTACAAATACAGTCCCATTCAGAGGGCCTTGAAGTCAAGCCTTCAGTACTCACTTATGGGAAACTTCCTTCAGCCACATACTCTCTGCCTTTCTGCCCATGAATATCCTTCAGGCCTTGGCTTCCTGGGAGGCCAACCCTGCAGTACCCAGACAGAGGCAATCAGTTGGTCTGAGTTCACATCCGGCCTCCCTGGCATACTTAGGGGAGTGATACCTAAGACTTCCATGTCAGGGGCTCTGTTTCCTGCTGGTGCTATGGGGGTGTGGCTGAGGGCTGTGTTTCACCCTGCATGCACAGAAGCTCTCTATGGGCAATGGTCACTATCGGGTGCTGTGCAACTTGCCTGTGCTAGAAGTATATACACTATGGTGGCTGTCAAGCCATCAAAGTGCTGCAAACATGACTAATGTCACCGAGGAACTGAATTCGTTGTTGTTGTTTTCTTTGAGACAGGGTCTCCTCTGTGTAGTCCTGGCTGTGCTGGAACTGACTCTGTGACCAGGCTGGCCACGAATCTCCTGAGTGCTGGGATTAAAGGCAGGAGCCACCACTGCCCAGCCTGGTTCTTGTTTTGTTTTGTTTTTAATTAAAAGTCATTCTTTAGCCTAGGCTTGTCTTAAGACTAGTGCTAGCTAATAGGAATTTAAGTATAAGTACTTGTATGTAGCCAGTGGCTACGGCACAAGGTGGAGTGTCCTGGTTCATCCAGAGGTCTCAGATCTTTTCCACAACATTCGGCCTGGTCGTCCTCTGTGCTGGCCAGGAGGCCAGTGTCTTGGCCTCATCTTTGTGCCGGATGTGGAACCTCTCGTGATTCTTGGTGGTATCTGACTTGTATTGCCTCTAGAAAGAGTTGCCCAGTGTACGGAGGCCCAAAGCTTGCTGACTGGTGGGCAAGACAGAAGCCCCTGGTCTGTAGCTGCAGCCTCTGGAAGGGTGAGGGAGAGCTAGGCAGTCCTCTGCTGACTTGCACCTTACAGCAGGGCACAGTAGGAGGGTAGCACATCGTCCTGGTTGGCACCAAGTCCTTTTCATCTCAATATGCCAGAAAACAAAAACAAAACAAAACAACAACAAACCCAGCCCCAAATGGAAGCCACTCCTTTTCTAACTGCAGAGTCCTCCTTTGCCTCAGAGTAGAGTTCATTCTGTTCCCTCTGTCTTCAGTTCCCTTCTCTATTTCTCAGCCCTGCCCAGTAATTCAGAGTGGCTACTTGCCTTAATACTTCATATGTCCCTGCTTTGTGACCCAACCAGACTCAGCTACCTTCCTACCCCCCAACAGGGTTTCTTGCTGCCCTCAGGCCTCAGCAGAAAAAACTAATCCCTAATTTTGTCCTCAAAGCTTCATTTGATCCCACAGCTCTCCGGTTCCTGTCCTATTCCCATTTTCCTTCCTCTAAATCCCAGTTACCTTTAATTACTTAATCAATCAATCAATCAATTAATTAATTAATTTTTGCCTCTGGACCTTTGCACAGATCTGGCCTCTGCCTACAATACAGTGCCCCGGTTAGGAGCAAGTCCGGCTTACTTTCTCCATCTCTCCTTAACAGTGGCCTTAGCAGAAGTTCTGTCTTTTCTCCCTCCGTGTATTGCATGCAGGCATCCACTATGCAAACTGTTTCACCAACATAGTCCAGCGGCCTCCTAGAGGTCACTTACTCGAGTGTGAGTGGAAAAAAAAAAGCGTACTCAGAGACAAAAACCAGAAACTGTGTTCCATGAAGAAAACGACAGAAGACATCAGAAGAGATGGGTCAGGCAGAAACAACCCTGCAAGAGCCTAGCAAGCCTGCGTCTGCGCCCACTGCCTACGGGGGGCGCGGTGGGGCGGGGCGGCCGGCTCCTAGGCCCCGCCCCACTCAGGCTCCGCCCCAGGCACTCGGCCCATCCCATCCCCGCCCCGTCCCGCCCCCCCGCGGCGCGCGCGCTGGCCGGGCAGCATGGCGGCGGCGGCGGGCGCCCCTCCGCCGGGTCCGCCTCAGTCACCTCCGCCGCCGCCGCCTGAGGAGTCGTCCGACAGCGAACCCGAGGCTGAGCCGGGCTCCCCGCAGAAGCTTATCCGTAAGGTGTCCACGTCGGGCCAGATCCGGCAGAAGGTGAGCCCGCGGCGTCGGCCGGGCGCGCGCCCCTCACGCCGAGGTCCCTGTCGAGGCCCGTGACCGTGTGCGAGCGGCCGCCCAGGCCCTGCCGGGCCCGAGGTCCCGCGGCCACTGCTACGGGGCCGAGCGCGCCGCGGCTTAACGGGCCGCGGGGACCGGGCCGCGGAGCCGGAGCCACAGGGACGTGCCTGCGGGGACTGGGCACAGGTGGGCTCCGCCGCTGAGGAGACTGAGGCCCGGCGTGCTGCTGGGGCCGCTGCGGGGAACGCTGCGGGGGCCGCAGGCGCGTGCTCCCCGAGGCCTGGGGGGTCTGTACGTCCGAGCACCGGGTGCTGCTTCCCGCACTCACCTGTGGTAGGCTTACCCTCCAGTACCCACCCCGCTGCGGGGTCCTCACCCCTGAGTCCTGAAAGGGTAGGGATGCTCGTGTAGTGGTCGCTTCTCCCTCCCTCCCTCTTCCACAATTCCTCCTTGTTAAAGCCGGGACTCCTCACCCGCTGGGCACAGAACTCTCTCCGTGGAGAACTCTAGTCGCTCAGGATGCAGTGCAGAGAAACACATGCCTTTTTGTTGTCTTTCCCTAAGAATAAAGTTGCACCCTTTGCTTTCCCTTTCTGGTTCCTCTTGAACACTGCGTATGGTTTCTTGCTGGGGTGAGCCCTCCTTGTTGGAAGGGCTTTCTCAGGCAGGTGGTGGAGACAGGTTGCCACCGTGGGGCAGCCCTGGCAGTTCCGGCTGGCACGGGCTTGCTCATCCTGCTGCAGTGCGCTTTTCCTCCGAGGCCAGTTAATTACCCTTTACTGGAAGAACCATTTCTTGCTTTGTCTTCTGTCAGCCTCTGTTACTTGCCTGGGGTTGTGGGTTGGGGTGTCATTTAGGTGCTGACATGTTTGTTACATTTGTTGTGCGGTATTCAAGTCATTCAGCATATGGGACCTAACACCTGTGTTTTTCTAGCTATAACAGTAACAATCCCAGGAATAGTAGAGCAATTGTATGTAACGATTCTTCAGTTTCTCTTGGGCTAGCTTTGCATACTTCATTTGGGTTTTATTTAGAGTTTGTGATAACCTAGTGAGTCTTCAGGATCCCCCTTTGCTCTCTTATGGGTTGGAAGTCGAAATGGTGCACTTAAGTGACTTTCCCAGGTGAGGCTCTCACCGATGGGAGGCAGTTTCTTCATCTAAGGGATGAAGTTCAAGTAGGGAAAGGACTCCTGTACATGTTATGTTATAGTAAATGCTGTGAAAGATTTGAACATTGTGTCTGAACGTTTAGCCACACCGGGGAATGGTAAGTGCTTCAGGTTGAATGGAAGAGGCAGGAAAGGTCAGTCAGGGCTAGATGTGAAGGACCAGCCTGCATGAGAGCACTACCAGAAGTCATGCTAAACATGGGAGTGATGAGCAGATGTGCCCCAGGAACATGTTTAAGGAGCCTAGGTGCTAATGGGAATGCCCTTTCCTAGTGCATGGTCCTTCAGATAGGTGGTGGTGTGAGTTAGATCAGATCCTGTGACTGAAGGGAGTGCTGAGTGAAGGCCAAGATCACCGTGGAGAGGGTGGACTCCTCAGAGATTGCATTGAGTCCAGAATTTTATTGGTCAGGAGGTATCTCCTTGCCCTTCCTCGGGATGAGAACAATAGCTGCTATACCAGCTGTTCTGGTTGGGGGGGGGGCAGTGATGGTTGTGGTGTTAAAAATACACCCGAGGACTTGTTTCTGAATACATTCACATCTGCTGTACAGATAGCTTAAGGCTGATTTTTCTTCTGGGTTGCTAGAGCTTGTTAAGATGTGGGAAATAAGTTTACTGTGTGCAGTAATTCCCTTTTGTAGAAGAGAGGTCATTCACAATTTTTTTTCTGTTAATATGTGTGTGGTATGTAATGCAAAATTTCAAATGGTGTGATCAGAACCAACTCTTACTGTTTGGCCAGAGGAGCATAGTGCAGGGGCACTGTGACACAGGTGCTGAAGAACAGAGAGGAAGCTGCAGGCAGTGAGGCAATTCAGAGATGAGGCAATGCACAGGAAGCTGCCACCACTGAGTGGAGGGACAAAGGTCAAAGGGAGAAGACCACATCAGACTCCAGGGGCAGTGGGCTCCTCCACAAGCTGGAATCCAGGAGTCCCATCTGGCAGAGCTATGGGAGGGCAGAACTACTGCTTCATATATACTAATTCTTTTCTCCCCGGGCACCCTACCTGTAAGGGTTACTTCCTCTGCAGTTTCCAACACAGCAGAGTGGAAGATGGATCAGAGGACCCACTCACCCAGCATCAGAGCTGTATGTATGGAAAGTTTTCAAAAACATCAATCTGTTGTAACCTTTAGCCATCTTAATTTAGGAGGGAATTGCTAGTGGTCCTCAGATTTTAGTGTGCAGACACATCCCCTGGGGATCTTATTAAGTCCCTGATGCTGGTTGAGGAGGACTGGGTGGGGCCTTAGTATATTTTTAACAGGCTCCAAAGTTGATGCTGCTCTCTAGGAAGCATGCTTAGAGAAGCAAGACCTTATGGTAATCTTGTAGAGAAAGAAACCTTACCAAGCTCCATGTACATCTTCTGTTCACAAGGACTTCTGAAAGATTTCCTCTAAGCCTCCCTTGAAAATTAGATGTATGTAGTAGATTTGGTTGGCCACTTATGACATGTTTGATTGGCGTCCCCCTCCCCCCCTTGTTTGAATTCTTCGAAGTTGAAACTGCCCCTAGCAAACACATGGCTTCATTTGTGTTTTCTGACCACAGTACACAATAGTGACATATTTAGGGTAGAAAGAAACAGCTAATGCACTGAGCAGTAAGTGCATCAATACTCTGGAGTGTATTTTGAAATTTGAGTAAAGTGCTGTGTAACTCATTGAAGCTATTATTTAAGATAGAATTTTGTTGTAAGTTTGTAAAAAGTTAACTTTTGGATTTTAGTATAGAAATATTTGCATTTCTTTTTTTCTTTTTCAGTTTTCTTTTTTGAGACAGGGTTTCTCTGTATAGCCCCGACTGTCCTGGAACTCATTTTATAAACTAGACTGGCCTCAAACTCAGATACCTGCCTGTCTACCTCCAAAGTGTTGGGATTAAAGTCATGAGCTACCACATCCTGAAGAAATGTTTATATTTTTTATTTCAAATGTAAGACATTTTTTCCCCTTTGTGAAGTGAAAATTAACAGACAGTAAGTAAAGGGATCAAGTTTTATTTTTTATTTTACTGTTTGAAGAGAGATGGTTCCATGTAGTCCAGGCAAGTCTTGAACTTTCTATGTAGCAGAGGATGACCTTGAACTTCTGATACTTTGTCCTACTTCCTGAGTCTATGCTACATACCCCACCACTCCTAGTTTTTGCATTGAAAATTGAATTCAGGGCCTCAATGCTAGATACATTGTCTACCAGCTGAGCTACATCCCAAGCCTTCAAGTTTTAAAAGACTTGAAAAGCTCAGGTTTATGAAACACAACTCTGGCTGGGAAAGTAGCACAGTGTGTAGCGTGCTCCCCTAGCATGGATGAAGTCTGTGTGATGGGCTATGCCTGTAACACCAGCTGGAGATAGGAGCAGGAGAATCAGAAGAATCAGGAGTTTAGGGGTCACCTTTGGAAACTAGCCTGGGGTACAAGGCCCTGTCTCAAACAATAAAAGAAAAAAATAAAGAAAAAAAAAAAAAAGGGACTATAATTCATGTGTCATTTGATTTTCTCATGTAAGCAATGGTTCGCCTGGGCATAGTAGCATTTATAATCCCAGTTGGTCTGGAGGCTGAGGCAGGAGAGTATGGAATAGCCTGGGCTATATAACAGTCTGGTCTTAGAAAAAAAAGACTGAACAATTGGGTGGCTTTTGGCATGTTCACAGTTGGGCAAGCGTCACTACAACTAATTTTAGAACTTTTTCATCACTGGTTCCTCTCAGTTCCCTCAACCCTAGGCAACTACTCATGTAATTTCTGTCTCTATGCTTGCCCATGCTGATTAGTTTTTAGAACTAGAGTCATTTAGTATGCTTGCTGTCTTTTGTGTTATTTCTTTCATTAAGCATTTAAGTTTTAAAGTTATTAGCATGTAAAATGAGTTTTATTGAAGTACTCACATATATACTGTATCATTGTTCTTACATTCAGTATATTTTCAGGATTCCTCCAAGTTATATTGTGTGTCAATACCACATCCCTTTTTATTACTTAGTATTCTGCAGTAGAAATAGGCTTTGTTTTATACTTCTGTCAGTTAATGTAGATTGGGGTTACTACTTCTTTTTGTCCTTTCAGATAATACTCCTGTGAATATTTGTGTACATGTTTGCATAGACATGTCTTCATTTCTCTTAGGAATATACCTAGGAGTAGAGTTCTGGAGCTTTATGGAAACAGTGTTTTGAGGAACTGCTGGGCTGTTTCATGAATGGTCACACCAGTTTATATTCCCAGCCACAGTGTGTGAGGAGGCTCTAGGTCTCTGTATCCTCACTCATATTTATCATCTTTTTTAATTATAGCTGATCTAGTACGTGTGAAGTGGTATGAGTTTTTTCTTTTTTTTTTTCTTCTCCTTTTTCTTTTTCCTGTGCTAAGAGATGAAGCCAGATTCTCATGTGAGCTAGGCAAGTGCTATACCATTGAGCTGCACTTCCAGCCCCTATAAATGTTCAAATCTTCCACAGAATTTACTGTGTTATAATGTCACACACATGGGGTCCTCTCCCTTCTAGACCAGTAATCCTTAGGTGGAGAAACTGCCTCCCATCAATGGAATCCTCATCAAGGTTCAAATCCAGAAAATAATAGCTGCCTTCCCAAGCTGTTCTGGTTGGTCTTAGCAAGGACTCCAGGTCTTGACATGTTAAGTGTTGTGCCAGGCACTTGGTGCTTTCTTGAACAGTAGTTAACTTTCAGAGAAGTTAGGCAGGAGTTCAGACAGAAGCTGGTAGGACAGCCATGAGGTTAACAGGAAGAGGTGATATTAATGAGGCCAGGGTGCTTTGACAAGACATCAGGGTGAGACTCATCTAAACACAGGAGAGCTGCCAAGGACTGCTTGAGGAAAAGTGTGGGAAGAGAGATCAGAGGGGAGCTGAGAGACTAATTAATGAGCCATTGGTGAGTGCTTTGCTAAGCGGCAGTATCTGATGTGAGATACTGGTTAGGCTCTGGAGAGGACCATGGCCCTTGAATGTAAATGTGACATTGGGGTTGCATTTGCCTTTGGAATTAGTACTGGGCTCTGTAGTGGGCATAGTGTCTTCCTTACATCTTACTTGGCCCAAACCTTAGCCATGACCTTATAAAATCTTTGCAGTTAGCTTAGGATCTTGAATTCAGGGTGAACTCTGATGTCTTGTATCTTTATAAGAGGAACTTTGGACCCAAAGACTCAGAGGAAAAAGTAATGTATAAACAGCTGGGTACTGAGGCCAGCAAGATGGCTCAGCAAATAAAGCACTTGCTGTGTAAGCCTGGCCACCTGTTTGATCTCTAGAACCCACCTAAGGATTAAGCAAAAAACTAATTCTACGGGATTGTCCTCTGACTTCCGCACATGCACCCCCTTAAACAACTACATAATTGGGAAAAAAAATAAAACAGATGGATACTGTCACAGCCATAAACTCCACAGTGCCTAGGGAGCTGGAGGATCATGCTTGGAATTGCTAGTGGAACCAGCAGAAGAGGGGTAGCTCTACTGACCCCTGCATTTCAGCTCTACTGGCCTCCTGCACTGTGACAATAGATTTCCCATGTTTTTAGCCTTGTAAGCTATGAGGCTTTGTTCCAGAGGTCCAGAATGTTATCATAGGGTATGGTAAGACTGACACTGAAGGGGCTGGGGGACTGACCTTTGTTGTGGAGTGCCTCTGGACGGCAGAAGTGTCAGGCCTGGCCAAAAAACAGGAGTCCTGGGTGGACTCTTTCATTTAGGTTAGGACCCTCAAAAGCCACTTGTAAGGAATGTTGTGAAGCAAAAATAACACCATGGAAGACCTGTTTGAAACCATCATAGTTCCACGAAGTCAAAGCCATGCTTAAGTGCCAGGTCTGAGGTTCTTCAAAGAAGCACCTCCAGGATGTGTACAAGTCAATTTTTAAACACACAGGATAAAGGTTACACACAGGGAGGCAAGGCTCCTGAGATGAAACCAACAGTCATAGGCTACAGAGATAGCTCAGCAGTTAAGAACACATTCTGGGGCTGGAGAGTTGGCTCAGTGGTTAAGAGCACTGACTGTTCTTCTAGAGGTCCTGAGTTCAAATCGTAGCAAACACATGATGGCCCTCTACCATCTGTAATGGGATCTGATGCCCCCTTCTGGTGTGTTTGACGACAGCTACAGTGTACTTATATACATAAATAATCTAAAACAAAACATATTCTGTTCTTGGAGAAGGCTCAGTTTCTAGTACTCATGTTGGGCAGCTCCATCTGTTTGTAAGTCCAGCTCCAGGGATTGTGGGCACCTGCACTCATGTGCACAAACCTATACAGATGTGAGTGCACCCACTTAATCAGACTAAAATTTAAATCTAAAACAACAGATAACCAGTTATGAAGGCAGATGGATATTGTCTTTAAAACAGTTATATTTGTTATGTTTAAGTAGTTAAAATACCATGGGGATTTTGGCAGACAACCTGAAATTATACACAAAAACCAAATGCAGATTTTAAAAAAATATTTATTTGTTTTTATTTATATGAGTACACTGTAGCTGTCTTCAGACATACCAGAAGAGGGCATCGAATCCCATTACGGATGTGATTGTGAGGCAACATGTGGTTGCTGGTAATTGAACTCAGGACCTCTGGAAGAGCAGCCAGTGCTCTTAACTGCTGAGCCATCTCTCCAGCTCCTAAATGCAGATTCTAAGACTTTAGATTGTATTAAGCAAAACTAAGCAATCAATGGAAGAGTAGACATACGTAAAACTGTAGTACAAAGGAAATGCCACAAGGAAGCCTAAGGACATGAAGAATGGAAATATCTGGGGCTGGTGAGATAGCTAAGAGGGAAAAGGAGATTGCTACCAAGCCCAATGACCTGAATTCAGTCCCCAACCTCTACATTTTGAAACAAGAGAACCAATTCCAGAAAGTTGTCCTTTAACTTCCATATGCACATCACAGCACAAGCTTCTCCTTCCAAATAAATATGTAAGTATAATAAAAATAAATATATAAATATAATATAAATATAATTAAAAAAGATAAACATTACTTGTGTTTGACTGTCATGAAAGGAGACAGACTTGAGGAGAAACAGGACTCGAAAAGGTAACTGTTGAGACTATCCTGTAGCCAATAGTAGGCACTGTCCACATGAAAGGCACACATACAGGGCACTCCATATACAGTGGTGAAAGCTGTAGTGATCAGAAATTGCATTAGAGAGAAACCTCTCCAGTGAGTAAGTGTCAGGGTAATAGCAGTACTCTTTACAGAAACTGCAGGACCCAGAAGTCAGTTGAAATTTAAGTACTGGAAGAAGCTGAATCCAAGAATTCTTTATGAAGCAAAACTATCCCCTAGCAATGAGCTAGCCCCAAGTACTATATGCACCCAAGTAAACAGTGTTTTTGAAGAAGAAAACATTCAAGGATTGTTTGTTTGTTTGCTTTATCTAAAGGAAAATGATCAAGTGAAAGGTTAGAATTATTGGAAGGGATAAAGAGTAGTATGCATGGTGTTTGTGTCGAAAAGACTAGGTGGTTCTTGGCTGTGGGTATTAACTCTGACTTTGGGTTTTAAAAACATATAGAATTAAACACAATAATGTCATGAAAGTCAGGTAAACTGTAAAACTTTAAAAAAAAAGTTAGATTGTTAAACTAGCTATTGCTATGAGTCCTAATCTGTATAGTAGCTCTAAAATAGCTATTTATTGTGTAATGCTGTGTGTAAGCCAAGGACTGGGAAGTGATATAATAAACTCTAGGAAAGAAGGCAAGAAAAGAGATAAAGGGATACTGAACAGGTGGGGCAAAAACAAACATAAGTCAGGAGTCTAAAGTCCTAGGTGTCCATCAGCTGTGTTGGATGTGAGCAGGAGGGCACAGCACAGAAGCAGAGTGACTACCATACAGGAAGCCCTGGGTCTGAGTCCAGCACCACATAACTGTAAGTGGATTTTAGTTCCAGCTAAGAGAGAGTATGTAATAAGCTATTTATTTAAAATGACACATTTAAAACACAGATGTAAAGTGATTGAAAATAAAGGAATGGAGAAAATAAAGACTAACAGAAAAAAAAAGGATGTATTAGCTTTAATATCCAATAAAGTAGGCCAAAGTCAAACTTATATAAAGTTATTATACTGATAAATGGGTTAATAAAAAGTTTCAATAACTAAAAACTTGTATAGAAACTTGTAAATACCTAATAATACAACTTAAAGCTTTATAAAATAAAAATTAACACAGATATAATAGGAATCTCAAATATCCACAATCTGTTGGCATACTACCCATCATATTCCCAGGGGAGGCAGAGGTGGGAGGGTCAGAAGTTCACTGTCACTCTCTGCTGCATGATGAGTTTGAGGCTAGCCTAGAATACTTGAGACCTTGTTTGAAATTAACATTAATAACAATACCCCCCTCTTCCTCTAAATCATAGAAGGATTTACTTCTTGAGGAAGTGTCTTGTTATGTAGCTCTTGTTGGTCTCAAATTTGCAGCAGTCCAATTGCCACAGCCCCCTGAGTGCTGGGATTGCAGGTGTGTATCACTGCACACAGCTTCATAGTGGAGTAATTTAATGTATGTGTCTCAGGTGATGTTAGGACAAAGCAGACCAGGAAAAGAGTGTATGAGTGTAGCAGAATTAAACAACATGGCACATGGATAGACTATTATACCTAATAATCACAGAACTTAGTTCTCAAATGTATAGACAAACTTGTCAAAATTCCTCATGTGCTGGCTACAAGGGAAGTTTCAGCAATGTTCACAGAATGCAACAGAGTATGTTTTCTGATAGCAGTGGAATTAAATAAGACAGGTATTAATACAAAGAAATCCTGAGGGTGTATCTGGAGATGTAAGAGTCAACTTCTAAGCAATTTATGGGTCCAAGAAAGCTAGAAATACTTTTTGAGTTGAATAATAGCTCGCTCGCTCTCTGTCTCTCTGTCTCTCTGTCTCTCTCTCTCTCTCTCTCTCTCTCTCTCTCTCTCTCTCTCTCTCTCTCTCTGTGTGTGTGTGTGTGTGTGTGTGTGTGTGTGTGTATGTGTAGCTGTAATTCCAACACTCAGGAGGCTGAGACAGGAGTGTGAATTTGAGGACAGATGGGGCTATAAATCGAAAACCGTACTCTAAAAACAGAGCCCCAGCCAACTAACAACCAGCCAAGCAAGCAAGCACAACATCGATAGCATGTACCTGGAGTCACATCTAGAGGGGAATTCCCATGAATCACCGTGGGCACTAGAAAAGAAGACATGCTGGAAATCTATGGAATTTGAGGAGCAACACATCAAATTCAAAGAAAATGGAACAGCTTGTGTAAAGGAGGAGGAGGCCAGGGAAGGGGAATAGAGAGGGGAGGAGGCTGATAAAGAGTATGCAGAAGTGCTGTGGCAGGAAGGAGCTGAGGAGTCAGCTGAAAGTGGTTGCAGGCACTGGGGTAAGGAGGCTGGAGAGCTGTATTGGAACCCACAGTAAGAGGTAAGAAGTCTGATAATAGGATCCAGATTAACAAAGTGGTTTCAGTTGTGTCATGGTTGCTTGAGAGGATGCTGCCAATCCCCAGGGTAGGGATGATGGCAGCCTGTGACAGGGTGGATGGAGTTAGCTGGGTTTGAGAGGGAGAGGGAAAATAGATAAGAGAACTCTGCTGCCTTGGTACGGGAGTTGGGGAAGAGGAGCTTGATGACTCTAAGGAGGCATGTGGACCTTTTCTGAGGCAGATGCCATGAGTGAATACGGACCAGCTTGGGGATTTTGCTCTGATCACCTCTAACCCTGTGTACTATCTTGGATTAAATTCCCTCCTCTCCACCCAGCCCCAAATCACCATGTGACAGCTATAGGGGTGGTTTATCCCAGCCTAGAGACAAGTGTGACAGTAGATTAAACTACTCAGAGCCAGGAGGAGGGGCAGGGAAGAAAGATGGGGAGAGGAGGAGAGGTGTTCACTTGGTCTATGGGCCACCCCTAAACACCCCAGCAGACTTCTTGAAACACACCATAGCTTTCCCTCTAACACATCAGGTTTTTGCACTGAAACATTGTAACATACTAACTTCAGTTATACAAGTAGTTTTTACATTTCCCTGATTGAACCCAAGTGCCGTTTTATGCCTGCCTACTCCCCGACTCCCTCTTGAGTAAATGCTGAAGGGGTAAGGGCAACTGTCTTGTACGATCTCTGTCTGATTACTTCCTTATGGGTCTTTTCACATTGTCCTTTTATCCTTTGTTTCCTGTAACCTGGAAGTTAGAGGTCTCAGAGACTCCTTAATATTCAAGCTGGCATTTGGGGAACCTCTGATTATGGGAAGCTCTGAATTGTGTCTTGTAGCCCAGCTGAAGCTATGTCTATTATCTAGTCTCTCTGAGATGTCATCACTAGATGTTTTCATGGAGATGTGGAACCTTTTAAAAGTTCTCTAAATGGTGCTTCCTAGGCATTGTACAAATGTCATTTCCCAGCCTTTACATTTACCAGTTTCTAGCCTTTAAGTGTGTCTGAGTGTATAAATTGGGGAGTCCTCTGTCCTGTCACTTACTCTACATTTGTGTTGTTGTTGCCTTTCCTAACCCCTCTTTCAGCAGAACCTCATCATGTATGCAGTCCAGGCTGGCCTCAAACTTGAGGTCCTTATGCGTTAGTCTCCTAAATGTTAGGAGTATAGGCATGTGACATCTGGCCAGTCATGGTTTTTGTTTTACAATTTTACTAATTTTTGATTTTGAGACTGGGTCTCATTGTATAGCTCTGGCTAGCCCAGAACTCACTACATAGACCTGGCTGGCTTTGAACTCACAAGAGATCTGCCTGTCACTGTCTAATGAGCACTGAGATCAAAGGTATGCAACACCATACCTAGCTGTTTTTTATTTAGAAATTTTACTTATTATTTTATGTGTATGTGTACACATGCTTGTGTGTGAGTTAGAAGCTGACTTTTGGTAGCTGGTGCTCTCCTTCCACCATGAGTTCAGTTTAACTACTAAGCCATGTTTCTGACCTGACAGCTAATTTTCTTTTTTAAATACAGGTGTTTTCTATTATATAGCCCTGACCTTCCAGAACTTGCTGTGTAGACCAGGTTGGCATTTGTTGATTTTGATGCTCTTGTTATTATCTTTTTTTTCTAAGTCAGGCCATTCATCTCAACTGTGATCTTAGCACGTCTGCCAGCTGTATTACCATCTGTCATCTTGAGAGATCCCCAGAGTTCAAATTTGTGGCAAATGAGGCACAGGTGCATTCCTGGAGGTCGTGTGCCAGTGTGTAACATTGTACATAGTCCCTCCTGTGCCCAGGACAGGAGTGCCTAATGGTCCTGGCACTTAAGGCTTGTGGTCTTTTCTTACCTTTTCTGTACTGCATTGAGTTTGCCTCCTGAAAGAGTCTGGCAGCATTCTCTCAAGCTCCTTGTTGATCTCCTGCTGTATCTCCTTGTATTGTTTCCTCCATTTCTTACTGTCTGCATGCTGGATGACTTCTTACCACTTTGTCCATGGACTTTTCATGGTTATGTCTCTGCTCTTGACGTAACCTGCAGTCTTCAGCCTTAGCCTGTGTCCTTGAGTTGTGGGTATAGCAGTTTCCTATCACACCTCCACTGGCTGGCTGGTCCTCTCCTGTCGAATCCCAGATGGAGGGTGGTTGTGGTATGATTAGGAGGAATTGACTGCCTCCAGTTTGAACTCTGCTCTGATTGCCTGATGAATGGTGCTTTGTATTTATGGGAAAATTGAAGAGGGTCCCTCCCTCTCTCCATCCTTCCTTCCCTCCTACTCTGCTTTTTAGCTCTTACGAAGACCTGTCTGACCTCACACTCTCTACCCTTGGCTTCGGCTTCTGCTTTGAGTGGACAAATAGAACTCAAGGTTGTCAAGGCTGGGAAGTATGCACATACTCGGCTATGTGAAGCTGTACACTCTATCTCTAGCATCAAACCAGACCAAATCAACCAAAGTTGCAAATAGCTTCATATTAAGCTGGGTATGGCAGCACACACCTTAGTTCTAGTTCTTGGGAGACAGAGACAGGCAGATCTCTGTTGGTTCTGGGCCAGCTTGGTCTATGCAGTGAGACTCTGTCTCAGACAAACAAAAAACTAACAACAAAAAGATGTCAAGGGCTGTAGAAATGGTTGAGGGTTATATATTGTCCCCAGGACACATATCATGTACCTCACAACTGCCTGTAACTCCAGGAGGTCTGACACTTCTATCATGTACAGGCATGTGCATAAACCCAAGTGCATATGCAAGCATACATAAAACGAAAATAAATCTTAAAAAACAATTCATCGACCTTCTCAGATGATTATCAGTGAATCAAAGATAGAGCTGATTGGTATTAAGTCCTGGCCTGTGTGGGCCCCCTCCCCTGTGTGTGCGTTTGTGTGTGTACTGATTTCACCTCCACAACCAGGTGAAGGTTGTGAGGATACTAGGTAGCCTCGTGCAGTCTGCTGTGCAGGTGACTGAGGAATTCTGGAATGGGACAGTGCTTTGTGCTTTTGAGGAACAGCAAGGCAAAGTCAATATAGAGTATATTTTAGTTGTGTGAAAAACAGCATTTGGATGGAAAATGATATGGGGCTCCTGTTTGTGTGTGTGTGTGTGTGTGTGTGTGTGTGTGAGAGAGAGAGAGAGAGAGAGAGAGAGAGAGAGAGAGAGAGAATTTGAAGTATTGTTAGTTTATGTAAACTTTTCTCATAGGGACATGTGTTATTTTATCCTAGAGAACAAGGGTGCTGTCTTTCATTGAATGTCTGGGTGATGAGTTGAGCCTGGTAGTGTGTGTGTCTATAGAGGGTGTTAGATTCCCCATGTGGGAGATGGAGTGAGACCTGTATTCATCCTCTTTGGAACATTCTAAAACACAACAAGACCTGATAGTTTTAAAGCACACTGAATCCAAGTGTAACAGGGAACTCAGCAGAGGTACCACTCAGATATAGTTTACAGCCAATTGAAAGTCTTCATTTGGGCTGTCTAAATTTACACTTAGATATTTGGGACCCAAGGTTGTGTTGAGTGTTTAGAGTAAGGGGTTTTTAAAGGCAAAACCACATCCTGCTATCTCACTTACTTAGCACCTACAGGGGGAGGTTTGTACAAGCAGGTGATTTAACAGAAGCTAAAATAAGCTGTTAGCTGGGGTATCTTGACCTTAGGTTCCTAGAGTAGAGCTGGATAATTTTCCTCAGGGCTCAGGAACCTCTGTACTGTTTTGCCCTGTCACATTCCCCACTAGTTCTATAGTGATGAATCCAATCATCAACTTGTCCTAAGGACCAATAGCTTAACTTAGTTTATTCTTATGATGTAGATGGCCATGCAGTTGAGATAAAGGATCTCGTCATTAGGCTGATCAGAATAAGAATCAATGGTCTAGCTAATGCTGACAGTAAGGTCAGTCATGGGGACCAGGTAAACAGACTGATACAGATTATCTGATTCATGTCTCCTTTTTTCCTTCCTTTGAGTATTTCTCTGACCATGCAAGGTTTTCCCTAATTATGTTTGATTGATTGGCATAGAAATAGAAAATTTCATCTAAGGCCATGCAAAGTCCTCCCTGTTTTATAATAAGGGATCAAACCTCCTTTAGTTCTGTAGGACTACCCCCATGAGGGAGTCAACTTGGTGTTCCAGCCTGGAGATAGAATTCCCCCAATGGCTTAAGTCTGAGTCCATCTGGGAACTGAGTTCCCTAAAGATTTGGTTACTAGCATTCAAGGCTGAGGTGTCTATTGCAGTTACACTGGCCATTTCTGCCCCCACTAGAATCTGGACCAGAATTTGAGCATGTTTGACCATTGTTAACATTGAATCAAGGCCAATATGAACTCTGTCTTCTTTTGCATTATAGGCATATACCTGGGAGATAACATAGACCTGCATATATAGAGTGGGGGTGTGGCTGCAGTGAGTTGGAGGAGGCACATTTAATGAAACTGTTAGTACAGGCAAACCAGATAATTTGAGGACATGATGAGGTACGACTCACTGTTGGCAGGGCATGCATAAAATTGTGGTTACTGAAAGTTTTTTTTTTTTTTTTTTTTTTTTTGCCAGTCAGTCTTTTCTACAAATTGAGTTACTGGTCCACAGACCCATATTGTTCCACCCCTGGAGGGGACATAAGAGAGCAGAAGTCTACCTGAAAGATAGGGCTTGCATCCCTGGGGATAGTAAACTCTTGCCAGTATTACATTTAAGGGGTCCTAGGTCCAAGTGACGGTCCATCTGTCCTCAGTGGCTTTTTTTAGGGATGATACCAGCTACTTTGACAACAGTTGGAGTAGTAAGGATAACTGGGTATGGTTCTTTTCAGTCCTAAGGTCTAGGCAGGGATCCTCTTTCTTCAAATCAACTCTCCTGGCGAGGACTGGGGATGGGATTTGGAGATAGGAGATAGCAGGTCTTTTAGGGTTTCCATTGCTGTGAAGAGAAACCATGACCAAGTCAACTCTTATAAAGGACAACATTTAACTGGGGCTGCCTTAACAGGTTCAGAATTTCAGTCCATTTTCATCATGGCAGGAAGCACAGTAGCATCCAGACAGGAGGAGTTGAGAGTTCTATCTTTGTTCAAGGGAAGCCAGGAGCAGACTGTCCTCAGGTCTAGGAGGAAGGTCTCAAAGCCCATCCCCATAGTGACATATTTCCTCCAACAAGGCCACTTCTAATAGTGCCACTTCCTGGGGCTAAGCATATTCAAACCACCAAGAAGAATTCCCTTCACAGTTTGATCAATGGCTTGGTGAGCTTCCTACAAATCCTGCAAGAGCTTGAAAAGGCAATGATTTAGACATTTCTCTCTGGGGAGTATTTTGGAATTTGGGAGTGCTGTGGTCTTCCAAACATAATTTCAAAAGGAATAAGTCTCTCCCTGTAAGGAGTACATCAGGCCCTGAGCAGAGCTAAGGAGAGGAGGTTGACACCCCCTTCCCCTCCAGTTTTCAGGATCAATTTAGTCAGAGTCTCCTTAAGAGTTGTAGTCATCCTTTCTACCTGATCTGAGCTCATACACAGTGTAATTTCCAATTAATATTTAATACCTTTTTCAGATTTTAAGACACTTTGGCCATGAAAGCTTGTCTATTTTAGACCAGAAGGTAGAGGCAGTCCAAACTTTGGAATTATTTTCTAAAGAAGCTTCTTCTTAGTAACTATTGATGTTCTGTCTACAAACACTAGCAAATATTTATAGTGTAAAATAGAAGGCCTGTTTCAGTAAAGTCCAATGTCCAATTTTCATAGGCTCATTTCCTTGATCCCAGATCACAGGGTATTCCTTCCCACTTTTGGGCTTATCTGAGCTACAGGAGGCGCATCTAAAAAGTGATGTTTTAATCAGACTTTCCAAATTTGGGACATAGTACCTGGGTCTGAGTTCAGCAGTTTTCACAGCAGCTTGGTAGGTAGTTTGGTGGAGATACATAGCTAGTTGTCTTTCCAGACTCATGAGAAGAATGGGTCTGATGTTTAGTCGCATTCACCATCCATGTTACCCTGTGTGGTCAGCTCTTGTTTTGCTCAGACAGTTTAACATGGGGTATATTCTAGGTGCTTTGACATGGCTATTAAGACTTGGAGAGGCCCCACTGGTTTTAGAGCTACTTCTTGGGTGGCCAAGTCAGCCACTCTTTTTCTTTGGCTTTTGGGAAATCTCCACTTTAGTGTCTTTTGCAGTGAACAACAGCTACCTTCTTGGGTAAGTAGATAGCTTCCAATAGAGCTAAGATTTCTATTTTTGATTTCTTTTTTTTGCCAAGGGTCACAGGTCCTCTTTTCTTACATAGGCCATTGTGAAAGCATGTTCCCTACTATTATCTATGGTGATAGTATGAGAATTACAGCTCTGAGGGGAAGGCTTTCCAATGTCTGCTTTGGCAGGAGAAGGTTTTCCCAATGCAAGTGTTAACACTCTGAAGGGAAAGGTATCCTGCAATCAGGAGCCAAAGAACACCATAAAGTCAACACCATACAACAGATCTCACACAAGAGATTTATTGGGAGAGGAAAACCCAGGAGGGTGGCTGCCTCTGCTAGTGAGAAGCAGTAAAGAACTGGGCAGAATGCAGAATTTATAGTTTCTGGAGGAGGTGGCTTGGGATTGGAAGGATCATGTGCCGTGATCTTGAGACAACACTGGCTGGCTACTCTGGAGTCTCAAAGGGTCAGGTGGTGCTGTCAGAGTAGTCTAGGGGTGGAGCCTGGAAGCTGTAGGTCTCCACGTGTGGAGCTTACAAAGTAAGTCTCTGCCCAGGCAGGGAATAGCCAACAGATAGCCTGGTCTTTCCTCCAGTGGAGTACTTGGGTCAAAGCTAAAAGTTCAGCTCGCTGAGCTGAGAGTTCCCCTGCTAGAGTTATATTTATATTTGATCCTGTCTTGGACAAAGCTGCTCGTATCTGTAAACCATACTCTGTGTGGTGTCACCAACAGGTCATCAGTTAGATCAGGTCTGAAAGACAGATCATGTCACTCACTTCAAGATAGTCATTTAGGGGATCAGCAGGGTCATCATTTAGCAGGTGACTGGTAGGGTTGAGGATTGATGTCTCAACCAAATGTAGGGTTGATTGAGAAGCGGTGCTTGGTAGTGAGTTACCTGGTCATTAGACATTCATTTCTTAGGTCCTCAAGAGGTCCTCAACAAAGTGTGTGGTTGTCAGGAACAGTTAGTGCCTTAAAGTTAATTTGTCAGGTTTTTTTTTTTGTTTTTGTTTTTGTTTTTTTTAAAACCAGTATACTCAGCCATCTGCCTGCTACCAGGTCAAGACTCTTGGACAGATATGTCACAGGTATTTTCTAGGGATCCAGGATTTGTGTGAAGACCCCTTAGACAATGCCTTTGGCCTCATCCATGTACAACTGGAATGGCTTAGTAATACTTGGGAGGGTCAGGGCCAGGACAGACACAGGAGAGTTTTCAAGTCTTCAAAGGCTCTCTGGTCAGTGTTAGTCCATTCCAAAATCTTTGCACCTTGTTGCTGCCATAGAGGGTTTGGCTATTTCAGGAAATCCCATCATCCATATCTGGCAGTATCCAGCTACTCGTAGAAAATCTCATACTTTTTTTTTTTTTTTTTTTTAAAGCAGGGATTTGCAAGGTGACTGAAATGTGGTCATAGGAAATTATCCACTTACCTTCCTCTAGGTTGTAGCTTAGGTATGTGAGCTGAGGGATACACAGCTGAGTCTTCTTAAGGCTCACACTCTGTCCCCAAGACCTCAGAGGGTTTCTAAAAGGCCTTCTGTCTATATTCCTCCTCAGTAATTGAAGCTATGAGGAGGTCTTCTACATACCTCTCTCTAGGATTTCTGGGGTCAACTCAAAGTGTTTTTTGTTAGGATGGAAGGGCATCCTGGGACTTGAAAGCCCAGGAAGGGAAGGATCTGCTGTCACTTTGACAGCTTTTGTGGCTCAGCTGGGGGTACTATCACCTGGAAGCTGCAGTGCCTCTGCTGAGGAGGCTTCCTTTCAGAGCCATGTGGTTCCTGAGCTCCTGTGTTTTAGGATGCATTTTATTGTGACACTGTACTCACCTCAGAGCTGTAAGGTTCCTGAGCTCCTATGTCTCAGGATGCTCTTCCACTGGGATGTATTCTCCCCTCAGAGCTGTGTGGTTCCTGGGATTCTGAGTCCCAGGATGCCCTTCTAACTGAGCAGAAACCACTTAAAATCAGATGAGGGAAGTCTGGTGATGACTCACGTAGATCACAGACATAGGATCTAAGTTCATTTCTGTCTTCCTCTCTTGTGTCCTAACGAGGTGGTACTTCCAACAGACCAAATTTACCTCTGGAAGTGTTTATACTAGATGACTTACCTCCCCCCCCCCCCTTTTTCTTTTTATGTGGTGGCTTGGCGCCTCTGGAGCATTTGGTGGTGATCAGTCAGGATTTTTCTGGAGCCCTGGAACATTTCAGGTTGCCATCTAGGATCCCTTGTAGAGATCTTGCTGGGGCCTCCAAAATAGAGGAGCCCAGAAGATGTGACCACTCAGACATGGTTTATAGTCAATTGAAAGTCATCATTCCAGATGGCTACACTCAGGTATTTAGGATCCACATTTTACAAGTAGGTGCTGAGTTTTTGGTGTAAGGGCTTTTTAAAGGTAAAAACACATTCTGCTATCTTAGCAGCTACAGAGGGAGGTTTTACTCAAGCAAGCAGTTTAACAGAAGCTAACTGAAAGGGGAGGTTTGTATAAGCAGGCAGTTTAACAAAAGCTAAGTTAGCCGGGCATTTTGATCTTAGGTTCCTAGAACAGAATTAGATGCCCTTTGTTTAAACTTTTAAATTCTGTGTTGGAAATTAATTTAAATTGGAAATCAATTTAAATTTATCTAAGTAGAGAGTTGAAGGTCTTGATATAAATAGGATCTATTTTAGTTGGATAGTCAAACTATTTGATGTATGAACAGTCAGTTTCTCCTAGATATATTATGTCAGTGTCCCTCAGCATTTGAAGGAACTCAAGTAGTATATGGAGAAATAAAACAGGAAGGGGACTTAGTCAAGTATTGGTTTTTTGGGAAGCAAGTTTTTAAGTAATTGTTGTATTGCATAATCCTACTTTTCTGTGTTCTGCTCACACTTGAAAAGGCTGGAAGGATGTTATCTGAGAATATGAGCAGTGGCTAGACCCTGGGTGTGGCAACTAGAAGCAATTTCTTCATGCAGAAAGGTAGCTGAAAGGTAGACTGGCTTGCTGCTGAGGCTTGTAAATGAGTGAGAACAGTCCCCCAACTTCTGCTGTTTGAACATCGCAGTGACACTCCATGGGACCTGAAAAGCAGTTTTTTTCTTTTCTTTTTTCTTTTTCTTTTCTTTCTTTTTTAGGGGTGGGTGGGTGTTTTGAGACAAGATTTCTCTGTGTAACCCTGGCTGTCCTGGAACTCACTCAATAGACCAGGCTGATCTCAATCTTACAAGAGATTCACCTGCCTCTGCTTCCTGAGTGTGTACCACTACTGCGCAGCAAAAAGCAGTTGAGTTTGATGTGCTGTGTTTTTAGAGGAGTGGTGGAGGGTTTCTAGCTTAGTGTTCATGTTTCAGGCCTCTTGACCTATTACTTTCAAAGGCTCCCTATTTCTCTGGTCTTGAACATACCTTATGAAAAATTCTAAACAGATATAAAAGTTGAAAGAGCTGAGTTCACCACACTGGAGGATGTCTTGGTTTATCTTCAATTTACACCTTTTCTGAGTGTTTCAAAGCTGACTCTGTGGTACTTTACCCACAGTATTATGTGTCTTAGGATGTTCTTTGAACCGTTTGTGGTCCAAGTTTATCACTGGATGTGTGGTGCAGCTGGGTTGTGTTTCTGTGAGTATATATTCCCCTCCAGGAATACTAGTAGGAAGATAGTTTTTTCCCCCTGAGCTTGTGAAAGCCAAAATAGTGAAAATAACTCTCCCCACTGCATGTTCCCATGCTGTCTCCACACCTTTGCAGAGGAAGCAAGGAGAGGACACATTGAGGTGAGTCCCACAGCTGTTCCTGCTCTGTAGGTGTAGGTGTTCCCCTTGGACCTCAGTTTCTTTCTTAGCAGCTTTACAGGGTGTCGAGACTGACATGAGGGTGTTTTTGGCTTCATGTGGGCACTTCACAGGTACTGTGTTGTTCACCCTTTTTTCTGCCAAGTAGAAATGTTTGCTGTGGCTGCCTTGAGGTCCTCTGTATAGACTAAATAGATGGTCTGTGAACACATGTGGACTTAGCCAGTTTAGTGAGAAATCAAGGCCAGTTTTCTTCCTCCAATGTTGCTGCTGGAAGGGACCCCCTGAGAATCTTTTGTACCCAGACACCTGGCATTGTCCCAGTTTCTACCCTTTCCTCCCATCTCCAGGTCACCAGTTAATCAACTGTATTGTTTTATATTTGTGTTTATTTCTTCTCTAGAACTTAAAACTACCTTTTCTATTCACCCCCAGTGCCCCTCATGCCTTCCTACTGCATAAGGACTGTTCACCTTTCTTTCTTCTCATGGTCCTGAGCACCTTATTGCAGCTTGTTAGAGAGCTTCTTCACTCTGGGGTCGTTTTATGGCTCAGTTCTCAGTCTAGCACAGTTGATCCAGCCCTTGCCTCCTACAGACCAGACTCTTCAGTTTCTGGCTGTAGCCCATGGCAGCAGTTGCAGATTCCCACCCTTCTTTTCTGTTACTTAGAGAGAGTGTTTGTGCTGAGATTTCTAGGGCAGGCTTGCTATTTTGCTGAATGGAAGAGAAGTGAGTGTAATCTTGCTGGGTGTTGCTATGTGCAGTTCTGTTCCCACAGTCTACCCCACAGTATTCCTATTACTTTTAGGGGGGCAGTCTGATGGTAAAGATGATATTTTAGCTAAGCTTTGTTTTTCTCTTGTGTTTAAAGGCCATTTATATTTCTTTTTCTGTGAAATGTTTGTTTATATTTTTGCCTGTTTTCCTATTGGCCCTTTGTTTGTTTGCTGTTTATTTGTGAGACAGGGTATCATTATGTAGCCCAAGATGTATTAAGTCTGCAGGATTAGGCGAGAAGTCTGATTCTTAACCTCTTGTAAGTGGGCTGTCATGAGAACTGCTTGTTCAGGTAGGCTGGGAGAGAGCAGTGAACTACACTCTAACCTGGTGCCTGGGAGGCCAATTCAGGAACTCTGGAGCACACTTTGATCTTGTTTTTCTGAACCCTGGGGCCTCTCCATTGGTAAGCAATTGCTTTTTTACTGAACTATATTCCCTCACACTTTGTGAGACTGAGAGACAGTAATTTAAGCTGGGTAAGAGTAAATGCCTGGAATCCTAGTATTTAGGAGGAAGAAGCAGTAGGATCTGAGTTCACCTCCACAGCTTCAGTTGAGTAGTGATTTGAGACCAGATTGAGTTTTATGAACTCATATCAAAAAAACAAGACCAGAAGCAAGAGAGACACAGAGGGTGGGGGTTGATTGAAATTGATCAGAATTTAAGCCCTAAGTGTGGGACTTATTCTGGAAGAGGGACAGAACCAGTAGTATGTGGTAGCCACTTAGAAATGAGTATTTTTACTTTAAAAAAACAAAAAACTAACTAACTAAAAGTGTGTGTATGTGTTACAAAGGTTGGGAATGTGCCGCAGAACACATTTAGTGGTCTGAGGACAGCTTGTGGGAGTTGGTTCTCCTCTTCTACATTGTTAATTTGTAGAGATTGAATTTATGTTGTCAGACTTGGGAGCAAGTACCTTTGTCTGATGAGGCAGCTATCTCACTGGTTCTTATACTTCTTTTAGCTTTGATGCTATTTGAGGTTAGACACAGGAAATACAGGGCTAAGAATTAGTGACATGGCATAGGTCAGTGAAGAGAGTGGCTTGAGATGAAGTCTATTCCATGTGTTGTGGCTTGGGCCCTGTTGACACCAGCATTCAGTACTAGGTAGAGTGGACAGTGGCCTTTATTAGACAGAGATGCACCGGGCTGCTCCTTTATATTAGGGCATTAGCACGGCTGCTGGAGCACTATGTATTACGCCTGTACTCAAGTCAGAAGCAAGGAGGAAGGGGAGATTTGAAGCTACTTATGCTCCCTTATTCCAGAGACAGGCGAGGCATCTCCCTACACCAGCTCTGTGAATTTGACCAGGACAGAGGAAATGGTGGTGAACAATGGTGAAGGCCCTTGTAACATTCCCATGCCACTGAGATCTTATTAGCAATGCCAGGAGACAATCTGCTTGATTGTGCTGGTGGATATTTGCTGTGAACACCAGGTGAAGAACAGACCTCTGAACAGCTCTTTTCAGGACAGATCCCTGAGCAGGATTTGGGCACCGCTTGTTTGGGCTCTTTTCTGGTTCAGTCCTCCCTCACATGAGTGTGGACAGGAATGAGGCATCTCCTCTTGCTGCAAGCTTCTGTGGAAGCTTGAGAATATGATCACTTGGGCTGGAGAGATGGCTCAACCGCTAAAGGCTAGGCTCACAACCAAAAATATAAGAGAATATGATCACTTTTAATATTGGTGCTGTTGGAGAGAAACCAGGGCACTGACAAGGGTGAAATTGGGTTCTCTTTGGTAAAGCTCTTGACAGTTTTCCCAAGTTGGTATTTTGGGAGTCTTGAGAAAAAAAAGTCTATGTAGTGCTACTGTTGTCACATTGACAGTGTCATATATGGGTTCTGGCACTCAGTGTAAAACCTTTATGTGTTCCTAGTTGTGCATTTCTTTAGTGTCTATGATGAGACCAGCTAGGGGTGCACATAACTCTGAAGCACATGGACTTGTTTATGGTGTTGGAGCAGAGGAAGTTGTTACATTGTGGATTTCCATGTTTGTGCAGGGGCATGTGTGTGGCTGTGTATAAGGAAGCCAGAAGACAACCTTGAATATTGTGCCTTAGGCATTTCAACTTCTTTTGATATAGGGGCTCTCAATAGGACCTGAGTTTCACAGATTAGGCTGATTTGGCTGGCCAGGAGCTCTGGGGAATTACCCTGTCTCTACCCCTCTCCAGTATTTTGATTATAAATGTGAATCATAACTTCAGACTTTTTACATGGGCTGTGTGGCTTGAACTTGGGTCTTTGTATTATGCTGCAACCACTTTACTGACTGGTCATTCTCTCCAGATACCCTCTTCTTTTCCTTTCTTCCTCTGCCTGATACATATTTATATATATTTTTAATTTAAAAATTTTAATTTTGCTCACACAAATTTTTAATTTTGTGCATGTAAATGAGGTGCCCCTGAAGACCAGAGACATTAGATATTCCAGGTAGTTGTAAGCTTCCTGATGTGGGTGCTTGGAACTAAACTCTGGTCCTCTGCAAGAATAGTACCTGCTTTTAACTTCTGAGACATCTCTCTAGTCCCCTGTCTCATATTTTTAAAGCAAGCTTCTGAGTCTTCCCTCCCTGATATGGGGCCATGTGACCTATGTGACAACAGCTGAACAGTGCTGTGTCCATTTTGTCACTCATGTTGATTCTGTCTGTACACTAAGGAACAACTTTGAGTATCTTAGGCTCATGTACTCTGACCTCCTTGAATATGTCTACAGAGGGACATTGCTCACTCGCCTTTACCCTATGCCCTCATACCCTTTGTGTATACCTCTTTGCTCCGTGGCCTGAACTGTTGTCTGAGCCATTGCCTGGTCTGTGTCTGTGTTTGAAAAAGAGATGCAGGAAAGAGAATACGTCATTGCTGGGTCCTTCCCTGTGCCTTTCCCTGACTCTCTGGTGGGGAGAGTCTGCCAGACAAGCAGCATTTACTTCCAGTGCCTCTTGCAGGGTTCCATTGCAAAATCCAGCACGTGGTTTCAGGGTGCAGTTTTCTTGACCACTTTTAAAAGTTAATTGTCTTTGAGTGTTTAAAAATATCCTGTAGCATATCTTTAGTACTCAGAGCACGAATCAGAAGACAAATGCAGTTTCTGAGAAAGCTTCAAAGAAATAACTGGTTTTTATCTTTCTCTATCCTTTTCCGCTGCAAACCCACCAGGGTCTCCTTCTGAGCATGCTTGTTCTATAAATAGAACAGCAGGTCTCTTTGGGCAGCTCAAGCTTGCAGGCTCTGGTCTGCTTTCTGTAATATATTTGTGCGACTGTGTGTGTCTGTGTATATGGGTAATGGCGTAGATTATATTTTAATTTTGCTTTTTTCCTCTTTTGTATGAGAAACCAACAGCAGATACAAAAAATACCTTTGTATCTCTCCTTTAATGATAATTTGTAACTTTTCTGGGTTGGCAGAATATTGGTTTTGCAGCCCTATTTTTATTTTAGAATTTGCACTTAGGAAAGAAATGGAAGCAATTTCTTCCCTTTCCAAGGTAAGGAAGCTGAATTGGGATGAGGAGGGATCTCTGAGGGACTCTTTTAAAGTCCACAGTACAGGTTCTCTCTGTGCTTTAGACATTAATGGATGGTTATGTTCAGATGTATTTAACAAGAATGCCACTTGGACCTGGAAAGAGTACTCACAATCAAAGCTGGTTATAGCTCTTTCATACTGCAGACTGGTTGGCCTTAGGTCCTTGTTCTGTTGCAGTACATGCTAGTTACCATAGCTGGAAGTGCTTCTTCCTTGCATTGTGGCATCATGTTATGTTTCCCTTGATACCTTTTAACTGCTTGGGAATAGGCTAAGTGATGCCTTCAGAAGTAAGAGGTGAAAGTGGATACTACAGCATGAGTATGTGCTCATCAGCAGTCTAGTCTTGGGGCAGCTGGTATAGTACCAGGTAGGACCCACAGAGTATATTCCAGTGAGTCTGAGTACATGTACATACATGCATCCCACCCAGCCTAGAGTGCCCAAGGAAGATGGCTTGTGTCAGGAGGGGGGTGGGGAATGTCAGACACCATAAAACAGCCTGTGCACTGCTGGGCTGTGGGCCCCGAACTTGCTTTTGTGTGTTTAGGGGATGAAGAAGCTGGGGCTTGGTTCAATATTTTTCTGTCTCTCTACCTTTCTTCCCTGATATACAGGATGATGGAAACTTAGTTACACAGTGTACTGTATTTGTATTTTGGCACATTTGGATGACCCAAGGATTCTGTGTCTTGTCTACTCTGGTTTTATGTTAGGAAGTTTAAAGTATCATCACATGCCGGGTGGTGGTGGTGCATTCTTTTAATCCCAGCATTTGGGAGGCAAGCAGATCTTGTGAGTTCCAAGCCAGTCTAGTGTATAGAGCAAGTTCCAGGACAGCCAGGGCTACACAGAGAAATGCTGTCTTGAAAAAGTAAGAAAATCCATCTTGAAAAACTTTTAAAAATTATTTTTTTAAATGTCCAAGTGCTTCATATATACACTATTTTAAAAGTTGTGTAAGGGGCAAAACTGAGTAACTGCAGTATAAGGAAAGTGCTGAATATGGAGTTGAGTTCTTAGTTTTCTGGGTATTACTTATTGTTATTTTTTTTCTTTACAATGCTGGGAATGGAACCCAGGGCCTTGAGTTTGCTAGACAAACATTCAATGCTGAGCAATACCAGGCCTGCTATTAGTGTTGACTGTATTGGTAACTGAGTGGTTTAGGGCACCTGGCCATTCCTTGAGTTTTATTTCCAAGTGGAATGTTGGGATCAGTGTTCACTGGGAGCCAAGTACATGGGACCATGCTCTGACTTGCTGTTATCAGAGCAAGGGGAGTTCTCTAGGGAGAAGGGAATATTTCCTGTAGTCATGGGGGTGGGGAAGTAGGGAGTAGGGGGATAGGGATGAGTATCAGATGCCTACACTAACCTCAGAACCATGCAGAGGGCTGAGTAGAACACAGGCCTAGAGCCACACTGAAACTCACAGCAGTGGACGTGAACAGTTTTGGCAACAAGATCCTGAGAAATGGCAGGAGGCCAGAGAACACAAAGGCAGGGCCAAGAATAGCTGAAAAATACCAAATGCTGAAGCTGGAGAATGCACTGGTCTTTGTTGTCCCCAGCTGCTGCTTCCTGGAGTCCCTCGAACCTCAGTTTCCCCCTTGCTAATCTGCTGGGCATAGTTAGGAAACACCTTGGGTCTCTAAAACATGGTGTGTTAGAGTAATGGTATTCTCCTTGCCTCTCCCTTGCAGCACAGTGCTTAGCCTGTGTTGAGGTTAAGGTCTGTGAGAAAACGAGAACTGTTCTTCTGGTAGGCTCTTTGGCCCCTTAGGGGCACACTCTGTTCTTCAGTCGTGACAGGCTGTTTCAGGGCGATGGGCACCTCAGAAATGCAAGCTCACAGTATGCTTCTGTGCTTTCAGACCATCCTCAAAGAGGGCATGCTGACTAAACAGAACAACTCGTTCCAGCGATCCAAGAGAAGGTACTTTAAGCTTCGAGGGCGAACACTCTACTATGCTAAAACTGCAAAGGTGAGGCACCATTACAGAACCACCTCAGGAACCACATTTAGGAGCTCAGGATAAATACGTCCATGCCAGTTATTTCTAGCTAGGATTGTTCGCTTGTTTGTTCCTTTGTTTGTTTTGGTCATGTTGGAACCCAGGACCTTGGATGTGGTATTCAGAGTCTACCACTGAACTACAGCCCCATCTCATCTGGCTTGTAATAGTAGATGTCAAATTTTATTTGTCACTAGGCATGCTTTATTTCTTGTAAAAAATATTTTTGTTGATTTCCCCCTTGTCTAAAAATGGAAAAATGGTCACAGAACTAACTATATTACACTTAGTTTCCTTTCAGAAAGATAGGAACCACAGGCTCATGAATCTTTTATTATGGGCTAAGAGCTGCTTTGGTTATTGGGCATCTTAGTGTGTGAGCAGAAATATGCAGGTCTTTATCTCTAGGCTTCCTGGCATCTGGCCCTGGTTGGTGTTCCAGCTGTGTTAAGACTCAAAGCTGGACTCCCCAGGCAGGTGTCAGAGGAGCAGCTGGGATGTTGCTGCTCTGAATGTGCTGTCAGACTTCAAACCCCAGAGTGCAGGCTGGCAGGCTTACCATGCCTCAGTGTTGGTGGCAGTTCTAATACTTGGGTATTAGGAAAAGTCTGGAATGATAAGCATCCCTAGAGAGTTAGTGTGCTGAAATTAGAAATGGAACAAGGCAACAAGTTTGGAAAGGGTTCTGACCACAGCATGGTTATTTTAGTCCTATTGGTGGGGGTAGGGAGGGTTTTCTTAGTTGTTAGTCTTTCCTTCAGGGAATCCAGATAGAGAGATCTTTAGAATAGAGGGAACAGTAAACAGGAGGTAGGGGCTGTGGCTTGGGCCTTAGTGGGGAGAGGAATAGAGGGAGCCCCTAGATCTGGCTGGGCTCTCCAGGACTAAATTTCTCATGCTCTATTCCTTGGCGGTCTTTTTGGTGGGGTGGGTTTATCCCAGTAGGGTCTGTCTCTTGTCCCAGTATTTGTTTTAGTTGGAACTTTTCTCCAAATGTGTTTGCTGGAGAAACCCAAGCCAGAGGGATCCTCTGACTCTGGATCCTGACTGGCTGTCTTACATCTAAAAGAGAAATATAAGAAAGAAAGGTCAGCATTATTATAATGTACCCACTACTGAACTCTGGAGTGAAAACCACAGACTTCTGTGATCCATGCTCTTTGGGAGAGGCAGGCAGGCAGGCAGGTGGTTGCTTGAATTTCGCATGGAATATTGATAAGATGTTGAGGTTTCAAGGAACCTGGGCTTGTAGGGTGGGTAGGGAGAATGTGGGTAGCACCAGTGTGGATGTGTTTGCCCTGGCCTGTCTGAAACCCTCTGCTTGCATCTCTCTCCAGTCGATTATATTTGATGAGGTAGACCTGACCGATGCCAGCGTGGCAGAGTCCAGCACCAAAAATGTCAACAACAGTTTCACGGTAAGATTCTAAGCCACACCCTTATCCTTCTCCAAGGTTGCTTTTCTTTCTCATTGGAATGTGGCATGAAGTACTTGAGAATTTCTCGTCTCTTCCTGGTTGGAGTGATTTCTGGTGAATGTTGAATTTGATGCTGAAAGCGGTGCTGTGCCTGGAGAGTGATCAGAATTTGTAAGCACAAAGCAAGAAGGTCCAGATGAAATGCTTTAACCTGCTGCTGCTTATATACAGTAACAGTTTTGTACAGAGGCTTGCTTGCTTCTTTCTCTTGCTTTCTTTCTCTTTCTCTCTCTCCCTCTTTTTCTTTCTTTGGTTTCTGAGGCAGGGTCACTCTATGTCATTCTAGCTTCCCTGGAATTAGCTGTTCCAGGCTGGCCTTGAGTTCACAGAGAACTGCCTGTCTCTGCTTCCCAAGTACTGGGATTAAAGGTGTAGAAAGGGTTGTTATCACCACACCTGTTTTATTTTTGTGGTAATTTGGGAAAACCAGAAAAGCTTAAATCAAGATAGTTGAAAAGCAACCATAATTCATCCATCTCACAACGTAGAATGTTAGTATAACTTATTTTATTTATTTTTTAATTTAATGCATTTGAACCCCTTTCTTTCCAAATTTCTAACAGTTATGTAGTGTTTCCCCCCACCCAAATTCTAAGACCTCATCGGCTGCCAGCCACTCACTCTAGTGTCCTCTTTGTTCAGTCTTTTCCTGCTTCCTTCTTGACATTAGACTGATAATTTTCTTTCCTATGCTTTTTCTCTTGAAAACTTTCTTGAAAACTTGGTGACTCTTCTCTCACAGTTGATCTAAATATGTATATTATTTATATAATGTTTTCCTGTAAGACTTTGGCCTCACAAACTGAATGTTGGCAGTATCAGGACTTGCTCTAGCTGTGGCACTGGAACCTTTAAAGCATATATTTCTATTACTAAGCTAGCTCATATATACACAAAGTATTTGCCCCCTAATTTCTCAGATTATTCCGTTATAAGTCAGTCAAGGTGGGTACCATCCTCATGTTAAGAGACTGAAGATTTGGGTAGGTGTTGGTTTGGGATCATTTTAGGTGTGGATGAATTGTTGATGCTGGTGTTGGACCTTCTGTTTCGTTGGTGTAATTACTGCAGGCTTTACCTGTGGTTAGCTAACTAGCTGGGCTTTCCTTATGGCCCCTTTATTTTCATTGTCCTTAGAATGTTTGTACTTTCCATTAATTTTTGTGGTTTACTCACTGACTGGGAAAAGGCATTTAAACCATGTAGGTCAGTGGTTCTCAACCTTTTAAATGCTGCAATCCTTTAATATAGTTTCTCATGTTGTGGTGACTTCCAACCATTAAATTACTTTATAGCAGTAATTTTGCTACTGTTATGAATCATAAAATGTAATGTAAAGGCCTGATATGTAAGATAGCGGATTTGTGACCTTCAAAGGGGTCATGATCCACAGTTTGAGAGCCGAGAATGTAGTGCACTGTTCTTGGATTTGTGGTTTTTTAATTCCTTGAGAGGTTTCCTATAGTTCAGGCTAGCCTGGACTTGATAAGTGGCTAAGACCAACTGTAAACTTCTGACCCTCTTGCCCCCACCCACCTACTTAGCTGATACTATAGCCATTCACTATTTTGCCTAGCTTGATGTGATTTATTTACATTTTGTTTTGTTTTTCTTTGTCCTAGAACTAGTTCTTTAGACCAGGCTGACCTTGAACTCACAGAGATCCATCTGCCTCTGCCTTCCAAGTATTGGGATTAAAGGCGAGTTGCTTCCATGGCTCAGTGATTCATTTACCTTTTAATTTTATTTTCTGTAGTACTGGGAATTGACCCAATGGCTTTGTGCATGCTAGGTAAGTGTTCTACCACTCACTGAACTATACCCCAAGACACTTGCAGAGTTTTTTTTTTTTCCTTTTTTTTAAAAAATAAGTTATGTTTTATTTTCTATGTGTGTGTGTGAGTACCTGGACATCTATATGCATGCCATGCCTGCCTAGTGGGCATCAGACGACAGGAACGTGGAGTCACAGGTGTTTGTGAATTGCCATCGTAGGTACTGGAAATGGAGTCTGGGTTCTTTGAAGATGTAAATGCTCATAACTGCTGAGACATCTTTCCAGTTCCTTTTTAGAGTTTTTAATAGGATCCCTTGGTCCCCTTTTGGCCTGGGACTTACCATGCAGTCTACACTAGTCTCCCGATGTTCCTGCCTCAGCATCTTGGGTGCTGAGATTTTGGGTATTTGACATCCCATATGGTTTATGTCCTGTTGTCTTTTTCTTCTTTGTCGTCATCTTCTTCTTTTTCCTCCTTCTCTTCCTATTCTCCTTTCTCCTCTTCCTCTTCCTCTTTGTCTTCTACCTCTTTCTCTTCTTCCTCTTCCTCTTTTTCTTCCTCCTCTTCTTCCTCTTCCTCTTTCTCTCTTCTTCCTCTTCTTCCTCTTCTTTTTCCTCTTCATCATCTTCCTCTTCCTCTTCATCATCTTTCTCTTCCTCTTCTTCTTCTTCTTCTTCTTCTTCTTCTTCTTTTTCTTCTTCTTCTTCTTCTTCTTCTTCTTCTTCTTTTTCTTCCTCCTCTTCCTCCCCCTCTCCCTTTTCTTCCTCTTCTTCTTCTTTTTCCTCTTCTTCTTTCTCTTATTTTTTGGGAATTTTGTTTGGTCACTGATTCAGCAGGTGATTTGGGGGTGTGGTTTCCTGGCAGATATATTTGAGGTTCAAAGGTCAGCAGACAAGGAGAGGAATTCTTTTTATTAAACTTGTATTCTTGTAGAAAATTGGAAATAAAACCAGAGTGGGTCTCCAGAGGAACTTGAGATCTGCCTTTGACTGCTTAGTATCTAGGTGTTCTTTACAAGATAAAGAGCCTGGATAACAGGCCACATTTCTTTCCTCCTTCTTTTCTTCTTCTCCCCCCTCTTGCTCTTTTTCTTAAACAAAAGAAAGAGTATATGTTTATGTATAAGAGTATATGTGTACCATGTGGGTGCCTGGTACCTAGGGTGGCCAGAAGAGGGTATTGGTTTTCCTGGAATTAGAATTATGATTATGGTTGCTGGGAATAGTACTTGTATCCTCTGTAAGAATAGCAAATGCCCTTAACCACTGAGCCATCTTTCCAGCCTTTCACTTCCCTTTCTGAGGTAGTCTCATGTAGCTCAGGCTGGCCTCAAACTTACTACATGGATGAGGATGACCTTGAAGTCTCAGTCTTCCCGCTCCTCTCCCCATTGCTGGCATTATAGGCTCGTGCCTTTGCACTCAGTTCTCTTCTGTTTTCTTAGTCTCCAAAATGACAGAGCACCCTTGAAAGATAACACAGAGACTTTGTCAGTTTGAAACAATTCTAAAACATAGTATTTAAAACTTAGACTGAACCAGAGGAAGTCCTGTGTTAGCTTTATTAGCTGATGATCTTGAGTGAATCATGTGACTGAGCTGTAGGTTCTTCTTCCAAGGAATGAGGCCTTTGGGTTTCCAGGAGCTCTAAATTAATGAGTACAGTGATAGGTACCCACTGGGTAGTCAGTGGTGAAGCAAGAGCAGTAAATTAATTTATTATATTATTTTGCTTCTAACTGGAGCTTCTTCTACTTTGGTATCATTACATTTATGAAATATCACAGCTTTTATGTTTGGGAGTAACATGTATCTGAACTCAATTGCTATAGATTGTTCTTAATTTTACCAGACCCAAGGCTATATAGTCATACCATTTAACCCTTTAGGTCATGGCAGTAATTAGTAATTAAGGTGGGTTGAACCTTAAAGAGCAAAGAAAGTTTTACTAGAATGTTCTTGAGCTAGAAAAATCATTAAAAAGAGCCATTCTCTGCTTATTTTAAGAAGTGCTATAAATCTTTGAGAGGTTCCTGGCTTCTTTGTTGATGCAGCTGGAGGTCTGTTTTTCTGTTCCCCATTTTTGCTCCCCCTGATGTGCTCTAGCATGATCTTGCTTTAGCTACTGCTTTTAGAAAGTGTCATATGCACTAGTATCTGGAGGGAGGGGCTTCCCCATACCATATGCAGACCCTGTTCTTTTCTTGGAGATCACATGAAGCTACCCATGTGTACTCTTCCTGCCCATCCTGTGCTTAGGAAGCTGTCAGCTGTGTCTTCAGAGTAGTAGCCTTGTTGTACTGGAACTTCAAAAGTCCCTACATTGTCTCTAAGGGCTCTGAAACTAATTCACAAATGGATAATAGTTCAAGACTGCCTAGGATTTGGGGGGATAGATAAGTTTAGGACCTTGATTGAAGGTACTTTAGAAGGTACTTTTCTCTGCTCATGTGCAGTTAAATCATCACTTAGTAATTGGTGTCCTTGATGACATTGTTTTAGGCTAGCTCGAGTTTAAGACCAGGAGGTTTAAGGCCCTAATACTTCGCCCTTGGGCTGACTGACTTTGAGTGCAGCTACACATATGTCCTGCTGCTTCAACATGGGTGTGGGGATGCGGAGATGCCTCATTTTTTTTTTTTTTAATCCTTTTTGGATTAGGCTCCTCATGTTTACGTTGGGAGCTTTGAGGCAGGCAGGACAGCACTGGTTCTCTTTCTGTACACAGAAGCAGATTCAAAAGCTTGTTTATTCGTGGAAAATGTGGGACTCATTTGACAGCAAGGAATGCTCGCACTGGTTACCAGATTTCTAAAGTGAATCAAACTAATTCATGTAAAACCATGTAAATTTTAGAAAAACTTGATTTTACTTTTTTCTTTTTTTGACAATCTTATATTGTAGCAAACTCTATATTGGAAACCTGAAGGGAATATATAGGGTGGATAAATGTTCCCTCTGTTCTGGTTGAGGTCTCACAACTGAGATATGAAAGAACTAGCTGTAGTCAGTAGTAACTAGGATAAGAGAAAGCCAAATAGAACCAGGCACTGTGTGTCTGTGTGTGCGCACCTGTGCTGGGTGTGGGATTAGGTCCCTTCTACAGGAAGAGAGATATGGGAAGAGTCAATCAGGGACACGGAGCTTGGGAGACAGGCCCTCTTTCTTCCTTTACTTTTACAAAGGGAGACATTATTTTACTTTATGATGTTTGCTATATGAAGTGTTACATCAAACAGGTGTAATTTTGTATTCTTCTTTATTTATTAGTTTGTGATAAATGTCCCTGTCATGAACTTTTGTGAGGATGCAATCTATAGTGGCAAGTCTTTCTCTTTGTTAGCTGTCACAGTTGGCCAGTTACTACTCCTAGTACTAAGAATTGAGGGTGTCTGGCTAGCCATGTATTGTTAGAAAAACATACCAAGGAAGGGACATGTGTGGCAGTTAATGTAGCATCCCTGCAGAGCAGCTCCTTCTCTCAGCTTTCTTTGTTAGGTGCAGCTTCTTCCCACCACCTATTCTGCAGGCCGAGTAGAGACAGCATCCTTCTGTTCTAGGTGGTGGTGGGTACACATGTGTTTCTGATCACTAGCACTACTTGAAATCATTTTATATGGATCATGCTTAGGCCTTTGATGTGTCTTAACACCTCCTCCTGTCTGTCAGTATAAAAGGGAGTCTGTTTTATTACTAGTAGTGTTAGGAAATAACAGTAGTGCATATTAGAACTAGGTTCAGCTGCTGTATTAGTGTTTTGTGGCTTCCTTAACAGATTTTCCACAACTTAAAACAACAGAAATGTATTTCACAAGGCCAGAAGTCAGGAGTTGGCAGCTCCACCCCTCAAGACCTTAGGGGAGGCTCTGCCTTGCTGCCTTAATTTCCAGCAGCTCCAGGTATGTGGCGCTCTCACTCTAGATCACCCTCTGCCTTCACATGATTTTCTCTTGTTCCATCTGTCTTATGTTGTAAGGGTACTTGCTGCTGGATTTAAGACCCATTCAGATAGTTTTCAACTTTTATATCTGCAGATGTTGTTTTCCCCATTAAAATTTATTTGTAGATTTTTGAATAGATATGTCTGGAGGGCACCATTTGATTCTCTTCAGCTACTCCTCCCTCAATAGCTTTTTTCTTTTCTCAAATAGTCCTTCTGCTTTCATGGTGTGTGCATGTGCATGTATATATAGTCTGTTTTTTAAAAAAGATGTATTTAATGTGAGTACATTTAATGTGGTTATATTCTAGATAATACACACATGGGGCTGGCCAGATGGTTCAGTGGTTAAGAACACTGACTGTTCTTCCAGAGGTCCTGAGTTCAATTCCCAGCAACTACATGGTGGCTCACAACCATCTGTAATGGGATCTGATGCTTTCTTCTGGTGTGTCTGAAGACAGCTACAGTGTACTCACATAAAATAAATAATTAAAAGAAACTGCACTGTGAATGAAAATGAGTGTGGAAGCTTGCCTTTTTTGGTGGAGCTTCTGTGGGACTTCCAGGTCCTTGTAGAATGCTGCCAAAGCATTGGTTGATACTGTGTCTTCTTTTGGGAGAGGGAGTAGAGAATGATGTTGCCCAGAAAGGGTTTTGTGAATATGACCACATTTATTAAAATGAGCTTGCATTATAATCATAAGTTGTCTTACTGTGATAAAATACCATGACCACGGCAGCTTATAGAACAGAGTTTATTTTGACTTACCCTTTCCAGAGGGTTAAGGATCAATCATGGCAGGGAGGCATGTCAGATAAGGTGGCTGGGACAGAAAGCTGAGAGCTTATGTCTTAAAATGCTAGAAGCAGAGGGAGAAGGGGGGGAAGAGGGGTGGGAGAGGGAGAGGGAGAAACACAGGCTTTAATCTCTCAAGGGTGGCTTCCTGAAGCAAGACTATACTTACTAAACCTCCCTAAATAGCACCACCAAATTTGGTGTTCAAATACTATAACATACATGGGACATTTTCCATTCAAATCTCCAATAAATCTCCAATAAATGACATCAATTTCTATAAAAGTTCTGCTTTAAAAACTTTAATTTCCATATATTCATTGTTCAGAGGGATGGGTTTCACAGTGACATTTGAGTTCAAGTATGTTCTATTCTTTGACCATATACGCTGCCCACTTCTTTCTGCCTTTTCCCTTAGTCTCTCTGCTTTCATGGTGTGTGTGTGTATGTGTGTGTGTAGAATCTAGGTTCAGTATAAGAAAATGCAATTACTTTGTTTTTCAGAGTTTGGCTATTTCACTTAATAAAATGATATCCAATATTTATTATTTTTGAGATAGGGTCTCTGTAGCTTGGGCTAGTCTTGAAGTCACCCTCTTGAAGTCTCTGGAGTACTGGGATTTGAGGCATTTTGTTTTTTATTTTAGAGACATTCTTAGAAGAGGTCTGTAGGCTTCACCAGACTTCTAAAAGAATCCCATCATGGTAAAACTCTTAATGTGATGTCCTCAGAATATGGCGTGGTACTTCTGATTGCTGCCTTCACTCCACCCTGCACAGCTGTTGGTAGGCTCAGTATTGATGTCATTATAGCTGGTAATGTGAAGTAACCAGGTGAGAATAACCCTGCTACTTACACAGAGGAATGAGTTCTTACAGCTGGGCTTTAAGACTCTTTTACCCAGGAAAGACTATGGAAGTAGTGAACAGTATTCATAAGTTTTATGAGATCTTCCTT
Source organism: Micromys minutus (assembly GCF_963924665.1). Classification (NCBI taxonomy): domain Eukaryota; kingdom Metazoa; phylum Chordata; class Mammalia; order Rodentia; family Muridae; genus Micromys; species Micromys minutus. The sequence continues at coordinate 36,268,399 of NC_137954.1, forward strand.
GTTTATTTGGTTTTTGAAGCATGGCCTCACTATGTAGCCCAGGCTAGCTTAGAACTTGTGATATCCTCACCTCAGTCTCTTGATTACAGATATGTGTTAAGAAGATCTTCTTGCCAGCTCTGTTACCTAGGACAAGAGTCTTTATCTTTTTAGGCTTTCTCATCTGTAAGATGGGAATGTGTTGGGATAAGATGGTGTTGGATTAGCACAAAACATATTCTGAACATCTGCCACCTTTCATTTCCACTTCTGTCCACCCACTGCTAAGCAGGAAAGTAATGGAGTTTAATGTGCTGACACTAAGTGATTTATTGGAATTCCTCAAGATTTCAAATGAGGCTGACTTTATAGACAGAACTGAACAGTAGCACCTGTTGCCTAAGAGTGGGTGTTGGGAAAGCAGTTCTCCTTAGGAGTTTATATATGTCAGGGTTCTTCTAAGGATCAGAGCTGATGGAGCATGGAGCACTATAGAGGGATCCACACATTAGCTTATATGATCAGAGAATTAATGGTCCCACAGTGGTGGTCTGCTAGAGGCCCAGAGAAACCAGTAGCTGTACAGTCCAAAAAGCTAAAAATTTTAATTAAAGAGGGGCCTACAACAGTAGGTGCAACCCCAGTCTGAGGCTGAAGGGATGGAAGGCTGCTGGGTCTCCCTGGTATAATTCCATGTTCAGATGTGGCTCTGAAGGGCTATGGGATGGCTCAGCAGTTAGTTGTATAGATAATGAAGATGGGTTTGGATCTGAGAACCCATGGAACAGGCTGGACATTTCACACACCCTGTAACCCCAGCTCAGAGGAGGAGACAGAGGACCTCTGAGGCTTGCTGGCTTCCAGCCTAGCTGAGAAAACATGAGTGGTAGGTTCAGAGAGAAAAAGAGAACTGGCCTCAAAAGTACCGAAGAAGAGATAGTCAGAGATATACTACAGACCCTTTTCTGGCCTCTACTCATGTACACAGGTGCATGCACCTCACACGTATGCAGAATTCATAAACAGCACAAAGCCAAAGAATCTGGGATCTAATCTGCACAGGGATGGCAGGAGGAAAACATATGCTTAATAAGAGATGAACAGGCTAGTACTTCGTGGCTAAGGCAGAATGATTAAGAACTGAGACCGATCTGCGCTGTATAAGTAGACCTAGGAGATGCCTTTGTTTAATTGCTAGCTAAGTAATAAAGGAGCTTTATAGTGGGCTAGAAGAATTGTTCGGTACTGTTGTGTTTGGGTTTTAGGCTTGTGGGTGAGTGGTGACTTCCTGGGGGCCCCAAACTTCTTATCTGTTCTCAGCAGATGTCAGCCTGAGGGTGGTCAGGGCTGTTCCTCTGTGAGAAACAGTGACCTTTATCCAGATTTCAACATAAGTTTTCCTTCTCAGCTTGTTTAGATCTCTCATATTTCCTGGGCAAAATCCCTAGCCAGTCACTTTGGCTTGGAGAAAGAAAAACTGTCCATATTTGGCAGATTTCCCCTTAGGAAAGACTCCCTGGTTTCTGTGACTGTTGGCCTGGGCCTGAGCTGGGCAGAGCTGTATTTGAGGGTCCTTGGAGTAATTTTATGGGCCAAGTGTTGTTTCCCTACAGTCAGGAGGCCCTGCCTCTCCACAAAAAGAGTAGACCCTTTTTGTGCTTAGCTAGAGCTCCAGGGAACCTGACCATGGCCTCACATGCTATACATACCTCAGCTGAGATATCAAGCACTTCTCAGGTACCTGGAGCTTTACATTGGTGCATTTGCTGTTCCAAGAAAATAAAAGAGATCACACCACTATACTCTAAAATACTAGGCATTCTGGGACAAACAGGATTTTTTCCCCACATAATTTCTCCCCCAAAAAAATTGATATCAGGTAAGCCTGAGGTAGCCTACTCTTGGCACAGGATGGGGTCACAGTTAAGGCCTGCCTTAGTCAGTGGCAGGAGGTTGTGAGAACCGTGCAGAGGGACTTTTACCCCAAACATACTCCATGTTTTAGAATTCATTCTGTGTTTTTCAAATCCAGAAGCAGGAAGGAGGTCTGGTTTTGTGCCAGGTTGGTGGCCATGTGTTTACTAAGTGTGTGGCTTTGTTGAAGGCAGTGCCTATGCCTGGAATACAGCTGGTTGGTTCACAAGCCAGGCATAGGCCAGTTTTCATAGTCACTCTAGGCAGAGAGAAGACACTGGTCTCCCTTCTGGCAGCCAGGTGGGTTGGAATGTAGTCTGGGTGTGAGCTCTTGCTGCTTGCCTGAGCTGTGCAGTTAGGTTATCAGGAGGGTTGTCTTGGGCAAAATCTAAGCAGTTTATAGACTGGTGTGTGTGTGTGTGTGTGTGTGTGTGTGTGTGTGTATGAAAATCTGTGTGTTTACTGTTAATATTCACTTGTCTTTCTTTACAAATGGCAGAGAAAACAAAAGCAGACAGTTGAATGACTTCCATTTGACTCTAGTCAAAACTCTTAATGGTTTTATGAAGGGTTTTTGATAAATGACAGATGGAAAGGTCTTGGATTTGATTGAATCATTCTTAGAGTGCCTATGAAATTAATAAATAGTTCTTTTATCGAGTGCTTTTTGATAAATGTGCCTATTGTGTGACAGAGCCAAGTCCTGTCTGTCTTATCTTTGATCTTAGAAATATGGTATCTTTTTTTTTTTCAGGAAATGATGTGGAAAAAAATCCTACTTGTTTGTCACAGAGTGTCTAGTATTTTAGAGTACAGTGGTGTGATCTCTTTATTTTCTTGAAACAGCTTGTTACTATCATAGCTGTTTACTGACTCAGTGTGTGTTACCTTCCATCTGAAGAAAACCCAAATGCACTGTGTGACTCTCCATGTTCAGACAGTACTGTAGAAGCTGTGGGTGCTACCTCTCAGATAGATGTAAAGGTGCCCTTCGTACAGCCTGCTGTAAAAAGTGCTTTGTGCAAGGCTGTGCCCAGGGCTGGGTCCAGTCCACCCCCACCCTGCTGGACTTTGCTTCAGAGAAGTTGGCAGAGCCTTTTCTATGGGCTCATTGTTCATGGCTGCAAAGGTTATTAAAGGAGGATCACGACAGTCCAACCTCGGAAGATAATTAGGAGTGGGGATTGTTCTGTACTTTCTTTGACTTCTTCATCCAAACAAACAAAAGAGCTGAAGTGACATGACCTTGGAGACTGGGCCTTACACTCAACCCCACTGGCCTGTTTCTCAGGTGTTAAGCAAGAGAACAGGTACAGCCTGCTGCCAGCCTCGTACTGCCTTTTGAGGAGTGAACTTCATTCAGGGCTTGCTCTATTAAGGAATCTAATCACACCAAGACTATATTGCTTGTTTGTTGTACCCATAGTCTGCACGATGACTTGTCTAGGGCAATGCCAGTTCATACACTGGGTGTAGATGCCATAACACCATTACTTATTTTTAGATCCCACTTTGCTTTGCATTTACTTCCTGGCTTGGATGATATGCTATATGGTCATGCTGGTCATAAGGAAGGTTCATAATGTTCTTTAATGAGTGCTCTAGTATGTTAGCACATGCTGAGAGTAAAACACCATAGCTTAGTAGATGCAGAAATGCATCTTCTACCGCAGTATTTAAAGTATGAATTGTCTTGTACACTTACTCAGACACACATACTGAAATTTGTCATTGTCAAGAGTAAATATTACTATCACTTCCAAAGTAAATTTTTCTGTCTTTTAAAAATTACTAAGCCAGGCATGATGGCACTGCCTTTAGTCCCAGCACTCAGGAGGCAGAGGCAGGTAGATTTATGAGTTTGAGGTCTGCCTGTTGTGTAAATTTAGTTTTAGGGCATCCAGGGCTACACAGAGAAACCCTGTCTCAGAAAACCAAAAATAAATAAACAATAAACAACAAACAAAATAAAACAAAAATGGAAATTATCTAGGGCCTGGAGAGATGGCTTAGCTGTTACAAACACTGGCTGCTTTTACAGAGGGCTCAAGTTTGGGTCCCAGGACCTATGATGGAGCTTACAACTGCCTGCAACTTCAGCTCCAGGGTATTAATGCCTTCTGGATTCAGAGGACACTCATTCACCTGCACAGTGCTCTACACAGACAAACAGACATACAAATAGATAGAAATAAAAATTAAAATAAAACATAATCTGCTGCTGTTTTCTGGAGAGGTTTTATTACCTTACTTATGCTCTTTCCAGTGGTAGATCCAAGGTTCCTTAGTTGCCCTTGTTAGCACTTGGATGGAAGCAGGATCGCACTCATGCTAGGCAACCGCTTTCCAAACCAATGGAGCTGACTTCTAGCAACATGTACAGCTCTTAATGTGCTTTTGGGTGTCTAATCTGTGAAGTGCATGCGTGAGTCATTTGTTTTTGTGTAGGATTATTTTCTTGATATATTCTGGATATCTTTTCTCTGGTAGCTAGCTGTCTTGTAACAACTGGTCTCCACAGTCTGTCATCTAACTTTTCTTAATGACATCTTTAGAATAAGTCTTTTGTGAAATTGGATATGTCAACCTTTTCTTAATTTCTACCTAAGACATTCTTTTTTCACTCTAGAAGTCTTGTAGCCTTTGATTGTACACTTAGATCTGTTCACAATTGATTTTGTGTTTGGCACAAGATACAGAGTTGATGTTTTCTACATGAATGTCAGCCTCTTCCTTCAGCATTTATTGGAGAAACAGCCATTTAGTTACCTATGTTTTCTTGGTTAAAAAGTCCAGTGGTCTTGTATTTATGAGTGTGTTTTTAGTGCATGCATGCAAGTGTGCACTTTGAGATAGGATCTTACTGTAGCAAAGGCTTGCCTCAAACTCACTGTGTAGCTCAGGCTAGCTTTGCACTCATAGTGGTCTTTCTGGTTAGCCTTCCAAGTTGGGGTTAGAGAAATGACCATTTTCAGCCCTCTACATTCTAATTCTGCTTCTCTGATTTGTGTATCTGTTCTTATCCTTGTCTCATGCTTTGCTATTTATTTTTTATTTTATGTGCTATGAGTGTTTTGCTGCACATGCATGTATGGTGTCTATGAGAGTCAGAAGAGGCTTTTATGTCCTCTGGAACTGGACTTACAAGTGGTTATAAGCCACTGTATCAGTGCTGGGAATTGAACTTGGGTCTTTTGGAAGAGGAAGAAAAAAATGTTCTTAACCACTGAGGGATCCATTCAGCTCCAGAAGATTGATCTGACTATATTTCTCTCTTCATTTATTTTCCTTTTTGTTTTTTTCTGAGACAAGGTCTCACTTTGTAGCCCTTGTGGTCTGAAACCTGCTTTGTTAAACCAAAGTGGCCTCGATCTCACAGAAATCTGTAGACTTCTGCCTTCCAAGTGTTGGAATTAAGAGCATGTGCCACCATGCCTGGCAAGCTTGATGTTTTAATAGAGTGTTCTAGTCCTAGGACTATATTGTTAAGAATTTTGTATCTGTATACATGAAGTACATTGACTTGTGTCCTCCCTACTTCTTCTCTTCCATTGTCTCTCTCCACTTGTTATCTCTTTATATCTTTGTCAAGTTCTCTCCTCCTCCTCCTTCTCCTCCCTTCTTCTTCTTCCTCCTCCTCAGTCCTTTTGGCACACCAAGAGGAATAAGGAAGCAGTTGTAAGTTTGGTTAGAAGGAAAAGGTAAACTCTGTGATACCTGAGCGACACAAGGGAGAGATGGCTATAGAAAAGGAAGTTCATCCTTTGGTACGTGTTCTTGTATGTGGTGACTTCCCTGCCTTGGGATGTGATCTAAACTGGCATTTTCTGGATATTTGATAAGTGACAGCCCCTGGACCAAAGTATGTGAGTGAATTTATCAAGGGTTTACAGAGAGCAAGTAGCTTGATTGATAGGACTTCTTTTAGAACACTGCATTCAACTTACTGCATACAGACATTTGGCATCTGTAAGAGACTTACTCATATACCTCTGTGCATCTTAAGGGAGCCTGAGGTGTTCATGTGTTTGCAGCCATGATCTTGGGCCTAGGATTAGGGTTTTCTTGGTTAGGGCTGGCAACTTGGAAGGACGGGTATAATTCTCAGTTCCTTTTCTGATTTGGATTTAAAGGACAGTTGTGTTAGAGTCCCAAGTTCATGTGCTGTCACAGAGTTTATTGGCAGGCATTCAGTTCCTACAGGAGGAGCCCCACAATCCACAGCATGTCCTAGACAAGGACTGACTTCTCCCTCTGCCTTGAATATTCATTTTTTGTGTGTATGTGTGTGAAAGGAGATAAGCACAGATAAACTTGCAGCAATGGCACTTGCTGTGATTCTGTGAGCTCAGTTTAGTTTTATAGCCTGGCTCTATAGTGACAAAGTTTGAGACTTTCATGGTGTGTGTGTTCAAAGGAATGTAGTCATAACATTCCTTAAAAGCATTTTTGGGGATAGTGACTGCTCTTCCATCTAGGCATGGTGGATTGGCTGGGAGGAATAGGACAGTTTTGTTGCATAGTGACTGACTAACCTTGTATTATCTAGACTGTCCTGGGGCTGAGTGTCATTTTGTCCTTCCTGCCTGAAGGAGGTAATGGGCCAGATAGAGCCTTTTTTGAATTCTGCCCCTGTTGTCCCAGCTATTTCCCAGCAGCAGAATCAGGGAGTGTCTCACACAAGTGAGCATCTTACTCAATGGAGACTGTGTCAATTTCTCAGACAAACACAGGAAAGTAGGAGAACATAGCAGGCTTCAGCTCCAAGAATGTTTGAACTTTGCATTTGAAATAGGGTGAGGTGTGTTGTGGAAGTTATGCTGAAGTACAGATGGCATTTTTAAATATCTGTAAGGCTTTTCATTCATATTACTTTGTGAGTGTGCATACATGAACAGTTAGATATGACATGGTAACAGGAATGGTTTAGTTGTGAGTTTACTTTGTATGTACTCCACAAAGAGCACTCTGGGATCCATCTGGGAGCAGAATGGAGATCCCACTTTTGTTGAGACAGAGACAGAGAGAGGAGAAGGTGCATTTATTAATGCTTTTATTTAACTTCTGACAATTTCTAATTAATTCTAATTTCTAATTCACCTTTATACTCCTAAACTGTTTACTGCCAGGAAATTGTATATGGGGTATGCAGCCAGGTTTTTCTAGAAAGAGCCAGATAGTTTTATCTTTGTGGACTATGAAGGCTCTGTGACAACTGTGCTGTGTGTGGTCATAAACAGTATGTAAATGAGCAGCTGTGGCTGTGTTCCAATAAAACTTTATTCAACAAGCAGATATGAGGTTGTAGCTTGCCCATTTCTAATTGATAGTCTCAGACTGCATTTTCGGTGTTGTTAATGGTTGTGAACCTTAGCCTTTAAATGTTGAGCCATCTTTCTATCCCATTATTAAAAATATTTTAATTTTCTAAGAATTTTATACAATGTATTTAGATCTTCTTCACCCCTCCTTCAGTCAGTTTTTTTCCAGGTCCATCCCCACTTCTTTAACTTACCCAACTTTCTGTCCTTTTTTAAAAAAATCCCATGTAGTCCAATTTGTGTTGCCCAAATACTCTTCGGTGTCAGCTTCCCCTGGAGTGTGGTTGTCCTACCAGAAGTCACACTCTAAAAAACAGATCCTTCCTCCCCCAGCAGCTATTAAATGTAGTAGCTCTTCCACTAATGACTACTGCCCTCGCTGCCCAGGGCTGCGATTCTGTCTGGTTTGAGGCTGCACAGGCCTTGTGCATGCTGTCACAACTACTGTCAGTTCATATGTGCAACTTCCCTGTTGAGTTTGGAAAGCACTGCTGACTTGTCATCTACCACTTCTGGCTCTTAAAGTCTTTTGTCCCATTTTGTAAGATCTCCGAGCCTTGTGGGAAGAAGTGTGGTATAGACACCACATCTAGGGCTGAACACTTTATACTCTTATTCTCTGATGTTGACCAGTTTTATGTCTCTGTTAATTCTCATCTCCTGCAAGAAGAAACCTCTGATGAGGGTTGAGAGATGCACTAATCTATAGGTATAACAATAAGCTATTAGAAATCATTATCATATTATGTCCATTTAATAAAATGATAGTAGTAGGTTTGTTCCTAGGACCTGTAGCTTACCTAGTCATAGGTTTTGGTTCTGATCACTGTGCTAGATATGGGTTCCATCTCATGGAGTAGGTCTTAAATCCATCCAGAAAGTGTGCAGTCACTTCTGTAGCATTCATGCCGTTCATTATTGTACTAGTGGCGGATGTTGCCAAGACAGTGTCATAGATCACAGGGGTCATGTTGGTCAAGACTGATGACTACTCTTCTTGTTTGGTAGTGTGCATAGCACCTTTCAGCACTGTGAAATCTAGACAGTAGGAATGAACCTTCTTCTAGGTTAGTACCCACCTGATTTTCTCTCTGTTTTATGACTCAAGTGACGATATTTTTAGTAATAGGGCCTTACCAGCAAATGTAGGAGGGTAACCAAGAGCAATGTCAATGTAATGTTTGAGAATCCCAGAGGACCCAACAACTCAAAAAGAGGTTATTTTTTTCAGCTTTACTGTATTGTTAAATCAGGTTCCCTGATACTGCTGCCTGTTTGAGGTTTGCATTTGTCACTACTGCGGACTGAATTAATTTATTCTTGGTAAATAAAGATGACTGACTCTCTTTCCTTGCTTTCTGTGATGATGAAGATAGTGTCTTAACTAAGATTATACTTGAAATATTTAGCTGAAAACCCAAGAACTTGTGATTTAAAGAGGTAGAGATTTGTTTTTCTTCCAAAGGAAGGATTGGTATCAGCAGGCTTCCAGTAACATGCTCCAGTAGCATCCAAGTAGAGGGTGGAAACTCAACTTCCTGCTGGCTTTTTTTTTTTTTTAAAACCCTGTCCCCACTGTTCTTAGGATGAGGGCTTCCCTCTCAAGGTCACTGTTGAAAGCAAGATGCTTGCTGCAGGGACCAGCCAAGGGCCAGTGAGTGCCTCAGAGTTTCCTGTGAGAATGCTGCTTGAGGCTCCCCTGTGATGTCAGCTTAACTCTACCTCTGCTGCCCCAGCTGTGCAGTGTTTTATCTAGATCTCATCAGCTGGGGAGAGAGCTAGGTCTGCACTAGGAGAGGTTGCCTCAGGTGCAAGCTTCTTTTTTAAAAACACCTTTTGTTAATTTGTTTATTTGGGTGCCTGCCTTTGTGTCTTCGTGTGCTTATTTGTTTTCTCATGCATGCCACAGCACGTGTGTGGAGATCAGAGGACAACTTGAAGGAGTCAGTGTTCTACTATACTGTGGATCTTGGGGATTGAACTTAATCTGTCACACTTGGCAGCCGTACCATCTCACTGGCCCTCAGAGAATGATTTTGTAGGGAAAACTTAATCTAAGTACTGTGGTGCAGTCTCCAGCATTTGAATCCTTGTTCCCATTTTGGGTAGTGTTGGAGGTAGCATGTTACTGGAAAGGTTGCAAATTTAAAGGTACTGCTCATTTCAAGCCCCCTCTCTTCGATTGTTGTTTACTTAGATGTGAGCTTTCAGTTGTTCCTGCTGCCTTGCCTACCTACTGCCATGCTTTTTTGCCATGATAAGCAGAAAAGAAGCTTTTGCTATAGACTGAAAAAGTACAGAAGATCAGAAAGAAGGGGAAAAAAATTATCCAGTAGTCCCATTGAGGATGAACTTCCATCTAGGCTTTGTGTGCTCTGCCTTTGATTGTTTTATATATATTTATATATTTATAAAAATGTCCTTCTATGTTTCTTCAAGCCTTTTTATTGTGATAAAGTACACATAACATAAAGTTTCTGTCTCAGTCGTTAGTTTAGATGAGTATACTAAGAATGTACAGCTTTTTGTTTTCTGTTTGTATCCTATGCTGCTAGAATGGCTTATTTAAACCCTATTGAGTGTTGAGCTTAGAAATAGCCCAGTCAGCTACTGCCCTTACTTCTCTGCTCTGGGCGGTGTCACTACCACTGGAAGATCCACTTCCAGTGCTCAGAGAACTTGAACTTGGGACATGGTAGTTGAAAGGAAAAGATGACAGGGCACCAATGAAAGGAAAAGTCACTGAAAGGAAAAGTGACCGGGCACCAGTGTTGTAAAAAGATGACGTCCTGGGTTTTGGCACCAATATTAGGGGAAGGATGAAGAGAGTGGGGGGGCATATGGCCCATGGAGGTGCGGTGAGGCCTGGGGGCAAGGGAGATGTCTCTCGGGCAGGGGACATGTTGGGAATCCCTTCCCCCTGAGGGACCAGCCACACGATGGTATTTACAGAATAGAGTTTATTCAGGTCATGGGAAAGTTAAGAGGGTGGTAGAGGCAGAGAGAGAGAGGGAGGGAGGGATAGAGGAGTAGAGGCCAGCCATGAGCACATGGAGGGAGGGGGAGAAGGGAAGGGGAAGAGAAAGAGTAGGGGTGGGAGAGCAAGGCTGCAAGAGGCCAAGAGGCCTCAAGAGACAAGAAAGAGAGGAGGGGGCAAGCAGCCCCTTTTATAGTGTCAGGTCACTGGGGTGGAGCATACCTGGCTACTGCCAGGTAATTGAGGGGTGGGGTTTTCAGAATCTCAACAGTGGTTGCTTAAGAGTTTTTCTTTAATTGTACTGGTGATGTTGGTGTACTTGGGCATATACAGAGTTCCATGAAACAAACGTTTGACAGAGAAAAGTGGATAAATATGGTTGGTAGCTGTCAGAACTAAGACACCCTCCCTACCATCCCTTGCTGGCTTTCTCTAGCAAGGCTCTCAAGGTTGACAACAACCTCCCCACAGTATGACTGAAAGCTGTACTTGGAACTGCTTAGCTTGCTTTCCTTTTGTTTCCAGAACTTGCTGACAGTGACATCTACCTATTGGGTTTTTTAAAGAGATAAATATCTAAATTTACTGAGCATATTTCCTTATAGGTTTAAAATTTATATATTAAAAAATATTGGATTGCTGTCATTTCTTTGGTTACTGTTGTGTGGGGTCTAAGTGGCTGCTCCATAGTTCTGGTAGTTTTCATTGTGTGTCTACAATGAAATTGTAGGAACCCAGTGAATCCTAGCAAAAAACCATGGGAGTGTTTCCACTATGCTATTTCATTTTAATTACCTTTTATATAAGTTTTATGATTGAGAGTCTAGAGATGAGCAGTATTATGCAGACCTTAAACATGGATCCTGAAGCATCAGTGGGGATAAGGAATTGGGGTTGCAAGATCCTGAAAGGGACAATTAGAGACATTGGCTGTCATGTGATGCTGCTCTTTAGTACCCTGTCCAGTATAGGATGCTTGTTACATAGCTCCTCAACTCCTATGTATCTGTTTTTGTTTCATTTTGATTTTTGGAAACACAGTCTTACTGTATAGCTTTGACTGGCCATACTGAAGTCTACTAGTATGTAGACCAACTTGGCCTTGAACTCCCAGAAACCCATTTTCTGCCTTCTTAGTGCTGGGTTTACTGGTGTGTGCCACCACACCAAACTAACAGCATATAGGAACGAACAGCCCTGTAACAAAGAATTATTTGGCTCAAAATATAATAATGTCAAAATTGGGAAGTCCTGATACAAACCAATAATTTTCAGGTCTTGTCTTATAATACATGAGAATTTAGGTTTATAAAGCCTAATAGTTATACACTTGTTGATTTGCTTTAGATACTTATTGCACCATGAGTGTCTTTCTGTGCCATGGACATTCTCACCTCATAATAGTCAGCTGTGTATGTCCATTAGAGAACGTGTCATAACGTCTCTGGTTTAGATGTCTAGATTATTTCTCCTGTCTCCTGGATAGAACCTGTTTGTTTTGACTTCTACATGACTAATCCATGCAAGAGATGTTCCCTAGGCTTCATCTCCTGAACCAGAGGAGCCTTTTGTGGAAGCTTCCCCTCTTCCTTGAGGCACATCCCACTCACTCACCCAAGGTCAACTCTGCTAAAGTTTCCCCACAGCTGAGCACAATTGAATGTAATGAAGCAGCCACTAAGAAGAAAAAGATAATTAAACCAAACATTCAAAATTTCTCATTTTTAGGTAGAACTCTTTACTTTTGCTTTCTCCTCTCCAACTTCTCTCTCCTTCCCTTTCTTCTTCCCTTTCTAGACCTTTTGATGATGACATGTTAGGCTGTTTGCTCCATGCCTGGGTGTCCTGGATCAGACAGGTAGAATGGTCAAAGGCTTTGCTTCGGTGGCATCTTCCAGCTGTGATGCAGTCCTTCCTTGCCTTCAGTTCTTTTTTCTTTCCATTCTGGATTTTTTTCCCCAATATATTTTGATCATAGTTTTTTGTTTCCTCTAACTTTTCCTAGGTCTTCCTATCTTTACCCACCCAGTTCCATGCCCCCCCTCCCCTTTAGGAAGCAAACAGGCAAACAGAAAAAAAAATCCAAACAAATCAAATTTTAAAAGAAAGAAACAATAGAAACACACAACCTATAAAAATACAGGACCAGAACCATAATATATAAGCAAAAGATCAGTAAGGCAAAGAAATACCCAGACAAAGCAATATGAGACAAAAAGCCCATGAAATAGTATTGGGTTCAATTTTGTTGGCCAACTACTACTGGATATGGGGCTTGCCCTTAAGTGTGGTTAAAATACCCAATTAGACTCTATTGAAGAAAACTAACTTTTCTTTATAAGCAGGTGTCAATTGTAGATAGCTTCTTGATTGGGGGGTGAGAATCTTTTTACACTACTCCTCTCTAGCACTTCTCGCTTCTAGTTCTGTTGGGGGACTAGAGAAGCATGTGGCAGCTGTTCTGTCAATATTCCCTGTCATGGCCTGGAAAAAGGTTTAGCTGTAGGACCTGTTCTGAGCTCTTTTTACCTAGCTGTGTGTGTGTGGGGGGGGTGTGTGCGTGTGGCAGTGGTTGTGAAGGTGTCAGCTTCCTTGTTTCAGGCTCTGCACACATCCAGCTGCTATGAATAGTCTGTCTGGGGTGCTTCCAGTTAGGGAACTGTGCATGGGTACCCAGGGGCCAGAGCTGCACCAGAACAGCAGGATATGAGTAACAGGAAGTGACAGGAATTGCTCAGGGCGCCGGACCTTTTCTGAGCTACCTTCCTGAGCCAGGAGCTATAATTAGTAGAGCATTTCCCAATCCTGTCCTATGCTGACACTGTTTGCCACCTCCCTAGTCAGTGGCTGGATGGCACAGTACTAATGTGCTACTCTGTGTCCCTGGCTTACCTGTGTGACCCACAGGTTGCTTATCACCATTCTTCCTGCTTGTGCTGATTCTCTTGGATGCTGAAGTGCTTGAGGCAGCTGGAAAGTGGAGAACAGCGGGTCATAGACAGAGCCCATGGGAGACCGTTAGGGTCTTGGGTAAGAGGTAAGGCTCTCCTTGGGTACTGAGAGGGACGGTTTCTGAAAAGTGGAAGGCTGGTGTCTTTAAGCTGTTGCCTTCATCCACATGCTAGGAACATTTTTCTGCCCTTACCTGCCCAGGAGAAATGCTGCAGGTTTCTCTGATTTATCCCAAATGTTCCAAGCTGTGGCAAGGGGATGATTTCCCTGTGGTTCCAGAGCAGCTGCTATGGAGTGTGGGCAGCCCTGTCCTGCCCTTTTCTTATCTACTTGGGGCTAGAGTTTTACCCTAAGGCATTTATTCACACCCTGAGCCACATGGGATATGTGTCCACAGTTAGAAAAGTCTTTAGTTTGTGGTGATGGCCATCCCTAGAATTCACTAACTGCATGTTTGGGGTAGGGTGTTCTGTTGGTCTCTTCTGAAAGCTTCCTATGGAGTGGTTTGGGTAGTGCCCCCCTGCACACCTCCACCCCCAAAACCATCAGCTGTTCTTTTGAGACTTCAGCCACTCAGAGAATTCAGTCAGCTACACAATAGAAAGACATCTGAGAAGCTCTCTAAAAATAGTTGTATGCTGTGGCCACAGGAGGCCCCTCCATTTCATTAGCTAAAGCAGTTTACTGGTATGGTTGCCAACTAACCTTTTGTATTTTGTGTTCCTGAACTTTGAGTATGAACTGTGGTTGTGTTGTTACCTCTGCGGTGCATCTCTATTTTCATGCTGAAACATAAAAGACTTTGAAAACTTACTATGCTTCCCGGACTTGAGACATGTGGGTATCATTGAAGGATGCTCTGGGATAGTCTTTCCCTTCCCAGTCTCATTTCTGTTGTACCAGTGGTCTGAACTTGGTGTTTTTCATGCTCTGCGTGTGTTCTGCTGTCTCTACATGCATATGTACGTAGAGCACTAGGTAGTGCTTCCTTGCTGGTTCAAGGATTGAATCAGTTGTATTATACTGTATAACTCCTTTTATCCGAGATTGATTACTGTGGACACATTGGCCTTTGTTAAATGACTTGGTAAAGACAACAGAGCTGGTTTTCATAGGTTCCATAATGCTCCAGGACATGTGGAAAGCTCCAACCCACTGACAGAGTAGGTTTTCTTAGATCTTACTATTATGAGCTATGGTGCTAAGGACATGCTTATCTTTATGTTCTGGCTACAGGCAGAAGCCTCTAGCATGTGTTTCTAAGGATAGAATTAGTGCATCTTCAGCTAGACCAGACAATGTCACATTGCTCACCAAAACTGCTCCAAGATATGTGCAAATACCACAGCATACACTTATATAGGTGTAGATGGCAACTTGTAGAACATATTGCTACTGTGAATACTGTAGGCATTTGTCACACGATGGTGAATATTTGTTTATCTGGCCAGGAAAGTAACAGTAAAAATAACGGGTAGCAGGGGCTCTTCCAGAGCTCCACTTGAACCGGGTCTCTGCCACTGATTTAAGTAGCATGTGGTACATGGCTATCCTTCAGCCCCATCAGTGGTGCTGATAAAGTAGTCTCATTCATAATGAACCACACTGATGGCAAAATGATGACTTTTTGGATATGAACAAACATTGGTTACAACTGAAATGCTACTGATCTCTATCTACCTCTCAACTCCAAGCCTCCTTTACCCATGATGTCTTGGTCTCAGCATAGCAGCTGGCCTGGCCCACTGCCTAAGGGAGGTCTGTTGTCTTTTTCTCTTCCCCATCTGACTTGTCAGCAGCTCCTTGTGGCCATCAGAGCACATTTGGGTCCACACCTCTGCTCTGTGTTTGGTGTTAGATTACTGAGTTTCCCCCCAAAGACTTCGTAACTGCTGCCCTGTCAGTTTTCAGTAGAGTAACCAGAACAATGCTGGAGATAAGAGTCAGAAGCCAGTTTTTTGTTTGTTTTTTATTACATACTCTGTATTTACATTTGAGATGTTATCCCTTTCCCCAGTTCGGCTCCCCTCCCCCTCTATTTGCCTTCACAAAGGTGCACTCCCTCCTGACCACCCTCTTCACCCCATTGCCTTGCAATCCCCTACATTGGGAAAACATGCCCTCCCTAGACCAAAAGACTCTTCTCACATTGATGCCAGACAATGCTGTCTTCCGCTACATATGCAACTGGATCAATAGGTCTCTCAGTGTGTGCACAAAGGTTGGTGTTTTAGTCCATAGGAGTTTTGGAGGGTTTGGTTGGTTGATAATGTTGTTATCTTCCCATGATGTTGTAGCCCCTTTCAGCTCCTTAGGTCCTTTCTTTAGCAACCTCATTGGGGTCCCTGAGTTCAGTCCGATGGTTAACTGCAAGCATGCTCAGCTGTATCTATATGACTTTAATATAGCCCCTGAGGAGGCATTGCTATTTGGTTTCTGCCAGTAAGTACTTCTTGGAATCAGCTATAGTGCTTGAATTTGGTGGATCCCCAGGTGAGGTGGTTTCTGAGTGATCTTTTCTTCAATCCCTGCTCCTCTATTTGACCTTGCATTTCCTCCCATGAGTGTTTGTTCTTCCTTCTAAGAAGGACTGAGGCATCCCCATTTTGGCCTTCCTTCTTTTTGAGCTTCATAATGTCTGTGAATTGTTTCTTGGGTATTCAGAGCTTTCTGGGGCTAGTATCTGCTTATCAGTGAGTGCATATCATGTGTCTTCTTTTGTGACAGGGATTCCTCACTCACAATGATATTCTCTAGTTCCATCAATTTGCCTACGAATTTCATGAAGTCATTTTTTCTAATAGCCGAGTAGTACTCCATTGTGTAAATGTACCACACTTTCTGTATCCATTCATCTGTTGAAGGACATCTGGGTTCTTTCCAGCTTCTGGCTATTATAAATAAGGCTGCTATGAACATGGTGGAGCATCTTTGGGGTATATGCCCAGGAGTGGAATAGCTGGGTTTAGCCTTTTGTGAGGAAGCTCTTGTGCTTTCTATTTCACCTGAAGTAGAAATTACTATTCTGTGTCCCTGCATGGCTGGCCCCTTCTGTCCTTACTTGTTCAGTTTACCTGCTGGATCTCATCACCCCTTCTTTGTCTTTGCTCTTGAGTCACCTAGAAATCCCTCCCTGTATGTACTCCCCTCCCCCATAGTATCTTTTTCCCATCACCATCTACTACATTGTATTCTGTGAAACTCACTCTTGTATTCAAGCGTTTGTCTGATATGGGGGTCTTACCTGTTTGTTCAATTAAAAAAATATCACCTGGATCTATTCCTGAAGAGGAAAGGATTTAGAGGCCAGATGAGGGATTAATGTGAGGGAGGAGGTATAATCTAAAGTTGGTTTCTGACTTGAAATGCCGGATGGTTGGTGGCAGTCATTGGCCTCTGATTGGCAAGGTTGTTGGCAATTGGCAAGAAGAAGACATCAAAGCTCCATTGGCACACGGAACTCCTGAGGTAGGTACCTGGACATTGGTCTGCTGACTCATGTTGCTCTCTGCATTCTTACTGAAGTGGGTGCTGGACTGACAACTCTCCAGGGAGGACTCTACCACCTGCCTTTGTTCACGAATTCCTCAACTTTACTTACTCCAAGGTCTTTCTTGGTAGCACTGTGCTGGTACTTGGCTATTCATTATAGCCAACAGTAGAACAAGCATTTGAGCTAGAGGGTATGGTTTCATAGTCTGCTGTGCTGACTAAGATGCTGAGTGCTCACTTTGGTGCACAGAATTGGTACAGGAAGTATTGGAGCCACCTTTCCTTGAGGATATGTGTTGAAGGTGAGACTTGTTTTCTTGGCAAGCTGGGAGGCTTAGCAAGATAAGGGTACACTTTTAACTTTTGATAAGACAGACCTCTCAAGAAATGTGGCCTGCCAGATGGTAGCTTATGCCTTTAAGCTCAACACTTGGGAGGCAGAGGCAGGTAAATCTCTTGTGTGTTCAAGGCCAGCCTCTACACAGAGAAACGGGGGGGGGGGGGGGGGGAGGTCATTTCTGGGTTTTCATGTCAAACCTAATTGCTGTTGATCATGGCTTTTTGTAAATAGCCTTCCCATTTTTCAAACCTTCATGCCCTTTACCAGCTTGCCTCAGTGGTGAGCTCTGTGTAGTTGCAGAACATGTCCTGCAGGGATGCCACCATTGAATCTGTCTATACCCAAAAAATTGCTTTCTTTCTGTTTCTTTCCTGTTTCCTTTTGTTTCTGTTCAAGACTTCTTCAACCCCTGTAGCTACTAGTCTATTTGCCATATCCTCATCGGTTGGGGAATGTTGTATATTTAGAATCATACAGCACATAGTAATCTTTGGAGTTGGCTTTTTTTCAGCCAGTATAGTTTCTTGGAGGTTAATTCAAGTTGTGTACCTCTTTATTGCTGAATATATCCCACGGTGTAGGTATGTTATAGTGCTTATAGTTTTATGGGGAGAGCTTCAGAGCTGTGCTCAGTGATTATGAGCAAGGCTGCTGTGACCCTCATGGATAGCTGATAGCTTGTCTATTCTTCCATAATAAATGTAGAGTGATCACTGGGTTTTATGGAGGTTGCATGCTTAGTTACATCTATCTATTTCTATAGGGAAGGGTCACATATGTTATGGCATAGGTATGGAGGTTCAAGGACGGTTTGGAGGACTTGGTTATCTTTACTGTGGGTCACTGGATTGAACTTGGGTTGGCAGGATTGGTGGTGAGCACCTTTACCTTTTTCGCTATATCATCAGCCTGCATGTTTAGTTTTAAAGAATCCCCTGTGTTCATATTCTGCTGTGTGATCCAGCTACTCTACCTTTGTCCAGCTTTTGGAGGTGTTTCGATTGTATGTGTAGAAATGTGCGTAGAGCCAGAGGTCATCCTTGGGTGCCATTTTTTTGCTTTTTGATACAGGATGGTCTCTCACTTGGACCTGGGGTTAGGCTTTTTGTCTTCCCAGTTCTGGGATTGCAAATGTGCCAATATTTCCTGGTTTTTATGTGGATTCTGGCTTAGGTCCTCATGCTTGAGCAGCTTTGCAAACTAAGCCATCTCTAACCCTTCTTTTTTTGTTTTTTGTTTTTTTGTTTTTACTGTTGCCTTCTTCATGGTGTGCAGCGATCTCTCTCATCTTGCCCCTATGTGCACCTTCCTGACTGGTGAATTGAATGGATAGGGTGGGGGTTATTTTTGGATACACGGAAGGCAGCATTGCATCCTCCTTGGCTTTCTCTGGATACTATTTAGTAGCTGGATGGCAGGCCTGTTCTGGCTTACCCTGGATATGGCATGAGTGGAAAGCCTCTTGGACACTCTGCTCTGGTTGGTTTGTTCTGTCAAAGGCTGCCTCTTCTCTGGGCCTTGGAGGGACTTTGGAGGTGGTGGGGCTTTCTCCTCCATGAGTGGTGGTGTTAAGTCCTTTCTCATTCTTCAGCTCTCAGTTCAGGACACTCAGGTGTTGAGAACCGAGAAGAGCCCACTGTTGTCATCCCATGTTCCCAAGGCCCACCAGCCTGTGCCATCACTGATATCTTCACTGACCAGGGTTTTCACATGAGCTTTGGTTAGGGGAATAAGGAAAGCCCTTTCAGAGTCACCTGGGTTTGTCTCCATGAAATAAATCTGAAGACTAAGCAGCTCTGATTCCAGGCTGCATACCTGCCCTGCCCACTTTGAGCTTTGCCTTGTAGCCCGTGTCTTGGCCTTTGGACATTCTGGGTGCAGAGCCTCACCTTAATGCTGAGAGGGTTGTTTCCTGAAATGGTGTTGGTGGATGGTTTAGTTTGATGGTTCATTTATTACCTTCTAGATCTTAGTTCTTCTTTACCTTCTATTTTGAACTCTTGAAAGATGTGGCCAGGGTGGGAGGGGCAGCCAATTGACGACTCATTGAGGTGTGCATTGATCTTCAGGCCATTCACCTGCCAGAAGGAAGTGAGATGAGCTACCCACAGTTCTCACTGAATCCAGAAGAGCTTGAGATGCATTCTGGTTCTTCTTGTCCATTGCCTGCTGCTCTCGGACAAGGTGCTTTGCAGTCTCCCTTTCTGCCAGACAAGAAGCAGCTGTGGGCCAAGGATCTGGCCTGCCTTGTTCCTGCCCCTCAGCTGCCTCATTTGCCACAGGACTTGGAGCAGCCCCATCTGGCTACATTGGGTCTCTCCTCTCCTGAGAAGGAGGGATTGTTTACATAGGGTCGTTGGGCAAATACTGTAAGTAAAACACCTTGTGGATTGCCTGAGGTTGTAAGTGTCCATCTCTTTTAGCCAGTGTTGTTATCTGACACCCCCACTGACCATCAGCCACAGTGGGTGTGAACACTGCCTTTTCAGAAATGTCCTCTGTGTCTCTACTGTAGCTCCTTTGCTTTGCTTACAGAGCTGTCTCCCTATTAGACACTCACTCCATCTCTGAGCCACATTCCCAGGTAGCTCTTGCTCTTTCACCACAGCTTCCCAAAGATCACTGCGTGTGCTTCAATCGTCTCCTTAGCTAATTCTTCCCAGCACCATGGCAGGCTGTCTGACTGTTTGAGTATCTTGAGCCCATTTGGAGCACTGGGTTGGACCTGCTTAGTTATAGGCATAATGCCTTTTGTTTCCTAGTAAGGAAGATTCTGCTCATGTTCCTGTTGGCAGGGCTGCAGCTGCTGGAAGTTTCTCCTTATCTCATGGGAAATTATGCACTTGTCTGAAGAGATAGAAGTAAAACAAAAGCTCATATTTAATTAAACAGACTTTAATTTTTTTTTTTTTTTTTTTTTTTTTTGAGACAGGGTCTTATTTTGTAGACTAGGCTCCAAGTACTTGCTTCTGCAGGTATTAAAGAACTGGAATTAAAGGCTTGTGCCATCATGTCTAAGTCCAATAAAATTCTTTTCCATAGTTCCTTTCCTGGAGGCATAGTGTGTATTGTAAACTTAAGGCTGTTTCTTAAGTGGGTGCTACAAGTTGCTAATAAATGATGCAGAAATTGTAAGAAAACGATGTGAAATATTTCCCAGCCATAACTGATACTGCTTTTTCCTCTGCACTACACAATTGCTGTACTTGCTTTTATTGTTGTATGTTTTGGGAGCTGTGCTGCAGAGGTTCTGTCTTTTTAGTGTCAGTGTGGTGCCTACTATATAAACAGATTATATTTACTGTAGCCAGCCTCCCGTCACCTTTGTAACTGTCAGCACACAGTGATTTCTTCCATCTTATGAGTACCTCTCTGAATAACTTTATATGCAGTATATGGCTTCTTATGCAGGTGAAGGCCAGGGTAAATTTATAGAAGTGCTTCTGTTGAGACAAAAGTCTAAAAGCTCACTAGATTTTACCATATGCTCTCCATAAAATTTGTGGTGTCTTATACTCTGCCTTGAGAGTCAGTGTAACATGCTACCAGACTATGAACTCTATGAATCTGGTAAGTTAAAAAGTATTCAGGGGGTGGGAGTAGGAAGAGGTGGAGAGGCTGTTGATGGCTCAGAGGGTAAGGAACTGACTTCCACAGCTTATACTCTGATGTCCACATTGTGACATGAACCCTTCCACACATAATCAACAGATGCAAGTAAAATAAACTTTTGAGTCTATACTTTCAATTTGCATTTCTTTTGGGAGGAATACCAAGCAAGTATTTCTGTGGAGTTAAGATTTGTTTCTAATCCTGAGTCAACATAATCCCAGTGTGCTTTCTTGCTCATCTCTGGGTATCTGTCTCTGCTGTTTGTTCTGCATGTGGTTTTCTTTCTTTAGTTTTTTTACATTTATTTGTTTATCTTGTATGAGTCATAGCACATATGTGGTGGTCAGAAGACAACTTGTGGGAGGTCAGTTCTTTTCCCAAGGATGAAGGTTCCTGGGATTAAACTCAGGTTGCTACACTTTACTTGCTCAGCTGTCTCTTTAGTCCTTATAGATGCACTTTTCTAATTAGGATTTCTGAGAGTCTAGGCAGATGCATGGTTTTGTTTTTCTTGTCTTCTTTTCATCCCCCCAACCCTGCTTTGGTGGAAGGTAAGACACTCACTATTGTAGTTCTGGCTGACCTGGTACTGCCTGGACCAGGCTGGTCTCCTGTCTCTGCCTCAAAGTGCTGAACTTAAAGTGTGGCATACCATGCTTGGCTAGATGGTTACTTTAAAATTTTTGAGAATTTCAACCTCTGTATAGTTTCTCCTGAAACTCAATATACACACATTGGGGGGAAAAGGCACTTCTTGTCTATGTGGTACCTGTTGGCAGTTGGCATGGCTTGTCCTGGTGGGTCTATCCAGGGAGATGAGACCTCTGGGGCCAAGATAAGTACAAGTATCAGTCATGAGAGCGAATTGAGGGATAGGTGCAGACAGGGCACACTCTGTTATCTATGGGCAGTTCAGAAATATGGAAGGTGATTGGAAAGGAGCAGAAGTCTAATTTTATTTGTTAGGACTTGCTGTGATGATCTCATTCCATTGGCTGGGCTGTTTATGGTAGAAGAATGCAGTGTCCACATAGACTGTCTCTTGGTCATATCATATGGGAACACTGGGACAGTGACAGTAAGGTACTGCAATATACCCTGACAACTAAGGACGGTGGTGCCTTCAGTGCCTGTTTTCAGATAGGGAAATGGAAACAGGAGTTTGAAAAGCACCTGATACAAGTTATGGAGCTTTGGATCCAGAGGCCAAAAATGTGGCATTGGTCCAAGGCAGGTTGTGTCCCTGCACTGCCCTCTCTGGGGTTTGATCACCCCCTTTCCAGAAAAGAAATGGACTTCCCACATTCAACCAATGAAGCTATGTGGGGTTCGAGATAGTGTCTGTTTTGAGCTTCCATACTGTAGAACAGGTGCAGGTTTAAAAGATAGAAATCTAAATTCAGGTTCCTTGACATCTGCTAGCTTATCCTTTGCTATGCTGTTCAGGCTAAGGAAATGACACATCGATCATTTGGTTACTGACTCATTGGCTTTAAGCATAACAGTTTTGCAAAGTTATTTTTTCAGAATGTGCAGGGCTAGATTGGGGGTGGGGCAAAGCTCCGTTTTCCAGTGTGTGCTGGAGTAATACAGCAGCTCTTCTCATAGCTCACCTCTGTGAGTATCCTGGTTCCCTGCCTGCTATCCCTGCCATGCAGTGTCACATGCATGTTCTCTCTTTGACTAGGTTTCTTATTCTGATGAAAATGTTCACATTTTGAGGCCAAGATAGAGGGAGTCATTAAGGAGAGTTTGCAGAAGAGCTAGAATAATGAGCAGCAGGGTTTCAGTTCCACCACCATCTCCAACAATGTCTAAAGTACTGGCTAACCCCACTTCCAGACCTCATACTGCGATCCTTGTGAACATCTGAGGTGGTTGTGTGTCTGTCTTTCTCCAATGTGAGTTTTCTCTGGGTGGCAGCTTCACCTTCATGTTTTTGGAAACTCAGTTCTGGAACAGACTCCAGCAAGCCAGTAGAGGGTGTGTGTGGTGGGAGGGAAGCCCACAGGGTGCCTGTTTCAGGAAGGCCGTGCTCCTTGCTGTTGTCTCTGTCTTCGTTTTAGCATACTTTTGGCTTTTCCCATGCTAGTGTCCAGTGTGTCCTCAGATTCTTCATTCTAGGAGACCTGAAAACCTGAGTGTAAACAAAGCTTTCACTGGAGACCCAATTCTGTTCATCTCTGGATGAACCTTAGTTGCTGGAAAGAGCACTGCTTCTGTGTGTTCTGAGTCCCAGGCAAAATCATAGCACTTGAATGTCATGTTTCTGAATTGGGTCTTAATGTAAGTTTAAATAGATAAGATGGGTACAAACGTAAAAGGTGAAAGATTGTGAAGATCCTCCTGGAAATAGGCACTTTCTTAAACTTATTGGTGGGAATGCAGTGGGAGATGTCCAGCACTTGCAGAAGGAAATTTGGCAACATTTAGCAAGGTTACATATGAATTTACTCTCTTTCAGGGAAATTCCACTTCTAGGAATTTGACTCAGAGATATACTGTAAAAATAGTAAAAGAAAATTCACTGGGCACTCCATGAAATAACAAAGGATTTCAAACAGTGCAGAGTTCCCAGTGGTAAACAGGACTCGCTGAGAAGCTGGTGTCTGTATCATAGACTGCTGTGCTCCTCTGAGGTAGAGCTAGGGGCTGTGTGCTGTCAGGTGCAGAGGCGTGGACATACAGTTATGAGAGAAAGCAGAGGTTCGAAGTGATGTCTATAGTATGCTTCCATTTATACAGGGAGTATAAATATTTTTTGTTTGCATGTAGCTTATACATGGAAGTAAGTCTCCTTCCCTTTTTCCTTCCTTCCTTCCTTCCTTCCTTCCTTCCTTCCTTCCTCCTTCCTTCTGTTCTTTTTTTTTTCTTACAACTTTATTTAAAGAAGAGAGATACATTTTTAAAAGCATTTTGGCAATTCTTTTAGATTTGTTAGCATGCATTGAAATCCCACTAGCTACCATAAGCATAAAGTACATATAGAACAGAATGTAACATGGAAACAGTCAGAGTTTTCTTGGTGTGTATAGATTAAACATAATGATCTTTGGATACCAAAAATTGCCACAAGTCTATATTCCTAGCTCTTGGATTATTAATGATTTAAGGTCTAGGTGTACCACACTCTGAGAGGGTGCTATACATTTATTATTTTTTTTCCTAAGAAGGACTGAGGCTTTCACTATTTGGCCTTTGTTATTCTTGAGCTTCATATGGCCTGCAAGTTGTTTCTGGGGTATTCAGAGCTTTCTGGGGTTAGTATCCAATATCAGTGACTGCATATTATGTCTGCTCTTTTGTGACTGGGTTACCTCACTCAGGATGATATTCTCTAGATGCAATTCCTAGGAATTTCATAAAGTCATTGTTTCTAATAGCTGAGTAGTACTCCATTGTGCCTTCTGTTCTTTTTAAGGTAATCAAAATAGAGGGGAAAGACATTTAAAAAAAGAACTTATATTTAAACTTTGTTTTGTATAGATTTGATTTTGGAATTACTTAAATATTTATATTATTTTATTATGTGTATGTGTAGATATTATTCTTGTGTGTAGGTCAGAGGACAGCTTGCAGGAGTTGGTTCTTCTCCCACTGTGCAGATCCTGGGGAATAAACTCAGGTTATCAGGCTTTCAGTAAGAGACTACCTGCTGAACCATCTTGCCTGTTCTGTATCATTCTACAGTAAAATTAGGAAGTTATGACATTTTTGGATAAACCTTGTCATTTTTCCCCCTAAATTGTTTGTACTGTTTGCCTCCCATCAGTACTTGAGAACTCCTCCCACAACTTCAGCAAGTCTAGATGTTACCTTCTAGAACTTCACTGATCTGAAAAGAGAAAAGAGGCTATTTCTCCCTTTTGTGCCAACACCAACTAAGTGTCCTTGCATTCCTTTATTAGCGCTTTCTATTCTTCTGTGACTCTGAGTTTGTAGTCTTTCTGACTTAGAAGGATTCTCATTAGTTTATAAACTCTTCCCGTGTTCCTTCTGTTTGTTGGCCAGCATCAGTTGTGTCTCATTCCAGCTAAATTGCTTAGTTCCTAACGGTAGAAGCTGTTTGTTGCTCTGCTGTCGTACGCACAAGACATGCTCATGTTAGTTTACAGTAATGGATCAGACTTGCTATGTCACTTATGTGCTGCCTATTAAATGAAGGCTCTTTGGAGCAGCAGCTCTAACATTTGTTTGCTTCTTTTTCAGTTTTCCAGGGTTTATTTTTTATGTGTGAGCAGTGAGTTCTAAGTGCTCATTCACATTGGTAGCTGGTGGATAGCTAATGAAATGCCTTTCACCTTTTGGCTTGAAATTGCTTCTTGGTTTATAGTGATACATAAATACTTATATGATCTGTTCAATGTGAATATACACTCTGTCTTAGAGTTTTACTGTTGTGAACAGACCAAAGTAACTCTTATAAAGGACAACATTTAGCTGGAGCTGGCTTTATAGGTTCTGAAGTTTAGTCCATTATCATCATGTTGAGAAGCAGGGCAGTGTCCAGGCAGACATGGTGCTTGAGAAAAGGCTAAGAGTTCTGTATCTTGATCCAAAGGCAAACAGAAGACTGTTCCTAGGTAGCTAGGAGGAGGGTCTCAAAGCCCACCCCCACAGTGACACACTTTTTCCAACAAGGCCACACCTACTCCAACAGGGCCATGCCCCCTAATAGTGCCACTCCCTTGAGCCAAGCATATTGAAATCACAACATATACAGATAGTTTTTGTAGCTGCCAGCATTACCCTTGTTCATGGGTACAACGACCGTGATGTTCTTCTTCTAGGTCATCACTCCTTGTAGGAAGCTCATCTTGTGTGCCGACAACAGGAAAGAAATGGAAGATTGGATTGCAGCACTCAAGACTGTCCAGAACAAAGAGCATTTTGAGGTTAAAAGAAGCATGTTGTCTATGGGAGCTGCTGTTGCCTCTCTTGCCTTCTCTCTAATTACCCTACCCCCCACCTTCACCCCCACCTCAGAGTATCTTCCAAGTAGACCCAGCATTTGTCTTGTAAAATTGAGGCCCATGGTTCTTTCTTTTGATGAACCTGTCAAGGCTGTGGTCCTGTCCTTTATGAACCTGTCTTCCCCTCTGGGGTACTTTATGTAACTAAGTTGCCGCATTAAAGAATTCCAAAGAGAAATATTATCTTCTCCCTCTTTGTGCCATTCTTCCAGCCTACCCAGTATAGCATGGACCATTTCTCAGGGATGCACAACTGGTATGCTTGTTCTCATGCACGACCAACCTATTGCAACGTGTGTCGTGAAGTTTTGTCTGGGGTCACATCCCATGGGCTATCCTGTGAAGGTAAGAAAGCTGCACTTGTTACTCTGGTGAAAGGTGACTACTGAAGATTTTACTTGATACACTGTTTGAAGTCCAAATACAGTCTTAATAAGTAATAAGTCTAGATGCCTGAGGGTAGTCAAGGGGGAATGGTCCCTCCATTCCATTCTTTGTGGTTTTCCCACAGAGGAGTCAGACCTTGGGTGTCCTTTACTTACCAAGCTTCTGCAGCATGAGCAGAAAGAAAGTAGTAGGCACAGGACTGTTCTGGTTGTGTGCTGTGGATGGAGAACATGCCTCCCAGAGTACAGGGTCAGGGAGGGTTCTGGTGGCAGAGCAGGGGTCACACAGGGACTACAAGCTCTGACTCATGCCCAGGACTACCTGCTGCTTATTTTATACAGCTTGTTTTACAGTTCTAAATTGATTTAAAAAAAAATCCAGAAGAAGAATATTTTGTAATATGGAGTTAGGTGAACTTTAGATTTCAGTTCAGTAATGTTTTCTGAGTCTGTTTGTCTGCTGGATAGAGGTGAGGTGCTGTGACAGTGGCCAGCATAGTCTGCTGAGCCTCAGTTGCTCACCCTATTCTCCTCTACCGGCTCTTCCCTATGACTTGTGGTTATGGGTGGCAGCACCAAGTGACTGGCCTCTAGAGCTCATTCTTCCCAAACCTCACTAAGCAGCCATTTGCTCTACAGGGAGGCTCCTGTTAAGGATGAAGCTTGTAGGGTTGTGTATTCCTTTTCCCACAGTGTGTAAGTTTAAGGCTCACAAACGGTGTGCTGTGCGTGCAACCAGTAACTGCAAGTGGACCACACTGGCCTCGATTGGGAAGGATATCATTGAGGATGAGGATGGGGTATGTTCAGGGGGATTCTGCCTGTGACCTGCAGAGCACCCCTCTATTTCCTGTCCTTCCCTACACTTCTCACTTAATATATCATACTAGGGTCTGGAATTGTTGTGGTCATTACACTCCCATCTCTGCCCTAATCCCCATAAGTCTGGGTGTCTTCCTTCCCAGTAGGTGCCATGGTGTGGGAGGTACCTCATAGGTTCTGCT
Organism: Micromys minutus; assembly: GCF_963924665.1. Taxonomy (NCBI): domain Eukaryota; kingdom Metazoa; phylum Chordata; class Mammalia; order Rodentia; family Muridae; genus Micromys; species Micromys minutus. The sequence goes on from NC_137954.1 coordinate 36,295,349, forward strand.
TGTCCCTGCCCACACTGGGGAGGAGTGTCTTGAAAAGAGCACTTCTGTCCCAGGGTACCCAGCTGAACCTTATATTGGAACTCTGGGATGTTTCTAGCATGTCCTTGCTTGGTCTTCAGATTGCCATGCCTCACCAGTGGCTGGAAGGAAACCTCCCTGTGAGTGCCAAGTGTATTGTGTGTGACAAGACTTGTGGCAGTGTGTTGCGCCTGCAGGATTGGCGCTGCCTCTGGTGCAAGGCCATGGTAAGTAGGTGCTGTCTGTCCTGCCTGTGGGTATGTGTGGATACACTCTGGGCTCGGGGCTTTGTTCTTCTTCTTCCTAACTCCTGAGTTTACCTAGCTCCGAGCCTTGACTGTCTCACTTGGGCCTGGTCATCCTCATTTTTGACAGTTTTGTTAATTCCTTTTCTTTGACTTTGATCTTGTCTTTAACACAAAAAGTACCATATATGTTCCATGCAGCATCTCAGCAGATTGTGAAAGGGTCTTTTGGGACAGGTTCATGGACTTTTCTGTGACTAAGAGTAGGAATACTTCTGAGGAACACTGAGTGAAGTTTGTTCTGGGACAAAGATCATAGTGATCAACACCCACAAGTAAAGAGGAGGAGCCACAGAATGACTGTAGCTTCTTGAACACAGTATCAAGTCTCATAGACTCTGCTTGTCCCTGCCCACACTGGCCATCAGGGACAAGCTTGTGTGGGGAGAAGTGTCTTGATGGGATGGAACTTTGGGATGTCTCTAGCATGTCCTTGCTTAGTCTACAGATTCCTATACCCTATCAGTGGCTGGAAGGAAACATGCCTGTGACGGTCAGTGATTAGACAGCTGTGATTGGCACCTTGTTTTACCCTGTCAGTGACTAGCAAGGAACCTAGTCACATGAAGGCAGGACCCCTGAAAGTTAAGGCTAACTAAAATGGAAGTAGAGGACTGTAGTTCAGTTTCATGTCTGGCTTCTACTGGGTGGAATCCCATCTGATTTTTTTGCCTCCTATTGTGCAAGGCCAGGGAACAGGGTGTTTGGGGGCACAGGTTTGCCTACTGTGAGGGTGTCTGCCTCTTCTTGAGAGAACTTTACAGATGCTATGCCAGGGAGTTTCTGGTGTATACGAGGAGACTGACTCCTGGTGACTTGTGGATTTTTATTTCAGGTTCACACATCTTGCAAAGAATCCTTGGTGATGAAGTGTCCACTTGGCCTGTGCAAGGTGTCTGTCATCCCTCCCACAGCACTAAACAGTATTGACTCTGATGGTGGGTGCTCACATGCATTTCTCTATGTTGCCTTCCTTACTAGCTCTGGAGGTGGGTGTCTTGTTAGCTGTGAGACATGATCAGCAGGAGGCTGGGCGCAGATGTGGCATGGGCTGAAGTCCTAGTTGGCATCCTGGGAATTGCTATAGGACTCGCCATAGCTTGAGCCAGCACTTTTCTGGAAGGACTGATAAATGTACTTGGCTGTTGAGTAGAGACCAAATGTAAAGTATCTTGGTATGCCATGAGCTGAAGGACTGTGCCTGTTACCATCTGTGGCAGAGCCTAGTGTGTCCGTCTGGACCATTGAAAAACATACTGGCGAGGATTGGTGAAGGGGATCTCTGGGGTACATGATTCAGAGGGAAGAGCTTTGCCAGATTGGCAGCAAGAAGAGGGGATAATGCAGTGAGGGAAAATCTGGAATCCTTGAAGATGTGAAATGAGATGAGGTGAGCTCACCTCACACCAGGTTTGTTCCCCACTGAGTCACTGACTCACCTGTGAACTCTGTGCCTCTTGTTGCTGTTTATTCAGTCCACAACACCTCAACAACTTATAAGGGTTCTTTCCTTTTCCAACCTCACTTCTAGGGTTCTGGAAGGCTACTTGTCCTCCATCTTGCACAAGCCCCCTGCTGGTCTTTGTCAATTCAAAAAGTGGAGACAATCAAGGTGTGAAGTTTCTCAGAAGATTCAAGCAGCTGCTGAACCCTGCCCAGGTTTTTGACCTCATGAATGGAGGACCACACCTTGGGTAGGGATTGTGTGAGACATTCCGTTCAGATAAGACATGCTTGTTTTGAAAGGAGCAAAGATAAGATGGTTTAGTGCATCTGAGCCTTGGCTGCTCTTGAGAAGATCAGAGTTTGATTCCCAGTACCTACATGGTAGCTCAGAACTGTTTATAATTCCAGTTGCAGAGCAGGGGATTATCCAACACCTTCTTCTTGTCTCTGTAGACACTGAACACGTGGTGTATGGACTACATACAAGCAGAACAGCAGTATACCTTAAATAAAAATACATTTTTATAAAGAAGCTTTAAAATAGCAAAGAAGTTCAACTGCCTCTCCCAAAATTCTACTTATGAAAGACCTGCTTCTAATAGGTGGTAGATGTTTGCATCCTTCCACTGCAGAAGCACCACACACAAGTGAACATGCATGCACAGCTACTCTAGCTGCTCACATGCATCATCTCCTATGCTTGGGACATTTCTGTGCAGGTGCTTACAGACTTGCCTTGCTTTCTGTACTGCCTGCTTAGTTCGTAGGAAGCCTTTCTCCAGTGAAACCAAAGGGCCTTTTCTATCTCAGTACCATGGTATCTTCATGCAGGTGTGGTGAGATGTGGAGCCTTTTATCTGCTAGTCAGGGAGACCGTGTTGTTTCCTTTTAGTTTTGTACTTTCCACTGGTTTGTAATTGTTCTTGTAAGACTCAGAGGGCATGCCAGCATTTGGGGAGATTGAAGTGGAAGGTGCTTGCAGTCCCTACTTGCATTGTGAGTTCTGGGAGGAGCTTAGGAGAAGTTCTTTTAGAGCCAGATGTTACTATAGCTTGAGCCTGGACATGCTGTGGGGCTCATGCTGCCCATCACTCTTGGGTGCTGGGCCATCAGGGTTTTGTTTTGTTTTTGCTGCTCTTGCTCACTTGCTGCACCACTTGCTGGAAAACAGTCCCAAGTAGCTTCCTACAGGCTGTTTGCTCAAAGGCAGCATTCCTGGAATTCTGCAGATACCTGTTTTCTGAATGGCACAGATCCATTCTTTCTGAGGTTAATGAGGAGCTAGTCTCAGTTTAGTAGGGATATTAAAAGTATCATATCTGCAGATCACACTGCACTGAACAGGCTCAGGTAGGGATATTGCTTGAAGATTCCACTGTACAGTGGCAGGTAAGCTGGATTTGACGTGCAAGAGCTCCATGACACAGCTGGAACTGAATAGAGAGTGATGTGGCACAGAGGCCTAGTAGATTTGGCATGGGAGTTGGTTTATTCATTTCCTGTTTCTGGGAAGTACCTGACAGCATACAGCTTGTTATCTACCTGAGTTCTGGCCTTGGTTGACCACTGCTTCTCCAGAGAGCAGGGGTCCTCATTAGTGAGCATTTAAAGGATACATGTAAATATTTTTCTCACCACTTGGAAGTCAAATGCAGTCTTGATGGTCAGAATTTAGGTTCAAGTATGGGGAAATGTCTTCTTGTCTATCCTAGCTGTGTTCTGAGGACTTCCTCTGCGGCCAGGTCCATTAGAGACAGTCTGTAAGATCCCTGGTGAGAAGGCAGCATATGTGAATAGTAACTTGAATGGAGGGAGGCACTGAGTTCTTTGGGATTCGTAGTAAGGATGTTAAGCTAGTGCTTTAGTGTCTCCAATGTGCTAGCTTCTGAGGAGCTCCAGTGTGCTCACTCTATACTCTTGCCTTCACCTTCTCCTATATTTGTGGTGGGAACTGGGTCTGACCTTGGGGGAGCTGAGTGCATCTGATACTTATCAGAGAGGGATCCAATTATTTTCTGAGATATCGTTCCTCTTAATTAGCAAGCCACTAGGCAAAACATATGACAGAACCTTTGTTTGAGAAGGTTTTATTAGAGGCTCCTTAAAGACTGAGAGCAGCAATAGAGGCTGAGCCTAGCTGCCCTTATTGGGGGGAGGGGGGGCTGGGCTAGCACATGAATAAGGAAAATCAAGAGTGGGGATTCTTGGGCCTAATATTTGACTGGGGTATGGAAGACTGTGCCCAATAGTCCTCCTAGGAGCTGACATCAAGTGAGACTGTTATGGTACTCTGATGTGTGTATTATTGTCTCCCTGTTTCTGGTTGGAGGAACTGCTGGGATCTGACACCACCGTCATCCAAGTAGACAAAAATGGGCCCTGAGTAGAGGGGCTGGGCACATAGACATATAGGCAATCTTGTAGACCCTGTGTATACATACCTTGCATACCTGGGCTTAGCCTGGGTCTAGGTTCAGCCACATGGAACAGGGTGTTCCCCTCAGCTTAGGACAGACAAACCCATCATTTGTCTTTTAGAGTACACTCATTTCCCTGGCTTCCGATTTTTCTACAGCTTACGGTTATTTCAGAAGTTTGATACTTTCCGGATTCTGGTTTGTGGTGGGGATGGCAGTGTTGGATGGGTCCTCTCTGAAATCGACAGCCTCAATCTTCACAAACAGGTACCACAATAGGTGTTGGGACTGTGATGGACAAATGGGAAAGTCATGTAGGTCAAGGGAGTTGTAAAAACTTGGCATCAGGCTCTGTGTGGGGAATGAGTATGGGGCTGTAGTCCCCTAAGCTCCAGCTCTTTTCTGGGAGGTGATGTACCTAATTGCTGGATGCCTCTGTCTTGAGAGGAAAGGAAGAAAGAATCTTCAACCCCTAAAGTTTGAGTTATGGCTCAACTGCCTAGTTTTAAACACTAAAGTAAAATACATTATCCTGATGTCTTACTATGTTCATTAGATTTTTACTCCCAGCCTCCCTTTTTGGCAATTAGCTGCTGTGCATACTGTTGTAGCCATCGCTCAGACGGTGTCAAATGGACACCGTTCATGTGCGGATTTCCACACTCTGTTCAATGAACAGCTCAGCATGGCAGATCTCCATGGGACGCAGTGGGAGGACCTGAAGTTAGCACTTCTCCCGGTGCAGGAGTTGGAGGACTGGGACAACCTTGTTGAAACCCTGTTGATGTTCTAGAATCTTCTCTTTTGAGGAGCCCCTTATTTAAATTTTTAGTGCCAAATTGCACTTGTCAGGGATGCTCCAGTTCACATTCCAGGTGACATGGAACCTTCCTTTGCCTTGAGGCTCATTCTTTTTGTTTTGCCTAAGTATACAGAAAGTCTTTTAAATAATTTTAAATAATGATAATGTCAAATACAGCCTTATTGGAAAGCTATTTTAAACGAATCCCCTGTTTATGGTTCTTGCTTTGTTTCCTGTTGAGGTAATCACATTTACAAAATAAAAACAGCTGTCTCACCATCTGTTCCACTAGTGTCTCACCTGTCTGTCTGTCTGTCTGTCTATCTGTCTGTCTGGAAAGATCAGCTTTTCCCGTTAGATGGTAGTGACACATGGCTTTAAGCCCAGCACTTGGGAGACAAAGAGGCAGATAGATCTCTGTGAATTCGAGGCCAGCCTAGTCTACAGAGTTCTAGGATAGCCAGGGCTACACAGAGGAATCCTGTCTTGAAATGATGACAATAACAAAACAGAACAAAACAAAACCCGAAACAGATTTTCCTAGTTTTCTGGCTTGTCATTTTCCTTTTTATAATTTTTTATTGTTCTTTAATTATCAGTGATTTTTGTGTTCTTTGTCTAGATTCATTCACCAATTGTATTTTGTATATTGTCTGGAGAAGAGATGGTCCAGGATTTACTGATAGCTGCACCATAACTCTAAGCAAAGCAGCAGCACCCCCCAGTGGTGGGATTATAGTATACAGTTTTGTTGACTGGTTTGCTAGGAAGGCTATGGATGTTGTTCTTGTACTCAGCAATGTTCTGTGAACACTTGTCTCCTACGGCTTCTTTGTGCTCCTTAGAGCTCTGTCCATTCTCTCCTGTACCCCTGTATGTGTTTCTTCTCCTGGCTTCTAGTACATGCTATGTGGTCAAACCTCATGTGTCCCATCCTCATCCTTTACATTTGTCCTATGGAGAAAGCTTTGTGACTCACTGGAGTTTGATGCCATGTCAATTTTGGGGACACTCTGGGGTTTTTGGATATTGTAGTGTTGCAGGTTTTTAACCTTGCCTGACACTCAGCTTCTACTTTGCTTGAATGTTTTCATGCATCCAGGGCCTAAGGAGAAGCCCCACAACTATTCCTGATTCCTTGGTCTTCCTCTTCCCTACTTGAAGCTAGTTGCTAGCTTGCCCAAATGACCCCAGCCCTGTTGTATCCTCCTTAGTCTGGGCCATTCATAGGTTGCTGAGAGTGACCCTCCCTAGGACAGTTACAACCCTCGGTTCCTCCCTGCCCATATTTGCTCCTTCCTTCTTCTCTGTTCTGCCTTTCCCCCTTACTTCTGCCCTCTGTTAAGTCTAGGATGAGATAGCAGGGCTGGAGTCAATTTGGGGAGCCTCCACCTCATAGGTAATGGGGTGCAGACTGGCTCTTGTATGTCCAGACAGCCATAGCATGTTGTCTAATAGGACCTAGAAGTTAGTAGGGGATGGTTAGTGGTATGGACTGATACTAGCGATAGCTTTTGGAAAGTGAATTTAGCATCAATGAATGAGATGCATAGTAGGGTAGAGAGATGTTTGGGGAGTTACAGACTGACTTTTCAGGTGTGAGTATTTTAATGTCTTTGGGAAGGTAGAGGTTGTAGAAACTAAGGTTTTCAATGGTTGATTGCCAAGACATGTGAATAAGTGAGGAAGGGCTGGGGATCCTGGTTCAGCCCCAAAGCCCATCTGTCCCTCTGGTGGGCTCTGCTGAGAAGGTATAGGCCACAAACTTCAGATCAGACTTCCTGTTCTTCTTGTGGCTATTGATGGTATCAACAGGGTGGGTACTGCATGGGAATGGTTCTTAGACTTGGTGTCTAAGGGTCTTTTCCTCACTATTTTCCACCAGTGTCAGCTAGGTGTGCTGCCTCTGGGTACAGGGAATGACCTGGCCCGTGTTCTCGGCTGGGGCTCCGCCTGTGATGATGATACGCAGCTCCCTCAGATCTTGGCAAAGCTGGAGAGGGCCAGCACTAAGATGCTGGACAGGTGAGTGGGGCAGCTAGGATGTGTGAATGGCAGCTGGATCAAGAAGCATTAGTTGCTATGACCAAGCTTCTTACTCTTAAGACCAATGAGGACTAAGACTAGCCCCAGTCTCAAAAAACCAGAAAACTCAAAAAGTTAGAATAGTACTAAGATCAAGACACCAGATCACAACATTGGAGCTTTTGAGGGGTTGGCTGGGGGACGGGGCCCTTCAGATCACTTGAGTTTCAGTGGGCAGCCTACAGTTGAGCTGACTTTGAACCTGTGCAGGTGGAGTGTCATGGCATATGAGACCAAGCTCCCTCGGCAGGCTTCCTCCTCTACGGTCACTGAGGACTTCAGCGAGGACTCAGAGGTACTACCACTTGGTTGCTCTTGCTTTTTCTGTTGTAGTGCTCAGCATGGTACTTTGAGTCTCACACTCAGCACTGAACACTCTTCCCGCCCCCGCCCCCCCCCCCCCACTGCCTGCTATTTAAACTCCACATGTGATTGTCATTCATTTAACTTGTTTACTGCATCCCTGCCCATTGTGTGACTGAAGGAGTGCAGGAAGAGGCCAGTCAGGCTCGATTCTAGGGCTTCATGACTATTGGGAAGTTTCCTAAGTTGTCACCAGAATTTGACATGCTTCCTAATGCCTAATTCCTTGTGACATCTTATGCTCCTTACTGTAGCTCAGCACCTATTGTAGTCTGCTGTTCCTTCCTACATAGCTCCTCCTGTTTGCTTCCGGAAGTCTCCAATGCTTGCCTTTCTGCCCGCCTATCTCTCTTTGATGTCTGTGCTACCCTGCAGTTAGTGCACACTGCTTCAGCATCAGTCCTTTGTGCTGAGCAGTGGCCATTCCAGGGATTCAGTTCTGAGATCCTGAGGGTTGGGGTTTCTGTCTTATGTCCTGACTGCAATGCTGGGCACATGCAGTGTTGGTCCTACTAGGTCACTGGTCAGACAGGCCCAAGGGATCAAGGACAGTAGCAGTCAGCAAGCAAAGCCAAGCCTGTTTTTCATGTCTTCACAAGTGGAAAATGGTCTATGCATTTGTCTTGAGAAGAATATTTGTGTAGAGCCTGAGAAGTACCCAGGAAAATGAGATTCTGGCATAGATGGTTTCTCTTTGACCGATGAGCTTACTGGCCATGGGGAGGGTAGAAAACAGTGGAGTTCTCCTGCTTGTGGGTAGAGCTGAGCAAGGTTTCTTTACACCTTATTGTCAGAGTTCTTGGTCAGGAGAAAAGGTAGCTTCTGATCTGACTGGCCAATCAGGGAGCTGGCCAGTAGCATATTACTGAAGATAGACTGGGGTTTTACACCAGGGCTTCCAGGCTTGTCTCACTGTCCTCACTGAGGAGGCATGCTCTGCCTATTGGCTCTGATAGGTATTGTTTTGTTAGTGTGTCCACAGGTTGGCGAAGCTTTGACCTTGCTCCCATAGCAGTGGACAGCCCTGATAGTGTTTGGAGATGGTCTGTTTTATGAGAGGATGGACCAGAAGGGCCCAAGAAAATTCCCAAGTCAGACACTAATGGAGCTCTCAGGCGACTGTGAGACTAACTGCCCCTGTTTTGGTATGATGATAGGTGCAGCAAATTCTCTTCTATGAAGACTCAGTTGCAGCCCATCTTTCTAAAATCTTGACTTCGGACCAACATTCTGTGGTGATTTCATCAGCCAAGTGAGTGACGGGGTTTTAGGGATTCAGAGAGGCAGCAAGTGTGATATCCAGGGTCCCAGCCAAGCTGTCCTCTGTTTCCTACAGAGTGCTCTGTGAGACAGTAAAGGACTTTGTGGCTCGAGTGGGCAAGGCTTATGAGAAGACGACAGAGAGCTCGCAGGAGTCGGAGGTCATGGCCAAGAAGGTAGGTTCCTGGGCACAGGAAGGTAGGTGGAGCAGCAGGTTGGAGGAACTTGCTCTCCATGTCGCTTTTTCTTGAATCTAGTGCTCTGTCTTGAAAGAGAAACTGGACTCTCTCCTCAAGACCTTGGATGACGAGTCTCAGGCTTCATCCTCTCTGTCCAACCCGCCTCCTACCATTGCTGAGGAGGCTGAGGATGGGGACGGATCAGGCAACATCTGTAGCTCCACTGGAGACCATCTGGTGGGCTCGGCATGCCCCTCTCGGCCACAGATCTTCCGGCCCCGGGAGCAGCTAATGCTCAGAGCCAACAGCCTGAAGAAAGCAATTCGCCAGATTATAGAGCACACAGAAAAAGGTAATGGGTCTCTTAGTCCCTAGGTGGCACCAGAGTTCCCAGATTCCCTGGATGTAGTAATAGACCAAGAGTGGTATGTGAACATCATTTTGGCCCAAGGACTTCCTCACCTCCATCTTCATATGACTCTTCCTAATCCAACATCCATTCACTCTCTCCTACCCTAGGACAACACTTGATACCATGCCATCCCTCACACTTTACCAACTTTTCTCTTGTCACTCTGAGCAGCTCTACCTCTTCTCTCTTCAGACCCTGTGGTCACACCATACTTGGCCACTGGTGTGGTCATACCACCCACTCTCCTGCTAGGGCCTCTAGTTGCTACTCTCTTCTCCACACCTTTTTGTTTCAGTCCTTCTCCCCAGCCTGTTAGCTGGGGATCCCCCCCCCCCCCCCACGTTTTACTACATTAACTGAGCTAGGGCATTGTGTTGTGGTGATGATTTTGGGTCTGAGCCTTGAGCTATACTACCATTGAGAGACGAGAACCTATAGTATCCTTAGCCCTACTGGCACAGTCTTAGCAAGAATGTTCTTTCTTTACCAGCGGTGGATGAGCAGAATGCCCAGACCCAGGAGCAGCAGGGTTTTGTCCTAGGCCTCTCTGAATCTGAAAAGAAGGACTTGAAAACTGACAATAGGGTCTGCACTTCATCTGCCCATAGTGAGAGCTGTGTGGTTGCCAAGGGGAGGAGTCACCGCAAAGGTATGCTGGGCTTTGGTTTGGGTGATACTTGGTAAGCTTGTCTTGGATACTTTAGAGTGCTTTGTCTTTTATACAGGTGACATTCTCACCTGTAGCCTACATCTGTACCACCTTCATGTCACCAAGATATGTTTAGTAGAGGCATGTGCACTGTATCACCTGCAGGAAACAGGGCCTCCCTTGCTGAGGAACATCCCTGTCCTCCCTAGGCATTCTTAGAGCATTTTTATTGCTGCTCCTAAGTCTCTGGCAAAACAGAGACCTTCCTTTCTCTCAGAATAGATCCCAGCAAAGTCTTCAAAAGGAAGGGGTTCTTCCCATCAGCCTGTCGTGGCAACGTGGGAGAGGGATGGGGGGTTTTCTAGAATAGATGTATTGTTAATTAGTATCAGCTCTGTGCCTTCTGTACCCAAACTGTGATAAGGGATCCGTCCCTCTCTGTCCTTGTAGTGCTGTCCAGGTTGGTGTCCTTTGAAGATGAGCCAGGTCCACAGTGGACATGCATGCAAGTGTTCTTCCTTCAGCTTTACTCAGGGGCTCTGCATCACACACACTCACTAGTGGCCACTGAGCAGCTAGGAGCTCTTCTTTCCCACAGCCCTTCTGCCTGCTCATCTTGTTGTGACTCCTTTAAACTCTGGACAGTGTCAAGTGTGTTGTCCTGTTTTGCAGCATCCAGGGCCCCTTGTGAAAAGCTGATGAGCAAAGGTCTGTCACTTGGCAGCTCTGCCTCCCTCCCTCCCAGTGCAGGAAGCCGGGACAGCCTGCCTGCTCTGAACACCAAGATCCTATATCCAAGTGAGTGACCCACTCTCCTCTGGGTGGGAGACCAAGGAGGTAGAGGTGCTTGCTGGTATTGGTTGGGCTTTTGGCACCCTGGGTCTTGAAAAGAGTATGGCTGCTGGTATTCTTGGAGAGCTTGCAGGTCCATGGAAATATAGGCAGAACTCTGTAGTTTAATTTATGTGACTGCATGAAAAGTGCCTTTTTGTTTAGTGTTTTTTATTCCTTAGCAATTTCATACATGTATACAATGCATTTTGACCATATCTACCCCAACACCTCCCTTCAGACCACCACCATGTATTCTCCCTATATGTCCTTTTCTTAATTTTTTTTCTCTCTCTCTTTTTTAGTTTTTATAATGCACTGAGTTGAATTAGTGTGCATAGGTATGGACCCCCACTGCAACATGGGCAACCTAGTAGTAGTTCCTCAGCTAGGCCCAAGGCTTTAGGAACCCTTCTATCCTATGCTTGGATTTTGACTGGCTTGATGTTGTGCAGGTGATCAGTGCTGCTGAGGCAGCGTTATGTCCACCAGACATTTCACAGCTCTTTCCCATCCCCAGGCTTTTACAACTTTTTCTGTCCTGTTTTCTCCAGTTTCCTGCATCTTTGGGAGGGATTGATACAGTTGTCCCTTTTAGGGTCGGGCACTCAACACTCACTCATTCTCAGCACTTTGACCACTATACATTAACCACTGCTCACGGGAGAAAGAAGCTTCTCTGAGTTTTTTATGGGTGTTAAATTCACACTTAGAGGTGAGTGTAGCACTAATTTATAGGTAGAAACAAATACTTAGAATACAATGTGACATCATGATTGTTTAGCAAAAAAACAGCAGCAAGTTTTCTCTTCCCAGTCATGGACTGTTGGCCAGGCTTACAGGACTAGGCATGACTCTCCTGTCTTGTGGTATAGATCATAGATTCAGGTGGAAAGTGGTCTACCCCATAATAGTTATGTCAGTATTACACCAGTGGGCACATCTTCCTGGCAGGTTGGTATTGCAGCACATAAAGTCTAGTGCAGGGTAAGACCACTGATTTTTTTTTCCCCCCATCCCCACTCAACAGCCCAGTTAACACATTTTAGCTCCAAGAAAGCTAGCCAGGAAGTGTTTTCTAGTCAGTTCCAGATTATTTTTCTCTGTCCTGAAACCCAAGTGTGCTGTGTCTTTAGCAAGAGAGGTTTTTTTTTTTTTTTTTTTTTTTGTTTTTCCCAATGTATGTGAGTACACTGTAGCTGTCTTCAGACACACCAGAAGGCAGCATCAGATTTCATTACAGATGGTTGTGAGCCACCATGTGGTTGCTGGGAATTGAACTCAGGACCTCTGGAAGAGCAGCCAGTGTTCTTAACCACTGAGCCAACTCTCCAGCCCCTGAGCAAGAGAGTTTTACCATGTAGCTTTTTTTGATGGACAACCAAAAGCAATGTCAATAGCCCCCCCCCCCCCCCCTTTGGGAGTTCTTGGTCTCTTGACCAATAACACCATAGTATCCCAAGCCTGGGATACTATTTTAAATAAAAGGCATGTAATTTACAGATAATGGCAGGTAAAATAAGGAGACAGTTTTTATGTATCTTTTGGGTGTTAAATTCTACTATCATTATCACTTAACTTTGATATGGGATGGTAGTGGCAATTTTGAATTGTTAGTCAAATTGGAGTACTTGTTCATAATGTTGTCCTGTAGGATATATGGCACCAACCTTAGAGATCTGTCTTGTTCCATTTAGAGCTTCTGGCCAAGTACCTTTTTAATCTTCCATTGCAGGTGTTCGGGCAGGGATGTCTGGTTCCTTACCGGGGGGCTCAGTCATCAGTCGCTTACTAATTAATGCTGATCCCTTTAATGCTGAACTTGAAAACCTGTAAGTATGAGGCAATACCAATGGGGCATTTTGTTAGGATGCAGAGCGCAAAGGTCTGATTCACAATCAGTCAGAGCCATTAGTGGGCAGCAGGCTCTTTTTCAGCTATTCTTGGATTGGTGCCCGAGAGCCTTCCCTCTAGGCTAATGTAGGACAGACAGCAGAAGGCAGACCAATTATTGCCCTGTCCCAGGCCCTGAAACAGGCCGGATCAAATCGACTGTGTTGACACCTCTTTACTCACTACATTGTTTGTGTCCTTGTCTCTTGTTGTTTTGTGGTGTCTGCCATCCCTTCCGTGATGTTGCTTTTAGCATTCCTGGAATGAAGTCCTCCTGTTCCCTGGGTGTTAGGGTTCCTGGGGACAGTGTCTTACTTGGAGGATTTTAGAGAGAAAGTCTGGTGGCTCCTCTGTGCTGTGTTGTAGAGGGGCGTGACCTCTTCTACTGTGTCATAAAGCTGTAAAGACATCTGCACAGTGGTTTAATGGGTCCTATATATATTAAAGCTCATTGTAGATGGTTTTTCTCATATCAAAGATGACACTATTTTAGTAATTTTTTTTTCTACTACTGATTGTAACTCTGTGGGCAGCTAGAGGCTGGTGGCAGCTGGCTATAAGTTGCCTGCTCTTACTGTCTGGTATGATGATGAGGTACATGTGTGGTTCACAGGTGCTCTGTTTTAGAAAGGTAGCTATTAAGTCTATGGCCTAATGGTATGTGGGTCTTGTGCTCAGACCCTGATGTATTTTCTCAGCAGGCACAGAGCTATAGTTCATCCGGGAGCAACACTCTTAGGGGCCTGGACCAGGAGACTTCCTTTGTTTACCTCCTATAATGTCATGGAAGGCCCCATCTATGGCTAAACCTTTTTTCCCCTTCTTTGTTATGGGTAGCAGCTTCCTCTGTGGATCCCTGCACTCACCCTCTCCTACTCTTGTTCTTGCACCCCATTTTCTGTATTGCTTTTTTTCCTTCCTAGGACCTATAAATACTGCTCATCATATGCTCGTTAGCTTAGAAAATAGTTTGGCCCCAGAGCTTTTCTGAGCAGTCACAAGGCACTTGAAACAGATGCATGATCAGTAAAGTCTCTTGCTGTACAGATTGGTTCTCAGCAGGTTGCAAGAAACGTAACCTAAAATGTATTAGTATTCTAGTGCAGACTTTGTAGAGCTCCTTTTGTCCAGTGTCTATTCGAGTTTTCAGAACTTACCTTCCTCAGGGAAGGTATGGGGTAGGACACACCTATGGCTTTAAAAAAGTTGGTGAGTGTGCAGCAGTGCCACAATAGTGCTCTGGGGAAGGGAAGCTTTTGGTCTTGATACAGGAGTTTCCAGTCACTGTCCTTTTCACTTGAGAGACTGCTTGAACAGTTTAGCAGTGCTAGAGAAGCTTCTGTGAAGACCTCTGGGAAACAGGCTGGCAGTGCCTCAAGGACAACCCAGAGGCTGTGTGTCCCAGTGGTTCTGCCCATGGTTCAAACTATTCTAAAACACATGTCTACAGGAACATGGGCACTAATGTGCCTGAGTCATTACTAGAACACAAATTAATTTGAATGTTTATAAGTTAGTAATAGACAAAATGTAGTAAGGCCACATAATAGAAATTTGCTTTGCATAAAGATAATCTGTGGATAAGGGAAAGGAGTCAGAGCACACTGTCTTGTTCCCTTTATTTGACAGGTCCTGGATAGGCACATCTAGAGGATCAGTAATTTCTAGGGCCTGAACAGTGGGGAGTAGGAGCCAATGCAAGTGATTGATGAAAGGACTCTGAAATGTACCAGAAATGGTTGACTCCTGTACTTTGAAGCGATATATGAATAATATATTGGTGGAGCTCTTACTTAAACAAACAAACAAACAAACAAACGAACAAACCCTAGATCAGGGCCCTGGGTTCAAACTCTAAACACAGGAAAAGGAAACAAACCAAAGTGAAAACAGCAACAAAACATGGAGAAGGCCATGAAATTTGTTCTGCGGGAGAAATGGCAGGGCAGTCCTGAGGAACCTGTCAGGTAGAGTAATTGAGAGACTTTAAACTCCCCTTTGCAGAGAGTACTACACAGAGAAGTGTGTCATGAACAACTACTTTGGCATTGGCTTGGATGCAAAGATATCGCTGGACTTTAACAACAAGCGTGATGAACACCCAGAGAAATGCAGGTAGGTACTCCTTGTTGTCAAGAAGCCATCTCAGAAGCGGAGGGACTCCACCCCTGGATAGGCCAACTTGGGTGGACTGGACATCAGGAAGCCAGTGATGTGTATGACTGTCTGTTACCCTTCATCAGAGTCTATGATGTGTTGGAGGAAGGTGACATAAGTGTGCTGCAAGGCCACCGTCCCAGCACTGTTTATAGGAGAGCCTTGCTCATTCACAAACTGCCTGGCCTCCTCCCGGTTGTCATTAGGACATGGAGTATATAGAGGCTTGGGGATTCAGAGATTATTTTCTCCCTTGTGCTTTTCTTTGTTTTATTTATTATGTGTGTGTGTGTGTATGAGTAGGCCATGATATATCATTTTTTACTTCCTTTTCAGAGTGTGATTGCTTTTTTGGCATTGTCAGTTTGTAGCATACTTCCTCATTGCTAAATTAACTCTTCTTGCATGTCTGAGAAGCCCAGACTGTTTTGTTCCAGTGTCCTGATGTACACAGTTGCTAGCTCCCCAAGTTTCATAGCAGTCACTCAAGTTATTGTAAGAGAGGCCCTGTCGAAGGTGGCACTTCTTTTGCTAGGAGTCGAACTAAGAACATGATGTGGTATGGTGTCCTTGGCACCAAAGAGCTGCTGCATAGAACCTACAGGAACCTAGAACAAAAGGTCCTGCTGGAGGTGAGTGGTAGCCTCCTGACCTGGTGGGTGATCCCTCAACCTTGGCTATAGATCATTGCTACTGATCCTTGCCTGATCATCCCTGAGGAGCCCTTGCCTTGGCCCAGGTCCCCAGGGTATCACATTGGTGCTAGGAAGAACTGGCACATGCTGAGTATTTCTCTTTTCTCTCCATCTGCTTTTCTGCGGTGCAGTGTGATGGGCGCCCGATTCCCCTCCCAAGTCTTCAGGGAATTGCTGTCCTCAACATTCCCAGCTATGCTGGAGGGACCAACTTCTGGGGGGGCACCAAGGAAGATGATGTACGTATGGCATTTGAGGTGGGAGGGCTGGGCTTACAAGGTCAGTGAGGTGTGACTAGATGCACTGTCTCCTTGGTCCTGACAGTGGGCATGGTGGAGGACCAGATAGATAGGCTCCCTCACCAATTGGCCTGGTGTATAGAAGGCAGGTCTAGCACATGATCAAGTGAGAAGCAGCTGAGACTTGAAGAAGAACTTAAGTTTGCCACTTACATTGAGGTTACTGTTCTAAGTACCTGGAACCTATTCCCACATTCATTCTATATACCTCCCCCTCCTAAGGAGCAAGCAGTGTTATCTCCCTCTGAAGGAAGGGAAGAGCATAAATAAGTTGCCTGAAGGCTCATATCTAGTAAATAGCAAGTTTGAGACCACATGTGGGTGTGGGCTTGTCTGTCTCACCAGAATCCCCCAGAACAGGAAGCAGAACAAGAGGGAGACAAACACGTTTGGGGAAGTGAGGCAGACAGCTTTCATGCTGGCCCTTTCAGACTTTTGCAGCTCCATCATTCGATGATAAGATTCTGGAGGTGGTCGCTGTGTTCGGCAGCATGCAGATGGCTGTGTCTCGTGTAATTAAGCTACAGCATCATCGAATTGCCCAGGTACTGGCAATGCTGTTCCAGAGGTCTAGCCCACCCCATTCTGGGACTCATCCCTGTTTGGAGAGGCAGGGCCTGGCCTAGGACTCCTGGATTTGCTCACAGTAGAGACCCAAGGAAGAGAGATGCCTAACTAGGACCTAGAGGCAGCCCCACTTTGCTTCCTTCTCCCATTGAGTGCTCTGAGTCTTGCTGAGGTAGAAAAGGCCCAGCTGAGCCTGGTCTGCTGCAAGAAGCAGTGCCCTGTGGACATGGATCTGCCTGTGGCAATGAGTGAGCCCACCCACCAGGGCTTGACAGCCAGCTCTGAGGCTAGCCAGAGAGGGCAGGCAGGGCAGGGCTCCTGGCTTTAATTCTGATAGCATTGATAAGCTGGTACAGGCCCACCCTCTGGGGTGCAGGGAAGGAGTGACTATACAGTGCAGTGCTGATAAAATCTATTGGATAAGGTTCTCCTGCATTCTGTTGATCCCCAGCAGTCAGTTGTTTAAAGTTTACCTTTTCGTTTTGGGGCACAGTTTTGTAAAAAGAGTTGCAGAAGCCTATTAGACTTTGCTCTGCCCTAGGATTTTTACAACTGGCAGGGACCATGACTCTTTGACCCCTTTTGCTTGATAGCCCTATCTGCACCCAAGATTTTCCGGATCTACCTGTCCCAGATGTCTGAGGAGGGAACAGTGGGGGCAGAGGGGGCAACATAGCAGAGGCTAGAAAAGGAGGACCAAGTAAAATACTGTGGGTAAGGGGTGGGAATATAGACACTCAGAGCAGCAAGGCGCTTTAAATCTCCTGGCGTAACAGTATGGCATCTATTCAGTGTCGCACAGTGAAGATCTCCATCCTGGGGGATGAGGGCGTGCCTGTGCAGGTGGATGGGGAAGCCTGGATCCAGCCACCAGGGTACATTCGGATTGTGCACAAGAACAGGGCACAGACTCTGACCAGAGACAGGGTAAGAGCAATTTCCAACAAGTCCTGGTGGGGTCTGGGCTACCAGTGGCTTACTGATGGGCTCACCTGTACATTCATAAAAGAGGCAGAAGGGTTTCATCTTTATACTTGGATTTCTCTTCACCATATAGAGATTAGCTGACATAGTGGTGTGCCCTGTAGTCTCAGTAATCTAGAGATAGGAGACCCGCTAAGGTTTTATAGTGAGACATGTTCCAAAAGACACAGTTAAACTATCATTCTTTCCATACATAGCTTTACCTTGGTGAACCCCTTGTATGCTGGGGGCAGATGGTGTGCTTACCATCTGGAGGGCACAGTAGGAAATCTGACTCTGGGTTCTAATGTCTTAGGCCTTTGAAAACACCCTCAAGTCCTGGGAAGACAAACAGAAGTGTGAACTGCCCCGCCCACCTTCCTTTTCCCTGCACCCTGAGTTCCTGTCTGAGGAGGAAGCTACCCAGATGGATCAGTTTGGGCAGGCAGCAGGGGTTCTCATTCACAGGTAGGCTCTGCTGTGTTCCTTGAGACCTTGCAGGTTTTGGGGCCTAGTCCTGTTTGCTAGCTACTTTACTATGGGGGCAGAGCCTGATTTCCCTGGCTCAGTTTGCTTCCTTAGTCTTTTTGTTTATTATTCAGGTTTTCACAGTGAAGACATAAATGCACAGGGATTTTTCTGAAGCACTAAAGCTTTAAATCCCATGCTGGGTTTCTGAGAAAGGCCACAGACTGCTTGTTCTGGAGAGTAGTGTGCACCCTGCTCTGGTATTTATACAGGAAAATCAACAGGCTTTCTGTTTTAGTGGTTTATAAGTGGTTTGTAGAGTTGCTGTTGCTCTTGTGGCATTGCTACTGTACGTTCTTCTCTGCTCACCTGAGCTCTCTTAGAAGTTCTGGTCCTTTCAATAGCTTAGCCTCTCTCAGCTCTCAGTACTGCCCTTGGCTGTCCATTTCTTGTTTCTCTTTGACACTTTCTTTGGCTCTGGTTGTGGGTTCTCAGTGCGTTATTCCTGGACATATTTGCCTTGTTCTGGTGAGCAGAGGCTTCAGGCTGCTTAGCAGGCCGGTTTCTCTTTGGTCCTTGTAGGCATTTCTAGGCACCTCTGCCTCTATGTTGTTGTCGATAGACAAGCAGCTGAAACTGGTGCAACCCTATTCTGCTCCTTTCCATGCCAGACATATCCTTGTTGTAGGGACCGTGGCCCTGCCACCTTGTAGTCCCTGGTAGCCCAGGAAGCCTGGCTGCTGGGAGGGCATTCTTACTAGGTCAGTCTTCGGAAAACTACCAGTAGCTCCATCTTCCCATAGTATGTGCAAGTTGCTCTCTACCTTTTCTCCCAGCATGCTCTGCCCCATCCCAGTTCACCCAGTTTCTCTGAGATACCTCTGGTCAGCTCTTGATCTTACCAAGGCTGATCTCGTGCAGAGTTGATCAGAACACCAGATTACTCTAGCAAAGGTGGGTCTAACTTGAAGTTCCAGAATGTCTTAGCATGGTGCAGCATGTGTCTTCAAGTTTCTTGTTTGCCAGCCTGCATGCAGGGTTGTTGGCTTGCTTTCCATTTTATGAGAGTTCCTTTTCATTTTATACAGTTTTCTCCCTAGAAAAGCTAGGATTTGGTATCAGATTTCCCATAAAAGTCCACTATTTCTTGTTATTGGGATGTGATATACCTGTGGCTGTGACTGAGAGGTCATTATGGCAAAACTACTATCTCTACTGGTGTGTCACTACCCCCTTTGCATGTGTCCTCTGGGTGTCTTCATAAGCAGTGTGTAAGGTCTTACACCCTTTACATATGTCCTCTGGGTATGTTCATAAGCAGTGTGTGAAGCCTGACATGTCGTGTGCCTCTTTCCTTCAGCATTCGGGAAATAGCGCAGTCCCACAGAGACATGGAACAGGAACTGGCACATGCCGTCAATGCCAGCTCCAAAGCCATGGAGCGAGTGTATGGCAAGCCCAGAACTGCAGAGGTACTTGGTCTTTTTGGATCTGGCTCCTTCTCACCTTTGCAGCTCTTGGCCTTTCATATGGATGCATTTATTCTTCTCAGGGGTTGAACTGCAGCTTAGTTCTGGAGATGGTGAATAACATCAGAGCACTGCGCAGTGAGACAGAGCTCCTGCTGGCTGGGAAGATGGCCTTGGTGAGCTGGTAATCGACAGGAGGGTTCTGGCTGTATGTGAGGTGTATATCCAGGGTGCTAGACATGTAGAGTCGCAATTTTCTTTTTTTTAAAAAAAATTTTATTCATTTTTATTTATATGAGTATACTTTAGCTGTCTTCAGAGACCCACCACTAGAGTGCATTAGATCCTATTACAGATGGTTGTGAGCCACCATGTGGTTGCTGGGATTTGAATTCAGGACCTCTGCAAGAGCAGTCAGTGCATTTAACTGCTGAGTCTTTAGTCCAGGGTTCTGAGCCTGAAGAAAGGGGCCTCAAAACCATGTAGTGTGGCCATTGGGTTGTGGCCAAATTCTTTGACATCTCAGCCAGCCAGAGTGTTGTCAGACGTTAAAGATGCCTGTGTGTCCGGGTGCCAGTTTTAATAGTGGGTGTGCTATAAAATCATCTGTCTTCACTCTGTTGTTAAAAGTCACGGGGCACCAATGTTATGACGCCCAGGTTATGGCACTAATGTTATGAAAAGATGAAGGGAGTGGGGGGGATATGGCCCATGAAGGTGTGGTGAGGCCTAGGGGCAAGGGAGATGCCTCTGGGGGGGGGCTATGTTGGGAATCCCTTCCCCCTGAGGGACCAGCCACAGGGCGGTATAGTACAGAATAGAGTTTATTCAGGTCATGGGAAAGTTAAGAGAGTAGTAGAGGCAGAGAGAGAGGGAGGGAGGGATAGAGGAGTAGAGGCTAGCCATGAGCACATGGAGGGAGGGGTAGGGAAGGGGAAGAGGAGAGATGGGGGGAGAACAAAGCTGCAAGAGAGAGAGGAGGGGGCAAGCAGCCCCTTTTATAGTGTCAGGTCACTGGGGCGGAGCATACCTGGCTATTGCCAGGTAACTGAGGGGTGGGGTTTACAGAACTCCAACACACTCAGCACATGAGACTGGTTGCTGAGTTAGTTCACTGGGTGGGAATTGGGGTGTTGCTGGGCTCTAGGCGCTTGCTCAGATGGCTGGCAACTAGCCTGCATATGACATGGAAGGGCATTGCTGGAGACCCTCAGACTAGTAGTGTTCCACTCTCCACTCCAAAGAGATGCTGTCCTAAATGCCCAGATGCTACATTAGCTGCCTCTGATGCTTGTACAGGAGGAGCTTGGCCCACTTGGTGACAGAACCCAGGGGGGCTCTATGTGGCTTCCCTAAGCCAGAGCAGAGGTCTACCTATTCTCACCTGTTCCTGGGACATTCTGGGCTCAGGCCTTACCTTAGCTTCAATTCTGCTAAGTTTCTATAGCAACAAAGGATCTTGATCTAAGCCTTACTTACCCACATGGCTTGGCTGGTCTAGGCTTGCTTTGCTTAACAGCCCCATTTCTCTCTCCTTTCCTCTGGAGCAGCAGTTGGATCCCCCTCAGAAGGAACGGCTCGGGGCTGCCCTAGTTGAGATGGACCGGCAGCTCAGGAAGCTGACAGATACTCCCTGGCTTTGCCAGCCCATGGAGCCTGGTGAGGAGGAGGTATGTGGGTTCTTTACATAGTTACAGGGTTTGGTGACTCAAGCCATTAGTCCCTGTGTGCAAATATAGTCCTTGAGGCTTTGGAATTGAGGCAACTGGTCTGCCTTCTGGAGACTTCTCTACTAAAATGGCCTTCAGGGCAGGGAGAAATTTAGAAATAGAGGAAGGAATTGAAGGTTGGGAATGGAAAGTGATCCTCACTGACTTTGAAACAGGCAGGACTGGGGCAGAGCAGATGGCAATAGGTGGAGCTGTGGGCAGCTTTTTGGAGATTGGTGACAGGAACTCAGTGTATCCATTCCCCATTCAGTTTGATCTACAGGTACTTAAGGGATTCTTAATTGTTGCTTATCTGATAGTTTGGATAGAGTCCACGTACAGCAGGAGAGCGAGTGAAGAAGACAGAAGAGGGAAGCATCTGGCAGGGATAAGCCTAGGCTGCCTCTGGGCTTCTGGTGTCTTAGAGATGGAACAGAAAGGGCCAAGAGAAAAAGCCATCTTGTCCTCCTATAACACAGGAGACAGTGTCTTCTTTAACATAGTTATAGGAGACAAATGATATGAAGCAACAACTCTGCCCGGCTTAGTCTGTTGGAACCTTTGGCAGCAATATGTAAAAGTTAAGGATGAGGATGTTGGGGCTAGAGGTATGGCTTAGTGTTTAAGAGCACATAAAGTATCTCTTCCTACTCCCAGCCCCCAAGTATGGATTAGACTTTGGCAATGAGTTTCTGACTCTGTGTTTCTTAGTCTCTCCAACAGAATGTGATGCTGGATTTTACTAAACGCAGCCGCAGTGGTAAATTCCGCCTTGTGACCAAGTTTAAAAAGGAGAAAAACAATAAGAACAAAGAAGTTCACAGTAACCTAGGAGCCCCTGGTATCTGCCCCTCTCCTGTGTGTCTCTTCCTGCTGTCAAGGCCCAGTTCTCCTGGTCTCTGCTTTTCTCCTCAGCATTGAGTCTCTTCTCCTTGGTCTTGTGCTCTAATCCCTAGTCACATTGGCTGTACTAGTCTGTCTTATAGCTTTAAGACCATACCTTGCTTTTTTTTCTGTCTGGGTACTGACTGATACCATGCTTTGCTTGAATGCACCTTCCATGGAGACTGTAGGGTGATGGGCAGGTGAGCTGACCTGCTTACCCTGAATTTGGGGCTTGAAGTGGGGAGGACAACAGGAATGACGAGACGAGCTTGGACGGACAAATCTAGATTTAAGACTGCACTGGAGTCCTCTGTGCCTGTTTCCTCTGGCAGGCTGCTGATGCCCCATTTAATTGACTCACTGATCAAGGTTATTAAGCCTGGTATTCCAGGCCACCAGTGATTGTGGGTGAAGAATCAATGGGAAATGGTGCTAAAGAACATTTTTTTCCTTTTGGATCAGTAAATTGGGTCTTTAAATGTATCTCAGTGGTTGGCCCTGAGTACTGTGTCTGGCACCTTTAGGGACCAGGGCTGGAATTGGTATGGCATCTGCTACCATTCAGGGCAGCTCGTGTTTGATTTTTATCTTTTTTTTATCTTTTACTTTTTGTCTTTGCATGCTTGTCTAGAATTGGGTTTATGTGAATGATGGTGGATCTGACTCTGCATGGCCTAAGTCTCTACATCTCCTGTAGTGCTCCAGCTGTGGACTCCTCTGGAAGCTGGAGGAAATGCTGGCTTTAGTCACAAAGATGTTCCCTCTGTGTTTAGTGCTATTTAATTCCTCTGGGACACAGAGGAATCTAAAAGGCTGATGACCAACCTGGCATGAGTAATCAGCACTTCTGCAGTGCATATCCCCCAGGAGGGTGGCTCTCTGTCTTCTTTACACTGCTGGAGCACACTGCCTGTGGCTTTTGGGGACATCTTGGGTAACACTGCTAGAATGTCTTGGGTGCTGGTTGCTGGAGGCATCTTGGGTAGCACTGCTGGGTGTCTTGGTGTTGGCTGCTGCCTACTTGGTGCTGGGCTCTGGGCATTCACTGCACTCGTGCTTTTCCGTCTCTGACAGTTCACCTCTGGGGGACAGAGGAGGTTGCTGCCTGGCTGGAGCACCTCAGTCTCTGTGAGTATAAGGACATCTTCACGCGGCACGACATCCGGGGCTCCGAGCTCCTGCACCTGGAGCGGAGGGACCTCAAGGTACTTCACAGGTGTCTTCCAGAGCCCACACCTGCACTTTGCACACTCCTTTCAACTATGTCTTCTTCCCTGACTGTGTTCATCATCACTGGTCGTTGGTTTTTCTTGAGCCTTTCTGTGTACTCCAGGGTACACAGGTCTTTGCCTTTATTGATAATGACTCCCCCTGATAGAAATAAGCAAGGCTAGGTACAGACATGATGGGAGAAGCCTTGATTTTCTTAGCCACAAAAAGTACTGTCCTAACCTTAGAAACTAGGGGATGCTGCCCTGTGGCCAGCCACTGGTTCAGCTGAAAAGTTCTAGGTTCTAGTGGTTGGTAGGCCACACTGCTCCACAGTGAGTGAAGATGGAAAAGTCTGCTTTCTCAAGGCAGGTCTCACAGGCAACTACTTGGCTCCTGGACAGCTATTGCCACTTCACCTCATGGGAGAAGAGTCAGGTGGTTTATTCTCCCATCCATGTGCATGTGTGGTCAGCTCTGGACCCACTGCACTTGATTCATAGCCAAGCCCGGGCCTGCTTGGCCTTGCAGAGCTATCTCTGGTTGTGTCCAAAGGCAGAAAAAGGCCACGGGGGCCTCCTTAACTGATAGCTTTCCCAATGCCACCCACTTGCTGTCAGGTGTCTGTTCTTTGTGTGCTGGCTGTCCTTCATAACAGTAGTCTGTAGGACACAGGAACCATGTGTCTGCATGACTGACGTTTGCGCTGATTTCCTTCCTATATCATCCATTGGTCATTTTTCTCATTTGTACTTGAGACTGAGAAAGCTTGTTGATGGCAGTCCATTTGTAGAGCCTCTGGCCCGAACCCTCTTCCTAATATCCTTGTTGCCTGTCTTCCTTCTCTGTTGCAGGACCTTGGTGTGACCAAAGTGGGCCATATGAAGAGGATCCTTTGTGGGATCAAGGAGCTGAGCCGGAGCTCCCCTGCCGCCGAGGCCTAGCCTCTGCATTCTCTGCCTGCATCCTCCGCTCCTCCCGAGACTGAGGCCCAGGGAGGACACTGCCAGCACTCAGCCCCTGGCCTTTCTCATGGTGCTATCCTTTTGTTAGTGACAGGAAGCCTGATGCCCATTGGTAACAGCTTTGGAGTCTTGAACATACCAACACAGCTACCTTTGAGAATACTCTTCCTAGCTGTAGTCATTTGGGGCAGACTGTCAGTTCCACTTGTGGCTCTTGCTAACCTGCCTCTTGGGCCACAGGGAATGTGGTAAACGAAGCCTGACCGCCCAGCACTTGACACCCCTGAAGAACCTTGTCATCTAGGCACATGCTCAGATTTTGCAGTGTACTTTTCTTCTGTGTCCTTTATTGGTCACACTGGGTAGTACCATCTTCTGCCTCTAATGGCTCTCAGAAGTAGAGTTGGGTCTGGCCTCAGTGGCCCTCACCAGAATGTTCTCTGTGCCTGCTACTCACCCTGTGGTTCTTTACAGCAGCCCTGCAAAGGTTGCCCACTGCTGTTGCCCCCTGTGTTCACGAGGTTTCATTGTTTTAAAAACCAAGCTTATTTACTTTCCTGGTTTGAAAGTGGCATGGATGCGCTTCCAGGTTTGTTAAAGTCTGTGAAGAAGAAGGAAAGCCCTCTTGCTTAGGCCAAGTTTCAGGATACTTGGTTCTCCCCTTGTCTTATCTTCTGGGCTGTGAGCATGGGAACAGCCTATATATCTCCTCAGGATGCTATAGGTGTCTGCAGTCCAGTCTGGAGCAGACAAGGATGTGAGTTTTTAGCTCAGCATCCCTGTGGAGACCAGGCTTCCTGGGTACTGGAAATGACATATGCCATGGGAGAATGAGTAGTCGGTAGGGGCAGTCTCATCTGCTGTGAAGTTTGTTGTCCCAGGAGGTGTCTGTGAGCTCTCTGACCATTGCTGCTGCCCTGCCACTATCTGCTAAGCAGAACTGGGTCTGAGATAGCACATGTCACTGTTGGGGGCAAAAGTTCCCCAAGGCTCAGACCACATCCTGTGGGCAGTTCCCAGGTGGGGATGCCCCTGGCCTTCACTGTTACTGACGTACCCTTTTCTCCTGGAAAGGGCTGTAGCTCAGCCCTGGCAGGTGGAGGGCTGCTGATCTGTGGTCCTCGCCAGAGATGACAGTTCTGTGAACTCAACCAGTGCTTCCCCATCTGACGTGGAAGAGAAGTGCTGAACTTGGACTCTCTGGGTAGGGTCTCCAGCTGGGAGGCAAGGTTGACCTGTTTGTTCTGCAGATTAGACTCCTTGTTCATCTTCCCTCTACTGGTGGCAGATCTGACAGCCCTGGTCAGCAGAGTTGGGTATGGAGAAGGCCTAGAGTTCCATCCATTGTATATCAGATGTGGGCTGGGAGAACCTCTGCCCTGTGTGTGGACATTAGTTGTCACTTTTCTACCTGGAATTCTATTTCCCACTGAGCAGTCAATGTAGACCAGAATGTGGAAGCAGGGCTAACCTCAGATAATTCACAGAGCCCATGTTAGCCAGACCAACTGAAACTTAGGTGATTAAGGTCCTGAGAAGAAGCAACTGAGGGCAGTGGCCTTCTTGAAAAGGCTTCATTGGGTGAAGGTGTTAGAAATCAGTGTTGTCTAACAGAAAGTGAGAGGTCCAGTCTGAGTGCTGGAAGGACCTGCCAGGTGGCCATGGCCATCACCACCCTGCCCCCAACACCCGATTCCAACCCCACAGCAGTTCTTTAGTGTTCTGGAGAGGGAGGGTATGAAGGATCCCAAGGAATTGGAGTAAAGGTTTTGTGCCTGCAGGTGGGGCTAACCTAACCCCTTATATTTATAATCTTAATTTATAGTGACCATCTGGAGCAGATGCCTCTTGTATTGTTATGTACATAGTCTGCATCAGAGAGTTGTAAATAAGTTCTTCTGTGTATAATAAAACAAGCCTGTTTTTGATCTTCCAGTCAGCATTCCTGTCCTTATTCCTGTGCTGACTGACAGTTGCTAGCTGCTCTGCAGATAGGCTGACTTGGTGGCTGTAAAGCAAAACAGAGCCATTGTATTCCAGGTGTCCACTGGATGTACATACATGTACATTCAGCCAGGGCAGCTCTGGGTTAGTCACTAGCAGCAACAAAAACTTCTGGACAGCAGCTGCCATTCATACTTCCTGTCAGGGTGCCATAAATCACCCTTGAACACTGATGTTTGGCTTGCTCAACTGCTGTGCTCCTGCAGGCTGTGTGGTAGTTCTGGTTTGTTGTCCCTCATAATTAGATCTGAACTAGAGGAAAGCTAGCAGCTGTGACACCAGTTTTGGATTGTCAGGCAATTCATAGTACCTACCACCATGGCCCTGGCCAGATAAACAGAACTACTCGACAGTCAGTTCTTCCAGTACACTTTCCCAGGAGTCTACATTTATTTTAAGCCAAAATAAACTTATTTCCAAATCAGTGTTTCTAGTATAAGTCATGTTTGCTGAGTCTCTACAGTATGCTTGGGAAAAAGCCATACAGGTTCCTCAAGCAGCAGAACACAAGTCAGTTTATGACAGAGCTGAAGACTGCAACTTTAATTTTTTTTCTTTAATAAAATCTTAGTGTTTTTTTCCTTGTTCTGTCTCTTCTATCACCCAGTTAAAAACAAACAAGAAACCAACCAAATAGAAAGGCCTGTCAACAGATCTGGGCTGCAGCCAGCACTTGAGGCATTTCTTCTGGCTCCTCCAGGAGCTAAGAGGGTCAGGGAACCTCTGGCTTTCTGAAAGCAGTGCCTGAGCTAGTACATCAGTACTATACTGCCAGAGGCTGGGGTGAAAGGACAAACTAAGGAACTTCGTCAGTTACAGTACAAGAAACAGTAGCAAGTACCCAGAGGACTTGTTTCTGGTCAAGTAATGTTCACTGTTTGGGTCTCCCAGAAGCCCTTGATATGTAGCTACAAGGACATGGCCAGAAAAGGTAACTAGTCCAAATCCACTATCTTATAGCACAAGTACTTCAATGGAAGCAGTCTCCTAACATGACACTGACTCTGGCAGATGGTATTGGGAAGACAAAGGACGAACAGGATTACCTCTTAAGTGTCAGCTTTCCAGAGAAGCCAGCAGAACTACAGCAGAATATGAAAAAAAAGCTTTTAGCCAGCTGAAGTCCGGGCCAGAGTAACTTTGTTTTACTCCACTTCAGTTCTGTTACATGAAGACATGTAAGAGCTGATAAGAAACTGATACCCTGACAACTCCTTTTAGGAATACTGTCATAGGCTAAGTCAGTCCAGGGTACTAAACCTGCCAGTTGAGTAATAGATGCTGGTTTTGATAATGTATTAATTACAGTACATAAACACCAAATCTCTTCAATCTGTGCTGAGAAGGAAGAGGCCTTAGTTTGCCCAGGACAACTGGGAGCCTGGATTTGTTGTGCTAGGCTTCTTTGGTGGTCCTGCTTCTTGTCAGAGTGTATAGGTGGTAGACAACAGGGTAGGTGAGTGCCACACATAGGTCTTGCACAGCTGTCTTAAGAGTCCTACTTTGAATTTGGCCCAAGAGGAGGCATAGTGAGGGCTGGAACTGAAGTCAAGACACACACCTTTCCCTGCAGCTTCAGTAAGGTGCTAGAACTAGATGACTAACGGTTACCTCAAGAGTGGGTAAGTAACTGACCTTGTGTCTTACCTATCAGAGTTGTCCTCTTTGAACAACTTGCCATTGTCCAGAAGTATACTTTCTGGAAAGAGGCCACTAAGGCCAGGTGTGGGAGATCTATTTCAGTTGGCACAGTGTCTGGCTGGGTCTGGGCCAGCTCTGCAGCTGCTGTGTCACAGAGCTAGTGATCAGGTGTTCTTGCTTGGTCTGAGAAGTGCCATCCCTTTGCCTGTCATAAAGCTGAAGACTTGAGATCAGTGGCTGTGGAGGCAACCAGTGTCCGCTATAAACCCACGAGATGTCTGTCACAGAACTGACAGGATGGTTCTATTTGGAGCACAGGACATATTGCTGCAGGGGCTATCTGAAGCTCGCAACATGGATGGACAGAGAAGCTTCTGGTTCCCGGGGTCTAGTAGGCATCCCTGCATTGGAGAACACATCGCTGCTCTGTGCACATTGGACTTCTCGGCTGTGGAAGACAGAGGGCATCACTGATACGTAATCATGGGTGAGGGGCTTATTTAGTTGTTTTGTTAAGAGTATTTTGCCTCCATGTGGAGGTCAGAAGAGGGCACTAGATCCCCTGGAATGGGTTATAAATAGTTGTAAACCACCATGTGTATGCTGGGAACTGAAGTTAGGTCCTCTGCAGAAGTAGCAAGTGCCATCTCTGCAGCCCCTGTGTGAGGGTGCTAAGAATGGTTCCCAAATGAATTCCAGATACTAGAGCTCAAGGTAGAATGGGGTTTGCAAGTTGGATAGATGTTTTTCAACTGCACATCTGAGGCCCCAGATAAATCTCCTGTGGAGAGGTTCTCCACAGCCTGGCTACACATTGTTATGGGCACCTGAGCACAGTCGTTTCACAGCAGAGTGGCCTTTTTCTCCTTCACATTTTAAGTTGAAAATTAACATTCACAGTGTACATAGATCATACCCTCACACCTGTGACAGTTCAGGCAGCTCTCTTTGTTCCCTCAGTCCCTGTCCCCAGAGAACCACCATTCTGACCACTTAGCAAGCTAGTCTTCACTGTGACTTCCAAACAATCACAGTAGTAGCTTCTGGGTCTGGCATTTACAATGTACAGCACCTCTGCGGATGGCTTCCATGAGACTCAGGCTGAGCTTAGGCTACTGCATTTCCTCGTGTGCCATGCTAAAAGTGAGTTAGTGAGGGTTTGTGCTCCTCAGTAGTAGGAAGCACCTCCAAAGCGGTGCTCCAGGTCTACACCTGCTAGCAGAGCCACAGACCTAGGTGCTACTGTCTTCTCACCAGTGTGGCATCATCATTTCAGCAACATTAATGGATGTGTAGTGGTTTGAATTGACATTTGGTTGATGAATGAGCTTAAACTGAACAATTTCTGTATGCTGACAATAAGCTGATGCACTTCCCTTCTGCTCACACTTTTTACCTATTATTTATTGGCTTGTTGGCTTTTCTACCAGTAGGCATATTTATACCAGTAGCCATAGCTTTTGACTCAGCCATTGTGCTTAGAGATATGCTCTACAGATAACCCAGTATCTGTGTTAGCAGCCACCATGAGGTTCACTCACATGACAGCAGAGTGCCATGCTCCCATTTGTGATGGGCTGTCAGTGAATGGGCAAGCATGTTTCTGAAACGGTATGCAGGTGACAGTGCTGCTGGTCCTTTATGAAGGTGAACTCACCCTTTTGGTGGCTTTTGATCCAGAAAGCCTGTAATAACATTATCAAAAAATAAGGTGGGAGAAAGTGAGAAGCAGTGCAGGCTGGTGAGGATGCACACTATTCAGTAGCGTGTAAATGAGAGAGGCCTGAGCACTGGACATGGTGATAGCAATTCCAGTTCACAATGTTCTAGCTCTGCATAGGGATGAAGATGACAGGGTCTGCCTGACCTGGAGCACTGCTGGGTGGAAACTAGGGCCCTGCAGATCAGATGAGGTGTTTAAAAAGGTAGCGAGAATGCCAGATCTTCATTCCTGGCCTTGAATGGAACATGGCCAAGCCTTAGACTTACCTTTTCTTTTTTGCCAGAGCTAGCTGCTTCTGGTTTTCCTTCCCAATGTCATCTCTGATTGTGCTGAAATCATCACTGTCATCAAACAGGAGATTCTACATTTCAAAACAATAAAGACCAAGGTTTTCAAGTCTGGCCTACATTTAGGACAGGCAGATAGTAAACTATCCAAACTAAAAAGAAAAAGAAGATACTTAGACTTAACTGATTTTTGAAAAGTTCAAAATTTTTTTCAGTCAGCATTTGAATTTATTTGTATATGTGGGGGAGCATGTGCATAATGTGTGCATGCTACAAGCATGCATGTGGAGACTATTCTATCCTTCCTGTGGGTAGGAGGTTGGGTCAGTAGGGAAGAGTACTTGTGGCTCAAGCATAAGAACCTGAATTCAAAACTCAAGAAACTAAGTGGGAAAAGTCAGGTATGTTTGCTCAAGCTTACAGCCTTTGTTCTAAGAGGGGTGAAGACAGGAGGACTACCACCAGCCTAGTTCCAGCTTCAGTGAGAGAGTAGACTAGAAGGTGATAGGGCAGGGCACCCAATAGCCTCTGCTGGATTATGTATGCACAGGTGTTTACAGCTACACACACACACACACACACACACACACGAATAAAAATATGCAATTAAAGCCTAGACTGTCCTGAAACTTAGAATCCACCTGTCTCCAACTTCTAAGTGCTGATATTATAGGTATAAGTTACCATGCCAAGCCATTTACTAGTATTTTATTTAGAGTTAAGTTTTTATGTTTCTTAGGTGTGATGGTTCATATTATCAGTCAGCTTGACAGAAGCTAGAATCACTTGGGAGAGGACATGCCTGTGGGGGATGATCTTGATTGCCTTAACTGGGGTGAGGACCTGCTTACTATGTGGCTGGCATCATGCTCTGACAAGGGATTCTGGGCTGTGTAGAACGGAGGAAGAGCTGAGCAGGAGCATGGAACTCATCACTCTGCATCCTGGCTGTGGCTGTGATGTGACCAGGTTCCTCAAGTTCCTATCACTGTGCTTCTCCACCATGATCTGCAAAAAACTTCCTTCCTTAAGTTGCTTTTGTCAGGATGTTTTATCAGAATAATGGGAAAAGGAACAAGGACAATGGTCATAAGCAAGCTGCG
The DNA here is from genome assembly GCF_963924665.1 of Micromys minutus. Classification (NCBI taxonomy): domain Eukaryota; kingdom Metazoa; phylum Chordata; class Mammalia; order Rodentia; family Muridae; genus Micromys; species Micromys minutus. The sequence goes on from NC_137954.1 coordinate 36,326,153, forward strand.
AAGTCCTTTATTACTGTCCTTGACAGTGTTGGTCTCAGGGTCTACCTGTTGTCCTCACATAATGAATTATCTGTCTTTCCCTCTTTCTCATTCACTCTCTGAAACAATTTGTGTAAAATGAGACTACCTGGTAAGTTTCTCTGAAATATTTGATCCTTGATTTAAAATGATAAAGTCACTTTTAACCTACCTTAATGCCAATAGTGTCTCCATCTTTCAAATAATATGGTCCCCCTTGCAAAGTATCTTGGTTTTTCTTCTTTTTCCTCTTGGCAACTTGCTGATTCTATCGGAACATTAAATATCAATAAAATTCAACTTCAAGTTGTCACTGGATGCTCTACCACTGTGAAAGACTTTTGTTCTAACTATCAGATCGGTCAGCCCTGGTTTCTGTGAGAAAGCCCAACTCACCCAGCTAGATATTGGAAGCCACTCAAATTTTTCAGGAAAATATTTGGCAATTTCAATTTTCTCCACAGGAAGAGAATAGAAATCAGCCACTCTCTGCCTCAAGGAGCCAGCAGTCCATCCTCTGGTAGTGTCCCATACCAGGTCTGTCGCCGGGGAGTAGGCTCTCTCACCAGGGATGCGCAGCTGTGTCCTCAGCAGTACATCCCGGGGGCTACAGAAGAGCAAAGCAGATACCAGGCAAAAGCACAGAAGAGATGACTGCTGTAGAGTGTGATAGGCAAGGCTCCCCAAGTCTGCAGTAGAGCTCCTGCAGCAGCATGGCAGGGGGCACAAGGCTAAGCCACTGTTTAAAACATATAAATGCTGCATGTTATCCAGAGTCAAGTCACCCTAAAAGGCGTTCAAAACCATTTGGATTGTCTGCTAAGAAACTCCTAGAGAAACATGCAAAATATACACAACAATCACCAGTGTTCATAAAATACAGATTTACAAGTATGTTGGAAAAAGGCCCAGTCTTACTAGCAATCACAGCACTAGAAAAGTCATGAACAAGATGACCTGTTTTCATTTGCCAATCCAGGAAGCATCTAAATGATACTCAAGGTGGGTTTGCAGGCAAAATCAATACTCATGAGCTTTGCATATTGGGCCAGAAACCTTTCATGGAGATAAAGCATTTAAGAGATCCAAAGTGTCCACACGAGTTCGCTCCTGATCTTTCTGCGTATAGATATGCTCTTAGACACTGGGGTTGACTGAGGGTCAGGCCTGGATGGAAGGGCACGTTTTCCAGAACAGGCTGACGGTAAGAGCAATCTCACTACAATGGGGAGAAGGAAGGCAAGTACTCACTGATACTTGCAAAGATTATGTACACATTTTCCCACATGTAAAACACAAATGACACTTTGCTTCGTTAGTCTATAAATAATTACATCACAGATGCTACTGCAGGTCGTGAGAAGACACTGCTGAGAGATCAGCAAACACTGGGAAGAAGGCAGTACAGGGGCAGAAATAATGGGTGACACTATAAATCATGTGCCCTGGGCAGGGCTGCATCACTAATGCCTCGGGTTGTCAAGGGCTCAGGAACACCTTGAGTATAACAAAAACTAACAGTCGCTACTGTTACAGAATGAGTTATAGGAAAGCCATACAGATCTTCTCTAGAAGACAGTTTAGCTTATCTGCAGGTCCTTGCTGGATAGCCCAGACTGACCTTAAACGTATGGTATTTCTGCTTCAGTCACACCCAGAATTGTGGGACAATTGAGAAACGGGAAGCAGCACCCTTCTGCTCAGGCTCATTCTCAGGAAAGCCACCACTCTGTGGGAAAATGTGCAGCAGGCTTCCTTACCCCAGGTCCTCCTCTTTTTGAAGGAGCTCTAGACAGAGCTCTGCTCTCCGGCCCAGTCTGTACTCCCTGGGAATTGAAATGGAGCAAATGAGCAAGTCACTAGGTTTTCTGCAAGCCCCAGACCCCAATTCCAAGTATCCTGAAGAAAAGGAGTGCTTTCTGAGTGATGCAGCCAAGCACTTGGGTTTCAGAAAAGGAGAGCATCTACAACACTGCAGTAGCTACTGCACAGAGACCCTGGGCCACTCCTCATTACACAGGAAGGCCCAGCTCTGAAGATGGGAAAATGCCAGTCAAACAACCCTATGGCCACAGTTGGTTGGATTGCTTTTTGGTTGATAATCAGACTAGAAAGAATGTGTTAGGGCTGCTTTTGCCAAAGGAAATCAAATGCCCCAAACACGCCCATTAAGATTTCTGGGGGTCCAGCAGCTGGTCACGTGTCCTGAATATCAGAGGAACTCTGACTCCCACATCACTCTGAAGTCCTTGAAGTTATGATCATGTGCTCTCTAGAGCACAGATCTAAGAGAGAGAAAATGCACAATGCCATGTCTGATATTAGTATGGAGGCTGATGTTCTCCCACAGTTAACTTGAGACAAGAACTTATCCTAGGGTCGGGTTTCCTGAGATAATCTCATTCATGGGACAGCTTCCCTCACAGGCCCATCTTGCTCCCTGTCCCTTACAGTGGCAGCAGGAGGGTGGCCAGGAATCCAGAGACACTTACTTGAGCTTCCGCCGGTCAGTGCGCAAGAGTCTGCCGGGGCGCTTGCTCTCCACTGTCCAGACTCTAAGCAGGGCTATGGACTGGACAGCGAGCTTCGAAACAGAAGGCAAGGCCATGGCCTAGAAAAAGACAGAGAGAGACATATTGCCACTGATTTTAAAAGTACTTGAGAGCATTTGAATGAAACACTATGTGATTCTGAGGGATGAGCACCTCCGTGTCAGTGTCAATAAATCAATTAGAAACTACAGGAGAGCTGGTTGTGGTAGGACATGCCCACAACCACAACACTTGGGAGGTAGAGGCAGGATGATTAAGAGTTTAAGGTTATCCTTAGCTACATGTTTGTATTCCAGACCAGCCTGGGATACATCAGATCCTGTCTTAAAAAGTCAAAATATTACAGAAATACGAAATGCAAAATTTAAATAGAGTATATCCTGGTACATTTCATATTCCTTTGCACTGAAATAGACCAGAAAAATGAGCCTTCTATTTTTAAATCCAAGTTGAAAAAAGAACCTATTTCGTTATTTTTAAAATTTGAGACAGGCTCTTGCTCTGCAGCCCAGTTTGGATGATCCTCCTGCCCAGCCTCTTGGACACTGTACTGGCACTCATGTCTGCAAAACAGCTGCTGTGTGTTGTTTTGAGACAGGGTCTCTCTAGGTAGTCCTGCTGGCTTGGCACTCACTTTATAGATGGAGTTGGTCTTGAACTCACAGAGATCCATCTACCTCTGCTCCCAAGTGTTGGGATTAAAGGTGTGTGCCACTACGTTAGAATTGAAAAACTTCTTAATCCTGTTTTTACAAAGCCACTTAACCAATTCTACATGGGTGTGACTCATACACACAGAGCCTGCTCAAATAAAGCATGGGCTCTTACCACATGAACACAAGTCTTCAAACCTAAGCTATTCTTCAGCGACAGAACTTTTGGTTTGGAAATACTTAAGACTTTGGCTCCAACAGGGAGGCCCAAACTGTCTGCTCTAATTCCACAGGAGCAGATAACTTTAATTGCCCTTTATACTGAGGATGAAGTATAGAAAGCAGCCTTTGTTCATTTTTTTTTAACCTAAAAATGGCCATCTTTTATCTTTCAACTGAGTACAAGGAATAAAAAGGTCTACCCATTTGTTTTCAAGGCAATGGAGCATAATCTTTCTTACATAAGGTTATTCCATTCACTGGGAACACAAAGGATGACACTGCACGCCATATGAGGTCCTGCATCTATCTGCTCCTTTAGTAACTGCGTGTCCACCACAGGCTAACAGGGCAAGACACTGTTTCATCACAGTGTGCTGCACATCATCCAGCCTTCCCGTTTGTACGGTGCGATGTGACACACAAGACAACAAAATGTCCAGGTTAGGGTCCTAATACAGATAGCTCTCAGCTGACTAAGGAAAAACCATACAACACAGCTTAGAACCAATGACATTTAACAAGTGGATCACAATGTACAAACAGTGTAAATGAAGAACTAAAGGGAATGATTTATATGGTTCAAAAAGTCATGTTTCCCTAAAAAGTCAAAAGGAACATAAGCCACAAGCTTCTGAGGACCAGTCCAAACACAAGCATAAGCATGCCTGTGAGAACAGTGTGCGTGGGAACTACCGAGCAACAGCACCAACAGAGATCAGAAGTGTCTATGGTGAATGTGGGCTGCCTGTTGGTACTTACCCCTGACCATGGCATATAACACAATGCCATATCAGGACAGACTGTAATTGGGGGAAGAGGAAATAGAAGAATAGGTTAATTAATATCTCCCTGGAAGAAGCTATATCAACTCCAAAGTGTGCTGCAGGAAGGGGCCTGACCTGAGACTTCAGTTCCAACAAAGTGGCTTCTTCTGAGATCTCCATATCTCCCAAGTAGAGGAGAGAGACTTCTGCAGGCTCGGGGCCAGGAGCACCTTCAAAAAGACAGAGATGCATGTTGGGTAATCTCACTTTACCCCATGTTTCTGAAGTACTCTGCCATGCTCTCAGACTGTAAACAGGCTCACTTAATCAATGGCCAAGCCTCTAACCTGAGTCCTTTCACTCGGCAGTCAGGAATTATGCTCTCCCTGAGTGACTGCTCACACCTAATATGTTGTCTACTCTGCCTCACAGAAGACTACTGGCAGGATACTTATGCTCTCTTCTTCCTCAGCACACTTCCTGAACTTGTCATTTTTCTGTGTACTGCCCTGTGTGTGTGCTTATCTAAGAGCAGGCTTTGTGAGAGGAGACTGTCATTGGGCCTGTCCACCAATGTCTGTTATGACGGACTCTATATGGAAAAGGCTCAGTAAATATTCATGGAATGAACCAAATCTTAACAAGAGGCTCTATATGTGTGCTTGAAAATAAAATCTAAACCAAAAGATGCCACCTAGCTGGTGGCCTATGCCTGTACTCCAGTACTTGGAAGCAGGCACAGGAAGAACACTGATGTTGGGGTCATTCTAACCTATAGTCTGGCAGTCAGGGCTATGCAGCAAGATCCTGTCTCAAAAAAAGGTAAATTTGGTGGCCAGTGATGTGGTACCACGGAGAAAGGAGCTTTTCTGTGAAAGATTGGTAACACGTTTCCATATCCATATAAAGGTAGAAAAGGGGGAACCAGTTCCATAAAGCTATCTTACAACTCCCACATATGTGCCATGCATATAGGCACACACAATAATTGTGAACAGAACAGAAAGCAGTGGGGGGATGTCAAATGTTCTCTCATGGAAAACACTACTAACTAAAATTTAAGATCAGGATATTCATACTCATTTTTGTTTTACTTACATTTCTTTGATTACTATGGAACACCTTGTGAACACATACTAAGAAATTATAGGTTGATTTTACATAATTAAATGAGGAAGTTCTTTTCCTGAGTGGCTTTTTGTTTAAATTTTTGCTTTTAGAGAGAGGGTCTTACTATGTAGTCCTTAGCTGGACTTGATCTTAGTCTTCTTGCTTCAGCCTCCTGAGAATGGGGAACACAAGTGCATTCTTCCACTTCCAGCTTAGAGCCCTCAAATCTAAAGACTGAAACAGTCCCACTGTGACACAGGAGCACCACCACTCTTCAAGGTCAACCTTTCCCTTTACTAAAAAAGAGCTGTTACAGGATGTGAGTACACCATAGCTGTCTTCATGCAGCCAGAAGAGGGCATCAGATCTCATTACAGATGGTTGTGAGCTACCGTGTGGTTGCTGGGAATTGAACTCAGGGCCTCTGGAAAAGTAGTCAGTGCTCTTAACCTCTGAGCCATCTCTCTAGTCCCACAACCATGCTTTCTATCACCTAGATATCTTTAAAACTACTGACAATGAACTACTATAATCAGAATGATTCTCTGCAGATGCCACAGCTGACAGAGACAAATTCAACTGATTTACATTAATGTCATTGTGGTTGTAAGATGTAGCAGTCACACTATATCCCTAAAGAGGAAGAAGACATGTATCCCCTTTATCCACATTTGTAGTGGGGAAGCATGCACACTCTAGTGAAGTAAAACTCTGTAAAGGCAGTTCCTCTGGTGTGGTGCAGTGTCCACTGCGATGCATGAGCTGCACTCTGAGTGCAACAGCAAGTTTATGGTGCCTGCATTTCAAACAATTTAGCTGATGACACCTGAGAAGCTCCTGGGGTCTTTGGTATACTCAGAAAGGCCCCATATTATGTAGTGTGTATCTAGACTCCAGTTCTGGTTCCTGCCCTTGTAGTCATGGGAATAGTGAAGCCACAATCATGTGGCCCCTGACAGTAAGTGGAGCTGTTGCCCTGAGGCTCTTGAGAGCTGCTATAGAAAAGGTCTTTGAAAAAGTACCAGGTATTAGTAATACTCAAGATCTCTGTGCTAGTTTTTTTTTTTTTTTTTTTTTTTTTAAGTCAACTTGACATAAACTAAGGTCATCTGGGAAGAGGGAAATTTAACTCAGAAAAATATCTCCATTAGACTGCCTGTAGGCAAGTCCATGGGACATTTTCTTGATTGTGCACAGTGTGACCACTGGGCAGATGGTTCTTTAAGATGTTAGCAGAATGTGAGCCTAAGAAGCAAGTCAAACATTCTCTGCTTCAGTACTGGCCCCTTGGTTCCTATCTCAGCACTTCCCTCAATGATGGAAAACTAAGGAAAGTATGAAGCGTATGTATTTACCCTTCTTCCCCAAGTTACTTTTGATCATGGCGGTTTATCACAACAGGGTAGGCAACTGCTAAGATAACTGCACTTCAAAGAGCTTACAAAGAACTGCGTAATAAGGGATATTAGTATGTGACTGTGTGTGTGAGAGACTGTGTGTGTGTCAATGTGTGTGTGTCCTGAAAGCAGTCTGTGCACCAGGAGGCAAAAAGAAGGCATCAGATCCTCTGGAACAGGAGTTACAGATGGTGTGAGCCAGCATGTGTGTGATGGGAACTGAATTCAGGTTACTGGAATTCAGTAACATGAGTTTTAATGTATTGCAGCTGACTCTTGTTTTCTAGTATAGAATAGTTTATTCAGGGCATGGGGGGATGAGAGGGTAGTAGAGAGAGAAAAAGGGAGAGAGAGAGAGGGGGGGGAGGAAGGGAGGGAGGGAGAGAGGGGGGGAGGAAGGGAGGGAGGGAGAGAGAGAGAGAGAGAGGGAGGGAGGGGGGGAGGAAGGAAGGGGGGGAGAGAGAGAGAAACAAGAGAGAGTGCAGAGGAGTAGAGGCCATCCATGAGCATGAAGAGAGGGAGGGAGGGGAATGGGGAGAGGGGGAAGGGAGCACAGAGGGAGAACAAGAAGGCAAGAGAGCAAGAGCTGCAGCTGGCTCCTCAGAGCTCCATTCTTTACCTTGGGTGGGAGCTGCTCCCCAGCTGCTACCTTGAGAAAAGGCACAGTTTAGGTGGTCCCAACTCTCGCAGTGTCCTGACAGGCTTGTAGGCTGGTACCACCAGATTGGCATCTTCAAGTGACCCTGAAGAACAGAACAGTTTAAGATTGAGTCTTTACTACAATAGTTACAGACAGTTGTAAGCTTCCTGCTATTGGTACTGGGAACCAAACTGGGGTTCTCTGTAAAACCAAAACATGCTGATGGCTGAGCCATTTCTCCAGCCCTCATATATACATTTTCTACAGTGTTCTTTGAGAAAAGACTGGCAAGATAAACTAAGTCCAGGTATGTAGTTCAATGGTAGAGTGAGAGATTAGCACATTCAAGGTACTCACTTCTGTCTCTAGCACACACAAGTACTTCCACTCATGTAGTTACTATATAATAATATAGAATAAGATAACTCCACATGTACTGATACAGCACATGCTTAGACATAAAATATCAATGAAAAAAAAACCAGATGAAAGTCAGGCATGATGGTTCATGCCTGCAGTCCCAGGGCTTGGGAAGCTGAGGCACAACTGCTATGAATTCAAAGTTAGCCTGGGCTATGCACAAAATATGGTGCATAGAATATAATCACCTATGCAAATGAAAAGTACTCATGCATGTACATGTATACTGTATACATAGAAGACACATACTTGAGTGTACGCACACCAGAGCGTAAACCTCTGGAGAATAAACCAGATGCCTATGTGGGAGGACTGGGGTGGTGAAGGCTGGGGAGAGCGGACATTCCAACTTTTCCCAGCCCAATGCTTTAGATACTTGGAATTTTATATTATATTACATATTCAAACATTGACTTTAGAGATCACTGTGCAAAGTTCAACATGACTCTATAAATTATAAATAAATAAAAGAGCAGATCCCATATGTGATCCCTGAGATATGGTAAGTGAACCTAAACATGGAACATGAGTTTAAAACACTATGCAGAGGGCAGAGCATAAAAAATGTGTGTCCTCAGCAGCTCGCAACTTATCCATATGCACATTTGGAACCCTCTTTCCCCTTCCTCTTTTCTTTTTTGAGACAGGGTGTTACTGTCCTCCTGTTTTAACCTCACTGGATGACTATGCTTGGTTACAGAGCATTTTCTTAGGAGAATCTTGTTTTTCATTTTAGAGCTTTATCATTTGGCAAACAGCTTTCTATGCTCTCTGAATTTTCTAATACATGAATGTCATTTATATGCATATTGTAATTTGGAAACATTTTGCTTTATCATTTTGTCTTTTTGCATTAAAAATTAATAAAGCAAAACAGTGATGTGTGTAATGTTTGTTAAAAAAAACAAACAAAAAAAAAAAACCATCCCAACAGGCTGGGCAGAAGGCTCAAGATTAAGATGCTTGCTGCAAGTGTGACTTGAGTTGGACCCTAGCACCTATGCAGAAAGATAGACAAGTCGCCTCTGACAAGCTGACTGACTAGACTAGCTGAGTAGGCCAGCTTCATGTTCAATCAAAGACGATACGTCAGTATACAGTGAAGGATAATAACCGATGTCAACTGCTGGCTTCAATATGCATGTGAACACACATGTGTCACCCACTTGTGTCCACAAACAAACAACACTCCCAACATGTGCATTTAACACACACACACACACACACACACACACACACACACACACACACACAGTAAAACACTTTGGCAATGCAGACCAAAAAGGTCTTTTAAAAACATGCATAGCTTTTTATTTAGTAATCCTACCTTAGATAATTTAAGTACTAACTGTGAGCACAAAAATTAAGCCCTGAAGAGATGGCTCAGTGCTCTCTCAGAGGACCAGAATTAGCACCAGTTTTTCTTTTTCAGGGAAAAAGAAAGCAAAGTGTCAGCAGTGACAGCAGCTCATAATGACAGTCCAGTGCCAGGAGACTGGGCCTCTCTTCTGGCCTCTGTAGGCACCAGGCACACACATGGTACACAGCCACACATAGGCAAATACCCAAACACAAAAAATAAACCTTTTAAAAAACCTAAAATCAAGATGAACTTATAACACTGAAAATATAAGAAATTTAACAGCAGTAAATTTTTAGTTTGGATGTAATGGTAATTTCTGGGCTTTCCATGGGGTTAAACTATTAAATATAAAGCCTGGTGTGGTAGACACATCTTCTTTTAAAATTTTTTTTATTAGATACTCTTTGTATTTACATTTGAAATGTTATCCCCTGTGCTCACCCTGATCCCATCCCCCCTCCCCCTCTACTTGTCTTCAGGAAGGTGCACTAGCTCCCAATCACCCTCTCCACCTCAGTGCCTCGCATTCCCCTACATTGGGAAAACGTGTCCTCCCTGAACCAAAGGCCTCTTGTCACATTGATGCCAGACACTGCTGTTCTCCACTGCATATCCAACTGAAGCCATGGGCCTCTCAATGTGTGCTCATTGGTTGGTGATCTAGTCCATGGGAGCTGTGGAGGATTTGGTTGGAGGACAATGCTCTTCTTCCCATGAGACCGCAACCCCCTTCAGATCCTTCATTCCCCGCCCACTCAGCACCCTCACCTGGGGGTCCCTGTGCTCAGTCTGATGGTTAGCTACAAGCATGCTCAGCTGCATGACTCTGGCAGAGTCCCTGAGGAGGCACCACTATCTGGTTCCTGCCAGCAAGCACCTCCCAGCATCAGTGATAGTGTTTAGGTCCGGTGGCTGCACATGGGATGGATCCCCAGGTGAGGCAGCTCCTGAATGATCCCCTCTTCAATCTCTGATCTTTCACTTCATCCTGTACCTCCTCCCATGAGTGTTTTGTTCTCCCTTCTAAGAAGGACTGAGGCTTCCACATTTTGGCCTTCCTTCTTTTTGAGCTTTATAAGGTCTGTGAATTGTTTCTTGGGTATTCAGAGCTTTCTGTGGCTAGTATCCAATTATAACTGACTGCATATCATGTATGTTCTTTTGTGACTGGGTTACCTCACTCAGGATGATATTCTCTAGTTCCATCCATTTGCCTAGGAATTTCATAAACTCATTGCTTCTAATAGCTGAGCAGTACTCCATTGTGTAAATGTACTACACTTTCTGTATCCATTCCTCTGTTGAAGGACATCTGGGTTCTTTCCAGTTTCTAGCTATTATAAATAAGGCTGCTATGAACATGGTGGAACATGTGTCCTTATTATATGTTGGAGCATCTTTGGGGTATATGCCCAGGAGTGGAATAACTGGGTCTTCAGGTAGGACTATGTCCAATTTTCTGAGGAACTTCTAGACTGATTTCCAGAGTGGTTGTACCAGCTTACAACCCCAACAACAGTGGAGGAGTGTTTCCTCTTTCCCCACATCCTCACCAGCATCTGCTGTCATCTGAGTTTTTGATCTGGACACATCTTCTTAAGCCCAGTACTCAGAAGGCAGAGACTGGTGAGCCTCTTTGGGTTAAGGCTAGCCTGGTCTATTCAGCAAGTTCCAAAGACCCCATCTCAAAAATAAGTTAAATTAAAAAATGGAAGAAATAACATTCTCTATATCACTGATTTTAAATATAATTTAATCACACATATATTAATATATAATTATTTTAATTTTATTTTACATATAGCTATTTTAGTTTTTTTTTAGAAATTAGGAGAGAAATCTGCCTGACTGGTAAGATTTAGGCAGAGATGTCTACTTTTTTTTTTATGACTGCCTACATTTCCTCATCCCAATCATCACAGTGATCAGAAAACAGCAGCTTATTTACAAAATGGCCATTTAGAGACAGTGTCTTACCGGAAGAGGCAGTTTCCCTTCAGTTAAAAGCAAAGTATCCCCAGAACATATCATAAGGTCTTTCAGTGTTGCATCCTGGGAACACAGAAATTCTTTTTGTCACTTCTGAAAGGAACAAAGAGACCATTGGATCTTTTAAAGTCTTATACTTCTATTATCTTCTCGAGAGATAAACAACCAAGGAGATATAACTAACGCTATGGATCAGAACGCCATTGTATAGTATGCTATGGGGACAGAGCAGGAGCCACAGAGACAGGATCTCGGGCAGGAGACAGTGCAACATGAGATGTTAGTGAATCTTGGGGAAAAGGCTGGATTTGGACAACTAGAGGAAATGAAATAAGGAACTTTGTTGGGAAAAAAAAACAAAGGGAAATTCTGGGCTGACAACAGTCAAGAGTTAAGAGGCAGGTTGGAGTGCACAGTACCTGGAGGTAAGCAGCTGGAAGAGAAGCAGACGGGGTGGGCACTGGCCTGGAGTGTGGGGCAGAAACAGCCACTAAGGATGGTTTGGGTTATGTATGATGGGCTATGTGGGGACCACCTGCTAGGCCAGGGAAGCTGTTGACATAATTTAGTTAAGGGGAAGCAAGTCTTAAGCTCAAGTGGTAGTCTGGCAGTGGAAAGGGGCAAGGAGAGAGTAGAAAGACCAGTAGGCCCTTGCAGGCCAGGACTAAATCTCAGGAAGACATGGAAGACTAGGATGGAAAAGAGATTGCCAAGTTTGCAAGGAACTTCAGCTTTGAAAACAATGAATTTGCTTCAATTCATGATGAACTGTCTAATACTTATTTGGGGACTGGTTATGAAGAAAATACCCAGGCATTGTGGTAGATGCCTGAAATCCCAGCACTTGTAAGACAGAGACGGGAGGGAGGAAGTTTGAGTTTAGTAGTAATAGGCTGTCTCTGGAAAAACAGTAGATAGTTGTGGGGGAAGTGGAACTGTGTCACCAGCCAAAAATTGGGAAGGTTGAGCAGATTCAGGAACCCCAGTAGTTCTTGTATCTGAGAATGGTATGCATATTTATCTACTTCCGACCCCTCATTCCTGTACTGGAACAAATGACCGTGACACCCTACATGAGGACTGTGACCAGTAGTTACATAGCACACAGAACAGAGTTCTCCACGATAATGATGGTCTGGCCCAAGAGTTTAGCCAATAAGCTTCCCCTCCTGGACACTCCTTCCTGCAAAACGTATTTAATCTCTGGCCCACCCTGAGTCGTCGTATGGATCAGTTTTCCAAGATGAACAATGAATAAACAGTTTGGACAAACAATGACTGTCTCTCTCATCAAGAGCTGCTGTAGAGGAAGCCTTCACCATACAGAGTCGTGCTTCCTGTAGAAGGCTCCTCTGCCCTTGGGATATGAACATTCACCTCTGGGCTAAGCTGGAGTTCCCCCCACCTCCATCACCAGTCAGCATGGCCCCCTTATTCCTAACTCTACACAGTTCCCACCGGGAGTTTGGGAGCCCCTGCCTCCTCCACCTGAGCCTGCACCGTTTCTCACTTGGCTGCCTTCTGCCACCCCCACACCGCAATGTAGCCTAGCACCCTCCCATTTTGTCTGCTGGAACAGTATCTACACACCCTAATGGTGAGGTGGAACTCAGACCCACAGATAGTGCTGGCCTCAGCTATCTAAGATGCTAGAGCTTCATTTGGCCACCTGCTAAGAATCAATGTGGATAAGGAAGTCTGATGAAATTAAAGCCAACTAACAAACTACCTGGATTCCAACTGCCTAGACAGAATCTTTCCTGCTGCTGGACCATATGACTGGTTGGTAGAGACATTTACTTACAGAGAAATTCTGAGATCAAAGTATTTGGAGGTTGGAGTTCGAATGTCTTCAAAAGCTTTCCAGCATTCTCATGCCATTTGCTCTCTGAAATTCTCTGCTTGCTGATGAACTACTTCTCAAGCTTGCCTGCCCAGCAGAGGGGTTTACCACTCATCTCAGAAATGTTCCAACTAGCCCACACTTGCCATTTATCAGAAAATCAGTTGAAAAAAGTAAACATAAATAGACACATTTATAGATTCTTTTTTTTGTATGTTAAGAAAGAATAAAAGCTTTTATTTTCTTTTAGAATTGTTTCCTATAATGGGCAGAGGGAATTGTGTATGAAACTATGAAATAAGCTTAACCATTTTTAAGAGCAAAATGTAGAAAAGATGGACTGGCAAGATGGCTCAGTGGGTAAGGGAGCTTGCCACCAAGGCAGTAGAACTTGTACCCACATAAAGGTGGAACGAGAAACTGACTGCATGCAGTTGTCCTTTGGACGTCACATGCCTGCTGGGCACATGTGGCATGCTCCCCCTCCCCATCACACACACAATAAAAAGATAAAATATTTGAAAAACGTAGAGAAAGGATCTTACTTCTTCACATAAAGGCTCTCCAGCTTCATAGCACCAATCCGTTTTCCTTAAGTGCCACATCTCTCCTAGGAAGGAATTAGTGCAAGATGAAGAACACTAGAGAGATGGTGTAAGAGTTTGCCAGGACCAACCTTCTAGAGACAACAGGTATCAAATGAGGCTCCTCACCACAAAGTGGGACTAGGTGGAGATCCCTGTAGGGCTGTAGGGCTGCTACAGGATAAACCAAGAACTGCATGTATACTGCACAAATGCCTTGCACTGAGAGTGCATTAACTTCCCTCCCATGGCAGGGGGGCTTCTGCCTATAAAGAAGCTTGAGAGCAGCAGAGGACTTGAAAGCTTGTCACCAAGCTCACTGGTATGGCTCTGCACAGGAAGCACTTTCAATTATTCTCAACTTACTACTTTCTGCATTTGTGTTAATTATGTTTTCTAATCTACAATGCAGAAATAAGCAGGTGCAATTACACTTTGGATTATTGTGATTTTTTTTTTGGAAGTCAGTAAAAGACCTGAGCAGGTCCAGGTGGTAAAACCTTAGCTTTCTCTCTGTGAACATCCGCTGCACCTGATGTCACTTATCTTTACTTAGCATTGATCTGTGTTGATTTTAATTTTCGAATAAGAACAAAGAGAACTTGTTATGCATGTACAAAATTTAAGTTATATATTTCCCCACAACTTCCACCGAAAGAAGTCAGCTTAAGAATTCTTCCTGAAGCTTCCAGTTAACTGTTTTAAAGGATGTAAGTAAGGTTTTTATTATCACAGTAAAAAACTTACCTTGCTGACCTGACTTCTCCAGCATTATCTTTAAACACTGTAAAAAAAAAAAAAAAATTGATGCTCAATGTTAATCTTCTGTTTCTAATCTACATAGGAGGAGGAGAAATCGAGATTTTGAACCTGGAACTGAAGTCTGATCTACTTCACTGTTCATGGATAAACACACAATTTCATGATTCACAAGCTAGATCTCTTCTAGGAGCAAAGTAGGGCAGTTCAGATGGGGAACAGTTTCTGCCACTTCCAACCAGGACTGCTCACAATACTAGGTCTGGTGGGTGGCACATGATAGTAATTCCAGCCACTTAAGGGTTAAACACACACTAACAGAAACATTTAACTCAGTTATTTAAAGGACAAGCAGAGTATGCACGAGTGAGTTTTGGATACTCTTAGGAATCTAATAAAGAGAAGCCAGCCTGAATTAACACCCAGAAAACAACTCCACACAAACTCTTGGGGAAGAACTATGGAAGCCCTGACCTCACAGCACAATGTAAAACATCAGATTAAAAAAAAAAAAGCATAATTAACAACACCCACTTCCTGAGAAAAACATTCCTAAACTCATCTTAAAGAAAAAAGTTTGAGTGATACTACCTAAGAGCAAAGAGAAGTAAAAATTGGCTTTTCATTACCCATCAGAGACCCGAGGTCTAGTTTTAGAAGGAGAGCGGAACATGTCTAACTTTTTGGTCCCTAGCATCTACTACAGGCAGATGACCAGTATTTTCTTGTAGGGTTTGCATCATGTAAGCATGTGAATGAGGACATATACATGGACTCCATGTTTCAATTTAGGTAACAAGTTCTAGCTATGTGCCCTGCCTGGCCCTCACTGTGTAGCTCAGGCTGCCACAAACATATAATGCTCCTGCTTCAGTCTTCCGAGTGCTGGCATTAAAGCACACCTCCTTTCATTTTTTCCCCCCTCAAACCCTTTTCTGATCTTTAGAATATTTTCCCCACACAGGATATCAGTTATTCTCCCACAAGTTCAATCACTGACAAGGGGACTCCGTCTCTACAGGAAGCTTCCTGTCTTTTGCAATGACATGCTGCAGCTTGTTATATACATTTTTCAGACCCAGACAGAGTACCAGCATTTTACTCCAGGATGCCCTGGTTCCTCCTTCTAGAACCAAGTAGCTAAGTCTAGCAGCCATCCCCTGGGTGCTAGGGATGCTTCCTGCTACCAAGTTGCTCAGGTATTGTAAACTGTGGCAGGGGATGATGCAAGAAACATACAGGTTTTAAGAGAAAATAGATGCAGTTCATTCAGAACCTGAACACAGGGGTACAGGCTTACTGAAAATCCCAGCTCCTAATAACACCAATGTAATTACTCATTTGTTTTCTCAATATACATAAACATATAAAACCCCTCAATCCTGTTGTGTGATTTTATATGTATATTAAGTAGAAAATATATTAAAAGGTTAATAGTGGGATAAGAGATAATGAAGGATTTCAATATTTTTCTTTTAAACCCATTTCTTGTTTAGAAATAGAGTTTCTGTCACTCAGGCTGGCCCTTAAGTACTACACAGACAAATGCTTCTGTTTCCACCCTTCCAGTGCTGGAGCACAGGTATGTGGCTCCCTGGGGTACAGGTGTGTGCCTCCCCTGGGGTACAGGTGTTTGCCTCCCCTGGAGTACAGGTGTATGGCCCCCTAGGGTACAGGTGTGTGCCACCCCTGATGTACAGGTGTGTGCCTCCCCTGGGGTACAGGTGTGTGCTGCTCAGGGGCACAGGTGTGTGCCACCTGTCTGCACAGCTCAAATTTCTGCAGTATTATCGATCATCAGAAAAGTAAAAGTAACAAGAACAATCTTATTTAAAAGTCTCAGTTCGTTCAACCAACTTCTAAATTTCCTTTTAACGAGTACAAACAACTTCTGAAAGCATATACTGTGTAAATCCTCGGCTTATAACTTCCAAATCCTGACACAGGATACTATAGTCCTCAAACCCAAAGTAATTACTTACATCTCTCACTGAGAGTGTTTCTTCTACTATGATTTCCATCTCAGCCCCAGGGTAAATGTCAGTTCCCAAAGCAAAAAACAGGAACAGCTGTGAGCAAGACAAAAGTATGAAAAGAATTTTCCCTTAACTAAAATACCCTACAAGCTTATTATTTATTTTCAAGAAAGTAGAGGCAAAGGCCCATAGAGAACTAATAAAAGCTCTGTGGCTGGGAACACAGCCCAGCAGTCTGAAGGCCGTGGGTTTAACCTAGAATTGAAAAAAGATGCAGGTAAGCAGACAAAACAAACACCAACTTTTGTGAAAACAAGATGATATTGAGGAATTTAGCATTATCATTTAAATAACAACCTCACTTTTCTGAAAGCAAAATGCTACTCATAAAACTCCTAAAAAATTTTCACACCATTTTAACAGTTACTCCACAGGAATCTGTAGTCAGTACACAGTAGGTATCATCTGTGGTTCTGTGACATTTAGTTTTATTCCATAAACTGCGGTTCCCAAGGCCCCACAGGAAGTAACAGAAATGTCCTCTCGCCAGTTCAGCTCCTTAGAGCAGTTCCAGCTACTCACTTGTCACAGCTTGTCATGCCTGCTACTTGTATTCCAAGGAAAGCAGACTGAAGGACAGTGGTTGGGGAAGTGATGAGATGTATCTCGGAGCCACAGGGAACAGGATCAAAGTCCAGTCTTAAGTAGCAATGGAACTATGGTGGCAACAGCTCATTACCTAGGGAGACTCTGGCAAGGGGTCCATTTTTGTGATATTTTATACAGAAGGGGATGCTGAGGAGGATGCAGGTGAGAAGCTGGTACACAGCTATAACACCCCTGTAAGACATAGTGGCCCCTCAACTTTACAGAGTCTTCTCAACCACAAAAGGAGCCTCAGAAATATGCTTTGGGATGGTATTTTGGGTTTCAATAGTATAATTGAAAGCCCAGGATAAATCCTGTCCCCCTAACAGGTAAAGTAGAAGACCCCTAGCAGGTAGAGTAGAGCCAAAAATGTAGGATAGCAGATTCAGTGACTCTGTTTCAGGAACTGGCTGACCATAAAGAATTTATGGCCTTATGGTCAGGGTGACTCTGTTTCAGAGACTGACTGACCATAAAAACATAAAAGTTAAATAACACATCATAAACAATCTTGAGAAACCAGATGGTCCCCTCTCAATTCTTCACTGGTAATTTTCACCTTATAGGCAATCTTAAGAAACCAGGTATTTCCCTTACGATTCTTCACTGGTATTTTTGGTATTCTCCAATGACATACTCCCCCCACCCACCCCCGGGTTGTGGTTTGTTTCCTTTAAAACCCTCTTCTCCCGGCCACTCCAGGTCAGATTCCTCTACCCCTGAGTGGGATATAATTCTCAACCCCAGTGCACTGGTCCATTAAAAAAACCTCATGTAATTGCAGCAAGTATGGTCTCTCGTGAGTTCTTGGGAGGTCGTGTTATCCTGAGACTTGACTGAGGGTCTCCCCTCTGTGGGGATCTTTAATAATAGTATAATATTTTAAAGAAATTTAAAGAAACTTTTTTTTTTGCAGAAAAACAGTATTCCTGGAGCATTAAATATATCACTTACAAAATAAGGACATTTTAGTTGGGAAAGAGCAAATTTGTTCTGCTGGGCTATACAGTACCTGAGAGGAAGTTGGTGCTTTTCCCAGACACAGTCCCACGGAGCTCCCCATCTTCACCTCTGCTTCCTCCAAAGTGCTAGTATCTGGTACTATGAGTAAATTCGATAGCCAAGTGAATATTTTTAATTCCTACCTCTCTTTAGTAGAGTGACATTATTTGCTTTGAAAACTGAGAGGATCAAGGCTGGGTTGGAGCTCAGAAAAAAAGTGTGTACTTATTCTGGGCAGGACCCCAAGTTTCACCCAGCACCATCACACCATTACTAGGTTTTTATATACACTCTAAAGTAAGGAATATTAAGAGATAAAGGTGAGTTGTGCTTCATGTTGAAGCAGCAAATATACAGTGGTTATGTTTAATTTTCATATTGCTACAGGGCTCTCATTACCTTGTACCACAATGTTAAGAAACATGTTTCATACTTAATGAACATGACTTGCCCAAAGACTTGTTATATGGATTTAAAAATCTGCATGGTGGACTTGCTTCACTTATATTTGAAGTTTGGATGGTGAGTAACATCGGTTATTAGACTCATCTGTGATGGAGTCAGGGTTGATCTCAAGAGGTGTCAGAAAAGTGGAAGCAAAGACTATATTCATAAGGGCATCCCAATGGAATGAACAAGCAGAGAGACCTAAGGGCTCAAACCACAAAGGCCTTAGACAACACCATGCCCACAACAAGGACTGAGACATCAGAAAGAGCTTTCAAGGAAACAGAGATGGTGTAAGTCTTTCTGTAACAAATAAAATATTTGGATAGAAATACATCCAGAAGTCAGTTTCCCGAATGTGAGATAGAGAACCCATTATTTACCATACAGGTGTTCTGAATGAGAATCTGATAGACTTTGAAAGCTGCCAAGATTTACCTGGACAAAGAAGCTTCCCGTTTCTATCAATGGGTCTCAAACAGCTGTTCTCAGCTGTGGATGAAAAGAAGGTGGTTAACTACTAAGAACTCTAAAGTGATGTTCTACTGTGTTAATTACAGTAAGTACAATAAACTAACCCCCATCCCCAAACTCCAGAGAAGCACAGTGGCTTTGTGTTGTGTCTGCCCTCAGTGCTCACTCAGGAAGCCAGGGAAGAAGAGTCGCAGATTCAAAGCCAGCTTCTATTACACAAGGAGACACTGTCTCAAAAACAAACAAAACAAAACAGAATACTCCAACAATTAAAAAAAACCCACAAAAACCAAAAAACCCAAACAACCTCAGTTGTGGACAGTCTGCCCTTTGCAGCCATGCAATACTATACAAACAGCTGAAATGATTCATGGGAAAATTACAACTAGCCAATGACTTTAGCATATTTTTCCCAAAATATTAAAAAATTGTAAGGTTACACATGGTTCATGAAAGAAAAAATTAAAATGAACACTTATCCATCCATTTAAAACACTAAAATCAGATATGAACATTTCTGTCTTGCAGGACACTGATTAAAAGTGGGATATGATGCTATGTACCCCCACTATAAGCATTTTGAGGAAGAAGCAGGAAGGAGGGTTGCCGAAGCCAGCCTGGTCTATGTAGTGAATTCCAGGCCAGCCAGGACTAAACAGTGAGACTCAAACTCCAAAACAGAAACCAGGAACCAGATCCAGAGTGTGGACAAAGGTTGTCTTCCCCTTGTGGAGCAGCTGGTGGTGGGGCATGAGATTTCCTGCCCCTTGGCAAGTATTTGTACTTATGATATGAACTTAGCTCCTAAGACTGTTTCTGCATTTAATGCTGGAAACACCTCTGTGAGCTTGTTTAATGTGAAGTCTTTCTCCAGCATCATTTCTCCTGGAATGTTTGCATTCTTTGTCACAGTCCTTACTTAGGTCACTAAGTTTGCCTTTAGCAAATTCCTAAGCTGCGTGTCTGGAGCCTCTTGAGTGACAGCTATGTCACCATTCCTGTGGACATTGGCTGCTTTTCTATTGTGACTTCTGTTTCTTTGGGTGCTTTCTTTCATGATCCATTCATGTACAATGTCAGGCAGGTTGATGGCTGGGAGAGAAGTAGCAGAACTACACACTTTACTATCTGTGTAGATATGCACTGAGACATACGCTAGCAAGTCCCCACTGAACTTGAAAGAAGGGAAGTGACTGGTCTAGTTTGTGACTGCAGAGCTAGTAACTGTGGATAGGCTTTAGCCAAATACTCACTGATATTGAACCATTTAACTGAAATTTAAACAAACTGCAAGTGTGCAAAGCAGACCACCTGCATTTCAAACACACTTAGCACATGGATGAGGCCAGCATGCACTATTGAGGATGCAGACCCCTGGTCCTGGGGAAGGAGCACACTAAGTCTTCAGTCCACATAGAATTCTTACAATGCAAAGCATGAACTTGGAAGGAAGGAGTGTCGAGATTTCTGAACGGGCAAGAATGGCACAGGCTTAAAACAGTCTAAGTTTATTAGAGTGGGATAGATTTTCCTCCTGAGACTCCAGAGTTCTGTCTCATGTACTGTGTTGTTATGAAGATGGTATATATTTTAAAATATAAATTTCTTATTAAAGAAGTAGATTTTAAGTACAGTGCTTTAAAGTCATTTTTTTCCAGTTCTAGTTGAGTATGATACTACATGTCTCTAGTTCAAGCTATATGGCCTAGTGCAAGAGGGTTTCTTGAACCTAAAAATTCAAGGTTGAGGCAATGTAGCATAGCAAAACAAAGCCCTCACATCAGTCATGACAGCCATCAATCATGACAGCCATGGACTCTGCCTTTACACAGCCCCATCTAATGGGAGAAATGAATAGTTTCCATAAAAAAGCAGTTGCAGCTATAAATGCTATGAAACAAAAGTACAGAGTGTTAGTTAGGAATGAAGCCGAAAGCCCGAGACTGCATGGTGAGATATAAAAGAGAATATTTAGGTTAAGAACAAATGAACAGCTTAAGTTAGGAGATAAGAGTGCAAAGGCAAGAAAGTCCAGAGATCAGAGCACAGACAGTCTCCAGGTAGATGAGAGCTTGTGCAAGGGGCTCCCAAGGGCAGCAGGACAGTGACAACGAAGTCACAGACAGACAGGTCCTGACTGCAGGTCCTACAGGAGTTAGGTTTCAGAGTTAGTGAAAGAGTAGTGGAAAAGCAGAAAGAGCTCCGACAGAGGGCAGAATCTAGCTCATAGAAGTGGATGGGATCCCTTGCTGTACGAGACATAGT
Organism: Micromys minutus; assembly: GCF_963924665.1. Classification (NCBI taxonomy): domain Eukaryota; kingdom Metazoa; phylum Chordata; class Mammalia; order Rodentia; family Muridae; genus Micromys; species Micromys minutus. The sequence continues at coordinate 36,347,279 of NC_137954.1, forward strand.
GTGGAGGAAGAAAAGGCGTCAGAATGAGGAAATCAGTTACTGGGCACAGTATTGATTCCCACTTCCTGAATAAGCCATATGGCTTTGATAAACTTTACCAATGTGTTTTTACTTACAGTAACACAGTCCAGTTTAGGAGTACAACCCGGAGAGCCGGATAAACATACAAGCACATATACACACCAAACTATCAAGCTCCAATTCCCTGCCGTGCTGCATGCTCTGCAGTCAACCCCCACACCCCGACCCTCTGCTTTCTGTGACTGTAGCTTAAACTTTAGTTTCCTAAAACACCTCCTGTGCAGGAACATTAGTTTATACTTGCATGTGTCTAGTTCCTGTCACTTGGCATACGGTTTCTGAGTGGAGAGTGCTGCTCTACAGAGCACAGTGCCCACTGACAGGCTGCTCTACAGAGCACAGTGCCCACTGACAGGCTGCTCTGTGTGTTTATTTACTCACTTGCTCATAGATATTTATGTTTTTATACGGTTCTATGTTTTACCTTTTCTTTAGTAACTATCTAGAAATAGAATTGGGACATAAATGCTTGCATTTATAAAAATCCAAAATAAAAAACCAAAAAAAAAAAAAAAAAAAACACACAAGCAAACAAAAATCAACCAAGCAAAACCAACCCTAAGTTTTCCCAAGAGAATACACAGTTTACACTCCCTGCACACAGGAGCTCCACATTTGGTTATATTGGGATTGGATATTACTATACGACAGAGGTGCTGTGACTGCCCTCTGGTGGCTATTGAGACCATCCTTCCCTCACAGGCAGGTCTAGTATGTTTTATAAATTCTGTATACAAGTATAAATGTGTATTTTCTAAGTTTTTCTCCTAGTTCATAGTTTCCATTTTCAAGTGTTCTTTGAAGAGAACTTGTCATGGCTACTTAGGACAATTTATATTTTTTTCTTTATATTCTTTCATGGTTTGAGTGTGCTTAAAAAAATCTTTTCCACATAGTAAAGTCACCAAAACTTTCTTGTATGTTTTCCTCAAGAAAATTTTTTTTAGTTTTAGTATTTAGTTTTATATTGATTTTAAGTTAATATTTTAGAAGATAGAAGGTAAAAATGAAGTTCACTTTTGCACATATGGAAGCCAATTATTCAGAACTGTTTATGGTACACAGGCTTCTTGAAACACTGCCTTAAAGGTACAAAAATTCTTCTTTGTCCACTGAACACAAAAGTGGGTTATATACATCTATATGCTCTATACATCTTCCTAGATGCCAACAGGCCTGACAGAGTGTCTTGAAGCCATACACTGCAGCATTCCTTCAAAGCTGTCATGGCTACTTTAGGGCTTTTGTTGTTGCTGTTGTTTTTGAGACAAGGGCTCACTACATAACGGCAGATGGCTTGGGACCTGCTTTATGTAGACCAGGCTGGTCATGCTCTCACAGAGACCCACCTGCCTCTGCCTCTGGAGTGCTGAGACTAATTGCACTCGGTGATTTCAGATTCTTTCAACTGCCATGCAAAGTTCAGAGTGGCATCATCCTCTAAAAAAATAAAACTGCTAGTGTTTTGAGTGTGAACACACTGAATCCAGGAAGATAAGCTCTTAGCAATATCGTGTCTTCTGATCTCTGAAAATGGCATACTGTTCCCTTAATTCATGTATTGTTCTTTAGTTTCTTTCTGCATGTTTTCTACTTTCCAGTGTATAGATCCTGCACATATTTTTTCAAATACATGTTTGATACTTAATGTTATTATTTGTTTTCTGGTAAACACATCAGGACAAACTTTAAATTCTAACACATAGAAGGTTAAGGCAGGAGGATTTTGAGTTCCAGGCAGGCCTGAGTTATATAGTGAGACCCTATATCCAAACCAAACCAAAAAAAAAAAAAAAAAAAAAAAAAAAAAAAATCCCAAATAAATAAATATGCTTTTCTCAATTTTAATGTCCATTTTGTTTTTGCTGTTTTCATATTCCTGCATATTAATGTTGTATTCTTGCATTTAATGAGATACCTATTTACCTTCACTGACAGTGGAAAGGGGCAAATAACAAACCTTAGCAGGGACTTGGAGAAGCTGCACCCATGACACAGTACTGAGATGGTATATGCGTCAGCCACTTTGGAAGCTGTATGACAGTTTCTAATAAAACTAAACAAATTTGCTAGATGACCCAGTACTGTAATGTTTTAAGTCTAACCAAGAGCCTTTAAAGCATAGGTTCACACAAAGATTCATGTTGAAGTGTGTACAGCAGCATTATTCAAAAAAGGCTAATGAAGTATAAGCATTCTTACAACTGAGTAGCAGTCACCACAAAAAGGGATTAAACTTCTGGAAAGTTCTAAATAGTGGACAGACTACAAAGACTAGTGTGCTAAGCAAGAAGAAGCCAAACACAAAAGTCTATGAACCCTGTGGCCCCATTTATATGAAATGTCTAGAAAACAAGCCCACAGAAGGCTGTGGATATTTCTGGAATGATGGGAGTGTTCTAGATCTGAACTGTGACATTCTATATATTTCTGACTGTAATTTATTTACACACTCACAATGAGTGCTCTTTAAGATACCTAATTTATATCTCAATGAAGCTGTGAGTGATCAGTAAGTGTGTAGACTTCCACTATAAATGTTATAAAAGCACACAAATACACCTAAACATGTAACATAGTACATTATGAATACAGTTGAGTTAGATATTGTCCTTATTGTCTTGTGGAGAAAGGAAGACTAGGTCTGAGAAAGACACAGAGAACTGTTTGTATGTTTCAAAAACAAACACATGAGAAAATATTAACATTTGTCCATTTTGGGTGGTAGGTATGAGAGAGTTCCTTAAATTATTTTTTGTATTCTTCCATATTTTTAAATAAAAGAACAAAATTAAGATAATAACCAAAAAGCAAATAGAAATGATTACCTAGTTCCTTCATTAATTTTAATTCCTTTATGGCTTTAATTCGAATATCAAACACCACCTAAAATAGAGAAATAAACTAATGACTGTGTATAGGTTGAATGGATGGAGATGAAAACGAGGATTATCAGTGTTTATACAGAGATCATTTGAGATATTATCTGACACTTGTTTTGCCTACAGAGTTTTTTTTAGCCATCCCTGACATTCTGTTAAGACTGAAAGCAAAAGCTCAGAATAGATCCTAATAGTTAAGTTTTTACCAAACTGATTTTAACTGGGACAAAAGGATACTAATGAAAATGAAAGAAATGGTTCTCACTGGAAAGCAATTTACTGACAAAACCACTCACCTGATAAGAGTCGAGGAAAGAAAGAGGGAACAGGTCCATTCTCCACAATGGGACAAAGGATCTGGGACCCCGGGACAGAGTATAAAAGTGTATAAAGCAATCCAAGATGCCTATGGCTTTCATTTAAATGACATTTTTTTAAAGCCCACTTTAGGCCAATATCCTCTAGAGCATCAAATGCTAGTAAAACTCACAGGTAAAAGTGATGTCAGAAATCATACACTCACCCTTCTATCAGACACACAAAGTGCTAAGCAGCAGCACACTCAAATGACAAAGGACTTCACCAACACTTCCACATAGGATCAGATACTAGTTTGCACTGATCCTACACTGTCTAAGAATACTAACAAACATCATGCTCCTTAAGAAATTATAATGCCAAGGATTGGCAAGAGGGCTCTAGGGGGATAGTGTCTGCTGCCAAGTCTAATGGCCTGAGTTTGATCCTTGGAATCTGCATAGGGGTGAGAGAGAACGAACTCTGACTTCCACATGCATGCCTGTTCCTACAAATAAATAAATGTAAAGAAAAACATTTTAAAAGAAATTATAAAATGATATAAAACATCTTAGTAAGTTTCTATTTCTTTGGTATAGAAAAATACCCAATAATACGCTAATAACAAGTAAATAAAAATGTTTCCTTGAAGTGCCAGGGTGGGGGGATTCCCAAGGGAGCCCCCACCCACTCAGAGAGGAAGGGGAGTGGGAAGGATTGGGAGAGGGTGACCAGGAGGAGGGCGGTGAGTGAGATGTAAAGTGAATAAATTAAAAGAAAAAAGAAAAAGAAAAAGAGAAAAAGATGTTTCCTAGTCAGGTAATCCTAGCACTCAGGAGACAGAGGCAGGTGATCTTTGTGAATCTCAGGCCAGCCTGGACAGTCCAGGGCAGCCAGAACTATATAGAGACCTTGTTTCAACCTGTACCTCCAAAACAAACAAACAAACAAACAAACAAATAGCCTTCACACATAGCTAGAGGAATACTTTTTAAGAGTAGTTGGTTTTACACAGGACACAGTATATTATAGAGAGTAATTAAGAATACAAATGAAAACTTAGCAACATAAAAAGGAAACTGACACATACACAAATGTGCTTTAAACAATGCAGAGAGGATCCTTGACAACAGTTCTCCATGCTCATCAAATCTAGAGGACTCCAGGAGCCACCCTGTGCACCCCACATTCTCTAGGCTTAGAAGGTTAGAAGAGCGCACACTGCTTTGAAGCAGGCCACTGGTTGATGTAAGTAAATAAACAGTAATAAACGTAATAAGACCTTAGATGATATGTTGACATTTCAGTTGTTCTGAAAGACTGGCTCTGTTTTATAAATAAAAATTCTGTTGCCAGACACTACCAGCCAGGCTAATGGTCCTCGACTCACTGTGTGCATGGTCACGGCTATCTGAACCTGCTTCTCTTCAGATTCTGACTGGCAGAAGTTTTTCACTTGGAGCCAGTTGAGCTCATTCGAGCTGTTGGTCCACTTCCCTTGTTTGGGCAACAGTCTGTAGGGAAAGAAGGAACATTGAAAGAATGAGTCCTTACAAGACACTCTTGCTTGGGATTCACTGTCCAGACTTGGCATGTGGCCCTAAAGTGAATAAAGGGAAGGGACCACATTCTACTTGCTACCATGACATTGGTTCTTTTTAGGGCAATGTGAGGCAGCAGCCTATGGAGCTGGTTTTCATGGCTCCAAATCCTGAGTCAAATGATTTGTGTCTGTTTTCAAGGGGAATTTTTTTTCTTCACAAGATAAGGTCTCCACAGCCCAGACTGGTTTTAGCCTCATTAGGTTACACAATGTAGCCTTTCCAAAGTCTGGGAAAACAGACACGTATGTACCATTACATCCTGCTTCAAGGGTCACTCCTATAAAAAATGGTCACCTGTTGTCTGCTTGCACAGGAATCACTAGAGTGGCTTTAAAAGATTATCAAAGCCTATCAATTGGGGCCTGTATTTAATTTAACAGCAGGGCAGCTGTGTACACACATGTAGATTGACAGAGCACAAAAGTGCCATACATATGTAGTCATATACACCATACATTTGTATTTCATTGAAGACTTTTGTTTTTTTAGGGTAACAAATGGAAGTAGAGTTTCTTCTCCTAATAAAATCTTCCTATGGACTGAAGAAATATATGGGCTAGCAAAAGCTCTTTTGGGAAGTCCAGAGGTTTGAATATTTGGTCTCCCACTGGTGGAAATGTTTGGGAAAGATTGGAAAGTTCGGCCTTGCTAGAAAAGGTGTGTCACTGGAGACAGGTTTGAGATTGTAAAAGCTCACACCATTACCAGTCTCATTCATTCAGTTTCTTCCTTTCCTTTTCTCTCTCCTGCTCCTACTTGTGGATAAGGTTGTAAGCTCTGTGCTCCAGTGCCAGGCCTGCCTGCCACCACACTCCCTGCCATGATGGTTCACCCTAACTCTGGAACCACGAGTCACAAATTAAATACTTATAAGTTGCTTTGGCCATGCTATCTTAGCACCCCAAACATAATTCTACTCTTTATATTTCTGTTATTGCACTCTGAGAGCCCACCTCAGAATATATAGTAAGTTTTAAGCACAAGATGTTCATGAAGACTGCCTTATAGCAGTAGACAAGTGGAGGATGATGCCAATGGCAAAGATGGCACCACAATTAGCACTTGCCTGTGTGCCCACTTAACTCTTCCAGTCCCTACAGTCTATGAAGCAGGAACTCACTGCTACCTCTTCTCATCTTATGAAAGAAACTGAGCAGAGAGTGGGGTAAACTTGTCCAAGCTCACTCTGTTCGTTACACAGCAGATTGAAAAAATACCCCAGGTGCTGGCTGGAGTCTTCTTCCTTACCACTGGGTCATACTGCCTCACTAGGAGCAGTTGGGTGAATGATGATGCTTCCATTAGGTGGAAGCTTTCAAAGGAGGCTTACAGAGTTTACAAATGCATGTGGGGAAAGCAAGACTCAGGCAGCTATTTATCAGAAAGATAATCATTAGTGTGCTTAAAAAGATAAAACTCTTCCAAAAGATGACTTCAATTTAGAAGAAAAGGAGAGCCACCAGACACCAATAGTGACCAAAACTGCATCCTAACAGAGGGCTGGGATCTCCACTGTTCTTGCTTCATCTTCCAAGTCCTACTAAATGAAGACTGTCTTTTATAAAGAGCACACAATCCATTCTCCTATACAGAAGACAGAAGCACAGCTGAAGAACATGTCTCCTTGGAGGACCACAGAAGCCCACAGGCTGCAGGATGCATGGACACAGGCACAGGAGCAGGAAGCTACAGCTTCAGAGTTTCAGATATGGCTACAGGGTTCAAGGCACTTTCTTCTGGCAATTGTCCCTTTGGGAAGGCTGGATCTCTCCCAAGAATCACAGAGAATACCACAAGGAAAGCCTTATTGACCTATGAATCTCTTTTTCCTCATGAGAGTAAGTTTTTAGTTTTCTAACTCAATCAGAATTTACTTGATAGGATGTTCTGTACAGACAACTAACTGGGACTATATCTACAAGTCAAGGACATATTTATAATAGTTTATTCTCTAAGTTACACAACCCACACATTCCTCTGTACACTTAAGAGCTAAATCTGATGCAACTGGCACTTGATGTGGAAGCAGGTGGAACAGGAGTTAAGGCCAGACTCAGCTAAATAGAGGCTGAGGTCATTCTGGATTACATGAGATCTTATCTCAAAACTGGACGACAGGAGATGTTGAAGCAGGTTTGGGTAAAGGTATTGTGCCACAAGATTGGCAAACTGAGCTTGGTCCCTGCAACCTATGTAAAAGGTGAAAGAATGTCCCACTCCTCAGCACTATCCTGACTGACACACACACACACACACACACACACACACACACACACACAGTTATTTTTTTAAAAGAATAAACAACAAACAACCCAATGGCTAGAAATAAAGGAACACTTACTTATTATCACCAAAATAAAACTCCTCAGTTCTACAGGATAATGCTGTAATTAAATTACTTTGAAAGTTCTCCCCATTTCTCTCTTCACTGAGTTACCTGTTATCATCACTGTCTGAATCCTGAACCAAAATTAAGCTCCCATTTCTGAGACCTTGTTCTCTGAATGTCTTCTTCATGTCTTCTTTGGGAATAGCAGTCCAGCACTCTTCATCTGTAGAGTCCACACTGCTCACGAGGATAATGCCTACTGGGGTTCCCAAGGCTGTGAACACAGTGTCCACTTCTGCATTAGCAGGAAAGACATGTGGCGACTCCACCAACTGCTCACACTTTGAGCCTTCACCACTTAGTTCTAGATGAAGAATGTGTAACAGCAGAGGTTCACAATCAAAACCAGTCTGAATTCGGACTCCACCAACCTGCAACATCAATACGACCACTAGTAATGTTTGTTTGCCAAATTAAAGTAAAATAAAAATGATTCTATCACAGAAAAAAAAACCCATTCTTGCAGCACAACCCACATTTTCCCAAGTGAACAGTTTTTCACACCACTTTTCCAAGTACTAAAAATAAAAAAAAAAAAAAAACAAAAAAACCTGAATTTGTTGAAATGTTGAAAATTTCTCTTATCCATACTTTCTGACTTGAAGGTACAGACTATGAATTGCCAAATGGTGGCAATGAACCCCTGGAAACCCAGAGTACCAAGGACCGGCCACAGGGCATCTGAGATGCTCATCCCTCATGAGACAGCATTCACTGCTGTCATTCCTACCTTAGCAATCCTGGCCAGACCCTTCTCTATCCCTGCAGCTGTCACACACACACCCTATATTCTACGGTGCAGTTATTTACATAAGAATGCTAGTGGTGACTAACTTATCCTCCATCAAGCATGTGACATTCAGTCTGGTAAACTGAAGCTGCTTAATTACTTTTGTAATTTGCATGTGTATTTGTGCATAAAGGTGTGCATGAACACACAGATATATGTATATATGTGTACAGCCAAGATCTTGTCCTTTTTTTGACAAGTAGGCTAAGCTGGCTGGCCATTAGCCCCAGCATTTATGTCTGTCTCTGCCTCCCCAGTATCAGATTACAAGAGCATGTCACCACACCTGGCTTTTTTACACAGGTTCAGGGCATCTAATGCAGATCCTCAAGTACTTTACCTATGGCACAATCTCCCCTACTATCAAAAGATTTCTTTAATCTATCTAATAAATACCACAGACTAGACCTCAAAGATACTGAGCATTCTATAGTTTCCTTTTTTTCCTTTTTCCTTCCCCTTCTCTCCTTGCATCTCCTTTCAGTTTCTGAGACAGCTTCACTACATATCTTAGGCTAGCCTGGAATTTACTATGTGCTCCAGGTTGCCCTTCAACTTGAGTAGTTCTTCTATCTCAGGTCCTTGGAATACATGTGCACCACATACCCAGTTCATTTCAGTAATTTTCTGATGGCTAACTGCTTGCTGAATACAATTTCATTACAATGATTTGTTTTTTTGTAATGAGACACGGTTTCATGTTGCCCAGGCTGACCTTGAACTTACTATATATCAGAAGGTGACCCTGAACCTTGATCTTCTTGCCTCTACTTCCTGAGTGCTGAGATTATAAGTGTGTGCTACTATCATACTATGCATACTTAGTTTTATGCAGTGCTGAGAACTGCACTAGGCTCAAGGCTTCATGTATATAGGCAAGCAGTCTATCAAATGGGCTACATTCCCAGCCCTGCAACAGAATTGTAAAACATCCTAAATTATCATCAATATTTCCTTAACCATTTTTCTTACCTCTACTCCATTCCATACAAAGATGTCTTCCCCATCAGCAATCTCAGCTTCACACAGTGTTAGATCATCTCCTAGAAAGACGAGATGAGATAATTCATTCCCCATAACCACAAATACAGCTAAGCTAAAGAGAGCCATGGCTCTCCAATGTGTATCTGTATACACACACACACACACACACACACACACACACACACACACACACACACACACACACGAGTGCACACAAGGTCAACAGGCCCAAATCTCCTTCCTGAGATTATCCATAGACTCCAAATGGCCCAGATTACCACTAAACTGCTGCTGGTGTCAGTTGTCACAAATAAATGTATGTTACAGCACTACTCTTCTTATATTGGTTTTGTTATTTCAGAGAAGCAAGTGCCTCTAAAGACTTGTCTTTATCTGCTACAGAAGTTGAATGTTGAGTGGCTAAAGTCACATAAATAAGATTTTAATGTTTTAAATCATTTTGCTCAGTCATTTGGGTCTGTCTCTCTGTCTCTGTCTGTCTGTCTGTCTGTCTGTCTGTCTGTCTCTCTCTCTCTCTCTCTCTCTCTCTCTCTCTCTCTCTTTCTCTCTCTCTCTCTGTGTGTGTGTGTGTGTTTATCTATATCTATATACATAAATCATTTATCATTTTAAAGTTTTGGTAGCATGGTGGTCTTAGTTTAAAAAATGTAAAATATTCTGCATTGAAAAGATTTTACATATACATTGGATAGAATGCTAAGATAGAAGGGCTGACAAGGTGGCTCAGTGGGAAGACACTTGCTGCACAGTGTGATGGCCTGAGTTCCATCCTGGAACCCATACTGTAGAAGGAAAGAATCTACTCCTGTAAGTTGTCCTCTGACTCCCAAAGGCTCCTATGTATCCATGAGCATAGACATGCATTGTGTATGTATATATATGCAATGTATGTATATACAATGTATGTGTATGTATATACTGCACCCCCATAAATGTAATTACAAAAGAAAAAGGTGGGAGACAGAGAAAAACTGGCAAGCTCCCCAAGATAAACACAGAATGAGTTTCTGTGTTCTGTACTGATCTTACCATCAAGGGTATGATATACATGAAGTCCTGCTGGCACACGCTTCGCAACACTAAGAACCATGTCTCCTTCCCAAAATTCCAACAGCTAAAGAACATTCAGAGTGAGAAAACAATGAGCCATAACATATGAACAGCACAACCCTTGACTCAGTAAGAGTGGCAAATGAACACCCCCATTCCTAAGCAACACCAACATTTTAGTAATAACATCATTCGGTAAATTACTCAAACCCAAAGATGGTGACTGCACCCATTGCTGACTGAAGAATTTGGGTGCATAAGCCCTAGTAGCCATCTAAACAATTTTATCATTTTATGTTAGGATGGACTTTTTTGGAATGCAAACTGCTCAGCAGCAATCTGGCCTAGGAATTTCTGACAGCTTTATTTAGAAAATGAAACTGGCTCCAGGGATGATAGAAAGGAAAGCCCCTATTCTAAGTTTAAAAGTAGCATTTTGGGCTGGATATAGCTCCATGGTACAGTATTTTGCCCAACTTGAGTGAAGTTCAGAGTTTTATTCCTCCCTGACCCCCACATATACACACAAGCACAGCATCGGTTATGTACTAAATAGACAGAGGTTTGTTAAGTTTTTGAATCTGAGCCTGGGCACTAGCAGAAACCTCACTGAAATAGTATCAGAACAATATTTTTACTCTAGTCTTTTTTTTTATAACATTATAAGATATTTCTCTTACAAAGACTAGATATTTTGTCTTTACAAGACATTTATAAGAGTCATTTACTGTGTCAATCTCCTGGTCCTTCAACAGTGGCTTGTTAACAGTCTGCAGAGATGTATGACTGACACTAGACAGCATAGCCTGGAGGGCATAAGACATGAGACAAACCAGCCTTTTCCACAGGCTTAGAGCACCAAGCTACTGAGCTTAACTCAACCAGAAGAAATGACCTGTACTGCAGAAGTTCAGACAGAAACAGCATTCTAGAGAGCCTGCTACTGAAGCACAGATTACATGTAAACCAACAGAAGCAAAACAGACACCAGTCTGCTTTACTTAGGAGATGAGAGATACAAAATTTTGGAGAATTTAAATTATTTCTAGAGCATCATTGACCCAACTTCTTCCTTCTTCCTCTTCTTTTCTTCTCCACCTCCTCCTCCTCAAGTCTAGCCTGGGCTATATAGTGAAATATATCTAAAAAGACTTCATATCAGCCACCAAAACAATCAAAGAACAAAACAACAATCTAGACTTCCAAGTAGGAGAAGGTTTGGCTCATCCTGCTATGCACTGGCAGACGTAGAATTTCCCCATGGAGTTTTGGGAAAGTTGTAACTTGAGTTAAGATAAAATGACAAAGAGTCGCCCTGAAAAAACCTTCCATGCTTCTATTGGATTACCTGAAATGCTGACTGACGGAGGTCTCCTACAGTTTTTCTTTTATCAAACGTTAAGTCCCACACACTCTCTGTCTGAGAGACTACAGGGTGAAGAGCCCCATTGAAGAATCGGTAGTGAGGACCCAAGTGGAGATGCAACTCAAATGTACTGTTTTCAGAGCCACATTCTTCCCTTGAGAGACATAAAAACACACATATACTATGTTTTTGTAATATTCTTTATCTCAAACCAAAATATTTGCCTTGTCATACATGCAAGCTCTCCATTCTACCTTAGTAACATCTTTTTCTTCTGCCTGCCCAAATGATTCACTTTGGCTTTTCAATACACAGTACACATTCAGTTGGAACTGTGCCACAAATTCTAAGAGAAAGTTGTTTCCATGGACACTGCACATTTTAATTATCTCTAGTCCTGTCACACTAGGGACATAATTCTGGATATCTGCCCACATATTCAGAGGTGGGTTCCAAACACCATCCCTATGTCTACTAGGCTCCTGGGGACTTCCCAGAAGGTACTGACAGCTGTTACAATCCTTCCCAGTGTTTGTTTTCCAGGCTGAAATCCTAAGTGACAGGCTGATCTCTACTCCTCTCTGGTACACTCAGTTGACCCAAAGCCTGGTACCAAACTGTTCCCTTAGGCAGAACCTTAGACTGGAATGAGGCGGTTGCTGAGACTCAGTACTTCAGATGTATTCTATGCTCATCCACGGGAACATTAGATTTTCAGTAACTTTAGCTTTGGCTTTTGCTGTTTTGTTTTTAATTCTTAAGTTGCAACTGCTAGACTATCATGCAGACTGTTTCCTGCATTTAACATGTTTCAGTGTTTTAGTTTTCACTGAGAGGAGCTACTATTTTCACTCCCAGTTTCAAGTCTACGATAAAATTTGTAAACATAGCCTGCTACATCATTTGATCCCGTTCTCTCCCTAACACTCTGCTGACACTACTGGAGAGCAAATGCAGCAACAGAACAGTCTCTAGAGCTCAAGGTTAGCTCTCAGTTATTTTAAACCTTAGTTTTTATTTGGGGTATTTTGTGCATGTGTGCGCAGTATCTGCAGAGGCCAGAAGAGAACATAAGATCCCCTAGAACTGGAGTGACAGACGGTTGTGAACTGTGATGTGAGTGCCAGGATCTGTATCTAGGTTCTCTGGAAGAGCAGCCAGTATTCTAACTACTGGACCACCTCTCCAGCCCAGCCATTATAGCTCCCCTCCCGCTGACTGACACTAAGCCCCTTTAGAATCAACCCTTCTCTAGTCTTCTGTCACTATATATCAGTTTTTACAAATTGAAGGGAAGTTTTATTGACAAGTTCTCTGCAAACTCAAGGGAATAATTTGGCTAGGCCAGAGCACAATTCTTGCAGTGTGCTTGCGAATTTCTCTATCCTTACTTAGCAATAGTTACCATATGTCATTATTCACTCTCACTTATGGATAAATGGTGTCTTTACTATTACTACTTGATAGGTATACATATTTTTTTAAACTTTCACAATGAATGCTTATGTCCCAGAAATACTATCTAAACACCAAATGTAACTCAAACTACCTTCTTGTCTGCAGTAGAATGTTGGCTTCATCCATTTCCTTCAGCAAATGACATGGAACTTTGTGCCGTGGATTGGCCCGAGCTGTGAACAAAACTGGCCATTAATTTGTTTTGACTAAACAAAATTGTACTGCTAAAGAGACAGGATTAAAACCTAGACTCAGGTGTGTTAATACACAGTGTAACCCTAGTACTGGGAAGGCCAAGGCAAAGGATTTTGAGTTGTAGGCCAGCCTGGGCTACAATGGAAGACATTCTCTCAAATAAAGATGAGGGGCTGCAAAGATAGCTCAGAGGTTAGGTGTGTTTGATGCTTTTGCATAGGACTGGAATTTGGTTCCTAGTACCTCAGGCAGCTTACATCTGCCTGTGATTCCAATTCTAGGAAACCTGTATGCACATACTGGACATAAATGCATGCAGGTGCACACTCATGCTGGAAGCCAGGAGCACTACCATTGACTTCAAGGGAAAACTTAGTTTTCTCTTGATCTAGTTTTACCAGATTTACAATTTAAAAAAATAGTTTGTTTTTTTTAAATAAAAAATAATCTCGTTGTTTTCAATGTTCTTTGATCATTTTTTAAAAATAACACCTACCGGGCTGGAGAGATGGCTCAGTGGTTAAGAGCACTGACTGCTCTTCCAGAGGTTCTGAGTTCAAATCCCAGCAACCACATGGTGGCTCACAACCATCTGTAATAAGATCTAATGCCCTCTTCTGGTGTGTCTGAGGATAGCTACAATGTACTCACATAAATAAATAAATCTTTAAAAAAATAACACCTACTGACTTATTTTTGTACTGATCATGTTTGTTACAGTGGTTACTGTAAAAATTCAGAAACTAGGGCTGGAGGTGACTTAGCAGTTACTAGCCTTGCAGAAACTCAAAGTGCCAGGGTGGAGGGACATCCAGGGGACCTACCTACTCAGAGAAAACGAGGGGGAAGGACTGTTGGAGGGAGTGACTGGGAGGGGGCAGTGATCAGGATATAAAGTGAATAAGTAAAAAAATTAAATTAAAAAGAAAAAAAAGCTGTTCTTCACTGACTGCTCTTCCAGAGAACCCAGGTTTGGTTTTTAACACCTACATGGTGGCCAACGACCCACTGTAACTCAAGTTCTAGGGGATCCAATGCCCTCCTTTGGCCTCTCAGGGAACCAGGCACACATATGGTACATATACAAAAGAGGCAACCATTTACTTAAAATAGTAAATCTTTTTAAATTTTAGAAATTACACTTACTCATTTAGATTTTTGAGACAGGGTCTTGCCCTAGTTTGGGCTGGCCTAAAACTGACTATGCATCTTGGGTTGGTCTTGAACTCACTACAATCTTCTTGCCTCAGCCTCCCAAATGCTGAGGTTATATGTATGAGTCACTATGACTGGCTTAAAAACTATTTTTGAAGTATATTAGGGTACTATCTGTTGTCCCATTCCCAAGACATCAATCTTTTTATAAAAACAACTGAGCTTGTAGTCAGCAAACTAATTGTGATATTTTGCTTCATATTTCCACAGGCTAAAATTTGTGTTTGCACAGTAGTGCACTTAAGTAAAATAATTAGTCTAATATTTTCTTTCTTTTGAAATATTTATTTACTTAATGTATAGGGTATTTTCTTTTTTGCCTGCACATATGTCTCTGTACAATCTGTGTATCTGATGCCTTTGGAGGCCTGAAGAGGGTGTTAGATTCCCTGGAGCTGGATTTGTAGGCAGTTATGAGCCATTATGCATATGCTGGGAACTGAACCCAGATCCTATGAAGCACAGGTAGTGATCTTAATCACTCTGCCACCTCTCCAGCCTCTAACCAACCTTTTTCTGTTAGATATTATAGTGGTTTGAGTAAAAATAGATTTGAATACTTGGTCACCAGGGAGTGCATTATTAGGAGTTGTGGTCTTGTTGGAGTATGTCTTTGTTGGAGGAAATGTGTCATTGGAAGTGGGCTTTGAGGTTCAAATGTTCAAAGGTTCACTCACTCTCTCATCCTATTGTCTGCAGATCTGGATGTAGAATGCTCAGCTACCTCTCCAGCACCATGTCTGCCTGCATGCCACCATGGTTCCCTCCTGCCATGATGATAATGGACTGAACTTCTAAACCCCAATTAAATGTTTTCCTTTATGAAAGCTGCTGTAGACATAGTGTCTGAAACAAATATGAAGGTGATTTCTAACTAGTCATAATTATAAAATCGTCATGGCAATAAACTTGTTATATTTGCAATCTACTGGGTTGCAGAATTACTAATTGCCCAGGCTGGCTTGAATTTTAATCCTCATGCCTCACTTCCTGAGAAGCTAGGACTACAGGCTATGCTACTAGGCTAGGATCTCTTTTTCCTCCTTCCAAAGACAAAGCCTTTCTGGTTAAGAGCAGTCATACATATTCATGATCTAGAAAGTTAATTTTTCTTTAATTCTCATGAAAATTAATAACTTTTAATCTTTATAGAAATGATCACTATCCCCATGTTCTAAGAAATGGAAGTTACCTTACTGCTCTGTTAATCTAAAAAGGTTTTTCCTTTTTTTTTTTTTTTTTGAAACAGGGTCTCACTAAATAACACTGGCTGGCCTGACGTCTGCTATGAAATTAGGCTAGCCTTGAATTCACAGAGAGATGTGCCTGCCTCTGCTTCCAAGTCCTGGGATTAAAAGTATAAACCACTACACTCAGTAGCTTTTTACTTTTGAGAGAACTTTGGCAAGAGATCAAAGACAACCTTACTTTACTGATTTACTTGTGGCAATATCTCTGTTGTAAATGCTCTTTATTATGGTGAGATTAAAATGGTAGATGTTCTCTCAGAAAGCTCAACAGAGTAATTCAGATGTATTTCAATTGCTCAAGAGCATAAGGTGTTGAGGAAAAGAAGAGATACGAATGTAAAAAGAAAGGCAAGAAAACAAGACCAAGGCCACTTACAGCTCAAAAGCAACACATAGCCAAATGACAAATACAAGCCTAACTGAGCAACTGCACTCAGGTTGTCCACCACAATAACAATGTAGATAATCCCAGAAAGTTCAATTAGGAAAATATAACTGTGCGCAAGGAAAGAAAAATATCAGATATTTCCTCATAAATGATGAACTGAAGATAAGGTATGATTTCCTGCTGAAATAAACAAAGACATCAAGTAAGAAAACCTAAATGACAAGATGATTTAACAATATACTTCTATTAGTTTTAAAATATCTAAAATAACCAGGTAGAACCATCTCTTCAAAGACAGGACTTCCGGCAGCATTTGAAGCATATCTGCCAAAGTTGTTAATGACAAATCAGAACATTTCTTTCCATACCTTCAGAGGGTCTCTGCAACGTGGCTTTCCGATAAAAGAGCATGTAGGCACTTTCTTTACCCTGGAACTGCTGTGTGATATCTTTCTCTTTGATTGGCTGGACTTTGGAATCATTGATATCAAACCAGTGTGGGCAACTGGTGTTATCATTTAAGCCTGGGGGTTCTGAAGCAACTGTATGTAGAATCTGTTCACGGTTCTGTAGATCAGATGGGGCCTGGGTAAAATGGCTCCTCAGGAGACTAACTGTATTTTCATCTGTGCTAAGCAGAAATATCTGAGGATGGAGCTGTAAGAACTATATAGAACAAACAAAAACAAACATTAGGTTTCTTAAAAAAATTTTTAATAAAAGTTTTTAAACAAGACAAACTCCGTGTTTGTGTGTGTGTGTGTGTGTGTGTGTGTGTGTGTGTGTGTGTGTGTGTAGATGTTTTTAACTTTACCTTTCTATTTTTTCTAGCCTTGTGAGACAAGAAAACTTGTCTGGCTATGACAAAATCGGAACACTCTTTTAAATATGCTAACAGTTCTGTCAAGGGAGAAAGGTGACAGACCACAATGTGGAAAGCATTTGAATAATATGTCACTATTGCTATTTTAAGATTTGCTATTTGTTATTTGCTATTTTAAGCAAATAACCACTTGCTATTTCAGTGTTTAAATGAAAAAATTGGGAAGAACAAACATTTCTGAACTATTTAGTAGCCATTTAATTCACATTTGCCAATTCTTGGGATTGTTTTCCTATGTTCTCAGAGTTCTCAGAAAACTCTTGCCCACAGCTGTATTTTGAAGTCTTTTCAATTAAAAAAAAAAAAAAAAAACTTTCACAAAACAAAAGACCACCAAAGCGGGAAAAAAAAAAAAAAAAAACTAATGAAAAAAATGTTTGCCAACTACATAACAGACAGGATTAATACTGAGCACGTAGAAAGAATACTGAAAATTAGACACCAAAATACCAAATACTTAATCAATAAATGGTCTAATGATATGAACAAAAGTTCTCCCAAAAAACCCCACAAATAACAAATAAAAGCTTTAAAAAGTAATCAACATCCTTAGTCATCAGGAAAATGCAAACAAAAACCACTTTGACTCCATCTTACCCTAGTCAGAATGGCTGTCATTAAGAAAGCAAACACTGGAGGGGATCTTAGAGAAAAGGTGTGACCGTGTGCAGCCACTATGGCAATCAGTATGGGTCAAAAACCAAAACCAGAAGTACTACATGATTTACCTGTGCCAACTCTGAGGGTGTACTGGGAGGACTCTACTACCATAGTGATTTGCAGATCCATGTTTATTGTTACACTATTTGAGGTAGCATAGCTACTTGTCAAAGATGAACAAAAAATATGGCACATGTGTATAATAAAAATTTACTTAGCCAGAAGGAAAAATGAAATCATGACATCTGTGGGAAAATGAATATAATTGAAAACCATTATATTAAGTAAAATACACTAGTCTTAGGAAGACAGTTAACATATGCCTCCTCTCATATGTGGAATCTTGATTTAAACATATATTTATAGATATCCATGTATTAATATAGGCATGTATTATATGTGATCATGAGCAAAGAGCAAAAGATCTTAAAATCAATGGGAAACATATAGTAAAAAATATATGCAGAAGAAATGAAGTTGGGACTAACAGGTCATTATAATTCAAAATAAATTCTATTTGTATGCTAATCTACAATTTTTAAAAATAAAAAAAGGCAATTTACAAAAAGTTTAATAGTATTTTTTATGATGGCTTACTATATATCTAGAAGAAGTAATCACATGACCAAGTCCCCTTATATTTTAACCATACTAATTTTTTCTACTATGGAAGCTAATCTGGAAGCTCAGGTAGTCTAAGCATGGGAAGGCTCAAGTCACAACAACCTCAAGGACTACTCAAGTTCTTGCAAAGGGATGAGAGAACAAGATAACTTGGCCCCATTGTCTCTTTCTCCCTCCAGCTTCCTTCTCTCTCAGCTCCACCCCCCTCCTATATGGCACTGGCCCTCCTCTCCATTTGCTAAATCAAATCTCTTGAAGTAGAAACAATTAAAAAATAAGAGCAGGAATAAAATAGAAATCAGATAAACAGTAGGGAGAACATCAATAACATCAGAAGCTATGTTAGCTTCTTTGAAATGTCTTTGACAGTATCCTCCATAGGAAGGGAAGAAGCAAGGAAATACACCTTATTAATGAGAAATAAAAAAGAAGTTAAAACTTCAAGTTCTAAAGACACTAAAAAAATAATATGGGGGCATTTTGAACGTGTTTATGTCAGAAAATTAAAGTCTATAAATTCTCCAAAACAATCCCACTACAAACCAAATTCAAGTTGTGGAAAAATGAGTGTTCTGGTATCTGATTACTCATTAAGCACTCAGCAGAGCAGGTAAATGCTTTGTTCTCTGTGAAGTTGCCTCATTTCTGAGTCTGATTTAAACCTAGAGAGCCATGTGACTGGCTTGACTATTCATTGAGCTTTAGAGTGACTCCTGTGGTAATTGAAGGCCTCCTTTCCTGCTTATTTCTTTGTAAATAACATAAATCCACCGGATGTGAGCTGTAGCATACCAGCAGAATTCTAACCACTAACGAAGAATACTGATCATTTTAATCTGTCTTAAAGCTCCTTCTACATAGGAACATGTGTTTCTGGGATTGGGATATGGTTTCCTGGGATGAGGGATTTTTGTGTTGATGCTAGCACTACCTTTCGCAGTGGTCCATGCTGTTTCCTGTACTTCTTGTTCCAAGATATTCCTGTTTTTTTCAAGAGTTTCTGGCCCAGCTGATCAACAGGAATTTGACTGGCCTCCTCCTTATGAAAGAAATACAGCCAGTTAACATCTGACGAGAAAAAATTACACCACAAATTCAGAGGGATCAATAGGAGGGAACCTGCTCATCTTCCCTAGAGTGTAAACTTCTAATGGGATCAATCAGAGCTATATGTTTTTAAAGTAATCCTGACCACAGGCTTATAAGGCCTTGATTTGAAAATCCACTTGCCATGGGATTCAAAGAGCATCATCCAGAGGGAGTCCTAAGGCCTGCCCCATTTTTGACATTATTTATGATTTGGAATAATAAACAAGGACAATGTGGCCGACACAGGCTTTATGTTGAACCTTTACCCCCAATGTTTCAGAACAGGACTGTGATTGGAGACAAGAACTTCAAGGCCACAGGTTAAAATTCTCTCCTGTTGTGTGTTTTGACAGACTCTGATGTCACCCAGGCTAGCTATGTAACTGAGAACGATTCTCAACTTCTGATCCTCTTGCACCCATTTCCCAAGTGCTGGGGTTATATGGCACTTCATATATTACCTTATGTGGTACTGGGGATTGAGCCTGGAACCTTGTATATGCTAGATGAGCACTTTACCAACAAGGTCACATTTCCCTGTCCTTATATTTTTTTTCCTTGCAAGTGGTTCCAATATCAAGACAAATGGACTTTTCTTTGAAACAAATTCTCATTCTCTAGCTAGGATGGCTTAAAATTCAAGGTGTTTCTTCTGCTTCAGCCTTTCAATATGAGAGATTACAGGGAAGAGCCACCACACCTAGTGATTAAGTCAAAATGAATGAGTGTGTGGTGCCAGGCACCTTTAATCCCAGCACCGGGGAGGCAAAGGTAGACATATCTCTGTGAGCTCATGGCCAGTCTGGTTTTCAAAGCAAGTTCCAGGCCAGCCAGGTCTACACAGTGAGATCCTGACTGAAAAAAATAAAATGACAAATTTCCATTTTAGAGATAGCCTTAAAGCAATCGTATCTGATACTCTCATATAAATATACCTCATATACATGTCTCTACAGAACTTACATGCCCACAAATATGTAAAAAGACTCACTCTACCTGCAATAGGATTGTTTTTAGAACCACTAATGGATCATCAGCTTCTTCTTCATGCCGAGGAGCTTTCAAGTTCACATCTGTACCACTTATCTCCCCCTAAGAAGAAAAACAGTTAAATGTTTCTTTCACAGATGCCAATTTAAAGGAATTAACCAAATAAAAATGTTTAAGCCACTGGAGAAAGCAAGGTATAAATATTACCTATACAAGCTGGAAACTCAGACAGACCTGGCTTTGAGTGTCAGGCTTCATCAAATAAATCTATACAATTTACTTAATCTCTCTGGTTTTATATGCAGACCAGGATTATGAGACAAAGAAAGAATGGCCTCCATAGGCTTATATATTTAAATACTTAGTCAGCAGGGAGGGTGATATTTGAGAAGAACTAGTAGGTTCTTGTCTGAGCAGGTGGAGTAGATGGAGCTTTGTTGAATCAGGTGTGGCCTTGCCAGAGGAAGTGTATCAGTGGGAGTGGGGTTTGAGGGTTTTAAAAAGCTCACACCAGGACGAGTGGCCTTCTTTCTCTGTGGAGCAGAATCTAGTTTTCAACTACTTCTCCAGAACAATGTCTGCTTGCATGGCTTCCTGCTCTCTGCCATAATAATGGAATAAACCTATGAGCTGTGCACAAGCCCCTAATAAATACTTTCTTTTTAAGTTGCCTTGGTTGTGTCTCTTCACAACAGTAGAACAGTGACTAAGACACAGCACAATACACATAGAGGGTTCTGACACTGTCCAGCTAAAAAACACGGTGTCTCATAAAATTTGCATTCATTATCATTCATCTCAAAATATTTTTTAGTCTTTGCTGGTATGTTTACACATCTTGTTTTGGCCTAAGGAAATCCTACCAAAATTTTGTAAGCTCAGTTTAAACACAGACTTCAATATTCTTATTCACAAAGCCCAGAGGTCCTGAGTTCAATTCCCAGCAACCACATGGTGGCTCACAAGCATCTGTAATGGAATCTGATGCCCTCTTCTGGTCTGTCTGAAGACAGCTACAGTGTACTTATATATAATAAATCATCTTTTAAAAAAAAAGCTTGTTCTCTCAAGTCACACTAACAACGAAGATTCTGACACTGCTACAGAAAAGTAAGTTGCTGCTGAAGAGATGAGCACCATTTCAGAGATGCTCTAGGACTCACAGCCCCAGAGGAAACCAAAATGAAGCTTCACACGAATATTCCATGACTTTACAGGCTGCCATCTGAGAAAAAACTACAGGAGGCAGTGAGGAAAGCCAAGACAGGCTCCCTCAGCTGAAGCTAGACTGTTTCAGGGGCAATGTAACTTTTAAGAGCAGACGGAGGCCTGTGTTACTGAAAAAGGCTGTAACAGACAAAGTAATGTGGATGGCTGATGGGCAGAGAATATCCTTGTGCTGAGTAGGCAAAAACAAAGCATCTCCCAGCAAAGGAGCCAGATGCTCTCAGTTTTATTCCAGATTGTTCACTAGAGTGAGGTCACCAGTGTGTAAGAGTCTATGCCACATGTACAAATATGACAAAGGTTAGCATCTGGAGACTCGAGGTAGAGGGCACATGGAGCTGAGCTGTACATGGAAAAGAACCTTCAGGACTATCCGTGTTCTCTAAAGGAGGGGTGCAGACTGAAGGCAGAATGGACAGCAGACGTCTGTAACAGGAATAGAAATGCAAGTGAATTTCAAAGTTACGTCTACACAAATTTGTACGCTTACTTGACATTGCCAGTTGCCGAGATGATCAACATCTTTAATGTACACATGGTAATGCCCTCCATAGCAGCCGCCTTTGTGGATAATGACCGAGAAGAGGTCATACATATATTCCATGTCACCCTGCTCACTCTAAAAGAAGGAAAATAAACATTGATACAGATTAATAAGATGAGATATATAATCAAAGGGGAAAAATGATCCCAGAAACTAGTAAGAAACGTCCTTGTAATATTCACACTTCACAGTAAGACCCCTTTGCTGCTGAGACACCTGTTATTTAAAATGCTATTACTGTATTTAAGAATAAAGATACATTTAAATAAATGGGCTTCAATTAATTTTTTCTTTTCATTTCTTTGAGGATGGCTTCAAATTCCTGGAGGTCCTTCTACCTTAGCTTCTTGAGTTTTAAGATTACAGGTATGAACCACTATACACAGCTGAATTTTAAGGCTTAGTCTACCATACCACACTGAGCACATGCATCTGAAGATGTTATTTTTACTGGCTTTAACTAAGATAATGTGTCTGTGCTAGAGACTGTTAGCAGAGAAAGCCATCTTTGCATGATGCCCATTATGCTGTTTAGGACATATGCTCTTTTCCTGCCAAAACTGTCTGATATCCCAAGAAAGCTGCTGTGTGTCTCAAAGTCATTATAGTTCTCTGAAACGAATATGAACTCAGCAATTGTGAATACCACCTGGTGTTGTTCAGAGGTGGTTAGTTTAGTGGAATTAATGGGGTTCTTTTTTTTTTTCTAATTTATGATCAACCTCTTCTATAATTAATATAGTGTGCAATTACAACATTTCAACAGGGAAGAACCAGGGCATAGACACAATCTGAACCTAGCAAAACCAACTCAAACTGTAAATAATTCAGTGTCCAATGTTAGGGATTCACTGACAATCTGGAGTCTCCCAAAGGACTTGGGTCACTTCCCCCATTCTACCTTCTTCAGTCCACACAGACTGTCTTCTCAGCTTAGACCAGCCCTGCTCCATGGCTGCTGCTGTCCTTGATGATCTCCCCATGGTACTGGCATCTCCAAAATGCTGGGGTCTCCTGTTGCAAAGGCTGCACTCTCTCCAATCGCCTCTCCTGGGCTCTCCCCATGGTACCACATGTCAACTTCCCATGACCTTTTCAGTGCTGGGCCTTCAACTGCTACTGCAGCTTCAGCGGCTGCACCTTCACCTTTACTGACCTCTCAGAGTGCTAACCCTCAGCTGTTCTCCATGACCCTTTCCTGCTTTCAAAACAAGTATTATCTGTGAGATGCCTACACATTACTAAGTTCAGCTGCCAGCTCAAGGTACAACTTTGGAACACAGCTTCTGTGTGTTCACCATAACGAAACACTTTTCAGATTTCACCTCAATGATGCTGGTCTCTTGTTAATCACACTGACTCTTCAGCCCCAGCTGACCAGAACCACGGACTCTTAATTTATAATAGCAAGCAGCCATGATAGAGTATTTAATCTTCCCTCTGAATTTCACAGGCCAGGTCTCCATCTGCACTGATCTCAGCATTATCTTCCAAGCTCCAGCAGAACAGTTCACAGAGACCTCAACACTTTTATAGCCCCAAATTCCAAAGTTCTTCCATAATCCTCCCTCAAAACAACATGGTCAGGTCTGTTACAGCAATTCCCTATAGTTGCTGGCACCAATTTATATATTAGGGTTACTATTACTATGAGAAACACTATAACCAAAAGCAACTTGTGGAGGAAAAGGCTTACACATCTGGGGTCATAGTCTACTGAGGAAAGCCAAGGCAGAACTTGAACCTGGAGGGAACCAGGAGGCAAAAGCCTATGCAGAGGCCATGGAGGAGTGACTCTTACTGGTTTGTTCCTCATGGCTTACTCAGCCTGCTTTCCTATAGAACCCAGAACTACCAGCCCATGGGTGGTACCACCTGTGGGTCTTCCTTCATCAATCACCAATTAAGAAAATGTTTTACCGAAGTCAATCTTACGGGGGCATTTTTTCAAATATGGTTGCTTCCTCTAAGATACCATCAGCTTGTGTTAAGGTGACATAAAAACTATCCAGGACACTTACTATTGAGATATTTCCACCACCACTTTTTTATCACTTCTTTATTCACTACAACAAAAAACTGCACTCAACCTAGATGTCTATCAAAAGATAAGTGGATAACAGAAATGGATGGACTTAGAATATATAATATTAAGCAAGATCATATAATCTTAGCAAGAAAAAAAACGATATGGTAGTTCTCATATGTGCCAAGTCAATAATATGCACATGTGGGTAGAGTGTGACAGGTGGAAAAGTGAAGGAAGTCTTTGTATAAGAGGATAAGGATAAGGAAGAACTTCATATTAGATTTTATACTTTCACCACCAAATATATTTTTCTGAACGATTCCACCACTAAATGGACTATCAGACATGGTACTACAGGCCTTAATCTTAGCACCTGTGAGGCAGACAGAAGATGAATTCAAGGCCATAAGACATCTGTTTCAAGGAAGAAACAATAAAAAAGAAGAAGAAATTCAAAAGGAGTATAAAAACCAATTTGGACCACTCTCTTTGCCTAGAAGACATAAACTTTTGGCTTGCCAGTGGAGTAGGGATGCATACAGATTATACAATTTAACTCAAAATGTTAATAGGGCCTATGTTGAGAAATCCTATAACAAACCGAATATTCTAATCTTGGGAGGGAAAGAGAAAAAATTAAAAAAATAAAAGTTCAAACCTGTTCACAGAAAGGCTTGAGATTGATCCGGAGGGGGAATGTATAACGGCTAGTATCCTTGTAACGTTCACATTTCACAAAATCAAAATTAAATCTTAGTAATGAAATAGTAAGAAAAGGAGGCAGCTTACGAAGTTTGGCAGACTGTAAAAAGAAAAATTGACAAAGTTGCATGAAAGAATACATAATGCTATGTAAGGTAGTAAAAATGACATGTCACAATCATAAATCACAAGAACACATTCTGAATTCAATAGAAAACCACTTGCTTTATAGAACTAAGAATAGTACTGTGTGGTTATGCTTACAACAAGACATTTACAAGCCAGTTTTATGCTTTTCAGGTTGTTATCCTAAATAACTATTCGATGGGTGTGTCCTAACTGGGCGATCCCTCTCTGTTCTTGCTCATTTCCTGCCTAGCCCTAGGCCTTTTACCTTGCTCCTTGGACCTGCATTTCACTTAGCAAGCTCTGGAAGAGTAGGCATTATCCTAACCACTGAGCTACCTCTTCAGTCCCTATATGTTGTTTCTTAAGTTCAAAAGCAGGTATCTTGTTGCTGTATTAACTCCTTGATTTAAAACAAAATGCTGATTACGTTTCTTTTTAAGAATCATTAGCTGTCCCCAATGCTTTTGCACTGGTGGCTTTCAGGAAGAAAAATGTTCTCCTGCAGAAAACAATCCATAATTATATGTGTTTAACATGACTTAAATATATTTAAAGTTATAATTTCAGATATTCTATGGGATAAAAGTGAAAGAAGGCTAGGAATGGTGGTGTGCACTTATAACCCAGGATAAAAGGAATGAGGAATGAGTTTGAAGATAACCTGTGCTATAGAGTTCCTGGCCAACCTGGGCTACATGGCAAGTCTGTCTCATACAACAAAAGAAAATAAAGTATACATTATAACACAGAGGATTTCCAAACTCATTCCACAGATGCACCTAAAATAATAAGAGAAACTCAACTCTAATAAGGCTAAGAAACAAGTGTCGCACAGGTCACAGGTAGAGAAGGAGCTAAGAAGGTGGCCAGAGAGGTGTAGCAAATGGCACATCAAAGCCAGAATGGGAAATGCATTAGCAACACACACACACACACACACACACACACACACCATCTTTAATAATAATTTTATATTAATATTTAAAGAATCCCTGACACTTAGCAAATCTGCTAACAATGACTTTTGTTGGAAATTAACCATGTAAAATAAATTAAAACCAATTTCATATAGACATCACATGTTGCGGTCTCACTCTAGTGAAGCTGTTCTAGTGTGAAGCTGCACGCACAGACTCTGTCCCACGATCGGAAAGCAGCACTCTCCATTCGCTTCCCTTCCCAGGCAGCTCACACCGCCTGCCCTGCCGCTTCTGTCCCGGGTGGTCCACAACCACCCCAGTGTGTTGTTTGCACTTAGTGTGTTATTGCCTGGCCTTGCACACACACATATCCCACTCCATGGTGAGCTTTGTATATCCTGCTACTACATGAACTCAATTAAATAGTCACATCAAAGAAGATACCAAAATACTCTAATCCAATTGGTATACTGTAATTTGTTCACCTTGATAAGTCAAATCATCTTGTTCAATTCTATCCCTTAAAAAATATTTATAACAACCTTATCCATATAAGAGATGCGCCAAGAGAACCATCCACATCTGCTTCCAAGTTGCCTCCTCCTGAATCTCCCTCTTTCCTCCTCTGCTGCTTTCCCAAACCTTGTTCCTACCCACTCTCTACTGTTCAATCATGTATCTCCTTAACGTCAACCTACAATCACATACAGCTGTGAAAAGATGTTGAAAAAGAAATATAGTCGGTTGCTACAGGAGAGAAAGGAGGGAAAAATAACTCAACAGGTTTTTCCACAATCTGTCTTCTTAAGAAAGCACTCACAGGTCAGAGTCCTGGTAATAAGTAGGTAAATAATAAGTAGATAAACTCAGGTAGCAAAGCACAGAACCCTTTCCTTGGCTGAAGAGCACACTAGTGTGTAGCCAGTTTCCAGCAGTGCTGAGGTGTTCCTGTCTCAAAGCAAGGCAGCATCATAAAGGAGCTTAGAGATGGTATGTATGTGAGTGTGTGTGTGTATGTGTGTAAGTGTGTGTGTGAGTGTATGTGTATGTGTGAGTGTGTGTGTGTGAGTGTGTGTTTGAGTGTGTGTTTGAGTGTGTGTGTGAGTGTGTGTACAGTGTTTAGAGAGCAGTGCACTCACTTAGGTGGTAGCCCTCTCTATTTTCTTGTTGTCTGCCTCCCCAGAACAGAGGGCAACTGTGTTCAAAAGAGTAAGTGTACACAGGGGTGTAATGAAAACAACCGAACCTGACCCGAGTTCATGCAGCTCACTAAGTTTCCTTCTGCCTCAGCTCAGACTGAGAAGAGACGAGCCTCTCTAAGCCTGTCTTCCTTGCCTTGACATTCACAGGGAGGGAAGAAGCTCCTGAGCCCACACCTAGAATAAGCATCCCGGATGCTTTCTAACAGGAATACTTAAGAAACCCTAAGGGTCAAACATATTCTTCCATGAAAAGCCATTGTTAGGTTAATAAAGTTCAATTTTTTTTTTGCTATAAAAATTAAAATATAGGTAATGACACAAACATTTTCTCAATCCTTAGTGTTTAAAGCAAGAAAGTGTGTCCTCCTGACATTGCACGGTGGCTTCTGCAGGCACAGCTTTCTGTCTCCAAGCACCAAGGAATGGAAGACATGGTTACCTTTGCTGCTTTAACTAGCCGGTCACAGGTTCCACAGTGGTACAAGTTGTCACAGTCAAAAATCTCCTCCTCCACATACATGTTCCAGAGCGAATCTTCTAAACCAGACACGTTCTTGACTGCCACTGTCAAATCCAGGAAGTCTTCCTGAAATACAGAAGAATATTATATTAAGATAACAAATGATTTCACAGAGGTTTACAACGGAAATATATATTGGGAATGGTCATATATGTTTTTTTCTAAAATTTTGCATATAAGAATATATATATGCCATGATTACATATTGTAAATTCTTATCACTAAATTATTCATCTTCTTAAATCAAACAATAATTTGGTTTAAAGTACATTAGGAAAACAGTTTAAAAGAGAAAGGTTTATGAGTTTAGATGTAGATGCAATAAAACCTCATGTTTCCTCAGGAAATACACTGCAAAAATATACATGCCTGAGTTTAAGTATCACACATACGGACACATAAAGACACATACAGACACACACATACACACACACACACACACACACACAGTTTATTAACATTGCTTTAATCTTTAAAATGATAATAGCAACCCCAAGGCAGAATTGAATTCCTAATGTAAACGTCCTCATTTTCTTTTGGTAAAGTTGGTTTAAGATATGCTGAAAAAATGACAAGAAAAAAATGTTTTGATGCAGATTAAAAGATATTTCTGTAAAAATTAAAAAGTGACATTTTATAAAAAGTCTCTTAAATCTGCTGAAACTATATTTGAATGTTATTTCTAGTAATAAATGCTATTACAATTTGGCAAGTTTACATCTTATTTATAATTCTGCCATGCATGTAATAGTATTCTTTTAAGAGACTATGGCAACTAAAAAATAGCTGAGCACTAGTTTAATTCATGGCAAATTCTTGTGGAAGAGCTAATATTTATGATAGCAGTATGCACATGGGAAGTTCCTGTTTATCATGTTTATGTGGGTTTTGTATGTCACGCTTTACCCCTGCTTTGTTAATCACCGCATTAGAGCTCAGTCAACCAAGGACACACAGAAAATGTTAGTGATCTTCAAACTAGGCTGACTGAGACAGCTTCTGTTAATGCAGGTAAGAAGTCCAGATGTACCATTTACTCCCAACTCTTCTTTTAAAAAGAAAAAGGAAGGCTAGAGTTATAGCTCACAGTAACACCTTTTCCCAGCATCTGTAAATGTGGGATCAAACTCAAGGACCCAAACAAACAGACAAACAAACAAGCAAAAAGACAAATGAAAAAGGACATAGATATATTTATTAATATATTTGCATCTGTTAAAATAACAGCAAATACATCTGGAAAATGGCATAAAATTTTCCATTTGATTAATCAGATACAGAAACTCTGTATAATCCTTGCCATAACAAAAGGAGATTTTTGCTTAATATTAAGAAATGACATCATTTGCTAAGCAGAATTTGAACACAAGAGATGACAACATGGACACAAACAAATTCCCAATCAAACTGAATGGGCAATCTGTATCATCACAAAGAAATGAAAACCACCATTCAAATAGAACTACCAGCTTTACACAACAGTTTATATACCATAAATATAAGCATGCATGCAAAGACACTTCCTGATGGATACAAACAAACTAAACCTAATATTTAACTGGAGATTTGTTATTCTTTGTTTTTTCCTTTATTACTTCCATAATTAAATTTCTATATTTGTATACATGTGGTATGTGTGTGTGGGTCACGTATGTGCCAGTGCCTGCAGAGGCCAGCAGAGCTGGAGCTACAGGCAGCTGTGAACAGCCCTATATGGGTTCTGGGAAATGAACACCAGTCTTTTGAAGAGCAGCAGCAAGTGGTCTGAACCATTGAGTCATCTCTTGAGCTCCTTAGTGGGCTTTCTTCACACTGGCTTTTTTCATGAGATATTTACATGTAAACATCTCCCCAAACATTTGCTTAGAAATAATCATCAGAGCACTGAGTAAAAACTGTCTCAAGAACCTGCAGGCTGTTGAGATGACTAAGTAGGCAAAGGCCCTACTGCCAATGCAGACAACCTCAGTCCAGTTTCCAGGACTCATGGGCTGGAAGTAGACCACAGCAGACACCACGGTGTGAATTATAATTGACAATAACTTGTTACCAGAGGAACTTCTATCTGCTTACCTGTCTCTCACTAATGTTCTTACACTCTTTGCAAACAATCTGGTTCACAATGATGCCATGGTATAGACGGTGAATGAGGTCATGGCCAGAGGTCCCAACTAAAGAAGTTTCCAAAGCACTGAAGAGAATTCGGTTGAGTTCCTGCACATCATGTTGTCTCATTTCCTGTAAAACAGGAAATAGATTTTAGTTTTTGAGACAAGTCGTCAGGTAGCCAAGGCTGGCCCTGTACTTACAATCTTCCCATTGAGTCTGAGTGCATCCATTATAGGCATGATGCCCAGCAAAAAAAGCAGACTTAAAATATAACTTTTGCTTCAAAGGTTTTAAGAATGAATTTTAATGGTTTCAAGAACACTATCAATTAATAGAAACACATAAAGAAAAGCTTTGAAAAGATAATGGATGACTAATCAGGTTAAAACATCACCTCCTATATTTATTTATACACAAAATAAAGATACAATGAGGCAGTGCTTAGTGTGCACACACAATTCAACCCACTCGTGACTCTGAAGTGCACTCTGTATCATGAGAGAACACCACTTGCCCATGTCACAGTGAGGAGAACAGGACAGGCTCAGAACAGTATGTAAGCCAGCTGTGATGGATAAGAGTAATGTCGTGTTGCTGAGAATTCAAACTGACTCCTGCTTTAGTCCATTCTAAGTCACCGGCCATGTATGAACTAGTCTTTCAAAACCATCTGTACCTCCAAGGTGTGCTCTATCCCTCGGAGGCAGAAAAGGGCTATGAAAGGGAGAACCAGGAGCCAAGTCCTCTAAAACTTAAACAGAACAGCAAGTGCTACTAAGCCCATCCCACAGACGTTAACAGCAAATCTGGGGTGCAGAAAGAGAGGCAGCCAAAGAAAACAATATCAAAAGAAGTTGATGTGACATGTGTCAGGTAAAGAGTGTAAAAGCTGATGCCATGTATGACACTAATAGTCTTCTTCTTGCTTTTTAAATATAAAATACCAAGGGAAGTAAATCTGTCCTATACTACTGGTTTGAAAGGGAGGAAAACTCTAAGAGCTATCCCTGAACAACTATTTATTTGGCAAAGGAACCTCAAAGACCTTCTACTATCCAGGTCCAGTCTTTACTTTAAAAAAGAAAGAAAGAAAGAAAGAAAGAAAGAAAGAAAGAAAGAAAGAAAGAAAAGTGTTTCATGCCTTTTAAGAATTATGAAGCCAGCAACTTAGTGGAAGCTCAGATACAAAGAGCCTCCACTGAGATGTGACATATCCACGAAGCAGAGGCTCACTGGGCAGTAAGAAGGAATGACCCTTGGCATTATCTTAAGTGTAACATGCTGGTTAGAAAGGATCACGCAGTGTCTAACTATTCCAATGAAATGTGCAGAACAGGCAGATCACTAAGAGGGAAGTAGGTTACAGACTAACCAAGAGCTTGAGGAGGAGGGTGGGGGAGTGATGGCAAATACATGGGGGTTCTACTCGGAGCAGTGAAAACCATCTAAAATGGACTGTTGTGACGGTTGCCTAATTCTGTGAAAACACTAAAAGCCACTGAACTGCCAGTTTTGACAGAGTGAAGTTTATGGCATGCAAACGCCAAAGAAGTGGCTATGATTTAAAGGCAAGGATAAGGGAATATAGCCCTAGCACTAGTCCTATATCCAGAATCTAACATGCCTGTTGATATGCTATCACCTGCTACAAAGCCCAATCCCTGATTAAGGCGTGTTCCTGTTAGAAGGCCACAGGTGAGAGCTTTGCAGAGATAGACCACAAATGAACTGATGTACAGACAAGACCCTTATCTGCTACCACAGATGTTTGCTTGTACATGGTAGACTGCCTTTTAGGAAAACATACTGAACAGCGTGAGTCATGTCTATAGCAGATACAGGGTTCAGAGTGGAAAAATGAAAAGTCAGGGTCAAGGAGAAATGAAAAGATCTGGGAAAGTGCTGATCTGATGGCAGATCATTCTCATAAGTCAGACAAGAAGCACATAACAAAAGTGGGCAGCCCTAAAAATCCACTAGTTTATTGCCTAAGACAAAAAACTTGATGGGCAGTTTGACACCTAAACAGTAAATAACGTGGATGTTAGATCAACCAAATGACACAAAAATTGTTCAATATAAATTTCAAAACTCAGCTCCTGTATTTCCCCTTTATATTAATGACATTCTTCCCAGTCCCAAGTCACAGCTAGTTGTAACAGCCCCTGTTCAATAACCATCTGCATGTTCACCTGTGAAGACACTCCAATGTGCGGAGGCCTGAGACAAAATTAAAGGCCATTAGACAAAATGTGAAGCTGGTGGACTTTTCCCTCCCTGCTGGCACCTTCCTACCTCATCGCTGGTCCAGCCAAAGCTGTCAGTGAGGTCTGTGGTGGCTGCAGCCTCCTGGTCCAAGAGCAGAAGCTGAGCGAAAAGGCGCTGCAACTGCAGAGGTATGACCCGAGCCTGGGGAAAGAGGTGTGTGTTTCCAGACCAGCGCTCACCAGTGCACTGAGGATTTCAAAAGCTCCAAACTTGTTTTCTGGCTCACTCAACAGAAAGGGCACAAACTTTCTCATTAGAGAGGGAGAACTAAGTAAGATTCAGTCCTTTGGAAATTTTATTCAATCCAAAAGGTTTTAGTGGTCTGGAGAGTTTTCTCCCTTGATGTAGTTCAGATCAATATTAAAAATCCAAACAGGACCCAACAAACCACACAAATGATCCCAGACATACAATTCCATACTTTGTTTTTTCCTCTAAAATATCTCCATACACACACATTCCAGGTTAATGTAGCATGTTTCAGGCACTCAGATCTCAGCAGCTAGCCTACACCGTCTCCCTTTCTGCTAGCTTGAGGCCAGTGTGCAGGCCAATCTTAATGATTCAGAGGGACATTAGCATTCAGGAACACCCATGACAATTCTATATTCCCATGACTTCAAAAATACATAAAAATAATAAAAGCACTGATCTGCAACAGACTGGAAAGAATCTGGCATCTTGCCTCACGGCTGTTTTTGAAGCATGTGTCTGTATCACAGCCCAGCAGTGTTCCACAGACCTGAGCCTAAGTACGACGAGAGGCCTCTGGATGAGACTCCAGCAGGAAGAGCATGCTTACAGCTATGCTGTAGACATTTTCACCACAGCAATGTACAAAACAATGTCCTATATTTCCCCTCAATGTATTTCTATAACACTAAATTGAAAAAATGTTGGGCTCTAGGGTTTCCCCCACATATTCAGTGCATAGCAGGTTAGTATACTAAATGAATGTTCTGGTCAGCTAGCATGGATAGTTGGAAGTCTCTCCTTTGCTTTGAAAATAAGCACAGCAAAGTGAAGCATATTTATAATAGCAGCATGGTAGTTGGAAAAGCTATTCTTTTGTGGAGAAAATTTCATTGCTAATTAAGTGTGAGGCAAGTCACTGAATGAACATGATAGTTTGTAATAAATAAATGTTTTCTATGAATATTTAATTCTTTCCTTAAAAAGCAGTGGATGATGTGCTTGCCACATAAGAATGAGCACTGGAGTTCACATCCCTAGCACACACTTAAATGCTGGGTAGGGTGTGGTAGCCTGCCTTAATCTCAGCTCTCAGGAGGTAGTCAGGATCACATGGACAATTGGGTGAGGGAGAGAGCTGAAACAGTACAGAGAGAGATCCTACCTCAATGAATAAGGTGGATCGTGATGGAGGACATGGACCGCTGGTCTCCTACATGCACATATAACACACTTGTATGCTCACATGCATACACATATACACTCCTCCCCCCACCCCATGGCAAACATGCATAAGCACAGGCATGCATACAACACACACACACATGCAAAAACCCCAAACAAGTCCCAAATATTCTAAGAGACCCAATAAAGTATACATTTAGTACCTTTGCATCAGGCTTATCCTTATCCTCTAAAGAACCAAGCTCTTCTGGACCAAGAGAAAATAAAGCTTCTAAAGAAAAAAGCAGAGTTAGATATGACCCCCTTAAGCAATAACAGCAAGACTTAGAAATGACTACGGCAATATTTGTCTCCTTTATCTACACATTTTGAATTCCTTTAAGATTTTGTCCACCAGATCTAAGAACATCAAGGGACACTTCCGTATGACAGACCCACAGAGCATAAGAACATAAGTAGGCAGAACACTATGGGACATCCTTTAGCCCTACATTCCTGAGGCAGAGGCAGGAGAATCTCCAGTTTAAGGCCAACTTGGTCTCTATAAGAAGACTTTGCCTCAAAAAATCCAAAGACTAAGCATGGAGTCCATACCTAACATGTGCTAAGACCAGGCCTGCACTCCCTCAAACAAAACCCCTATAAGCATTAAAAAAAAAAAAAAAAAAAAAAAAAAGAGATTGGTTTTATTGTCTTTGGCAATGGGACTCAAAAGCTATGAGGAATCTCAGAAAGTAGAAAAATGTCACATGTGTATATGTTCACATGTGAGGCTGCTAAGCAACCATTCAAGTCATGGACCAGGCTAGACATCTTTTACCTTTAGATCCTCACCCCGCTCCCACACACACATCTTTTTTGGTTCACACACCAAAAAAGGTGTGTAAATGTCTTTAAGACATAGCAATGACCTTACTTGAAAATGAAGCTGTCAGCCCCTGCACTTGCCTCCAGTGTTTTTGAAACATTCTGCTGGGATAAGTGACGAATGGGTGAATATATCTCTTTACTGAAAAACACTGATGCCTACTCTAAAGAATGTTGTTGCTCACTACATGCTGGGACTGAGCAAAAGTAAACTAAAAGCCTACAGGTTAAGGAACAAAACCACTCATGGGCTTTCCAGACTAACGTCCCATTGTTCCTCACTGCAATGTACTGGAAATATAATGGAACTCAATTCAGCCTTACTTTAAAACACTACTCCCCACAAAAGACATAGACACAAAAAAGTTCCTGGTTTCCTCCTTCAGGACTGTTACTCCTTACACTTTCCAAATTATACCTCCTCCTCAACAGCAGGACCATGCGGAACCATCCAGAGTGCACAGTTCATAGTAGTGCCAAACGACATGCTTGAAGAGACAAGAGAGCTTATTGTTCTTGCTCTCTCCTCTTACTCTTGCCCTTACCTTCTTCCCCTCTCCACGAACTCACGGCTGGCCCTACTCTACACACAGTGTCTGTCTCTCAGTATCCCTCTCTCTGCCTTTATCTGTCTCTACTCCCTCAACTCCTCTCCCCATGCCCTAAAAAACTCTCTTCTATACTAGAGGTGGGGGGAGTAGGGAAGGAGGGAGAGGAAGAGGGAAGGAAAGGAAAGGGAAGGAGGGAGAGCATTTTATCTATGCCTATGCCTCTCTCTCAAGCTCCTGGTATTCTGTAAACTTTGAATCTAATCTCCTGACTATGAGACTACAGGTGTGTACCATATAACTGATATTCAGGGGTTTTTTTAATTTTGTTTTCAGAAAGGGTCGGTCTCCCGTGGCCTTGAATTTATGACCCTTCTCTTGCGTCCACCTCCCACCAGCTCTCAACTTCTTAAGGCTAATTTTTTATTTTAAGTTGCCTTTTAACTTCAACCATATTAAAACCTGGAAGGTCTTTATTCGTCTTTGTTACTGCTTAGTAATGCTGAGAATTCCAAAGAGTAAAACTGCTATCAGGAGGCAACTTTATGTAGAGGATGAAATCAATGTCACAAGATACCACTCTGAAATGTGCCAGCTCACAACAGAATGGCACACTAGAAGTGTACAATAGTCAATATGTCCTAAATCTCTGCAAAAATAAGTCTAAACTCAGAGAAACAGAACATTCCAGAGACATGATAAATTGTGTGGTACTGAGACCTTGGCATTCAAGTACAAGACAAACCAGATTGTCCTCAGAATAGAGACACGAGCTACATATTCACGAACACTGGGTCCCACAAATTAGGATCATGCCCAGGCCAAACAAGGCTCATGCTGGAATCAAAGGACACAGAGATGTCTATGAAGGAAGCTTGAGTGTTGAGATGGGAATGGGACAAATATGTTGAGAAACAGGGGCAAGAAATAAAGGCTCTGGTGAAGACTGGCTGGCTTCCAGCATGTGGTTTCTGGAGAAATAGTCTATCACCCCAGTAACCACCCCCAGCCACCATCTAATATAACTAATCTCAGTAGGTTTCTGTTTCTTTTACAAAGTCCCCAACTTCAATTCTTTGACATTTATAATCTCCAGGCTTTAGAATGATGAAGGATGTATCTGTACACTATTTTTCATTCTTACCAAGGTCTGGGGCAGACAATGCTGATTAATTAGGTTAACATCCCTGTTGTGGATTTATCAATCTTCATCCTTCTGAGAAAACTTATTCCCAAAAAGCCTCAGCCAGGTCAGGTTCTGAGGCCAAACAAGTTCAAGTCAGATCAGCTCAGAATAGCAGTTCTCTGAATTTCAGAAATGCAACTATGTACCTACAGATGTGTATAAATAATATGACAACGTTTCCTACTGCAGAAGTCAAGTTGCCTGTGTAACCCCGACTTAAGTGACTGTCACTTTGGAGAGAGCTTCTAGAATTCTCTTTATGTAGTATTTTAAACGATGGGGATTAGCAATACCTTGCCTTATCTTTGTTGCTGTTGTTATGAAACTCTGTATTATTATACAGAATAGATTACTTTTTTAATGGCAAGCTTCACCGTTCTCTTCAGAGAACTGCTAATGCACATTCTCCTTTGCAGCAATGAACACATAGTGTGGAATACACCTTTAAGGTTTGTTTCCTTTCATGATTTTTGCATAATTACATATTAAACCCATGGTACATAGATTACTATTTAAACAAGAGTCACATAGCATACCTCTGAATTCGGGTGTGAAATGAAGAGTCTGAAGAAGGGAACTGAGATAACAGGTTCCACCCTGATTTCTGATTCCACTTAAATTGGTGAATTCTCTAGGGGCAGGTGGCTCCAAACCTTTAGTCTTTAATTTCTTCCCTCTTCCATACTGACTACTTGACACATTGGAATAATCCTCTTCAAATAGGTTGCCAAACATTGTGGACCTAAATGCTAT
Source organism: Micromys minutus (assembly GCF_963924665.1). Lineage (NCBI taxonomy): Eukaryota > Metazoa > Chordata > Mammalia > Rodentia > Muridae > Micromys > Micromys minutus. The sequence goes on from NC_137954.1 coordinate 36,383,876, forward strand.
CCTTTAAAGAAAACAACATATTACATAATTTTTTTTGAAATGAACCTCCACCCCCAAATTTTTCTTATCATTTGAGTGTAGTTGTTTTGTTAAATTGTTCTTCAGAAAATACAGTAGTTTTTTGGAGATAGCAAAACCTGACTTGTCTTTCATACCTACAAGGAATCCAGATTAAGCTGTGTGATCCTGTACAAGTTATTTAGCTAACATTCATGTGGGCTGTGCAGGTTTTATAGGGTAATTTAACCAGTCACATGACAAAAGAAAGGTTACTGAGTATAAAGGGCTTGTCCCACAAGATAACTATTTTTGAAGATAAATGAGGGGAGAGGGGGTGGGGAGGAAGAAGGAGGGAGGGAGGGAGGGAGGGAAAGGGGGAGAGATAGAGAGTGGGGGAGAGAGGGGGTAAAGATAGAAAAAGAATGGGGGAGAGAGGGAGAGAGAGAGGGGGGAGGGAGGAGTGTTGGGGAGTGAGTTGACAGCAGCCTTCAGCAATTATGAAATCTCAGCTTCTGCCATACCTTTACATACTGTACCAGATCACAGCGTGTCAGTGACTTAAACCTATCACATTAATCTTCTTGACAGTAGTTTCAGCACTTTGGCCCCAAACTAGAGAGCCTGGAGTAAGTACCTTGAGGAAGAAAAACTCTGGTCATTAAAGCTATGGCGCCCAATGGCCTTCCAACACATACCCAGGAATCCAACCCCAGAACTGGTGACCTGCGGGAATCTGCTGTTTCTTGTGTGATGAAGGGGCATTTGAAGTAAAACGCCGAGGAACACTCTTTTAAGTGGCAGGAACAGCCAAAATGCAGCTCTCCTTTCCAACACAGTCCTCTGAAGAAAAGCTCAAGTAATGGAGGTCCTGAGCCAGGCCTCGAGCTCGCGGGCTGGATTCCCGTCATGCCATTCCAGGGGCCTTCCCGCCCACCAAGCCGCCCGGGGCCCAGGAGCGCGACCAGGCGCGCGTCCCCGCGGGCTGACCCTTGACGCGCTGCCACCAGAGACCCGGCGTCTCGCCCCAAGCCGCCGGGGTCGTTCCTACACTGCCCTCGTCCCTCCCTGCGCCCCGATACCCGGCCCCACTTACTGCCTATAGCCCAGACCCCCGCCCTGGCCACAGCACAGAGTAAACGAACTCGCTCCGAACAGGTACCACTGTGCCGGCGAGGCCTGGTCTCTGGAAAGTGATTTTTTTTTTTTTTTACCCCCAGAAGCGGACTACACTTCCCAGGGTGCATCGCACCACGCTGAGATTTATGGGTAGTTATAGTGCTGAAAAGCTTGTGAGTCCTGCAGAGAAACTGCTCTTTTTCCAGACATCTTGCGTGTTAAAATTTGTATTTATTGCTGCCTGTAAAAAAAGCGTTTTATTAGAGCTTTCAATAATTAAGTGGAATATGTATTTATATAGTCTCTGCTCTAGGATATACAAAAGAGCCTTAAACCCGTTTTCCCTCTCAGAGTATACTTGTGAAAATGCTCTACGTTCTGTGAACCTTTTTATATCGTCTTCAATTCACCTTAAGTAGTTTATATAACCATGCAAGCATGTACGCACACATATTCCCTTCAAAACTGTCTATCCTACTGGAGCTCTTTGGATGGATTACTTCCCATCCTCTGCATAGGCCCCATTTGTATCTCCCTTGTTTTCTCTAACCTCTACCAGCATGTGAATGAAGGAAACAGGTAAAAACTAATTTTTATTTGAGCTGAGAGTTTGAGAGATGGAGAACAGGAATAGAGATGGAGGGAGCTGCGAGCTGAGGCTGGGAGAGTCAAAGTGAACACCAGCCCAAGGGATTTGTTTTGGGAGTATTTGAAGGAGGCTGGTGTGGCTAGAGAGCTAAGGAAATGTTGGGAGGAAAGGGCTGGAGATGAACGTTGGCTGAAAGCACAGAGCTCTCAGTACTCTAGTCTGAGGACCACCCTGCTTTTTAGCAACCCCCTCTTCATTTTGCTTTCCTGGCTGCATCTCTTTCTGTCCGTTTGTCTGTTGACTTACGATACTTCATCCTCCTATTTAAAATCATAGATATACCTTTTATACTTTTATTCCCTGACCAAAAACCAACCACTGTAAGGCAAGATCCAGAGCCATAGGAGGCCTTCCCGTGTAGGCAGCTATATCCCCTTATACCCATGTGCTTGTTTCTTAGGTTTTGATTTTTTTTTTGTAGGTTGTTTGTTTTTGTACTTTATTTTGTTTTGTTTATAAACTGGACACAAGCTAGGGTGGGTCATATGGAAAAAGGGAACCAATACTGAGAAAATACCTCTATAAGATTGACCTGGAGACAAGTGAGGGGCATTTTCTTTATGAATGATTAATGTAGGAAGACTCAGCCCACTATGGGTGGTGCCAACCTTAGGAAGGTGGTCCTGGGTTGTATAAAAAACAGAGTGAGCCAGAGGGAACAAGCCAGTAAGCAGGGTTTCTCTATGGCCTCTGCTTCAAGGTTGGCCTCTAGTCCCTTCCTAAGTTCCTGCCCTGACTTCCTTTCATGATGAACTGTGTGAGCTGTCGGAAATAAACCCTTTCCTCCCCATGTTGCTTTTAGTGGTGGTGTTTATCACAGCAATAGAAAGCAAACTAGGATACCCTAGCCAGCCTCCCAGTGCCTGGCTTAGTATAAGATCTTAATATTAATCGAATGAGAGAATGGGCCATACTAGTAGACAGGTAGAAGACAGTGGTGCCGAGAGCAATGGAAACTATGATGGCCTCACTTTCAGATTCTTGTCTCAAACCACTTCCAAAGGCTTTCCAATTACATGACCATTAGTCACAGCAATGGCTCCATCCTTGACACCAGTTTTTAAGATTAGTTATTTTTCTCATTGTCTTAAATACTTAACGCCATTTAAGGAAAGTAGGATTTCTTTTTTTGCTTATAGTTGACTAGTCCACCATGATGGAGAAGACAAAGTGGTAAATGTGACTTTAGTTGTGGTGGCAGGAATGTGAGCTTGCTCACAGTGTTTGTAACCAGGAAGGAGAGGAGGGAGAGGGAGAGAATGAAGAGTTGCCCACGAGCCTCTTCATTATGTTCTGACTCCTAGTCCCATTCCATCACCTGTCTACATTTTCCTTCCCTCTCTGGGGTCAACTTACTGCAAGTGTCCATTCCCCAAAGCTAGCTTATCTCTTGGATTGGCTTACTTTCTGTGCTCTTTCTCCAATTCTGGGCACCCAAATGTCCACTGCCCCGCCCCCCACACACACTTTAGGTCTTTCCACAGACAGTCTCTTCTACATTTGTCTGACCCACTTTATTTTCTCTTCTTTCACAACTAAAAATCTGTAGTTTGTCTCATCCTTTTGATGTCTCTTATGTAATGATACAATATCTACCAATTGAGATGCATTCATTCCCGTAGCCTCTTCTAACTTTTAGATTTTCCCACAAACCACAGAACCATTGTCCAACAAAAGTCATGGTAACCATTCTCATGTTTTCTAGAGTCTTTGGTCAATGTATTTTTGATATTCCACAAAAATCCTTTTTAAAATTCTGGGGATCATTGTTTGGATTTTGTTGGATTTCTATATTTTATTTAAACTCCTCGGGAAGCCCTTCACCTGTCTTAATCCAACTTAATCCTTCTTGCACTGTTTGACTTCCAGCTAGGTGCAGTTGCTGGAACAGGAGTTCTGAATGGGTTATTCTGGATGGACACATTGAGATTCCTTAGCATCCCTGTCTACCACTAGTTTCTTCTGTGTGTAATTAAATATTTAAAAAGAGCTTTATTATCTGATCAGTTGGATCAGTAAATTGAAAAAAAAAAAAAAAAAAAAAAAAAACAAGTCCAGTATTCTAGACACATCCACAGGGAATCAGTTGAAATAGATGATAATCATATACCATTGAATACCTGGGGTAGTCCATGTAGGTGAGTTTTCTATTTTAACTCAGCCACAGAGAAAGGATTGTGTCTAGAAAGGGAAAAAGAATCCCGCTGCAAACAGAGCAGGACAAACAGCAAAGTTGCTTATGACAGACAATCCCATTGCTAACCAGGAGGTCATGAAGAACAGCCCTCACAGGGCTTGCTTCCTTGGAAGCTGGTTGCTGGCTTGTTTCTGAAGAGAGAGTTTTTATTACTCTGAGCACACATTCTAATAATTGCTTCGAAAAAAACTCCAAAAAGTCAATGTCTCTTCAAACTTTCTTTCACTTTAATCTTTCTGAGCTCTCAAAGTCTAAGATCACTGATTAAAATTCTGTCTCAATGCTTCCATTGCAGAACAAGATTCTAAGATGCTAAAAGCACATGCCACTCTTTTCAGGAAAACTAAGTGTCACAGCAGTTGCTATTTATTAATCATTGATTGGCTGAGTTCAATCATTGGCGGTGGGCATAATATTTTATCAATATGTAAATATGAAAGCACACCTGTGGGGTCTTTGTGCTCATGTTTCTCCACTTGTGTTATAAGAGCACAGGGTCACATCAGCTGGATCCCCCTGGGCCGCAGGTCTCTCATGGCCCCTGCAGGTTTCCCAGCCTCCCTCTCTCTCTGCTGCTGGCCTCTGAGTAATCACTAGAAAACTCAGGAGAGTAGAGTATTTTCTCTATTATCACAACATTCATCCAGTAGGCTTTTTTTGAACTATTATTTTCACACTGTAGGAGTTTGTTCAACCACAAGTTAGTAGTCTACTTGTGTGAGGCAGGAATTAGAAAGAGAGAATGCTGGGATACATTATACATGAAAGTATGAAGGGAACTTATTGAACTGAGGAGATCAGTAAAAGGGGCCAGAAGAAGGGTGCAAGGCCTGGCTGAGCAGGTTTTAGCCTCTGAGCTCTTATCATGTTTAAGGAGAACCAAGATGTCCATGATGCGGTTGCCAGAGCTCTGATAATCCAGAATTACCTCACTTTCCTGCTTGCAGCACTGTTTGTTCCAGCCATCTAACCTATTTTAATACTGTCTCTCAGACAACCACACTTGACTCTTCTTTGGGGCCTTCATGGCTCTTGCCCTCTCTGGAATTCTGTTCCTCCTTCATGTATCTGTGCAGAACATAGCTGTTTGAGTCTGGCCTCAGTGATATCTTTGGGAAAACTTCCCATGATCCCTATATACAGCAGAAGTTCGATCTCATGGTGGTTGACCTTTTCTCCTAGGTTGACTTATCACAATGTTGACTGGTAAATTATTTTCAAATCTCTCTCTCTCTCTCTGGTCTATCATGCCTCCCTGTGCATCAACATCTCCAGAGCAAAATCAGAGTTGACGCTATGTATCTGTCCAGCCTAGTGTCAGGAGTTCTTCTGTTAGACATATAAAAACAGGGCTGGAATTTAGGACTGGGCCTAAGGATTTTGTCCTCTTGCTTTATGTCATATTTTATGACTGGCAAATTGTACCATTCCAAGTCCAAAGGGACTTGTGAAACATGATGCTAGAAATAGTGGCCAATGTCTAGTTTCAGTCAGTAACTGTAAGTGTACCCCAAAATTCACATTTACATGAATGTGTCTCTTCCACACAAACAAAGATTCTTTGCCATATAGCATGGATACAGCATAACTACAAAGCTGACTTTTTAATAAATAAAATTCCTGGTACCCAATGAGCTATTAGAGTGCCTAAAGAGAGTTCTTTTGATATTGTGTTTCTGAATCATTTCAAGGTGTGTGGCTTAACTGTTGCAAGTACTTTTCTATTCCATTCATGGTCTTCACCAGAGTCTTTGCCACTATGTTGATGATGGTACTCAGTACCCCTATGTTCTCTCTCTTTCTCTCTCTCTCTCTCTCTCTCTCTCTCTCTCTCTCTCTCTCTCTCTCTCTCTCTGCATTCTCAGAACTCATATCTATCCTCCAAAGATTCTAGTGTGAGGGACAGGAGCAGTGGTGTCTCCATAGTTTAGTAGGTATGTCAAGGTGGGAAGTGTGATTCCTCAGGTCTATAAAGATAACAGTCTCACTTTGGTGCTTATGTCCTGGTTAGGAATGGGGAAGATTCAGGGATGTCTGAAGCAGAACAAAATGCCTGCAGGAAGAAATCTATGTTCTCCACTTCCTCACAACTGGAGATATGAGGTGGGAAAATTTTTAAATGTGATTATAAGCCTGTTGGTAAGAGAACATAAAGACCACTGCTGGTAGAGATGGGAGCTCTCTGGTGGCCTATTAATGTTTGAAGAAGGAATAAGGCAAATGGCAGATGAGTGTGATTGAGTATGTTTATTACAAAGAGGGATGGGGGTGAGGGACTTATTTTTCAAGGTCACTTTGGTCAGCCCGATGATCACACAACGGAAGTATAGGGATTACCATGAAGGAGTACCTGCCTCATTATATTTTAGTCTTCAGTTGGGATGAGAGTACCAAGTTTTCACTGGGAATGTGCTGAGACTCAGTTGTAAAATGCCAAACTAGAACCTGACTATGATGGGCTGTGTGCAGGCACCCCAACCCTGTGATGTCAGATAGCTCCACACTGGGGTTTGGGATCAGTTGGTAATGTAGTGGCTGGAGGGGAGGAATATGCTACCATCAGGAAACTTAGAAGAGAATTCAAACTAGATGATCCTTGAAAAGACAGGTACAGCATTTCATCTTTTGGTACATCCCATAGTAGGAAAGGGATTCTTGATAGCCAGTGCTTCACCGCAGTCCTTTTTAAACTATCTGGTTAAAGAAAAACAAGAACACCTCAACTTTATTATTATTTTATCATAGATAATAGATATCATATAAAAGGGAAAATGTAAGATCCCTGGTGATGGACTTTGTTGACCATGTAAGACTCTAAGTGAGTCTTGACTACTGGGAGACACCCCTCACAAGTGAGCCATGAGAATGAAGTTCAATGCAAAGGCAAGAGGTTTATTTTCTGGCACGTAGGGGGTCAACCCTCAATCAGCTCCTTGTGGCAAGTGACTAGAAGGTAACCCCAAATGGCTATAACAAGCAGTTTTTATACTTTTTAGGGCTACAGGTACATCAGCAAGGATACAGTTTAAACTTATTGCCTAAGCATATTGATCTTTAAATTTATTGGCTAGCAAGCATCAGTCAGTACATCTTGAGAATTTTCTATTCAAGAATGTTCCTGTGGGTGGAGAATGGAACCTGGCCTAGCCTTGACCTGAAGCAGTGGGTGTAAGGCTGGTAAAAGCCCCTAAGGTTCTTCATTTCCCCCCTTTTTCTTGCACAAGCTCCAATCTTGGAGCTACACTCAGGGGTCTCTGGTGACTAACTCATATTCTTCAGGTCTGTCTTCAGCATCTCATATTGTTGGCGAAGAACCATCAACTTTATTGCACCTATTCTTTCTTTTATGAAGGCTATAAACTTGTTCAATATGCAGGATCCAAAGGTCAACAATAGCAGGAGAACAATTAGTGGTCCTAACAAGGTGGTTAGCCAAGGGGAGGAGTTAAACCAAGACCTGAACCAGCCCTGACTCTGTTCTCTCTCTCTCTGTTCCATCCGGCTACCCCTTCTCTCACCTTGGCCATCATACCACAATTTCCAAGTTCTTCCTTTTGTCATCTCTTTGCTTCTTTGCCTTTCTGAGTGAATCTGATTATTATTGGGTTCCAGGTAGCATTTGTGCAGAAGATGTCCTAATATCCTTGATCCTCCCTGATAGTGCCCCCAAGTAGTGTACTTTCTTTTTACTGTGATCAAGTCCCAAGAGGAGGAAGAGTTCTGGTGGGTGTCTTCTGTAGTCTTGCAACCCCAGGGGGTGCAATAAAACTTGTCTGGACCCCCCACATTGGTGAACTTCTGCGTGGCTTCTTCCATCTCAAGGGCAAACATAAATGGGGATCTCCCTTAGGTGATACCTTCGTGCATGGAATGCACATCCTATCATTCCTCCCTCACCAGCCCAGAGCCCTCTTTCTCCCATATGGGCAGTTTGTTTCCACCAGCACTCCCATCATGGGTGGGGTTGTCCCACAAGTCAAGTCCTGCTGCCAGCTGGCACAGGTTGAAAGTGAGGTTGGGCCACCAGGTGTTGAGGAGTTTGGAGGCCATCAGTGAAGCAACCTCATCTCCAGTTCCAGTGGAAACCACAGTCCAGGTTTGACAGATGGGCACATGGGGGTAGTGGAGATTCCTGCAGGTTTCATATGGGACAAGTACACCCAGGCCATAGTACAGTCCACCTTGAGGGCTGTGGGAGTGGTCAACAGCACCAGGAAGGGTCCCTTCCACTGGGGTTCTAACAACTGTGCCTGATGCCTCTGGGTGTAAAGCAGTCTGGAAACAGTGAGGGGTCTCTGGTGTTCTTGGAACATATTAGGCAGACAGCTCTTGTTCTATTGACTGAAGGGCTTGGAGCCTCAAGAAGAGGTTTCTATCAGTGACTTGGGATACCTTCTGGGAGGGCCCAGTGAACACCAAGGGAGTTGGGGTACCGAACAGGATCTCAAAAGGGGTCAGGTTAAAATGGTAGGAGGTGTTCTGGGCTCAGAACAGGGCCAGGGGAAGGAGCACCACCAAGTCAGCACCAGACTCCAAGGCCAATTTAGTTAAGGTCTCTTTTAGGTTTGATTTGTTCTGTCTACCTGCCCTGAGCTCTGGGGATGGCATGCACAATGGAGCTTCCAATTAGTCCCCAGTATCTTTGCCAATCCCTGACGTACCTTAGAAACAAAAGCAGGGCTATTGTCTGATCCAATTACCTTGAGCACTCGGAACCCTGGGAAGATTTCTTCTAATATCTTCTTGGCTATCACAGTAGCTGTTTCCTGCTTGGTAGGGAAAGCCTCAACCCATCCAAAGAAAGTATCTACAAAAAGTAGGAGGTATTGGTAACCGTATTTTCCTGACTTAACTTCTGTTGAAATCTACCTTCCAATATACCTCAGGTCATTCTCCCCTAGGTCTCTTGCTCTGTTTGCTCTTGGCTGCATAAGCATTTACTTGCTGACAAACCTTACGCTGCTCTAATGTCTCTCTGGCAAAAAAAACCTAAGGTCCATTACATATACCTTGGATTCCTTGACTTCTTGGATGAGCTTCCTGTCCTATAAATGAGTCCATTTGTGCATTTGGCAAAATTAGTCTCTTGCTTGTTCTCTGGGTATTATAGTTTTCACCTCTTGAGGGCACCATTGTCCTTTTCCTCTAAGTAATAGTTGATAGGGTGGCTAGCAACTTGGGCCTTTTCTTCTGCTGTATATTCTAAGCGAGGCCATCCCTTGGTCCAGTCCCAGTTCCCAGCAGGCATCTCTTGCAGGCCCATAACTGGGATAGGCTCCTGCATAGCCACTTCTCAAGCCATTTGATCTGCCTGGTTATTGCCCTGAGCCACTGAATCTCTTCTGATGTCTTGGGCAATGAATAATACAGTTGCTGGCTATGAAAGCTGGGACATCCGAGAAATCTAAGATTTCTTGCTGGTTTTTTTCTTCTTTATTTCTTTTCCCTCTGATATGAGCAGTCCTCTCTCTTGGATAGATAGCCCCATGGATGTGGCTGCGGCAAAGGCATACCTGCTATCCGTGGAGATGTTAATTTTCTTGCTGGCCCCAAGTTCCAAGGCTTTGGTGAAGGCAACTGGGTCCAGTTTCTGCACTGACATGCTGGGGATTAGAGGTTCCGCCAAGATGACATTTCTGCTGTCCACTGTGGCAGCACCCTCTCATCTCTGACCTTCATGGAGAAACTGTTTCCATCTGTAAACCAGGTAGCCTCAGCTTCAGGAAGGGGTGGGTCAGAGAGGTTTTTCCTCCACCCATGGGCTCCTGCCAGAATTTTTTGACACTTGTGGTGGCTCCAGGTTGGGATCATGTAGCAGGGTGGCCAGATGAGCTCAACCAGTGGAGAATCTAGTCCGTGTCAGCTGATTGGTGGTCCCATCCTGTGGGTATTTCCATTCAAAGGCAAACTATTCTTGACTTTGGGGTGCCAAGGCCAGGCAGAAGAAAGCATCTTTCAAGTCTAAGACTGTGTACCAAATTCTGGAAGGTGGCAAAGAACTCAACAGAGTATAGGGGTTAGGTGCAATAGGGTGGATGTTAGCCACTCAACCAGGGTTTACCTCTCCTACATCCTAGACTGGGAGAGATAATTGTTAGTGCCTGGCTTCTTAACTGGCAGGAGCTGTGTTCCAGCCCAGATGGCACTAAGCAACACCCCAAGCTGGAGGAGCCTGGAGATGTGTGGTTTAATTCCTTCTCGTGCCTCCCCCAACATTGGATACTGGTGCACCGAGACAGGATCAGCCTGGGTCTTAAGCTCCACATGCACAGGGACCTGCAGACACGAAAGTCCTAGCCTGGCCATTTCAGCCCAAGCAAGAGGAAACTTTTCCAGCCACTAAGCAATATCCTCTGTCTTTTGGGTGTTGGTCTCAAACAGTTTGCATTTGTCCTCCAGCCTAATAGTAAAGGACTGGGACAGGCCTCCTGTTCTTCAGCAGGCCTCCTCAATTGAGGGCCCTCAGGAAGGAAGTGGATCTGAGTCCCCATCTTGGAGAACAAATCTCTCCTGAGCAAGGTATAGGGGCAGTCAGAGATGGCCGTGGGATACCTGGCCCAGTCCAAGATCTTTGGGTAGGCCATGAATATTGTTTAGTCCAAGTGGCCCCTTGAAACCATGATCTTTTTTTTTTTTTTTTTTTTTTTCTGGAGACTGGCCCCTCAGGTTGGAGGAGGACCAAGTGTCGGGTCCCAGTATCCACCAAGAATTGGATGGGTTTCCCCTTCACTTTCAAGGTTACCCTAGGCTTGGGGAGGGGTCCTAAGCCCATTCTCCCTAGTCACTTTTTCCCCCAGGGCTAACTCCTTCATTATTTGTGGGGCACTTTTCCCAAGGCCTGGGGTTTCCCGATCCCAGCATCCATTTGTTGGGAAACTCTTGGGCCCAGTGGCCCCTCTCATTGCAGTATGCACACTGGCCCTTTTTAAGGGGCTTTCTATCTCTCTTTGGTTGGAGTCTCTCTTCTCTGCTTTTCCTAACTACTATAGCCAAGATTCTCTGTAAATTTCTTTCCTGTTCATTTTCTTTCTTTTTTTTTTTTTTTAATCTCCGTTTTATCTTCTTCCTTCCTCTTTCTCTGCTCTCTCTCTTCCTCTTTCTCGCTGTTATGGTACACTCTCAGCAACGTACACTAAATCCTTTAGTGACTTATCCTGTAGTCCCTCTAGCCTCTGAAGATTTTTCCTGCTATGTATTAGCCTGGTCTATAAAAGCCATATTTACAGTAGCTTTGTGTTCCTTGCTGTTGGGGTCACAGGGTCTATTTTGGTGGAATGCCTCCATGAGCCACTCTAGAAAGGCTGGGGTAACTCATCTAGTCCCTGTTTAATCTCATGTACCTTGAGGTTATTGGTGGGTCATTCTGCAACACCATTGAGACCTGCCTATAGAGTCTGGTGGTAGACCTTCAGGTACTCCTTACCCCTTGTCTTATTAAAGTCTGAGCCAGGTCTAGTCAGGGGAAATCCACTGTCTATTACAGCCTGGTCAATCAGTGGTGTCCCCATGTCTGAGGGGACATTCTAGCTTCCGGCATTATCCTCTCTTTCTCTTCAGTCGTGAAGCACACTCTCATGAATTGATAGATATCATCTCAGGTGGGCTGATGAGTAAATAAAACAGTCTCAAAGTGCTGGGGACAGCATACCATGATGGGGACTGCCATCAGTGGCTGGGATGGAGACATCTTAGTAGCCCATGGCAGCTGTTTGTATAAAACAGTTGTTCCCATTTCTCCTAACCTTAGCCCTGGACAACGGCTGTATGGATTTTATTTGTTCGTGACTACTTTCCAGTTGGCCTTGGTGTGCATAATTATTCTACTATATCTGACTTTCTTATTTCTTTCCCCTGCTCTGGTGGATTCTGTAAAACTAGATGTTCCTTGATATACTAATTCTTAAACAATTGGAAATTGAGGCACATGGGTATGGCATAGCACAGTCCTAATGGCCCAGGTGCAAGCTGTGTGCTCTCATCTTGGAAACGATATAATAACTGCACAATGGTAGTTCTAGATTAATGCTTGACTTGCAAAAGAAGTTTGAAGAAGTTATTAGAAAATGAATTAGAGCCGATACTGGGACTCCAAGAAAGGAAAAAGTTATTGACGTTATATATTTGCATAACATTCGAGAGTGGTTCCTGGATATGAAAGTATAGAATGCATAAAATTCTGCGCTACTAAAACAAAATTAAAATACTGGGATTCTTAGGAGAGTTATTGTGTATAATGTATAGAAACAGAAAGCTAGTAGAACTACTGAGTTAAGGGTTAACTTCATTCTTTCTGGCCACGGCCTGGCAGATTTGCCCATGTCATTCGTCATTAGAGCTTCACAGGAAAATGCAAGTAGCTGACCTCTGAGCTCTGAAGTATAATAAGTTAAAAGTTAAAGTTTAAATAATGATAAGTTTGCAATTATTATTATTTTGGCCACAGGCCTGGGAATAAGGGAAGCTTGAGACTGTGGGGGACAATTGTAATTCTTAATTCTTTGTGGGATGTGGTTATTCTTTTGAATTTGATTTGGCAATGATTATACAGTGCCCTTTTTTTCTACCTGATTTTGGAGTATTAATAAAAGACTAGGGCAAGAGAAAGGCAAGTAAGTGGGTGAGTGAGTAAGTGAGAAAGTGAGCAAGAGAATGTGTGTGTGTGTGAGAATATGTGCACGAGAGGGAAGGAGGGGGAGAATCTTTAAGCCTTAAAAAACTGCCTGTCAGCATATACCCAAAAAGTAGTCTGTTTATTCAGTATGCGCCTTCCAGATATCCCTGCTTCCAGTTGAGAACTCCAATCCTATGTTGAGGCTGGACCCTGACATGAGAGAGATTATTTATCAGCCCCTTGGGCTTATCTGAAAAGGTGGGTGTTGGGCCTTTGAGTTGTACAAGTCGGCTAAAGAGAAAGGCTAGTATTGAATGGCCTGATTGCCGTCCTCATCTACAGGCTTGTAGGCTCAGAGGGGTGGGCCATTGTTGTATCGGGTGTTGTATTTTGGTCTCGATCCTCATGGCTGGTCTTAGTTCTGAGGGTCCCTCCCTACCCTTCCCCCTTGCTAGGTCCAGAGGAAGTGGGGGGGGTGTAAAGGGATGCTGGTCAAAAGCTCAAGGGAGATCCTTGAGGAGGGGAGGTGGGAACCGGGACCATGGTAGGGAGTTAAGGGGGTGGAGGAATCATCAGTATCAGGTCAGCTGTGCAAGGGTGCTGGAGGATGTTCTTTACAAACTTGTTGGTCTCTACAGGGTTCTTCTCCTTCATGGCCAGGACCTGTGAGAGTCTCAGAGACAAAAAGTCTTTTATCCAAGAGGGTGGGTTTCCTCCACTAGATCCTTTCAGGTAACTAGACTGGGCACTTGGTCTGGGTGCCTGAGGGATCCTGGCATAAAGACTTTCCTCACCTGCAAATCAAAGGTCCTTACAGGTGGCCATCCTACTCTGTAGGTGGGCCATTAAGAAGACTTCTTTACTACTACTGACAAGTTTTCTTCTCTTTCACTAACTTCCCTCCAGTGGTTAACTATGATGTTTAACAGGGTAAATTCAGTCTGTCCCATGTCCAAAAAAAAAAGTTAGTCCAAGTCCAAAAACACAGAAAAAGACAATCAAACACACACAGTTTGCTCTTGCCACAGGCACAGAAACCAGGTAATCAGGCAACTTCGCCTGCCTCCTGCTAGTATTTACTCTAGCAGTTTCCAAAAGGTGTGGAGTCCTTCTGACCCCCTCCAGTTGGGGGGTGGGAGGGTGGGGTGGGGGCTGAAATGTTTGTCAGCTGCAATTGGCTGCACCCGACCAGAAGAAGCTCACTAAGCCTTACAGACGCTCACAAGCAAACAGAAAGCAAGGCAGCAACAACACCTGACATCAACTGGAGCTGTTCCTCCAACCACCATTCCTCACAACCTCATGGGGGGGGGGGTATGGCTTCTTGGCCAATGCACCAAATATAAGACTCAAAGTGAATCTTTACTGCCTGGAGATCCCCTAAGTGAGACACAGGAATGGAGTTAGATGCACACGCAAGAGGTTTGTTTCCTAGCGCGTTGGGGTCAACTCTCAATCAGACCCTTGTGGCAAGTGACTAGAAGGTGACCCCAAATAGCTATAAAAAGCAGTTTTTATACTTTTTAGGGGTACAGGTTATATCAGCAAGGTTACAGTTTAAACTTATTGGCTAAGCATATTGACCTTTGAATTAGTTGGCTAGCATGGGCAGATTATGACAGACATTTGAACTCTATCTGGGACCAGAGGGTCAGGTGACTGTCAGTACATTCTGTGGGGTTTCAAGAATGTTTCTGTTCCTCCAGAGAACTGTGGGTAGAGAATAGAACTTGGCCTAGTCTTGACTTGAGGTGTGTGGGTATAAGGCTGGTGAAAGCCCATAGGGTCCTTCATGAAGTCCTTTCCAGCAAGGTTCTGGAGTCTTGTGGTTGTGTCTCTTCATCCAGACTTCTTCACCTGGTTCAGAGCAGTGGGAGTTAAGGGGAGGAGCAGATTCATAAACTCTGGCAGATGGCAGGCCAGAGTTGCTTCTGGACCCTATGGAGGGCTTCTAAGAATTTAAAAAACTTATGTTGTTCATATTCAGCTAAGATATTAGACTCAAGGTTAGGCAGCATGGGAGGGGGCCTCCTATATAAATTCTCAAAGAGGGGGACACCTAAAGTATAGGAGGTTTTCCTAACCCTATGTGAGACATGAGGTAGGAGAGGGCAGTTTCTGACTAGCTGCCTGGAGTTTGTTTGTTTGTTTGTTTGTTTGTTTGTTTTTCTAGTAACTGACTTTCTTGGGAGTTGCCTAGAATTTCCCAATTCTTAGGCTTAGTCTCCCAAACTGCCAGTTTGAAGCCTGTCATGATGAAGTCAACCTAGCTTCTCACTGTCCAAATATAAGCAAATACATATCATGTTTACTTTTCTGAGTCTGGGTAGGATATCACCTAGAATAAGTTTTCCTAGTTCTATAAATTTGCCTACAGATGTCATGCTGTCAGTTTTTTTTTCTACATCCCATACCTCCTCCCTGCTCCCACCCATATCTCCATGAGAATGTCCTAGTCAGACCTCTAAACTCCCTGGGGCCTCCAATCTCTTGAGGGTTAAGTGCATCTTCTTTGACAGAACCCAGACCCAAGAGTCCTCTGCTATATATGTGTTGGAGGACTTATATTAGCTGGTGTATGCTGCCTGGTTAGTGATAATCTCAATTTTTTAAAAAAGAGCTCAGTAAGACTCCATTATGTAAATATAACACATATTCTTTATCCATTCTTTTCTTGAAGGGCATCTAGGTTGTTTCCAATTTTTGTTCCTTATGAATGGAGCAACACTGAAGATGGTTAAAAGGATGTCACCATGGTGGGATATGTTCTTTGGGTATATGCCCAAGAGTAGTATAAATGCGTGTTTTATGCCAATAACATGATATTTTTAATACAATAGCACTGTAATAGAACTTGAGATCAAGATGGTGAGAACTCCTGATCAGGATTGTTTTCGCTGTCCTGGAGTTTTGGGAGGTTTCAGTTAGAAGTTGAGAATTGTCCTTTTAAGGTGTGTGAACTATTGTGTTGCAATTTTGACTATGTAGATTGCTTCTGCACCGTAAGTTTGAGAAATAGATTTTAAGCTACAAATAATGTGATAGATCAATGCTGAATGGCAGTGGTGACTTCCCTACTGCCTGCCTCCCTCCAGATGTTGTTTAATTAATAAAGTTATATATTCGTTTTTCTGAGCAAAAATATTGTTTGTGGCCACACTTTCCCCTTGTACTGGAGATGGAATCCACGTTCTTACACATGCTAGACAAACAAGCTACTGTTGAGCCATATCCTCGGCCCACCTTTTATTTTTTTATTTTGAGACATGTCTGATTGAGTTGACCAGGCTACCTTTCAACTCACTCTGTAGCCCAGGCAGCCCCAACTCAGTATCCAGTAAGTCAACCCAAGGCCATGCCTAAAGATTACTTATCTTGGTTTTTTTTTTTAAATAAAAATCTTTAGATTCATGCAAGGGACACTCGATAGTGTAATGAATGCCTTTCTTACATCCTTCTATCTATCTTTTAAAAAGGATACAGTGTGTGATGAGTGGTAGTCTCTGTCAGATGTGTGGATATGTGGACCCTCGAGTGGGACAGGAATGATAAGCAGAGACATATCCTCAGTCAGATAGAACACTTGTTTTTCCCTAGCACCCCATGGCCAGTGCAGCACATTGGAGCTTTTAAAACTGTCTGACAGTAAGGAAAAAGAAATGAAAGCATGCAATTTATTATGGGTTCATGATTTTTCAGTGATACTTGAGATCCTAGGCAATGGTAAGCCCTGGGGCTACCCATGAAGGTCCTTGGTGATGGGCTTGGGTGACCAAGCAAAGTCTGGTACACTGAGAGTCTCTCCACAGGAGTCCCGTGTGTGTCTGTTCTGCCATCTGCAGGATGGAAGGGAACACTACACCTGCACTGTGTGGTGGGAACAGACCTGAGACAGCACTGCTTTAGATCCAAGTGAAGGCTTTACACGACCACTGTTTACACAGAACCAAAATGTGATTAGAGTTCTTGTGTAAACAATTCGGACCTGCTGCCACGTGCCCTGATTGGTTACTCCATAACACATGCAAGACAGCATCTGTGCCCCCATTTTCTCCGCTACCTGTGCTTAGGAACCTGGCTACATTTCTCTTCAGAAGTGTGGATACGGTGTGCGTGCTGATCACTATGAACTCTCCTGCTTTCTGTTTATTAGATCTTGACTGGTTTTTCTGTGTCACTTACAAAGGAAAAGAATGCTGGCAATGTTTGCAAATGTCCCATTGAAGAGAAACAGGAATGCACAGCTACCTGACATCAAGTTACTCTAGGTTGGGAAAGAGTTGGATGGCAAAGTGGTATGAGAAAGCGCCGGAGCAGTTGGGGTTGGTAGAAATCTTGGGCTCAGAACCTGGTGTGGTGTCGAGACATGGCTCTCAAACTTGAACATTATGCTAGAGGGCCTGGCTTTGCCATCTTCGTTCAGTTTTCTTAACCTGAGAGCTGGTGTGCCCCTGTGTCCCACCATTTCTCCAAATAGTTGTAGGTCACTTTTCTTCTTAGCTTTAGAAGCAAAAGTAAGGAGGACAAATCATTGGCAGACTGCAGTGTCACCAAAATGACATTAGCTACCTCAGTACAGGAGAGCTGGTGGGCAATGGGTCAGTCCTTGTGAGCAGCTCCATTCCATTCTTCCTTGCTGGATAGAAGAATTGTGTCTTCCAGTGGAGATAGCCTTGGGCATGCTCAGTAGGTTAGAGACCTAGAATCTGGTCCCATAGTGACTGGATACATGTTTACCTGGTCTTTTCTTGTTGTTGTTTTTTGTTTTTTGACAGCATTTTTCTGTGTAGTTCTGACTGTCCTAGAACTCACTCTGTAGTCCAGGTCAACCTCAAACTCACAGGGATCTGCCCACCTTTCTTCCTCCTGAGTACTGGGGTTAAACATGTTTGTCACCACCAATGGAACATCTGTGTCTTTAGTGGAGTGTGACTTTGCTTTTTATGCTGAACGATTTGCTTGAATTCACTGGCATTCAAAGGAGTTCGTGTATGTGGAGTCTGTGAGCAAGTAGAATATGCACATATGCCTAAATATTTCAATAGTTGGCTTCTCTTCCTTTCCAGTTCTGGTGCTTAGGGCCAGGAGTCATACCAAAGCCCAAGGGCAAAGGCTCCATCCACTTCCTGTTCTGAGTCCTCTTTTTTTTTCTTTTTTTTTTTCTTTTTTCTTTTTGGCCAGGGCTATGCTATTAAATCTCTGTAACCTTGAAGTATAGTTTGAAAACAGGTATGTGACACCTTCAGTTTTGTTCTGCCTAGATTAAGTAGATTCCTTTGTGGCTCCTTATGAACTTTAGGACATTTCTCCTTCTATGTGAAGACTGTCCGATTGTATTATAGTAGGGATTACACTAAGTCTGTAGACCTCTGTGTGGAATGTGCTAATTAGTTAGGTTTCTGCTGCTATGATAAGTATTATGACCAAAAGCACCTCAGGGATGAAAGGAATTATTTAACCTTCAGATTTCAGTCTATCAGAGAGGAAAGTCAGGGCAGGAACTGAAGCAGGGTAGGGACTTTAGAGGCAGGAACTGAAGCAGAGGCCATGGAGAAACACTGCATAGGTTTGCTTACTTTTCCTGGCTTGCTCAGCCTGCTTTCTTTTCTTTTCATTTTTTAAAAAATTATTTATTTTATAAAATATTATTATAGCTCACAAAATTTGTTACATAATAATATATGATGAATACACAATTCTTTTTTTTCTTTTTCTTTTTTTCCCCCTAGGGACTGAGGCTTCCACATTTTGGCCTTCCTTCTTTTTGAGCTTTATAAGGTCTGTGAGTTGTTTCTTGGGTATTCAGAGTTTTCTGGGGCTAGTATCCAATTATCAGTGACTGCATAGTATGTGTGTTCTTTTGTGACTGGGTTACCTCACTCAGGATGATATTCTCTAGTTCCATCCATTTGCCTAGGAATTTTGTAAAGTCATTGTTTCTAATAGCTGAGCAGTACTCCATTGTGTAAATGTACCACATTTTCTGTATCCATTCCTCTGTTGAAAGACATCTGGGTTCTCCAGCTTCTGACTATTATAAATAAGGCTACTATTAACATGGTGGAGCCAGTGTCCTTATTATATGTTGGAGCATCTTTGGGGTATATGCCCAGGAGTGGAATAGCTGGGTCTTCAGGTAGTACTATGTCCAATTTTCTGAGGAACCACCAGACAGATTTCCAGAGTGGTTGTACCAGCTTACAACCCTACTAATAGTGGAGGAGTGTTCCTCTTTCTCTGAATCCTCGCCAGCATCTGCTGTCATCTGAATTTTTGATCTTAGCCAATCTGACTGGCATGAGGTAGAATCTCAGGGTTGTTTTGATTTGCATTTCCCTGATGACTAGGGATGTCGAGCATTTCTTTAGGTGCTCTTGGCCATTTGGTATTCCTCAGTTGAGAATTCTTTGTTTAGCTCTGTACCCCATTTTTTAATAGGATTGTTTGATTCTCTGGAGCCTAACTTCTTGAGTTCTTTGTATATATTGGATATTAGACCTCTATCAGATGTGGGATTGGTAAAGATCCTTTCCCAGTCTGTTGGCTGCCATTTTTTTTTCCTTGACAGTGTCCTTAGCCTGGCAGAAACATTGCAATCTCGTGAGGTCCCATTTATCAATTCTTGATCTTAGTGCATAGGCTATTGGTGTTCTATTCAGGAAAATTTCCCCTGTGCCTATGTGTTCTAAGCCTTTTCTCACTTTCTCTTCTAATAGTTTCAGTGTACCTGGTTTTATGTGGAGATCTTTGATCCACTTGCACTTGAGCTTTATTCAAGGAGATAAGAAAGGATCTATTTTCATTCTTCTGCATGCTGACTGCCAGGTGAACTAACACCATTTGTTAAAGAGGCTGTCCCCTTTCCATTGCTCCTTTGTCAAAGATCAAGTGACCATGTGTGTGAGGATTCGTTTCTGGGTCTTCAATTCTGTTCCATTGATCTACCTGCCTATTTCTGTACCAATACCATGCAGTTTTTAACACGATTGCTTGGTAATATAGCTTGAGGTCAGGGATGGTGATTCCCACAAAGTTTTCTCGTTGTTGAGAATAGATTTCACTATTCTAGGTTTTTTGTTGTTCCAGATGAATTTGCAAATTGCTCTTTCCAACTCTCTGAATTGAGTTGGAATTTTGATGGGATTGCATTGAACTTGTAGATTGCTTTTGGCAAGATGGCCATTTTAACTCTGTTAATTTTCCAATCCATGAGCATGGGAGATCTTTCTATCTTCTGAGGTCTTCTTCAATTTCCTTCTTCAGAGACATAAAGTTCTTGTCATACAGATCCTTCACTTGTTTGGTTAGGGTCACCCCAAGGTATTTTATATTCTTTGTGACTATTGTGAAGGGTGTTAATTCTCTAATTTCTTTCTCAGCATGTTTTTCCTTTGAGTAGAGGAAGGCTACTGATTTGTTTGAGTTAATTTTATGTCCAGGCACTTTGCTGAGGTTGTTTATCAGCTTTAAAAGGTCTCTGGTGGAATTTTTGGGGTCACTTAATTATACTATCATATCATCTGCAAATAGTGCTATCTTGACTTCTTACTTTCCAATTTGTATTCCTTTGACCTTTTTTTGCTGTCTGATTGCTCTGGCTAGTACTTCCAGTACTATATTGAACAGGTAGGGAGATGCTGGAATAATCAGGCCAACTCTTGCATCTGCTTGGGGTTAGCTACACTGCCTGCTTGCATGCCTAGACCCTGGGAGAGATACATGCCCCCCTTTTGCTATGCTAATTGGCCCAGTCTCAAGCCTGAATCTCCAGTGGCCTCAGTTTACAAAGTCACCCTAGGGGGTAACTTCCATCCAGCAACTAGGGAATTTGCATATCTCCCCTGTAATTACCTGATTGTATAATACTGGGGGTGACTGCAGGCTGTTCTTTGAGAGATGGCAGTTCAAGATGGAGTAAACTTTCTGGTAACATGAATAATGGACTGTTCGTGGTTCAGGCACCACAAATGAAGGCCCACTTCGCCTCCCGCAGGGAGAGAGTGGGCAGCCTTGTCTAGTCCCTGGTTTTAGTGGGATTGCTTCAAGTTTCTCACCATTTAGTTTGATGTTGGCTACTGGTTTGCTGTAGATTGCTTTTACTATGTTTAAGTATGGGTCTTGAATTCCTGATCTTTCCAAGACTTTTAACATGAAGTAATGTTGAATTTTGTGAGATGGTTTCTCAGCTTCTAAGGAGATGATCATGTGATTTTTTTCTGAGTTTGTTTATATAGTGGACTGTGACCTAGAATTGTGAGCTTAAATAAACCCTTCTCCGTTAAATTGATGTTGCCAGGGTACTTTATCGTAGTAAGAGGAAACTAGGACAGAGTACGTAATTAAGTTGCTCCAAACATCTCAAAAGCATCTCTCAGTCAGTGAATGTGGGTCTCTGCATCTGTTTTCATCAGCTGCTGGATGAAGCCACTGAGATGACTGTTATGCTAGCTTCCTGTCTGCAGGTATAGGAGATATTAATATTGTTAGGTGTGGGTTCTCTTTCATGGCAGGGGACTCAAGTTTGGCCAGACATGGGTTGGCCATTCCCTCACTTTTTGTTCCTGCTTTATCCCTGTACCTCTTATAGGCAGGAAAAATTGTGGGTTGAAGGTTTTATGGCTAGGTTGGTATCTCTATCCCACCATTGGAAGTTTTGCCTAGTTATAGGAGGTGTTCCTTATCCCCTTTTGCTAGGTGTCTTAGCTAGGGTCACCCTCATAGATTCCTAGGAGTTTCCATTGTCCTAGATTTCTAGCTTGTCCCAGCGATGCCCCCCTTCCAATTCCAGTTCTCTCTCTGGGCATCCCCCCCATCCTCCCCACCGTTGATCCCTCCTGTTCCCCTTCCTCACCCTGTCTCCTACCCAGTTCCTTCTCTCTGTCCTTCTCACATGTCTATCTTATATCCCCTTCTCAATGATATTTGAGCATTCTCCTCTGGGAAATCTCTACTCCGAGGAGAAAGAGGGTCTTAGAGGGAGGGGAAGTGAATGGGAAGGGCTGGGAGGAGAGAACAGAGGGGAAGCTCCAATCAGGATGTAAAGTAAATAAATAAATTAACTAATAAAAAAAAGAGGTCAGTGGAATAGTATCAGAGATAACAAGATAAAGCTACTCATGGTTCTATTATTGTGTTCTGCCAGTGTTAAGCCTCTCAACTTGGAAACAGTGGATTGTCAAACAGTGGATTGTCAAATAACCTGCAATGTCATGGGAGACAGAGAAACAGCTCTGTGAACTTCCCTGGGTAACTGAGGGGCATCACAGCAGAGCTCCCTGCTTCTCCATAGTGTATGTCTGCCTATGGCTTTGGATGCTTCAGAGGGATGTTGTAAGGAGGTTGATGGTCACCTTCCCTGTGTCCCTGGAGTGGCCTGTGGAGATAGTTGTGAGTCTCTGTCAGCAGGTCAGAAGACAGAGTTGGCAATGGAGCAGGAATCCCACTGTGAGAGCTCAGAGACAGCAGCATGGCTCTGTGAGAGCTCAGAGACAGCAGCATGGCTCTGTGAGAGCTAGTGACAGCAGCATGGCTCTGTGAGAGCTCAGAGACAGCAGCATGGCTCTATGAGACCTAGTGACAGCAGCATGGCTCTGTGAGAGCTCAGAGACAGCAGCATGGCTCTGTGAGAGCTAGTGACAGCAGCATGGCTCTATGAGACCTAGTGACAGCAGCATGGCTCTGTGAGAGCTCAGAGACAGCAGCATGGCTCTGTGAGAGCTAGTGACAGCAGCATGGCTCTATGAGAGCTCAGAGACAGCAGCATGGCTCATGTGGCAGAGCTGATTCTGTCTCTCAAGAGGACAGGCTCAGGAACTTCCTCTGCAGCCTTTGAAGCACAAGCAGCAAGTCCCTTGGACAGAGCTAGTCTGGTCACCTAAAGAACGTGTCCAGATTTTGTTTTGAGTTCAATTCTAGAAATGTAAACTTCTTTGAAACTTGTTTTCTCTTGTAAAAACATTTGGACTCTTTAGGGTCAAGTTTGTGGCCTCAGAACTATTTTCAATCTCACATTGTGTGATTCTGCCCAAAAAAGGGTCACAAGCTCTTTTCCTCAGGAAAACAAACAGTGTGTTTCTCAATAATGCTTGGTCAGTGCTTACTGTTCTCCCAAGCAAATCATTCTCCGGAACTGTTGTGTGAGTACACGCCCTCTTGAGGTAGCAGATTTCTCTCTGGCTCTCATTTTCTCTTCTGTGTTAGGAGAGCACAGAGTCTCAGCAGCTGGATTGTCTTGAGCTGCACTTCTCCCATGGCTCCTGTAGACTTTCCATCCTCCCTTCCTCTCTGTGTGTGTCTGCTGCTGGCCTCTGGCTTCGCAAATGCAGGCAAGCTGCTGGTGGTGCCCATGGATGGGAGCCACTGGTTCACCATGCAGATGGTTGTGGATAAACTCATTCTCAAAGGACATGAGGTCGTTGTAGTAATTCCAGAGGTGAGTTGGCAACTTGGAAAAGCACAGAATTTTAAAGTGAAGACATACACCATTTCTCACAGGCTGGAGGATCTGAACCGTGAGTTCAAGCATTTTTCTTACACTCAATGGAAAACTCCAGAACATAGTATGTATTCCTTTATGACAGGCTCAGCCAAAGGTTTCTTTGAACTAATATTTTCACACTGTAGGAGTTTGTTTAAGGACAAGAAGTTAGTGGAGTACTTGAAGCAAACTTCTTTTGATGCTGTGTTTCTGGATCCTTTCGATGTGTGTGGCTTAACTGTTGCCAAATATTTTTCACTCCCATCAGTGATCTTTGCAAGAGGTATATTTTGCCACTATCTTGAAGAGGGTGCCCAGTGCCCAAGTCTGCCTTCTTATGTTCCTAGACTTTTCTCAAAATTTACAGATACCATGACTTTCAAGGAGAGAGTGTGGAATCATCTTAAGTACTTTGAAGAACGTGCATTTTGCTCCTATTATTTCAAATCTGCTGCAGAAATTGCCTCTGAAGTTCTGCAGACCCCAGTGACCATGAGAGACCTCTACAGCACAGTGTCCATGTGGATGTTACGCTCTGACTTTGTGTTGGATTTCCCCAGACCTGTGATGCCTAACATGGTTTTTATCGGTGGGATCAACTGCCTCCAGGGGAAGCCACTTTCCAAGGTATGTTATATATTCTTTAGTACATGAAGAGAGCCTTAGCTTTGGACTCTATAAAAATAAATTCTTTATTGAGCTGTGATTTATTGTTTATATTACTGCATATGAAATTTCTTTTGGATTCAAGAATTGTTTTGTGCCAATTTACTAATTAAGACAAAAATTCTATATAGGTACCTTATTGATAGGGATGTGTATACACTTGTGGCATATTTGTATAATAATTCCAGGATACAAACTAATTTTAAGCATATATGTATGACTTCATATTTCTTTGTGTGTGTGTGTGTGTGTTGGTCATGAAATTAGAAAGGAGAGGGGACAAAGAAAACTTTCATGAGTAGGAACAAAGACAGTAGTGTAGTGATAGACATGTTATGTCAAAGCAGAAAGAGGAAGGGGGAAGAGGACGTATGGAGACAAGGCTGTGCAGCAGGGGTGTGGAGTGAACCAGAGAATAGCACTGCACGTCTGAAAAATGCATTAATACCACTGGATAATTTGTATTCTAACTTAGAAAAGCAATTTAAAAAGACAACAACAACAGAACTTCTTCAAGCTGCATTTTTAATGTTTTGTAACATTGAAAAAACACAGAAAGCCTCAAGGCAGCTCTCAGTGTTTGTAGACTGTTCTCTATACAAATAAGCATCCAGTTTGCCCAGACTTCAGTGGGTATTGATATGATACACAGGATGGAAAGAATATCATTTTCTTGTTTTTAAGGAAACACAGTAAGATAAAACAGAAACTATCATATCAAAGTTGGAAAACAGAAAAATCAAAGTGCCCCAAGACAAGGCGCAAGAATCATACTGTATTCACAAACAAGAATGTGGAAGCAGCTTGTTGACACATTCTAGAGTCCCATAAAATACTAAAGTGAAATCTATAGTGCGTCTGCAGAAGACCTGGTGCAAACCCATGTTGGCCCTGTGTGTGCTGGTTCTGTTTTCAGGTCACAGCTTTGCCCAGTTGTTTAGAGGGCTTTGTTCTCTTGGTGCCCTCACTCCCCCCTCTCTTCCCCAATTCTTTCTGCCCTCTCTTCCTTGGAGTTCCCGAAGCTCTGAGGGAAGGAATTGGATGGAGACATCTCCTTACGAACTATGTTTTCCAGGGTCTCTCTCTGAAATGTCTTTCTGTGGTCTCTGTTTCCATCTGCTGCAAGAGGAAGCAGCTGTGACGGCTGAATAAGACATTGACTGTGAGTCCTGCAGAATTCCACTGAGAGTCACTTTATTGTTACCTCTTTTTTTAACAGTCCAGAAGTATTTGGTTTTATCTTAGTTCTTGAGGCTATCTAGACCCTATCAGTGCCAAGTCTGAATTCCATCTCATGGAGTGGGCCTTAAATCAACCAGACATTGGTTGGTTAATCTCCCATGATTTGTAGCTCCATTGCTCTAGCATATTTTATAGTCAAGACAGACTGTAGGTCCAACATTTTGTGTTGATATTTACTTTCCCTTTGGTATCCTGCAGTATACCTTTCCATGTCATAGATACTCGAGCATGGGCATGAAGGTTCTATGTAGGCACCAGCTCAACCCCTCCATGTCCAGAAAGTTGTGTGTGTGTTTTCTTCAACACTGTGACCTTGCTGTCAGTGTGTAGAAAACAACCTATTGTCTTGGCAGCAGTTGGGTTATTTGGACATTTCTATTGGATCCTTTTAGTTGACAACTGAATTAGATGGAACCCAATCTCAGCACTGAGAGATTCATTTAGTCGCAAGATATGGCCAAGCAGTTTT
This sequence comes from Micromys minutus, assembly GCF_963924665.1. Classification (NCBI taxonomy): domain Eukaryota; kingdom Metazoa; phylum Chordata; class Mammalia; order Rodentia; family Muridae; genus Micromys; species Micromys minutus. The sequence goes on from NC_137954.1 coordinate 36,409,303, forward strand.
TTTTGTTTTTTTAATATATGGAAGCTTCATTCAGATTGTCTTTTTACAGAATAGGAAGTCTCTACTGCACTAGGGTATCTATCTTCAGGTAGCTTGTTTTGTCCCTATACTGCCCTAGTCCTTCCCTGTACCAAAACCCTGGGGCCACTTACAGCTAGACCTCAATTTTATATTATTTGAGGCGATTGTGAAAGGTGATGTTTCCCTCATTATTTTTCTAGTGTATTTGTCATTTGTATATAGGAGGACTACTGATTTTCTGAGAGAATTTTATATCCAGCTACTTTACTGAAAGTGTTCTTTAGCTGTTGGAGGTCCCTGGTGAAATTTTTAGGGTCACCTATATACACTATCACATTATCTCCAAATAAAGGTAATTTGACTTTTCCCTTTACAATTTGTATCCTGGATCTCCATCAGTTGCCTTATTGCTCTAGCTAAGACTTCGATTACTATATTGAATGTGTGTTGAGTGAACCACCTTAACAAAGTCATAAAGATACATGATTTTTTTTCCATGCAATTTGCTTGCCAATACATTGGAGACATATGCCAACACTTAACAGATTTGGCACTGCCCTTCAGTGATCTCATTACAATCTTTTCATTGAATGACCTTATTTTTTAAGTGATAGTTAATGGTGTTTACTAGCTTTCTGTCCTTTGATTTTCTGAAGAAGACTTTGCCAACTGTTCTTTAATCCTTTCTTTGCATCGACATGTTTCTGTATTATGTTCTGATACCTTATGAGGCAAAAGGTAGGGTTGCTAGGAAGTACATCTGGGCATGTGCCACACTCATGCACACCCACACACTTAGTTACACACACATATACAAACAACCAATGTCACTATCACCACCGCTACCATTATGACCCTCAGTCTTACACAGTAATTCACACAAACCATGCTCAGCTACACAGAATCACATATATATGAATATGTGGAGGATCTTGATAAAGAACTTGTAAGAAGTACAACCACAGATCTAAACAAACAAACAAATAAACAAACAAAAATAATCCTGGGAACATGTATGTGTTTATTCTATTATATTCATATAGTAGCCATGTTTTACATATAGTGTTTGTGTTTGTGTGGAATAGAAGTCATACGTAGAGTTATATCTGTGTGTTGAGAAGGAAACTATGACTGTATGTGTCTAGGCATGTAACAGTGTTCTATGTGCTAGGTTCTACAGAGGGAATTTGATGATGGAACACAACACCCATGAATCTCTGAAGAATTCTTTATAGAGGTGTAATTAAATCTCACAGCAATGGTGGCTCCATGTGGTTGCCATACACACAAGAATAACACAGAATTGGTTTTGTTCTGCACCAGCCCTTCCCTATACAAAGTATCCCTTGGTGTGGGTCATGCCTTTCTGTAAACTTCTTTTGCATTCTTTCCTCCTCCTGCCAAGTAAATATCAATTCTTACCTTCTATCCTTCTTATTCCTCTTCTGATGTTTAACCATGCAGAGACTCTTAGTGGACATTTCTTCATTATTTTGATTTCTCAAAGTCCAATCACATCATTTCATAACTGTGTTTGAAAACTGGCATTGCTGTAGAGGGCATGATCTCCCAAAGGCAAAGGTCACACGCTTTACTTTTCTGGAAATCATACAAATAATCAACAAAACCAGCTTATTAGTTACTCTTCTGGATAAGTCATTGGCAGTGAGTGTAACCACCTATAAAGATTTAAATACATGTCTTCACTGAGGTATGTTTGGTATCTGTACCTTTTCCTGCTACTGTACTAGAGTTTAGAGTCTGACTGGATAGATTGTTCTGGGATATGTTTCTCTTATGGCCCAAGAAGTTTTTCTAGCCTCCCTTCCTTTGTGTGTGTATGAGTATATGTGAGTGAGTGTGTGTGTGTGTGTGTGTGTGTGTGTGTGTGTGTGTGTGTGTATCTGCTGCTGGTCTGTGGCTTCATCCAGGTAGGCAGGCAGGCTGCTGGTGGTGCCTGTGGATAGGAACCACATGTTTGCCATGAAATCTCTTTGGGATCAACTGGCCTACAATGGCCATGAGGTAGTGGTGATAGTTCCAGAAGTGAGTTGGGAATAGGGAAGACCACTGAATTCTCCATGGAAGACTCATTTGGTTTCTCACACTTTGGTGGATTATGGTTTTGCTGACACTCAATGGAAAACTAAGGAGATTAGTATATGTTCTGTAACAGTAGCCTAAGGTAAAGGCTCTTATGATATCTTATTTTCACTGCATAGGAGTTTGATTAGCAAAAAGCAACCAGTAATTTACCCACTGCAGAGTTTTCTGATCCATTTCTGGATACTATACTTTTGATATGTGCAACTTAGCTATTTCCAAGTATCTTTGCCTTCTACCTGTTGAAGGGGCCAGTTCATCCCAGTTTGTCTCTATTCAGAAACTAGGCCATAAGTCTGTCCCAGGAGCAGACCCCAAAGTTCAGGGAACAAGACAATAAAATCTCCCACTGAAGGAACAGCCTAAAGATATCCACCTGAATAGGAGACTATTCATTCATGATGCAGGAATGTAGCCCATCTAGATTACATCATGCTAACAATATAATAATAAAATGTTTACCTATCTTAAGTCTGAGTAACTTTAATTCTGTAGCTGGCCTGCTTGTCTGAATTGTTCTGAGTCTAGAAGCTGCCTCTCTGCCATTTAAAACCTCATAGTAAAATAGCAGGAGACTAATTAAAGAAGCCCTTGTTCTATCTCTGCAGGAACTCCTGGACTATGAGCTGAAGTCCTGGGAGATAAAGGAAAGGGAGGGATGTCTGTCTCTGTTCTTTGTCCTCAGTTCTTGTATGTCTTTCAGAGTGTATGATCACATGGTAAAAAGTTCATCACAAGTTTGCACATAAATTTAGGTGATAAATTGAGTAAAAAGTTTATAGCAGAAAATGTCTACATGAGTGTCTGCTAACAGTAATTATCATTTGTTGCTCTCTCTACAGGTTCATGGAGAGTTAAAAACCTTAACAAACTTACCCTGAAGTGTCATATAGATAAACCCAGTGAACACTTTGTCTTCTGTCTGTGCACTGTAGAGTTATGGGTCCTGTGTCTGCTCCACCACAGGGCTTGGCCACTCAGGGAGGCAGGCTGAGGCATGGGACAGCTAGAGCTGGCCCAGGTGTCCCTGGGCCTCTAATGAGGCTGGGGCCATCTTGTTCTCAGGCTCTTGGAAACCCAGGAACATTCTAATACCAAAGAAGAGCTGAGAATCAAGTGGGAGCCTACGGGCTAAATATAGCCTGGGGCTGAGGGAGAAAAGAAGAGAGCAATGGCTGGTCCTACAGGAAGAATCCTTGGCTTGACAGTGGCAGGCTTGAGTTTTGCTTGGTCATTGCTGGGAGCTCAGAGAGGCCTTTGGGAGACTAGAAGGTGGCTCTATAAGCTAAGACCTTCTCCATGGCTCCATGGCTCCCAGTGAAAAGAAGCAGTCATGGTTTTAAGGCATTTATTGTCATGGTGGAAAGTGGATGTGTAAAGCTAAACCCTTCTTCTCAGGATGGGCCTGAGGTTAAATACATTTTGCAGGGAGGAATGTCTGGGAAGGAAAGCTTATTGGCTAAGCCCTCCTGGCCTTTTGGTACCTCATTAAAATGGAGATCTTTCTTGAGCCTACATGACCATAGGTCATGTCTTCTATGTGTTGAGGGGCTTGGGGTGTTGAGCGGCTTACATGACTGATAGTCACAATACTATGGGGGGCTGCAGCTAGTGACAGGGCCTGTGCCTGGGAACAGGCGAAGTACCTATCTTTCCTTCAGAGTGTCTGGGAACCTCAACCAGGAACCATGCTACTGTTCACTGTCCCAGAGTTTACCTATAGTAAATCCTTAGCTCCCTTTTTTATCACCCTTAGTTATTGGATTTACAACCTCTTAGAATGTGCTCTAGGTTTTATATGCCAGTGTGTTATCTTAAAAACAATTTACTTATGACACTTGAAGGCTAGCAAGGTTATCATCACAGTTTTGACATCAGAAAAAAGTTAATAAGCAGCACTAGTATAAATGAGTGTCTTTGTCTGGGTCATTATTATTTTGAAGTGGTGGTGACCCCTGCATGCTGGTTATTTCTTCAGAATAAACATTCTCTATTCTTTCATACTGTTCAAATCTGGGGTCTTCCTTCAGCTGTTCTCCAACCATAACACTGTGATGGTCAGCAGAGTACCCTTTGTTATAATATTGAAAGAAATACTCAATGCACCAACCGTTTTCCTGGTGCTGGATTTTTCAATCCTAATAAGTCCACATAAAAGACCCGCAATTCAGATGTATTAATTATAATGCATAGATTGAGCAGATCTAGGGCTATACTATCTTAGTCCTCACCTATAAGGCCTTTTATTATTTGCTGTTTCTCCTGGCCACAAGGTTCATGGCAGCTTCCTCCTCCTCTATCATCATCATCATCATCATCATCATCATCATCATCTTCTTCTTCTTCTTCTTCTTCTTCTTCTTCTTCTTCTTCTTCTTCTTCTTCTTCTTCTTCTTTCTCCTTCTCTTCCTCCTCCTCCTTCTCTTCCTCCTCCTCCTCCTCCTCCTCCTCCTCCTCCTCCTCCTTCTTCTTCTCTTTTTCCATCCCTACCTGAAACTCCCTGTCAAGCCTCCAAACTCACCTGGAATGCCTCATTAGCATAGGGAAGCATTTCAGAAATCTCAGGTGCTAGCTGAACAAGTTTTGTTAGGAGAAAGGAAATCGGTCCTATAATCTATTTGAGGCTATATAACATTCCTCAGGTTAAGATGAGTGTGAGGGCTTAAAATTCCTTGCCAAAAGTTAGAGAATGAGAAATTCTGCTAATAAAGGGAGTCCTCTATTACATGCTGAGCCCCAGAAGGCTATCTGGTCAATTGTAGACTTTTTAGCAGAGTTTTCCCACATAAATTCTTACAACAGTTTCATTAAAGTAAAAACTAATGGACATAAGGTTCTTCATCTTCATTTTATACTTTTTGTTAACTGGTAGCTGGGTTTTTTGTTTGTTTGTTTGTTTAGGTTTTTTATCTTTTAGTAGTAAACTTATCATGTCTTCTTTTCAAATATAATTTTAATTTTGTGTTTGATAATCTCATAGATGCATACAATTTATTTTGATCAAATCCACTGTTCCCCATGCCATCCTCTGCAATTCTTCATACCCTTGCACTACCAATGTGTTGTTTTAGGTGTGCCTTTGTCTTTTTAACCAACCAATATTGATAGCTATTTAATTCCAAATGGAATAACCCCCCTAGTCCTTTAAACTCTAGGGCATTTCCTAATCCATTTTCTCTCTGAAATCCTCTTTCTCCCAGATACATTTATGTAAAACCTACTTGTTTTGATTCTGATTCTAATGATAAATCATTAGGACGCTTTCCATGAGACCCTGAGAAGGACACCTCTTCAAGTTAGAGATCTCACGGTGTCTGGAGACATTTTAGTTTTCATATCTTTAAAAAATTTTTTTAAATATATTTATTTACTTTACATATATGAGTACACTGTAGCTGTTTTTAGACACACCAGAAGAGGGCATCAGATCCCATTACAGATGGTTGTGAGCCACCATGTGGTTGCTGGGAATTGAACTCAGGACCTCTGGAAGAGGAGTCAGTGCTCTTACCTACTAAAACATCTCTCCAGCCCTTAACTTTCATATCTTAATCACAGCTAATGATTCATCTGCTGACCTTCCCACAGCGTGTACACCTCCCTATGCTTTAACTCCCTAGTGCAGGAACCACAGTTGGTTTCATACTGCCATGTCTCCACAACCTGCCTGGAACTTGGAGCACATTTGCTGGATGAATGACAATGGATTGACATAGAAGGCCGTGCCTAGGTTTGTCCTCAGAAGGATCCTGCTCTAAGGTAAATTCTGGAGCCAGCAGACTTGGTGTTGCTGTGAGAAATCCATAGGGACTTGCAGAATAAGATGCTTGGAAATGTGAGCAAAGTCTGAATTATTTGTTTATTGCTTTTTCATAATTCAGTTCTATTCCATGGCTTTCAGTGTCAGTTAGGAGCTCTGGGGTCCCCACAATGTGTAAGATATTAAGGTAGGTTTTAAAGAGTCAGTAGAATGACTTGGGGGTATATTTGAAGGTAGTTAAATACAGAGTTTGAGAACATGGCTTTTGGAGCCATCCAGTACTGACTCTCCACATTACCTCTCACTGAAACTCGCCCATCCGTAAGAAGCTTCCAGCACAAACAGTTAATATCCAGATGAGATTCTACCACATATAAAAACTGTCTGTAATGTAGTAACAAATACCCAGTATTCCTGGTGGAGCAGACAGTGTGCGTTGTCTAACATAGCTGCTTCCTACCTCCACAGTGTTAATGGGACTAACCACACTTCCAGGCCTCTTCAGAATGGTCTGAGCAGACGTCACATTTCTCATGTTAGGAGATTCCTACAAACAATTGTGTTTAGATGGATGAAGAACTTGCAAATTAGATAGAACAAAACATAACACGTTCCCAGTGTTACCCTAAGCACTTGCATGCAGGACAGCAAAATTAGGTCACCTGTTTTACATATAATAAAATTGAATAAATTGCCCAAGATTACAATTCATTGTTGTGTAGTTTGAAGTTGCCTAGTATGATTCATCTACATTTGTTCTTGTTTGTGTTTCCCTTGGTTACATTGGGCCAATGGATTCTTTCATGGTTAAAAGAAATGTATGGATTGTTGTTTCTGTGAAGGAAGCATTGGTGCATTTGTAGGTGACATATTGAGTCTGTAAGTCAGTTGAGTGTTGTTGACACTGTGACAACATCAGTCCATTTAAACAGCCGCACAGGTTATCTTTAATGTTTCTCTTTTTATATCTGCTCCCCTCACTTCAGTGTTTTGTACTTTTCAATGTGTAGAACTTATATCTCTTTGGTTACACTTATTCCCAAGTATCTTCTTTGGGGGGTAATTACTATAAATGGAATTTTCTCTGATTTATTGTTTCTGTGTAGATGGTAGTTAGTGTGAAGGACACTACTGATATTTAGTAAATGACAGTGTCCTCGTTTATTGGTTCTACCAAGTTTGCCTATTTGTAGTGGAGTCTCTGGGGATTTCTATATTATGAAATCAGCAAGCACTGACAGTTTCACTTCTGCTTCTGTGTGGATGCTGTGCTTATTTCTCTTGCCTAATATATTTGGCAACAACTCCTAATATTATATTGGCCGGGAATGGGAAGAGTGTTCATTCTTTTTTTTTTTTTTTTTTTTTTTTAGATCTTAGGGAGGGAATTTCATGTTTTGTGATATAGATACTATCTTGATTAAGGTTTTTATTACTGTGATAAAACACCACAATTTATTTCAGTTTACATCACTGAGGAAAGTCAGGGCAGGAACTCAAGGCAGGGCTCTGGGGGCAGGAGCTAAGGCAGAGACCTTTGAGGGAGCTGCTTACAGGTTTGCACCTCATGGCTTGTTCAGCTGCTTTCTCATAGCACCCAGGACTACCAGTTCAGGGGTGCCACTACCCACAGTGGCCCCTAAGGTAGTTCAAGGTAGGTACAGCATTACCTCTGGTCTATTACTTGCTTTCTAATTTTGGAGAAAATACCTCCACTCTCTCTAAGGTCTTGCTGCCTGTTTTGCTTTGGCGGTTTTATTATTTTTCCCCATAGAAAAATTTTAATATCTTAGGAAAATTAGCAAAAAAATAAGAAAGCAGAACATATTACATTGTATGTGTAGATAAGAATACTTTAAAATTATAGTTTGTTCATTCTCAATATAGTAGATCTCAAAACATTTTCAAATGCTTTTCATCCATAATTCCTGAAGATAATCTCATCTTTAGTTGGAGGAAAGGGCTGATTACAATGAACACACAGACAGACACTCCTGAAGTTTCCTGTAGTCATTACAGAGATGAGGCTGAAACCACCTCGAGTATCAGGAGAGACCCGCAAGCATCAGAGCATCCGCCCAAACGGGAGTTGCACAGTTCACACCTGTGCAGTCTTCTTGTCCACCGTGTGAACAGGACTTTCACTTCCCAGCCACGGTGCCGCTGAAGCCGGTGCGGCACCAGCAACAAGCACTAGACTGCAGAAGCCTCCTGCAGAGTCCGTACAGTACCGCAGGAGGGGGTGTGCGGTATTCAGGCTTGCAGGCCAGACAAGGGGGGCATGGCAGCTGCGAGCCATGCTTCTCGCTGTGCTTTAAGACGGTCCAGGTTGAAGGAGGGATGCTGTGCCAGCCCGCACCCGGCAGGCCCGCACACGGCCATCCCTTTACCCCGGTCTCCCATGACTGCAGGACCCTGCTTCCACTCAGACATTTCAGACTGGTCAGTACTTTCTTGCAGTTTCTTTTCCTCTTCTCTCCAGGGACACTGAGGTCCCTAGGAGACATCATCAAGCCACAGGGGAGACCCTGGTCCCCTTGGTCTGATTCCCAGCAGCACTGACAAGAAAACATGGTGAGAATGGCCAGGCCCAAACCTACACCCAAGTTATCTGCTAACTCAGAAGGTTCATGACAGTGATACTTTGCATACAAAGCTAAACTGTATTAAGGTGGCTATAAACACCAAATAAAATTACTTTTATGCAGCCCAAAATCTTAAGAAAATTGGTAAGACTTCCATTGGCAAATGTTTTCCTGTTATAAAAGGTGGAGATTAATGAGTTCTATCCAGTCCTTATGTAGATGCCAGGAACACTGGAATCTATCTCTAGACCTGCAGATGTCTAGAATGGTCCCCTTTCTGCTCTGAGACAAGGTTGAACCAGGGCACTTGGGGTTTCCTGCTCTGCTACAAAACCCCACCGTTTCTTAACACATAGATCACCTTCTGTTTATAATGTAAAGCATCTTAGCTGTCCATGGAGTTACTGTTGGCTATATATTCCAACGAGTGTGGTAAGGCTTACTTTCATAAACACTATTCTCAGTCTCAGACTGATTATAGTTAAAAATATTCCTCAAAAAAGAAGCATAGAAATCATGACCTGTGTCGCCCTTGAAGGAGGGAAAAGCAGAGAGAGAGAGAGGGAGGGAGGGAGGGAGGGAGGGAGGGAGGGAGGGAGGGAGGGGAGAGAGGCAGTCCTAGAAAAAGTTATAAGGCTTGCCATCATCCTGTGACACTTTACATCTAACCAGCCCACATTCTGTCAGCTTCCACTGTGCCCATGTAACCTCCCAAACTATCCAGTCACCACTGAGTTCAACAGACAGAACACGCAAAGAACTGAGTCGAGACACTGAGCCAGGATCTGTTTTGCTTTGAGCTGAGGGGAAAGAAAATGCAATGAAGCATGCCAAGTGTTTGATGGTCAGGGAGGGAAGTATCTTAGCTGATGCTGGGAAGCATCACCAACCAGATCCCACCCACAAGGGCAGTGACAGGTGACTTGTCCATCAGAGTACCACCAACCAGCAAAGGCTTGGCATGCCACCTGACACGAAAAGGCAAGCAGACCAGCCAATCAGCGGAGGGAATGTACTGCCTGAGGAGACAGCTGACTTCCCATCCTAGGAGGGGCTGAGACCAGGGGCTGCAAGGGCTGCAGGCGACAGTGAAGGTGGCCTCAGCCACACCCTATGCTCTTGCCCAGAAGAGCTGAGACATCGCTAGAAGGTAAATATGGCGTCCTCGGCACATGGGCTTTTCTGGAGTCCCAAGGGAAGACTAGGAGCCGCAAAGCCCTGGGCAACCTGCTCCTCCGCCTGCTGGCTGATCAGCTTCTCCTGCCCCAGCTCTGTGCTGAACCTGGTCTGTAGCTCAACCTAAGTCTGTGGGCGTTTCTGCTTTCTCCAGTTTCTTCTTCACACGCTCCAGCTCCTTCTGTTCTGCCAGGAGCTCTTTCCTAATCTGGCGGACTTCCCTGTATGGTGGGGGGCTTCTCAGCTTCAACAGGTAGAATGCATGGCCTGAATCCATTCTTGTTTCTTCTTCTTATCTGAGGCACTGATTTTGAAGGTCTTATCAAAGCATTTTATTAGAAAAAGACATTTCTTCCCATCTTTGTCAGGCAGAGACTCCACACAGCAGTTCTCAACCAACAGAATGTCTCCTTTCTTATCTTTCAGATCCTCGCCCACATAGTAGGAAATTATGTTGGGTTTTAATACAAACCACCGCCCAGTCCAGTTTTTCCATTTGTGCTCTCTCTTCCTTATGTAACCCTGTTTCGATACATCTAAACTAAGGTCATCAAAGACCTCATGAATGGCCATAGACACTGTCTGACGATCCATGCCCTTGCTAAACTGTCCGTTTCCAATTAGCTCAATAAGTTCCCAGGCAGAAAGGGTGTCTTTTCTGTCATCAAAGTTTATTTTGTAATGTTCAAATTGTTCTTGTTGCCAACCTCCTCCCATAGCTTCTGTAAGTCCCTTAAGCAGGTATTTAATCTCTTCTGGCACAATTATTAATGGTTACTTGTCCTCTGACAAAAAGTTGAAAACAACCCACACCTTAAATGCATCATCTTCTGTAATGAGTAGTAGACTCTTTGTGAGGTTTTTCTTGGCACAGAGGGCCCAACACATTCTAGAGAATTCAATCTTGTCAAAGTTGTCTTGGACCTTTTCCAAAATGAACTTGTTTAAATATGTCACGTAGCCCTGATTAGAGACAGGCCCCTCATCGTCATCCCTAAAGTGTTCCTCAAGGGCAACAGGGTCATGTGGAACCTTCAGCACCGTGCACAGCTTATGGGAAAGGACTTTGAGTTGGGACTTGGAGACCTTGCCGCTGTGGTCCAGGTTGAGCATGGTGAAGGTGTGCCAGATGGCTTTGAGCAGCTCATCTTTCAAGCCCTCCGTGGCCGAGGCTGCACTGCCCCAACAGACCTTGTCAGTCTGGTCAGCCCTCCAGTGCCTCTCGCTTTGGTGTTTTATGTGGTAGTGCATTGTGGAGTTTGTTCACATGTGTTGCACACCTACGGAAGAGTACTTCGAAGCCACACAGCACATTACTACTCTCAACGTCCGCTGGGGTTACTCACATCCCATCTCATATTTTCGACCTGAATGTGAGTCTTTGGTGATGTGTTTAATTTTCAGCTCATTGTAGGTACACATTATTCACAGCTTTATAGTTCATTCTTGATAGAAGGAGTAAATCTACTACACACTCCATCTTGACAGGCCTAGAGTGTTGTGGTTGCAGACATTTTGCTTTTTCTATTGTGATATGATGCAAGCAGCTGGTGGTCTGCTCAGGTTAAAGGACATTAGCGCCTATCCATCAGGTCTAGTGAACTCCCTAAGCCGTTGTTTATGTAAACTTTACCTGTCTCGTTCACAGTTTTTATTTTGTTTTGTTTTATTTTAAGTCAGATAAAATTGTGTGTCTTACGCTGAGCTCAAACTTGACTGCTGGAGTTTCTTTCATGTATGTCAGAGGTCCAAATAGCTGCTGAGTTTACACTGGAGAGCCTGAGAGCTTGGTTACTGCTCAATCCATAACACTGTATACCTAACAAGTCTTAAGGTGACATTGAAGTCCTAGACGATCCCTGGAGACCCACTGTCTTCGGTAAATGTTGGAAGCCCAGTGTAGCCGAGTTCTGATATCAGGAAAGGAACACAGTAGAAGTGCCAGCAACAGGATAGATAAACTGTGCAGTGGGGCAGGAAGGCAATGAGATCAAAGCAAGCTGGGAACTCCTTTTACCTGGACTGCCACTAGGAGGCGCCATCACATTCAACCTGAGTCTTTCTTCCCATTTCAAATAACCTGATGGAGAAAAGCCCTTATAGGTTTGGCCAGCAGCTTAGTTCTTAGATGGTTCGAGATCTGATCAAGGTGATGATCAGGGGAACCATCACAGCCAGCTCCCATACTCTTCTGAAGCCGGCAGAAATGCAGCTCTTTCTTTATCCAGGGAGGTCAGACTACGGGCTGGGATGTGTTAGAAACACAGAGGTATAAAAAGTGATACTAACTCAAATGTCTTCCTATGCCTGTGAAGGCTGACCTGGCTAGTCTTGTAGATGGTCTAGGATTTAGTAATTATCTTGGACAGGTGCCATAGCTGATGAGTGATACTGAGGTACCATGTAAGTATAACTTTGCTTCCTGTCTTCGATTCTATTTCACCCCATGTGGCGTGGTTATGTCCTTTCTCCTAGTAACCCCCCAGCCACCTGAGATATCTCGGAGGCAGTCCTAGAAACTCTGGGGACACTAAGGACTTTGTATTATGAGCACTCGTTCACCTCTCTGTCAGCAGGTTGATGTTCAGGGTAAATGATCTTATCTGCATTACACTGATTTGGGAATAGGAGATCTGAGTAAGACAATTGTTCTTTCTTTTCTACTTTACTTGAATTTCATTAAGATCTGTGAACCATTTATGCTTTCTAGGGCTTGTTGTCAATTGTTAAGGTTTCAAAAATGAGGTCCTGGGGAGTTGCTAGCTTATTTTTCTCTGGGAGCATTGGAGCCAGAGTCTTCCCATACAAGAAACATATAGATGTCACAGTAGCCATTTTTTGTTTGTTTGTTTGGTTTTATTTTGAGGCAGTCTATTACATAGCTCCAGCTTTTTTGGAACTTGCTCTGTGTACCAGGCGAGCCTTGAACTCACAAGTTCTACCTGCCTCGGCCTCCCTAGTGCTGGAATTAAAGACATGGTATCCTAGCTGGTTTTAAGTCTTCAAAAATGATCACCTTAGTGTTCCCCAGTCATCAAGGTAAACAGATGACTAAGTATTTACCTATTAACAGTGACATTTAAGGTTAAAAAAAGACAATGTTTTGACACTAACAAGGATCACCACCCCCCAGGATGGCTATAAAATTCCTTGCTAAATGCGCAACTATACAAGGAAATCATATGCCTTCACTTCAAGGCATATTCAAGGGAATGTGGGACAAAAATTACATAGATCCCTTGGGCAAACCCACAGCAGAAGTCTCAACCTGTCTTTAGAATCTGTGATTGTCCATTGCATTGGACATTTGAAAAGTAAAAGAGGGTGAGGCGGCTGAGGCGGCAGCACTGTGGTGGCAACTGAGATGGCTGGGGAAGGCGGCGGCGGCTAGGCCCGGAGCCCCACTCCCGAGGCTTGCTGAGAATGACTGAGTATAAACTTGTGGTAGTTGGAGCTGGTGGCGTAGGCAAGAGTGCCTTGACGATACAGCTAATTCAGAATCACTTTGTGGATGAATATGATCCTACGATAGAAGACTCCTACAGGAAACAAGTCGTAATTGATGGGAGAAACCTGTGTCTTGGATATTCTCGACACAGCAGGTCAAGAGGAGTACAGAGAAATGAGGGACCAGTACATGAGAACTGGGGAGGGCTTTCTTTGTGTATTTGCCATAAGTAATACTAAATCATTTGAAGATATTCACCATTATAGAGAACAAATGAAAAGAGTAAAGGACTCTGAAGATGTGCCTATGGTCCTAGTAGGAAATAAGTGTGATTTGCCTTCTAGAACAGTAGACACGAAACAGGCTCAGGAGTTAGCAAGGAGTTATGGGATTCCATTCATTGAGACCTCAGTGAAGACAAGACAGAATGTTGAGGATGCCTTCTATACATTAGTCCGAGAAATTCGAAAACATAAAGATGAGCAAAGATGGGAAAAAGAAGAAGAAGTCAAGGACAAGGTATATAGTTATGTGAATAGTTTGTATTCTTTCTTAAGGCACACTTAAGTAAAAGTGTGATTTCTGTACATTACACTAAATTATTAGCATTTGTTTTAGCATTACCTAATCTTTTTATTCTTCTGTTCATGCAAACTGTCAGCTTTTATCTTAAATGCTTATTTTAAAAGGACAGTTGGAAACCTTCTTTTCTCTAAGTGCCAGTATTCCCTGGGTTTTGGACTTAAACTAGCAATGCCTGTGGAAGAGACTAAAGACCTGAGACTCTGTCTTGGGGTTTTGGTGCATGCAGTTGATTCCTTGCTAGTTCTCTTACCAACTGTGAACATTGGTGTGAACCAGAATAATGAAACTTTTGAACATCCCTGCTCTGTGTTCCATGTCATCACCAAATGGAGTCATTAGTAATTAATTGCAGCTTCACTTGAGACCTTGTGGTTGGTTCTCCTAAGACTAAGGGATCACACACAGATTTATGGGCTTCCCTTTGATTCACTCCCAGCATGTCCTAGAATTTATCATCCTTTATAAGTGTAGTTAAACTGTTCACAAAGGCTTTTTCTAGCTTTACACAGCTATTAATCTTGGTCACTCCCCCAAATAGTATATTTTTTCTAGAAAAGGGGGAAAATTTTTAAAAAAAGTCAATGGAAAATGTTGAAATCCATTCAATTTCTGTGTTAGCTAAATTACTGTAAGATTCCTATAATAGCTCTTCCTGGTAAGGCAGACCCAGTATGAACTAGTAACCATTTGGGCTATATTTACATGCTACTAAATTTTTATAATAATTCAAACAACTTTAACATATGTAAAAAGTTCTCATAAGAATTAAGTACAATTCCCCTTTGTCAGATTGTTCTTATCCTAACTTTCAAGTCTTTTTTGAATTTATATTGTTGAAAGTAGTTTAATGGTTGTGAAGCTGAAGATGATTTGAGACAGTTAGAGCTTAGTGCGTGTTGAGACCAGAGTTGTGGGGTTGGGTCTTACGTGAACCTGTAATGAACAAACGCTACTGGGTATTGTAGCACTGCTGCATTCAATGTTGGCCGTGCATTGTTTGGTCAACATGGGGGGTGAGGAGAGTCTGATTGATGGCTTAGTAGAATGCATTCTCACCATGTAACAGTCCTATTGACAAATCAAGAAATTTCTTTTGTTTATAATAATAATAATAATAATAATAATAATAAAACAATTTAAAATTAAAAAAAAAGAAAAGTAAGAGAGGTTGCAGTCACATGCTGTCAGGTCCCTAGAGTGGCCCATACTATAGCTGCCTATCTCATTTTAGCATATCACAGTACTCCAGGAGTTTAGATGTGGAACAAGAATCCTGCAGTGTGGAGACCAGCAGCGTTGCTCACCTGACAGAGTTGTATCAGCGTCAGAAGGGCCGTGCTAAGGGCCCTCCCCTTAGGGCTTAGAAGCAGAGGCAGAAAATCTCTTTGGGGCACACATAGTGGTCTAAAGAAAGTATCCAGATTTTACTTTGAGACCACCTCTTGTAAGAAAGTTTGGACATAGAGTTGAGTACATTTTTTCATAACTATTTCTAAACTCACATTATGTGATTCTGCCTAAGAAATGGGCCATAGGCTCATCTTATCTGAAAGACAAACAAGTAGGCATCTCAATAATGGCTCAATTGTTCTTGTTCTCCATAGTCAGTCGTTGTCAGGGAGTGTACTTTCTTAATGAATGTGAGTACACTCCCTCCTTTGGGGGGAGGCTTTCTAGCTTCCACAAGCTTTTCTCTTCCCAAATTCAAAGAACACAGGGTCCCAGTCCATGTATTCTCCTGGGTTTGTGCTTCTCCCATGGCTCCTGCAGACTTTCTAGCCTCCGCTCCATTCTGTGTGTCTGCTGCTGGCCTCTGGCTTTGCCCACACAGGCAGGCTGCTGGTGGTGCCCATGGATGGGAGCCACTGGTTCACCATGCAGATGGTTGTGGAGGTGGTGGTGGTAGTCATCTCAGAGGTGAGTTGGCACCTGGGAAAATCACTGAATTTTAACAGTGAAAACTTACTCTGTTTCTTACACTCTGGAAGATTTAAACCACCACTCCGAGGTTTTTGCTCACACCCAATGGAAAAGTTGAGAAGTAGGAATGATCTCTCTACTGAAGCACTGAGGCAAAGGTTTCTTCGAATTACTGTTCTCAAACTGCAGGAGTTTGTTTATGGAAAAGAAGTTAGTGGAGTACTTGAAGCAGAGTTCATTTGATGCTGTGTTTCTGAATCCTTTTGATGTGTGTGACTTAACTATTGCCAAGTACTTTTCTCCCCCATCCGTGGTCATCAGTGGGTGAGATATTTTGCCACTATCTTGATGAGGGTGCCCGGCGCCCCAGTCCTCTTTCTATATTCCCAGAATTCTCTTGAAATTCACAAACACCATGACTTTCAAGGACAGAGTGTGGAACCGTCTCTCCTACATGAAGAAGTGTGCATTTTATTATGGACTATGTGCCCTGTCCTGGTTGGCTGTATCAACTTGAGTGATACCTTGAATTATATCTGAGAAAGGGGAACCACAACTGAGAAACTAAGACTGGTCTATAGGCAAGCCTATGCTTCATTAGTGATTGGTCAGGCAGGGGCCAGGCCATGGGAGGCAGGGCCAACCCTGGGCAGATGGATCTGGGTTGTATAAGGAAGCAGGCTGAGCAAGCCATGAGGATCAGGCCAATTAATAGCATTCATCCTTGGCTACTGCTTCAGTTCCTGCCTCCAGATTCCTGCCTGGATTTCTTGCCCTGCTGTCCTTTACAGAAGTAGGGTGCCCTGAGAGTAAAAAGCTGAAACATACCCTTTCTTCCCCAAATTGATTTTGATCATGGCCTTTTGTCACAGCAACAGAAACCCTGACTGAGACAGATTAAAAGATTTAGGAATAGCTGCTCCTTTAAGTTGTTTAATTTAGGACTCAAGTGATGGCAGGTCTAACACTCCATTCTTTCTCTGGATATGTTGTATAACAGCAGACATGTGCATTTTAATTCTTACTCTGGTTTATTCAACATTTTGAAAAACTTTGTGTATCTTTAAAACTGTAACAGAATAGAATATGAAGATGCATACTTGGATTCAATTTGTGTAAAATGTATATAGCACTTTACCAAGTAAAATACATGGATTCATTAACAAGAAAAATTTAAAAACTTATCAGAATTAAATATGCTTAATATTAAAATAATTGGTATAACAGCAAACTTTCTTCATCCTCATGATTATTTGAAATAATTCATGTTGCTGGAAATATGAGTCAGTAGTTGAGAATATCACTTGCTTCTCAGAAGAACCCAGATATAATTCCCAGCAGCCACATCACAGCTTATAAAGTGACTCCAGGCTCACAGATTTCTTCTGATGGCCATGGACAATGCATGCATGTGGGACACATACATACATGGAGGTAAAATGCACACACACCTAAATAATAAATAATAACTAAAAAATACACAAAATAATCTGTGATATACCCAACTTTAAAAAATTTAAAAACGTTATTTTTAAAAAATTCTTGTAAATATGCCAAGGATGGTGGTGTATGCATTTTATTCCAGCATTCTTCAGGCTGAAGCTGGTAGATCTCTGAGTTTAACATCAATAGAGGGAGCTCCAGGACAGTCGGGGCTACTCAGAGAAACCCTGTCCCAAAGAAGCAAAAATTAAACAAGTAGATCCCCAAGCCAAAAATTAAACAAAAACCTTGCAGATAAATCAAAACACCACATGCCAAAATTAACAAGGAAAAAGGCTACACAGCTCCAGGAACTTCTGTCCAGTTAGAGCAATTGTTCTGAACACATGCTATGCTAAGAGTCAAAGGCTTTATTTTATAGGTGAGTATTTTTCTCACATTTCTAGTGCATTTGGTGAGTGAGAGATTCTCAACCAATTGATAGGAAAGGGAGGCAGTGTTATTTCTGAAGATTAGAGACTCCAGTGTCGAGACTTTCGATTGAAGTGCTGCTGTCTTGTCCTGGCAATATCAAGCAGGGTATGGGAGTGGCTTCAAAACTGCAAACAGAACCTACAAGATGCCATTCACAGCACCAGGAAGAATAAATTTTAAAAAGCAAAATAGGTAAAAATAGCTTCTGAGTGGATGTGGAGACAGGACAATAGGGCAGGTGTGGTGGGAAATTAAAATGATACAGCCCAGTGTCTGAAGGTTTCTTAAGAGTGAACATTAGAATTTCCTCATGAGCTATCAGCCTTAATCCTAGTTGGAAGCCTTCAGATCAGTTCCTAAAAAGAACCTGCATGTGGTGCTGATGGCAGAACTATTCAAAGAATTCACAAGATGGAAAAAACCTGCAGATGCTGCAGTGTATTGGGAGACAGAGAAACAGCTCTGTGAACTTCCCTGGGTAACTGAGGGGCATCACAGCAGAGCTCCCTGCTTCTCCATAGTGTATGTCTGCCTATGGCTTTGGATGCTTCAGAGGGATGTTCTAAGGAGGTTGATGGTCACCTTCCCTGTGTCCCTGGAGTGGCCTGTGGAGATAGTTGTGAGTCTGTCAGCAGGTCAGAAGACAGAGTTGGCAATGGAGCAGGAATCCCACTGTGAGAGCTCAGAGACAGCAGCATGGCTCTGTGAGAGCTCAGAGACAGCAGCATGGCTCTGTGAGAGCTCAGAGACAGCAGCATGGCTCTGTGAGAGCTCAGAGACAGCAGCATGGCTCTATGAGAGCTAGTGACAGCAGCATGGCTCTGTGAGAGCTCAGAGACAGCAGCATGGCTCTGTGAGAGCTCAGAGACAGCAGCATGGCTCTGTGAGAGCTCAGAGACAGCAGCATGGCTCATGTGGCAGAGCTGATTCTGTCTCTCAAGAGGACAGGCTCAGGAACTTCCCCTGCAGCCTTTGAAGCACAAGCAGCAAGTCCCTTGGACAGAGCCAGTCTGGTCACCTAAAGAACGTGTCCAGATTTTGTTTTGTTTCTACAATTCTAGAAATGTAGCTTCTTTGAAACTTGTTTTCTCTTGTAAAAACATTTGGACTCTTTAGGGTCAAGTTTGTGGCCTCAGAACTATTTTCAATCTCACATTGTGTGATTCTGCCCAAAAAAATGGTCACAAGCCCTTCTCAGATAAACAAACAGTGTGTTTCTTAATGATGTTTGCTCATTTATTACTGTTCTCCCAAAGTAAATCATTCTCCGGAACTGTTGTGTGAGTACACGCCCTCTTGAGGGAGCAGATTTCTCTCTGGCTCACACTTCGTCTTTTGTGTTAGGAGAGCACAGAGTCTCAGCAGCTGGATTGTCTTGAGCTGCACTTCTCCCATGGCTCCTGTAGACTTTCCATCCTCCCTTCCTCTCTGTGTGTGTCTGCTGCTGGCCTCTGGCTTCGCAAATGCAGGCAAGCTGCTGGTGGTGCCCATGGATGGGAGCCACTGGTTCACCATGCAGATGGTTGTGGATAAACTCATTCTCAAAGGACATGAGGTCGTTGTAGTAGTTCCAGAGGTGAGTTGGCAACTGAAAAAACCGGTGACTTTTACTGTAAAAACGTATTCAGTTTCTCACACTCAGGAGGAATTAAACCGGGAGTTCAAGCTTTTTATTGACTCACAATGGAAATTTCAACAAGAGGGTGGGGTTTTCCCTCTACTGAGTTCTCCAGCCAAAGGTTTCTTTGAACTACAGTTCTCACACTGCCAGAGTTTGTTTATGGACAAGAATTTAGTGGAGTACTTGAAGCAGAGTTCATTTGATGCCGTGTTTCTGGATCCTTTTGATGTGTGTGGCTTAACTGTTGCCAAGTACTTTTCTCTCCCATCCGTGGTCTTCAGCAGGGGAGCATTTTGTCACCACCTTGAAGATGGCGCCCAGTGCCCCAGTCCTCCTTCTTATGTCCCCAGAGGTCTCTTGAAGTTGACAGACACCATGACCTTCAAGGAGAGAGTACAGAACCTTCTCTCCTACATGGGGGAGGTTGCATTTTGTCAAACCTTTTTCAAAAGTGCTTCTGATATTGCCTCAGAAATTCTGCAGACCCCAGTGACTATGTATGACCTCTTCAGCCCAGTGTCCATTTGGCTGTTGCGCACTGACTTCACGCTGGAGTTCCCCAGACCTGTGATGCCCAATGTGATCCACATTGGAGGGATCAACTGCCTCCAGCAACAGACACTTTCCAAGGTACATCGTCTTTCCTTCAGCACATAACGGGAGGGTCGGCTTCGGGTGATGAAGTTACTTCTTACTGGACGGTTGTTTGTCGTTTATATTTTCCTTTTCCAGTTCTCTTGATCTAATTTCTTCGATCACTCACACTTGATTGTGGAGTTGTGAAGCTGATAAATCTTGCTTGTGGATATGTGTGTATACCACTGACACTCTTATTTATAGTCAGCAGCCTTGTTTTTGGCAAAAGAGGGAGAGACACAGTAAGAAGTGAAGCTTCGCTTTGCTCAATCCCTCTTTCTGTGCAGCTGCTTCAGCCTGTGGCATCTGTCTCCTTAGCCATAGTTCTGGGGTCTGGAGAAGTTCCTCAGTAGGAAATCACACACTCATATTTAACCAAAATTAGCAATTTATTGTCTTTATTTAGTAATATTATCATTCAGGCTTTTGTGTAAGTGACACATAGTTTTTAGGTTGGTTTTTTTTTTTTTGTTTGTTTTTTGTTTTGTTTGTTTTTTTGTTTGTTTGTTGATTCTTTTTTGGCTCTTTCTCTCTTAATCTATATAGTATTTATTTGTGGGAGTCCAAATTAGTTAACTTTCCCCTTTGCTTTGAATAACAACTTTTTCTTAAAATATTTTAGATTTCAACATTCTTGTTTTGTCTGAATCTCAAATATCTAAATGTTTTCATCACTTATGTCAGTGGGTGTTTAAATTCCTATAATGCTGATTATATATTTTGATCACCTTTTTTTTACATTTTAAAACAAAATAGAATTATATCATGACTCCCTGTCCCCTCTCCAACCCACCCATATATCCTGCTCTCAAACTGATTGCCTCTTCTTTTTTGATAATTATTGTTACATATATGTGTCTGTGTTTCACAAAAGTGCAGATCTAGGCTGCTGAGTCTGGTTTTTTTTTTTTTTTTTTTTGTGTGTGTGTGTGTGTGTGTGTGTGTGTGTGTGTGGTATCAGGGCTGACCAGTTTGTATTGGACAGCCAATAAAGGACTCATGCCTAGGAGAGGCTAACTCTCCAAGTAGCCTGTAGTTTTTTAGGGCTGGAACCCTGTGGAAGGTTTTCACTTCCACATTGGCATGCCTACTGATTGTGCCATTGTTCTGGTTTCATTTATGCAGAGACCATTTCACGAAAGACTTCCTGGTATTCTGACTCTTACTGTCTTTGTGGCCCTTTTTCACAATGTGCAGGAGCTATGATGTAGATGTACCTATCCCAGAAGAGATTTTTCACTGTCGTGGCAAGCTTGTGTGTGGTATCAGAGAGGGGAAAAGTCTGTGCTGCCTTGGAAGCAGAGGCAGCATGTCCTTTTTGAGCAAAGGGTCTGGTTGTCTGAAGACATTATTTCCCACTTTGCTTTAAGGCCATTTTATTTTTAAGTTCACTTTCTGCTGCTTTTGCAATCCTTGCTGTCTCACACATTTCTTCACAACTGTTTGTAAATCGCCCTATGGCACATTGCACATCTCTGCCCAGTTTAAGCGGAATAGTTTAAGCTTTTCTTATCATGTAAACACACAAGTAGGCATTTCAATGAGGACTGCTCATTTCTTATTTCTCACTGGTACCCACTGTCTGCAACTGTGCCTTGATGGCTGTGAGTGCACGCCCTCCACAGGGAGAGGTTTGAGTTTATAGTTTCTCCCCTGCTGAGTCAGAGCATCAAAGACCCAAGGCTGGATTGCCCTGGGCTATGCTTCTCCCACAGCTCCCTTTCTCTGTCTGCTGCTGCTCACTGGCTTTGCCCAGGCAGGCAGACTGCTGCTGGTGCCCGTGGGTGACTATCACTGATTTACTATGAGGAGAAACTCGGCCAGAGGCATGAGGTGGCACCTGCTGCAAACTCTAAATTTTATGGTAAAGTCTTATTCAATATATCTGGAGGATCTGGATCACAATTGAAGATTGTTATCAACAAGGAAAGGTACAGGAAGATACTAACTTTCCCTATTAATGAATACACCAAATGGTGGTTTTGAGCATAACATTCTCATCATATCTAATGACGAGTACATCGTATCTAATCTCTGGTGACTTAGCTCAGTTCATAGTTTGGTTAGGAATGGGTGTGCTTTGCCGATTATGGCTCTAGCCACTTACAGGGCCCAGTTGGACCTTATAACTGGGCCACATTTTCTCACAAATAGGCATGTGTTCTTGTGAAATTATTAGACAAAGTGAAATAATGTTCCTTCTGCAAGGTAGAGGACTATAGATTTATCTGTGTCAAAGTGAGGAATGGGGGGCAGGTTGGAAGGCTCAGGTAAGTGCTGCTCTAGAGGATCTGATGCAAGTCTCTGCACCCACACAGCTGCTCATCTTCAGCAGCCACAGTCCTAAAGGATCTGATGCTCTTCTGGCCCCTTGGGGCAATGGGCACACAGGGATTGCACAATTTAAACAAACTGTAAACTATGAGCTGACTCTCTCTGATTGTGGGTAGGTCACGAAAGGGAGCTGCATGTGGCAGGACTTTAAGGAACATGAGTCAGCTAGCTGGGAGATATTTTTCTGCCCTTTACTTCCCATCAATAAAGTGCCAAGCACGCCCCAGCCTTGCACGCACCCGTGTTCTCTTTCTCAGGGTGAGGCCTGAAACTCTTTGGACAATAGTGATATTAGAGTAGCTCATTGCAGCCCTCCAATGTTTACAGATATTACAGCTATATATGATTGTATATCTATATACCTATAAAATCTGAATGCATTGAACCATAGTTTTACAGATAAGGGTTGTTTTTATATGTAGATATGGTTTTATGTATCTGCTAAAGGATTTATATGTGGGGAAGGTCTTTTATATGTGGAAGGTAATTTATGGATAAATATGAAGGAAGACAATGTTCAGATCTCACAGACAGTCCTTTGACTAAGACCATGTATACAGTATCTATACTAAGGTAAATTTTCATTGAGTGACCTCTGGATGTATGCATTCCTTCATCCATGTTTCAGGTGAGAGGTTGTCTCTCTTGGAAAACCACACAGGTTTTATGTTGCTGGAGAACATGGTAGCCTGGATCTTATGTCTGATAAGAAAGAACATTTCCTGGGAAGAAAGTGTGTGTATAATTGTGTGTGCATGTATATGCGTGTGTATGTGTGTGTATGTGTGTGTGTGTGTGTGCGTGTGTGTGTGTGTGTGTGTGTGCTGGTATGTTTTCTGTCTCTGGCCCTTTTTACAGGTAATTTTCTTGAGTACTTCCTTTAACAAAGTCTTCCTGAGTTTATCCAGACTAATTTTATCCAGAGATGCTATTACATACTTTAGTAAGGACGAGAGGGTATTATTAAAATATTTTAAAATAGATTTAATAGGAAAGAGCCCATCTGGTCCTTTTGATTTTTACAGTGAGTTTTAGTTTTAGAGCTTAGTACTGAGTCCATCCACTGGTCATTCATACCATTGTGGGCAATTTGGGGCCTTGGTGGCTCTGGAGTTGGGAGGACAGGTGTTATAAGCATAGCAACAGAGGTTCTAAACCTCCCGCCTTAATTTTGAAGCCCACTGTGTGCCCTCTGCAATTGGCTGCCTTCTGTATAGTCAGCACACCTGAGAAACATCTCGCCTCTGTCTTTTTTTGGAACATTCCCCACAATGAAATTTTCTCAGCATGGAAAAATGTTGACTTAGATTCCTCTGAATGTAATCCCTCAGCATTTGTGAGTTGTTTTTGATATTACGAAACGACACGGCACTGGGTTTTGTCAGAGAGTCTTCCATTTAGCAGCCATTCACTGAAGACTTTTGTGGGCCTGGCTCAGTGTTAGGAATGTGGCCATCCCCTTTCTTTAGCCAGGCAGAAGTTTGCTGACTAATGAAGAAACAGAAGTATGAGGCCCTAAGAGAACCAAAAACAAGGGGCCCAGAAGGGAAACCATGAGGCGATGGCAAATGCATTCCTTGTTCCATATTCCAGTAACACAAGGACACAAGTTCTAGTCATTATTTCTCTTCTCTGTACTCACCCATCTACTATCCATCCATTCATCCATCCATCCATCCATCCATCCATCCATCCATCCATCCATCCATCCATCGATGTCTGTGTGTCCACTTCTGTCTCTGTCATTGTCTCTCATATGTGTATGTGTGCATGTGTGTGTGCATGTGCATGCTTGTAAGTATGTGTGTATGTGTGTGTAAGCATGGAAGACAACATCACATGTCTTCCTCTTTTATACTCCCTCTTACTTTCTTTAGTCACTGTCTCTCACTGCAGCTATAGCTTTCCAACCCATCTAGACTGGCAATAGACTGGCGAGCCACCGAGCACCAGGACTCTCTTTGTCTGCCTCCCTAGCACTGGGATTGTAGCTACATGCTGTGCTGCCTGGATGCTGCTTCCTCAGAGGTTTGAGGATCAGAGGCCTGGTTAGGGATAGTGGTGAGAGACTGAAGACAGGGCAGACACACATACAACAATGCTGGGATTATGTGAGGTTCTTTGCTTCTTAGCTGGCCCATGTGGATAATGGCTTTGCCAATTTATCCTGGGCCAATTGTTCTCAGAATCCTCGATAGGTCATGCTCATGTCAAAATACTCATTCACCAGGCACTACACTCACCCTGGGCTGCCCACACTCCCTACACTTGAATTATTTTGTAGATGTTAGGGGTCCAAATTCAGGTTCTAATAACTTTACATGGATTGTTTATATAAGTTGATGGACTAAGCTGAGTATATTGTTATGTGGCCATAATCATACAGATATGTATTAAAACATTAAAATTACTGTTAGTTTCATCACCAATATGATACAACCCAAATTCACCTGGATTATCTGCATTGGGTTGGCCTATGGCCCTGTCCATCAGAGACTGTCTTGCTTGCTACAGTTGATGTGGAGAAATCCCACCATTCCCTGCTTTGGGTCCCTGAACTTCATAGAAGTAGAGAAAGCTAGCTAAGTACTAAGTGTTGGCACATTTATTTTTCTCTGTTCTTGTTGAGGATCTTCTGCCTGGCTGCTTCAGGTTCCTGCCATCTTAGCTTCTCCATAATGACGGACTAGAACCTGGATTTGAAATTGAAAATGAGCCTGTGTCCCCTAAGCTTCTGTTTACTAGAATGTTTCACCACAGCAGCAGAAATAGAACCAGGGCAATTTGCTGATTTGATTTTGCCACTTTTGTGTTCTGGATTCAGATGTTTTAAGTCTCGAATTGTTCTGTAGGTCCTCTGTCATCTTGTAGGTCCTGGGCCTCAGCAGGATCGCTGAGTTCCTGAGAAGAGGCTAACCTTTCCAGATAGCCCTCAACTGGCATGAAACTGTCCCCTGTAAACCTTCAACCCCCCTTCCTACTCCAAAGCCAGCCGTCCTTCATTTACTTTGGTGGTGGTGGTAGGAGCATCTGCTTATTGCCCACACAGGGTAGTTTCCTCCCAGGATCTATCCCTTCACTAGAATGTGTCCCAAACCCAAGTTGCTGCTCTTCAGAAATCCTTGGGTCAAAGCTGACCTTTCCTTGTACAGGCAGGAGAAATATGCTATAAGACATCCTGTCTGTATCACCTCCCTGGGCAGGACTGGGCCTCCTGAGTAGCAGTTCTTTAGGCATCAACCTCAGGAGTGACAGACATGCCACATTTCCTTTTCTGGTGCCCAATACAGAAATACTTCTGACACCTGCAGACCCCTGTGGTCTGTATGTGCGCATGCACACACTCATGAGCATAGGAACGTGCGCTTGCGCAAGCACACACACACACACACACACACACACACACACACACACACACACCAGTCTAAGAAACAGTAGTGTCACATCTCATGGACAAAGCTTGCAAGGTACCCCTCTGGTGATGCTATGACAGATCTTTGCCTTCCTCTCCTGCCCTCTTTCTGATTTCAACCTATGACCCCATGGGCCTGCTGGACATAAGAACAAGCCTTCCCCCTTCCAGTACCCAGATGAGTCTGATGATTTTCCTAGCAAGACTGCTAGGAAGGGCCTGGGCCTCGGTAAGATGTGTGTTTGCCATAAAGAATCCGAGGCTACAGTTCCTCTTGTTCCCTCCAATCCATGCCAGCTTGCTTAAAGACTTTCTCCAGAGAGCTTTTGTGGAAGGAACCTTGCTTAGCTGCCCAGCAAGGAAAGAGCTTCCCTTTGTGAGCCTCTGGGGAGTGGTTTCTCATTGCTGTGAGCCAGGATGGCAGCACCCTTCCTTGTTTCTTTTCATTCTGAGTTTAAAAAACCCCGAAAAAAAAACCTGATGATGTCACATAACTCAAACCAGAACAATGCCTTATTGCAATGAACATTTGCAAGTGCAGATGTGTGGACAGAGAGACGTACTGTACTACACTACAGCGTCTACAATGAGCTATGTTTTGTGCTTTTTGTTGTTTTGCTTGCTTGTTTGTGTATTAAAGGCGAAAGACAGATATGAGGGATGGGAGGTGAGTGGAACTGAGGAGCACGATTTGAAACTCGCAAAGAACCAATTAAAAGCAAAGCAAAACAGAAACCCCGCCCCCCACCCTGATGCCTCACCCCAGCTTGGACTGAGTGCAGTCTTTGAAAGCCTTAAACAAAGAACTTTCATGTTGGCAGTGTTCCTGGGCTCGCCTTTGGGATGGTTCCTTCAATCCTTTCCTGAGCCCCAGCTCACTAGGGTGCCAAGGTTAAGGCTGTGTTGGCACGTTAGATTGAATATGCAAGTTTGTGACCAGGTCTGGGTGAGCCAGTTCTTTGAAGCGAAGAACACCCTCTCCCTGGGCAGCCTGATTTCCACATCCATCACTCCCTGGCCCGCCCCCAGCAGGGATTAACAAACAGAACAAATGTAACCCTCCCTCTTTGGTGGTGGTTAGGAAACCTGGAATTCAGAAGCTAGCAACAAGTGTCTGACTGAAATCCTGACTTCCAGATTTCTTACTCTTCTTCAAGAGCCCTCATCACGTGCTACGTAGAGGCTTACTAACCTTACTATCTTAAAGGCAAGTAACAGATTATATTTTGAGGGAGAGCAATACAGAATTTGAAAGATAATGGATCTTTCACTTCCTGCCCAGAGCTTCACAAATGCCTGTTGATTTTATGAGGGGTGAGAGGGGAAAACCGTACTTCTTCCTTATTCGTAATGAGCCGTTTTTTGCTTTTTAAAAAAGCTTATGCTAAAGGGGTGACTTTTGGAAAGTTTATAAGAATGGGAGCTGGAACCAACTTTGAGATTAGAGGGAAGGGTAGAGAAAAGGGTTGAAGTTTGGGTTGATTACTGATCAATGGTAATTTTATCATTCAGTCCCCTGTGTTTCATAATACAGCCCAAGTGAAAGCACTGGGGGAAGGGTTTGGGGGGGGGCGCTGCCCAGTTGCTGGAGGTGTGGAGGTTTTGTTGCTTCAAGAGCACAGAGAACATCCATGTCTCTCCCCCATGCCCTTTGCATCTCTTGTTGTACTGTGGGTGCTGTGTACTGAGTACTTCAGTTCCCTGAGTGGTTCTAGCAGAGCCACTGGAAAGCTGAGCATAGGAGGCTGTAGCCAACTCTGCTAAGTGGCTGGCTCAACTCACACATGCCTGGTAACACAAGTGCTTTGTGAATGAAAGTATGCAGAAGGAAAAAGTTGTTTTTTTTTTTTTTTTCCCTTATACACTCACGTCGAAAGAGTCAGTGACCAGCTCCTCAAAAGGGAGTTGGTTCTGTGCTTGTCCTTCCTGGAGTGATCTTTGACCTTTTACTATTTGATTGAAAATAAAGCACAAGGATGAAATGGACAGGCAGCCCCAAAGGTAGTTCAGTCACCCACAAACTGGTACTGGGCCCTCCAGAGAGGAACACTGGATATGGTAGGGAGAGACAGAGCCATGATTTGCCCTACCCTGCACATGCTACTGGTAGTTGGGAGAGAGGCAATACATGCACAGGAGAGATAAAGATGACAGGGAAGGGAAGGAGCCCCAGAGTGGCAGGCTGAGCTGCTGGACCATGGGCTCTTCAGGGAAGGTGCCACAAATGGGACACTAGCAGAACTTCAAAGGAAGGGTATGATCAGAGCTGACATCTTGTTTCTTATGCATATCATCTGGGGGAGCGTCTTAGGACTTCTATTACTGTGAAGAGTCACCCTGACCACAGCAACTCTTGAAAGGACAACATGTTACTGGGGCTGGCTTCCATTTGAGAGCTTTAGTCTATTGTGGTCATGGCAGGAAGCATGGCAGCATGCAGGCAGA
Source organism: Micromys minutus (assembly GCF_963924665.1). Taxonomy (NCBI): domain Eukaryota; kingdom Metazoa; phylum Chordata; class Mammalia; order Rodentia; family Muridae; genus Micromys; species Micromys minutus. The sequence goes on from NC_137954.1 coordinate 36,437,266, forward strand.
CATGGTGCTAGAATAAGCCAGGAGTTCTACATCTGGCTTTCCAGGCAGCAGGAAGCGGGAGAGACATTGGATCTTGGCTGGAGCACCTGAAACCTCAAAGCCCACCAGTGATACATTTACTCTAACAAGGTCACGTCCATTCTAAGGCCTTATCTAGTCCAAGGCCACGCCTCCTAACTTTTTAAATAGTGCCACTTCTTATGAGCCCACAGGAGCCCAATTTTATTTCACATCAGCCCTGAGCTCTGCTGTTCCTGAAACTTGCTTATCATATGTGCTCCATGTTGTTGCTCTTTCTTCCCAGAGCTCTGTCATTTCAGAGAGATCAATAGCATGGCATACATCAATAAGAAAGGCTTGGGTCATAGGTGGGGATGTTTATTTACCCCCAATATCAAACAAGGGGTTTCAGAATACATTCTAGGAGCCCTGTGGCTTTTTCGAGCCCATTTTAGGGAACGGCCACACTTTCTCATAGCAGTACCAAACAGTCATTTGGTTTTCCTAAGTGCATCTTCTTTCGATGATTATGGAATTTTTCTGGAAGCTCCAGGGTATGCGGTTTTGCAACAGAACAATAAAGCAAATTAGGGGATTTCCAGCTGTTACCTAGGAGGCCAGACAGTTAATGGATTTGAAAAAACATCAAACAAAGCAACTCCTAGACAGTTTTCTATTCTCCTGACCTGACATATGTTAAAAAGGGTCTGGGGGTATTCTTGTTTGTGAATATTAACCAGAAAGTGTCTGTGTGTGTTTGGGTATGTCAACTTTGATTTTCAGAATAGTCCCTTTGACTTCTTTAGCCCACAGGAGCACTATGAAGATCTATGAAGGCCTTGTATACCAGACCTAGGCTGTCTCCTAGTTAGTTGGCTCACTACACACTCACTCCATGTGAGGTGCTGCCAGATTCTAGAGCTGCAAATAAAATCCACTTCAGTTCTCTTTTAAAACTTCTTTTTGAGTTTTTATTGATTTGAATCATGTGTATGGGCATTTGCTTATATTTAAATATGTGCATCCTGAACATGTCCACAAGGTCAGAAGACGGTAGCAGAGCCCTGGAGCTTGGTTTACACATAGTTGCTAGCTGCTGTGTGGGTGCTGAGAATTGAACTCTGGTCCTCTGGAAGAGTAACCAGTGTTCTAACCACTGATCTATATCTTCAGGTCCTCTTCCGTTTTTTGAGGCAAACACTCATGCACAATACACTGTCCTCAAACTCACTTTGTAGCTAGAATGACCTTGAACTTCTGACCCTTCTGCCTCTGCCTCCCAGAGTGCAAAGATTACTGACTAATCAAGTGTTCTACCAACCAAACATCATCCCTGGCCCTCCATTAAGTTTTTAAAACTAAACTTGCTTTTAACCCTTTGATGACTGAAGAAATTCCAAGGCCCAGAATTTGTGAACAGTTAAGCAGAGGTAGCTAATTTTAGGTTCTTTCAAAGCTGTAAGGGTTACAACTAACGTCCTTTGCATAGACAGCAACCCCAGTTTCTTGCATATAGATGGCTGGTCATAACTGTATTCTGAGGTTTGTACCATGTAAGGATATGGGTAGGGGTTAAGGCCTAACTTGTGTGTCCCAAGAAAGTACACTGAAGTCAGTGGCCAGCATCTTTGAAAGTGACTCATTGCAGATGGACCTAGTGAAGATGAGATCTTTAGGATGGGTCCTACCCTATAAGATTGGTATTGTCATAAAGATAGAGCCATATAGGCCCAACGACACATAACAGAAGGTGAATTCTGAGGAGAGGGCTTTGTGTTGCTTTGAACATCAAACATGTCCTCTGTTAAGTTGGTGCTTCCCCTGTGTTGTGAACAAAGTTGGCAGGAAAGTGTCAAATCATTGACGGAGAGCCATTTTGCCATTAACCTCAGAGGTCCAGTCTGCTGACACTCCCCAAGCTCCCTCCAGACTGTCCTTAAACAGCAGTAAAGACCCACTGGAAGGATTGGCTCTTTAGTGGAGAAAAAGAACCTAGACTCTCAGAGTGTTGATAGGCTGCACGAAGTCAGCTGTGTGCTTAATGTGGTTAAATATTAATTTAGCTTTCTTCATATTACAGGGCATGATTTAGAGCAAGAAAGAGGAATCCCGGGAGCATTGAGATCACCAGGTGTGTGAGAGAAAGTAGCTCAGGGCCTGCAGCTTCAGGAGAGCTTACTGTTGCCTTCCCTGCCCTAGGATGGCTGGCCTTCTTCCTGCCGCTCAGAGACTTCCTGCAGGGTTTCTCTTCTTAGTGCTTTGGGGTTCAGTTTTAGGTGACAAGCTGCTGGTAGTCCCCCAGGATGGAAGCCACTGGCTTAGCATGAAGGAGATAGTGGAGCATCTCAGTGAACGGGGACATGACATTGTGGTGCTAGTACCAGAAGTCAATTTACTTTTGGGAGAATCCAAGTACTACAGGAGGAGAAGCTTCTCGGTTCCGTTCAACCTAGAAGAGCTACAGGCCCGTTTCCGCTCCTTTGGGAACAACCACTTTGTTGCCAGTTCCCCCCTGATGGCTCCTGTGAGAGAGTACAGGAACAACATGATTATCATCGACTTGTGCTTTCTCAGCTGCCAGAGTCTCCTGAAGGACTCTGCCACCCTCAACTTCCTTAGGGAGAACCAGTTTGACACTCTGTTCACAGACCCAGCCATGCCCTGTGGCGTGATTCTGGCCGAGTATCTCAACCTGCCCTCCATCTACCTCTTCAGAGGTTTCCCAAGCTCTCTGGAGCACATGCTTGGCCAAAGCCCAAGCCCTGTTTCCTATGTTCCCAGATTCTACACCAAATTTTCAGACCACATGACATTTCCCCAGCGGCTGGCCAACTTCATTGCTAGCATCTTGGACAACTACATCTATTATTGTCTGTATTCAAAGTATGAAACCCTTGCCTCAGACCTCCTCAAGAGAGATGTGTCCTTACCTGCCTTACACCAGAACTCTCTGTGGCTGTTACGGTATGATTTTGTGTTCGAGTACCCCCGGCCAATCATGCCCAACATGATCTTCATTGGAGGGATCAACTGCAAGAAGAAGGGAAAGCTGTCTCAGGTGGGTGACTCCTGTCTTCTGGCTGCATTCTCTCTTCACTGGCAGTTGTGGTTCTTGTTGGCTACACCCCTCCTGTATTTAGAGCATCAGCTGCTTCTCACTGGGACGATGGTCACATAACATAGTGGTAGTAGGCAAAGGAATGCCAGCCTCAGAGTAAGAGGATGCATGTCCTTGAAGCTGGATAAATACAGGGTTCTTGCTTGGCACCAGGAGAACTGGGTTACAGTTGCAGAATCTTGGAATGAACCTTAGAGATCAAGGCTTGACTCAGGGGACAGGTCCAGATCAACACCCTCCCAGTGCTGGTGCATGTGCTTTTCCTTGGGGCCCTAAGCCAGAGGTCAGCCAATGACAATCAGAGGTTCTCACTTCCAGGGTCTTGCGGTCACACAGTCCACAGCTAAGAGAGAAGCTGTGGAAGAATGAATGGGAGGATGAACATGGCTTCAAACTGATCACTTGCCCTCAGACCTTTGCCAGAGAGAAAGAAACAAGCATCCCTTTATGACTTAGGATGTACAGTTGCTTCGGAAAATATGAATGTGAGTTCTGAAGTCAAGACAGTTGAAGGGCTTCAGGTCACACCTGCCTTTCATTTCATCTGAGAGAAACCCTCAAGCAGACCCAAAGAGCCTGAATTTCTCACACCTGCTGTGACAGGAATGCTTGGAGCCTGGTGGACTCCAGGTTGCACAGGGCTGTAAACATTCTGAATGGCTGATCGGGTCTTGGGATGTAGCTAAATGGGGGTGCACTTGTGTTTGCGTAGCACACATGAGGTGATGAGTTCAATTCCCATTATGGTAAGAAAAAAGAAGCGAAGGGTAGAAAGATGTAGGAAGAGAAACAGGGAGGAAGGGAGGGAGGAAGGGAAGGCTGTCTCTGTAGATTTGTTTGTTTAAAAGAAGATGCAGGTCTTATATGGAGCACAAACCTATAATCTGAGCACTCAGGACACTCTGGAAAGCTGAGGGGTGGATGATGAGTTCAAGGACAGCCTAGGAGGGAGAGAAAGAGGAAATGGGAGGATGAGGGAGAGCGTGAGCACGGAAGGGAGGAAAAGGAGAGAAGACTGGGAGAAAGGATATATCATGGCAAATAAAATAAAGCCTGGGTGTGATTTTAAACATATTTCCCTCCTCACAAATACCAATTCATCCTTAGCGTGCACTTTCAAAAGCAGCTCCTTTAATCCAGGCACACACTGATGTGTGGCTTCCCTCAGTGTTTGCCTCTTTCCTGGGAGATTAGGAAACATTTTGCCTGCCAGTGTCTGTTAGTTATAAAGGCTGGAGTGAGTCCAGGTATTTTAACATCAGTGCCTAAATAGCTGGTGATTTAGCTAACAATTTAGGCAATTCCAGATCAGATGAAGAATGGCTTTTAAATGTCTACATTGTTTCGAGTATCTTTTATAAGTGAGTTTTAAAAAAAGAAAACTCCAGATGTCATTTGGATACAATATGCTTACTCATTTAAGGATTACAGCTTAATGATTTTTTTTTTTTTTTTGGTTATTGTTACTGTCCTAGTTTTCTCCCTGTCCCTGTCATAAAACAAGCTGACCAAAAGTGGGTTAGTGAAGGGAAAGACATCTTTGGTTTACACTTTCGGGTCACACTCCATCCTTGAGGGGAGTAAGTGCAAGAGCTCAAGCAGGGAGGGACAGGCAGAACCCTCTGAAGAAGCTGCCTGGACCTCACTCAGGTCTGACTAGTTTCCTCAGGCAGCTGAGGCTCACCTGCCCAGGAAGAGTTCCGTTCACAGTAGCTCGGCACACCCGTATCAACTAAGGGCTGAGAAAACTTTCCCATAGGCTTATCTGATCTGGGCGATCCCTCGGTGGAGAGACTCCCTTCTCAGCTGAATTAAGGTTGTGTTGTATCAGTAGTTAAGGAGAGCCAAGACAGTCGATGTGTAATATTTTTAATGTTCAGATTTGTTGACAATCACGACAATTCCCAGTCATTCCCAAAGACATCCCTTAACCCTGACCCTGGACAGCTTTTGCCCTACCATCTCCATAGACTTGCCTATCCTGGAAATTTCAAAGAGAATTTGTGATCTTTCGTCAACATTCTTAGTTTGTTCTTAAAGTTCATCCATGTAGAATAAACTAGCACTTCACTTTTATGGCTGAATATTATAGTGGGTGTGAATATCTCACTATTCGGTTTATAGGCATTTGAGTTACCACAGTTTGAACTGTGTGTGTGTGTGTGTGTGTGTGTGTGGTGTCTGTGTGTGTGGGTGCATATGTGTGTCAGGAATATTAAAAGAAGAGTTGTTCCTATTATTTAACTTAGGACTAAAGCACCACTGAGGTAATTAAGTGGGGAGGCCTATGTATTGGAAATGGAACCCTCTTGCTTGCATGTTCCCTCTCCTGAGTCCAGCTGAAAGGTATATAGGTAAAGGGGCAGAGAAGCTCCCCCAGAGCGCCACCGTGTGTTCAATGCTCCCAGAGCCTCCTCCTCCCACCTGCAGTTTTGGATGATCCCGTAGACCTTCTCTCTGCTACTCTTGCGCGCCCCCTGGTGGATGTCTTCGTTTCCTGCGTTTGCATGGCTCTATTCCTGAGGATCAGGCGCAGCTTTTCAATTCATTCTTCCCTCTCACGACCATGGGTTCTGGCTGACGACTCCAGCTACTCCTCCACTCCATTTAAGAACACAGCGGGACTATGCCACCCAACCTTCTGTAATTTCCTCCGTGCTGAGGAAGAAGCATCAGCAGGTGGCACCTTCAGGGATCACAGTTCTCTTGGAGACCTTAGGGGCTCAAGTTGCAGCTCTTGGCCCTGGTCTGAAGATGTTTTCTGGAGTGTTTCCAGCAATCATGATCCTCAGGTTCTTTTCTTTGGCTCCTCACAGCCTTTTACTCTTCCCCAGTCTAGAGATGCCTTCTTTTGCTGTCCTCAACAGCCCCCCCAACCCCGTTCTTTTTTCTTTCCTCTGGATGCTCCCAATCTATGTAGCTTCTTCATTTTTAGCTGTCAACAGGATGACATGGCCCTTCTGTAGCCTGGCCTACCGGCGCTCAGCTATTGTTGCTTCTTCCATGTTACTCAGTCAGCCCACACTCCTGAGAGTAGGCCAGAGATGGCCACACAAAGAAAAGATGTTCACAGGAGGGCTACCCTGGGTCAGCTCCTGCAAGTGAGCCTGAGCAGCCCCTGAAAAGCTGTTTGAGCCAAACCTAGCTTGCCTTGCCTCCTTAGCGACTTGAAACGACCAATCCCAATCTTGCCTTCTTAGCACCAATCGCAGGAGCTCCTCTGCCAGACCAAGGGAAGTGCAATCTAGCCAGGTGGCTTGGGTTGGTCCATTGCTCAGTGACTCGGATGGAGTTCACTAATGCTTTCAGGAAGCAAATCCTCTAATTCAGACAACACTGAATGGTCCGGGTGGACGTTTGTCCTTGGGAGTCAAAACAATCATCTGCAGTATGTGGTTGTCTCAGAGTGTTGAGTCTGGCTGGTGCTGGTTTAGGGTAGTCTGTCTGGCCTTAAACTACAGTCATTTTGCTTAAGGTAGGCAGCTCGGCGTGGAGATTGCGTAAGCTGCTACTGTGGTCATAAGTTCACCCTATCCCCCAAGCACTTGCTTATTTTCAGGAAATTGCATATCAGAGAGCATTACCACAATAGTTTATTATTAAAACTATAATGATTTTTTTAATTGTACCCCAGAGAAGGTGGGTCCCTCTAATCTCTAAAACTAATACCGCAGGCTGAAGAGGTTCTTATGCTACTGTGCAGATAGAGAATTCTGAAAAGTTCCCTCAGTAGATTCATGTCAAGGGATCTTGACTTTGTGTTTCTTCTAGCTAATCCCATCTGTGACAGCAGCCAGCACCTGCCGATAGGGTTCGAGGTCAAGCTGAATCTCTTGGTGCAGTGTATGAACCAAGGCAGAAAGCCAGTGGTGCCTCTTTGTTTTCTTTACATTGTCTTTAGCCAACACCTGTGTTTTATAATGCACCAGGTACCTCTTGAGAATGGGAAGAGAGACTTAAGCATTTCACAGCTGTAACACGTTTCTGAAGAGAAACAGGTTAAAAGAGGAAAGTGTTAGGGGAAGGATGAAGAGAGTGGGGGGCATATGACCCATAGAGGTGCAGCGAGGCCTGGGGGCAAGGGAGATGCCTCTGGGGGGGTCCATGTTGGGAATCCCTTCCCTGAGGGACCAGCCACACAACGGTATAGTACGGAATAGAGTTTATTTAGGTCATGGGAGAGTTAAGAGGGTTGTAGAGGCAGAGAGAGAGAGAGAGAGAGAGAGAGAGAGAGAGAGAGAGAGAGAGAAGTAGAGGAGTAGAGGCCGGCCATGAGCACGTGGAGGGAGGGGGGAAGGGAAAGGGAAGTGGAGGGGTAGGGGTGGGAGAGCAAGGCTGCAAGAGCACAAGAGCAAGAAAGGCCAAGAGAGAGAGGAGGGGGCAAGCAGCCCCTTTTATAGTGTCAGGTCACTGGGGCGGAGCATACCTGGCTACTGCCAGGTAATTGAGGGGTGGGGTATACCTGGCTGTTGCTAGGTAACTGAGGGGTGGGGTTCACAGAATCCCAACAGAAAGTGTTGGGTTAACTCATGTTGTCACTAGTACTAGCTCATTGTAGGCTTGTTCCATGTTCTTTAGGTCTTTGGCAAAGCAGAAACATCATGGCAGAGAGGCTTTTAGGGAGTGGATATTCCTTAAAAGACATGCAAGTATAAACGTACCTGTGGAGAATGAGCACCTTTACCATCCACTGACTCACTAGTACCACCAGGTGGAGCCAAAACTCTCAACAATGAGTCTATGGCACACTTCAAATCACACCCAGTGATTGCACTGGGGACCAAGGCACGAGATACTGTTCACAGCTTAACTGTAGCTTGTTAGATATGGATGATAGGGGTGGAAGCCATGAAATGAAATGGGGTCCCATGAGCTTTCTCAGGGATTGGAAGAAAAGATGCGAACTGTGCCCTTAGTGGGACTCATGGGACTTGTTCTAGGAAGGGAAAAGGTCAGAGATGAGGATGAAAAACAGGACAATGGTGAAAGATTGGGGTGGATTTATTCTGTATTGATTAGCTTCAGGACAATTACATGATGTGTAGTGTCAATACACTGTGTCAGGGAGGCTGGTGGTAAGATGAAGAAACTAATGTGTAGTAGTGACAATTTTGGAACCTTTATTTCTTTAAAAACAGAAATATATGTTTTTGTTTTAGTCCTAGGTGTAGGGATATGGGGCTGCTTCAGACTGTCCACCATAGCAAATGACTATGATTTGCCTCATGCTCTAGCAGAGGCATGGTTTTGCCAGCTGCCGATAGTTTCTGTGACTGTGTGACATTTGTAATTCTGTGAACTTTTCCGAGAATACACACACACACACACACACACACACATATATATATAATCCCAGTTGCTGGGGGTGTTAGTGGTTGGTAGTTATTCAGGGGGGTTGGTTGTGGTTTGTTAGTGGTGCTCAAAGAAACAAGAAAAAAGAAATGAGATTTGAGGAGTCAAGGATCTCTCTCTCTCTCTCTCTCTCTCTCTCTCTCTCTCTCTCTGTCTGTCTTTCTAACTTTCTTTCCCATTCATCTCGTATTAGGGGGTCAAACTAGGTGGATAGCAGGTGGGGAAAAAAACGATCCCACAAAGAAGCAAGGACCCGCTACCCTAATGTTGGACGCACACAACCTGGTGAGGAAAGTTAACTATTCAGGGCTTCTGGAAAGATGGCCACAGGACTCCTGGCCCACATGTGAGGGCTCACAAGGCCTCTGTTCTTGCTGGATGTCATGCCCTGGGCTGAAGGTTGAAAGGTGCTGATGTTTCCCATGGAGAGATGGGAGGGAGCTACCAGACTGTTGTCTTGGCTTCAGGGGTCAATTCACACCACAGAGGACTGGGGTTCTTTTCTTCCCTGAACCCCTATACCATTCCTCACACCAAGGAAGAGTACAAGAACAGTTGCTTGGTGGCTTCCAAAACTCCTTTTGCCTGAAAAACCTGAAGGCACTTTTCAGAGAGTTATCTGCCTTCCATGTGAAGTCTACTGCACAGGCCTCTGATTGAGCAACGAACTCCAGTTCCCTCTATGTGTCTTTAATGGGTCCTTTTTATCCCCGTGACTCACTGCTGGTGGCATGGCCATCCCAGCAAGAAGTTACTGTGTCAGGTCTCTGTCGGTGTGCTTACACAGCTATGGCTCAGGCACTGTTCATTCTTTAACAACCTTATTTTCACTTCTCACTTATCTGATCTTTCCAAATATCACTCCCTTCCTTCTAATAGTCTTTGTTATTGAGGTGTCTGTAGGTGCATGCTTCAAGTTTGCAATGTTCACCGGAAACACCCACCCGCAACCCCCAGCATTCAGGAGAATAGAACCTGAGGCTGAGCCATATCCCAGGCCAGTCCAAGGCATGGAGCTTCTGGGATGTAAGTGCTCATTAAGCCTCCTTTACATCATTGCTTAACCTGGTCTGGTTTGAGAGTGCTTCAGGTTTTGGTGACTCTCTCTCATCCATGGCTGTAAGCAGAACTCTCAGTAGACTTTGATTTACAATCAAGTTATTCTGTTTTGAGTGTGAAATATCTTCCTCTGTTCCCACATTGTGCAACAACCACAGCTTCAAAAACCATTCCCTGATCATTACAGAGAAACCCAGGTAAATGAACCCCAGCAGAGCCACACTTCCTCTTTGTCTGGGGCAATTTGACTCAGCAATGTTCTTATCTTACAGTGTAGTAAGTGCTCCTTGTGGATGAGGAGGGAGACTTTAGAGAGTTACCCTGTAGGGTTACAGTCAGAAGTGTTACATTGTAAATCCAAACACAAGGCAGTGCTCGGAGCTCAGTGCAGCCTGTTCCGATGTGGCCAACAGGGGATGGGCAATGGGATGAAGTGGGTATACAGAGCCTTGACTTTTTAAATGGAGGAAAGCCAGATATGAAATATAATATCTTCAAAAGAGAGGGTTCTGTCACAGTTTTCCAAGAAAGAAACAAGATCAGTAATGTGTTGCCTGGAGGATTGAGCAAGGGTAAATTTATCTTTTAATGATTAATATCTGGGAGGCAGTGCCACCCAATGACATGGCAAGGTTGGATGGGAGATAAAAGGAAGAAGAAACAAATGCCAGGGTTATAGCCTGGTGAGGAGACCTGCTCTTGTAGCTGTCCACTGAGGTGACTATGGGACTCCTTGTAACCCTGCAAGGATTAGCTGGGCTGCTCCTGCTGTGTGCCCTGCCCTGGATTGAAGGTGAGAAGGTGCTGGTGGTTCCCATAGAAGGCAGCCACTGGCTGAGCATGAGGGATGTTGTGAGGGAGCTCCACGCCCGAGGTCACCAGACTGTGGTCCTGGCTCCAGAGGTGACTGTGTACATAAAAGGAGAGGACTTCTTCACCCTCAAAACCTATGCGGTTCCATATACAAGACAATGGTATAGACAGCAGATGTCACAGAACATCGAACTGGTCTTTGACACAGGAAACTATGCAAAGACATTCTTTAAAACATCTGAGGCTTTGAAAAAGGTATCGTCAGTTCTCTTAAAGTCTTGTGCGAATCTATTGTACAACACATCCCTGCTCCAGCAGCTAAACTCCAGCTCCTTTGATGTAGTCCTGACAGATTCTGTGATTCCGTGTGGGGCACTGTTGGCCAAGTACTTGGATATCCCTGCTGTGTTCTTTCTACGATACATTCCCTGTGGCTTAGACTATGAGGCCACACAATGTCCAAACCCTTCGTCTTATATTCCGAACCTGCTCACACAGCTTTCTGACCACATGAGCTTCCTGCAAAGGGTTAAGAACATGCTGTACCCCCTGGCTATGAAGTACATTTGCCATTTGTCATTCACTCCCTTTGAGAGCCTTGCCTCTGAGCTTTTGCAGAGGGAAGTGTCCTTAGTGGATGTTCTCAGCCATGCATCCGTGTGGCTGTTCCGAGGGGACTTTGTGTTCGACTACCCCAGGCCCATCATGCCCAACATGGTCTTCATTGGAGGCATAAACTGTGTCATCAAGAAGCCACTCTCTCAGGTCTGTATTTTTAAGCAATCAGTATTCTATGCAGAATATATTTTCTAATGCTAACTTTCCTCCTGGTCTTTAAAAAGATTCTTCTCCTTTTTATCATATTCTTTCATAACATAAACTATTATATTTGGGTCCTTCTGTTTTTATTTTATGTGTATGAATTCTACATGCATACAGTGACCATGAAGGCCAGAAAAGGACACTGAATCCCCTAGAACTAGAATGGTTGTGAGCCACCCTATGGGTACCGGAGTCAAACTCAGATCCTCTGGAAGGGCAGCTGTCTCTCCAGCCTCAGATCCTTTTTTTCATTGGCCACAGGTAGGACTGTGGCTGAATCTGTAATGGACTGACAGGTGGTGGTGGTGCTCTACTGAGACCATCCATGTGGCAATATATTGTTTTCTTGCTGACCTATTATGATGAGTTCAGTGTAAATATTTCTAGGTGAGGCTAAAGCAACTTCAAGTTGCAGTTCTATGGACATTTCTATCATTTTCTAGTATTAAAAAAAACAAAACAGCTTCATTGTAGAGTTCTTTCCAGCCATAATAAGCATTAATCTAAAATATTTCTTTTATAAGGCCATTGTTACTGGGGTTGCGTTCTGGGTCACTTGCACAATGTGTTGGCCTTTGGTGATTAGAAAGCAACTGCTATTTCATATTCTACCACTTTGAAGAAAGTGTTTCTCACCTCTAAGAATTTCAGGTGGAGTCTTTAGGGTCACTTCTGTGTGCAGCCACATTATATGCAAATGATGATACTTGGATGTATTCTTTTTGTTTCCTGCTATTTCTCCTTTTGTTTTGTCATTTTTTTTTTTCAGACCTCAAGGGATGGGGCCCTGCCTCTCAAAGGGCAAGTTAACTTAGAATGGAGTCTTAAGAACAAAATGGAGTTTATTCTACTACCTCAGTCCCTTCCTTCCCCCTCTACTAGTTGCTTTGGAGGTCAGTCTTGGGCTCCTTGAGGTCTAGATTGTTCATGCTAATTTGTTGATAGTGAGATCTCATTACCATTAGTTGAAGATCCCCAAATCTCTGCTTTATATATTGTAAAAGTTTGTTATGATACATGGTCTAATGGTAAGGAGAATTAAAAGAATAACTAACAGTCTTATGAGGGTAGAAATAAAAGTTGTTAAGGTGGGGGAAGAATCAAACAGTGAGTTGTATCAACCTTTATAATTTTCTCAGTCTTCCTGGTGTCTCTCTCTATATATATATTTATATTTATATTTATATATATATATATATATAGACTATATATATATATATAGCTTTAGCTAATAATTCCTTAATAACTCCAGAATGATTGGCATAAGAGAAGCATTTCTCATGTAAGGTGGCACATAGTCCTGCTTGTAGAAAGACTAAGTCTGATTCCTGCCTATTTTGTTATACCACTTTAGTCAGAGAATATGTTATGCTTCAGGTGGGAAATGAACTTTTCTAGGCACTGGATATCTTTATCTATGTCTGTCTTTAAATTGTTACAGTTCTTTTTCTTTTGTAATGTTAGCACAGTTATCCCAGTGATGACCTTAGTCCTTCCCCTAGAATTAATGTTAAAGTCAAAGAGATAGGTTCTCTTTTTTGTCTCATAAGGTCTCTCTCAATTTGTCTTACTAAGGCTCATAATACCATTTTTTTCCCCTGAATAATAGGTTATATGGAGTACCAATTGGATCAAAATGTAAAACCCATCTGCGGTACAAGAATTAAGAATCACCCCATTCACATAAAGGGTCAGTCTTGTCAAAAAGGCCTGCCATGTCTATTCTGGGGGGTATAATCTATTTGGAATAAACTATGGGAACAGTCCGATTGCAGAGGAGTTGATGTGACAAGGGTCTGGAAGGTTAAAGCTGGACCTTCCTGTGAACATCTATATGTAGAAACATTATCTTTAACTATTAACTCAAGGTCTTCATAAAAGGGGGATATAAGACACACTGTACACATAGTTAGCAAAGACAATAGACTCAGTACTGAGACTGAGTCAACTTTAACTTGAGGGGGTTGGGGTCCTTTTGAACCTTCCATTTTGGTACAGCTGGAGCCAGGTAGCCTTCTTTAGTGGAGAAGTGGGCCTGGTGTGAGTGTAGTGCACCCAGGAAGTGATTTCATCCACTTTGATGGCAGGTGCCCTGGTCAACAGGATGATGTAATGTCCTTTTCACCTGTGTTTAAGCACACCTTGGTAGAAATCTCCTCACATAGACACAGTCTCCTTAACTTGTATGGTTCTGGAACTGGGTCTGTTTCATAGAGTGCACATAATTTAGGCCAAATGTATTTATGAGCCCTCTGGGTAGCTCTGACCCTAAATATTAAATCATCATTTTTCAGTTCTGTAATGGCTGACGACTGTAGGCTGGGTACAGTAGGGTCTAAGATAACATATATAATTTCAAATTTACCTGATAGTCTCATCAGGTAAGGAGAATTTTTTTAATCTAATATAAGGTAAAGGGAAGGAGCACCATACAGTCCCTATCAGTCTCTAAGGCTAATTTAGTTAAGGTCTCTTTTAATATCTTATTTATTTTTAGTACCTGTCCTGAACTTTGGGGTCAGTATGCACAATGTAATTTTCAATCTGCCTCAATGAATTTTGCTACATCCTGACTTACCTTTTACACAAATATCAGTCCACTGTCTGACCCTATCATATGAGGGAATCTATACTTGATTAAAATAACGTCTAATAATTTTGTGGCCACTATCTTGTGGTTTCAGCCTTGGTTAGAAATGCCTCTGATTATCTGTCTATCCTGAGACAATGTCCCACAAATACCAACAGATACTTAGAGCCATACCTTTCCTGCTTGATCTCTGTAAAATCAGTTTTCCCAGTAGGCCCACAGTCTCTTAACTCGAAGTCAGGAATTTGGATGTTTGGGGTTGCTGGGAGTATTGGTCAGCTGGCAAGCTTTAAAGTTTGTCACTGTATCCTCAAGAATGTTCTGTATATCCTTGAAAGTCACCTTAGATTGTCTCACTGTGTCTGTCATTCATTTCACTCCCATTCGAGTGACTCCATGGTCCTAGAGTTTGGGTCAAGACCCCTTTAGTCACTCCTCTTCCAGCAATCTGTTGAAGCTTGGAATTTCTTTCTTTTCTCCTGGATCTGAGGCTTTGTTGGCTAGAAGGACTCTAACTAAATCTCCTTTCAATGTCTTTCCTGTTTTAATCTGCCTTCTTCTGCACTCTCTCTGTAACTTTCACTAGATTCCCTCAACGACTATTCTCTTAATCCTTCTTGAATCTGTAACTGCTTCATGTCTGGCACTAACTAATTGATGAAAGCCAGGGCTACCATACTAGAATTCTGTTTTCTCAGGGTCTATTTGTGTATAGCCTTACATATATAGTCTTTATGACCTGTTTAGGAAATGATGCTTATATTAATTTCTTGTCTAATATCATTTCTAAACCTTGGCTAAATTATTGTTGAGACCCGCTGAAAGAGCCTGGTGTTAAATCTGGAGATGATCACTACCTTTCACTGTGTTGAAGTCCCAATCTGCATGGGTTCCCTGTGGGGCCAGAAGCCAGTTTCTTGGCCTCTGTCTGTGGTGAAGAGAACCTGTAAGAGCTTTGGGGGGTGGGGGGACACAGGTGTCTGCCCTGAGTGCCCTAAGGCACATGGAAGAGAGTGGTTGCTGCTTCTCAGTGGGATGAGTGTGGCAGGATAGGGTCAGTGAAGACCCTCTCTTTACAACTCAGAGACCACATCTAATCAGACAGGGAGCAAGCACTTCTCCTGCCAAGAAGGATAGCCATTCACTGAACAAAATAAGTGACCAGGAGTTTGTTGCAAGCTCTGGGGTTGTATACATCTTCCAATTGGGGCCTCTCCCGTCCAGTCTGTCCAGGCATGGAGCCCTGCTTTCTGGGAACTCACCTTCCAATTCAGGGAAAGCCTGGTTAGTGTGTACTGTGCCTGACTCAGCAGACGGGGAGGAGTAGAGGGAATAAGCCTGTGTGAGCTGTAAAACCCAGAGCTGGTCCTGAGATAAAAGGAAGTCACCAAGTTATTGCTGGGAATTGAACTCGGGATCTCTGAAAGAGCAGTCATTGCTCTTAACCTCTGAGCCATCTCTCCAGCCCAAAAGCTGATGTTGCCAAGAAGGATGGGACTGGCTGCTGGGCTGGAGTGGGCTCCTGTTGTTCATCACAGTGTGGCTGCTCCTGTTGATGAAGAAGTGTTGGGGGGAAGGAGTTTGAAACACTTTATCCTGTACTGTTGACACCCTGGGGAGATAAAAGGTCCCCTTCCAGTGGCCATCCAACATCAAAAGCAGGTCACTCCAAATTGCAATAAGTGGTCCTTAACCCTAATTTCCTTAAAATGAGTCAGAATAAGATTAAAGTGAGAAACAGTCTGTCCCATGGCGTTTGTCACAGTTCAATACAAGTAAAGACCAGACAACACAAGAAACAGAAAAGACAGGCACAAAACAGCAGCTCTAAGAGTGAAAACAAAAAATGAGTCCAAAGATTCAGACTCACAGGTTCACAGCTTCCAGCTTTGGAAACCTGAAAGCACCAAATCCTCCAACTGTTGGCTTCTTCATCCACCCTGGAGTGAGGTCCTCTCTTAGTCACTTCTGTGGCTTATATGGCCACCTTGTGGCTTTTTCAAAAACTGAAAGCATGAACAGACACAGACAATTCACAAAGACTTACCCAGCCAGTGCCAGAGCCTCTGGGCCGGGGTCCTGGAAGTCTGGGGGTTCCCGGCCAGTGCACCAAATGTTGTGCCCAGATTGTAAAAACCCCAAAGAGACCACCAGGAATCACAACCCAATGTAATTGCATGAGGGTCTTTATTCAAGCTCAAGCTTGGGCCACTAACCTTCCTGATGGGGCAGAAAGGAGAGTGCACACCAGGTCTAAGTGAAGGGGGTTTGTATTAGTCCGGGTTCTCTAGAGTCACAGAACTTATGGGTAGTCTCTATACAGTAAGGGAATTTCTTGGTGACTTACGGTTTATAGTCCAACTCCCCAACAATGGTCGGCAGCAGCTGTGAGTGGAAATCCAAGGATCTAGCAGATGCTCAGTCCCACAAGGCAAGAAGGTGAAGAGAGAGCCTTCCTTCTTCCAATGTCCTTATATAGGTCTCCAACAGAAGGTGTGTCCCAGATTAAAGGTGTGTACCACCAGCCTGGATGCTTTGTTCTATATGATCTTGAGCTCAGAGATTTTCTTGCCTTAGGGTTCTAAAATACATAGCCACTATGCCTCAAGATCAGAATCACAGTTGAGCCTCCCAATTCTGGATTGTGGTTCATTCCAGATATAGTCAAGTTGACAACCAGGAACAGCCTCTACAATCCACCCCTTGACAACCTGACACAAATAACATCTCATGTCCACATGAAACAATGACAAGGTCATGAATATGCCTAACGTGATATAACTTCCTCGTACAATCACAAATGCATTTGTAAATTACAGTGGGGAAATGTCCCTTGGGAACATTCTTTAGTATCTCAACTTAAGTACCAATTAATGTTACAAATGTGTTCTTAACAAAATAAAACAGAAGCATTCATATTACTTTATAATCCTCTTTTCTGCAACTGGTTACGTGGCCTTAGCTGGGATTTATAATTACCTTCCTCTACTACCCATTCTGTATTTCCTCTATCCTCTGCAAGCACCTCAGCAGGTCTTGGCTCTGTTCCTGGAGGAGTGACCCATACCTTCATTCCTGATGGGTCTGTGTCCTTTGTCATCCTGCTTGGATAAGGCTGTTGTAGTTTTCCATTGACTTTAATCACAAAACATGGTAGTACTAAGAGATGCCCTAAGGGATCTCCTGTATTCCAGACAAAATCCTTCTTACCGCCATTGTGGAGAAGCAATCCAATTATCCACAGTAATCTAGATCTATCACCCCTCCTAACACTGTCATTCCCTTCTTAGCCTGTTGGTTTAAGTGGGTTTAGAAGCCCAAAATGACCAGGGGGAACTCTGAGTTCAGTGGAATGTTTGTTGTGGCTCCTGGTAGGAGAACTTCCCCCTCTGGAACCAAAACTTCTAGGCTAGCAGAACCTAGAGTTGTGGGGACAGGAAGCAAAAATTTTCTTAGAGTGTCCCTAGAAGTGATGAAATTGCTTCTGGTAGTACTGAGAAGGCATTTTCTAGATCAATAGCTGCATACCAGGTACCAGGAGATGTGTTCATTTGCTCAAGTAAGGAAACTACATCTGGTACATAAGCTGCAGTTGGAGTTACTACTTGATTTAGTTTTCGATAGTCAACTGTCATTCTCCATGATTCATCTGTCTTCTGCACTGGCCAGATAGGAGAATTAAATGAGATGTGGTAGGAACCACCAACCCCATACGTCTTTCAAGTCCTTGATAGTGGCAGTAATTTCTTCAGTTCTTCCAGGAATGATACTGTTTTTGGTTCACTATTTACTTTGGCAGAGGCAACTCTAAAGGCTTCTACTTAGCCTTTCTAACCATAATAGCCCTCACTCCACAGGTCAGGGAACCAATGTGAGAATTCTGCCAACTTCTAAGTATATCTATCTCAATTACACATTCTGGAATTGGGGAAATGACCACAGGATGTATTCATGGACCTACTGGATCTACTGTGAGTTGGACATTAGTCAAAACTCCATTAATCACCTGTCCTCCATAAGCCCCTACTTTAACTGGAGGGCCACAATGTTTCTTGGGATCTCCTGGGATCAGTGTCAATTCAGAATCAGTATCCAATACACCCCAGAAAGTCTGATTATTTTCTTTCTCTAGTGCACAGTTACTCTTGTAAAAGGCTATAGGTTTCTCTGGGGAAGGACTGGAGAAAGGCTAACAGCAAAACTTTAGGTGTCTTATCAAGATCCTTCCTCAGGGGAACCTGGCTACCCCTTCATTCAAGGGATTCTGGGTCTGCAAACTGGCTCAAGTCTGGAAATTGATTCACTGGCCGAGATTGCCTTTTGCCACCATCCAATAACACCCTCTGAGGATGAATCTTGAATTTTTGCTGTAATTCAGCCAAGCTTATAATGAGGCCCTGTTGGAACAGGTATATCACTGTGAGTGTGGCCTATAAGACCCTCACCCTAGCTGCCTGGAAGTCAGTCTTCCACTAACAGTCTTCAGATGAAAATGTAGAACTCTCAGCTTCTCCTGTACCATGCCTGCCTGGATGCTGCCATGTTCCTGCCTTGATGTTACTGGCTGGACTGAACTTAGGAACCTGTAAGCCATCCTCAATTAAATGTTGGCTTTGCCTTGGCTGTGGTGTCTGTTCACAGCAGTAAAACACTAACCAAGACAATTGAGATGACCTCTCATTTCTTCAGTTCACTTTACTGCTATTTTGCAATTATTTATTTTCCTGTGTTGAACCAGCATTGCACCTCTGGTAAAAAGCCAGCTTGCTCATGATTGATCTTTTTGATGTGTTCTTGAATTTGGCAAGTATTTGAGAAGTTGCTCATCTGTTTTCATCAGGGTGATTGGTTTGTGGGTTTTTTTTTCCTTCTGTTTTTGTGGTTTGTGAACTAAAGTAATGCTGACTTCATAAAGAGTATGATGACATTCTTTCCTTGACTATTTTTGTGGAGTTGTTTGAAAAGCATTGGTGTTAGCTCTTTGAAAACCTGGTAAAATTCAGCAGTACACCATGTGGACCCAGAAGTGTTGAGTTTGGAGGGCTTAAGTTCCTGCTTTGATTTCCCATTTTCTGTTTCAGAAAACAGCAGATGGACTCTCCCGGGTCCTAGTTTGTGCCAGTGTGTGTTCAGATCCTTTTGCTGGTATGCAGAGAATTAAGAAATATATTTTTATCTGTTTTATTTTCAATTCAGTTTAATGTCTTATGTACTTTCCTTAGAAATACATGGAGGATGGGATACTCTCTGATAGACTATCCAAGGTGAGCATGCCAAAAGTCGTCTGAATGTGGGGCATAGACAGTGATAACATTATGAACTTTTCAGATGAATGTGGACGGTCACATCCAGTCAGCATCTCTGGTCTGTGTCCCCTTGTGAAAATAGGGAGGCATGTATACTTACATGGACTGTTTTTTTTTTTTTTTTTTTTTTTTTTTTTTTTTTTTTTTTTTTATTCAGTGGGGATACTGGTAGGCCAATTCAGCCAGAATGGCCAGGAACACATTTTTAGCCCATGGCTGAACTTTATTTAAACTATATGTGTATTGGTATATACACATATAAGGAATGGGTTTTCACCTCCAGGTACTGACAGACTCTCTCATCAAACAGGTTGTAGACTGTCTCTTTTCTGTATTGACAGTAGTAGTGGTAAGAACTACTACACACTTCAAGCTCCCACTTAGTCACCATCTCTCTTGACTCCCCATCAAGTCTTTTGGTTTTGTAGCCTGGGGTGGGATGTGGGTTTCCCATAGAAAGCAGTCACTGGCTGAGCATGAAGACCACTGTGAGGCAGTACCATGCCTGAGGCCACAAGACTGTGGTCCTGGCTCCAGATGTTTAATCTGCACACTCCTTTATGCCTCCTGGCTATGCATCTCCAGTCTTTTGTGTTGTTGGCACAGACTCCTGTTCTCTGTTGGTTGGCTGCCTTTTATTCAGGCAATTGTTTCTGTTGCTATGCAGAAGCTTTAATTTCTTAGTATCCCATTTGTTAGTCCTTGTGATTATTTCCTGGAGCCTTGGAATGTAGTTCTGAAAACAATTGCCTGGACCCAGTGTTAGGTCACTCACAGGTCTGATTTTCAATGCTAGTCATACCCCTGGACTTGGTGCCCAGCATTCATTTGGAATCTGTGTCTAAGGTCCACTGCAGATTCTGGCTCTGATCAGTTTCCAACCTTGCTGAAGAATGCATGATACTGATTTAAAGATTAGTTCCTGATATCTAGAGGTATTCTGTGGGCTAAGTTTCAGTGTATAGTCCTATGAGACTGTCGGTAAAAGAAACAGTTCTCAGCTTCATGGAATAGAAGATGTGGCTTATTCTGGAGTTCAGTATGAGCAGGCATGGCCTGAGAACCCACATTGAGGTCTCCTCAAGTACTATGTCCTAATAAGTAGCAGTTTCATGATTTTTTATTTTACAGAAACAAAACATAATAAAAAATCCACAATTCTAGATACCTTTTAAACATATTGGTGGGCACACAAGAGGTAGGCAGGTTATAGCCGGATTGGGAGAACTCTGCTACAGGTCTTAGATGCTATCAGACAACACTCTAAGCCTTTTGATTGATGTGAGACTAAGGTTTTATTAAAATATTACAAAAGATATTTTATTTGTTTGTTAGGATGTAAGGTCCAATAGGTCTATGCTATGGTTTGACACAGAGTGGGGCAAAGGATGGCTATTGAAGAGGATACAGATTGTCCAAGATAAATTGTAAGTAGGCTTTGGGCCTATAAAATTTTCCTTTCTCTATGTCATTCAAGTTCTAACCCCACCAATTAACCTTTACAAACACAGTTCCCCCCACCCCCAGGAATTCTCATTCACAGTGTTTTCTCTGGGTTTCCAGAGTATGTATTTCAGGGAGGGTCTATGGTGGCCAAGCTGCCCACTCAACAGGGGTCCTCTTAAAAAACTTTACTCCAAACTTCTGTAGTCTGTCTAGAGAGGATTTTCATAAGGTTCTCTTCTTTCCATGTGTCTCTCCCCTACCTCATCTTCTGTTTTTCCAATGTCTGACCCTGGAAGCACAATACAAACTCTGAGTCACTTCGTGTTGAGCCACAGCTCCCAGCAATTCTCTCATAGAGGAAGGAATACCACCAACTGCTTTTGACAGCTCTTCCCCAACTGTCCTTGGTTTAGTCACTTGCTTTTCGGGGGGTCCCACTGGATGTAATGGTGGTGCACCATCTTGCAAATGGTGGTAGCAGCAGCTGAAGCAGAGACCAAATGTTCTCTCCAGATGTTCTTTTACCATAACAACAATCAGGAGAGGCCTCAGCCTAGATCTGGGGCCTCTTGCATGGTTGTAGGAGAAGAAAAGTGATAGGATTTGCTGTATGTTAAAGGCCAGAAACTGAGGATAGGGTAAAACAAAGAAGTGATAAGGACAAGAGAAAGAGCCAGGAAAAAGAAACAATAGAGATGTTGCTTTTGGGAAGGAAGTAGAATTCTAGACTCTTGGCCTCTTGAAGGGGCATGAAGGATTGCTGCACAATGACTCCTGGTGGTCCACAGGAAGCATTTTGCAAACACATACCTACTCAGCAGTGGGATCTGCTATTATTAGAGTAATTCTCTAAGGCAATAGCTTCTCTCCATCTGGAAGTTTCTCTCTGTACAACCATAGCTGACAAGACTTGACAGAAGGCCATGGGTACCTTGAGATGGAATGCTAGACAACCCTGGGATATGCCCAGTGGACAGTGGAACGAACATCAAGGCAAATAGAACCAAGAGGTGGCAGTAATTGCTGGGCACATGTACAAGAAATACTTGGAGTGGGGATCAGACCGCTGATTATATATGATTGGCTGACATGCCCAACTCAGTTCGGAGTGTCTTTTCCATTTTAACCTTAAAACACAGGCTCATGCTGTTTTTTATAGACAGTGTCCATATCAGGATGTAGAGCTGCCAGTGGCCATAGAAACGAGTCTCATCACAAACCTCAGGAGGCAGTGAAGGCCAAGAGTAGTGTCTGCCCAGATCCCTAACTAGAGAGCTGAAGACTGGAGTGCTTATCACAAAGGAGAATAGAACTTCAGCTGAGGTAAGATCCCAGGCCAGATTTAGAACCCATCTGATGAGTAGATCAAGGGAGCAACTCCAAGAGTGGAGCAGGAAGCTCTTTTTCCATAGGCTGGTCATGCTCCGGTGTGCTTCAGAGAGCATTGACCTCCATGGAGTACAACTTTCTACCCAGCATTAAGTAGATTCAAATAATCAAACCATGAATTCAAAATTCAAACAGCATTTCAATATTTGGTACCCGCCATCCACTTTAAATAGAGTGTTGCTGATAACTATCATTAACATGCTATTAAATGAACCAACCAGCGACTTAAAATACTGTATTTCCAAGCTAGCTTGGCAGTGGTCTGTGTTCTGTAATGTCATGAGTGGTACTTGAGAACGTAAAGAAGGAGCTTAAGGAATTACTCAGTTGTTTTGGCCTAGAGAAAAGAAAATGGCCATATTTGTAATCCAGCCATCAGCCACTTCTAGAGTTCAATGGTGAACAGAGAAGGAAATGATGAAATGAACATACACAACGTTGTTTTGATATTGGGAGAAGGGAAGAGGTGAAACCCTTATGGTTCAAGGAACAGCTACAGATGACAAGAGTCTTTCTAGTAGAGAGGTAATCTGGTTTGTTTTTTCTCTTTGGAGGTAGGCGGTTGGGACATTACTGAAGGCCAGGCATGGATTAATTATGCAATGATTAACTGAAGGTGGGGATTGAGCCTACTGATGGCATGTCATTGTGCAACATGAATTCATGGTGATATAACAAGAAGAAACTCATGTTTAGGACACAGACAGGTAAGGAAGGTTCACCTCTATGGATTTCCTCGGACATGGCCATGGGAACCCATGCGTTTCTGGGAGGACTCTTGGGGCTGCTATTCCTGCTCTGTGCTGGGCCTTTGGCTCAGGGTGGGAAGGTTCTGGTGGTTCCCATGGAGGATCTTTGTGATGGAGCTCCATGGCCGAGGGCACGAGACTGTGGTTCTGGCTCCAGATGTGTCTGTGTACATCAAAGAGGAGGATTTCTTCACTCTGAAAACCTACGCTGCTTCATACACCAAGGAAGAATATAAAGATCACTTTCTGAGCTTCCCTAAAATGTTCTTGGAAAATGAATATTCTCTGATGATGATCTTACGCAATATGAAACTTATAGAAGTGTATCATCATTCTATGTAAACTGTTGCATGAGTCTCCTGCACAACAAGGGTTTAATCCAGCATCTGAACTCCAGATCCTTTGATGTGCTGTTAACAGACCCTGCATATCCCTGTGGGGCACTGCTGGCCAAGGTTCCTGCTGTGTTACTTCTGAGTGACATTCCTTGTAATGACCACTTTGAAGCTGCTCAGTGTCCAAGCCCTTCCTCGTATGTTCCAAGATTACTCACAAGGAAGTCAGACCACATGAGTTTCCTGGAGAGAGTAAAATACTTTCTCTATCCTCTGTCATACAATATCATATGCCCTATTTTGTCTACTCCCTATGAGCACCTGGCCTCTGAGCTTTCCCAGAGAAAGGTATCATCCTTCCTGGAGATCCTCGGCCATTCCATATGGCTCCTCAGGTTTGACTTTGTGTTTGACTACCCCAGACTCATCATGCCCAGTTTGTTCTTCATTGGGGGAATTAACTGTGTCAGCAGGAAGCCACTCTCTCAGGTCTGTATTGGGTCTTCATGCGATGAGTGGTCCACTAATACTGGTTTCCGTGTCCCATTACCCGTTGCTCACTTACCTGCTCTTCTTTCCAGGAACTTTGGTGAATTAAACCTTTAAGGGGTCCACAGTTGGCATATCAAGATTTTCATGTCTAGTGAGAATCCTGGGAGGCAGTAATTAGGGCTCTAACTGAATCAAGGAGCAGTGGTGGGACTCCATGGAGTGTGTCCACCAGATAGACAGTGTCTCCTGAAGATGGGGGTCTTCCGAACCTGGGCAGGACCAGAGATTCTGAGCTTGCTCTCAGATGTTCTGGGGCCCATATGTTGGCTCTAGTGTGGGGGTATTCCTTAGTCTACAGCAGGCGGTGAGCCTGGATCTCAACTAAACCTGGGAGGATTTTTTTCAAGGTTCTAAGCAGTTTGACCTGATGTTCCTTAAATGCAGGCCTCCTCCCTGGCTTTCCTTTCTTCAGTTTCTATCAGCAACTCTTCTCTCAGGGTCTCCTCTGATTTGCCTTGCACCTGGTATGAGCAGCAACACAAGGCGTGTTCCTGTCCCTCATTTTCTTCATGGCCGTGCTCCAGTCCTGTCCTGAGAACGTTGCTCGCAGATCTCTGCTCTCTTTCAGTACTTGATCTCATTTTCCCACCCTCCATGTCTATTCTAGTCTATTGATTCCCCCAAGCAATGAACATATCTTTAAAAAAAACAAACAACCCCCCCAAAACCAAAACCACTACCACCAACAACAACAGCAACAACAAAAACCTTTTCACATCAAACAACATCCCAGGCTTTGTGTAAATATTTTTTTTTTTGTTCCTAAGTGGAAGGGATATAGGCAAAGACAGTCAAGGGAGTGCCTCTGCTCTGGGCTTCCCTGGACATGGCTATAGGAATCCAGATTGCTGGTCCTGCTCTGTGCCTTATCCTGGGGAAGGTTCTCATATTCCCTGTGGAGGGCAGTCAGTGACTGAACAACTGTGCAGGAGCTGTCTGCCCAAGGTCACAAGACAGTGGTCCTTGCTTCTGACGTGACTCTACATCAGAGGAGAGGACATGTCTCCCTGAAAACCCATGGCATGCAAAGGAAGACTACAGATACCACTTTCTAGTTTAATTGACATCTTTCTTTGGAATGCTGTTTTTCTCTGTGGGTGCCTTTAAAATTAACAAGTATAGAACAACATATCAACATTCCCTCTGAGAACTTGTGTGAGTCGGCTGCACCATGAAACTGGTCTCATACCTGAACTACTCTTCCTTTGATTTGGTGCAGACAGACCTTGTTGTGTTTTTGTTTTTCTATTTGTAATGTATCTGGGTATACTTCATGTGTATTTTTTTTTTCTCCATTTTCTATGCCCTGTGAAAAAGACTTTGAGGCCACAGAATGTTGAATTCTCTTCCACCTCGGTATATTCTAAGGCTACAGGCACTTTCTGACCACAAGAACTTCCTGCAAAAGGTTAAGAACATGGTGTACCCTCTGACCTTGAAGCACACACATCCTGTATTTTCTTTCCTTTTGCGAAGCTGGTCCATGAGCTTTTCCACAGAGAAAGGGCCTTGGTGCAGCTTCTCAGCCAGGCATTGGTGTGGTTTGGCTGCTCCTAGAGGACTTTGTGTTCAACCAGCCCAGTCCTATCATGAGTTGTCTTTATGGAGGGCATAAACTGTGCCTGCAGGAGGCAGTGAAGACCCAGATGCCCAAAGGAGTGAAAAAGCATGCAGCCCTCAGCATCTAGAAGAACAGAAATTGTCGTCCACCAGACATTTGCAATACTTTGTCCTTGATCATTACAGTTATATTACAGAACAGGAAATGCACCCATCTAGAGATCCAGCAACCTCTTTTTTCTCAAAGCTGATTTAGTATTGCTCTTCCAGTGACTTATCCTCCAACAAGGTCACACCCCCTAATCCCTCCCAAAACAGTTCCACCAAGTAGGGACCAAACAGTCAAATATATGAGCCAATGGGGGGGGGGCATTCTCTTGCTAACCACCACACCAGAACTTAATGGCTGATGAAGAAAGAGGCATCAAACTCAAGTGAGTATGCAGAACCTTGTTTAGGATATAGCAGGAAAAGTGAGGTGAACTCTGAAGTCTATTAGAGACCAGCCACCGGTCACTTGAGTCTCACTAGCAGAGAGAAGATAAGAGTGATTTCTCGTTGAGCAGAGTCAGAAGTATAAGATAGTAGTCACTGCTGAGCATGGGTTTATTCTGTAATGATTAACCAAAGGAAGACACTGTGCCACACAATAACATGATGAAGGTTAGGGAGCACAGAGATAAGATGATGGTTAAAGTAGTGCAGGGGTCACTAGTAACGTGAGTCCATTACTATGGCCTTCTGGAAGGATAGTTCCAGAACACAGGATGCCCACTTAGGGCTTATGTGTCTGTTGGCTTTCATAGATGCAAAACGGTGTCCACTTCGTCAAAATATTTTAAAACATAAGTGGAATCTAGACTAGTGTTATATCTGGTGAGATGGCTCAGCAAGTAGAGGTGCTGTTTCAAAAAAAAATGTCTAAGTCCAACCTTTGCTGTATGCTTCTCAATGATTCTAGCTACTTTTATGTCTGAGTAGGCAGAGCTGATGGTACCTACTACTGCATGTATACAGTTTCTTAAAACTTGGCGTCTGGCTCGTACATGCTTTGGGCATCTGAGCAAGGGGAGCCTTCAACATTACCCTGCTGCTTTCTTCCAAAATCATCATATACAGGAGGTGCATACTGAGTCTGGGCAGGAGAGTGGAGTCCCTCCTCCAGGAAGTGGCTCCTTTTTCACCAGATGTGGTATGGGGAGTGTTCTTTCTAATTCTGAGAGCAGTAGCTGAAACAACAACCACAGAAATCAGGTTCTGACCTCTCAGCAGACCTCCCTCTACTCTCTTCCTTTCATGGGCATGGCATGGACAGGAGTGGCCAGCGCCCAGCCTCAGGTAACTCTGCATAGATAGCCATAGAAGGGAAAAGGTGGAATTTGACATGAGGCAAAACATGTGGAGATGTGGCAGGTGTAGGAAGCAGATGTAGGAAATGAAAGCAAGGAGCTAGTTTTAGAGGAGAAATTGCACAGCATTTATCTGGGCCCTCCATGAAAGGCGAAATGCCGTGTGTGTGTGTGTGTGTGTGTGTGTGTGTGTGTGTGTGTGTGTGTGTGTGTGATGTCACTTATTTCAGACTTTAAGGGCACTGAACAGTATCCAAAGCCATTTTTATATCCCAGTTTGTGAATGCTTTATCCAGATTTAAGAATTCCTTGTGTTTCAATCCATCCTATCTGTCCTGCTTCTTTCAGATCTTAGTCAGTCCATGCCAGTAACCATGGAGGAGCAGTATTTTGTGCTGGACTCTCCCAAGGCTACCATGCCATAAAAGCCCTCTATATCAGACATGAACTATGCTAATGTAATTGGCTTGTCCAGATGTATAGCATTTCCAGCCCCACAATATTCTTGTTTCCCATCTTATTTTAAAATGCTTAGGGTAAAAGTGGCCTTTTGTCAGGCCTTAATCAGTGCCTTCTTTGTGGAAACAGAGAGGTTTACATAGTTTTAGTGAAACAGTTCTTCCTATTAACAACCCCTGCCATAAATATAGAACCAAGTTGTAGCTAAGGCCATTCCTGACATCCCACCAGCCAAACTCAAATTCTTAGGTATGTGCTTAAATATTTTACCCTCATCCTTCTGAGAAAGTGTGGTTCTGGTAACATAACTTTGTGGCTCCCAAACCATGCAGAGATTAAATGTGAATTCACGCCATCTAGTTTGTTATGACTTGATACAAGAGTGATTAAAAACTAAGAATTCTAATTTTGTCAGCTTTCACTACATTTTTAAAACACAAGATCTCACTTCTAGCAAAGATCGGATGCCTGGCCAACTATTAAAATACTGGCAGCATCTGTGTACCACTAAATTATTTCAAAGTTACTTAAGAATGGTATGAAAGTATTCACATGTTTCACCAAGATGGTTGAAATATCCAGTTACCTGGACCTGCACACTTCCAGCCCAGAGTACATGCAAGGATCACACAATGCTGCACTAAATGTCATTTCCTAGTTCCATTTCCTAGTATTGTTTGCCTAGGCATTAACCATAATAAATGCTCAAAGCAGCATGCACATACTAATACTTTAAAATAAAATGGAAAACAAGAATATTGTGAAGGCCAGTCTTCGCCACGTGCCCCTTTTTCCTTCTCATTATGCTACATGTCCGGCACTCGGTCAACAGAACTAGCAGGATTCCTTTGACCTAGTTTGTATGTAGAAACATTGCTCTGACTTGATATCTGGCTCTTATATGCTTTAGATCTGTGAGCCCACTTCAGGCCCCCACATTGAGGGAAACAACCGACATTACCTTAGTTCAATTTTCACCAGCACAGGTACACAGAAGCTGCATACCGAGTCTGGGAAGGAGGGGTTCTTGCCTCCAGGAACACTGCCTCTTCTACTAGAGGTAGTGTTGGGCATGTCCGTACTTGACCTGACAACATCTACTAAAAGCAGCAAGCACAGATTCAGGTTCTGAGTTCTTGGCTACCTGCTCCCTCTGTTCTTTTCCTTTTATGGGCCTGGCATGGACAGAAGAGGTTACACCCTATACTTGGGTAATTCTGTATAATCAGATGCAGAAAGGAAATGACAGTTTGCCTTGAGATAAAACACGTGAGAGGAGGCAGGTGCAGGACAAAGAGAAACTGCAGAACATTTTTCTAAACACCTACTGCTCATGAAAGGGTGAAATGCAGAGGCAGATTGTACAGGGCAGCAGTGGTTCATGGGAGGCATTTTGCACGTAAATATCTGCTGAGTCTGTCCCCAGTCTGGATCCTCAGAAGATGGCTTCTCTCCAGAGGAAAGCCTCAGCCTGGTCAGCATGACAGACTGACACCAATATGGAGAGACATAGTGCTGGACACCCCAGGGGCTCGCACAGTAGAGAGTGAAGCCCCAGAGCTAGTCAGGAAGGAGGTGGCAGCAACTGCTCATCACATCTGGGAGAATCCTCTGAGGCAGGGCTAGATTCACGGCCATGTACATATACCCACCACTGGAGTCCTACCTCTACCTGGGCCTCAAATTCACCTTTTCTTGAATTTCAGCCCACTGCCCCCAGAAAATTGTAGTCAATGCTTCTTGGAGAATTCCATCCTTTTCAGGATTCTGGTCTGGCATTGATTGTAGGAGACCTGAACACAAACCTCAGAATGCAGTGAAGACCCAAATTAGTGTTCACCTAGGTCCCTTAACTGAGTGCAGGATCCTTCAGCCCTTGGCATTCAGAAGAACAGAACTTGAGACTGAGCCATATGCTTGAGCAATCTGCCCCCCCCCCCCACACTTTAAGGAGATCAGCTTCTGAGAGGGAGGGATGCTTTCAGAACTCACTCTGTATCAGTGACTAAGGTGGTGTTGTCCTAAAGTGCATTACAAACCTTCAACTTC
The DNA here is from genome assembly GCF_963924665.1 of Micromys minutus. Classification (NCBI taxonomy): domain Eukaryota; kingdom Metazoa; phylum Chordata; class Mammalia; order Rodentia; family Muridae; genus Micromys; species Micromys minutus. The sequence continues at coordinate 36,466,214 of NC_137954.1, forward strand.
ATTCCATGGAGTGGTGACAAGATTCTCAAGAGACCTTACAGCAGAAGCAGATCTTTGCAGCTTTACCATCTTTGTCAGCTCCTTCAAATCGTGCTATCTGATCCCGCAATTCCTGGCACCATGAAGAATATGAGTCATGGCAAAGGGACTTCCTCTTTGATTTATTCAAGCTTGCTTTGCAGTGTTTTATATGCTGTAATGCATTGATTGCTACTGGTGAATCAGAGGAAAGACTAATGGGCTACCATATAAGGTCTTATCCAGTAGAGAGGTCATGTGGGAGACCAGGGCATAAGGCACTCTCGGAGCTCAATGACAAACTAGGTGGGAAAGAAATGAGTGTCCAGCGCCTTATTTGGAAATTGTAGGGGAACTAGAGGTGAACTAGTATGCCCTAGGAAAAGAGAAGCCTGTCATAGAAATTTTTATCAGGCAAGAAAAGCAAAGCTTATGTTTCTGTGGGTGGAGGCAAAAGGGAAGAGCATTAGTGAAAGGCAGGCAGGAGGGAGATTTATTTTCAAATTATTAACTTAAGGGCACTGTGCCACCCAATGGCACTCAGAGTGGGAGGTAGCCTGGTGATAAGAAAATAAATAAACTTACACAGGCAGTGTGAAGAAGGGCCTCTGCTGTGGACCTCCGGAGAGATGGACACAGGACTGTGTGTGTCCCTTCGTGGACTCTCAGGGCTGCTGCTCCTGCTGTGTGCCCTGCCCTGGGCTGAAGGTGCAAAAGCACTGGTGGTTCCCATGGAAGGCAGCCACTGGCTGAGCATGAGGGATGTTGTGAGGGAGCTCCACGCCCGAGGTCACCAGACTGTGGTCCTGGCTCCAGAGGCGACTATGCACATGAAAGGAGAGGACTTCTTCACCCTCACAACCTATGCCTTTCCATATTCGAAGGAAGAATATCAGCAACAAATACTGAGTGACTCTAAGAAGGGCTTGGAAACAAAGCATTTTGTGAAGGCTTTTTTGGGAAACATAGCATCAGTGAAAAAGTTTTTAGATCTCTACTTGAATTCTTGTACAGCTCTATTGCACAACAAGACCCTGATCCAGCAACTAAACTCCAGCTCCTTCGATGTGGTCTTAACAGATCCCATTTTTCCCTGTGGGGCAGTACTGGCCAAGTATCTACAGATTCCTGCTGTGTTTTTTCTGCGTTCTGTTCCCTGTGGCTTAGACTATGAGGCCACACAATGTCCAAACCCTTCGTCTTATATTCCGAACCTGCTCACTCAGCTTTCTGACCACATGAGCTTCCTACAAAGGGTTAAGAACATGCTGTACCCTCTGACCTTGAAGTACATTTGCCATTTATCAATCACTCCCTATGAGAGCCTTGCCTCTGAGCTTTTGCAGAGGGAAGTGTCCTTAGTGGATGTTCTCAGCCATGCATCCGTGTGGCTGTTCCGAGGGGACTTTGTGTTCGACTACCCCAGGCCCATCATGCCCAACATGGTCTTCATTGGAGGCATAAACTGTGTCATCAAGAAGCCACTCTCTCAGGTCTGTATTCTTTTATCTCAAGAATTTTCCAGGAGAAATATTTTTTACTTTCAAATTTTTATTTCTTCAACTCATCTTTCCAAAGGTATCTCTCCTTTCCTGAGAGGCTTTAGTTAAATTAACCAATTGAGGTGTTCACCCATATTTTGGGTTTTCAGCGGCCACTGTCAGGACTAAAGGCTAAGGTGAGGGGGCTAGGACTGAGGATCTAGAGTCAGACTCAGGATTGCTCATGCATCCAGACATGGTTTTTCTGTTGGTGAGTATCCTGATTCTGGCCTAAGGAACCAGAAGGTGTGCTGCTTTCAGACTTTTTTCCTGAAGGTTAAGGGAATCCCCAAAGGCACTTGTTGTTTTGGCAGTTTTACATATTGCCCTTGGGAATGAAATGTGTGTGTGTTCATACAATGCCAGAGCACCCAAAACATCTAGAAGCAAGCTAATCAGTAGTTTATACGATCAAGTGGACCAGCCACATATCAAATGTTCAATAGTCTATGTGATCTCCAATGATAAAACAGAATTGTCTGTTTCAAATTTCGCATGTAGAAAACTTTTTACTTTATTATAGGGTAGAGGTAGAAAATGAGTTGTACATTTACTCCTGAGGGCACTGGATACTTCCCAATCTAGTCAGATTGTCACCATTGAAACTATACTAAAGCAGTTTAATGGAAATCTAAGGAAGTTAAAATGTATTTTAATGAGGAAACCTGTGAACTGGGTCTAGGGATACACAGGTCAGTGATCCTAGCACTTCCAAAGATGAGGCAGGATTGAGTCCAAGTCCATCAAGCCTACAGAATGAGAGCTGGAACCTAAATGATGAGAACCTGAGAGGGGAAGAGGGAAGGAAGAAGAGGGGAGAGAGCAGAGGGCAAAAGAAGAGATGAGGAAGATGAAGGTGAGTGGGGGAGAGAGAACTGATGAGAATGTGGAATTGGAAATTCTAGAAGCTGATATAGATAACTTCCTAAAATGAAGAAGGTACCTGTCCTTCCAGTTTGGAGGCTGTGACATAAATCAAAGGGAAAGTGATTACTTGAAAGCGGTAGTTTCATCCAAGTGCTTTCAGCCATTCGGACTACGCTGAAGCTGCATGTGAACCTCGTGCCAGTGTGACTTTTTAGATTCTTGGTTGTTTTAGGTAGACCAGGGCCTCCTAGTCTTCTGGGTTTTACAGTGTGTTGCTCTTTCTTGCCTGGTGCATTCTGGAAAATGTTCCCAGTAATACCATGAGGGAATCCTCTACAGTGTATGTGAATGCTGTTTTAAAAATTAGGTGATGTGTGCATGTGTATATGACTGTAGGTGCACATGCACCCAAGAACTTCAATTTCTGGTTGCTGGTTTGCTCCTTCCATCCTAGGTTCTAGGAATCAAAGTCAACTTGTCAGGCTTGTGTTGGAATATGCTCTTACATACAGATCCATTGGTGGATTCAAGAGGCACCAGAAATGACTTCTGACCACTATGACATATCTTTCCTAAAAGATGACTTTCTACAGGCATGTCTCCACAGGTGTTTTGAGACACAGCAATTTTTGAAGAAAGTTTCAAGCTTGACAATTCATTTAAAAAATGATTTTTATAGTTTGGCCTGGTGGCACATGCTGTGTATCCCCGCACTTAGGAAGCATAGTAGATTGCTGTGAGTTCCAGTTTAGCCAGGAATTTTACATTTATAGAACCACTAATCCAAGACAGGTGAATTCTTGTGTTTGCCCTCTGTTAAAACAAAACAGAGCTGAAGATCCACGATCTCTGAATAACCTTGCTATGCCAGGCTCTTTGCCTACCTAGGACTCTCTGCTGACAATCTTACCCACTGTGTAGTTTCAGATCCACTCATTATGTCCCACCTAGGGTGATGATTTCCACATTTAACCATCACAGAGCTGTTTTCCCCAAATCCTTGATACCTTCTGCCAGTTCAGATACAAACCCATACCAACAAACTATTCAGCGACTCTTCCTTTTTTATCTATGCATACGTGTCTGCATGGTGTATGTGTGTGCGCACATGTATGGAGGTCTAAGGCTGACATCAGGAATCACCCTCAATTACTCTTTCACTTCATCCAGGGTTTCTCTCTCTCTCAAAAAAGAAAAAAAACAACAACAAAAACAGAGCCAGCATGCTCTGAGGATCCCGGAGATCCCATATCTCTGCCTTCTGAGGATTATCTCACACACCAGACCTTTATTCAGGTTTCTGAGGATGCTTGCCTCGTAAGCACTGAAAGCCCTGGGCCATCTCCCAGACTTCAATGACTATCTTCATTAACTCCCTGGGCTGGAGAAAACATTGTTTGTTTCAAAGTCTGGTAGTTGGTCTGATTTGGGAACTTTCTAGATGCATTGCTTAGAAAGCAGCTACCCAAGAGTGACTATCTGATCAACATGATTTCTAAAGACCCTTGTGTGCCCTGGGGGATGGTATTGAATCTTGTGTTTCTGCTGTGTGTTGGACATATATCACTGCATGAGGTTACATTTTCAGGGTAGTAAGGGTATCCAACGTATTTTCATGTAGTCTAAGTTATGAAAATGTGCTTAGGTCCCATGACTTCTTGGGAGAGAATTACAAAGTATGGATCTTAAACCTATTCAGATCCATTTTGCTTCCGTGCCTTATGAAGTCTTCATAGATAACATTGAAGTGAGGAATATTCAGTGGCGTATTCTCTAAAGGCAACCATCTTCTTGCAAGGTCAATGAAGCATCCAATTGTGTTACAGAATGGATTCTTTTGCTTACATTAGTGTTTACATATATGTTATATATAACAAGGAGCCTGGATATCCTTCAAGAGGCACTTTTCACTTCCAGCATCTTCCACTGTTGTAGAACAAACTTAGGCACGAACCAGCCAAACGTTAAAACCTTGACAGATAAATGTAACCCTAAACCTTCAGAGAGAGCACGGTTCTGGCAACCCTCCTTTTTTGCCCAATAAAATGAATTTCAGACTTCTACAAAACATGGGAAGAATAAGTGTGATAAACACTAGCAAGTTCGCTGTAATTGGTTGCATCATAACAAGAATCTACTTAAGTCTACATTGTTCTGCTTAGGTGCTTTTAAAAGCTTAGTTTTAACCGTTCATTTAAACGGTGGTCAATTGTTCCTATATCGGCGAGATTCTAGGTAATCTAAAAGCCACTATTTTCTACTTATCTTAAACTAAAGACTCAGTATATGTACATCTTTCACCACAGTGTGGGGAAGTGGAGCTATACTCAAGGAAAGCTTTCTGGTTCGAATTTTCAAAAAAATGGACATTGTGTGGTTTAGGTGCTGTGAACAGTGTTTGCTAGCACTAGAACATAACGGTGGTCTGCCTCAGGATTAAGTTTAATAAGTACCAAAGGCATACAGATATTTACAACAGGCATCAAGACCAAGAGAGATCCTATCCCTGCTATCCCAACAATAACAAGAGGCACCGACATGAGCTACATATAATGTCTTGAATACAGTTGTTCTGAAAGTAGAGTTCCCTTGAAAACGCGTTTTAACAAAAAAGTCCTGATAGTCCTTACATCGCACTTTAAGCCTTTACTGAGTATCGATGCGAAGCAGCTGCTCTTTGCCATTAATTATCAAGGACTTTAACTCTCCATCTTCTTCCACTTCCACCCTTTCGTGGCCATTCTCAACGATTCTCTTGGTGGTGATTTTTTTGCCATTAATTATTTCGGTGGAGGTTGACACCGACTTGTAGTTGCCTGCCGCCCCACCGCCGCAGGACATGGAGAAAGAAGAAAGGCCTGAGTTTCCCGGAGAACCGAAGGATGTGAATCCAGTATCTAAGGAAGCGAAGCCACCCCCAAACCCTGGGAATTCAGTAAAGGAGGCAGAGAAGGGTACGGCCCCTCGGCTTCTGCTTCCCCGGGTGCTCCTCCGATCCCCAAAAAAGTTCTCAAGCGGGTCTCCGAAGAAGTCGAAGGAGAAAGGGTCGTGGCCCCCGAAGAACTCCCTGAAGACCTCGGCGGGGTCTCGGAAGGAGAAGACATACTGGAAGGCGTCGTGGAACGGGCTGCCCGCCGCGCCGCCTCCGCCCACCTCGCCCACCTCACCGCAGCGGTCGTACACCTCGCGCTTGCGGGCGTCCGATAAAACCTCGTAGGCCTGCGCCACCTGCTTGAACCGCCTCTCGGCCTCCTCCTTGTGCTCGGGGTTCTTGTCCGGGTGCCACTTGAGCGCAAGCTTGCGGTACGCCTTGCGGATGGCCTCAGCCGAGGCCTGCCGCGGCACGCCGAGCACCTCGTAGTAGTCCACCATGGCGGCTGGCCGGCCCGCGGCCTCGGCGCTGGAGCGCTGGTGGCAGCTGCTGAACGCCCGCCTACCGGCCGGCGCCTCACACCATTGTGACGTAGACGTCTCTTATTGGCAGAGGCGGGTGGCGCCTCAGCCTATCAGAATGGAGGGTTCCAGGGGTTGGCTCTGCTCCTAATGATGTTCAGTGATGATTACTGAGGCTTAGAGATAGGACTGAGTCTAGCAAGCATCGTTGCTGCGTGATTGGGTTGTCCTATGGTAGGAAGACAAAGGATGACTTAGGGGGAGAGAGGCTTTGACTCTGGCTGCCATAGAAAATACTATTTCATCCTTTGCTCCTCCTCTCCCTCTTCCTTTCTGTCCCCCCTCTTTCTTTTCCTCCTCTCTACCTCTCCTTTTTCTCACTCTTTTCTTTTCCCCCTTCTCCTGATGCTGCTTGCCCTTCTCTTCTCAGCTGTGTAGCTCAGGCTGGCCTCGATCTTGCAGTAATGCCCTGATGCCTCAGCATCCTGCATTGTGGGTTTACAAGTGTGCCGCACAGAGCTAGCTTTTTAAAATGGATTTTCGTTTATATGATTCTCCATCCCATTTAAGTCACAGGAGAAAGTAAAGCAATGAAAAACATGTCTATTAGCTGCACACTAGTATAAATCATGTTCTTATTAGAAAATTAAAAACTCCGAAGGGTAATGTATGTTTATGTTCTTCCAATCACTCCAGCCTCGGGCTTTGTAGAGCTGGATTTATCTGTTTCTGCATTCAGTCTACTGTGATTTCATACATGCTTGTGAGAAAATGAGATCTTTTAAATGCTAGTATTTTTGTTGATGGAAAGAGTTCAACTTTGTCAAATTCCTCTGAAAGATCCCTGGGGATCTTCAGGGTTCCCTAGTGAGTACTTGGAGAGCCATTGTTTTCCTGAACAAAAATGATTGGAACTTGTGGCTGTTTTTGAAGCACTAAAGGTGAAATGTTCTTGTTGTCACTAATACTGTTATAGTGTGACTCTAGCCTTCCTTCCACCTTTGCTTGACACTTTTTATCTCCACTTTCTTGTGAGTTTTTTTTTAACTGCATTACCTTATTTGATCAGAGGTGAGGCAACATGCATCTATAAAAGTTGCTTAGTTCTAAAGGCAAATGTTTAACCAGTGAACTTTTAAAGATTCTATCACAAAAGGTTTCAGGTCTAACCAAAAGTTCTAGTGTTCCAGAACTGTCATTTGAGTTTATGTCACACCCAGTGACTGAACTTGAACCTCTAGGCTTGACACTTGGTAAACACGAAATAAACAGTAATAGAATCCAGATTAGGAGGAAAGGGCAGATGGGTTTGACTAATCAGGAGAGCTAGAGAGGAGGGATAAGTTTTGAAAAGTGACCCAGGGTCTAAGAGAGAACAAGGCTAAAGGATTTGAGTTTTCTTGTGGGCCTATGAAGCTGTTACAAAGTGCCAGAAGCAGTGGTGGTGTGCCGGATACTGATAGAGTGAGCTGGTGGGAAAGCCTGGGGGCTGAAGCTCTGAGGTAAGAGCACTGGAGCCGAAAGAGTGAATGCCTTGGCTTAGGTATTGGGCCTATAGTAAGAGTAGATGGAGTTTGTAAAAAACAGTTACTGAAAGCACAGCTCTGAACTGACACCAAGGTTCAAACCCTACCTATGAGGGTTTCCATCTAGTCTAGATTTAGCACATAGGCAGCTGTGGGAACTTCTAGATGATGAAAGACAGGACCAAGAAAAATGCTGCAGATTTAACAAAACAAAACAAAAACAAAACCAAAAAAACCCACCTTTATCCCCTCTAAGGGTCCTTAGGTGATCCTCAGGAGGGCAGAGAGCTTATGTGTTTGCTTATCCCATCAAAGGAACTAGGTGTCCCATAGATGGAAATATTAACTTCGGGTTCCATCTTAAAAAAAGAAATCTCCCTATGGGACTTTTCAAAGACACCCCATTCTTCAAGAGCTTCCAAAGCAAGACTGCCTTGATGCTCTACTCTGTGTTTCCCCAGCCACCAGAGGCATATCTTGTGGTGCCCTGTGATTGGTTTAAGTGTTTCTCTGACCCCTGGATCCATCCTTATGGGCAGTGTCCATTGGTTATTTGAGTTTTGGTTCTGGAACTTAGCATGGCAACCAGCACGGTAGAGTTCATATGTTTCATACATGTTGGTAAAGAAAGGGATTAGCTTTAAAGTTGAAAAGGATTAGATCTGCTCATGTTCCAGGGCAGACCTGTCATTGGATTGTTTGGTTCTCCTTGTTGGTCATAAGAGATGTAGATTGCCTTGCATTTTGACTAGTGAATAGTATTCCATGGCCAGATATAGGGTTTGGCCCCAACCATTCAAGTCCACAGTAGCTGCAAGAGGCTCTGAGGTAGCACATTGTTTTGCCTGTGACCCTGGGTTCTATCTCCAGTACCGTATAAATTAAAAAGTTCAAGGTTCTGAATGATGACAGGAACACAGAGTCATAAAGGCGTTATAATGTTTGCAGGCTCTTTGCCCCACATAAGGTGTAGGTGAGTTCTAACAAAACGGGGTGTGCAAGGATTACTGATTTTTAATTTGTTTCTCCTTGGTGTTCTCAGCACAGCCACATGTAGGCAGGACTAGTACCATGATCAATACTGGAATCAGGACTTCCTTTCTAGGGACTGTATAGAACAGAAGTGGATCCCCAGAAAGAATACAGGCTGGGTTTTGCCCACACTTTGATTATTCACTTTGGGAGGCATTTCCATCCAGCAGTTCTCTCCCTAGTCTCCCAGAGCCTGCCTAGTGAGTGCTGTTTGAACACCTTCTTAGGCTCAAAGTCCTCTCTTCTGCCCTTTCTTCCATTCAACATGGTGGGGTCGTGATCTTAGGTTCACAGCTTCCCATTCAGTTTTTAACTAGGTGAAATGTCCACTAGGGTCTTGTCTGGGTTATGCTGGAGGCTGAAAATTAAGAGTTCAGGCTTTGGGCACCAACATCCAGGACCTATGTCTCAGCTCTGTCAAGGACTCTGGTAAATGTCTTTGCTTTTGTCAGCCTCAGTATGTTTATAAATGAGGGACATACCATCTGCTTCTACAGGACAGTGCTATGGGATAAGATGTGTTGCAGAGGGTTCAGCTTGACAACACTTAACACATAACACACACCTGACGTTGTCGCCTTCAATTCAATCATCAGAATTTCCTCTAGGCCTCACATAAACGTCATGAGCACAAATGTACTAGTGGTGCCTATCTAGTTTGATTTTCTGTTTAGAATATATATTTTTTTCACAGTCTCTAGGAGGGAACTCTTGGAGAAGACTTCTGTCAATAGACCCATGTGACTTTGCCTTCTTGTCATTTTCTACCCCAGCCTGGTCCCATTCATTTGCATCCTCAAAGGGTCAGATCTATCAGTTTGAGCTGAGAGTGTCTCTTTTGATAGCCAAGTCCTGGAAAGGCAGGGCGTTCCTCTGTGCTGGTCTCAGCTGCCATCTTGAAACCCAGCCCTGTACTAGAGTCATGCAGGACCAAGTGAAAACTGTGACAGAGACTGAGTAAAGTTCTCTGTAAGCATAAGAACCTGAGTTTAAGCCCCAGAAACCACATGAAATTCTGGAAACAGTTGGGCATGCAGGGAATCCCAACACTGGGGAGCTAGGGAAAGGGAGGTAGGTTTCTTAGCTCTGCAGCCTTCCTGTATTTAGCTTAACTGGTAGGCTCCACTCCAGTGAAAGAGCCTGTCTCAAACACAAAATGCATAGCTTCTGAGAAATAACACCCAAGCCTACACCACACACACACACACACACACACACACACACACACACACACCACTTTTTTTAAATGCTGAAAGTGATTAAGAGGAGCCCCGAGCTTCCAAAAGTGACGTTTCAACACAGTACTCCTTTTTTTTTCCAAAAGACTTTCTGAGTAACTGTCAGTATTATTCTTGGGACAGTGTTATGCCTTGGCACTTTATGGTCCCTTTTCCCTCTTGTTAACCGTTTCTGACCTACAAAAATGCAAATTTCATGAGTCCAAAATGGCCAGAGATGGCGGGGCTCACTATATTCACTCAAAAATGTGATTTGAGGAAGGAAAAGCAGTCAGTTCAACTGCTGCTATTTTTTTAAGGACCTCAGCAAAGCTCCACCCACTTTGCCATGGAAAACAAGTGTTCTGTGCTCTTGGCCAATGAAGTTGGCAGCTTTAGTCATGGGGCGCAATCAAACATTAACTGGTTCTACAAATCTCCTCTCATGAGTCATGAGTAGACCTCTGGCAGCAGCCGCAGAGAGGTACGATGGCTGCGGTGTGCCGGAGCTCACTTCTGCTTCTGGTTCTTCCATGCCTCCTGCTGTGTGTGTTTGGTCCTTCTGTGTCCCATGCCCGGAAGCTGTTAGTGTTCCCTATAGAGGGCAGCCACTGGCTGAGTATGCTCGGAGTTCTTCAGCAGCTCCAGCAGAAGGGGCACGAAATAGTGGTCATAGCACCGGAAGCTTCAGTACACATAAAAGAAGGATCATCTTACACTATGAGGAAGTTCCCGGTGCCGTTCCAAAAGGAAAACCTGACAGCTTCTTTTGTGGAACTTGGGCTGAGTGTCTTTGATCAAGATCCCTTTCTGCTGCGTTTGATCAAAACATACAAGAAAGTCAAAAGGGACTCCAGTATGCACCTGTCTGGATGTTCCCACCTACTGCACAATGCAGAATTTATGGCCTTTCTGGAAGAAAGCCACTTTGATGTTCTGCTGACAGACCCTTTCCTTCCATGTGGCTCCATTTTGGCCCAGTACCTGGCTCTGCCTGCTGTGTACTTCTTAAATGCATTGCCATGCAACCTGGATTCAAAAGCAACCCAATGCCCTGCTCCACTGTCCTACGTGCCTAGGAGTTTGTCTTTCAACACAGATCACATGAACTTCCTGCAGCGGGTGAAGAACGTGCTCATTGCTTTGTTAGAGAACGTTCTGTGCAATGTGGTTTATTCCCCCTACGTGTCACTTGCGACTGAAATCTTACAGAAAGAGATGACGGTCACGGACCTTCTGAGTCCTGCGTCTATCTGGCTGATGAGAAGTGACTTTGTCAAAGATTACTCCAGGCCCATCATGCCCAACATGGTTTTTATTGGTGGGATAAACTGCCTTCAGAAAAAATCCCTATCCGAGGTGTGTATTTAAATGGGGCCTTTCCATGCCTGTGTTCTTTGGGAGAAAAGAAGTTTCCATAGGTATGTGCTGAACGCTGTGAGCTTGTTGGGATGGTTTCAAGTGCTCTCTTTTGTTAATTTCTATCCCTTAAGTCTCACAGTCTTGAATTTGTCTGTCCTTGGCATAGTTTTCTGACTTACTTCTTCATATACAATGTTCTGGAAAAACATATCTTGGGGGTTTTATTGTGGGGAATTCAATTTAATGCAACACAGAAGAACCATTGTGTTTGGGACACTTCTCAGAGGACAGAGCTGTGAAGAATCCTTTTGATTAGAACTTGTGTTCTTGATTCAGGCACTAGTAACGCAACTCTGATGCAATTGCTCTTTAGCCCTTTTGGATCCTGGCAGGAGTCAGTACCTTTATTGTCCTTGTTATTTTTCTAATGTCTAGTAGATATTCTAACAGGAATCTAGATATGGAAGGCTTCCTTTCCTTCCAGTAAGGCAAGGTGCCATCCCTGTGTATGAGCGAGAGACGGCCTTGGTGAAAGACAGCAAGTCATATTCAGGATCATAGTCTTATCTGTTGATTCTGAAGTTAATGGCTAATAAGAGACTGGGGAGGCCAGAAATAGAAAGATACTGACAGAAGAGACCAATCATAGAGGCAGGCAAGCTTGTGCTTGGCTTAAGGGAAAGGCTTCTGACAGGTAGCCTAAATGGATTCTGGGAAAGCAAAAGATGTTTTGTTCAGAGCTCAGATCCAACTATACAGCTTTTAGTAGAATGTAAGAAATATGTAAGGGTCTTGTCAGCTGGAGGGAAGTATCCCTAGAGAGGTCTTTCTTTTGGAGCATGTGTTGTGTTTAGAAAAAAACAAGTCAGAGATCAAAGATTATTTGCCGTTAACACGTTGCTTCACTGTTTGGCTACCCCAAGGACTGCGATGTTGTGGCAACGTTTAGGGCACCTTGTGCTAAGTAAAGGGAGTCACCTTTGTTGAATCCACAAAAGCTGATGCATGGTCATTGTTTAACCTGCCTCTGTTGCTTACTCTATTGGCCTCTGTACACAAACTTGTGTGCCAGTTAAGCTTTAGTTAAATCCTGCTTTGTGACTGTGGATGTTAATGACCTTACAGATCTTATTTTGTGCCAGTGACACACTACTGGCTGCTGAGTAGGCGTGGGAGGCCATGCTGGAGGGAAAACCAGACTAATCTCTTTCCAGATAGGATTACATGTATCTTGAAGGAGCAAAGATTCTAGAATGTAGGTGAGCTATGTGCTATCTGGAAGTAGCAGGAAAGCAAAGGGCACCAGGATATGAGCTGCCTGCCACCAGGAAAGAAGTGCCTGGGAATGCGACTCTAGAGAAGAAAGGCTTTGGGGAACCAACTCCAATATGCTCTTAAACAGATCACAATCCAGGGCCATGGCAGAAAAACCTGGCCTGGCCTCTGACTCTTTAGATGGGCTCAGTGGGTGAGACCAAGGTGCTACTGCTGTGATAATCTGGGGGAGGGAGGCTGCAAGAGCCTGGACCTCAGGTGGGTGGAAGAGAGGGCTGTTCCTCTGGGAAGGTTTCTCAGGGCATGGGATGCTCATGTTTTCAGGACAGAGTTTGGTAGAAGTCTCTCTGTATCTTACATGTAGGGGGATCAGGACATGTTTTGCCCAGAAAAATTTAGATTTTAGTAATAAAGGTACCAGGTTCCAGGCAGCTCCTTAGCTGTGGGCAGCCTGTCATGTCATGCTAATGTTCTTCATGTTCTTTGGAAACAGCTGAAGTCATCTGAGAGACCCTTGGTGGTTAATTAGCTTATTAATAATGTAAATGGCTGCCATGTCACTTAGAGCCTGTTTCCTGTATGGGGCTACAGGTAGGAACAATTATATGGACCTGTGGCATGTTCATGGATGCACGTTCAGGTGTACGCACACTCATGTATGTGCCTGTGCTTCTCTTGTGGGAAGCCAGCAGCACATCACCTGGATTCTGCATCTCCAGGGAACCTCACAGATAACCTATAAGCAAGAAATGCTCCTCATTTGACAGGGGACAAGGAGACAGTTGCCATGATGATTTTTGTCTATCACACACACCCCTTCACTGACTTCCATATGAGGAAAGTAACTTATAACCTAATGTACTCAGTTCCCAAGGGATGTGAGGACCAAGAGATGAATCAGAAATGTCTTTTTCTGCTCTAGGAATTTGAAGCCTATGTCAATGCCTCTGGAGAGCACGGCATTGTGGTTTTCTCTTTGGGATCCATGGTCTCGGAGATTCCAGAGAAGAAAGCCATGGAGATCGCTGAGGCTTTGGGCAGAATTCCTCAGACGGTAAGATAGTGCATGATTGCTTTGTATCTGTTTTCACGAGAGGTCTAACTCCAGAGTTAGGAGTCTAAATGCAGAAATTTGGGGTCTGGAAATCCTATGTCATTCTGCAATGCTGTTACTAGTGTTATTATTAATATTATCAATAGCACTCATATTTTATTATTATTATATTTTGCAGTTTAATTCAGATACTTCTACACCATGTTCTGTCTCACATAAATTTCTCCTTTTCTCTGGGAAACTCCAAAGTATTAGGGAGAGACTGGTTAAAAATAAGAATGATACTGTTTTGTTTTGTTTTTTAAACCAAAGGAGAATGTTTTCCCCCACAAGATTTAGTTTTTGTTTGCTCTTGCTTGGTTAGCTCTGCATTCACTTGCTTACTTTAGAAAGTTTCCCTTTGCAGTGCAGAAAAGTGAAGAGTTTCCCATGCCTGGCTTGGTGGCTTCTCCCACTCAAGTCACCAGGCTTCAGCATCAAGACACAGTGATACCTGAGCTCCAGGGCTTCCTATGTGACAGGCCTCGAACCACGCAGAGGCCATGGGTGTTCTTTCCATTTCTAGCCAGTATCGCAGACTTTTAAAAAATCACATTGTGTTCTTGTATTAAACCTTGTGTTTTGTGTCCCTGCAAGGTCCTGTGGCGCTACACTGGACCTAGACCATCGAATCTTGCAAAGAACACAATTCTTGTCAAATGGCTACCCCAAAATGATCTGCTTGGTATGTTGGGGGCATCAGACATGGAGGTCAAACCAGGGTTAAATTGAGAAAATGACAAGCATGGGTGTTTTAAATGATTGCTCAGCTTGATTGTGGCCCATACATATAGCATGTGTCACTCCCTTCCCCTCCCCCACCTGAGTTTCTACAGTGGTCACGTGTAGATAACAGTCCCTGGGTTATTCTTAGAATCCAGACATTGTAAGGCTGGCGAGCTCAGCATCCCTGTCTGTTGTGCTTCTCAGCTCATCCGAAGGCGCAGGCGTTCATCACACACTCCGGTTCCCATGGTATTTATGAAGGAATATGCAATGGGGTTCCGATGGTGATGATGCCCTTGTTTGGAGATCAGATGGACAACGCCAAGCGCATGGAAACTCGGGGAGCTGGGGTGACCCTGAATGTCCTTGAAATGACTGCTGATGATTTGGAAAATGCTCTTAAAACTGTCATCAATAACAAGAGGTGAGTAATAGAAAAGAAAAAATAAACAAAACCAAAAAACCCTACTTGGATTCATACCTACATTTACAAACAACACAACAACAAATACATAAAAATCTATATTTATATAAGCTAATGAGGGAGTTATTCCTACCTATAAAAATGACTTTATATTTTATCATAGAATTTGTTTGAAAACTTTTATTTTCCCTAGATTTTAAATCTTCAATTAAAAATAGTATCAGCATAATAGGCATCTCATCTCTAAGATCCTGCAAAGAGAGAAATGTCCCACCAAAAGATGTGTAGGGGTGGCACTGGGGAGATGCAGTGCTTTGTGGGTAAGAGCTCTTACTGTGCAGGACCGAGGACTGAGTTCAACCTCCACCATTTATAGGGAATGCCAGGACTCAGCACAGTGGAAGGTGGAGGCAGGAGAATTGCTGGGGCTTGCTAGCCACCTGCCTAGATCCAGATCCCATGAGAGACTGTCTCAAAGAAATAAGGCAAAGTACCACAGAGGAGGAGAACATTGTCTTACAGCCTTTGAGCGAATGCACAGACACACATTCACACAGACACAGATGTGTGAGCACACATGCACGCTCGCACACACACACACACACACACACACACACACACATACACAAGCACACACCATGAGATCACTTTGTCTCTACTTGAACTTTAATATGTTACTGTCAAGGTTACTCAAACTATTTTGTTGAAACGCCATGGGAAGACTAGCATAGTGACAGACATTTGTAATCTCAGCACTTTGGTGACCGGAGGATTGCTACAAGATCAAGAAGAGTTCAAGGCTAAATAGTCAAGATTCTATCTTAAGACAAAGCCAGCCAACCAAATACAAACAAACAACAGCAAAAACCCCAGACAATTTAAATGGTAGGGAGGTAGAACCATGGCTCAGCAGTTAAGGAAGCACTTGCTGCTCTTCCATACAACCTTACATTGTTTCCCAGCTCTAGGGGAATCCTGTGCCCCCTTCTGGTCTCCATGGGCACTACACTCATGTGTGTGCGCACACACAGAGACACAAATGCATTAACACAATAAAAATAAAATCTTAAAAGCAATACCACAAAAGTTTAGGAGAAGTAGTGGCCAGTGGTGGATTTAACCCAGTAATGGTGTGCGGCACGTGTGTCATACTCATGAGAACATGGATGTAGAAGAGTTTCAGGCACATGCCTTAGCCAGTTCTCTGTTGCAATAACAGAATACCCAGAATGCCATGACTTATGATGGTTTAAAGTTCACTTGGCCCACAGTTCTAGAAGTTGTTGGGAAGTCTCCACTGGGGAAGCTGCATCTAAGGGCCTCATGCTGCCTCCCCACATGGTAGAAACCTGGAGGTTCAAAGAATGTGTATATGCAAGAGACAGAACAAAAAATGACACCCTTGCTTGACCACAGCCTGCTCTCACACTGACAGGTTCCAGCTCTACAAAAAAGGCCACCATCTCTCTTAATGGCTTCTCACCTCCCCAAGGTTTCTCCCCCTGTCTGTACCTTCACACTGGTGACCAAAGTTCTCACACAATAGCTTATGGGCAACACATGCCCACCAACCACATTTCTCTTTCATTTGTACTTGATTCCTCTTCATCTTCATTTTAACTTAAGGAAGGAATAACATAATTTCCTACAAAGAAATTACTAAAAAGCAAATAATAATGATACTAATACTAAGTGTGTGTGGGAAGTCTCCTTTTCTGGTCATATTAGAAACACACTTCTCTTCTTAACTAGAGTCAAGCCTGAGGGGATGCTATCTGATAACATGGGTGTTCCGGGCACTAACAATTGCCTTGTGTTCAGCTACAAGGAGAACATCATGCGGCTCTCGAGCCTTCACAAGGACCGTCCTATCGAGCCTCTGGACCTGGCTGTGTTCTGGGTGGAGTATGTGATGAGGCACAAGGGGGCGCCACACCTGCGCCCAGCCGCCCACGACCTCACCTGGTATCAGTACCACTCCTTGGATGTGATTGGCTTCCTCCTGGCCATTGTGTTGACAGTGGTCTTCATTGTCTTTAAATGTTGTGCCTATGGCTGCCGGAAATGCTTTGGGGGAAAGGGGCGAGTGAAGAAATCACACAAATCCAAGACCCATTGAGAAGTGGCAGGAAGAGAAGGAGAAGTATTAGTCTATTATCCAATCAGTCGTAACCTGGAAACAAGTGTTAAGTCCATGATGCTTTTATCAGGGAAATAATTCACCATACATTATACACCCAGGACATTTTTTTTTAAAAATTAAAAACAATCTAATTTCTGGCCACACCCATCAGGGGAGGTACTGGAATGTGTAATCTGCTTCTCCAGTATCTTCATTCAGTCTGCACAACACTTGCCCTCTGCTGGTAACTTACAGAAAGCTTGGCACTCTGCCTTCAGTGACAGCCCCACAGGCTCCCTTGCTCCTGTCAGCTGATGGCTTCCTCCCCTGGATTCTCAGACTGTTGTGGCCTTCCCACTGTTAGTTATTCCTTACTGTGCTCATGCATTGTGGGTGGCATGGCCTTAGTAGCTTTGGGAGAGAAGATGAGGCTGTGACACTGGTGGCCCTGTGTTTGAGATAATAGTCATCACTTACCTCTGAATTTGATGAAAACCAAAGTGTATTCTAAGGAAAGTACATCTTCTGTTGTGTTCCCAAACCAAGAATGTGTTAATAAATTCATATAAATTGTATTGCTTTTTTCCATTGGTGTTGTATTTATTTGTTGTCAAAGTATATCCTCTGGTTGTAAAAGCACTACAGGATCACGATACAGAACTTGAAAACTGGAACAGATTCACTAATTCATACATATACACACACTCTGGGGGTGTTTCTTTGAAGGAGATGTTGGGATACAGGCACCTTCTCTCTTTGTTTCCTTACTGTCATAAAACAAGAAGCTTCTGGGACAGTCTCTCTGAGTGGTCTCCTATCTTGCACAGGTCCTAAAGCAAATAGCCAGTCACATGACCAGGGATGGAAACTTCTATAGCTAGCCCAAAATAAACCTTTGCTCATGAGTTGCTATATGTCAGGGATTTGTTACAGCAACATAAGGCTTATTAACATGTCAATTGTTTTGTGAGGCTCAGTTCAGTGAGGGTAGCAGAAGGTGGCATGTCAAACATGAACCAACCATGAATTATATCTTGAACCAGGAACAGGGAGCTAGAGTCTGGGCTATCACAATCCTCTTTGAGGACAATCTCTAATGACCTAAGGACATTCTAATAGGCCCTACTTGGGAAAAGGTTTCCCTGCGTCTCAATAGCACACTCTGGAGACCAAGCTTTTAGCACATGGCTCTTTTGAGGCATTTCAGATTCAAGCTATATATTCTGACCAAAAGTTCCAAAAGTTCATGTCCATTTCACAGTTAAAAAGGGGATTGATGCTAGGCCTTAAGGCGAGCAGATCTCTGAGTACAAAGGCCAGCGTGGTCCACATTGCAAATTTCAAAACATCCAGGGCTACACGGAGAAACCCTGTCTCGAAAATCAAAACTAACAAACAATAACGGATTAGTTCTATGCCTAAAGCCAGTCCCCACATCAACTTTACTAGCAATAGAACTCAAGTTCAAGGTCTCATCAAGACTCAGGGAAGTTGTGAGCCTCTGTAAAAAGAAACAACCAGAAAAACTAATACTATAACAAAACCCAAAACTAAATCACATACAAAATTAGTAGAGACCAGACATCATGTAAACATTCCCTATTCTGAAATGGAGTCATGGAGAAACAAAAAGAAGAGACATCATCCCCTAAACAAGAAAAGGGGAGACATCAAACACCAAAGATCTTGGTCTGGTGCCAAGGACAGACACACTATGGTGGGATGCAGGCTCCCAAAGAGCATGGCCATTCCCACTTCTGTGGCTTCAGAGGTTCCATCCTACATGCAACCTTTCAAACTGATTTTCACACTTCCTGGGCCCTTCCCTCACATATGTGGCAGGTTGAGGGCATCTCTTCTGTCCTTGGGTCTTTATTATAGCTTTGGCTTTTCTCCCTCAGCTTTACTACTTAACACTGCACTGGGTTTGCCAATCCAGTTAGACAGCTCTGCCTGGCCTCCCAGGCTTTGAGATCTGGTGGAAGCCTTCATGACCATATAACTTATAATTTGCATATCTATAAAACCACCATCCAATGGATGATATTTGGGTCTTTTGCAGTAAATATGGAATGAAGGTTGGCTGGGTGCAGAGAAGTGAAACACGGGTAGCCATGGGAACATAAAGTACCTTCGATCTCCAGGAACCACTGGAGAAGCTTTGAAACAGATTTTGTCTTGAGCTTGCACAAGTCTTGTGCATGGTGTCTTAACTGCTTTGAATTCATATGTGAAACTGCCCTGATGTATCCAGGAAACATTTTTTTCTTGTATTCATCCATTGCCTCTGACTCCTACAATCTTTCTGTTTCCTACTTCCACAAACCATCTGAGTCTTGGAAGGAGGGTGTAGGATGTACATATCATCTTCAAGGCTGATGGTTCTCAAGTCACTTATTCTCTGCATCTTGATCAGTTGTAGGTCTTTATTGTCAATCATCAGCTACTACAAAAAGCAGTTTCTCTGATGAGGGTTGAGAGATCCACTAATCTACGGGTAGAACAATGCATCATTAGGAACAAGTTTAATCTGATGGCCATCTAGTAGAGTAGCAGTTGTAATGCCAACTATAAATTTCAGCTTACGGAGTGTGCCTTAATTTCATTCATAAAGTATTTAGTTGCTTCTATGACGTTCATGCCACTACTGTACCAGTGAGCATGTCTTGCCTGGCCAGTCAATATTGCGGCTCACTGTGTTTATGACTGGGGTAGGATTGGCGATTGTTTTCTCTGGTAGTATACATAGCACCTTCCATCACTATGAAAATTAGCCAGAAAAAATAGAGCTTCTGGAAGAGTACCATTTTGAGTCATTTGTGTTTTGGGACTCAACTTGTAATGTTTTCAGCGATAGTGCCTTACCATCAAATTCTGGAAGGTAATCATGAATGTTGACAGTAGCCTTGTAATACTGGGGGAGTCCAGAAGAATCCCAGTGGTCAACAACTCTAAGTATACAAATGAAAAACATACCAAGAAAGAAAACAGAAAAACAATTCCATTTATAATAGTCTCAAAAATATCTTGGAATATATCTAACCAAGGAAGCATAAGACTCGTACAATGAACATTTAATATACTGAAGAAGATACCAGGAATGAAGAGACTTCTCATAATGTGGCATGATTAATGTTGAGAAAATAACCATTTCACACAAAGCCATTGTAATCCATCAACATTCCCATGCAACTCTTTATAAAAATTGGAAGACTAATCTTAAATTTTATATGAAAACCCAAAGACCCATGATAGCTGAAACAATCTTGAACAATTAAAAACACTGGAAAGTATCACCTTCTAAGTTTCAAGTTAACCCTCCTCCGGCAAGCAGGGCTTTGGTCTGCAGCCTGTGCCGCCCTCCCCTCCCCCATCCGTACACCCCAAAGCTGGGCTTGGGGGGGGGGCTCACTGTGGCGCCTGCGCCTGGTGGGGAGGGAGTGCCGGCCAGGGACAGACTAGGGCGAACGGCATCTCAGAGGGCCCCCATGGCCCCTCAGCGTGTCTTTTGTTCTTCGCTGCGCCGCCTTTCCCTTGCTGAGCTCCAGTCGAAGGAGAAGAGGGGTAAGTAAGGAGGTGCCCATACCATGGCTCTTACAAAACAGACTGCCCGCAAATCCACCGGTGGTAAAGCACCCAGGAAACAACTGGCTACAAGAGCCTCTCGCAAGAGTGCGCCCTCTACTGGAGGGTGAAGAAACCTCAACGTTATAGGCCTGGCTCTGTGGCACTCTGTGAAATCAGACTCTATGAGAAGTCCATTGAACTTCTGACTCACAAGCTCCGCTTTCAGCGTCTGGTGCGAGAAATTGCTCAGGACTTCAAAACATCTGCACTTCCAGAGCGCAGCTATTGGTGCTTTGCAGGAGGTAAGTGAGGCCTGTCCGGTTGGCCTTTTTGAAGACACCAACCTGTGTGCTATCCATGCCAAACGTGTAACAATTATGCCAAAAGATATTCAGCTAGCACGCCGCATACGCGGGGAACGTGCTTAAGAGTCCACTATGAGGGGAAAATTTTCATTCTCAAAAAAATTTTTTTCCTCTTCCTGTTATCAGTAGTTCTGAATGTTAGATATTTTTTCTATGGGGTCAAAGGTACCTAAGTATATGATTGCGAGTGGAAACATAGGGGACAGAATCAGGTATTGGCAGTTTCTCCACGTTCATTTGTGTGTGAATTTTTAATATAAATGCAAGATGTAAAGCATTAATGTAAGCAAAATGTTTCAGTGAACACATTTCAACAGTTCAACTTTATAACAATTATAAATAAACCTGTTAAAAATTTTCTGGACAATGCCAGCATTTGGATTTCTTTTTTAAAGTAAATTTCTTATTGACGGCAACTAAATGGTGTTTGTAGCGTTTTTCTCATTCGGTAGATTCCATCCATTCACTATTCTTTTCTAACTGAGTTGTCCTACATGCAAGTACATGTTTTTAATGTTGTCTGTCTTCTGTTGTTCCTGTAAGTTTGCTATTAAAATACATTAAACTATAAAAAAAGTTTCAAGTTATTAGTCCAGAGCTGTGGTAATAAGAAAAAATGTGTTCCTGAAGCACTAAAGAATTAAGGGATGCATATATAAGCCCATACACTTAAGGCTACTATATTTTTTGACATATAAGCCAGCAACACACATTGGAGTAAAGACAGCACCTTCTATGAATGATGCTGGTCAAACTGATTACTTATGTGGAGAATAATGAAACTAGCTCCTCTTTATGTCTCACCCAGCAAAAAAATTTATCTACAGATGGATCAGTGTAAGACCTGATTAGTCCACTATATCTGAGGTCAGCATTCCTCAGAGTCTCCGTGCACACACCAAACTATTCTGATTCTCCCCCCAAAGAATGAACATGGCAGGCTCATCTTACAGCATTGTAAGCCTTCTCTAGCATTCTCTCCCAAAATTTCCCACCAATCATTCTAACAGTTCTTCCAACCTTGGGAGAGTAACAATTTCACTCTTGGTACCAGTATTTTCTCTATAAGGAAAGACAAGAAACAATTAACTGATAAATATGAGATTTATATAACGTATACATTTAGGTTTATGTCTTACTTCCTAGTTAGTACCCAAAGAAGCAAAGCCGGAATGCTTAGCGGAGTTGCAGCACAAAAGAATGGATTGTATGTGAATCAATCATCATTGTCATAATCTAAAAACATAAAAAAGAAGAAAATAAAAAAAGAAAATTTTGCTTGAAAAACCATCATAACCCACAAATTTCTCACCAGCCTCATTGTCCAAGTGCCCTTGATAGACAATAGATAAAAAGCACATTTTGTTTTTTTTTTTAAGCATGTGGTCATGCCTTAGTCGTGATTTTATTCCTGCACAAAACATCCTGACCAAGAGGCAAGTTGGGGAGGAAAGGGTTTACTCACTTTATACTTCCACGCTGCTGTTCATCACCAAAGAAAGTCAGGACAGGAACTCCCACAGAATAGAAACTTAGAGGCAGGAGCTGATGCAGAGGTCATGGAGGGGTTCTGCTTACTGGCTTGCTTCCCCTGGCTTGCTCAGCCTGCTTTCTTATAGAACTCAGGACTCAGCTCAGGGATGGCACCACCCACAATGGGCTTTACCCTCCCCCTCCCCCTTGATCACAAATTGAGAAAATGCCTTATAGCTGGGTCTCATGGAGGCATTTCCTCAAGGGAGGCTCCCTTCTCTTTGATGACTCCAGCTTGTGTCAAGTTGACACAAAACCAGGCAGTAAGAGTGCCAGCACATATGTGCACTGTGTGTATGCAGTGCCTGTGGATGCCAGAAGAGAGCATCAGATACCCTGGAACAGAAGTTGGTTGAGACCTGTCATGTGGGTGCTGAGAATCAAACCTGGGCCCTCAGGAAAAGCATTAAGTGCTTTTAACCACTCATCCATCACTCCGGATTTGGCATTTTGTTTCTTGTTATGATTTGCACACTCATGCTGGGTGACATTTTAGAAGATGTCCCCTCTCTCTCCCCTGCTGATGGTTACAGCCTGTCAGTATGACTCTGAAACTTTTCCCCTCAAGGTGAGGCATACGTTTGTCCTTAGTTGTCCTGACTTGCCTCAGCTGGTAGAAGGAATTGGCACCCATTCAAAGTTGAGCATCCCTCATTTCTCCTCATTCTCTTGGATCCTGCTGCATCACCATGAGAACTTCCTGAGCGAGCCTTGCTACATGGCACCTCAGCACATGTATCTTCTCTGCCAACAGCAAGTCCTTAGCACACGTGATGTCAGTTGTGCTTAGCTAGCCATGACCCTACTCAGCACAGATAGGTGACCTGTAGACAATAATGTACTGCTTCAGACATTGAATTTTGAAAATGTTTGGTGTACACTAATTGCTAACACTTCTGGTTCTATTCCATATAGTACTTGTGTATTGTATCTAAAGACTCCAGAGGGAAAAGGAGTGTTCTGGTTCTGTATCTAACATGGGCAATAATAGAACTCCCAGGGACCAAAACACCAACCATTGAGCACACATAGAGAGACCCATGGCTCCAGTTGCTTATGTAGCAGAGGACAGTATTGTCTGGCATCAGTGGGAAAAGAGGCCTTTGGCCCAGTGAAGGTGCATTTTCATAGTGTAGGGGGATGCTGAGGCACTGAGGTGGAGAGGGTGGTTGGGAGAGGAAGCACCTCCATGGAAGCAAGTGGAGGGGGAGGGGAATGGGAGTAGGGGGAAGGGGATAACATTTGAAATTTAAATACAAAGAATATCTAATAAAAATCTAAATTATTTAAAAAAATTAAAAGAATTAAAAAGCAAAAAGAAAGAAAAAAGAAAAGAAAGAAAGGAAGGATGGATGAAATAAAGAAAACATGCCTAGGTGAACCTGGTAGGTATGTAGTCAGCATACATAGTTTTTCTCCTGAAACATGACTTGAGAGATCCCTGAAGGTCATGAGAAGGCCCAATATGGAGGTGGAGGAGGTAATGAACTTTGTTTTTGTTTCCTGCTGACCAGTGTGTCTCCAGTGACCAGAATAAGGAATAGTGCAGGGGTTTATTGGAAAGGTGTGTTTGGTGTGGCATACAGGGAAGTCATTCTAATTTTATGAGTGAATGTGTGTGTATGTGTGTGTGTGTAAATTTGTGAGCAGGTATACATGGGAGTGTGTGTATGTATGTGTAGTGTGTGTGTGTGTGTGTGTATGTGTGTGTGTGTATAAATATGTGAGTAGGTATACACAGGACTGTGTGTGTGTCTAAGAGTCATGTATTTCCACCCCTCAAATCTGAAGTTACAAACACACACAGAATCATGACTGGATTTTTATGTGGGTGCTAGGGATTCAAACTAGGGCACTTATTCTTAGTATAAGTGAGCCATCTCTCTAGGCCAGAAACGCATTTTAATTCTTTAAATTCCATGGAATGAAGAGTTAGAAGTAAGCAGGTAGAGCTGAAGGATCTCTGTCCTGATTTGCTTTCTAATCACCGTGAACAAAAGCCTCTTAGGTAGAAAATAAGTTGGCTTATACATCCCAGTCAGTTAAGGGAAGCTGAGGTAGGAACCCAGAAACAGGAAGTGAAGCAGAGGCCATGGAGGAATGATGCTCACTGGCTTGCTCTTGGGGCTGCTCAGTATGCTTTTTCATATAACCCAGGACCACTTCTCCAGGAGTGACACTGCCCACAGTGGGCTAGGCCCATAACATGATCATGAATCAAGAAATTATCCCACCACTGGGGAGATGACTTGAATGTTAAGAACATTGGGTGCTCTTGAAGTAGACCTGGGTTCAATTTTCAGCACCCACATGGTGGCTCATAACTATCTTTAATTCCAGTTCCAGGTGATCCATTGCCCACTTCTGAGCTCCATGGGTTCCAGTTTTGTATGTTGTACAGATATAACCTGCAGGCAAAACACCTGTACATGTAAGTAAGAGAATGTTAAAGATTAAGAAAAAGATAATGTCCCACAAGACTCACAGATCAATCTGAAGGCATTTCTCAGCTGAGGTTTCCATTTCCCAGATGACCTTAGCTTTTGTCAATTTGATAAAAAAAAAAAAACTAAACTAAACATTATATCCATCTAACCAGTATAAACTGTCACTTGGCAAGACGGACAGACTCAAAATGGCATTTTAATAATGAAACCTTGGGTCAATATGACTCTGAGCCTTAGTCTGTTTACCTGAAAAGCATGAAGTATGTCGCCAAGACCAATGCTTTTTGTTGTACAAATCACTGATCTTGACCAGCCCTCTTAGCAACAGCTCACCAGGAGGTCCTTAGAAATCCACTTTTGGTTTAGAGAAGAAAATTTATTCTTTTCTCTCTTTGAAGTTCCTTATCTTTCTGAGACTCTCCCAGTGAGAACACACCTCTTCACCTGGCTTCTGGTCCAGTTGTGAGAACACATGTCCTCACCTGGCTGTTGAGTTGCCCTAGTGATTAAGGAGTTCTCACCCCATATCTATACCATCCTCTTCCCTCCCTTCAGCTGCCTCAACTTTGCCTTTCTATACTGGGCTTCACCTCCACCCTTTTGACCCTTGGCTGTAACCCCCACTAATTATTTCCTTTCCCCAAACAGGCCACCATACATCAGCACATACCTATGGGTACAGAAATATTTAATAGAAATTTGATGTGAAACTTTGATTTCAGCCCGATGTACCCAAAGCTCTGGTTGATAGTGCCTCAGGGAGGCAGTTGGATCTCAAAGTTCCAAGGGTCTGGGGTATAACGGTGATGGTTCTATTGAAACGTCCATCCCTGCCAGGAGTCCTGTTCCTTGTGAGGATTACCATGGAGGAGGCTGAGTGTCTGTGGCGAACATGGGATCCTGCCATTGTTCATAGTTTCTTTGGTGGGTATTAGACAACGAGCAGAGATCTTCTTCAGCCAACATTTTTTGTTCTACCCAGGTGAGGACTTTGAGACATGGCCAGTGTTTAGGTCCCAGGAATCCCACTGAAGAGCTATCATGGGTTGAGGGTTGAGGAACTTGGCCTTGAGGAGGAAGAATCTGGGGAACAGATTCTATTCTGGCTTGTCATTTATTAAGAAATGTTGAGTATTGAACAGCCCTTGGAGTTAGCGAGAGGACTGAATTCCATAGTCCCGTATTTGTAATATCTAGAGAGGAGGGAGGGGATTGTCTTTACTAAGTATATTAGTTAATTTATTGCTATGTGACAAAGTGCAGTTACTTTAGCAGATTAAAAAATTATCCACTATCTCAGTTTCTACATGGGCAGGAGTCTGGGTGTGGCTTGCTTGGGTCCACTGCTCATGGTTTTAGAAGTTGCACCCAAGTTGTAGGAAATGCTACTTTCCTCTTTGGCACTCAACAGCCTTTCCTCAGTGCATGTGATGGTTGGCACAATTCAGTTCCTGTAGTCACAGAACTGGGCACCCCAGTTTCAAACCACGTGGTCTCCACATAGGCACCATGCATCATGGCTCTTTCCTCTCAATGATGGCAGAGTGTCTTTTTCTAGTCTGCAAAGAGCCCCATGTGAATAATGTGAGCCTGGAAGTCAATTCCAATCACCTTTGCCAACAACACAAGCAACTTAAGGGAGGGAATTCCTGCAAGCATTGCATCTAATGGAATGTCCTGTTCCTTTTGCCTTATTTACTGGTTCAAACGGAGCCACAGATTCTGCCCACCCTGAAGGAAGAGTTTCAAAAAGCTCCTAAACTCCTGGGAGGTCATCTTAGAAAGTGTTGCCATGAGGAGAATGTATTAATCTCATCCATCTTGAAGGAGCTTGAGGAGACATGAAAGAAGCCACTGAGTTGAATGAAGACATGTTGGAGGAAGCAGAACATCTGGCGCTTCTAGAGCCAGAGGATGATGGTAAGAAAGTCACATCACCACACCACTGGTCCCTCTTGGCCACTCAACACCACACCTATACCATCTTTGTGTCAGGTACATTCTTTCAAGTCACCAACCTCCTGAACATCATGGATAGTGAATCAGCAAAGACAGACACCACAGGGCCAGGCCTGGACATGCGAAAGACCTTGGCTTCAGTGATCATCACAGAGAAGGCTACCACTGATCCCTGTGTTGTGATGAACGCTCTTATCCGCTGCCTGCAGGTGCCAGAGGTAGGGACACCTAAGTTGCCACACCTCCTCTTTGACCAGAATCATTTAGATGTCTTGGTTTCCACTACCATTCCGCACACCTTTTCAGTCACCATGGACAGAGTGTTAAGGGCTGAGATGAAGAGATGTCTGACACCAGAGGCACCCATATTCCTCTGGGCTAGTTGGGGTTAGGGTGATTTGTTTAGGAGGTATCTTTGTGTCTGGTGTGGCAGGATTGGAGGCACCTGGTTGGTAGGGACTGGTCCCTGGATTGGCTGGGATTATAGTCTGCTCAGGTTTTCATATAGCAGTGAAATAATCATATGGTTGGGGGTCACTACAACATGAAGAACTGTATTCAAGGGTCACAGCATTAGGAGGCTTGAGAGCCACTGTTTTATGGAGAGAGACAAACACCAGTCCCTTTGGATTAGGGCCCTATCCTCTGACCTCATTAAGTCCAAGTTACCTCCACAAAGGTCCCCTTCAAAATGCCATTCAACTTAGGGGGTTGGCATCAACATGTAGATTTTGAGGAAATCTAATTCAGTCTATAATAGATTTTGTTTTCTACCTCAAATAGCATCCACACAAGAAACTGATGAACTATCTCAGAGGAGTTGGCTACCACTGGGAGGGGCAGGCTCCGTGGCATTGCTCAAGGCATCAGAAAGTACAGAAAAGAAAACATGATTATTTTCTGACCTTTGACTGTTCTTTCTGTGTAAAAGTGCAGATTGCACGTGGCACATGAACATTAACCTGGGTTATCAAAGTTCACGTTGCAGAGACTCTTAGGAAAACATCACAAAAAGCTACTTCGGGGCAATGATAATCATAAAGCCTGAGAACTTTGTCTAGAGCCATGAAGCATTTAGTGAACAGTTACTATGGTCTCACTGTTCCTCTGTGTCTAGAGTTCAAAGCCTACACTCCTAATGCTCTATGTAAAATTATCCATGGTTGAATAGCTCAGTTAGTAATATGCTTATCTTGCAAACCCAAGGACTCAAGTTTAATCCTCAGAATCCACATAGAAATGCTAACTGTGGTGTCTCACAGTTGTAATCTCAGCAATCAGGAGGTAGAGACAGGAGGATCTCTGGGTCTGGATGGAGGAGGCAGCCCAGCCTACCTGGCAAGCTCCAAGTCATCGAGAGACAATGTCTAAAAGAAAAAAAAAAGTAAAACCAAACAGTCCAATGTGAACAGCATTTAAGAAACAGCCTAAGGCTATCCTCTAGCCTTCATTTGCATGCACACACACTGGCACACACACACACACACACACACACTCACACTTGAACACAAGCACACACACTTGCACACACATACGCACATAGTAAGAGTCATTCTCGAATTTAAGCAGATATGGCCTTGGGCACACAAGCTATCTGCCCAACTTTATCCTAAACCAGGACACCTTATTTTGTGTGTAGTGCTGCCCACATAGAAGCTGCAGGAGAGAAAGATGTGTTTTCTCCCCTAAGCCGTTGGCCAGCCAAAGGGCACGGTGAACTTGCCTCTTGGGATCTCAAGCCTGATACTGTTTAGTGTGTGAAGGGATGTTGTGTGTTGACCAAATGACGCTTTCCCAACTGACCATTGACTGAGCCAAGAGAAATGACTTGCAAATCCTAGGGACAGGGAGTGTTGGGAGGGGCTGGAAATGGAGGAGATCTGAGACAAGATGGCGGAAGAATGACAGTTCCCTTTTCCAGGTGAAGAAGGGAGGTGGTGGGTGGTGCTGGGAAAAAGCCCCACCCCAGTGCCACCTGCCATGCTTGTTCCCAGATTTCTACCCAGCGCAAGGTGAACATCTACAACATCATGCAGGAGATCATCCAGCAGGAAGGGGAGATGGAGGAACGCTGTATACAGAGGCTGGTGGCCATTGCCTCCAAGCAGATGCGGAATATCACAGAGGTAGTGGGACCTGGATCCCACCATGCCTTCCTTCTGCAGGCCCAGGAAGCTGGGCTGCAGCTGAGCCTGGCCCAGGCTGTCTCACGAAACTGAGGCAGACTGAGCCGAATCGCACCAGGAGGGGGCTAGCGGCGCCTCTCTTGTCCCCTGCAGACAGAGGGCTTCGAGACCGCCGAGGTGGCCAGTGAGACTCTGGTGGCTCTGTCCCGAAACCACTTCAGCTTGGTCATGTATGAACTGCAGCATCATCTCAAGCCCCTCAACCTCACTGACGAGTTTGTCATTGTCACTCTGGCTAAGCTGGCCAATGGCAATGGTAGGGAATCTGAGATCCTACCCCAGCTTCTGGCCAGATTGGGCTGGCCTCTTGCTCCCTGTCATGCAGTTTACCTGTTTCTGGCCCCCACCCATTGCGTTTCTTTCTTTCTCTGTGACATCCCCTCTATGCCTAGTTCTCACCTCTAAGATTCCTTTTCTGTGTTTCTGATTTTCTTTCTCTTTGTCTGTCTGTCTGTCTGTGTATCTCCTCTCTTCCTCTTTACCTTCCCACACACCCCTACCCTGATTTGTCTCTCCTCCCTCTGTCTCTTTGCTTGTTTTCTCCTTCTTCTCTCCACCTGCGAAAGCATACTGAGCTCTTGAGCCCATGAGCCTGTGGTGGGTGCTGGGTCCCATTGGTGAGGAAAACCCGTGTGGTTCCTGGCTTCTGAAGGGACCACACACAAGGAAACAGAAAAATAAATGCTTAAGAGATGACAGCTATGAAGAGGATGGTCAAGATGGCTGTTTGAGAACAGCTAAGGGAAAGGGTCTTGGTGAGACAGCTAGCTGAGACTGAAAGATGGGAGAGAGACGTGTGTGGAGAGCTCAATGGAGCTTAGCCACACAGTGGGCTGGGCTTAGTTTTTCTCTGTAGGGTTGGCTTCTGAGAGCTGTGAAGGAGGAATGTCTTTACCATGTCAGTTCTGGAAAAGGCCTAACCACCAAGGTGGGAACAGGGCCTTTCCTGAGGGCAGATAGCACCACTGTGAAGTCGGAGCTACCCATAATCCAGAGAAGACCAAGATACCACATGTCCCTTTCTGTAGAGGAGACAGTTAAGCTGGAGGGGTGGGGGCATCGCCTGGCATGTAGGGGATGGAATCCGGCTGGGAGCTGAGAAAAAAAGGAGGTAGCAATTGAATGGCCCTCAGGCACGGGTGGGCCTCGGCCTACAGGTACTAAGACCAGAGAGCTGAAAGAAGGACCATGCTGGGAAGGAGAGTAGAGAATTAATTCATCATTAGAAAGAAACACACTTTGAGTCTAGACAGTGAGGAAATGTGGACGGGTGCTTTCAGCTTGAGTGGAGGAGCCGGGTTTGGGCCTAGACTCTAGAATGTCCTGTGGGATGCTCTCATGACTGAGTCCTGTCTTCTGTCTTTCTCTGTGGGGCCACCCAAGAATAGAGAACACTGAGTCTTCTTCAAGAGGCATACATATGCCCTTGAGACAGGCATACTTCCTGGACAGGATTCTTCCTTTCTCTTCATATTGGCCTTCTCCCTGTCCTGTGTCTCTCTGTTCTCTCCACCCCCCCCCCTGCTCCTCTGTAGCTCCTCTATTCCCTGTTCCCTTCTCTCCATTTCAGTTCACTCTTTTTAGGCATGCTTCATCTCACCTTATTTCCTGCCATATTATTGATGGCAAAGGGTTTCCTGGTAGACTGTAGAGTCTTAAGGCGGTAGGTGGTAGGGTTACCCTCCCTGCCTTCTCCCTTCTCAACCCCTTCCTTGATTCCCTATGGCCCTCTTGACGTCCTACAGTGTTTGAGTTCATGCCGTACATGGGCATCACCCTGGCTACCATATTCACGATGCTGAGACTTGCCAATGAAGCCAAGATGCGCCAGGTGATCTGTAACGGTAGGTGTCTCACTTGGGATGTGGGCCAAGCTTTAACTAGAGGGAGAAAGGAGATGGGGAAGGGAATAAGGGTTTGTTGGATGAGAGGTTTGTTTCTACACCAGTGGTTGCTCTGTCTCTTGTTTTGTTTGGTTCCCACTCTAGTTAGGGTTTCTGTCACTTTGATAAACACCATGACCAAAAGCTGTTGTGGAGAAAAGGGTTTATTTTAGCTTATAAGTAGACATCCAGCACAAAGGGACGTGGAAGCAGAACCAAAGCAGAGGGCATGGAAGGGTGCTTACTAGTTTGTTATTCAAGAATTTCTCAGCCTGATTTCTTATACAACTAAGGACCACATGCCCAGGGGTGACACCTCCCACAGTGAGATGGGTCCTCCCCCATCAACTGTTAATCAAGAAAATGCCCCATACACTTGCCTACATGCCAGTCTGAATGAGGTGTTTGGTCAGTTGAGGTTTCCTCTTCCAAGATAACTGTAGCTTATGTTCAAAAGCTAACCAGTATAGCCTGTGATCTGCCCCCTTGGGGACATGTGGGGACATTTTAGAAGACCATGGTTATATTTGTAACTCTGTGTAGCTTGCTCTGTACTTAAGCCTTTCAGAGAAAGGTGAGAGACAGTTGCAGGAATGAAAGGTAGTGAGTATATTCCATGTTGGGCTTGACTCACCACAGTCCTTGGAGACTACATCTGATCATCTGGCCCTGTGATTTGGTTATTTGACACTAGTTTGGGCCCCAAAACCCTGATGCCTAAGGAAAAGAGATTGCGTTGTTGCTGTCCTTACTGGAATCTACAGGTTGTGGTCCCACTTTGATCCTGCATCCCCAAGAGGAGGGGCTTAGACATACATGTGTGCATACATACGTGGACATACAGAATCAGGGAGCTGCAAACAGCCAATAGAATAGAGAGGAGGGGACCCCAAGTAACCTCAAGAACACCAGGAAGAAGTGGCTCCAATCCTGACCCTCTGCCCCACCTGCCTGCCCTGCTGATGGTAGCCATGGAAACATTCTGTGAGACAGTGCAGTTTTACCTGAGGCACCTGGAGGACAGCCTGTACCCTGTGATGACTGAGGACCAGTTTGCTGTGAAGCTCTTCCCAATGTACCGATACTTTGTGACCGTGTGGCTGCGCCACCAGGACCTTGAGGTGAGACTTGATGTGCTCAGATGCCTCTGTATTCTCTGGGTTACACTTTCCAGAAGATGCTGGAAAACTTCTGGGTTCAGCCTCATTCCCGGAGCCCCAGAAACCCTAGGACTCTGTGAATGCTGAATGGAGTGGGGAAAGGAGGCTTTCGTCAGGGGCTAGCGCTTGGCAGAGGCCCACAGAGCGCTTTCGGATGAGGTCTTGAGACTTGAAGACACTTGCCCTACCCCAGGTCATCTCTTGACTGTGAACGTTGTGTTCATACCAACTCTATAAGGCAGGACCACAAAACTGAGGCACAGAAAGGTTTGTTTGTTTTGCACTTGCCCAAGGTCACTTTGTTTACAGGCAGAACTCACATCGGAGTCTGGCCCCACTGCACTAACCGTGGCGGGGACTTTAGGGTGGGGCCTGGGCATTGTCTATAATACCCCAGCTGTATGATGCTAGAGAGTGTTTAAGTCGCTAAGATCCTGGTCCTGCTGGGGCCCTGGGAACCTCACTTTCTACGCAGGTGAAAGTCGGGGTCATCAAGTCTCTGAGGCCCATGCTGAGTCTTCTCCTGCCTAATGACGACCTGAGGGAACAGGTGTACGACTATATCCCCCTGCTGCTGGCCGAGTTCCAGGGTGGCTTGGAGGCCCTCTTCATCACACAGGTGAGAGCCAGACTCTAGAAACTCTGATCCTTGTGAGTCCACAGGTACCAGCCGGCCCAACGCCTGTACCATACCTGACCTGGGCGCTGTGGCAAATAAGCTGCCCTTCCAGATAGAAGGATCTCAAAGGGTCCAGGAGTGGTTTTGCTGTGGATTTTTAGGGTTACTATAACTAAGAACCTTAGGGTATTTGGACCCTTAAGCAGTTATACCCAAAGGGATTTTTATCTCCAGCTAAAAGGACATAGTCTGGAGCTTTGAGTGGAATAGGTTTCACAGCCTTCGTGCCCTCTAATGTGTGAGGTGAAGATGTTGCAGGTTCTGAGTGTAGGCCTGACCTGGGCTGATACACACTGAGATGGAGCAAATGTGCAGTGCATGGGTCTTTACTGCTAAAACAAGGAGCAGAAATGAACAGGACAGGACTAGGGAGCATATATTGTTGTGGATAAAGAGTAGATTTAGATTCATCCCCCACTCTGGTGAACAAGGAAGGTAGAAATGGCCTTCTCGGTGGCCCCTAGTGTACTTTCCAACTTTATGGGGATCAAGAGTCATCCAGGGATGGTGGAAATGCAGTCTTGGATGAAGTCTACCATGTAGAAAACCAAGCCTCTATGCCCAGCCAGCTGGTGTGGGGTTGGGATGGGACCGGGGAGCCTTTACCATAAACACAATGGCCTGCTTGAGTAGCAAGAAACCAGAGTGGAGCAGTCTCACCTCACCTGTAGCCTTCTGACCATCCATTCTGCAGGTCTTGAGGCAGATTCTAGAAGCTTCAGTTACCACCAACACCCCTATCCCACCGATGCTGCTACACCCCATTTTCACAGAGCTGCATGTCCAGGTGACGCTAGTGAGGGTATCCCCAAGGCAATCAGCAGGAAACTGACTCGGGGGCATGGCTTTCCCCTCCCCACTGCTACCCGGCTGGCATGCAGGCATATCGGGCTGGACTGCCCATGTGGCCTGTGGACTCCTCACTCTCCCTGTGCACTACTCCTTAGGTGTGCTCCAAGGCCCCAGCCCAGCAGCAGTTCAGCAGTCAGAACCTGATGGAGGTCGTGCACTGTTTCATAGCCCTGGGTGAGGTCTGCAGGGACCTGGGGAGGCCCAGCCCCTTGCTGAGTGCGGGCACTGAGGCAGAGCCCGCCTCTGGACTGACATGCTCCTTCTGCCCTGCAGCCCGCTCCTACCCTAAGGAGCTGATGAAGTTCTTCTTCAGCCAGGTGGAGATGAGCAAAGAGGCCATCCGTGTGGGGACACTGGCCCTGATCAGGGCAGTAGTGAGCGCAGATGGTGAGCCAGCTGGAGTGGACAGGCACCATGGTCACAGCGCAGGGGGAGACAGTGAAGTTCCTATCTGGTTCCCATCCGATTTGTAGTCACTGTTGGGTGGCCAAGTCTCTTGATTGTTTCGTATTTATCAGCCTTGAATTTAATCAGTACCGTGGCCCCTCCAAACCCCTGCCCTCCGTGTTTGACTTTCAGGGTTAGCCTGAATCCTGCTGCTGGCCTCCAGCTATTGGAGGCTGGTTGTAAGGCTGGCTGTAACCTTGCAGATATAAAACCCTAAGTCCTCAGACTTAACATTTACCCTCAACACTCTCTCCTAATCTTTGCAGGTACCAGAAACACATCTGGTGTGTATGTAGACATTCATTCAAGCAGACCACACCCACACATAACATAAATAAATAAATAAATATCCAAACAAACCCTCATTACACAAATTGTTTAGATTTAGCTGGATTCAGCCTGTGAGCTCTTCCTAGCCAGGAGCCACAAAAAAACCAGCTCCTCAGGTGTCACTGATGGATTCGAATTGCTGAACAAGTCTAAGTACTTAGTTGAACAAGAACCAAACCTTGGATTTAACAATCTGCTTTCAACCCTCTAGGCAATAATTAACCAAAGATAATTGGATCAAGACGTTCATTAAAACACTGGGCTAACACAAAACCTTCGACTAGCCTATGGGGAGGCTGGGGAGATGGCTCAGTGGGTAAAAGTGCTTATCATCTGAGCATGTCCTCATCTGAGCATGTCCATCTGTGTTCAGATCCTCAGCCTCCATGTAAAAAGCCAGGTGCATCAGTCTATAGCTCACAGTAGGGATGGGGGATCAGTGGATGCCTGGAACTCCTTGGTCAGCCAGCTTAGCTGACTGAACTCAAAGATCAGGGAGAGCTCCTGTCCTGAACAAAGAAATAAGAATAATGATTAAAGAAGATAGAGGGCATGAACCTCTGACCTCCACATGTGCATGTGTGTGTGTGTGTGTGTGTGTGTGTGCATGCATGTATGTGTGAATGTAATTCTGGGAAGAGAGGGTTGTACTCAGAGGGAGCCTACCAGTGAGGGTCCTAAGCAAGTCAATCTGAACCTGTGGTCTGTGAAGGGAATTGGATATGAAGTGTCAGGGACAAGCCACCTGGTGTCTTCCTGAGCCCTAGTTCCCCAGGCTGGTCTGTCTCTTTCAGACCCCAAAATGAATATCAAAACCATCTACCTGGCCATCCGGGTCGTCAAGAACACCCTCTCTGACACTCGGTCCAAGGTAACAGGGAGGGGACCCTGCCAGGGTGGTTAGGGCTAAGGGGTGGAAGATAGAATAGCTGACCTCGGCTTAGTCCTGGATGAGGACAGGGTAAAGTAAGATCTGCAGTGCTGTCGCCGAGACCAGGGGTTTTCAAAGCTGTGCATGCTCCGAGGCACACCCTCAGCTAGCTGGACACCACAGTCTTGGGCTACAAGGCAGCCGCAGCTAGGGATGCTGGGAAAGTGGTGTTAGGGAAGGGAGGGCTGGAGAAACTCTGAGGAACCTGGGACGGGGCATGTGCATTTAGATAGCGCTGTCTTCAAAATCTGGAAACCACAAAGACACAAGAAATATGACTAGTTTTGAGCCTCACCTCTACCGTCGTGCATTTTACTGTATACCCGAGGGAGACCAGAGTGAAAATAAAATGGGTTTCCCCACCAAGTCTGCTAAGGCCATGTAACCAACGTTAGACTGGGATGGAGATGTCTATGAAGGGCCCAACTGAGACACTCATTCAAGGACACTGCAGAATGTCGTTCCACCAGGAAAGCAGTGATGGGCAGAATGGGGAGTAGCCAGGTATCAGTCTCTTGCTGTCAAGAGTGCCTACAGTTCCCCGTCTCAAGTCACAGGATTGTTCGATGCAAGTATCCGTGCTGAAGCCTGGCCCTCCCCCAACAGTCCCTACCCTGTCCCCACAGGTACGGATGGCAATCCTACGGATCATTGGCCAGCTGGTTCTGTCCGGCTTCCAAGAAAAGATCAAAGGCTGGGGTCTGAAATACGTATCTGTCCAGCTTACCTTATCTACCTACAAGCTGGTGAGTGGCCCCAGCGCTAATCCCACGGGACATCTTCACTTTGGAAATAGATTGCAAAGTGCTCAGCAAAGAACAACTCGCTGAGAACCTGTCTGGAACTGTACAGGCTCATGGTTGTCCTGCGGGTATGGACCAGGCATGAGGCCTCACCCTAACCCTTAGCATCCTAGGACCCAGAGTCTGGGCAGGGACCCCCCTGGGGAGGACCGCTTTTGAGATCTTGGCAAGGCCCTGCCTGCAGGATCACCCTGGTTTTGTCTTCTAGACCAATCGCCGGGAATGCTTTTATCAGAGGGATTTGGAAGAGAAGATGGTTCACAAAGTAACAATGGATACTGTGAAGATCATAACTTCCTCTATCAGTGGCATGACCAATGTGAGTTCACTCCCCACCTTGCCGGCCAATGCCGTGACGATGGCTCCTGGCTGTGTTCTGAAGGCTGTCAGAGGGACCTAGATATTCTCAACCTCTGAGTCTTCAGTAGGTCTCAATATGAAGCAGTCACCTTATTGCCTGAAGCATGTGCATTACCGTAAAGTTCCTCTTGGGGAGGGCATTCTAACAGTTCAGTAAGTTGAGCTAGGGGGACTCTATATGACCTCAGGGACCCCAGGTTATAGGAGAAAACAGTGTACCTGATTTTAACTGGAATAGATGAGACACAGAAATGAGGCAGGGCAAAAAATACCATGACAACATCAAGAAAGGAACGGCTGGTTGTCCATGAAGCCAAAGGCTAGATGCCTCCTATCTAGTGGGAGATAAGAGGCTGGAGGGTGAGAGAGGGGGGGGGGGAGGAAGGAGGGAGGGAGGGAGGGAGGGAGGGAGAAAGAAAGAGAGAGAAAGGAGAGAGACCTCTCGGCTCCTTTCAAGGGCAACCTTGTGAACTTTTCATTGCAGCGGTTCACAGTAATGCTAGAGTAGCATTTGTTTTAGTAAATGGGGGTACACTTGCTCAGCCAAGTTGACAAATACACCTGAGCATCACAATGGTCAGCCACCCCTGGAGTACCGTTTGTAATTCAGAGGCCTATGGGACCCAGAGGAAGGTCCCGGTCAGGGGATGTACTGGATATGGAGTGGATACGAGGCTAGCAAGGCTGTGTGGATGCCGTCTGGATGCCTCTGGGGGAAAAAAAATCCAGGGTGGGCAGGGAAGTTGGTTAAATGTTTAGGATAACTTTTGGGATGCCAGGAAGACTCCACACTGTGGGTGGAGCCTGCCCAATACTGGATGGGGTGGCAGAGGATACCTCTAACTGGTCCTGGGTCCTCCCCTCCCCATTCCCGCCCCAGGAGTTCTGGGTGAGGCTCCTGTGCTACATCATGGAGACCGACTACACCGAGGCACTGACCCCCATCTGCATCAGCCTCACAAATCTGGCTGAGAACCAAATTCATGGCAAGGACACGGAGGCTGGAACAGCTGGAAAGAGCAAGCATGGTGAGCGACATCCCCGGGTCCATGGTGGGAACGGGCAGGTGGAATGGCTCCCTGTCACCCTTGTCACAGAGACCCGAGTAACCAAATCTCCCCCTCTCCAGAAAATGTCTAGAACCCTCCCTGCTGCATCTAGAGAGGGGTTAAAAGCCTGCAGACTCCCTTCTGGTAGCTTGTTCATCATGTTCCCATCTCCCCAGCACTCACCATGGGCAGGGCAGAGAGGGGGCTCTTCACCCTAGGTCTAGCTGTGGCCTTTATGGGTCTTTGCCCTGCCCAACTTCTCTGAGCCATCTAGAGGAAAGTGTGGCATTTTTCTGTCAACTGACTCTACTGTGGCCCACTCAGGGCTGGCACAGTCAACACGTGTGACCATGCCCACCTGTATCATGTCACTGTTCTTCCCTACTACCTGTGGGCCCAAGGGGATGCTCTCACGGTCCAGGGGCTTCAGAGGGTCAGGCATGACAGGGTAGGGTGATTCAGGAGAGCCGTTCCTAACCAAGGATGCCAAAGGTCAGGGCCTGCCGTCTGAGTTCAAGCTAAGAGGCTTAAGTGAACGCACTTCTCTGTGACCTTTCAATCCTGAATGTTGAGTCCTCTCCTGGGTCTCCACACCCGCAGCTTCCCAGCAGCCCTGGCTTCCTCCCTTGCCCATCCATCTGAGTGCCTTTGCTTTGGGGGGCTTAATGGCTCCTAAAGCGCATAGCGACTGGAAAGAAGGGAGTCATGGTAGGGAATTAAAATCATTCCTAGTTGAAGAGAGGCCAATGTTTATAATAGGAGACAGGATGCTGCCCTGGCAAATCTATTCAAAAATAAACAACCACAACCTAAAACACATCATGTAGACCCTCCTGGCCCATGAGCAAAAGTCTCCTTTCTGTTTGGAAGGAGCCAATGATGTTCTTCATGAGAAACTCCCTTGGGTAGACCCATTCTTCATCTGGGGTGAGGGTAATAGTAATAATTTTGGAAAATGGTCTTCAAAGTGTCTCCCTTGGGGATTATAGGACATGTCTTGAAATGGGCCAGGCATCCTTATCTGGGGTTCCTTTTCCTTCCTCAGTGGACCTGCCTGCACCCCAGAAGCTGCTGGCCCGTCTCCTGGTGAGTGGTTGGCATGCTGTGCCCTGATGTACCCATTCACAGTGACACCTCTTCCCCGAAGTTCTCACTGTCCATGTCCCGGGGGAGGAGGGATCTGGGATGCACAGAGGAAGCTGGACATTAGGCAGAATAGTGTCTGGAAGTCTGTGCTGTCCTTCTTGGGAAGATACATCAGGGACAGAGTGCTCAGATGTCTGAGGACCTGACCAGGATCTGCTCTCAGATTCCTATGCTGTAAAGTACCACCAGAACACCAATCACGGCCCCAAGCAGGCTCAGTTCTGTGGGCACTAATCAATGTTCTACTGAGTCTCAGGGTCAGGAAGGAACCCAGGTCTGGCCTCTCATCCTCTTCCTGCCTGCAGTGTCCCCAACAAGAGCCTTTCTAGGCTGGAAATCCTTGGGCTTTGGAAACCATATACCCCAGTCAATTTCCTCTTTATAATGAAGACAATGAACTCCAAGATGGGGAGTAGGTGCCTGGCCCCTCATCCACTGACTCACTGGGGCCCTCCAGGTGCTGATGTCATCACCCTACAAAGGAGAAGGCCGTGGGATTGCCATGCTCAACCTCCTGAGGACCCTAAGCCAGAGCATTGCTCCCTCCATGGCTGACATGTGGGAACAGGAGATCCCACTGCTGGTCCAGTACCTGGAAGGTGAGGTGCCCACTCTGTGTGCATCTGGGGAACTCATTAGTCATGTGCTTTGGATCACAGGAACCTGGGGTCTGGTGGATCTGAACAGACCTCCTTCGGTCTCAAGAACTGGATGTGTATCTTAGGAAATGTGGGAAGGGGACATACTGAATGTAATGAGCTCGGTTGGGGAGGACCTCAGATGCTGGGGCAAGGATGTTTACTTGGGGGATGGGGCAGGGAGCAGAAGAAGAGGGCAGCCCATGAGACCGTGCATATTCTCCTGCAGAGCACACTGAGTTTACCTGGAACCAGAAAGCCTGGGAGGATATGCTGATTCAGGTAAAGAGGTGCGCTGTCTCCGAGGCCAGACTGAGGGAGAGGAGAAGAAACGACATTCGATGGGGCTGACATGAGGACAAGATTAGTGTCATGTAAAGGACATGTTTCCCTCTGTCAGAGCCGACTTAACAAGGATGGTGCCTATGTCTGCATGTAAGGGAGAACTGAGCAAGCCAACTGCCTGGAAAAGCAGCAGGGACAGCCTGTTTTTCCAGGACAGTCCTGACCTCCCAGCAACATCTAAAGCCAATGCCATGCTCCACACACACATAATGTTAGCTCTGTGTTGGCTGTCCATCAACTGAATGGAGATCTAGAGAAGGTGGCCCAGAAAGAACAAGCCCAGAATCGGGGTCACATAGCATTCCTCGAACCCAGCTAAGAGCAAGGTTAGGTTTGCGTGCCTCTGCCCACCACCGTCTTTCGACTTCCCAGTTTCTGAGAAACTCCCTCAAGAAGACCCGTGGGACCAGTTGGAGCCTGCGCCTCAGCAAAGAACTAAACAACCAGATCGAGACCTTCGACAGCCCCTCTTTGGAGAAGGTTTGTCCTCACAGGGACCTCGTAGTTCAGACAGGGAGGGGCTTCCAGAGATGGGAGGGGCCTCCTGGAACAGGAGAGGCTTATGACCTATTTAGGGCAGACCAGGTGGTTCCATGACTACATAAAAAGGAAAGGAGTAATCTAATCTAGTGATTTTTTTCCCAGGCTCTTAAAAAATCTCTTTTGTTTGTCTTTCACACTCTGGTCCATGATCACGTGTATTTTTGCTGTTGTTTTTGGTAAAATATTTTTTATTGTTCTTTCTTTGTAAAATTATAAAAAATAAATGAAAGAAATCAGAGAGGATCTCAGTAATAGGAAAGTATCCCATGTTGATGGATTCAGTTAAGTTGGCGGAACATCTCCAGACTCTGCATCACCTCCACCACAACCCTAAGCCACCATCCCATCAGACTGACACATCAAAACAAGGACTTCTTGCCAGTGCTGTCCTGTGTCAGAAAGTAGCTGGGAAAACTGATGCGCCCAGGTTTGTGGGTGGGAACATATCAGATAAAACTCATCTAGGAAAGGATTTGACCTTCACTGTTAAAATATATAATACACCTGACATCACAGAACAAACTGAATATTTATTTTTACAGGATGTAGAAAATGCATATCAATACCGGTAAAAAAAGAAATCAGAACTATGTATCAAGTGTTCCCCAATAGCATCACATGATGGATGATGGGAGTAGAAAGACCTGAGGTTCTCCCTCTCTCCCACCTCTCCAGGGCTTTCTATACAGGGCCCTGGGTTTCACCTTAGGCATGGGCCTGGAGGCCGACAGGGTGGAGGTGCTGTTGTTGGAGCTACTGTACAAGACAGACTATAGCAACGACTTTGACCGGGAGGTGAGAGTACCCTAGAACCATCTTATTTACAATTTCTGTGATCTGGGGGGGGGGGGGGGCAGGGGGCAGCACTTGGGTTTATGTTCTTGCATTTGTGTACTTACGTATATATATATATATATCTGTGTCCCTGCTGTCACCTTGGCTGGACTTCCCTGAAGGGCGTCATCCTGTGCTTTGGCCTGTGTGCCCGGGGCCAGGTAAAGACAGTGCTGAATGTGCTTCATGACTTTGAGGAGAGGATCCAGGAGTCGGAGCAGTCCTGGCAGATCGGTGCCTGGAGGGTAAGGCTCCTCGCTGTAAGGATTGGTGTCAGGCCTTGAAGGCAGCGCTCCTGGAAAACCAAGAAGGATCATGCTGGGAACATCTGGAGTCAACTGCTTGCACTATTTGTGGCTGGAGCTACAGCTCTGGGAGCTGAGACAGCTGGGGTGGTCAGGCAGCTTCCCCAAGGCATCTGCAGAGCATTCCCAATGGTCAGTCCTAGTGTGAGGTCCAACGAAACAAGGTTGAGTTCAACAGCTACCAGCCAGGGAGTTAAATTGCCCGCCCCCTGTTGTCCCTTCTTTATGGCAAAATGAACACCAGGAACACCTAACCACAAGAATCTAATGAACTCATCATTGATTACCACGAGAATCTGATTTAACAAACTGCTCTCAATAGTGTTATAAAATGCTTAGCCAGCCCCCCCCCCCACGGTAACATGGTTCCTGCCCAGCTGCCTAAATATGTCCTGTGCAATTAGTCTGTTTAGGGATGTCCATGCAAGCTTCCTCTGCATGTGCCACTGGACTGAAGCTTCTCAGGGTGGGTAGATTCTTTGTCTGGTTCACTTTCTCCTGCCTACTCTCTGGTATGTAATTGGTACCCAATAAGATTGCAAATCTAAGTGCTCAAGGAAATGAACAGGCAGCTTCTTCAATCAGACTGTCTCTCACACAGCCAGCCCAGCTCCTGCTCCCTTTGGGTGAACACTCCCTGCTCCCCTCTTTTTAATTTCCCCCCATTTTTCATGTCCGTGTGTATGGATATGTAAATATGCATGCTTGCACCTGTGTGGGTGTATGTGTGGGTGACATGTATGCAGGTATGTGCACACATGTGGAGGCCTTAGTTCGGTGTCAGGAGCCATCCTCATTCACTCTTAGTCACTGAGCCAGGCTCTGTCAGTCAAACTCAGAGTTCACTGATATGGCTAGTCAGATCAGCCAGTTTGCTGACTGGGGAATCCTCTGTCTGTCCCTCGCAACTGATCCCCCTCCATCTTGTGAGGCTAGAATACAACTGGGCTGTCACACTGAGAATCTAACCTTCTCCCTGTCCTCACACTGTGTGACAAACATTTTTACCACGGAGGCATCTCCCCATCCCTGTATCTGCTTTCGCTATCCTGCAGAAGGACCACCCCTGGAGGCGAGAGACCGTCAAGAGCGCCCTAATGGTGATGTACAGCTGTGTGTCTTCTTACTGCCACCCCCAAATGCTCCTCACCCACGTGGATAACCCCATCACCGCTAAGATCATCCACCATTATTCCAGCAGCTGCCAGGTAGCCCACATACAAGGAGTCAGTCTGCCTTGTTCACGGGACACTACACTCAGGAGACAGCTGGAGTCCTGACTGGTTGTGCCCTGGGAATCCAGTGTTCACGCCTGAGCTTTGGGGTCATGCATGGGTGGATAAAGCAGCCCTCCCCTGAGTGCTGCAGGTGACCGTGAATCCCCAGAAGTACAAAGCGAGCCCCAGTTCTTCCCACACTCCCCCACTCTCCCACCCTCCCTTCTGGTCTACTCACTTTCATAAAGAAGAAAAGTGGGCAGTCTTCATAAAGGCACAAAGGTGTGGGATACGTTCTTGGAATGTCAAGGTCGATGACAGTGGAAGAATTTGTTTTTTAAACATGTGGTATAAAATACATATAGTGAGAGGTCGGGAGGTGACTCTGTCTCTGAAAGTGCTTGCTGCATACAAGCATAAGGACCTAAGTTCGAATCCCCAGCTTCCGTGGATGTAAAAGCTAATTATGGTGGCAAACATCTATAATCTTAGTGTTGAGGGGGTGGATCATTTTATCATGAGGATAGCAGGATCCATCCAGTCTGACCGAATTGTAATCTCCAGGCCTAGGCAGAGACTAGGCAGAGACTGTCTCAACAAATACAGTGACTGGCTTCTACATGCACAAACACACACACACACACACACACACACACACACACGCACGCACGCACGCACGCACGCACGCACGCACGCACGCACACGCACATGAATGTGAATCATGAAAAGATGCACAGAACATAAAAATGACCACTGTGGCCATTTTCAAAACCACGGTTTACTGTGGTTGAAGGACAGGTGAGGGGGCTGTCACTCAGAGCACCCCTGACATGGAGCTCTCTTCAGAGACAGGGAAGGATTCATGGGTGAGGGGCATGGCTCAGGGCTCTCCTGAGTTCCTTGCAAACAGGTTCTCCATCACATTCTTCCTCTGGCCATAGGACATCAACCTCAAAATGGCCTTCATGAAGAGTGTTGTGCAGGTCACCACCGCCATCAAAAGCATCCAAGACCCAGAGGACTTCCAGTTTGCCCACAAGTTTGCTCTTACTGGCCTCATAGTTGTGAGTGGGACAGGGCTGCCCAGTCTTGGGCGGCCTGGGGTCTAACTCTTGAGGATATCTGTGAACTATCTATGGGGGTCGTAAAGCCTTCCTGCCCCACTCTTGATTTGAACTGCTGAATGATAGGCTCTAAGTACAGCTTTGGTTTATCATGGAGGGTTTAAGGTCCCAAAAGAGTATGAAAGTTAGTGCAGGACCTTGTTTGACCTGTGCCTAATGATGCCCAGAAGAGGTTGGCTCAGGGACCAATAGACAGAGGCTCACTGGGGATGGGTGGGAGTGAGCTGATGAGAGACAGCTCGGGGACCAATAGACAAAGGCCCACTGGGGATGGGTGGGAGTGAGCTGATGAGAGACATAGCTCCAGTGCTTTTCCATAGGAAGAGGCTTAGCAGACTGAAGTCACTTAGAAGCAGGGCTAGAGAATTATTTACACAGAACCTCAGTCAAGTTTAGAGTCAACTGTCTACAGGTTGATTCAGCCTATGCATCAGCCAACCCTTGGCCCCCAAATATCGTCATGGCTGACAAAAAAAGGGGGTCCTGGAAGACACCTGTACTGCACCAAAAGCAGTCCTTGGGGGAAAGTGAGATGCAGGAGGAGCAGGGAAGTAGATGTTCATTGGCTCCTTTACCCAGTCACTCACTGTACAAGAGCCAGGCACAAACTGTTCACTAAGCATCAATCAAGTCTTGTATAGGACAAGGAAACTTGGGCTTG
This sequence comes from Micromys minutus, assembly GCF_963924665.1. Taxonomy (NCBI): domain Eukaryota; kingdom Metazoa; phylum Chordata; class Mammalia; order Rodentia; family Muridae; genus Micromys; species Micromys minutus. Next base: position 36,510,174 of record NC_137954.1, read on the forward strand.
GGAAAGTGCATTGTGTGGCCAAGGACACACATCAAGTCACTGGTGGCCCTGGGAAAGTAGCCTAGGCCTATTGTGTGTACTCCTCTTTCTTCTGCGCTTTGCTGCCAAATGAGCTCTAAAGAATGTGGGCATACGAACCCCAGAGCTCTTTATCCTGGCACCAGATTGTATGACTGCCCCTTGCCCTACTTAACTTCCGGGTGAGCAACAATTCACAGCCCTTCTTGTGCTGGACAGGCGATCATCAAAGCAGAGCAACCCGACCACTTGGTTTCTCCCGTGAGGTCAATAGCAATGGATGCTCTCTCACAGCTGAGGTGAGCTGGGGCAGGGCCTTCCAGAGCTCCTACTGCCTCCTGATGAGGAGCAAAGTCTGTGACCTCTCAGTGCTACCCTCAGGGTTCCTTCAGACCTCTTCCTTCCACCTCAGTGGCAGTGATGTTGGGAAATAACTCCCCAAGACAATGGGAGGTGGGGTCCATCCCTCTCCAGACTCCTATGTGAAGTTTTTCAAGTTGGGGTGCCTCTCCTGGGATAAGGAGGTGACCGGCAGGTATGTGGGCTGTTCTTAGCAGAGCTGCTGAGGGCAGGTTTTTGAACACATGCCACTCCCTTCACGGAAGCACAGATTGTTATATGCCAGGCAAGAAACAAGTCCTGGAGGGACTTGAAGAAAAGACAAATGCATAGACAGAATTATGGGTAAGAGGTGAAAGAAAGAAATGTGCTTGTAGGTGACTGACCACCCTCTCTCATGCTAAAAAAAAAAAAAAAAAAAAAGTCTGCCATGAAATGGTAATTCAGCCTCAGCACAACACAATAGGGGTTGTCGAAGAGCTGTCATAAGCTGACATTTGACCTTTCACCTGAGCGGATGCAGGATGCCTAGATTTGTTTGGGAGTTCAATCCCCACAGAGTGAACACAAAGAAGTGAACAAGGCAGGATGTCTCCTCAGCTCTGGGGTACAATAGACACTCCAGGGAGCTCTTAATAGAACTGGTGTTGCCTCAGATCAATGTAAAAGAATCCCTAGAGCCGGGCCCTAGTCCCTGGGGGGCTGGGGGGGTGGGGTCTAAAAGGATATCCAGATGATCTTAAGTAGCATCCAGGATTGTTCCTCCGGGCCTTGCCTAACAAATAACTCAGTTTGCTCAGAGCAGGCAGCTGGAAGACTGACTCTTGCACCCTCAAATCCTGCTTTCATTGCAAATTTATTATTGAAGGCTAGTGGTCATGCGGAACAAGGTTCCTAGTCAGAGACGCATGCCTGAGACCCCAGCCAGGGCGCTTTGTCCTTCCCTCCTTCTGTGACATGCCTCCCTTACCCAGAGTAGGCAGTACACAGAATGAGCTTAGCTCCTAGTGACCACTGCTAATGTGTTTCCTCAGCACGCTGAGGCCTTTCTACTCTCCAGAGGAAAGCACAGAGTTGATGGACATCAGCATACACACTGTTATCTCGCTCCAACCCCCAGGGGAAGACAACGAGCCCGTTAAGGTAGGAGTCCCCAAGGAAGCCTCCTTGTTCTCTGGGTCAGAACCTGGTATAGGCAGGCTCCGCGTTCCCAGACCATCCTCGGTGCAGCAATGTGGAGCAGAGCGATTAGTAAACAGGAGCTAATTCTAGCTGCTGGAACAGGTAAACCCTGGAATCTCAGAGATTTCACTAGACTCAAGTTTATTTCTCATTTACAGCTAGCCCAGTGATCAGTGGGGTGTGCACTCATGGAGATGCATCCGTGAGTTGTCAGGGACAGGAACCCAGTCTGCTAGAGGCCCCAGAATCTTCAGCAGATGATTTCAAAGTGTGAGGGATGAGAAGATGTGCGGATTATTCACATTTTCCCTTCCTTCTGTGAGCACAATGTGTTCCCATAGCCCACGTTGGTTCCTCTCATCTCCCTGCAGAGTTCTGGTAAGCAGCTATGTGTGCTTTTCATGGCTGCACAACTCTCTCTCTCTCTCTCTCTCTCTCTCTCTCTCTCTCTCTCTCCTCTCAGACCCTGTATGCAAATGCCATGAGTTCCCTAAAGCAGCTGATGGGAGGCCTCCTGCAGAGACAGCTGGACCCCAAGGGGCTGCAGGACACTGTGCATGTGAGTTACCTGCCAGAGACTTCCAGAGCCAAAGGTGGCTGGCCACACCCTTCCTGGAGAGTGACCTGAGTGACCTCATGCTGTGAGAAATGGCTTAATGTGGCCTCTGCTTTCGGAGGTGTTAGTCTACAGTTGTCTAGTTTCATTGCTTTGGGCTTGTGGTAAGACAAGACATCATGACAGAAGGGCAGGGGACTGCTCACCTCATGAAAACTGAAAGGGAGGATGGGGTCCCAGAGTCCCCTGCAAGGGCATGTCACAGTTGACTTAATTTCTCTTCACAAAGCCCATTGTCTAAGGCTGGCATTTAACATATAGCTCTGTGTGTGTGTGTGTGTGTGTGTGTTCATATATAAGTCACAACATATAAAGTCAATGTTCATTGTACCAAAAAAAAATCTTTGGTATTAGAATGTCCTGTCAACAACACCTGAGCTGAGGTTTGGGATATCAGATAACTTTTAAGTACTGTTCTTTCGAAGATACTAGATACTTCCCAGTGACAACAGCCTCAACTCCCTTCATGGTAGGGTTAGGGAAGACGTTGTTTAGAGTCATGCCAGAAGTATTGACAGTCAAATTCTGAGTGGGAGGGACCAGGCGGTGAGATCTGGCTATGGTAGAACTGGCTGTCCCCAGGATGCTACCACTGCTTCTGTGTTCTGGTCTCCGTCCGCAGCTCCTGGAGAAGTGGATCTTGTCAGAGAAAGAATGGGAACGGGAGAAAGCCATGGCCCTCCATCTCCATCTCATGCAGATCTATGTTCAAAGTATTGGTGTCTGTGTGAGTCTGGGGACCCCCATCCTGTGGCCTGCCATTCTAGGATGCAACCATAGAAAAAGTCCTCATCCTCTTCAGAAGAGGGAAGCATCTCTCGGGTCTGGCTCTGCCTGAAGAGTCCCTTGGGAAGAGGCAGCAGTGATATGCAAGCCTGGGCTTTGGGGTGGGTAAGGGAGCAGAGGGTGAGGTCATAGCTTGGCATGGAGCCAGGCTGCATGGTGCAGTAGTTAATACAATTCAGAATACCACACAGGAAGGATACCATTTACCCAGAATAGTGAAATGTCACCGCAGTCATAAAGCAAGCTTAACAAGAATCACTGGCACCGGGAAGTTGCAAACAAAGTGGCATGTTATTGATCAATCAGCACCCGTAGCATGAGGTCTCTCTTCTACCTGTGTTGGCTCTGAGCTCTAGCTTGTTGTACTTTTAGAAATGGCCATGGAAAGGATAGTGGTTTGTCAGGACTAGAGGGTAGGGGTGGCCTCAGGTCTTGGGGTTGTGTGTGGTAAGCCACAGAAACACCTGAATGGCGGTGGGGAGGAAGGCTTGGTGAAACAAAGGAGACTAAAGGATCTCAAGGTCAGTGGTGCACACGATAGGTCACCTAGAGTCTACTATCCATGCTTGCTAACATTCTTTGAAAGAAGAGGGGGCATTGTTAATGCAACTGCACAGACAGGGAACCTGAGGCGCCACTAAAGCACCTGCCTAGGTGACTCATCTGCTGAGTAGGTTTCATGTTGGAACCTGAAGTTCAGTTGTAGGAATCCAGCAAATGTCTGGAAGTCCAGAGTAGTGCTGAACAGAGCTAGGATTTCTCTGATATTGGTTGACTGACCTCTAAGAGCCCAGCTCTGTGGCTGAGGAGATGTGACCATAAGTGGAAAGCAGAGCGGCCAGAGCTTGTACACTGTAGTTGCCCTATATGCTGTCCCTGGGCAACCCTTGCTGTGCCTCTGAGTGTGGAGATCTGAGCCTGGATGTCTCTTGTCTCTCAGATCCCCCTGAAGCTGGGGCAGTTTGGAATCCTGGTCGGACTCATCGCTCCATGCACCTGTGATGTCCACAGAAGAACCCGCTTGGCCTCCATTAATGTCCTATCCAGCCTGCTAGATCTTCACGGTAGGGGGGGAGACAGTACATGAGGGACGTGTTGGGGTGAGGGCTAGTCCTAAGGTATTGGTGCAGGTCTCAGGAGAAGTACGGCTCATGTGCAGGCAGGCAAGAAGACAAGCAAGTAGCTAACATAACAGAGGGGAGAGAGCACCCTAGGAGGGTCACAGAAGCTTCCAGAAAAAGTAGCTCACGGGATGACGTAGACCTATGGAAGGTACAGTGCAGTCTAGCTTGCAGATACTGAAGGAGCAACAGAATTGGATAGAACCAAGCTGGAAGGACAAGAGATACATGAGCTGTGTGTGGAAGTGGTGTGTGCGAAGCCAGTTATGTTGAAGGATCGTTGAATAGAGACTAGAAGGGAAGGGGTATGCATATGCTGAGGGGCAGCCCAGGCTACTCACTCTCTCCTGCTGACTGTGTCTGACTGTATTCCCAACAGTAAGCCAGACATGCTCTTTATGGGGAACTTCCAAGGAACAGGAACTGCAAAAATGTAAGGAGGACCTCCAGGACACAGACATGGACAAGATTTCCAGTGCTTCCTCCAGAATCGCCAAGGTGACACTGGGCTGTGCTAGGGGTGCCTCACTCTCCTATGCTGTCTTCATAGCCAATAATGCCACCCAGGAGATCACTGCTCAGCAGCCTTTGGTACACCTGATGCATCTGTAGTGAAATGGCCTGTAGTGACTGGGACATAAAGGGTAGATATGTGACATTCCCTGGTTGACTTCTCCAAGGCCCTAGTGAGTGTGGAGAGGATTGTGGGAAAGGTCCAGTCAGATCCTGCACACTGGCTGTCTTAGTGGCTGCTCTATTGCTGTGAAGAGACACCATGACTAAGACAACTCTTAGAAAACATTTAGTTAGGCACTCACTTATAGTTTTAGAGGCTTAGTCCTGGTCATTATAGCAGTGTGGCAGCAGGCAGGCATGTTGGAGGAGTAGCTGAGAGATAAATCCTGATTCAAAGGCAGAGAAAGAGACTTGGGTTTTTGAAACTTTAAAGTCCACCCTCAATACAGACTTTCTTCAACAAGGCCACACCTCCCAAACCGTTTAATCCTATTAAAGAGTTCCACTTTCTGGTGACTAAGAATTCAAATATAGGAGCCTATAAAGGTCATTCTTATTCAAACCTCTACACTGGCATTAGTTCCTGGGCTGCTAGTGGCATACTGATGAATATAAGTAACCAGAACTATGAAATGAGCCTTGACGTTCAAAGAAATAGGACTTAAAGTCATTTCTGCTTAGAGTCAGAGGTTGTCTTGCTGATGCCTGTGGGAATTTGTTTAGCTGCAGGTTGAGGTCAGAGAGTGTCTGCAAGACAGTTGTGTGAGGAAGGGAATGTCTTGTATGATATACAGGCAGAGTAAGGGGCAGTGCTAAGGAGTGGGAGAGGCTTGGCACACTCTGAACGCCTTGAGAAACTGGGACTCTTTTCCATTGTTCAGGGTACAGCCTAGGGAATGCTGCTGCCCATGGCGGGCTGGGTCTTCCCTTTCTTGATTAACAATGAAAACAGTCCCCCACAGACCTGCTCACAGGCCAACCTAACCTAGATAATATCTTATTAAGATGCTTTTTCCAGGTGGAAACTTGGGGCAGGGGAGTGGAGGGAGCCTGGAATTCTGTCTTACTCTGGTCCTAGGTGGTCTGCCCAGAGTTTAACTGCGATGAGGTTGTCTCTCTCATTCAGAAGCTCTGTGAGAACATTGGGGCCATGGACCTGCAGCACGATAGGGCTGCTGTCACCTGGATAGGCATCTTCCTCCAGATGCGGGTCAAGGAGCTGGAGGACAAGGTAGCCAAGCTCAGCCGGGGATGCTTTGGATTGGTGCCGGGACTGACCAGTGTACACAAGTATGGGCTAAGTAGCACACACTGAGACTGACCACTTTCATTCAAACCAGCGGTGCTAAAGAAGACAAAACAGAGTTTTAGAATAAGAAAGCTGTTGAGATGTAACTGGTCAGTGAGTAGATGAGGGACCATGGGTGCCAGACTCTTTTCAGTGGGACACACACCTGCCCCCAGTGAAGACACACTGAGCATGTAAGAGGAAGAAGCTATTCATATGGTTTCTTGAGAAGGCTTTGGGGGTCTAACCCATCTATCATGCTTCTTGAAGGAGGAGTATCTTATAGGGGTCCCGAACTACCTTCATTTATTTGCTGTCATAAAGCACGCTGACCACACACAATTTAGCAAAGACACTGGTCAAATAGGTTACAGGTCATCACTGAGGAGCATTAAGCAGCTAGTTTTGCTTGCTTGCTTGCTTTCTGCTTCCTACACTCTTCCATAGTTCAGGGCACTGAGCCTGGGAAATGCTGCTGCCCATGGTGGACTAGGTCTTCTCTACCTCAATCAACAATTAAAACATCCCCCCCACATCCCTGCCCACATGCCAGCCTGACATAGATAGTTCCTTATTAAGACTCTCTTTGGCTGACAATTTAAAATAACCAGCACAAGTCCCAAATACCCACCTCCCCCAAGAAGATGCCCATGCCCTCCTCAGGTGGCTGAGATACTGGGTGCCATCTTGGTCCACCTGCCAGTGGTGGACCACCCAGAGGTGAGGCGGCATCTCATCGAAGGCATCCTCCTGCTGGCACACTACCACCAGGAGACGGTCCTCACTTCACTCTTGAGGCAGCCACTGCCTATGGAAAGGTGAGTGCCATGGGAGGTGGACAAGGCTAAGAAGAGCCCAAGCTCTGGGGCGGGGCCTTTGCACCTGAGGCTAGGCAAGGCCCTGTGCCTGATGTAAGACACCCTGCCCTGCCCATGCCCTGCCCCTGCCCTGCCCCTGCTCTGCCCCTGCCCTGCCCCTGCCCTGCCCTGCCCCTGCCCTGCCCATGCCCCTGCCCTGCCCCTGCCCTGCCCCTGCCCTGCCCCTGCCCCAGATCTCAGGGTTGTCATTTCATTAGGTTGAGCTTGAATCTCACAGCTTCTTCCATACCCTAGTTGTCTCTTCTACAACAACATCCAAAAAGCCCAGGGCACTTTCTCATGGTGGCTCTTCCCTGTAAGGAACAGAGACATGGACAAAAAAAAAAAAAAAAAAAAAAAAAAAAAGGCATGGCTTCACAGGCCTGTGCCTCTGAGCCACATCAGCCTGTCTCTGTGCCCTTTAGAATATATCCCAAAGGGGCAAGTGACTTATCTACATTTCCAAAGGACAGAAGTCCCCATTTTCTCGCTTAATTTTTATTATTTCCGTGTATGTGGGCACATATGCCGTGTGTGCCTGTACATGCAAAGGCCAGGAGGGAGTGCCAGACTCTCTAGAGCAGGGTGGGGTTGGGGTTACAGGTGATTGTGAGCTGCCTGCTGTTGGCACTGCCAACTGAATTCAGGTCCTCTGCAAGAGCAGTGCGTGCTCGTGAGCGCTGAGCAATCTCCAGTGCCAACTCCCTTCCTTCTCACCGCATCTTTAAAAATACTGCCAATGCCAAGCTACAGGCAGGGCCATGGCAAAAACAGGAATTAAGTTTGGGAAGATACCAGAATTCACTTGGGCAAGGCCCAGAAGGAGGCCAGCGTCATTCCCCAGAGGAGCTGAGCCTGTGTGAGGCCGACTTGAGTAGAGAAAGGAACACTTCCTGAGAGGCCTCAGATCTGCAGCAAAAGGGGCAGATGTGTGAAGTTCAGACATGGTGCCACTGAGGTGTGGCATCAAATAGGAGGCCTGGTGAAGCCAGGAGGTTGTGGCTTTCTTGCTGGTACCTGAGAGAAAGTGAGGGACTTGCCCTGATTATATAGCCATACGTGACTCTAGTGACCTTCTAGAATTCAACTCTTTGCTTAGGGGGTCACAATGGGGTGTCATGAAGGGTGCTATCCCGCCAGAGCAGGCGGCCAGAAAGCCCACCATCCTTGTCTTTCTGGGGCTAGCCACCTGACAGAAGTGTGGCTGGCTGTGGCTGAGAATGTGCCCTTTGCACGGACCATGCTCCATGGCTTGCTGGGCCGGCTGCAGTCAAGGTTCACAGCCAAGATAAATGCCACCTCCAAGGCTGACATCTGGCGCCTGGCAGCTGTGGACCCTCTGATGGTGAGTGGCAGGGGCAGGTGCTGGGCGCCCACCCCAGGGGAGTCAGGGTAGAATCCACCAGCCCTTCTCCCTGCAGACACTGTGTACCATCCAACTTCTCATGGAAAAGATGGACCAGGATGACAAATTCCCAGACCTGTTTCCTGACCTGCTGTACACCTTCCTGCTGCAGCTCGGCAGCAGCCACGGGCCAGAAGCTGCCTCCCCTGTCCTGAAAACCTGGAGGTTGGTCCATACAGGGCCACTGCCCCAGGAGATGACCCTGCAGAGGTACTCAAGGGCAAGCGGGCAGGAGGGAGGGACACGGCGTACAGCCAACCTGGTCTAGAGTTGACCGCTAGCTTTTCCTTAGAAGCCACTGGGTTCCTCAAGTCCTCCCGGGAGTGGGCGGAAGTGATTTCACTCACAACTTTTCCCCTGTGTGTGTCCAGCGTGGTGTGGTTTCCGAACGTGGAGACCTCTGTCTCCTGTGGCCACTTCCCTTCAGTCTTCCTCAGCAGCCCCGTCCTTGCTGCCCCCCCCCCTCCAGGATCACCATAAAATCCATGCAGCTTTTGGTCAAGAGGATCAACAAAGAGCCCCTGGAGCAGGCCCTGGAGGAGCAGTGTGTGTGGTCTCTGCTGGAGAACAGAGGCACCTTCCTAGCAGGACTGAGCCTGATGGCCAGGTGGGGCCAGGCCTCTCAGGACCTCAAGGGTTCTGCAGAGGGTTGTCCCTAGGAAATGGCATAGCTAGATGTCACACACTGATGGATGTCCTGGACTCTGGGGTGGCCATGGGGCCACAGTAGGTCTCTGAGCATGTGGTTTCATCATCAGAGCACTGGCATCCCTGCCCTTACCAATAACTATCTGGAGAATAGGGAAAGGCGCAGAGACGCTAAGAAGCCTGACTCAGTTCCCCTTCCAGCTGACTTTGGTCTCTAGAGTAGAGAGAGGACAAGAGCAGGGCCCATAGTCCTCCTGTGCCACCCTTCACCCGTCTTTCCCCCCAGGCTGTGCATGCAGAACATGGAGAACTACATGCAGAGGCTTGCAGAGCTGGTGCTGGCAGGCATGGGCTCCGACGTCCTGAGCTGCTGTATCAGCAGCACGGCCATCTGTGTAGAAGTGAGGTCTTATTTTGTGTGGATATCTCCTCCTTTGTTACACCCGGTCTCATGTTTTCATGTGAGGCCTGATGTTCTGGGCAAGCAGGGGCTGAGGCACAGCTTGTGCCCTGAGAAAACCAAACAAAAGGAGCTTTTCGGCTTAGGAGGTGTCCACCTTGCCACATTGGAAACAGGAAAAATCCTCATTGGCTAGCAGGTCCCACTCACTCCGTCGAGTGGCTAGAATGTTTGTGAAGTCTTGGAGGAGCTGGCCAGGAGACCTTTAGGAGAAGTTTTATTACATGATGTCTAGCTGTTTTAAGGACCAAGCAGTGGCCCTGGGTAGCCATCAGCAACCTTTCACTGAGGAGCCTCATACTTAAGAAGTATTCCTGACTTGGGAGTGATGGGGAATCAGGTTATGGTTGGAAACAAAGCCACAAAACCACGTATGGCTGGGTTCCCATAAAACCTTCCCTACGGACACTGACACATAAGCTAAACACTCTTAATATGTGTCATGGTCCTGAGACATTTCCGATCACTTAAACATGTGAAAATGACCCCTGGCTTTGGACTGCTCCCCACTGACCAAAGTTTCTCAGCCTCATAGAGTTCTCCCACATCTGTGCCTCTGTATACCATTCAAATCATAATGGGAAGAGATTTATAGCTTAAAGTGGCTGCAAGCCAGGCTAAAGGTCATATGCAGGGGCCAGATACTGTGGCTGAGTCAAAGGGCTTGGTGAGAAATGTGGACTTTGTCCTGTGGGGTTTGTAAAGTGAGGGTGTGGTTGTCACTCCCCACTCTGTTTGGCCCTTCCTGGGAGTGCCTCAGAAGGTTTAGAGGACTCTGCCCCAGAAGCCACCAATGTGATGTTTGGTTTTCTTCAGGTATCTTTAAAACACGCTCATGCTAGGAGACATGTCTCAGCACATAAAGTGCTTATTGTACAAACACGAGGACCTGAGTTCAGATCCCCTTCCGAAATACTGAGTGTGTGGCTATGTCTGTAACCCAGAGCTGGTAGGGGAAGCGGGGAAGATGGGAGATCTGGGCTAGAGATACAGGTTCAGGGAGAGGCCCTGAGGGGCCGGAGTTGTGGAACACGCCTTTAATCCCAGCATTCAGAAGTTAGAGGCAGGAGGAACTCTTAAGTGTTTGAAGTGGACCTACATAGTGACACTATGTCTCAAAAAAAAAAAAAAAAAAAAAAGTAAGTAAGGACACTAACTTTAAACTCTGGCCTCTGCATCCTAGTGTGTGAGCTCACACACACACACACACACACACACACACACACAAAATTAAAAAGCACTCGGGCTCTTGAGGCATGCGCATACACATGCATCTCATGGCTTTCCCACTGGCCTGCAGTCTTGACACGCTTGAGTACAAGCCCAGAGGAGATTCATGCTTCTTGCACACTTCTGTGCCAGCACTGGTAGCTGCCCTGTCATCGAACGGAGGAAATGAATGCTAACACACACAGGTTTCCACAGCAGGCAGAGCTTGCACGTTTCCGTATTGAATCCTACAGCAAGGCTGAGACTGCTGTCCCTTTTTTGGGTGGGAAGACAGAGCTCTTTCTCCTCTTTCTCCTCCCTCCTGCTCACAGAGTGGCCTTTCTGTGTATCACTCATAATGCCGCGTCTGCTTTAGTGCTGAGTTGTGGACCTCCGCCTCGGGTAACTGCAACCCTCCCTTTTCTAGTTCATGAGTGACCCAGTTTTACACCAGGAAAAGCTGCTGAGGCCAGTGGTGCTGATGCTGGAGAAGGGTGCGGGGCAGGACAAAGATGAGACCCTGCAGGTGCTCTCTCTGCGAGCCTTAGGCAACATGGCTCTCGGTGCTCCCCGAAAGGTACCAAACTGGCCTTGGTCTAAGGTCTCTGGACTGAGGGTTATGTAGGGCAGACTCCTCTGGGAAGCTTGAGGCACTACCGAGTTACCTGAATTCGTCTAGGTGAAGCAGTATCGAAAACTCTTGCTGGAGAAGTGCCTGGGCTCCCTGCAGGGACAGGTGAGCTGCAGCACGGTGGCTGAAGGAATGGAGGCCCTGACCAAGGTCCTGGCTGAGCTCCGAGAGGGGGATATAGGATCTTCGTTTGAAGCTATCTCTAAGCAGTGCAGGGCTTTCTTCAACAATGTGAGTCCAGACAAGAGTCCCATCCCATATTCATGTGCTCTGTTGCTTTAAGAAAATACCCGAGATTGGATGATGTAGGAAGCATAGCAGTCTACGTAGCTTATGGTTCTGGAGTCTGTGATATCTGAGAGGGCCTTCTGCTGCGTTGTGTAAGCTAGCTTGGATCCTTATTAGAAAGCCACAAAGGTCACTGTGGGGATGCCACCCTCAGCACCACATCTAATGCTGATGACCTCCAAATACATTTATATTTGATTTGGGGAACTAAATTTCCAACACATGAAATCTAGGCTGGGGCACATTCAAGACACAGCACTCCATTTGCTCCAAGCTCAAAGAAATGATGTGTCCCAGGGAACAAAGAACTGGTCTTACATGGAGTGGTAATCTTCCTTGGCTGATCTTGGGACCTTGCAACAACTGTGGCTTATGTTAAGAGCTGGAGAATCAGCACTTTACAATCTGAGTGCTCAATGTATTCCATCCTGTGATGGGGGAAGAGTTCCCAGTAACTCACTGGGGCTCACCCACATCCTTTGGGCAGCACTTCTGGAGACTGGTTCGAGGCAGGCAGTGGAGTGTGCTCAAATTCCACATAAACCCTTACGCATGTCTTTGGGATGGACCCTCCAAGCTAGAGTCATGCCCAAGTCTCTTGAGTGCTACATGAGCCTCGAGAAAGGAGGGGCTGTCCTGATGGAAGGATCCAGAAAGCTCTGTGGAAATGTAGGCATTGGAATTGTCCTTTGCGAAAGGCTGGGGCTTTGCTGGACTTCCTAATGACAACCTACTTGTACCTCTTGGCATCAGGAGAGTGAGATGCTGCGGCTGAAAGCCTTCATTCTCTTTGGGAAGCTTGCAAAGGTGGTTGGGATTTCCAAGAAGCATTTCTTCAAAGGGGAGGTGAAGAGAGGCTGGGTCTCCCTCCTGCTGCACTGCCAGGACCCCTGCCCCAGCGTGGCCCAGGTAACACCCCCCCCCAACCTGTGTCCTATGATCTGGGGCCACAGTGCCAACAGGATAAAGGGGCCTTGCATCTGCAGACTCAGAGAGCTACTAGCTCTTTTATGCTCCATCCACCCCATTCCTTCTGCAGGCGGGGACAGGGACCATCCCAGGGACTCCTAACGAGGGCTTATAAAAGGCTTCTCTGTGAGGACACGTGCTATGGCTCCCCCTTTGCTCTAGTTGCTGCTGACAGCTAGTGTCTGCCTATGTACGTTTCCTTCTAGAATATTCAGTACCTTATAGGCCACTCTGAAGTACCTGGACTCAGTCCCATTTAAGATTGGCCTTAAACCTCTCCTCACAGCTCCCTGTGGAGAGCTTCTGGGGCTGTTGAGAGGGTCTCCTTAAGGCCCCAGATTCTGAGAGTGGGAGGAATAGGGTGGGAGAAGGTAGAGCAGGAAACCTGTTCATCCCAACTGAATGCCTGGCTGCTATAAAGAGAAAGGTATTGGCTGAAGGGGCATGTGAGAAGCACCTGCCCCCCCAGGGGCTTATTACAGATACATGAGTGAACTCTCAGGAGCCTCTAGCCTGACTCTTGTTTGCTCTGGAACCCTTTCTGGGGCTGTTCTCTCTCTCCTCAGGGGAGATTCTACCCAGTACCTTGCTTGTTGATGTCCCTCTTGCTGTCTTGTGCCCTGCATCCCTTCAGGCATGCGTGGCTACCATGTTTCAGTGTGTGCATTTCTGGGGCTGGAAATCCCTGGAGAGTTCCTTTGGTTACAGCAATGACAGCATCAGTGAGCAGATGACAGTTTTTCAGACAAACATGTGCTCCATCCTGGTGAGAAGGCCAAGTGGGGACAGGGTTGGGCTTATGACCCTATTTCTTTTCTTTCTTTCTTTTTTAACCTTTTACCACGAAAACACCTAACAGGACAATGCAAGGGTACCTATGTTAACTCTTCTAACTGCCACAATCAGAGAGTAAAGAGACCAAAGTTAATTTTAATAATAGAATGTGTTTAGCCCCAAGTAACCAGATTACAGCCATTTCAGGATGTGATCAAGGGAAAAATTGTTATGTGGTAGTTTTGCATTGGTTGGTTGGTTACAATCTTCAAAGTCCAGGAAGGTCCCTGACAGGAAGGAATGCTCTTTGGGAGCAGCCTGTCCCCATCTCATTTTCCACAACCCTGTAATCCTCCACAGCCAGGTGGCACTTTTTTCTTTCTTTCTCTCTTTCTTTTTCTTTCTCTCTCTCTTTCTTTTTTTTTTTGCAGGCCCAGAAAAAGCCTGCTGTTCTCTGTGGCTTCCTGTTGGAAACAACAGTCTTCATGAAAAACAACTTGTCAAGGATCAGAATCTCTGCCTGTAGCTTGGCAGGTGAGACAGATGTGTTCAGATTCAGGGTGGGGGGGATCGTGAAGCCACTTAGTCAACCCCAGGTTCGGATGGGGAGCAAGCGGTGAACTGGTTGGAGAGGAAGCTCTGGTCCACCTTGCAACACCAGGTCTGGCCAGCTCAGTTTCATGCTTGCCTGATCTTGCACACTGTCAGCTTCAGCCAGATGAGACACTTGACTGATGCCTTTATAGGTCAACCTGTGCCTGTGGGCCTGCTGACCTCTCACTGGAGTTATGGCACGACTGCAAATCTATCATTTCAGGAATTATCATGAAGCAGCTGTCTGCCCATTATCTGAAGAAGATGGACCTCATGGGACTTCGGAATTGTTAAGTAGCGCAGACTCAGTTGTAGAAATCTAGGTTCACCGACACCTTTGAGACCATGCTGGGGGAGGGGCTGGTGACCCTTGGCTGTGGGCTAATGGGGGAAGAATGTAGGGAAGGATTTCCAGAAAGAGTATTTGGTGGGTAGAGATCGTGTTGACACCATTTTCAAATATTTCTGCTGTCCCTGACAGGTCAATGCCTGTCCCCATTTGTGGCGTCAGGAGTCCCCTCAGGTTCTGATGAAAAGACCTGTGCTTTTTGTCCCCCCCCCCCCCCCAGCTCTCCAGGACCTACAGCTTGATTCAGATGCTGGCGTCAGAAGGGCGGCCTTGGAGACCCTCAAAGTCCTGGACAGCTGCAATCAGCACTGGCTCCTGGCTTCCCCCAGAGGACTGCCGTGAGTGGTCCTGATGTGAACTGCTACATCAGGGTCACACCGGCCCAGAGCGAGGCAAATCATTTTTCATTTGTAGAAAAACTGTTGTAAGAGAATGAGTATCCATCCGTCCTCTCCCTCTGAAATATACATCCCTTGCTCTCCCGAGTGCAGGCTCCTGGCTTTACAGATGCCACCTCCCAGAGCCAACCTTGGGGCAATGGGCAGCTTCAGCCCTTGGGCCTCTTCATCCTCAGCTGAGCCCTTGTGGGTGTGGACAGGCAGTGCTCTCCCACATGTCCTGATGCACACCCACAGCCAGGCTTTTTTGGTGCCAGGCAAGGGGAGGTGAAACTACTGTCCAGCCTGTTTCTAAACTACTGTCTAGGGACCTTGTTTCTAAAGCAAAAGGCAGCATCCATAGCTGACCATGACACAGTGAAAAGCTCCACCTGGAAGTCAGTGCTCACACAAGCCTATCCTCCTCTTTTCCGGAGACCCAAGGTTATCAGTTTTTGGGCTGCAGGAAACAGGAGTCCAGTGGGGCCGGGAACAGTTTGGTTGGGGAACCAACAGGGTAATTGGTCCCATGTCTAGAAATCTGGAAGGGGAAGAGAAGAGAGCAAGGACAACTTTCTCATCCTTGGGTTGGCACTGAGGCCAGGGCAGGCTGAAAGACAGAAGGCAGCATTGCTGAGGCTTCTCACCAAGGGTGATGTTTGCAGCTTTTGGGCTCCAATAGTGAAGAGTAGGTATTAATTCTGGATGCACTTGTACATGGGCCCAGGGTGTGTCACATAACAAATCCATATACATCTGTACCCAGGGCTCCCCTTCCACTGGGGTCCAAAAGGTGAGCCGCAGAACTGAGGGCAATGGCCTGCCTCTGAGATAAATTTTCTTTTAAAAAGGAATAGAATTTGGAAAGAGTAAAAGGCTTAAGCTAACTACTGTAAAATATAACTCTGCATAATACTAACAAATTATTATTATTTTTGACTTTATAACACTAGATGGGGTGGTGCAGACTCAGAGTAAAACTCAAGTCTAACAGGCAAATAGAACAGTGAGTGCCCCCCGAACCCCAGAGAAGTCAGGACACCCAAGGGCAGCATACCCAGCCTCAAGTGAAGCAGACTGGGGTGTGGGCTGTCTGTGCCAGTGCTCATTAAGCAAGCAGGAAGCTTGGGTTCCATCCTTAGCATCTCAAAAAGAGAAAAAAAGTAAAAGACAAACAATGTTTGTCACCACCAATGGGTGTGGGACATCTCTTACATTGCTCAACTGAGTAGCCATTTGTAAAGGCTATTTGGTAAGTTGACGGCTGACTGTATCCACTACCTGTAAGTAGCTTCTAAGAGTGTGCCAGTGTTATGCACATACACACCCACAGCCCATGTGGACCCAGGAAAATGGAACAGGCCACCCGGGATGTGAGAGTCATCTACACCAGTCAGTTCCTATCACTATCACAAAACACTCAAGGACACTCCTAATCTAAACTTGGTTTTGGAAAGCCGAGGCCATGTGGTGGACAGATCTGGTGAGGGCCTGGTGTCAGAGGAGAGAAGATATGCAAGTGGAACAGGTACCACTTGCAAAACAAACAAATCACTACCACCAACAGCAGAAAACCCAACCAATCAAACAGTAAGCTAGACAATTGGGTGAAGTCAGGCCTGGGCTTTTGTAACCACTATGGGAAATCAATAAGGAGAAAGTCCTGAATTCTTGTCAGGAGGCAAAGCCCCTAATCAGTCTGAGACGCTTACACCATCCCACAAGCGTAGCCCTCTACCTGTTCCTTCCTGGGGACATACTTCCAACATAAGAACCTTTGGGGGACATAAACCATGGCACCCATTTATGCAAGCTCATGTCAGACTTGAAGCAAACCTGCAGAGTACACAATATGGCATTAGAACCTTCAGCAGAGGTCACATACTTGACTTCAACCCTTGCCCAATCCAGTTCACCTTCCTCTACGAGGGGATACCAGGTCCCTGAGTTCTCAGGAAGGATCAGGCCCAATGAAGGGACTAGACATGCAAAGGCCATGCGTGCCCTGAAGGTGCTTAAGTCTGTAAGCACTGTTAATGTGTTCTGAAGGAATCTAGTGCCAGGCTCTCAGATTTATTGCTATACCAACTTGAGTTCTTCAAATCCAGATGAAGCCCTGAGCCCAGTACAACGTTGTCTGGGCTCAGCACTGTGTATGTGTGTGTTTTAGGGCAGGAAGGTTACATGGAGTCCTCACAATAAAAATGGCACCTTTTTTGGAGACAGGCTCTTACTCTGTAGCACAGGCTAGCCCTAAGGTAATGTCCCTCTTGCTTTAGCTTCTCTAGCACTAGAATTCTGAGTTAGCCAGCACATCTGGCTGGAACTTTGTTCTCACAGATCTTCCTCTACCTCCAGGAGGTGTTGTCTATAGCCAGAAAGAAATCTCAGAACTGGCCAAACCTGCACCCCCATCTCGGCCTTCTGCCCTTAAAACGATTTATTATCAGTTCGATACCAGCGGCTTGCTCAGCAGGCATAGCCAACAGTCGTTTGTTATGGCTGACTCACGGGTATTACAAATGTGGTCTGGGCTGGAGGCCTGAGAAAAAGGGAGACTGCAGGAACCACTCTAAGGCAAAGACAGGAGAAAAGTATGCCCTTCAGCCTTACACTGAAAAACATCATAAAGGGTAGCGTACTAACAATGGTCACTAGACAGTTTGTTACTTGGGTTCTGCTACCACACATGGAATAACAAACTGCTCAGGAAGACTAGCTACTGGCAACTCGACAGACCTCAGTAGAAACAGGCCTCATGGGGGCTGCAGGGCTGCAAGAGTATCTGGAAATAATTCAGAATTGTTTCAAATATTTCTTCTAAAAGCATCAAGACCTTGAGATGTCTTCTTGTGGGTGTCTCAGGAAGTTTTAGCCGACTGTCTCTTTAAAAAGCCTGGACAGTCAGGACTGAAAGATGGTCCAGTGGTTACTGACTGCTCTTCCAGAGGTTTAAGCCGAATTCCCAGCAACCACACGGTAGCTCACAATCATCTGTAATGGGATCTGATTCCCTCTTCTGGTGTGTCTGAAGACGGTGATGAATGAATGAATGAATGAATGAATGAATGAATCTTTAAAAACTGAACTTCGAAAGGATCACTATGTCTGGGGGTCATAAGCAAGTGAGTGATATTTCACAGAAAACGTGGAACATACTCTAGATGGCATGTCAAATTCAGAGAAGAAAACTTGAGACAAACATGTCCACAGGGCTGACTGATATTGAAAACACAAACTATACAACTTTATTTGCAAAACATCTCCCCTCCCCGCCCCCAAACCAGAGCTCCTAAGACCAAGCCAAGGGATGTGCACAGGGTTCTGTGTTACACCCCAACCTGTGGACTTACACTATATCCTCCTGAAGGGCACTCACCTATGCAGAAGCAGTAGTGAGGAAGGTGAAGATGGAGTGGGGAGTAGAGACAATGTAACTAAAAGGAGGAAAACTGCCACTGAGAATCCCCTGAATATGAAAAGAGACACAGTAATGGCCAAGGTTGGCTGGAGAAGCCCAAGGCACCAACACCACACAAGAAAGGACAGTGATGATGCTATGTTGTGTCTTCTCTCTCAAAGCAGCTACTGACTACACATAAGCATCATGTCCAACAGATAAATATCCAATCAGCATCAAGTCCAGCAGACAAACACCCAACCAGCAATCAGGACACTCAGGTTCGGCCTGCTGCTCCTGATCAATCTTGAGACTTGGCCTAGTGAGCACACACTGCCGGGTATGACAACCTGCGCCTCTTTCTTGACAGCTGAGGGTCTCTCACAACAGCAGTAGCAGACTGTGAAGACGTGTGACCCTCAGCCACAGCTGAATCCTCTGGGATTCGCATGCACCAGCCAGAAGATGGTGACCATTTCTGGGAACTCTGGACTGGAGAGTCTTGATGTAATTTTTTCAAGGTCTCTGTTTGATGGGGAACAGCTACAGCAGCTTTCATTACAGATACTCTGTCACACGAAGTCACTTTCACCCGCTGAGGTGACACCAGGCAATACTTCTGATAAAGTCTGTTGAATTCTTGTTTAAGCTCATCATAGTGATTCTTTCCACGGCCAGGAGAGCCCATGCACGGTACTGAAATAGTACTGGGCCATCTTGCCTTTCCCATTGGCTCAGAATTATGCACTTGAAGAAGGCCAGACCTCTGTTGAGAATGGCCTGAGCTTTGTGACAGGCTGTCCTCTTGAGAGAGATGGCTCCTTAGGAGGCAGCTATTTGGTTTGACAGACCTTCCCCTCAGGTCCTCAAGAGCTTCACCTGGCCTCTCCATCTTTTCTTTGATGAAAGTTGAACTCAGCCTGTGGGTTTCCACACCCTGGCGGCTGCCTGGGCTTATAGAACCACCTCTGTGCATGTCTGCAACCCAAGACTCGGTGGGGCCAGTCAGGCGAGGCCGTTTCCCAGGAGACAAGCAACATTCCTGATGAAGTTTGTCAAATTTAATTTTAATCTCTCTATACCACTTCTCTACTTGACTTGGAAACATCCTCGGTCTGGGAACTGTTTTGATGGGTGAAATTAGCCACTGTAATGCCTTCACTCTATTTTCTTGCTCAAGGCAGTGTACTGTGTTTAAGTACTTCCGAGGCGTCACCTGGAGCTCCGTCCAAGCTGGAATGAATTCATGGACTTGGAGTTTGCGTCCTTCAAGAGAAACACTTTTCAGTTCCGAGACGGTCTTGTGGGGAGCAACATGCGGTAAGTTCTTGTAGTCTCGTAATATGCTGGCTTCTTTCCCGGGCTTTGAGCGGGGCACAGGCCCCTTCCTGTGGCTCCTCTGGAAGGGCTTGCTCCCGAGGCAGTAGGTCGTGTTCTTGAGCACCCTATTCTTGTGTGAGAACCTCCTCCTGAGCCTCCAGTTCTGACTGATGTAGGTCTTGGTGGAGATGATGCAGGACGGCTTTGAGCACAGCAGCCTACTCATGGACTGCATCATGCCCTCATACATATCACTGATTGTCACGTTGCAGATGTCATCAACTTCAAACGACTGGTTGCTTACACTGTTACTGCTGGTCCCTAGTAAGAAGTTGTCATTTCTAGTCACAATGGTCATGTCAGCTGGGCAAGGGTATGAAGGACCCTGGTCTCTGGAGGACGAAGCAGACACTTCAGGACCACCAAAGCTCTCTGCAGAGACGCCATCCTGGCATCCTAGGAGAGTAATAGACAAAATCAAGGAAACCACCACTCAACCCATCCACATTTCCCCACCAGACAGGGAGCTCAAGAGGGCATCACAAATCATGACAGTTTAAAACAGCACAAATAAAAGCCCAGAAGGGTTAAGGAACAGACTCTTCTTGGAAGACTTTATTTCAGCAGGCAAAACTGAATTTTTCTTCTTTACCCCAGCTGTGCTAAAGGGGTCTTCTCCACCCCTTACACTGTTTTGAGATGGTTGTTGGCTCAAAAGCCAATACAACACACACACACACAAATGAAAACCTCAAAAATTAATTAGAAAGAAAAATGCTACCAATGCAAACATCTTAATAAAAAAAGCCAGCAAAGATGGGAGACATGACTCAGTGCTTAACAGCACTGGCTGCTCTTCCAGAGCACCAGAGTTCGGTTCCCAGCACTCACATCCGGCAACATAAACACGTATAATCACACACACATGCACGCATGCACATAGCCGGGAAGGCAGTACCCTTGTATGCACTGTGCAGCTATGACTTCTGTATTACATGAGCACTTCATAGATTTCAAAAAATAAAATCCAGCCTACAGAAGCAGGAAGCCTCAAATGGAACACTTGAGACAGGCTGACAGTGATGGCCACCCAAGGAGCTACTTAAATGCAGTGGGTGCCACAGAGTGGGTCAAATATTAAAAAGGACAAAAATAGCCAAAAAGGAAATCGTGAGTCAGTTGGTAAAATTGTATCACGCCAATGAGAAGTTACGGGCACATTTTAAATCTTTTATAATCATGGGGAATCACCCAGTTCTTGGAAAGAACATGTGAAACACTCAGGGACATGTACTTGGCTACATACATGAGCCAAATCTATACTGCCTGTGTACATACATGTGTGTCAGGGAGGGTCAGCGAAAAAGCAAGGATGAACGCTACCTGTGACACACAAGGCAGACAGGTGGCTGCTACTCTCACTGCTGGGCCGCAGATTTGAAATGTTCAAACTGGTGAGGGCAAAGACCCGTACAGCAACTGGTATCATGACTCCAGAGGGAAAGTCAGCTCATCAAGACAATCTGCAGGATAGCCTGGGCTACGGTGAGGCTATGCCAGAGCAGGCTTTATTGCTTCTAGGACACACATTTGTTGCTGACAGTTTATATTGCCGAGACACGCACCCATGTGGAACACCAACCATAGGTGGTGGCCAAGTCTCTAAAGACGAAAGACACAGTTCATGTCAAATTACTCCCTCATACTTACCAGGGGCTGGTGTGACAGGTGAGGTCAAGGAAGGAACCCAAGTCGTGACTGTGTCTTTTTCACCTCCCTTCTCTGCGTTCTGAAACCAGAGCCATTGATCAGAAGGGTTTTGGATGTTCAGACCTTGCACTTATGGGTCTGGGCTCTCTAAAAATACACCGTCCTTGGATAACATTAGCTATTCCCACTTTAAAAAAAGTGTGCACCATAGTGTGACAGTGGCTGGCTAGTCAGGTGGAGCAAAACATCTGTGAACTCTGCCTACAAGGGGACAGAGACCCTTGTGGCAGCTATTCTTGGCCGAGCCATCGGTGGCTCTCGTCTACCATTACACTTGGATTTGTCAGAATGTCCAAAGGCCATGAAGATGGTGGGCAGAGGCCAGACAGTTGGGCCTAATTCCAACATCTGCTGCTCTAGGTGAAGGAGAATGCATTCCTAGGACAGTAATCAAGGGAACGCCAAACACAGGCTTCAGCTGGCCACCAGTAACGTAAGATCGACTTCATGGGAACTTGCAGCCACCAGGAGGGGAAAAGTGCTTGTTACTTGACACTACTCCTCACACATTTGGCATTAGAATATTAGGGTGTCCTTTGTTTTTATGAAAAATGCCAACAGAACTTGGGCAACTGGAGGTGACATCTTCAGTGATACCCTCCAATTCCAGCTGTGCTAGTTAGCATTAGCTGTCAACTTGACAAAGCCCACAGTCACCCAAAGAGTCTCAACTGAGAAACCGTCTTTATCAGGTGGTTGTTGGCCACGTCTGTGACTAACTGACCAAGAATGACCCAGCCCACTGTGGGTGGCATGCCATGGCAGGGGGTCCTGGGCTGCAGTACAGCAGAGGGAGCTGGGCAGGGAAAGGCTATCTCCTCAGCCTTCCTTCTGCCCTGCTTCAACCCACCTCAGACCAGGAGCAGCAGGCTGAGGAATCAAAGAGGAGACCTCACCAGGGAAGGTGGGGGCTAATTCCCTAACTGTGCAGCTAAGAGTCCATGGCCCCACTGCATCCGAGCTATCCCAAGACACCCTTAGCATGACTCCCATCTCCCGAGTTTCCCTGATGCTGTCTAGGCCCCTGGGGCACTCACTGAAGAAGGCTCTGTGGACAGCACACTGAACCCTAACAACTGTGCCCCAATCTGTTGTTAATGTCTAGTCAAGTCTTACCAGTACACACACACTGATTACCTTAAAATAGTCTGCATCTTGAAGCAGTATATCCACCTGGGTCAAGTACTTTCTTCTTAAATCAGTTTTCAAGGTGTTTCTGGGCACTGTAAGCTGATCAGGAAGAGAGGTCAGAATATTCAGTCTGAATGCAGGTACCCCAGCCTTGTGAATGCTGGAACAATCTGAAATCTTATACGTGTGTGAATATTTAAAGTTACTTCTCCACATTTGCTATGGTATGGCCTCTCAGGACTTCCACAGATCCAGCATCGGATGGCAGGGCATTTACCCAGGATTCAGAGAAGGTAAAATGAGTGAGACCACACAACCTGGAGATGTCTGTGACAGCTTTACTAGAAAGAAAGGAGGCTGGAGACTATCTGGATACCTCAGCTGAGAAGATCAGAAGAGATGAGTGTTCCTGCTCAGGGGCTCTTGGGACACCGGCTCTCCTACTCTCCTGGTAGGAGACACCTCCCTAACAGCCAGTGCCACAAGGCTGGAAACGTGCTCTAATGAGTAAGCTTGTGAAGACCGTCACCTACACCAACCAGCCAGGGAGGTGAGAAATCAAACAGTACAAGAAGGCAGGGGGACTCCAACCCTGGGAACACTCAGGGAAACGAGACACAGAGGTACTCAGTATTTAGGTTAGTGACCTTTTGAGCACACAGATTTTTAAATGCCGACCTGGAAACACTTCCTCATGTCACTGTCTGAGGATAAGGTTGGCTGGCAATCCCACCCACAACATCTAGTGGCCAGTCAAGAAAGATGGCGTACAGCAAATACCCTCTGTGCTCAGCCACCAACGTGAGAGGAACACTGGCCTCTGAGGAGGAGCCGGGACCTTGGAATCTGAATGGGTGACCAGAGCTATGGTAGCAGGGCCCTGGGGGACATCTTGGAGGACATGCTTTCTGGCAGCTGCAGCTGTACCTGGTGCTGCCCAGTATCACCGGAAGTTTCGCTCAGGTTGCAAGCTGGCCAGTCCTCCTCTTCCTCCAAGCTTGTATCTGTGCCGCTGCTCTCTGAATCAAGAAGCAGAGAAAATCACAATCTCACAGGCACTTCTGGTTCTTACTTGAGACATGGCTACCTATGGTAAAGGTCCCTGTTGGTTCAAATCGACTTGCTGGAGTTGGAAAAGCGGTTTAGGGGTTGAGGGTGCTTACTGCCTGTGGTGGTTTGAGTATGCTTGGCCCAGGGAGTGACACTATTAGGTGTGGCCTTGTTGGAGGAAGTATGTCACTGGGGGGGTGGGGGTTGGGCTTTGAAGCTCTATCCAGTTCGTAAGAGACAGTCTACCCCTGGCTTCCTTTGGATAGATGTAGAACTCTCAGTTCCTCTAGTGTTGTCCCTGCCTGCACGTTGCCATGCTTCCTGCCACAATAATGGGTCAAACCTCTCAACACGTAAGCTAGCCCTAATTAAATGTTGTCCTAAGAGTTGCCTGGGGCGTGGTCTGGGCCTTTAACTCACCATTCACTGAAACACCCCCAGGGTACTCATAGCCCCAAAGTCCAAGACAGCACTTCAGGAGTCATTGTGAGTAGCTTTAAGCAGTGGGGGAGCTTCGCATCTAAGGGGGGGAAATTTTGCCTCTTTCCCCCTTTGTGACACAGGCTCACTGTGTACCTTTAGCTGGCTTGGAATGCACAGAGCGCTACCTGCTTTTGCCTTCAGAGTGCTTGGATTAGATGAGTGCTCCAGAGTAAAGTTCTCAGGATAAACCATGTGAGAACTACCTGGGCAGTGGCAAACCCAAGCTGGCAAGGGGAAGCACCTTTCTGTAATTTGGCCGCAAAGGGACCCAATGGAAGGAGCTGGGGCAGACAGGAAGCACAGCCTGGGAGCCTTGCAGAAGGGAATGAAGACAAGACAGACACTGGCCGCAAAGGGGTGTGTACTGAGGGGTGGGGATATGGTGTTTATCTCTAGGGGTTGGTCTTCACACCACCACCCTTAAGGGCAAATTCTAAGACCCACTAAATGTTGACACCACCAGACAAGACATGGCTCCCCATCTTCTAAGGACCAAGGAAGACATACCTTATGATAGCTTATGTTTTTAAAAATACTGCTTAGCAATCTAGATAAAACATAAACAGTGAGGGATCCTTGTGTGTACACTGCTGTAGTAGCGACAAGCTGTCCCTGTCCCTACCCTCCCTTTCTAACTGGCTCCCAGGACTGTGTGCAGGATTCTAAATACTCACCGCCTTCTGGAGCTTGCCCATTTAGTCTGTCAATCACCTTCACAGAAGGGCCCTTGGGTACACAAATCAAGAAATACAAGCTTGACTAAGTGACAGCACATCTCTAGCCACCGTATAGCAAGACATTCACAATCCTTGCCAGACACACAGAACAGGAAGTCTTTATCTTTCTGTACAGACTCCCAGAACTCCATCGGTCAACAGAGAGAACGCATCAGTGTCCAGGAACTCACAGGGCAGACCTGGGATCTATATTCATTTATGCACTGTATGTTTATGGCCACACAGTACCTACTCTAGCTCCTGCCGGGTGGAGCCAGTGTGCACTGTCCCAGGGAGCCACTGCCACTCTCTAAAGCCTGTGCTCGCCAGGGTCCATTAGGGCATCACCAGGTGCTTCTTAGTGAAGCGCCGGCACTCGAGATAAAAGGCTGACTACGATTTTAGGTCAGCACGGGGAGCAATGTCTTCTCAGGTGCTAGTGCTACGGTCCCAGGAACCTGAAGTGGTCCAGCAGCACCGAACTGGTCTGCCTCCTGGTCACCATACAAGCTGAGACCTCAAAGTTCTAGCTTATGTTCTGTGGTTTCCGGTGTCTGAAAGGCAGGACTTTTGCCATCCTCAGAGACCCCATACTGTTTGTTTGGTACCTACAAAGGGAGCCCACAACAAGCCAGCATGGGGCAATGGAGAGTCCACCCTGACTGCCTTCCACAATCCTCTGAGTGGCAATCTTGGGACCTGCATAAACACTTTGTCTTGGGGGGGAAATGACCAATAATAAACCCCAGTAATTCTGTTGGGTCCCCAGCTGCATAAAGCTCTAGCATTTCTACAGACCCCAGGCAGAAGGTCTTCTACATTTTAAACAAAAACCTTAAATAAATATACCTGCAATCGGGACTACCGTTCTAGCAGTGGGTTGTCAATGAAGGGGTTGCTGTATGTGTAACGGAAAGACAGCACATCTGTGGCCTGGAATGGGGATGTCACAGGGACTGGGACAGGCTGCTCCTAAGGACCATGCAAAGGGCTTCACTCATCAATCCATGGAATATACTTTCACACCTCTGGTGGCTTCCGCCATGACAGAACTGAACAGCAATGTACACAAATGACCAGCACAAAGCACGTTGGCCGACCCTGACTCATAACAGAGGAAGGTGCCAGGGAAAGAACGAACCATAGAACACAGATGTAATTCTAGCATTCCAGGAGGATGGAGCAAGACTGGGGAGAGTTTGAGGCCAGCCTGGGCTACATGTCCCATTCCAGGTTAGTTCGGGTGACAATGTGAGATCCTGTCTCAAAAAACCAAAAGGCAACTACATTATATAATAGCGGATGAAGATGAGAGCTCCCTGGAAAGGGGCATGAGGTGGATTTCCAGATAGAAATGATGAGTGAGTACACGGCAGGCAGACTCACCTGAGTGTTCTGCTATGATAATTAACCTAGGAAGCTTAATCCCAGAACTGCTATTAGTGCTGTGTCACCTGATCTTGCTGCTTCACTCTGGCCAATGGGTTTCCCCAGGAACCATGGTTGCCTGAGACTCCATTAGACCAGACAGCCTTTCACTAATCACCAGGGTGAAAGGCCACACGCAGTCTCACATTAGGAAGGCAAACTGGGTTGATGCCACCCAGGGAAACAGTTTCAGCTGTATTTACTAGCTGTAAAGCTCTGGCACCAGGAGACCCTTATTTGAGAAGCACACATACGCTTGTTCTGAGGGGCCCTGTGGACTATGACTGAGAACTAGCACACAAGAGCCAGGAGATGGAAGCAGCACCTCCCAGCGTATCTTCAAACAGGAGGGAGAAAGGCAGAGGAGGAGATCAAGGGCCCTGAGGTGGCCTCCTGCAGCCCTCAGAGCACACTGGCCTCAAGGCTCACCCTCGCTGGGATTTACATCAACACACTACAGCAAGGAATTAAGGCAGCAAACTTGATGGTAAATACCTGTGCTTGTTCCTTGTCTCCTTTCTTTATCAGCTTTCCTCCCCAAACTTTCAGTCCTTAGGAAATAAAAGTGACAAGTGAAGCAATCTGAAGTGTTCATGTTTCTGCTTAAAATGCTTTGATGGGAAACCAAACCAAACAACACAAAAGGCATGAGTTAACAGCAATGCAGGTTTTGACAGACCTTTTGTTTAGCTTGGTGAAGAAGAAAGTTTTGTAAAAACTGAGATTGGACTAACTTGTCACTAATGACCATCTCTCCTACCCAGAAGGCAGCAATTTACCCAATTCCACCAAAATCCTAAAGGGCTAAAGACTGCTCATATTTCAAATACATATTATTCTTAAGCTATATATTTGGGGTTGGGTGTGTGTGATGATTTGTATATGCTCAGCCCAGGGAGTGGCAGGATTAGAAGGTGTGGCTCTGTTGAAGTAGGTGTGTCACTGTGGGCTATAAGACCCTCATCCTAGGTGCCTGGAAGCCAGTATTCTGCTAGCAGTCTTCAGATGAAGATGTAGAACTCTCAGCTCCTCCTGCACCATGTCTGCCTGGATGCTGCCATGCTCCTGCCTTGATGATAATGGACTGAACCTCTGAACCTGTAAGCCATCCCCAATTAGATGTTTTTTGTAAGACTTGTCTTTTGTTTTGGTCATGGTGTCTGTTCTCAGCAGTAAAACCCTAACTGAGACAGAAGACAGAGACACATATCAGACATTTGACCTTATCTTGGGAGTCAGTGCTTTTCTAGGGTAATCTAGAAGCGCAGTACAGAGAATTCTGGAGCTTGAGTGCACCAGCCCTGTCATTCCCCAGCTAGCAGAACCTGTGATAAACTCACTCCTAAATCTCCCAGGAAAATACAAGTGACTTAAAAAAAATTGTGGGTTTGGAGATTTGAGATTTTATTATTACAACAGAAGCAGAAAATAAAATTTACACAGCACCCTCTATGCTCCAGATTTTACCAAGGACACACCAATTAATCTTCACAACCCATCTGCATTTAACTCCTACACCCCCCTAGAAGCCCAAGGGACAGACTTAACGTGTCTGCTGTACAGACAGCTATATAAAGAGGGAAGTTCAGATGACTAGCCCCAGGCTCTCCGCTCATGTAGTAGAACCAGCATGTGAATTCTGGGAGGTCTGAGTGCACTGACCACTGTAGGACACCGCCTTTCCAGAAGTTAGTGATGCTTGACTATATGGGCTCAGGGTCAAATCAAGGTTTTGCTACTCTGGCTGAGTGGGCCTCTCTTTGGGAATCAACATTTAATAGCATTTTCCAAAAGTGCTTATGTTGCATGTTTGAAGCTGAATTCTACAAAACTCTTAAGCATAGGCACAGGTGAGGTGTCAATACACACGAACGATCCCTTCCTATTCTCTGCAGTTAACCCTCTGCTCCAGTCTCTGCCTTAAATCAGGACTTCATTTCTATTGCACAGGGAAGGTCAGCTGCACTTTAGGAAAGACCACGTCAAAAACCGTTTCTCAGAGGGACTCATGGTGAACTTGCTAGGACACAGATCTACTGACAACTTCAACCCTAGGTGCCTGTATGTTGGCCAGATCTCAGGGAGGAATACTGTCTGCCAATCTGTATGGTCTCAAAACTCTCCAGACACTTCACTGCTCCCATATAACAGACATCAGTTCTCTATCACTGGCAAAAACATCATTCAAGATAGATGGGCTGTTGAAAATATTCCAGACACTGCCCATCCTTTCACAAACAGGTGCAAGAACACAGAAAAGCCAAGAGACAGACAGCACGCTTAAGGGTTCCTATATTACTGTGTCCTGACCCATCCAGAGAAAAGCAACCTGTTGCAGTGTTATGTCAGTTTCTGCCTATGTAAAATGCTTACCCAGCATGTGCCTTCAACAGTCAAAAAGATAAAGGGCACACTGCGCTTGTCAAAGAGCAGGCCTTATGGACCCTTGGCAGGCTGTAATCCGAAATCAGGTTTTATCAATAAATGAGGACAAACATCAGGGATGGATCTTAGGGAAGGAAATGACCTTGTACAAACATACCCCAGTTAGAGAACACATGAGTTTGAAGGCAGTTCAGAACATTAAATAAAATGGCTTCAGAGGAGGCGGGCAATGGGGCTGTCCAAAAGGGAGGGGTCCAAGTTTACACAGCATAGCCTAGGAGAGGAAGCAGTCCTGGGTGCTCTTTCAAATGGCCTGGCAGACACTTCAACGCCGGCAAACACATCCATATAGAATACCCATGGCTGTTAACATCCTCATTTTACAGAGGCACTGTACCACTAGTCAATTAGCTCGGCCTTCCAGGGTAGGCATTTAAAAACCAGGCTGCGCCTGTGTCTCCAGGCATTTCTTTCAGAGAAATGAACTGGCAACCAGCAACTCATGGATTCAAGGTCCCTACGAGGAAGGGGAACTAGTGCTGCATCGCAAATTCTAGACCCCACAGTTCTAGCACACTGCCAATAGGAAGAGTGGGCTCCGTACCCTGAGGCGTCTCGTAAGTCAGCGAGGCCATCTGCACCAACGGGTCATCCTCAAAGGGCTGGTCGTACTGCGGGGAAGGAGAGCCGGTCAAATGCCAGGGCGTTGGATTCCCCACCCGCCGCGCCCTCCCCGCCACGGCCGTCCCAGCCCACCTTCGCTATCAGCCGCTTCATGAACGTCTGGAAGCGTCTTCGGCTTTCATTGAGATGCTGATGCAGTCGGTTATCCTTCTGATGCAGAGACTCCATGGCGAGCACTGCTTACCGCCCGAGCGCACCAGGCGCCCAAGCTCGCTCACAAATCAAACGTGGCGCCGCGCGCGCTGATAGGCCCTTTCAAATGTATTTACGCAACCGATCCTGCCCAAACTTCCGCCTCTCCGAGGGAGCGCTTCCGGCGGAAACGGGAAGGGGAGGGAGGAGAGGGAGGGCCGCCAGAGCAGGCGGAAAATGTGCATTACTTCATGCGGCACTTCCGCGCCCCCTAGAGGCGTCTTGGCGAATTGCCTGTCAAGGCTCCCCATCCTGGGTCAACCAATTTCCCCAGCTCCTTGGAGGGCTTGGTTTTTGAAAAAGCCAGATCCAAGGGAAAGCCAGTGTTCAAAAACAATACACGTCCAAATGTGCTGATCGATATTGCAAAAGTGAAAGAATCTGTGACTTTTTTTATCCTAGGGTTTTAATAAACTTTCCCGTTTCTGATTATAGGCTGTTTCATGAATGATATCTATCTTGTTCCTTGAGGGGGTAAGTAATTTGGTGTCTATTTTATGAGGGCAGTTACTTAATTGGCATTTTAGAACATTTTCAGATTTTTTTTGGGGGGGTGTGCCTTCTTGCAGGGCTGGGGGATTGAACCCCAGACAAGCTTGGTTTTACTCTGGTCTTCATAACATCTGCATTTGTATGCTTGTATTAGCGTGGTTATCCCAATTTGGGTGGGCAATAAAGAAATCATTACTGAGTATCAGAGAATCCTTTAGTTGCCCCCCTACCTCTCAGCCTGCCCCATAATTTTTTCATGCTGTTTCACTGGAACTGGGGGAGGAAAGAAGAGTTTCCAGGATGTCCACGCAATATATTTGCAATAGATGTGCTGTCAAGTCCCTTTCAAGATGCTCAGCTTCTGGGAGGGCTGTCAGTTGTTCGACTCTCTTGTGATTGGATGGAGGCTGCCTCATTCAGTCTGTCCCTACTCCAGCTTGAATCTGCTCCATGTGGGGATGTGAAAATATGTTGCTTCAGAGCAATGGTGGCCATCCAGATATGTCATTCTGTCTCCTGAGTGTCTCCAAGCCTTCCCCATCCTGATCTGCTGAACTTCTATGAACTGCAAACTTAAAATAAAACTCTCTTGCCTTAGCTTGCTTTTTGCTAGGTGTTTTCTCACAGTAATAAGAAAACACCTAAGACCCTGTCAATTTACAGACAATTTTGACTCCAGATAGAATGTTCATGATCACTGTGTTAGAAAGAGGCATAAATAGTTCATCAGAGAACGGTTAGGTACATAGGTGAGGATGGTTTCAGAATACTGACTGTCATTGAGAAAAATTAAGCAAAGCATTTCATATATGAAACAGAACAGATAATTTGGCCCAAATATTATTATAGTAGTGAAGATACAGACACTTTAAGGATCTTGGTGTATTTTGTTAATAAAATTGTTTAAAATTATTTGATGCTCTGTCCAAACCACATATTGCTAATTATTGAAAGTTTTCAAATACAGTGATGTGGATTCTTGTCATGAAAGCTAAATATTAAATATACACTTATTGTCTTGGTTACTGTTGTATTGATGTGAAGAGACACCATGACCAAGGCAACTCTTACAAAAGACAACATTGAATTGGAAGCTTGCTTGTTTCAGAGGTTTCGTTTATTTTCATCTTGGCAGGGCATACCACAGCATGCAGCAGACATAGTAAAGGAGCTTAGAGGTCTACATCCTGAAGGCAGAAGGGGGGAGCTACTGGGCCCTTTCTTGTGCTTTTGAAACCTCAAAGCCCACCCTCAGTGATACACTTCCTCTAGCAAAGCCCCACCTACTTCAATAAAGCCACACCTCCTCATCCTTATAATCTTTTCAAATGGTTCCACTCTCTGGTGACTTATTTAAATATATAAATCTACAGGGGCCATTTTTATTCAAACCATTACACCTATATTCTATTAGAAGCTCCCAGCCACCACTCAGCTTCAGGCAGTAGCTGGAGGACCACCTTCTCTGAGGCCTCTTGGGCTCTGATAGTCTCTGCTTCTCATTACCCCTAAGAGGATACAGTGTACCAAGTTCTTTCTATTACTAAAGCATCAGCACCCATGTTTGCACTGTGTCCTTATTACTCCTACTTCTAATTAACACAGGAACATTCTTTGGCAAAACTGAAAAATGAGGACCAAGTATTCTAACTCGGAACCACACCCTGGCTCCTCTTCCATTATGTTTTTGACACAAACTTAGGCATTTATATGTTTATACATACAGGCACTTGCTATTGCACAATTAATTGCTTTTGAACAATCTTGTGCATTTGTAATGTAATGTAAGGTTCTAAACATATACATTGTATATAGGTACTTCAAAAGTGTCTGTGTTGGGGCTGGAGCTATAACTCAGCACTTAAGACCTGAACAGCTCTTGCAGAGGACCCAAGTTCAGTTCCCAGAACCTTTGTCAGGTTGTTCACAAACACCTGGAACTCCAACTCTGGGGGATATGTTCTGACCCCAATTGGCACCTACACACACACACATATAAACGCCCCCTATGCAAAGTTAAATATCTTTGAAAATGTATCTTGTTAAAGAACTGTTAAAAGCTACAAGTGGTCAAAGATCTGAGTGCAAAAAATATTTCCTGCAATCATCAGTAAACTAGGGCAAAGGGTAAGATCCTGGGAGAAGAGATAAAGTTTGTGTAGACTGTTGAATGACAACAGGAGCCAGATAACGTTTTAAATCACTACTGATGCAACGGCCTGTACCTAGACACCCATCTCTGTTAATTTTCAACTTTATTCTATGGCCTTGCTCAATGCATTCTGATTGGCTTTCATAAACGGCTTGCTTGTTCCTCCTGCCCAGCAACAAAAATTGTATAAAAGAAGACAATGTGCTCTGCCCAGTGTGCGTCCTCTCCCGGGAAGAGTGTTGCCTGAACTTAATAAAACTCTCTGGACTCTCCGCTGTTGTGGGGGTCAGTCCGTTTTGCAGGTGAATTGCCAGAGATCTCATCCGCACAGAACATGCTTTCCCGATGCGAGTGTGCGTTTATGAAAGGGTTTCCGGGATGTATTCATATCAATGATGGTGTGATGGGACACTTTTACCATTAATATTCTTCCACTGCATTTTCCAGAGGGGGTGTTTGTTGTGTGAATATGAGCCTGTGTTATTCATGGAATAAGGGACAATCACATGTTTTCCCCCTTCATTATACAAATCAGAGCCCTTTTATCCCAGTGAGACTCACAGAGGAGGCTCCAGACATTTTTAAACCTGGTTCTACACAGCTAGGTCATGTTTTATCATCATGGCCCCTCACCTCCTGCCTTTCCCAGAAGTGTTTTTCCCACCCTGGGAACGTGGAGTTTTAAGGCTTTGGGGATATTTCTGTTCTACCTTCATGTGGTAGAAAACTGCTTATTCTCCTCTTCACCTTGGTTGTTTTTTTGTCCGACACAAATACATTCTTAGGGTCACCATTAATGTGTTTTAATGGGCTACACATTTAAAAAAATCAATGGAAGAATTTACATCAAAAATAGAACACAGTTAGATTGATTTGGGTGACCCATTTTTATCAATCTCATCATTTATGGGTCTGAGAACTCTCATGACATCTTTCTCTGGAGTGTGCAAAGGTGAGCCCTTTCTGAATTATATGTGGATTATTTTAAAACAGGAGGCATGAGATTAATTGATAACTTCTTAAACAACTTTTCTGTTTTTTTTTTTTTTTTGTTTTGTTTTGTTTTGATTTTTCCCCCTAAGGTCATGTTTCACTCTGTAGTTCATATTTTCTTTTTTAAAAAAGATTAAGTTTTATTTATTTGAGTATACTGTAGCTGTCTTCAGACACACCAGAAGAGGTCATCAGATCCCCTTACAGATAGTTGTAATCATGTGGCTGCTGGGACTTGAACTCAGGACCTCTGGAAGAGCAGTCAGTGTTCTTAATCACTGAGCCATCTCTCCAGCCCCCACTTTATATATACTTTTAAGGCCCTCAAAAAACTATCTACTGTAATAATGTTCTAGGTTTGCTCTTGGGCCTCTTTTCTTGCTCTAGTACCCCAATTCAGTTCCTCACCCCTCCCACATTTTACTAGGGTGGTCTAGTTTCACTCCCGTTCATTTGAGCCTACAACTTCTGGTAATAGTGTATCACTGAAGGAAGCCAGGACAGGATCTCAAGGCAGATCCTGGAGCTGAACCCACTGAGGAATGCTATATTCTGGCTCCCACCCATGGCTTGCATGTGGAGCTCAGAAGACAGTTGTCTTTCCCTCCACCACCTGGATTCTGAAGATTGGACTCAGGCCACCTGGCTTTGTGTCAAGCACCTTTACCTGCTGAGCTATCTTGTCAGGGTGGGATTTATGGACTCTGTATTAGCTGCTTTTATATCTCCTTGATAAAATACCCTGGTGGAAGGACTTAAAGGAGAGAGGCTTCAAAGGGATAGAATCTTTCATGGCAGGGAAGTGTGGCAACAGTCAGGAAAAGCACAGTGGCAGGAGCAGAAGACTGGAGGACCCCATTTTTTATCATATACGGGAAGGAGAGAGAGAAAGGAGGGAGACATCAGGAGTGAGAGGAAAAGAAGGAATGTGGAGGGGGGAAGGGAGAGAACAGGACAGTAGGCTACTGAACTACAGTTATATCTTCTCATGAAAGAGACGGCTCAGTGGTTAAGAGCACTGACTGCTCTTCCAGAGCTCTTGACTTCAATTCCCAGCAACCACATAGTGGCTCACAACCATCTGTAATGAGATCCAATGCCCCCTTCTGGTGTGTCTGAGGACAGCTACAATGTACTCATAAATAAAATAAAAGAAAAAAAATACTAAGAATACTTTAAGTGCTAAAAATATCTTGGTAAAATTAGACCTGCAACAAGTTCCTATACAATGTGATCCTGAGCTTTAGGTTAACTACCTGACCATTTAACTGTTACCTTGCTTGCTTTCTGTATGTATCACAGTGATGGCTGGTTTGTTTGTTAGTTGGTTTGTTTGTTTTGCCCTTAAAAACTGAAACCCAGTGGATATTGGGGCTGCTTCCCACTAATCTGCTTGGGACAGTCCCACCTGCAAGGAAAAAGGACTCCATTCTATTTATTTAATCCTATCAGGAATCTGTCTCTTCAGGTACCCATATCATACAAAGCTGTGGTGGTTTGAATAGGAATGGCTTTCATAGACCAATGTGTTTTAGTGCTTGGGCCATAGGGAGTGGCACTATTAGAAGTTGTGGCCTTATTGGAGTAGGTGTGGCTTTGTTGCAAGAAGTGTGTCACTAGGGGTGGGCTTTGAGGACTCATATGCTCAAGTCAGGCTCAGTGTGAAATTCTCTCTTCATTCTGCCT
The DNA here is from genome assembly GCF_963924665.1 of Micromys minutus. NCBI lineage: Eukaryota > Metazoa > Chordata > Mammalia > Rodentia > Muridae > Micromys > Micromys minutus. The sequence continues at coordinate 36,544,483 of NC_137954.1, forward strand.
GCATATCCAGATGTAGAACTCTAAATTCCTTCTCCAGCACCATGTCTACCTGCACACTTGTCCCGCACAACCGTCTCGCCTGCAAGAACGACGCGGCACACGAAATAGAATCCTTCTGCGGTAAACTTTATTGCTCTGGAAAACCAGTACTTGCTTCACGTGACGAAAAGACGAAGAAGGCGGAGAAAACCAAAAGACGAACACTATGAACAAGACGGACGAGCCCACGAACCAGACCACGAACGGAAACACACGGGAGCGGGACCAACGAGCGGGGAAGAGAGGGGAAGAGAGGGGGAGAAGAGAGGAAGAAGAGAGAGGGAGCTATCCAGCCCGCCCCCTTATAAAGGGATCAGTCCTTGCCTTGGACGTGGAGCCCCCTGATTGGTTGAAACTCACCAGGCCCTATGACGCCACGGAAGAGGCGGAACTCATGAAGCGGAAAAGTTACCCAGCCTGTGCACACATGGCTTGTTTACTGCTAACTCCAGCAGGATATCAGCGCCATCTTGTAATGGCGAATGCGTGGGAATGTGTGGGCGGTGCCCCACAGCCGGATATCAGCGCCATCTTGTAATGGCGAATTCGTGGGAATGTGTGGGCGGCGCCCCACACACACTGCCTTGCTTCCTGCCATGACAATAATGAAATAAACCATCTCAAACTGTAAGTCATCTGCAGTCCAGTGTTTTTCTTTCTAAGAGTTGCTTTGGTCATGGTGTCTCATCACAGCAATAGAAACCCTAAGACAGAAGTCTTCCTCTAGTAATCTATTTCCTCCATCAAGGTCCCACTTTCTAAAGAATCTGTGATCTCCCCTAACAGTACCAATAGCTATGGACCAAGTATTCAAAACTATGAGGCTATTGGAGACATTTGTCATATAAGTATCTGCGAACCACAACTCAGTGTTAAAATCAGAATCTTGTTTTGAGTAAAAAAAATAAAAAAATGAGGGTCAGTCAGAAAGAGGCAGAGTAGGTGTTTATCAAAAGACATTTCAAATTTTGATTTTGAGCATGTGGTTTGAGAGAGTGAGAACAAGAGCTTGAGAGAGAGAGAGAGAGAGAGAGAGAGAGAGAGAGAGAGAGAGAGAGAGAGAGAGATTGAGAACTGGAATCTTGGAGCCTTTTAAAACCTTAAAATCTGCCCTATCTACACACCTCTTCCCACAAGGCCACACCTCCTAATTTTTTCCAAACAGTTCCATCAACTGGAGACCAAGCATTTAAACATAAGAGCCTATGGGGGCTATTCTTATTCCTAAATGAAAAAAAGTAGCAGAAGATTGATTTTCTTTGAAACAATAAGGTTTACACTTCAGAAATAGTCTTCATGCAGCTGCTCTGTAGTGTGTTGATTTGACCCTAAATGTCACGAACACCTTGGTAGTAAGATGTTTTACCCGTGACCAGAGAAGACAGTCAACTCTTTTCACTGTAGCTTCTTTCTGTCACTAGGTATTAGACAGTCTTGGGACGACCTTTGGTTAGTTATAACCACTGTTTGAGTTCTAAAGAAAATAGGGCCAAGAGGAGATCTGGTCTGCTCCAAAAAGGGCGTGTGAAGTAGTATAGTTACTTCCACATTCACTTACATTTGTGTTAGTGACCCTGCTCTAGGAAGGTCATCTAAGAATATTCCTATCACCCACTGTCCAGGTCCACTCAGGGTAGTGATGGGAAACAGATTGCTTTTGATCCAGCATCTGAGTATTTGGGGGGAGGAGCAGCCAGGAATACTTGAAATTTGATTATGAGAAATACAAAATGGAACACAGAGGATTTGGTTCTCATCTTCGCCCTTCTCAGGATGAAATTTCTTTCCTGCTGGGAGTGTACCTTACACTTATTTAATAAAATAATGAGAATTATGCAAAGTGGATTTTTTCTTCTTCTGACAAAAGATGGTAGAAAAGGCAGCATTAGTTGTTAGTCTTTTGTTTGTTTGTTTTGTTTTTACAGTTTGGGTTTCACTAACACATGCACCAAGTTTGGACCAATACAAATTAGCATGGGCTCTGAGAGGGGCCTGCCAATCCATGAAGAGTTTCATAGTTTTGCTTTTATTTCTTTGTCTAGAAAAACAATAGACACATAATGAGTTACAGAGCTTGATCATGTCCCTACTAGATTACAGTTGGTAGTAAAGTAGATTCAAGGTTACCATGAACAAAGTTGGTCTTATCATGAATTCATGCCTTCTGGTTAGTGCAGATTTTTTGGCACTTTTGATACCTTAGTTATAGAGATGGTCAAAACAAAGCAATAAAACAACAACAAAAAACCCAAACAAAAACAAACAAACAACCCAAAACAGTCTACTGTGTCTTGGTGAAGAAGGTCTGTTCAATTCTTCTATGAGCTATAGACTCGGTAGTACAGGTATGAATATTATCACAAAATCAGACCTTTTTTTTTTTTTTTTTTTTTTTTTTTACTTTTATAGTACTGTGAGTCATTGAATTTGTGATAAAGATTGTCCCTAGACTTTTCTCTTCTTTTTTTTATTGGATATTTTATGTATTTACATTTTATGTTAGTCTTTTCTTTTCTTTATTGGATATTTTATGTATTTACATTTTATGTTAGTCTTGACTGGTGCTGGTCTGTCTTTCTGCTTAGCTGCTGCTCTAGGAGGGCAGGGGGTGGGGATGGTGGGGAGGAAAGTTGAGGGGGAGTGGGAAAGGTGAGGGAGGGGGAAGTTAGGGTAGGTAGGGAACTTGGAGGGATGATGGAGGGAAGGTGGAAGCAGGGGAAGGTGAGTGAGGAGTGAATGGGGAAAGCTGGGGGGAGGGAAGGCAGGTGGGAGGGAGATGGCAGAAGGCAGGCAACTTTGTATTTGTCAGAGATGGAATTTCATGCTCCCTCCTTTTTATTGTCTAGGTTAAATCATCTAGTACTGTCTCCTTCCTCCATGCTTCTAGATTTGTTCATAGGCTTACACATTTACAAGGTTTTACTTTCACGTTTGGCATTGACCTATTCCCACTTGCATTAGTGCTTTGTTTTCTCCCACTTAACCCAACTGCCTGTTTGGCTATTCCCTTTTCGAAGAACCGAGATGCAAGTGTTTTAGACTAGGTTTGCCCTCCCAGCCTATAGCATTGTGTAGCAAGTGTAAGCAGGATTCTGGTCAGTATACCTGGGCTCAAGGTCCCCCTACTCCTTTCATCTGGACTTTTAAAAAGCATCCCAGATACAAACTATGCCATCCATTCTGAGCAGTCCTCAGAATATCAGTGAGTCTGGTGATAGTCTTATTATATGCTTTGTCTCGGATAATATGATGGGATTGGCTGATGGCTCCAAAGGCAATTTACTTTCATTTAGTAGTAACAGTAACATGCTCAATGAAAAGAATGTGCTAATCACTTGGGATGTATTGATCTTTCCATTGTCCCAATAAAGGAGAGAAGTGACCTGTGTTAAGATCCCATTTCTGCAATCTGTAACTGAGGCTACTTTGGTCAATGTGTCTGAGCCTCAGTGATGCCATTCGTAAGATGGGAACACTATTGCTTTCGTAGAGTGATGGAGATTGCACCAGCAAGACAGTGCTTGGTACCAGCAAGCTGGTTCCTAAGGGAATGTTGGTTACTGATCCTTGCAGGCACGTGGGGAGGGGCTGATTCTAAGCCACACTGCAATGATTGATGTGGGGTGGTGGATGGGCATGTGTCAAGCCGGTATGCACGGAGTTAGAGAGGTGTCTGGAGGTACCTTTTAAACTTTCCATTCGAAACACGTTCTTTTCTGAGGTCTGGAAGAGCCGCTAACTTATGTCAGAGAATAGCACTCGAGTCTAGCTTTATAGTTTCCAAAAAAGCAAATGGAAACTGAGTGTTAATGCATATCCGAGGGCAGAGATTTTCAAATGCCTGTGGCCCAGGGCCCCAGCTAAATTACTTTCCCGCTCTGCTTTTCCGAGGACAGAACACTTGTATCTCCAGTGTCTGCCTTCTGAGTCCTGTCTTGGCTATTACTGCACACCTACCGTGTTACCCACACAGCCTAATGGACCACTTTGCCCCAAAGGGGTCTAACAACATCACACTTCTTTGCCACAATCTTGAAATGACCAGGACAGGGTATGATCCATGAATGTTGTGGCTCTCTCTCTCTCTCTCTCTCTCTCTCATTCTCTCTCTCTCTCTCTCTCTCTCTCTCTCTCTCTCTCTCTCTCTCTCTCTCTCTCTCTCTCTCTCTTTTACTGGAGTGAGAGGCTCTTACGAACCTACGAACCTTTCAGACAGTTTTTGAGAATCGGGGTGAGGAGATTTCCACACCACTGCTCAGGTTGCATTCCCATGAGCAGCTCATCTGTTGAAAACAGAGACACAGTTCTGAGCCCCATTAATGTGGGGGGTGGGGGGTGGGGGAGCGTCATATATCTGTTACGATGATTCTCAGCCTTTAACTGAATGCACATCATAGGGAGAAGAGAGTGTCTATTCAGCTCACAGAGAGTTCAGTTGTAAATCAGCATCTGGATGATCAGGCCAGCGATCCCATTGCTGCAGAGAGCAGGTAGCAGGAAACGTTGCTCCATCGTTCATGGAGGAAAATGGGGGCTGACACAGGTTCGGAGGAGAGCCATGGCTTTGCCAGACCATGTGAGACCTCCGCACTTCTCACCTGCCTGAGTCTTAGCTACAATTCTACCATCCTGGAATTGGGAAGGGTGGGGTCCAGAACTGTCTTACTGCGAGAGCCACATGCAGCCATCGGAGCTTATGACCATGGGACATATGAATGAGTAGTCCTCCTTCCCCTCTTTGCTGAAGGGGGCAGAGCAATGGACAGTGTCACAGCTGAAAAGGCACCGTTAGGAACAGTGTCATGAGTGTCTTTGTCATCTGTATTGTTAGAGAAGATCAGAGAGAACATGTCCGAAAAGCAGACATTGCCATAGCCCCGCAGAAGCCAAGGAAGGGGGGTGTGGGCTGTATACCGGGTACTCTGCCTGTGCCTGCTTGAGACAGCCCTTCTAACTGTGGGATGAGAACACGTCTCTCCTAGCACCACGTGTAAATACAGAGGCTCTGTGTGCTATGTGAGAATGTGCTGTCCTCTTGGGCTGATTTCCCTGGGAAGAGTGAGTCTCTGAGATAGAATTTAACAAAAGCCGTTTATTTGGTGTGTCGGGGTGGGGACAGGGAGGAATGGATGAGAATGGCACTGGGCTGCTGCTCACAGTGCCTACTCAGTCAGTAGGGGGCTCCAGAGCTAGGGGAGCTGCTTCGCAGTTGGCTTTAGACCAAGATGGTGGGTCTCTGAGCACCTGCGTGGACCAGTCTTCTGGTTCCGGCCATCTCAGCAGAGGGGCCACCTTGGGCCCGGGAACCTCTTTGATGGAAGCAGCCAGGGCTTCCCACTGGATCACGGAAATGTTTTTTAACTTTTAAAACATTTGTATTTCTAGCTTTAATTATGTGAACGTGTGTGTCTCCATATGGGTACATGCACCTGATGCCTGTGGAGGCCAGAGGCATGGGATCCCCTGGAACTGGAGTTACAAGCGCTTGTGATTGACAGAGCCCAATGTGGGTGATGGGGACAGAACTGAGTCCTCCCCAAAAGCAGTGCTCTTAACCACGGATCTATCTCTCTAGCCTCAGTAACCTGTAAAATTGAAATACAAATGGATTTGATACTGCCTAGATTGATTTAATCTTTATACAGGCGCAACACTATAATTTTTGTATCCATTCCCCCTTTTTTTAACGAAGGAGGGGAAGTCCATGAAGGCAAAAGTAATTATGTGAATCAGAGTGGCTCCCTGGAGTCTTTAGTCAAAGGACAGTAGCACTCTTCAGAGTTGCTGCGTTACACAGTTGCTTCCAGTGCACGTTATTCTGGTCTATTAAAAATGTTACTCTTTTTTCCCATTTTACTAGACCTTTGCTCTAGTCACTTGCCCTCCGGCCACTGCTGCATCTGTCAGAATGTCTGTCACATGTGTTTGTCCTGTTTCCCATCGTTGTGTGTCTAGTGTTAAGAATTATCGTTTTAAGGTATCCGTTGTTAACCAGCCCCGCAATATCCCACTTTGCTCTTTTATGCTATTGGGTATTATTTTCATCAATTTTCAAAGGAAATACTGAAAAGCACACAGTTGGTTTGGTATGTGTTTCTGTGTGTCCTTATAAACATAGCTTGTGTTGTTGATACATAAAGAAATTCTTGTGAATCAGCATTGACAGGCAAGCTGGCTGACAAACATGTGAAAAACAAGAATAGACATTTCACAGGAGAGCCAAGAAGCATGAAGGCATCTGGGTGGTAGTTATTGAACAGTAGGGTAAAGAAGGGGTTCCAGCTGGGAATGTAGCTCAGTCCACACATACTGCATAAAGCCTTGGATAGGACACCAAGCACAAAACAACCCATGTGTGGTGGAGCACACACTAGTACTTCCGAGGCAGAGACAGAAGGATCAGGAGTTCAAGGTCATCCTCTGCTACATAGCACGTTCACAGGCTACCCCGAAATACGTGAGGCTTCGCCTGAAGAGGCACATAGGCAAAAGCTAGTTCCCTATTCAACTCCAAAATGCCACAAAGCAAGTCCCATGTTAGAAAGCACATGACAAGAGAGAAACATGTTCTGCTAATAGGAGTGTGAGACGATACACATATTGTCTTAATGGATACGATTCCAACATTCCGATTGCCAGTACTGCCAGCGACGCTTCTCTGACAACAGGGTGATGCTCTGAGCACCATTACTCTATACCAGGAAAGCTGACTAACACCGTGGGAGGAGAAACTAGAAGACAGGGAGATAAATGGTGGGGAGTTTTCCTGAGTCCTAAAGCATAAAGCAGAGGGTCTCCTAAAGCAGGAGGGTTTCTCAAAAGGATAACACAGAGGAGCTAGAGAGAACCCGGTGCAACTCATGACTGAGCCACTGCAGAGGAGGAGAGAAGAATGTACCAAAGAAGAAAGAAAAGGTAGAAAATCCTGCTTGGAGTCTAGAGCCAGAGAGAGTCATGGGAGCTATAAACTCTAGTATAAAATTCACACTTTTGATGCTTGGATAAACCCTGATGAGGATGACCTGTTCTCTGTCAAGGAAGGCCCTACCAAATGCTTGCAGGTTCTGGTGCCTTTTTTTCTGTAAGGAGAGGCTGACATGGCCTTCCTACCCTCCCCCTATCCCAAATGACAGCAGAGTTAACCCTCCTGAATGCCAGAGCGTCCCTGCTGCCTCAGCCACCTGTCTCAAGGGAGAATTAAGGAACATTGGTTGTGTTGATGGCATTTGAGAAGGTGCCCTTTGAGGAAACAGTGTAGTTCCTGGGCCTGCATCAGGATGAGTGCTTGAAGCCATTCCCGGCTGTATGGTTTGCTCACTTATCTCAGGGACAGGGAGAGGACAAGTGTTTTTAGGATATCCACTCTACTCTGGATAAGAAAGGCAAAGGGTCTTCTAGGCGGTCAAGACTGTAGACCTAAGAGTGTGGGAGAGCAAATAAATAAATAAAATAAATGAATAAAAAATACTTTGATCTTCAGGGTGTCTGTATAAGCCACAGTCTTCCCTCCCTCAGAGTCAATGCTGGGTTTTTACAGCATAGTATGAGTAAATTTTAGGGCTGTTATTGGTATTATTTGGAGGTATTATTTGGGATAATGACTTTGGGAGGGCAGAAGATGGCTGGAATGATTCAGTGAACATTTGAAGCCTGATTGGAGAAATCAATGAAACAGCTAGCTAATCATTTATTTGGCTGTCTAGAATATGTTACCTTTTTGAGAAATTTCATTGGCTGAGGTCAAAGAGACAGCTCTGTGGTTAAAAATGCTGGCTTCTTTTCCAGAGGACCCAAGTCTGATTTCAGTCTCCATGTTGAATATGCACAAGCCCCTGTAGCTCCAGTTCTAGGTTATTTCTGCCCTCTTGTGGCATCCATAGGCATTACACTCAAAGGCACATACCAGGCAGAGACACACATAATTAAAAATATAGTGAAACTATGTATTGGTACGGTAAAGGCAGACTATAAGGACTGCTTCAAAGCTGACAATGCTGAAAACTTCAACAGTTTTTTTCTACCTGAGTTCAGTGTAGCTCTCAAAAGACAACACTGGTTCCCCAGTGACCAAGGCTGCCATGTTGAGACTGGAAATTGATTAGAGGGGATGTCATTCTCTGGACAGTGCACATAGACAGACATGTATCCTAGAGGTGCTAATTTTTAAATGGTCAAAAGGCCTTTTCTTTCAGTAATGGTGTTATAAGTATCAATTTTCTCATCTGAGCCACTCACTGAAGGATTGTGGGAGAGCCTGATGGGGAAAAATAGGCAGAAGAGGGGGGTCTGTGCTCTTAGGCAGGAACTCTTGTGGGCCTCTGCCTTTTGAACTTTGAACTCTGCAGCCATTCATGGTGGAGTTTAGTCAATGACAACACAAGTTTTATCAAGTTGGTTCAAGAGTTGGCTGACCCTAGGAACATTGGTCTCAAGAGATTAATTCTCCTATCAGGGGTAGTGGTCCCTTTGTAAACAGAAAAAACAGATTTTTCATGTTACCAGTGCCAGGAAGAGGTGTCCTGCCATGGTTTCTGCCTTCACATTCTGGTTTGAGCTCCTACCCTGACTTCTTCTTAGGATGGACCATGACTTGTAAGTTGAAACAAACCCTTTCCTCCTTTTAGGTTGCTGGGGGCCATGATGTTTGCCATAGCAACAAATTCCAAACTACAGCAGCTTTCCTCACCGCCTTTGCCATTCATCAGCCTGCCATGTATCCATCTGTTTGCTTATGGTCATACCCCACCCCAGCCACAGAAAGAATGGCCAGGGAACCTCTGTGCCTTTCTGCTTTGAATGGTGTCTGGCGCAGGGGGAGAAACAGTGATATTTTCTTCAGTGAACCAATGAGTGCAAAACAAATGTATTTTCACCACCATGTTATTTACTCTACAGGAAAAAAAAATCAAAAACCAAAGCAAACAAACAAACAAAAAACTGGAAGTAGCTCATTTGCTCAAAAAAGAGGGGGTATAGTTAAATCTATTATGGGCTGTTTTAAAACAGGATTGTACATCTTGGAAATGTATCTGACACTAAAATGCTTACAAAACACTAAAGTAAATAAAGAGGGGAAGTAAATAAAATATACAGTGTGAGTGGCCTGCTTTTAGAATATGTGCCCGTGTGGCTGTTTCTTCTTCACTGTGGCTGTAACCTTTGCAGTTGAAGCTGTTATAGCAATATCAATGTGAGTTTCTATTTCCTCCTTTCAAATGTTATGGATGGCAGATTCATTTTTTCCCATAAGTCTTAGCAACATCATCCATATAATTTTTTCTTCTTAAGTCAAGAACTTCTTCTTTTTTTTTTTTTTTTTTTTTTTTTTAACTTCTCTTTGGCATGACTCAATCACCCCCATCATGGTTCTTTTAGCAATCTGGGGCAGTGATCAAACTGAAGAAGAGTAGCTTGAATGCTAGCCCTCCAATACTGATGAGACAACCAGGATAGATACAAAAATGGCTAGCAGGAGGGTAACATATACAGTTCGGATACACTGGACAGAGATTTGTGTCCTTAGCAGGATAGACTGGGGTGGCATGATTTCATCACACTGCTTAGCCAGCACGTGATTTAGAATGTTCAGATTGTTTACCTTTTGAAATTTTCCATATGTTAGTTTCTTTCTCCAGCATGGAGTTAAAGGCAGAAGTTTAAGGGTATTTCTGGGTTCCCCTGTTTACACTTTTTCTGCCCTCTCTCTTATCCTTGTATTTCATTTTATGAGGAAAGACCTTGCTACAATAGTCAGACTGGTCCTGAACTCATAAGCTTCCTACTTCTGCCCCCCCCCAGCCCTGGGGTCACAGGGCTTGCTCCTTTCCAAATGATTTGTGTGTTTTTTTAGAGGTACTGATAGAGAACATGTGTATAGAGACTGAAAGAAAGGCCATCCAGTGACTGGCCCAACTTGGGATCCATTCCATGGCCAGGCACCAAATCTTGACACTATTACTGATGCTGTGCTGTCCTTGCAGACAGGAGCTTGGCATGGCTGTCCTTTGAGAGGCTGTACCAACAGCTGACTGAGCAGGTGCAGATACTTACAGCCAGCCATTGGATGGAGGTGGGGAAGACTTGGAGAAATTAATGGAACTGAAGGGGATGGCAACTCTGTAGGAAGAACAACAGTGTCAACTAACCTGGATCCCTGGAAGCACCCAGAGACTAAGCCACCAACCAAAGAACATAAATACACGGGCTGGTCCATGGCCCCCAGCACATGTGTAGCAGAGGATCGCCTTGTCTGACCTCAGTGGGAGAGGACACTAATCCTGTAGAGACTTGATGCTCCAGGGAAGGGGGATGTTGGGGGTATGAAGTAGGTGTGTGTGGAGCACCCTCTCAGAGGCAAAGGGGATGGGGGATGGGTTGAAGAACTCTGGGAGGGGGAACGGGGAAGGGGGCAGCATTTGGAATGTAAATAAATAAAATATAATAATAACATAAAAACCAAAGGCGAATTGAAAATAAAACAAAAAAAAGAGAATTTTTAAAGTTTTTTTACCTTAAAAAAAAAGAAAGGGTGTTGAAGGATAAATGGCATCTTTAATATTTTTCTAACAAAAGCTAAATCAAAAGGATAACTAGTAGAGAGTGGATTCTATAGCAGTTCCAAAGCCCTATCCTAGGACAATGCAAACTGATCAAGCAAATTTCTGTTTGGCACGTGCTGCACAAAGCAGGCGTCACCTACAGTGAGGACTCCCTGGTGTGCACCAGATACTGAGCTAGTGAGTCACAGTGCCTGCTGTGTGCAGATTAGACTCATCTGGAAGACAGGTAATGATGATGCCTGTTATAGATAGTTCAGTTATACTCACATGTTCTACAGGGTGGTATATCAATCATGGTTCTATGAGAAATGTAACCAACAGTCTATCATCTGTCTGTCTATCTATCTATCTATCTATCTATCTATCTATCTATCTATCTATCTCTCATCTATCTATCTACCCACCCACCCACCCATCTATCTATCTATCATCTATCTATCTACCCACCCACCCACCCACCCATCTGTCTGTCTGTCTGTCTGTCTGTCTATTTATTTCGATCTCAGTCTAGAAGTCCTAAAGCCTCAGACCTGGGGAAGACAATAGTGGGACTCTCAGTTCAGATTAGACGTTTATGAACCAGAGGGTTGGTTAGTAAAAGTCATGGAGTCAAGTATAGAGAGCCTGGACTTCTGGTCCCAGAATATGAAGAGAAGGGTATTCTGGATACACACACACACACACACACACACACACACACACACACACACACACACACACACACACGGAGAGAGAGAGAGAGAGAGAGAGAGAGAGAGACAGACAGACAGACAGACAGACAGACAGAGACAGAGAGACAGAGAGACAGAGGGATTCCTCACAGATACAGAGCAATGAGTAATGCTTCATCTGCTCTCTAGATCTTTCTGTTTACTTTTCATTTAAAAGTGATTTATTTCCGTGTATATGAGTGCTTTGTCTGCATATATGTTGGCAGCATGCAGTGCCCAAAGAGGCTGTGAGCTTCCATGTGTGTGCTGTGTCTCAAAGCCCAGGTCCTCTGGAAGAGCAACTGCTCTTAACCACTGAGACACCTCTAGCTTGTCTAGTTCCTCTTTAAGTCAATCCTACTGGCACTGGAAATTAGCCATCCCAAGTGGCCTGGGCTTTTAAAAAATCATTTTAAAATTTAATTATGTGTGTCTGCTTGAGGAAGGGGTGCACACAGTGCAGGTGCTCTCAGTAGACACATCTCTAATCCTAATTGGGATCACGTGAGCTACAGTTGTAGCCAGTGGTGAGCCTCCAGATGTGGATGCTGAGAACTGAACTCTGGTCCTCTGCAAGCACAGAGCTACCACTCTAGCCCCCTAATCGGTTTGTCTTAGTCTTAAGCTCTTCAATGAATGCAATGCAGAGAGGGTGCACCATCTTCAATGTATATCCATTGTATGTGGGCACAGGGACTGATCTCAAGCAACTGGCCCCAGGGTCAGTCACACAGATAGACTGCAATGAATCTTACCAGAATACAGCCAATTAGGCTTCAAGGCGGATCTATCTGCCCCTGTACTCTGTATGCCATGCCAGATGCCTGGGCTTAATGCTATTTATTGTATCATTTGACTGAAACATGAACCCATAAAAGAGCATCATATATTCAAAAGTACTTTATAACAGACACAGAACTATTTAAAGATGATAAATGCTATTTCTAGTTTTACAACATCCCATTTGCATCTATTCTACTGAAGGAAGAAACCCAAGACTTCATAAATTTTATATGTCAAATCATTTTTTAAAATAAAAATCAGGCGTTCAATTCTGTTCTCTTCTTTTTCTTCCTCCTTCTCTTCTTTTACTTCTCCTCCTCACCCTCATTTTTATTCATGTAGTGCAGGCTAGCCTCAAACCTGCTATGTAGGTAAGAATGACCTTGGACTTCTGAGCCTCTCTTGTGAAGTCCAAAGTTAAGAGATGTGCACCACCTTGCCTGGTTTATATGGGGATGGAGATCAAATCACGGGGCTAGACAGGCATGAGTCCTATCTCTAGTCCCAATTCTGTAATTTTTCCAGGTGAATATTACCATCATCAATTATATTAATTTGAAATAAAATTGCCCCTGTCATAAAGTTAAGGGAAGGAATTTGGGTAAAAATAATATCCTGTGATTTGAACCAATGAAGCACATTTAGTGTCTACGCATGTCACAAGGTACAGATTTTCTAGACTACAGCAGGGTTTCTTTGCTGGCTTGGGTAATATGTGTTAATTATAACATATATGCTAAACCTCCTCTCTGTGCTGGCCCTGGGAATATCAGACTGTCCAAGATATTCCAGGCTTACTAAGAGTTACTTGTGGGGACCCTGGTGCATAATGCTGTAGTTACTCTCCTAGTGATTCATGACCCAGAGAAGGAGAGGATGAGACAGGACAGAAACCATCTTAGAAGGGTTTTCAAAGCAGCAAGTGCTTGAGATGGGTCCTTTGATAATCTGATAAGGGTTAACCAGGCCAGAAGGTGGAAGAGAAAAATGCCAAGGTGAGAAGATCAACTACCAATTCACAAAACAAGAAGAAAATGATGAGAGGACAACTTGTGATGAGAATCAGGTGGACAGACAACTGGTCAACCACAGAGGCCATAGGGATTCTGTAAGGTGATTTGGAATTGAGTTTGTAGATGCAGCCTGGCACAAAGAACTCCCGATCTTTGGTCCCATGCAGTGAGCTCACCTGGACATTAAAACCATCATCCCTATTCATGTCATGCTACAGTGTCATTGACACATCCTCCTCATCTTTTTGAGAATTTGTGTTCTGTAGAGAGAAGCCACTTTCATTATCATTAAACACTTAAACCCGGAAAACAATGCAGAGGTAGAAAGAATACAGCATGTGAGCTCGGTGCTGGATCTGAGTTTTGAATTTGCTTGGTGCCCAGGGGCTGAGCACCCCCACCCACTTTTGTGTGATTAGATGTGATGAAGGAACCTGAACAGGGTCCAGTCTTATTGGTGTTAGCAGGTCACCCAGTGATTCAGGACAATTCCTCTGTGTCCTCCACTTTGGGCCACCAGTGGTTCTATCAGAAAGACAATCTTTCATGGGATTAGAGAGAAAAAGAAAAAAAAAGTTGCAAACATTCTCAGCATAACTTTAGGTGGCAGAGGATGAGGACAGTAGCTGCCCATTAAGAACAAGAATGGCACGTGCTGGGGCCAGAGAGAAAGCTCAGTGGTCATGAGCACCTTCTGATCTTGCAAGAGGACTCAGTTCCCAGAACCCACATGGTGGCTCATAAATGCCTCTAATTCCAGTTCCAGGGGATCCAGTGCTTTCTTGGTCTCTTGGGGCACTGTATGCACATACCTGCAGGCACTCACATATACACATAAAATGAAAAAAAGTAGGGTTTTTTAAAATGACACTTGGGAGGTGAGTGAGAGAGAATGGGAAGTTCAAGGGCATCCTTGGCTACATAGTGAGATCAAGGACAGCCTGGGACTCATAAAAAAAACCCATTTTTTGTGTGTAGGGGGGGCTTTTTGAAACAGGGTTTCACTGAATAGTACTGGTTGTCTTGGAACTCTCTTTGTAGATCAGGCTGGCCTCCAACTCACCGAGATCCACCTGCCTCTGCCTCCCAAGTGCTGGGATTAAAGGTGTGTGCTACTCTTCCTCGTCATGAGACCCTATCTTAATTTTTTAAAAATGGGCTTTCATTTTAACTGCTGATATTTTTTTTCTTTTTGTGTCAGTCATAGGGAAAAAATAATCCAAACAGAAGCTATAGTCTGTCCCTTTAATGAGCACATTTGGGCATCCAGTGCTAAGTGGTTCTTAGCATACAGCTTCACAGGACTCAGTAAATAATTGATATAAATTAATGGCCAATGAAAGAAGCATCCGTGCTAATCTATAATTACTGGAAGCAACCTCATATATTTTTCATGAAAGTGTCATTTCATTGCATTTTTTTCTCTAAAATTCAGTGTATTTAGAATTTAAATGGTTTTCAATAATTGCTTTCGGCTGTTCTCGGTGGTGAGGCTTCCCTGTCAGCATGGGTGGCTGAGAAACACAGGATTCAGTTGTTGTTCCTTGTTTCTTCTGATTCTGCCTGACTTTCTGGCCCCTAGGATGACATCAAAGAGAGTCATAGTGAAGGCCAGGATGGCCCACAGTGACACTTCAGCAGCTGGTCACTGTGAGCAGGGAGGGTCTCACAGCTCCGACACCTCAGCAGTGTTCAGGAGCTGACAGCCCCCTCTCCCAAGCAGGCAGGCCTGAGAGCAAGTTCACAGCCCAGCAAAGAGGGATCCAGCAGGGCACAGGCTTCTACAATGAGAGGGATGATCTGGGCAAGGACAGAGATCTCTCTTGTTCTGAGATCACATTATTAACAGAGCAGTCCTTCAGAGGGAGAGCAATGACGCTCTAAACCAATTAAACCTCCACGAAGACAGGGACACTGAGGAGGGAGTTAAACTTTGTTTATGTGAGACCATCAGTGTGTAACTGCTGAGCTTAATTTGTATTGTTTAAATAACAGTACAAACATGGCTTAATACCACAGGACTCCTCCTCTTCTTATTGTGTGTGTGTGGGGGTGGGGGGTGTAGAGGAGCTTGCACATGAACCACAGCACAAATGTGGTCAGGAAACAACTTTTGGGAGTTGATTCTCTCCTTTCACCTTGTTGAGGTGGGGTCTCCTGTTCCTGCTGCGCTGCATACTGCATGCAAGTTGGACCATGAGCTTTCTGGTGATTCCTTGGTCTCTACCTCCCATCGTGCTGTAGGAGAACCAGATGCAGGCCACTCGCCAAATCCAGCTCTTTCCCATGAACTCGAACTCTGAGGAACAAACTTAGGTTGTCAGGTTTGTGGAGCAGGCTCTGCCCTGTCCCCCTCACTGAGTTTTATTTCTCATCTCCATTTTGTCTTTGCTTGTTATTTAGTTATTGTTTTCTGAGCACTAAATTTAGTCCAGGTTCTGTTTTAAGTACTTAAAATTAAATGGAAAATAGAAGGGACCAATTTCTACTCCCAGCTTGCCTGATTTTGGTATGTGACAGAAAATTAGCAAACATATTAAAAACAACAGCAACAAAAACAGAGAACACTATAGGTTCTGGTGAATATAGTTGAGAGCCGTCTTATTCTTTGGCCTATATTATAGTCTGCCTGTAATGTGTCTATTTGTGATTAAACACTCCCTCTCAAAAAGTGGAGTGTTTGATTTATTTTTGAAACTTCCACATATCCAGTATCTGATGGGTGCAGTTGCCTTCTGATGTGCATCTGAAAGATGAAGGAAAAAGAGGGAGGTAAGAGGAAGGAGGGAAGGAAGGAAGGATGAAAGGGAGAGGAGGAAGGAGGATGGGGGAGAAGATAAAGAAGGAAGGGATGGAAAGAAAGGAAGGAAAGGGAGGAGGAATGGAAGACAGGAATGAATGAATGAATGAAGGAAGGAAGGAAGGAAAGGAGGAAGAAAAAAGTCAGAAGAGGGGGAAAGACCTCTTGCCACTAGTGAGACTCTGTCAGTCTGTTCTTTATATTTTGAGCTAAAAGGAGGATTTTAATGTTGCATTTATCAGCTTTGGGAGGCCTAGAAGTGGTCTTTAGTAACAACACCCTTAAAGAGGACAATGTACCACAGGGTGGAGGAGGGTACTGCACGGATACTGTACAGTTGATACTGGACTAGGTGAGTGGCCTGAATCTGGTTCTACAGCACGATGGGAGGTAGAGACCAAGGAATCACCTGAAGCTCATGGTCCAACTTGCCTGCACTATACAGCGCAGCAGAAACAAGAGACCCCACCTCAACAAGGTTCAGTCCCTTCTCTGGCCCATAATTTTTTGTTAATTTCATCATTCTTACACCCCCCCCCCAAAAAAAAGAGTCATGGGACCTGTCTTCAAGAGCTGGAAAAGCAGATGAGACAGAGCTGTTTTGAATGTAAATGGTGCTCCTGAAGTTGCCTCCTGGGGAGTGCTGTGGACTTTTAGAAGGTGTGGCTTTAAGGATAGTCCCCAGGCCATTGGGGGCATTCCATCAAAAGGTTTCTCTCCCTCCTGTTTAATAGCTCCAGATGTGTCAACATGTTTAGATCTGTTCCCTGTCATGGCTGCTTACGATCCTCACCAGACTCCAACACAAAGGAGCCAATTGACCTCAGCCTTGGCCTCCCCATTTGTGGGTTAATTTTGTTCTTCAGGAGACTGTAGTATTCTCCCCACCCCGCCCCAAATCCCACCCCAGAAAACTGACTCCATGATGGCAGTACTAATCAGGCAATAAAACTCAGTGCTTGGACAGTATCTCCTGCTCAAACTAAAACAAAGACCTAATTTATCAATATCGTAGTTCTGGGGAAGTCTCTAACTGTACTAACCTTACTTTTTGGCCTCTACAGTTGTGATTTTAGCTAACTTTTAATTGTTAATTGAAGTATGTCAACCCAGAATATGGTTTTTTTGCAAAGAGACAAGTGAGTAAAAAGCTTCCAGTGAGAAAGGCTTAGGGCTACAACAGGATCCCAGACATCCAGTGTAGCTGCTGGCTGGCTGGCTACTAAAGACTTCCTCCTGGCTTAAACTCATGCCCCAGTCTTCTCTGGTGGACACCCAACAAGAGCGACTGCTCCAGACCCATTGCTGTAGCAATTAAAAATAGAATCCTGCAGCTAGCAAACAGAATTGGAAAATTATACCACATCCCATAATTGTGAGATCCATTCAATCAAAGCATCTTGTCTTACAAGTAAGTTTGTCAGAAGCACCATAGGGCTTGGCTGTCGAGGTGGTTAGATTTAGAATCAAGTAAGGGGTAGGCATTTAGATGTCCTGTAACACCATTTCCAAGGAGGACTGGCTGAGGGGAATGAGCCTCAGCTACCGTGGCAGCACCTTCAAGCAAGCAGTCCGGATACACAGAACTCCAAGTTCTTCTTTGCTTGCCTGACTTCATTTCTTGCTGATAAGTACATCTGCTCTGTCACAGCTCAGTGCACATCACCTGAGAGTTTGTGTTTGAAAGCCTATTAAAAACAGGAATTCATGGGTCTGAGGTGATGGCTTGGTTGGTAATGTGCTTGCTGAGCAAGCATGAAGACCTGAGTTCAATCCCCGGCACTGCAGTGCCATGGGAATGTTAGTGATCCCCAAACACAGACAGGAGCCAATCTGATGCAACTCACAGCAGGGTCTTTATTTCTATTTTGAGCTAGCTGGCCCCCCAACACACCACTGTCATGTAGGATAGTTTTGGTGGTGGGGGAGCCCCCGATGTCCATCAGAGCAAGATTTTATAGTAAGCAGCAAGTGGGGGTGAGTGTGCAAGCATCTAACCGGAAAGCTGCCATGGCCTTTAGCTTAATTGGCTGGTGTTCAGAGTCATATCACATACTTAATTTCTGTTTTCTGCATTGGTGGTTGTTAGGCAGGGGGTGGGCTTGTAACCTGAGGGTGCAGGTTTGTTGGAGGAATAACCTGGAGACACTGGTCTTTTTGAGGGTATAACCTGGAAATGCCAGTCTTGTTGGGGATTAGCCTAGAAACTGGAGCTAGGCTCAGGTTTTGTTAGGGGGGCAACTTGAAAACCAATGTTAGGTACCAACCTGTTAGTTTACCTTCGTTCAAACATAGGTCAGGTTCTCTAAAGTGGAGTCTGAACTTAAAGGATTTGGCCTCTCAGCACCCATCTAAAAATCCAGAAGTGGTGGCATGAACTCACAATCCCAGAGCTGGGGAGGCAGAGATCGGGAGGATCCTGGAACTCTCTCTCCAGCAGCGTAGCCTAACCAGGGAGCTCTAGGTGTCAAAAAACAAGCAAGCAAAAACCAGTGTGGACAGCTGACCCCCTGTCCTACACATACATACATATAAACATGAATTTCTTCCTGGGGTGCCACTGATATAGTAAGGATCTCTCTCTGTCTCTCTCTGTCTCTCTGTCTCTCTGTTTCTCTGTTTCTCTCTTTCTCTCTCTTTGTCTCTCTTTCTCTCTATATATATCTCATCTATATTTATATCCTCTGTATATATATCTAGATATAGATATATTTGTGTGTGTAAATATATAACATATAGGTGCTATATGTGACATACATTATGTATAATTTATATATACTTAACGAAATCTATCTGAACTTTTGGATGCAATGTCTCATCCAAAGAGACCAGAATCTTAAAACTGGCATCCATTCATCACTAATATAACTTGATTTTGCTGGGCAGACTTCCTTGCGTGGGGGCTTGCAGGCCCTCGCTCAGAGCTTACAGCAGCCAGTGCCTGAATAGGGACAAGGCTACAGGGACTAGCATATTATGACAGCATCCCCTCTCTTGTTGGAAAATGTCTTTCCCATCAGGTTACTTTTGGGGCAAATATTTAATTCCCATCTGCGATGGCCTGGCTATTTTCATCTCTGACATTCGAACCCTTCTGCCCTCAGGGCCCTCTGTGGGACGGCAGTGCTACTAATGACCCTAATTGTGCATGGCTGCCTCTACTCCCTCCATTACCTTCATCACCCCCCGGCCACCATGCTTTTAAGGGAGGGTGCCTCATCCCTGGTCAGAAGCCCAGCAATGGCTCTGAGAAGCCACATGGGCCTGGAGTATGTTTTCTTTGCTGTGCTGTTACCACATAAGAGTGGTCAGGAATCACTCAGAGCTCTTTCTGTGATCTCAAAGTTTCAGTAATTTGGATAAAAGGGAAGAAATGGGTTCTTATTAGAGCCCTTTAGAGCCCAGAGCTCTAAAATGGGACAGGGCAAGGTCAGATAAGCCAAATTGAAGGCCATGTGAATTTTTAATACTTTCAGTCTCACTCAGGCACTAAAGCACACAGAGACACAAGAGAATGCATTCCTCAAAAGCCTACCCCCACCTCTTCTCAGCCTTGCTGAAGGCAGGCTATTTGAAGGCAGACATTCAATAATACATTTTAAATAATATCTGAAGGCCTTTTGAAATGACTTACTTTAGGTTTTATGAACTCTTTTTTAAAAAACTATTCATCCATCCATCCATCCATTTATCCATCCATCCATCCATCCATCCATCCATCCATCTTTTGAGACAGGATCTCAACATGTAGCCCATGTTGACCTCAAACTGGAGATCCTAATTGTTGAGATTTTAGGGCTATCCTACCATATTTGGCTTATTTTGTTTGTTGGTTGGTTACTTGGCTTTGAAGACCCAGGCTGTCTTTGAACTCTATGGTCCTGTCTCAGCCACCCAAATGCTGGGGTTATAGGTCTGTGTGGCCAAACTTGGCTCTTGTAGCATCATGGACATGATTCACAAACCCTTCTGATGGTTAGGAGTCTTCAGGTGCTGTTGCTGGAGTGTTCAGTCCTCAGGTATTGTGTCTTCATCTCTGGCATGGGGGGTAGACACTGGGATTTCATAGTATGTGTGGCATCTGAGCCAGAGCTTTGCATATGATGTGCATGACAAGCTGTGCCTGGTGCTGCACACCTGCAGTCACAGCAGTGAGGTGGCAGAGGCAATAGGTTTGGCCTGGACTAGGACCAGGCTGTGCTAGCCTTCCCAATTACTCCCTGTCCAGAATGGGAAATTATCTCTGAATGATGGGCCACTCAACTGTACCTGATGCCTCTCTCCTTGTCAAAGCCTCTAGGGGAAGACTTGGGTTTCTGGGAAGGGCAAGGTCCTGACCTCTGTGGACCTACATCCTCACACAGGATCAAAAGGGTGGGACAAGAGCATAAACCCTGTGTGGCCTCAACATCAAAGGGATCTTCCATTTAAGCATCTTTCATAGAACAAACTCATGCAGAGAGAGCAGGACTTTGCTTTGTGATGTGCTGTACCATCTCCATAGGGAAAGAGCTGGATTCAGTGACTGAAAGAATAGAGGGTCTCCAGCAGGTGTGGGAGTAATGGGGATGGAGAAGGAACAATCTGTGAAGACAAAAGGGAGACTCAGAAAGTACCTGGACCTCCTGCTAGTGTTCTAGCTTTTTTTAATGGCAAGAAGGGGCACCTCATATGGTTATAAGCATTAGAACAACTTGCCATGGGACTAACTGTTCACTGGAGGCAAACAGTTGCTTCTCTTTAGAGGGATTGCTTGTGTGAACTGGAAGTCTCTTCTGTGTCTGTGGTCCCCATAGTCCAGAAGCAGCCAAAGCTCTGGTTGGAATTCCCTGTGCTTACTTTAACTGCTTTCTCTCCTGTCTTGTCACACAAGGTGGTGGATGTTGGGGTAGACTTAGTAGCTTCTTTGTGTCATCACTCCATTCCTGCCTGCCTTGCTCCATACTTGATGGGAAGAATCCTGGCCCTGCCTGCCCTGTGCTGTCTCATGGTGGCATTTGCTTCTTTGGAGCTGCGGTGCTCAAGCCCTGCTGAACTTGAGAATCATCAAGTTCTTCAGGTCATGTCTCTCTGGGGATCCCGGTCTGCAAGTTCAGCATAGGATCCTAGGAATTCATTTTGTGTGTATCATCTACAGTGTAGGCGTAGGACTTTAATATGCAGTAGAGTGCAATGTTGATTTGACGTGTGAGCTTGCCACTGCTTCGTGTGGGGCTGGCAGCAAGATAAAGTCCTTTCCTTCCTATAGTATTCTACAAAACAGAATCACAGAGGACAAAAAAAAAAGTATCAGAGGGAGGAAGGATTTCTTTTTATAAAAATTTATTTTATTTTAAATGATGTCTATGTGTGTGGAGGGGGTGAGTCTGTGCAAGTGACTACAGAGACCTGTAGAGGCCAGAGACTTGAGATTGCTTCAAGCTGGGGTTTGCAAGCTGTTGTGAACCACCCAGTATGGATGCTGGAAACTAAGCTTGGGTCTTCTGCAAGAACAGTGAGCTAGCACTCTCTTAACTGCTGAGTCATCTCTGCACCCCCAGGTAGGAAGGATTCTAATTGGGTTGGTCTGTCACCATAGCTGCCCCTTTGAGGACACACCCAAGGCAAGGTGACAGGATTCTACCTTCCTATGCTTTGTTCACAATACTAGAGTGAGCAAAGCACCAGAGTCAAACCAGAACTAGTCTCACTCAATATTTTTAAAATGGTTTTCCTTGAAGCAAAACATATACCATGTGACAGCTCCATCATCTTGACAAAATGACTGACAGGAGAAACTTATAGGAGGGAGGGACTTGTTTTGGCTCATAGTTTCAGAGTGGGAAAGGCATGGGGGCAGGGCTCAGTCTGAGGTGGGGGCATGTGGCAGTGACTATTCACTTTGAGTGGGCTAGGAAACAGTGCTGGAATTAGGGGT
This sequence comes from Micromys minutus, assembly GCF_963924665.1. Taxonomy (NCBI): domain Eukaryota; kingdom Metazoa; phylum Chordata; class Mammalia; order Rodentia; family Muridae; genus Micromys; species Micromys minutus. The sequence continues at coordinate 36,566,304 of NC_137954.1, forward strand.
TAGGCTTTAGATCTCAGACTAACCTCTAATAAGCTATGTCTCCCCGCCTCTGGACAGCTCTGTAGCCTTCAACCTTGCACCAGGGTCTGGGGACAAGTGCGTGGAACATGAGCTGATGCCTGTGTGAGTGCATTTCAGATGCAATCCCTAACACAGAGAGTTGGCCACCCAGAACATTCCAGTGCACTATGGCATCGAGTGCTTTGCGGCTCTCACTGTCTGCCTCCTCCAGTTCATCCAGTTCTGACAGGAGTTCTCATGGGACAAACATCCAGAAAGCAGAGCTGGGACAGCTGGTGTCTATGGATTTTGCAGAGAGCACTCGAGTGCCCATGTCTGTCTTCATAGGCACAAGGATCCGTGGAGTAGCTTCCAAGGCCAACACTGTTTCTTACCTATGAAGCCTGCTTGGTGTATGGGGGTTGGATGGCTTTGTTCGTGGCCACCATCTCCTGGTATTGAGAAATTGTGCAACCACCTAGCACTAAAGATTTAAAAAAAGGCTTTGCCTAATCAAATGAACTAGTGTATTTTGTCAAGTCTTGGGTAAATCCTTTAGGCTGTACACCCAAACTCATACCATTCTGCCTGTATTTTTACTTTTATTGACCTCATCTTTCAAATTTTATTTTTCTTTTGTGTGAGTATTTGCATGTGTGTGTATGTGTGTGGTATATGTGTATTTGTGTGTGTCCTTGTGCATTAAAGTGTGTGCAAGGGCATGTGTGTCTGTGGTGTACATGCACATGGAGACCAGGGGTCAACCTTAGGTCTTGTTCCTAAAGAGCTGTTTACCTTGCGTTCTTTCTAAATTAAGTTGGTTCTTCGACGAGTTTTTATAAGTATATAATACATTCTGGTTACCTTCTTCCCAGTCCAGTCCTCTCATCTGCCCAGCCTTCACTTGTTCTCTTTTCAGATCCATGATTGTTGTTCTTGGTGTGAGACTCACTGGTTTAATGGGGGCCATCTGGGAAATCACTAGAGACGTTCTATTGGAGCCTGGTTGGGGGATGGGTCACCAGTGTGAACCTAACTGAAGGTAATAACTCCTCCCTTCCTTGAATCTATCCACTTAACTCAACAGCCCCCAAGACACTCTTCCATCTTTGTCTGGCTGTTGATGGGCTTTTTCTTAGGTAGGCATCTGTGTTTGTTGAGAATCCATGACTGTGAGTGGCCATGCTGTATCCACTCCCTTTGCTCCTGCTCTTATGGTCTCTATGCCCTCTCATTGGCAGAGCTCCTTAAGCTTTTTGAAGGGTGGTGGAAGCATCTTGTTTAGGGCTAAGCACTGAACAATCACTTATTCTCAACATCTGGCACAGCCACGAAACTGTGCTTTTGTCTCACTTCACTGGGGCCCAGGTTCAAGGAACATGTTTCTCAGGACTATGCACCACCATGTTTTTTTGAGACAAGATCTCTCCATTGCCTAAAGCTCACAGACTAGTGAAGGCTGGTTGGCTAGTGAGTGGGCTTCCCTTGTTTCCACCTGCCCACCCAAGAGGCTATAAGTGCATGCTATAATGCTTTTATGTGGGTTCCGGGGATCTACCAATTAGATCTTGGAAGCATATAGGATGACAGAACCATCTCTCCAACTCTTTTTGCTTACTTCTAGATGATTCTAGATGATTTTCAGGACATGCTAAAGATATTTAAGTGGAACTTGGTTGGTTTGACTAGATGATGTCTTATTGGTTTTGATAACAAGATGTTTGGATGGATAATGAAAACTTACAAGTTAATGTGAACAACATGACTTTAGTAACCAAAAAAAAAAAAAAAAAAAAGAGCAATGAAGAAGTCCCTCCTGGTTTCACTTTCTTCAACTGGAGACTCAAATGGTTTCCTTGGCTCCTGATTCTTCTTCTCTCTGTACTTTTAGATCAAGCTGCGAACTGAGGAGACTGCGAAGGCTCACACCACAGCATCCATAAGACTTCTTTGCTTTTCTTTGGCATCTATGGTGGTAATAGCCATTTATTTCCTCTTGGTTTTGGAGATTGGCAGCTTGAGGTCAAGGTGGTAGTGTAGTACCACCGAGATGCCTTACTGGGGCTTGTGGATGGGCATCTTCTCCATGAATCATTACAGGATTACTCTGTATGTTTCTATAAAGGCTCTTTTCTCTTCTTCTTCTTCTTCTTCTTCTTCTTCTTTTTCTTCTTCTTCTTCTTCTTCTTCTTCTTCTTCTTCTTCTTCTTCTTCTTCTTCTTCTTCTTCTTCTTCTTCTTCTTCTTCTTCTTCTTCTTTTAGAGAGATAAAAACTCAATCTACTCAATCTAATAGCTTCACTTTGCCTTTATTACCTCATTGCTACGTGTTGCTGTGATGGTGGTCGTTGTATTACAGGCGTATGTGTTCATGTGACTGTGTGCATGTGGGTATGCACACATGTGTCCATGCATATAAAGGTTAGAGTTTGGCATTGGGTATCTTCCTTAATCACTCACCACTTTAGTTTTTGAGGCAGTCTCTCATTGAACTGGAGCTTATTGATTTACCAGGATGACTGGCCAGTGAACTCCAGAGATAGGTCTGTTTCCCGGCACAGAGATTGCAGATGTGCACCTCTAATCCCAGCTTTTAAAGTGGCTGCTGGGAATGTAAAGTCAGGTCCTCATGCTTGCATGGTTAGTACTTTCCCAACTGATTCATTACCCTTTGATCATCCCTTTATAAAGAGCATATTTCCAAGTAGGCTCATACTTGGTGGGTGTAGAGCCAGGTTCTTTAATGTAGTATGTTAGAAGGACATAGTTCTTCAGGTCGTAATAGAGACTACATACCATGTTTTGGAGGAGACGGCAAGGTTGAGCCATGCTTGCAGGAAACCTAAAGCAGCTTGCAGTGCTAGAATGCAGGCATCTTTCCAGGGCCTGAGATCCTTCAAAGAAGGCATTCTCCCAAGGCTCTCTTGTTCCTCACGGTCAGCTCTCATCCTGTCCACGATGCTCAGCATTACAGATGCCTTGCCTCTCCTCTCAGTAAGGACCAATACATGGTCACTGTCACAGCACATCTAAGACTCCTTCCTGACGTTCAAAGTCTGAGTCTTCAGTGCCATGATGCCATCCAGTTTCAGCTCAAGGTTCCTAGCATGGCCTCCAGGCAGCAGACTTGAGCAAGTCTTCTGTCCTTACAGGTTGTCTCTCTTGTTACACATTGAGCCCACAATGAAATTGTACAACTGTGTTGTAACCGGTACCAGTCATCTGGCAACACATGCTTTGATTCTACCCTTGGAAATTTAGCTTGAAGTCAAGACCTTCTAGGATCCTTCATGACATTCTGACAGACACTGACATTCCTCACAAGGGAGCTAGAATGGGTATCCCAATGTCTTTCCTTTTCTTTGTTTCCAGTCCTTTTCAATTTGCTTGATTTTTTTTAAAATTAACTTTTGTGTTTGTATTCCTTGTTTCCTCTGAAGATTCTTGCTGCCTCCAGTGCAGATCAGTGGAAGAGAAGCCTGGGTTTGCCGGCTCTATTTAGAAGTACAGGTGCAAGAGTGTGGGGTAGGGAAGATTATAGGATGGGGATGCTACAGTCCTAGATCTATTCTTAAGGTTGATCTTGAGAGTCTTCCAATTCCCTGCCCGACTTTTTGGTTGGATCTCCTCTCACAGGCTTCCTCACTTACAGGAAGAGGCCTTTGTTCCACTTTCCAAGTGCCTTCCTGTCACTGCTGCCTTGCACTTGGCCACTGTTACAACATTTGTTACCTGACTCATGATTAGGGTGTCTCACCAGAGACCTCAGTCTGATATCTTTTTGTTGTTGTTGTTGCCCCTGTTTGCTTGAAGGGTTTTCTCTTTGCAATGAAAATACTATCTATGGGAGTTGCCACAAGAATCCAGAGCTTGCTCAGACATCTGTCTCTACAGAAATATTTCTTGATATGCATTCTGTCTAATCTCGAACTCCTTTGTGCTCATATCTCTCATTCCACTGGCTTTATGTGGGTTTAAATATACATGTGGAGGCCAGAGGTCGACACTTCTCAGTTTCTCTCTCCCTCATGTTATGATTATATAGGTATATGCATGTGCAAGTACATTTATATGTATATGTTTGTCATGTTGGTCTGGGTACCTGCCAAGACCAGAAAAGGGAGTTAGAGTCCCTGGAGCTTGAGTTACAGGTAGTTGTGAGCTGTCTGATATGGGTCTTGGGAACAGGATTCTTGTCCTATGGAAGAGCAGCCAGAACTGTTAACCGCTGAGCCATCTCTCTAGTCCTACCCACTTTCTTTTTTGAGATAGTGTCTCTCGATAAACCTGGACCTTTACTGACTCAATTTGACTAGATGGTCAGTAAGGCCCAAGGATTTTTCTGTTTCTACCTCCCTAATGCTGGGATTGCCAAGCACACCCTTCTCCCCCCCACCTTACACCTGGCTTTTGTGTGGATGCTGGGGATTTAAGCCAAGCCCTTCTGCTTTTCAGACAATCAATGGATTGACTGAGCTATCTTTTCAGCCCACGTTATCACATTTGAAATTACACTCCCTTCTTTCTACATGTTGATAGCTTACACTCCACATATAATCATAAAGTGGAGACACTAGCCAATACTAGAAGACAGCCCCCTCCCGAGTTAGAACAAAGGCATCATGTTGGTGGTGTGATTTAAAGCTGAAATCTATCCACTGGCCATTTGTATATCTCTTCTTATATCTTCTTTTCTGATCTAGAAACAAGGGGACTTAGATGGAAATATTTGTAAATTAGCAAAGCTGGTCCAGCTCAGCTTCAGTGACACTCTTAAGCCCTGTGTAGGCAGACCAAGGCTGAATGAAAGATAGAGCTGGGAAATTTACAAATATGCAAAGAGCAATGCTGGTTAAATCACTTCCATTTAAGAGTGGTTTTTTTTTCTAATCTTAATTAAGCATTTTAATTCTTTAATTAATTTCATCATTCTTCATGATGAACATTTCCCATCTCATTTGTGGTTTTTAAAATGTGCCACCAACTGTAGAAATTAGGTTTTAGTAGGAATTAATTCTATTGGCAAGCCAAGAGTGGAAATAAGGAATGCTCACCTTACTGGAATTTAATAATTACCATTTTAGCATTTCTGCATCCTTAGGCACTTCCAATCCCTCTATTCAGTTGCTAAAACTGCTCTTGCATGGTATGACTTTTTTTTTCTTTCTTTCTCTCCCCCCAATTTCTTCTCTTCAAAGAAGCTTAGTGTGGGAGGCGGGGCTGGGCTGGGATGTGTGTGACTATAAAGTCCTCCCTCCTCCAGTGGGCTAAGACACAAGCAGGCTCTTTGAGGAGAGAGAAGCTCTTGGCTGATTGAGCAGTTCCAACGGTATGTTCTCAGCTTTTGCTTTCTCCCCTCTGTAAATGCTGCCCTTACTGTGGCTTGTGCAGCTGATGGGATGAGTTTGGTACCTCGGGTCAGAGCATCATTGTCTGTCAAGATTTGAAACTCTTAGGTCTTTTCAAGGGACAGGAACAAGATGCTGCCTCACGGATTGCCTCCTCTCCATTTGAGTTGGTTTATAAATGTAGAAATTTCTTCTACAATTTCTGGGGCATGGTTTTAAAGTATTATTGCCTGTTCTCTTTCCTGATTGATGGATAGAGAAATCCTCAAAATAGCCTTCCTAACGGCTCCTCTATCTACTGGGTTTCTGAATCAAGTAAGTTTTCTTAAAACAACACTCTGGTGAGATGGAATTAACTCAAGAAGGGATGGATTCAGATAGCAAATTTTCTTTGCTAGCAGAAAAAGGAACGCAGGCTCGGCTCGTCTTTACTCACCGTGGCTGTCTAGATCTCTCAGCTGACTGGAATGGGCGTCTCTTGTATTATTTAGAAGTCAACAGAAAGCAGAGGGGCTGGGTGAATGATTAAAGGTTTCACTTCTAGTTCACTTTAAGACTCATGCGGACATTCTTGGTGTTGGCACTGCAGAGTGTCAGGTGCCCTTTGCAAGTGCAGCATCCTCACTGAGGCAGGATCCCGGGAGCAAAGGGAGGGCCGCTTTGAGACTGAGCTGTGTAGTTATCATTCTCTAAGGTTTGGGATGAAGTTGCCCTCACCTAGGGCTATTTTCTTGGTATATGAACTGTTGCTTCTTTTGGTGTCTATGAAAGACTCAGAGTCTAGGCTCCTCTGTGGTCCCCTGCTGCCCATCTGGTTCTAGAATGCTATTTGGCAAATAGCAACCTTAAGCTCTGTCTGTGGCCCGTGTTTGCCCATGTCTCACTGCTGCTTCTTAGAGCATGGTCCTGGGGGCGGGGGGGAACCGTTATTATTGTTGTTGTTGTTATTTGTTTTGCTGATACAGGGTTTCTCTATGTAGCCCTGGCTGTCCTGGAGCTTGATACATAGAAAAGACTGACCTCAGACTTGCAGAGATCCTTCTGCTTCTGCCTCCCAAGTGTTGGGATCATAGGTATGGGCTCTATGTCCATTCTGGGCCCAATAATCTTAAACTTCCACAAAATTTGCCATTTGTCCCTATCCCTTGAAAGGACCTAAGAGTTACAGATGAGGGTCAAGGTGATCTACTACAGGCCTGTGAGTCTCTGCACACATCTCTGCAGTGCTATTGCCAGAACAAGGATGAAGGGATGGATGTCTCTGAGTGATGTCACATGTATCTGAAGTCTCTGAAGTGTCACTCTCCCCATTACAATGAATAATTGATGGAAAGGAAGAGAAGAGCAGGATGGGGTTTGGTGCCAGGCCCTCTGGAGTGTTCCCAGAACATAAACCAGTACCTCCTCCTACTTGGTGCTATGTAAGGCAGCATATTTTTTATTTGTGTTTACCATAAAGGGACAGAGTTGTCCAACTTTCTTAAAAGTGGCATCTTAGGACCAGTTCGGTTGCTAAGAAAGTCAAATTACGAGGTAATCATAAAGACATGCCAAATACACCAGTTTACAAAGACAATAGCATCACTGATTTTCACGTGTGGAAAAATGACTTATAGATTGCCAAAAAAAAAAAAAAAAAGGATTTATTAGCACTAGTAATAAAAGACACAAGGCTGCTGGTGAGATGGCTCAGGGAGTAAGGGTGACTTCATCCAAGGTTGGGGATGTGAGATTAATCTCCAGAACCCACGTATTGGAAGGAGAGAACCAACTTCTGTAAATTGTCCTCTGATTTCCATATGCAAGCTACCTTTCCTCCTCACACACACCCTCAACTTTAAAAAGCCACAGTAACCAATCTCTACCACTCTACAAACACTTTTTTGTTTCTCTCTTCATTTCTTTATTTTGTTCTTCTTTCCTTCCTTTCTTTTGTTTTTTCTTTCTTCCTATATCTCTTCCTTCCTTCCCTTTTGTCTTCCTTCCTTCTTTCTATTTTTCCTTTCTTCTTTATTGTCTCTCACGTATTACCTCCAACCACATTTTCTCCTCCCTCCACTCCTCCTAGTTCATCTTCCCCACCGACCACTTCTCCCAAATCCACTCCTCCTCTGCTTCCATTCGGAAAAGAGCTGGCTTCCCAGGTATGTAGACCAAACATTGCACAACAAGTTACAGTAAGATTAGGCACATACCCTCATATCAATCCAGATGAGGCAAGCCAGTAGGGGGAAAAGGGTCCCAGAAGCAGGAAGAGTCAGAGACAACCTCTGCTTCCACTGTTAGGAGGCCTATACGAACACCAGACTATACAACCATAGTATATATGCAGAGGACTTAGTTCAAACCTATACTAGTTCCCTTTCTGATTGTCATCAGTCTCTGTGAGTCCCTATGGTTCCTGGTTAGATGATTCTGTGAGCCATGCTCTTGTGGTGGCCTTGACCTCTCTGTCACAAAATAGCTTTCTAATGGTTTACAATTGGTAATGCATTAACATAGCAATGAAAACAATCTCTATCTTCCTAAAGAGATAATGAAGTGGGACAAAGCTACTTACAGTTTCAAGGTTGGGATTTGGGATAGCCTGGTTGGGTTGGGACATTTATATTTTACTTACCAACTATGGAACTCGGGAAAAGTTGGCTTCTCTGTGTTTTGTCTTTCTCATCTGCATAAGGAGTTCTCATTGGAAGGTGGGTAAGAGCTCAGCACAGAACTCTGGCACACAGTAGGCACACAGCACACCTGTTCTTTATTTCTGGCATGTGGAAGTATTTCTTTGCTGGCAGAGTATGTGTTTCATGCCCTAGAGTGAGTAGATCATACTGTTCATGAGTTCACGTTGACAGTGGAAGAAACCTGATCTGGGGCTTACCTGAGACTGCCGCTTCAGAGCTTGACAATGGAAAGATTTGATTATATGCTCTGTGAGCTTTTTAGTGCAGTCTAAGAATGGATATTCACTATCTAATCTGTAGCACTGCAGGGTGAACCAGAAGTCCCACCAGTGTAGTTTGTACCTGCAAACTCACTCAAAGAGCACAGGAAGGAGGTCTAGATCAGTGTTCTCAACCTGTGGGTCATGTCCCCTTTGGGATCACATAGCAGATGTCCTGCATATTAGATTCTTACATTCCGACTCATAATAATAGATAGTTATAAAGTAGCAGTGAAATAATTTTATGGTTGGGGGTTATCACAAAATGAGGAACTATATTAAGTGGTCACAGAATCCTGGTTGAGAAGCACTGGTTTGGAGTCTCAGGGTGGTCTATTGAGTGAGCCTGTGATGTAAACCTCTGCTGCCTGAGTGAAAGGCTGGAAGAACTGCTGTCTTAGGCTCAGAGTTACCCTCCCCCAACTCCTTTCTGGGGAAGGGAAGGGAGCATCTTCATGATATATTGTGACGTTGTGGAAAATACAGATACATTCATTCTAAGAGCCCACCTTTATTGTAAATTTTCACTGAGATCACCTCCTGGTGGGCACAAGGAGACCACTAAATGCACTAGATCCCTTAGAAATCTCAGAGAGGACTGGAAATCAGAATAACTGAGATATGGAAGAAAATATAGAACCAAAACTTTCACTGTTAAATAAATCCTAGAACTGTCTGAATTCTACACCTCCACACTCATGGGTCTGACTTTAAGGTCCACTCTGAAAAGTACCATAGTGGTCAGCTTTGGCTTCACTTATAGGTATAGGAAGCAGACACGTTTTGTCTGGTACCCCAGGCACTACCTGACTGGAGCTGCAGCAATTACACGGTAGGAGCTGTAGGCGGTACATAGTTGGTGCTGTAGGCATTACACGTTTTATGCTATAGGAACTATAGAGTTGATACTGTAGGAATTACACACTAATACCAAGGAGTCTTCCAATCATAAGACTCAGGAAGTCGAGACCATTTTCTTTTAGTTTCCCATTGTGTTGGGAAAATATAAGTATTTCAGGGAAGTGGCAAGTGCTTTGTGTCTTTCATCCACCCTCCTATCCTCTGCAACTGTAACATCACATGTAACTCCTGGATTTTTACTAGACCCAGGCCAGGGAACTGAGGTGGGGACTGGCCACGGATGTCACTCAAGTTCCCCCACATTTTCTCATGCACCTATTTAATGCGTGTGCAGTTTTATCACACGACTGTCAGGCTTTGGAATTCTCTCAGCCACAGACCCGAGGCTGCTCAGTCAGTCACACTCATCGTCTCCATCCACCTGTCCCGGCTGCAGCTCTTACACTGGTCTCTCTGCTCTCGGGGGTGAGGGTTGGGGAGGTAGGGAGGGGGTGAGCTTGGTGTAGTTTCCCAGCTCTGGCAGAGCTTGCAGTTGGCCACGTTCTTCCCCCCGCTTTGGCCATCAGCTAGCTCAGGGTACCAGTAAAGCAGGCTTCCTTGTGAGGCTGGACAAAGTCACCATAGTCACATCCCAGTCACTTCTCTTACTTTACCACCATTCGCTTCATGCTTTCTTCCTTTCTTTGCGCTACAGAATCTTTTAGTAAGTCTTTTCAAATCGCTTATCAACACAAAATGCTAAACTGAAAATATATCCCCGCCGTGTTTTCTCCATTTACTCGTTAGTTTTGTCAACCCCCCTTGACCCTCACCCCTCATCCAGAGCTGGGCTTTGCAGTTTAGGGTAGTGGCCTTCCTTTCTTACACTGCATTTTCTGCTGCCTTCACAGCTGCATTGGCTGAGGACGGAGGCCTTAGGTCCCAATATTTTCCCTCTTACACAGCAGAAGGTGCTCTAGCAGCTTCTGGATGAGAGCTTTGGAGGTGAGAAGTTGGACACCAGCCTGACCTCTCTCCTTTGAACTGTTTCCGTTACACTGGCTGGATGGTTTGGTGTTTATTCTTATCTTAAAGTAACTTCCGGATACTTCTGACCCTGTTTGTTTTGTTGTATCAGAACCAGTGGAATTTTTGTTGTAAATGTTCTGATCTTTGCATAGTGCAGTGGGGATTTTTCCTGTTAGCATCTCCTGCACATTGGACATCTGCTTCTGGAATGATGTTTCTTCACATAAATCTCTGTGTTCCCCTTAACCAGTGGTTGCCACAGCTGGGCTGCCAAGAACATGGACCCAGGAGCTCCCATCCCTGTTGGGTGGACTGGAATCTACAGCCTTAAATCCAATGCAACCTGTGTTCTGCCTTCTTGGTTCCCCTCTGGACTCAGCGTTGATCACTCAGGACATGTGGATGCCACCTGCTGCCATCTCGATTGCTTTCTCTGGTTTGGCATTGAACCCTATGATGCTGCCAGTCTTTGGCATGTCTATGAGGTTATTAGCTTCATGTAGAAATGAGGACCAACAGCAGTTCTGAGAGCTACTCTACTCACAGATCTTGAGTTTCACTTTGAGCTGCCATATGCCCTCTCTTTCTCTCACAGTTGCCTTTGTGACCTGTTACAGATCTGGAGAAATATAGTCTTGTGCGATGTCACCCATGCCCAGGGGAGGCTGTTGTCAAAAAACAATAATATGATTTCCAGGAAACAAAATCAAACAAGTCTGCACATAGAAGAATTTATGATCAATATGAAAATTTTAGGCCCATTTCTAGCCAGAATCAATAAAATATTAACCATGATGAATTAAAGACAAAAGCATAATTGCGTCAGGGAGAACATTAGTGAGGCTTTACTCACAGTTTATAGAGTTTACTCCACAGGGTCCAGAAATCTGTGAAAACAGAATCAAGCTTGCAGCACTGGGAGTAAGTACCTGTCAAGTTGTCCATATGTGAACTCTCTGCAAAGACCCTCAACTGATACCCGTGTCCTAACATACACATTTTCTACTATGCTCCATTCAAATCTTCCCCATGGTGATTTTCTGATGATGATGGATGAGCCCAGGGCACACATGCCAGGGAGGAAGGGCCATGCCTGCCATAAAGCCAAGAGAACCACCTTTGAGAGTAGAAATGCAGAAGTGACCATTAAATGGGAAGATAATATTTTTTTCTCAAAGGTGAAAATCTGGAACAAAAAGAAGAGCTTAATCCTAAACTGGGCCAAAGTCAGATGAAGTTGGGCATTGCAGTAGGGTAATGAGTGTCGCGGTAACTGGCAGACAGAAGCATTGACCTTCCCTTTAGATGACAGTTAGCGGCACATGGTGAGAATGTAGGTTGCTTTCTGTTCCTGTTTGCTATAGTTAACTCAGCCTAACAGTTCTCAAGGAGCCAACTCCTGCTAATAACCATTTTCTTTATTGTCTAATGAGTGACATCCCCATTCCCATCACCCCCTCCTCACTCTAGGAGCCCTTCCCACTTTTACCAGCTCTTTAGCACATATTCCCCTCTGCTTCTGGGCCTTTAGGATGCAAATCTAATTAGGTTTTCTCAACAACTAATGTAATGGCAACTGTCCTGACACCTCACTGTTCCTCATACATCACTTTCTCTGTTCTCACAAGGTTCCAACACTAGTTTAGCAGGGCTGATAGAGCTCTGACACTGTTGCTGTTCAAACACCATGCTAGTCTAATGTGAAGACATCATCTTTAATTCCTCAGTAAACTGGCACAGCCCCAGTAATGCAGAGACAGACTTGAGAGGGTGTGTTAGTTGCTGGTCATCAGGGAGCCCAGCCTCAGCCTTGTTTTTATTCAGACTCACAAGCCCTTGCTTAGGCTTTCATTCTGTACCATGGTAGCTCTTTCTCCCTCTAGTGTTAGGCTTGATTAGCAGATGTTTCTTCAATGTGTTTATCTGATGCCCTCTTGACACATGGTTTTCATTGTTACAAGAAAGTATGTCTTCCATTTCTCTATGAACTTCTGAATCCTAGCAGTGAAGGACACCAGAGTGTTCATGTTACATTCCTACCTTCATGTCTTTTTAAAAAAGTTACTTTTAGTGTGTGTGTGTGTGTGTGTGTGTGCGTGTGAATGAATGAATGTACATGTGCATTGCCCTTGGAGAATGAAAGAGGCCATTAGATTCTTCTGGAACTGAAGTTACAAATGGTTGTAATCCTGATCCTCTGGAAAGACAGCAAGCACTCTGAGCCTGTGAGCCAACTTTCCTGTCCCTTCCTCTATAATTTTTTAGAAGTAGACTAGCATACTGAGCAGCCTTCATGAATTGCATGAAATTATCCTCATCAAAAATCACCACTCAGCCTTGCAGGACATAATTCCATGTCATTTTTCTAGTGGTCATCTTGGTGGGTTGGTCCACATCTGGCAGCATCTGCCATTTTTCTTGACTTCATTGTCCCACTGATATCTAGAATTCCATAGTTTAGAGAACTACACTCATGAGGAACACTAGATTAGTCAAAAAACTCTGGACTTGAAACTTATGGTAGAATGTCAGTACCTCTTTATCAAAAGAAACAGCATCCAAAAAGCATTTCTGGTAATCCCTCAAGAGCTTATAAATCAGATACCATGGGTATGCTATGCCACGCTGTGTTGTACTGTATTAGAACCTGGGGGTAATGGCACCTGTCTTTCAAGTTCTATGTGAAGGTTTAATTCCCAGTTGTAGGACAGGCTGGCATAAACAAATACATCAGGCTTATATTTAGATATAAACCATTTATAAACCATCTTTTCTTGAGTGAAGCAGCATCTCTCTTTCTATTACCAGAGACAAGAACCACAAAGGTTCCTCTGGTCGCCTGTGCAGTTATATGATCGGAGAAAATGGGCAGAGTGGAAGGCAGAAGCTTTCATCTGTATCCTGATGTAAAGAGACTCACTCACTAATACAAAACCTAATGAAGGCTGCTCTGCTCCTGTTAATGTGGAGAGGAATCCCTGAGGGGACCCTCCAAGTCACATCTCTGGCTACTTAGTGGGACTCTTGGACAGACTCACAGTTCTCCTTGGCCATCTTATCTTCAATATCTTATCACTCCCATCTGCCCTTGAAATGCCTTCTTGTCCCTGTGCTGTTATTGTTAACAGCATTTTATTCTGATATTTACCCTGGACTTTGGTCTCCCACTATCTGATAGTTGTCATTCCCAAGACTCAAACTTGATACCACCTTCTCCTTAGAGCAAACAGTTCTATTATGGCTTTCTCTCCCCAAGCTCTGCCTTCCTCTCCCTTTGCTCTGGGGACAGAGACCTTTGTGTGGCTGTCTTTACTGTATCATTCCCTGTCTCTTAGAGGAGAAGAATACAACTAAGGTCAGAGGTTATCTTCATCTTACCCAGATCCAAAATGATTTTCTTTTCATTAAGGACATTTTCCAGGTGATATACACGTCTGACATAATTTGAGAAAACATAAAAAGTTAAAGGATAGAGTTAAAACCATGCCTAGCCCTCCTCTGGCCACACAGCAGTGGCTAGCACTTTGGTGGATCTGTATTCATGTGTTTTTGAATGTTATGTGTGACACATTAGATAGTGGCCTTGACAGCAAGCATGTTACCTGACTTCCCTGCAATCGGAAACTATGTCTGGGAGCTCTCATTCAAGGTCACATGGGTAAGATTTGAGCACAAACCCAAAATCAGAGTGATTTTTTTTTTTTTTTTTTTTTTTTTTTTTTTTTTTGGTTACTGTCATCTTACTCTTTTCCTACTTGCAAGAATCCCTAGCAATTGCCAAGACACTCCTGTCATGGTACCATCAGCTGGCCTAATCTGGAAGAAACAGTCTCCTGGCAATGAAAATGTAAGTTGTTTCCAGTTCTCCCTGTGGCAAATAACTCAGTGTTGAACATCTTCCAAGTGTAACTCTCTCTCTTCCTCTCTCTCTCTGTCTCTCTCTGTGTGTCTCTCTCTGTGTCTCTATGTCTCTGTCTCTGTCTGTCTCTCTCTCTCTTTCTGTGTGTGTGTGTGTGTGTGTGTGTGTGTAAGCATGCAAGTGTATGTGTGCACACATGTGAATGTCAGAAAACAATCTGTGGCAATCCTCAGCCACATTTTACCTTCTGTTTGAGACAAGGGCTCATTGTCCTAGACGTTTACCAAAGATCTGCTTGTCTCTGCCATGAGAATCTTGCTCTTGGTGGGACTAGTGCTACATAGCACAACAGCCAGTTTTTTAATGTGACTTCTCAGGATCTAACCTCAGGTCTTCACACTGGGGATGTGAGTAACTTACAAACAGTGCCTTCTCTTCAGCCCCTGGGATAACACCTTTTATTGTTTGAGATTTTCAAGCGTATGATATGTTTTCATTGAATCCACCCCCTTCTGTCTTCTCCAACGATTCCAACATTACCCATGACTCTGTTTCCTCCCAACTTTATGTACTTTCAAAAACTCCCATTATGCAACCCTTGCCAATACGTTCATGTGTAGGGTAATTCATTGGAATATACTATAGCTACCAGGGGATGTGTTGCTGAAGAAATCTGAAGAGTCTAGCTGTTAACTTTATTTCTAATTTTTTTATCTAGACTCCCTCAAGCCAACAGTGATCATTTTCAAAGTTTGCTGTGCTGATTGTAAGATGTAAGATTGCTATGTTTTTACCAATGACTTGGCAGGAATTGAAGTGGTGTTTACTGTCCAACCCTGATCCTCCACGCCTATCATCTGAGGATGTTTGCCCTCCCTTCTCTGCACATAATAGTGCTGTTCACAAATCCCTGTTGGTATCTCATTGTTGATGAACTCTTCCTGTTTACAAAAAGGCTGAACAATATTTGTGTTAATTAGAGACTGTATTCCCTGTAATGGATTTTGATTTCAGTCCTTGACCCATTTTTCTAGCAGGTTTTGGGTTGTTGGGTATGGTTGGGCATTTGGGGGTGGACACTTGACCAAGCCACTCAGTCAGTCAATAGGTTCTCCAGGGCAGGAGGGACGATCAAAAAGAAAAAGACAATTAGACAACACTGTAGCATGACCCCAGACAGTTCTGAAGCTGAAGTGGGTTTATTATTTTCTAGTCTGCTTTCATACCACTTTAAGTACATGCAAAATAATAAGATCAGTTCTGGGTCAAGGAACAAGCAAGGCAATAAACAAAATCCTGTAAACACTTTTCTATGTTCTAGTCAGGATGACCAAGACAAAAGGGATGCTGCACAGGCCTCAGCTGAACCAGCTCTGAGCTTTGCATGAATTCAACTATAAACGTTCTTAATCTGAAACTATTTCATGAGTTCGAGGCCAAAGTCAGATTTATGCCTTGAGCTTCCTTCTTTTGTCTTGACCTGATGTCAAATTCCTGCCAAGTTTCTAAAAGCAGGCCCCCAAAAGCTCTCCTCCACATCTCCCCATTTTTAATTTTATAAACAAGGCAGTGCCTGTCATAGGTCGTTCTGACAAGAATGTCTTCCTTACCCACCATGGAACATGCATTATCAAAAGCAATGCTATTCTGTCTTAGGTTGGTAAGGCTCTGTATAGAATCTTACCCATTTTTGGCTGCTAGCCTATTAAATTAATAACTCTGTATGGGGATCCATTTTTAGTTTCAAGCCATGTATTTTTGCCAACATATTGATGTTGTTAAAGGCAAGTTTCATCACAAAATGAGCAGGAATAAAAGTGTGCTCAGGCGGGCTGGAGAGATGGCTCAGTGGTTAAGAGCACTGACTGCTTGCTCTTCCAGAGGTCCTGAGTTCAGCAACCACATGGTGGCTCACAACCATCTGTAATAGGATCAGATGCCCTCTTCTGTGTGTCTGCAGACAGCTACAGTGAACTCACATACATAAAATAAATAAATCTTTAAAAAAAAAGTGTGCTCAAGACAAGAAGGGCTAGCATGGTCAAACTATATATGTCATTCTTGAGGCTTTACCAAGATGGAAATATTGACCTCAGACAACAAATAATTTTGTCAGACATATCTGCAACATGAAAGCTTAGTGGGGCAACATTCTTTAAATTCATAATCTTGGTATGCAAAGCTAAAACATCCAGAGAGGTATTAGAATTATGCCAAATACTATTTCCCAGTTATAGTGACTATCACGTAAATTTTACAAGTAACACAAAACCATTGGTATTTAGTATGATACTTGAGATAGCTTCTTCCTCTTAAGCTCTTAACCTCCTCTTCAATAATTTGAATAGCATCATAAAGAGCATTAATCTATTGTTTCAAATGCCTATCTAAATCCTCTTGAATAATCAGAACATTAGTAACATTTTTTGCTAAATTATTAATAAAAGTAGCTGTCTTAACTTCTTGCATCAAAATAATAGCAGAAGCAGTGGTGTTAGCTATTAATGAAATTAAAACTGTTATAACAGCAATAATCAAGCCCATTACCCTTTTGCTTCTGCTTAAAGCCTGACTCACGTCTTCCGATATTTGTAGTCTTCTTTTTTCAGAGTGCCAGAGTCCTATAATTCTCACAGGCAATAAAACAAAAGTTGGTTGATAAACCACCATAACAGACATGTCAGATTTCAATTTGTTAACAAAAGTAGGAAGTGTGGAATCAATACAACTTACATTAAATACTGTGGAAGAAGCAAAAGTAATTTTAACATGACCAATTAATAAAAGATTAGGAGCTTTAAAACATGCACTAACATTTGTTAGAAATTCAGATCCTTTCTCAATTCTATCCACTGCAAGTGTAACTTTATACAAGGGAATTGTGAATTTTTAAATGTCTCTGAACCAGTTTTTCCAAATGAAGACTGTTATTTCCAATATTGGGTTGATTTCTAGACCAGTCAATGATTCAGTCAGAATAACTGGTCACATTAAAGGAAAAAAGACAAGTCATTATAACTTCCCCTTTTGATTAAATTTTTGAAGGCAGTTTCCACAGTTCCCATGTTCTCTGTCCCACAAGGTCTAAAAGCTTGAAGCAAGGCAGCTTGTCCAGTCCGATATATAGGCAAGCAAAGGTGGGTCAGGAACACACGTCCAATACAGCTCCCCAGTCACCATTGTCAGGGTACTCAGCATTTCACAGTCAGCATCATTCTTTGTCCCAGCATCAGCAAGTCTCACCAATCACTCCAGCAGCTTAGCATGCTCTTGCAGCATCCTGTGGGGGTGGTGGGGTAGAGGTGGGGGTGGGAACACAAACATGCCCTCTTCCCCATATTAATACCTGATCAGAACCATGTCATATGCCAGTAAGTGGATCCTTCCATTTCACCTAGGTATAAGTATGCCTAGTTGTAGGCTACCATAAACACTCAGCAGAGAGTTCCTTGGCATCCCAATTTTAAAAATTTACAATAAAAAGAGCATTTAAATAATTGTGTGATGTACAGGGATTTTACTCCCCCCTTTTATTTCAGTAAGATATTATTTTAAAGTTTTACAGTACCTGTTTTACAATACCTTGTCCTTGAGGATTGTAAGGAATCCCAATAATAATACTAATAGTAAATTGTTGACAAAAACATAAAAATGCTTGGCTGCAGCAATCAGTTCCATGATCTGTTTTAATCTGATTTGGAATACACAGCATAGAGAAGTAATGTAGGCAGTGACTAACTGCATTTTTAGTCGCTTCTCCTGTTAAAGCAGTTACAACTAGAAAACCTGAAAAGGTGTCAATAGTCACATGTACCTCCTTTCCAAAATCAGAAATATGAATAACATTCATTTGCCATAATCGATTAGGTATAAGTCCTCAAGGATTAACACCATTATGTGGTACAGGAAGAAACTGAGAACATTGAGGACAAGTCTTTACTTTTATAATTTGATTTCCACATTCCCTAGAAATTCCAAATTATTGTCTCAAGATATTACTATGTTGATTGTGTAAAGAATGAGAATGTAATCTGCATGGAACACAAATCTGCTGTGGCATTGCCCCTCACTAAGCAACCCAGGTAATCCAGTATGAGCTCTTAGATCTTAGATGTCCTACAAAGCTAAGGAACAGTACGTTCTCTTAAATTGAGTTGTATTTTCATAAATAATTGCAAAATTAGAGAACTAATAGTATCTTAAATAGGAACAATTTCAAGTAACTGCAAACCATGAGCTATATAGTGGCTATCAGCATTCAAGTTGAAAGCTTGATCTTTCAACATTTCAGAAACAGTGGCTACAGCACATAGTCCAATTATTTGTGCTAAGGGGCGGGGGTGGAAACTCAAAGAGAATGAACATGTGATCCAGTTACATATGCTGCTTTCCCTTTGGATGAGCCATTTGTAAATACAAATACAGTAAGCGAATTTTCTATGGGCTGCATGAATAAATCTAAAAGTAAACAGGAAATACAAAAGCATGCATAGAAGCAAACTGTAACAACGTGTCTTTTGGATAATGGTCCATTTTGCCTGAAAGGTTTGCACGTGCAATAGGCCAAATATCAGTATTCCGCAACAACCAGTTAATTGCTGTTTGGAATAAGGAACAAATATTTCATCAGGATCTTTCCCAAAATACTTTTGTGATTCTGTCCTACAATTTTGTATTAACAGAGCAACAGCTTCATAGTAGGGCGTTAAAACTTCTTTGGAGAAGAAAGATGAATTCACATTAGTGGTTCCTTTTGACAAAACAAAACAAAACAAAACTTTTTTGGGCTTGTGGGTACATGAGAAAGCAGCAATAATGCAAATAGCCAACAACTGATTACAGTCTTTTCTCTTCGGACGTCTATCTCTTCTTCCAAGCTTTTGTTTTATTTTTTTTTTTTCCACACCAGAATCTGTCTAGAGGATCGGTAAGCATGTGCACCTGTACCGCATGTTACACAAGACATCATAAAAAGTGCCTGGGTTCCAATGACCTGCACCTCCAGCTGACCTCAGACAAGGTTTAGAGACAAATGCCTGAAGAAATGAGTCAGGCCAGCCTGGTGCACAGCTTCCATGGCATCCCCAGTTCTGGTTTGGCGGAGAGTGGACTCCAAAGCATTAAGCACACCTTTTCATTTGCAGGCCATTGAAGTTTCTCCGTGCAGAGCAAATGAAATTGCTTCCTGACCATCTGTTCCCCGCTCAGAAGCAATTTTCTGTATGGGAGGCATCTCGAATACGTTGCAGGATTGATTTGCGGTTTTGTAGTAATGTATGTGAAGTAGCAATTAATACTCTGTGTGGCTCTTTGAAGTGCCCAGGGGAAGAAGTAAAAGAAACACTTAGTGCTTTAACCAGTTTGGGCTGCACACTCTGCCTGGGTTCTAGGAGAGCTCCCAAGGTCTTTGGCTCAGGAGAGTTTGTGCTCGCCTGGAAATATTGATCTTGGATGGAGGAATGACGGGCCCAGAGCTGTGGGGTCACCTATACACTGTATAGGTGAGTAATGGGTCAACTCTATGTGCTAGCTGCTTTTACACTCAGAGGTTACAAGAAGTGGCGTAGAGGTTGTCCTGCAGGATCTGTGAATGAGTCCTGATTTATTCAACTGACTCATTTAATGGCTGTGTATATGAGTATACTTCCGGGACATTGCCAGGTTCTGGATGTCTAGTAGGAAACAGAACAGTCATGGCCTAAGTGAGCCAATAGAGTCCAGGAAGATCAATAAATGTGTCTTGTGATGGCTTGGTTCAAGGTAGAAGATGCTCCAAAAACATGTGAGCACATTACCCCAGCCTTGGCTTCATGAAACATATGCCCCAAGGGCTTGTGAGTTGAGCCCTGGAGGGTGAGCAGGGATGGCCAAATAGAGAGAATGAGGGCTCCAGACAGAGAGTAGGGGTGCAAATGAGAAAGCAGGGGCCCAGGGGGAGGAGCAGGGTGCAGAGGGAAGGAAGGTGGATGTCAGGCCAGGGAGGCATCAGGGCTCCTGGTTGGCAGAAACTCGGGAGAAAGTAGAGGGCAGTCTAGGATTCAGTGGTCCCTAGAGGAGAAGACACTGAAGAGTGAGGGTATATAAGAAGGATGGTGAGTTTGTTCTGAAAATGTCCCGGTTGCTGCATTTATGGGTCACATGACATGGTTAGTGGACTTAGTCTGGAGCTTAGGATGCAGGTAAGAGTTTAGGAGACGTGAGGGAATGGGTCTCTGTCAGGAGAGATGAGTGTCCCCAAATGAGAACAGTGAGGATGGTAAGACTTGCCTCAGGACAGACGAGCTTCCTGCTGCCCACACTGGTGAGAGGTGCTGAGTGTGGGCTCACACACAGCTTCAGATCTCAGGGAGACCTGGGGTGCGCAACCGTAAGGCCTTGCTTGACTGAATCAGAGCCAGGATCCTGCCTCCACTTGGTGGCCATGATCTGGCTGATCCACAGTGCCAGCCAAAGGACAGCAAGATGGCTCTGCAAATGAGAGTCCTTGCCATGCAAGCCTGAAGACCTAAGTTCAGTTCTTGGAATGCACTGGGGAAGGAAAGAACTTATACCCAGAAACTGGCCTCTGATCTCCACACATGCCACAGAATGTGCATGCTTACACACACACACACACACACACACACACCACAGAGAGAAACAAGAAGTTTTTTCTTTCTTTTTTAATGCTAGCCATTCCATGTTCACCAACCAAGTAGACACTGTGCAAGCACAGCAGATGATGCTCTGGGGCGGGTCAGACACAATTTCTCATGTCATGCACGTTGCTACCATAGGGTGGCAGCACTGAGGCATGAGAGACGTCATAGTGCTGAAAGGCAGGCATGTTCCAGAAGACAAGAGGTATGGTGATGGTGATGAGTAAGGCACATGCCAAAGACAGGAGAGTGGCAGGAAGGGACGCCAGGGCACATGCTTCCAGGGAAGCCCTTTTACTGTCTGTAACCTACTTGTCCCCAATTTCCGCAGGCAAGATGTCCTTCGAGGGAGCCCGGCTCAGCATGAGGAGCCGCAGAAACGGTACTATGGGCAGCACCCGGACCCTGTACTCCAGTGTGTCTCGGAGCACAGACGTGTCCTACAGTGAGAGTGTAAGTCCACACTGAGGCCACCTGACACAGCTAGGGTTGTTGGGTGAGCAATCTGCCATCTTTAAAAAGATAGTCTCTTGTGTCCTGGGTAGTATTTGTTTTGAGAGCTCTTTCTGTAAAACGTAGAAGCATGCTCATTGTTGTATTTCAAGCATTTCTCATTTAAGAGAACTATCGTCTTAATATGCCATTAGGAAAATGTAAACACTGTGTTTCTTTAATCATTTTTTTTTCTGGTGAAAGTGGAGGGTATCATGAGTACACGGTAGTAGTATCACCTCCAGTCTCTCTTTCCCGTCTAATTCCCCCCATGTTTGGCCCTCCCAGAAACACCCTACTGAATTTATAACCTCTTCTTCTATACTGGTGTGTGTGTGTGTGTGTGTGTGTGTGTGTGTGTGTGTGTGTGTGTGTGTGAAGCCTATTGGATCTACCTAATTAGTATCACCCTTATTTGTATGGGTCACCCTCTCCGAGCAGCAGCTGACTACCTGTAGCTCTTCCAGGTAGGAGTGGGGCTTTATGAAATTTTTCTCCATCCATGCTGGTGTGTCGATTAGTGTGGACTTTGCTGGTCTTGGGCAAGCAGCCATATTGTTGAGAGTCCAGGAGAGCAACATCTCTGTTCTCCTGTTCAGAAGACACCATGTGGCAGACATCTTTGATCTGGTTCCTAGAATCTTTCCAGTCCCTTGTCTAGTTCCTCAAGTGCTAGGTGTAGGGACACTGTAGATGCTACATCTGGGGCTGGGCTGCCTAGAGTCACTTACTCTCTGCATTTTGGTCACGTTTTCAATGTTGTTTTCATGACCATGGCTGATGCTCTCCCATTCCAGTTTGGGACTGAGCTGTGACTTCCATGTCCTCGTCTCAAAGTTGTCCTCTTTGGCAGTGCTCTTGTCTCAGGTTGTTTTTGCTGGCCCATCCCTCCCCATCCTGAGCCACCGCTGGCACTGCTGATAGGCCATGGCTTCTTATTGACTTGGTTGGACACCAGGAGGCTCTCTCTGTTGGATTTTATGCACGCCTTTCCTACCAGCTATCAAGCTTGGCCCAGGCTTTATTTGTAAGAACACTATAGCCTGCATCTGGCTTCCACTGACTGCAGTGCTTGATGGTGGGGTAGAAATTAGCTTTATAAGGAAGGAGAAGGAACAGGAGTATGTGTGTGTGTTGGGTGGGGGTCAGCCACACCATTGGATTGTATCTCTGAGCTGCCAGCAAACTCATAAAAGGGAACAGCAAAAGCCTGTGCTTTCCTCCAGCTGAGACCTACATTCTAAGGCTGAAAGAAAGGAGAGAAGTAGTCAGGACTTAACACATAAAGAGGTATGCACCCTTGGGAACCACTCCTGACCTTGTACACCCCCAAGACTAAGAGTATCCAAAGAGTTTGTACATATGTCTCATTTTGGTAATGTACCTTGACTGAGTGAACAAAGGCAACGGAGATCTTTCCAGAATTCTCAGGATCTTCTCTCTTTCCCCTTATTCTCTTTTGACCCCAACCAACAAAGCACTATTGGAAGGCTTTCTCCAAAGGACCACTGGCCTTGGGTACTGATGCCCTTGGGAGGGGGAGGAAGGCTGAGACTTCTAGGTTCCGGGGTTCCTGCTTGCTTCATGGGCATACAAATACCTATCAGAAAGTGCATCTTCAGAGGGAGGATTTTAGCGACAAGTCATTAAAAATGAATCATCACCCTTCTTCCAGATCATTCTGTGCTTCACACAGCTATTGAGTTCTGTCCTTCATATTAGGAAGACTCGAAATCCTCGACATGGAAGAACGTTCTTATGGGGAAAACTGGGCAGCACAGAGTTTCAAATGCTTCTTAGGCGGGGAAGCATGGGAACATTATTTATCCTAAATTTTGTTGAGGAATAGACACAGGAGTGTAGCTTCCAAGCTTCCACAAGAGATCACCATGAATACTTGGAAACCACCTCCAGCTTAAGAAGCTGAGTGCTTCAAAGTGCCCGGGTGATCCCCTCGCCCCTTCAGAGGGTGTGGTCTCTTCTGCTTCAGGTCACAGGCACCCTTCTCCTGAACTGTGTCATCTAGTCTTTGTGCAACTGCTTATGTTGCTTGGTTTTGTCTGTGTTTGATACAACTGTAGCTGTGTCTACAAACACTCTTTGGCGAGTTCTTTATTTTTTGTTTAACACTACTATTTGGGGACTGGTCCATGCTGACGCACAAAGCACCTGCACTTTTTGTTGTTGTTGTGCTATGTGGAACTCCACTATGGGTTCCCTGCTTATCCAATCCCCCAGAAAGCAGATACTTGGATTTCTGACTTTTGATGTTGGGAGCAAGACTATCTGGTGTACTTGGATGTGTACACTGGATCTATCTGGAAAAACCAAAAAACATAAATAGTCCTTTGAGTTGAGGACTGATAATTTAAGATGGAATGTGTCCTTCAATGAGTCTAAGCTTAAGCTATGAGATTTATGGGGCCACTCATGTTTAAAGAGTAGGAAGGAGGCAATGGTCCTCAGTGTCTGATAACCAAGGATGGGGTCACCCATGTTCCAAGGGTAAGGAAGGAAGCGAGGACCTCCCAGGGGACTTGTCAGTATAGGGGCTGGGGATGCATGGTGGGCTCCATCCAGGAGAGGAACCCCACATTTTGGAGTGCATATCTAGTGCTGGCCATGCTACAGGGGACAAGAAAATAGGGCTGGCTTCAGAGCCAGTCTATTGTGTAAGGCTGCTTATACTGGAAGCTGTCTGAGTACTTCAGCTGCTGGCACCCATGGCCTGCAATTGACGGGAGCCTCCAGAATAAAAGGAAACCCCACTTTACCAGGACTAGGCATCTCCGAGGATGGAACTCCACCTCCATGAACTGAGAGAGAACTGGTGGCTCACGAGAAAATGCTCTCCTCTTCATGGGTCCTCAGAGAAATGGCTTCATGTGCAATAGTCGTTCGTGGTGCCAGTTTACTCTTGCATCTGTTGAAGGTGTGGGATATGAGGTCCTTCACCTTCCTTCTCTTCTCCATGTCAGCCAACTGTATTGTTAGGCTTTGTCTACCTGGTGCATGTAAAATGGCTTCTTCTCATGGGTGAGCTCTCCATGCGGCCGTGGCTCTCCTGTACCCCTCCCCTCCTTTTTTCTTATCTGCTCTGTCTCTTGATGTTTTCCTATTGGGCCATCTGCTTTGTTTTTACTGATTGACAGTCCTTTTGTATTCTGGCCACACTACTTATGAAATGAAGCTGTTTCAAATTCTCTCATTGTGAGGAATGTGAGTATTTTCAAAATACTGTTTTCAGTTGCCTCGTTCTGCCAACGTAAGACACGTTGCTGGCGTCTAAAGGTTTTGGCTGGCTGTTGCAACTAGTTTTCAGTTGTGCCTAACCACCCCGCCCACAGTAGAATGAATTCAAATGTACGACGTTTTGGGAAACACCTTTCAAAAAAGCAAGTGGAAGAGGCATGGGCATATGCAGAGGTAGTGTTTCTAATTCCAAACTATTAGTTTGTTTTCTGATACCTGTGAAGACTGAAAAACTGTGAGTGTGTATGTGTGTGTGTGTGTGTGTGTGTGTGAGAGAGAGAGAGAGAGAGAGAGAGAGAGAGAGAGAGAGAGAGAGAGAGAGAGATGCCATTTATACACAAGACAATTCTATGCAACATTTGGAAGCATTTTCATTTAGTGAAACCGTTTAAATGTATGTGTCATTAAAAATAAACTCAGACGACAGTAAAAGAAGCAATGAGGTTGCCATGACAATCTTTGAAGGAGGCCTAGAGCATAGCATTCATTAATACTAGCAGGTCCGAGAACAAACGAGTAATGTATTATTACTCTGTTTTTCTCTTCACAGGATTTGGTGAATTTTATTCAGGCAAATTTTAAAAAACGAGAATGTGTCTTCTTTACCAGAGACTCCAAGGCCATGTAAGCTACAGCGTTCCTCCGTATTTGCTTCTGTGATTCTGAGTACAGTACCACCAGCTGTTAGTACAGTGAGCAGATGCCCACGAGCTCTTTCCTGGAGGTGGTCTCATCTCACAAGTCCCTGATGGGTGGGATTCACATGGATTCCACATGCCTGTATTTGTTCCCTGGTCTTGTTCATCCCTGTTGTCTTTAGCTTTGTCCATATAGCAGTGGCTAAAGTCACTGAGAGAGAATGTCACTCTCTGTGGTATTGCCAGGAGCCTAGGAGTTCACCTTGTTGCACAACACCGTGCAAGCTAAGCTCTACATGGTCCTTTGCTATCTGAGTGCAGCTTCTTCCCGGCAACTTCCCTTCTAGTTGGGTGTATCTCTACCCCAAGTCTCCTGTGTTTGGAGGATCTTCTGGGTACAAGAGAGACCCCACAAACGTAACATACAGTGGGAACTTTTATAATGTTAATGATAAGAAAAAATGACAGATTTGATCCTCTGTGGTACAAGACAAGGGACTCAAATGAAGTGCAAGAAATACGGACACCCCTATTTCATCATCATTTGACAAACTAGATGACAAAGGCCAAAGATCCCTACTGAGAGCCTGGGGCTGACACATGTGGACTAAGCCCAGATGAACCTTCATGTCCATCCCTAGCAGATGCCTGTTTCTTGAGTGGTTCCAGGAGGAAGATGGTGGAACTCCTCCCTGCTGGGCACCGTTGAGACACTGTGTAGCCCAGCAGCTACCTGCTAATACTTTCTAAGTGGGAATTCCACAGATCTGGTCCACTCTGTTTGGCTTTCACTTCTTGGGTCCTAAGTAGAATCAGGAAGCCCACTATCCACAATCGTAGCTCTTTGCAATAAAACCCCCTGCTTCATACGTGTTATCAGCATGGCAGTGATATTTGCTTGTATGTGAATACTGATCTTTTGAAATGTAGCTAGGGTCACCAGTGAACTTAATTACTGGTTATAATTATTCTTCATTAAACTGCAAATAGCCATGCATGGTTTATGACCACAATAGAGATGGATGTAGCTCTGAGTGATTCAGAACTTTTGTTCTGCTGATGTGAACTAGAGTGCCAATGCCTCCCATCCCTCCTAGCTCCCCGCCTCTGCAATCTCTGCCATGCCCTTCATGTTTCTATCCACCGAGTTCTTTCCTGGTAAGGCCCTTGTTTCTAAATACTCCACACATATTGGTTTAGAGAGCTATTAGCCCATAAAGGAGATTGACAACTTGCTTGGTCAAAAGGTCATTTATGATTCCTTATCTTTATCAGGAAAAGGGACTCAAGAGCATGTCTTCAGTTATAGCGAAGGACAGATGGGGTATCTGCTACCCTGCTATGAGCTTGGGTGGCTGTGGACAGGGCCAAAGGAGAGTGGGATTGGAAGGCAGCAGTGGCAGAGTGTGACAGCCTTGTCTCAGGATGTACCCTGGGACTCAGTCGGAGAGAGGGCTTGCAGAGATGCAGAAATGGTCCAGTCCCAGCAGACTCTTTCTTCTTGGCTAAGTTGAGTGGAGCTCTCTAGGGACTGCAAATGAAGGCCAGGATACTGCTGTGGAGGGTACAGGATCTAGTCTGTCACTTGGGTTTTTATAATCTTAGATGAACATTTTCACAGGTATTTTGACTCATGACAGGAATGCCACCTAATAGCAGGCAGTGGTTGGGTCTCTTGTGTCATGAGAAGCTCTGTGACTAGATCTGTGGGGACTCGGGAAGTCCTCTCTACTCTCTCCCCATCTCTGTTCTTTCCTGTCCCTACGCTCTTCTTCCTCTGTATTGACAGGACTCAGTTGGGTGGCCTGAAGGGAGAGGAGAAACGATCTTCTGGCCCTAACTCTGATTTTGTTCTCAAATTTCCAAGAGAGGACATCAATGTCAATACTGTCCCTGTTGACTGTGAGCAGATGTTCAGGGTTTTGGTGCATAGACAAGGTCATCTTGATGCAACTTTGGTGCTGGGGAGCAAGGACAGTCTTGTTTGGACCCAGGTCAAGTGTGTGCTTCCAGCAGAGGTCTTTGAGAGGTGACAACATTAACCGTTTCCTGGATGAGAGCAGCTGCTGGAGAGGACTCCTGCCGAGATGCCTTTATTCTTCATGACCATCTCTCTTTTGGGAGGCTTTGGAGGCTAGCCTGACCTCTGTAGTTCACATGGAGGGCTATTAACAGAGAACCTCTGGGCCCCTGGAATGTAGCAGAGGCAGCTTCCTGCCAGTAGGAATAGGCAGGTTTGGTTTGGCCATGCATCATCTTCTTCTGAAGTGATCATGACACTTGCCTACCAAGCTGTGAACTTCTTTTGTTGAGCATTTAGAAGGATTCACAGGAACGCACTTTACTTTCACCACCTATAAATGAAAACACAACTTACTGCCAGACGGCATCTTAGGACTCTCCCTACATTTTGCAACATGCTAGATAAACCCAACAGTGATGAAGACCTCGAAGCACAGAGATTCCTCCGCTCCATGGCAGCTGTGTGCATGCATCCTTGTGTCTCGGAAGGAAAACTAAAATATCTCCTTGACACAAATCATTGAGGATGCTTGCAGATATAAATTATTTACCAGAAGACAGATCAATGCCATTCCTATGTACTCACCCATTCACACAGTGCTTGCTAGATGCCATTATATTTTTGTATAGAGAATATAAAGTAAAGAATCCAGACAGAAACAACCTTAACAAAATCTTCTCAGTGGGTATATCTTTATGTGGTTCAGCCTGCTGTGGGAATCTTTGTTCCAGAATCACCTTGCATGGTTGACCAAGGGTGTAGAGCACAAGGATGATAAAGCGAGTGAATCTTTCCATATCCTGGAGTAGGCCCACATCTTGGGCCACAGTCTTCATTACGAGAATGGAGACATTAATCCTCCTAGCCTTGGGCAAAGGGTATAAAATAGAACATTAAGCTTTTGGTTAGCCATTATGATGGATGACATCGTCTGGCTCCATTGTTTCCTTGTTCTGTCCTGAACTGTCGTATTGGTCAAACACGGGCTGTTTGTTCTTCTTTTTGGTTGTTAGTTCTTCAGTGTGCCTTGACTTGCATGTATGCACCACCCTGAGTTGAAGGTCTCCTTAACAAAGCATGTGCTGTGCGTCAGACCCTCTTGATGCTTTGTGTCATTTCCAGTCTTCATGGCAAGCCTGGCAGGGAAGGGACTTTGTCAGGGTCAAAGGAATCATTTGGTTGGTTCTTTTATGCTCTTTGCCAGATTTGTACTTAGCCAATCCCTGGCGATGCTGAACAATGTGAGGACAGAAAATCACATAGTCTCAGCTTGGGATGTTGTAGATGTTATTTTATCATAAGCAGTGCTCTCAGGCACTTGTTGAACAATTGCAGAGTATTATGGGAGGAGGAAAAGGAAGGCTTTTCCACTTAATGTGTATCTCTTTATCCTTTTTCTGCATCCTGTTGTGCATACATGTCACATTGTGGACAGTTAACATCATTTTCTGCTGTACTTTCAATGGGAGGTGCTGGTATCCACTAACATAATTTTCCTTGTCTAGTTCTAACTATTATTGGCCCAAAGTCTCTGAATTAGCTATTTTCCAGTAGAGAAGTGTGGTTTCTAAGCTCTGGAGAACTTTGGGCCCCTTGAAGGGACAATGTCTTCCCAGTGAGTACCCCTCACGGGAAGAAGAGCTTATCTGCACCCAGAATAGCATCACTTGCTGGGCTTCTAATGAAGCTTGCACTGAAACACAATGCCTGCATGTTCTGGGCTTCTAGGAGACAGGGAGGACCCATGTGAGAAGCTAAGTCAATGACTCCCAGATCTCTGAGTGCCATTCCTTACCAGCTTCATGGCTTCTTACACAGTCAATGGGCACCCTGAGGGCAGGGCTCTGTTCTCCACCTTTCTCCACTTCCATCACAGAGTAAGCTTGTTGGCGAACAGATAATTAGCAATGGGAATAAAACACCAGACTAGTTTCTAGACAACCAACCAAGACGAGGGAACAGTCTGGGAATACAGAATGGTAGAATTTGTCTTGTGCTGACTGAAGCTAATAGTGCATTGTTTATCCTAAGATGTGATAAGCCATTTAAGTAGATGGAAATCTGTTGCTTCCCATGAACATGACTTGCTCAGGGAGAGCATATGCAAGTGTGGTTATGCCCAGAGCCAGCACATCGAAGGCACTCAGATCAACCAAAATGAGAAGTGGAACTACAAAAGGCATACCAAGGAGTTTCCAACAGACGCCTTCGGGGACATTCAGTTTGAGACTCTGGGGAAGAAAGGCAAGGTGAGCAACGGTGTTCTCCTTTCTTATGTGCTAAGAGCCAGGGTTGCCTGAGTTATCTTGAGTTGTCCAGTAGCGTGGAGGTGGGAGGGAGATGGGTGATAACAAACCTCGAAAGTCAATGGACTAGTTTCTGTTCAGTCAGAACACTCAGCAATGAAGAGTGGGACATGGCTGGAGCTGTGCCCTAGACATGTCACGGGTCTCTGTAACATCTGCTGAGCTTAACTTTTAAAGGCTAGCAGAATGCTTTCTGTGAGTGAGGCTGAGACAGCGATCCTGGGGATATACTGTAGCTCCAATCAGGGTGACATTTCTTCATATCCACGAGTTTTACAAGGCTCTTTCCATCAGCAACTGGCCTTCCCCATGTTTCCGTGATAGCTCAGTCCACAGACTGGAGGTCCAGACTTTGACCCCTGTGTCCTTGCGCACACCCAGCTCCATTCGCTAGGGTTCTGCCCCAGCATGGGTCAGTGAGTCTCCCTATAGTCCTGCCCAGCTCTTCCTTGGCTCACCCAAGTGTTCCAGGATGGCTGTTTGAGGACCCCTTAATCATCTCTTGCCTACCCTGCTTCCAATACCTCAAAAGCCAGGTGGAATTGTAGGTTTGCCATCTGGTTTTTGGGACTACTCAGGCTCGCCCTTCCCTCACATCTTCCTTCCATTTTCTTACGAGGCTCTGGTAGCAGCTCTGCCTAGAACACCCTGCCCCATGCCCCAGGAGCTGGCAGCCACCCGACATCCCAGAGTCAGAGCACACAAACCTGGTGCTTTTGTCCTACCCTTACAGTACTTACGCTTGTCCTGTGACACGGACTCCGAAACCCTCTACGAACTGCTAACCCAGCACTGGCACCTCAGAACACCCAACCTGGTCATTTCAGTGACGGGTGGAGCCAAAAACTTCGCTTTGAAGCCACGCATGCGCAAGATCTTCAGCCGGCTGATTTACATCGCTCAGTCTAAAGGTACACGGGAATTGAGAGAAAATCCAGGGGTCATTCTGCGCTGCATCTTGGGTGCTGGAGACAAAGTTTCCACGTGCTGTTTTCCCCGCAGAATCCAGATGCTTCTAGAACTATGTGTGTATGTGCATAATATTAAATATAATTATATGTGATTATGTGCACATGAGAACAGATACCCTCAGAAGCTAGAAGAGAGCTTGGTTTCTCCTGGAGCTGGAGACACAGGAATTTGTGAATTGCCATCATTTGGGTATCGGATTTTGGATCCAGGTCTTCTGCAAGAGCAATATACCCTTATAATGGCCAAACTATCTCTCTAGCCCTGAGGAAATGTAGTTGTTATTTTATTATAAATAATAATTATCAGATGGATGGAAAAGACAAGACACTCTGGCTGATTTAAGCAAAAAACAAAACAAAACAAAAGACAAAAACAAACAAAAAAACCCAAAAAGCCTCTTAGGATTTTAATTTAATTATTTACACATATAAAAAATTTCCCAGAAGATATTATTAAATCAAAAAGGGTGTTTTAATTAGATGTATCTTTAATCTCAAAGATCTTTGATGTATCTTTGGAAGCAGAGGCTGCAGGATAGGCTGTGTTCATGACCAGACAATGGTGGCTTTGACTGCATATACTCAACTCTGTGCCTTCTCTCTTTTTGCCTTTTCATTTTAAACACTTTCAAGCCTTACAGAAATGTTTCGAGAGTGACACGACAAATATAAATGCACACGTCTAGATTTTCTGGTGGCCGGCACTTCCTACATTTGTCCTCTATTGTTTTATGAATATTTGTGTACTAGGGTTTGGGGCAAGGTGCTTTGTGTGCGGGCTGCAGACATCCTGGCTCTTAGCCATGCTCACTGGCATGCACCTCCTGAGAGAGGAACGGACCTGCACAAATACGTCAGCGCGGTTTTCCAGCCGAGGGCAGTTTATACTGATACTATCATAATAGTTCCATTGTGCGCTTTAATAACAAGCTTTCTAAGTAAGAAACTTATTTTCCATCTGGCTTCCAAATTCCCCTAACTTTTGATATCTTTCCAGTTTTCTTACATCATCACTTTGTCTGGCTTCACACTTCGATGAGCACGCATCAATAGCTTTGTAGATTGCATCTCAGCTTAAGTGAGCTCGGTTTATCTGAACTCTTCTTTTGCAGAGATTCGTTGACTGACAGAACTGAGAAGACACACTTTACCTTAGATGTGAAGTTTCCAGTGTATGTTCAGGGTTGTTGTAGCCCCTGGGGATATGATAGAAGAAAATACACAAAAGTCCCTGGCATTGGGGCCAGCAAGATGGCTCAGCGCATAAAGGTGCTTGCTGTAAAGCCTGAAAATCTGGGTTGGATACCTGGAACCCACATGATGGAAGGAGAGAAATGATTCTTGAAAGTTATACTGTGACCTACACTTGTGCTGTGGCACCCTACCACTCATGGCAGGAAGGTTTTCATAGGAGGCTGGAAACACAGGGCAAAAACCGTACTCAGTCTGAAGCTTTGTTTCTCCTTTCTCCTCCACAGGTGCATGGATTCTTACCGGAGGCACTCATTACGGTCTGATGAAGTACATAGGCGAGGTGGTGAGGGATAACACCATCAGCAGGAATTCAGAAGAGAACATCGTGGCCATCGGCATAGCAGCGTGGGGCATGGTCTCCAACAGGGACACCCTCATCAGGAATTGTGATGACGAGGTATGGGTACGACAGGAAGCTCTTCAAGGTCACGTGGGGAAAGGACTGGGGCAGTGGTTCCCAATCTTCCTAGTGCTATGGCCCTTAATACTGTTCCTCATGTGTGGTCATCCCCAACCACAGAACTGTGTAAGGGCCATTTGACCCCCTCCATAGGGGTTTTGAGTCAGCGGTTGAGAACTACTGGGCTTGGCCTGAGGGCTAGGGTTCCATGATGGAGCCAGATCATGGAAAGCCTGCCTTATGAGAACAGCATTTTTACCTTGGCAATTAAAATCAATGGTAGTCATGGGGATATTTAAGGGACTCCAAAGCATGGGGTAACCATGAGGTATTTTGTCATTAAAATCTGTCCCTGGAAAACTCAAGTTAGATTTGGACCCATTGTTTTTATAACCACGATTCAAATCCTTCTCAAAAGAGTTCACCTGCAGGTACAGTCTTGCATTGCTGCGCCAGATTCTTGGGAATTCAAATCCACTATTGTTTCAATCCACAGCACCAAGTGTTTCTTGAGAACTGATTTAGAGAGTATCAGGCCTCCCTCAAATCTTGTACAGAAGTTACTGGAGGCATGTGATGGCTACTGTCATATGTGTTGAGTGGGGTGTTTTGGAATCAGCGAGAAACTTCCCAGTTCCTTCTCAGAAGGTTTGGGCTGGATGTTCAGAAATCTAAATTTAATGCACATCTTCTTCTGTCTGTGGCTCAGTAGACACTTACAAGCTAAATGTTAAGAGAGCTGGTTCTAAAAAAACACAGCCACTTTCTTGTATCTGTTGCTATTTTTTAAGACTTAAAAGGGGGACAAGAAACTCAGGAGTCAACTTTGTGTTCTTCCTAGAAAACCTTTTAGAAATGTGTCAGGAAAATAAAATTTGCTTATGGAAAATCCGAACAATTACAGTCATAAAATTCATCCATAGGGAATTTAATATTAGGGCAATATGTTCACTAAAATATTTCTGTAATAACCAAGAATTGACATGAATCTAAATATCCAGCAATTGTGGTTAGGTATTTATTATTAGCTATTATAATCTAGTAATATTACTACAAAAAGAAGTCCTGACAGATTCCCATACAAAAATAAAAACTAACCATGAAGGTAGGAAAATACTACTTTTGAGGATGTTTGGGCACCATGGAAATGCTTGTGATTATAAATAAGAAATTATGTGATTATAAATAAGAAACACGGCCAAGCATGCATAGAAAAATAACTATATGCACTTCAAATCTTAATGCCGACAACTCCTGGCTCTTAGAATTAAGCACAAGTTACATTCTCCTCTTACATGCTGTTGCCTCATTTCTGTAGGAAACAGTTTTCAGAGGCTTAAAGTATATCGTTGGTTTTATTCCTTTCATGTCTCTGATGTTAATCTTTAGTGGATGACGTGGTGTGCAGTAAACTCTTAGGATATTGTGGTTGGCTTTCTGGTTTCTCTAGAATTCATTTTCATGGGTGATGGTGTTCTGTATGAAATGAACTGTTCATATTAATCTTGTTGGCCACATCTTTTGATATGGGTTCAATGGGCTCATGTAGCACTCATGTAACAAGGGTTTATTCAGCTTACACTTCCACATCGCTGTTCATCACCGAAGGAAGTCAGGAATGGATCTCAAGCAGGTCAGGAAGCAGGAGCTGATGTAGAGGCCATGGAGGGATGTCACTTACTGCTTTGCTTCCCTTGGCTTGCTCAGCCTGCTTTCTTATAGAACCCAGGTCTACCAGCCCAGGGATGGCACCACCCACAATTGGCTGAGCCCCCCCCCCCCATCACTAGTTGGGAAAATGTCTTACAGCTGGATCTCATGGAGGCATTTCCCCAACTGAGGCTCCTTTCTCTGTGATAACTCCAGCTTGTGTCAAGTTGACACAAGACCAGCCAGTACAACAGGTAAAACAGAAATTCAGCTAAACTGAACCAAGG
Source organism: Micromys minutus (assembly GCF_963924665.1). Classification (NCBI taxonomy): domain Eukaryota; kingdom Metazoa; phylum Chordata; class Mammalia; order Rodentia; family Muridae; genus Micromys; species Micromys minutus. Next base: position 36,600,231 of record NC_137954.1, read on the forward strand.
CCACTGTTTGAAATGCTTCTGTGTACTTTAGACTCCTTTCTGAGTATTTTGTTTCCCATCATCTGTTTCTTTTTTAATTTTTTAGTCAGAATTACATTTTTGTGTCATGAGAGCATTATATGCATACGAAGAAAAGACAGCCTTTTTGCTGTCTGTCCTAGGCTGTCTGTTATCATAGTTTCCCGCTTGTGCTTTGATGGTCTTTGTCAGCTTCAGCCACAAGAGTAGGCACAGAACAAACATGCATTCTCTAACTTTAGTAGGGTCAGAATAATCTCAACCTGTATCTCAAAGACAAGTATCTCTGTGCCTTGCAGGGACATTTTTCGGCTCAATACATCATGGATGACTTCACCCGAGATCCTCTCTACATCCTGGATAACAACCATACCCACCTGCTGCTTGTGGACAACGGTTGTCATGGACATCCCACGGTGGAAGCCAAGCTCCGGAATCAGCTGGAAAAGTACATCTCTGAGCGCACCAGTCAAGGTCAGCAGTGAGGGACCCAGAGGCCAGCCAGGAGCTGCTGTGAAGACAGCTAGTGCTACATTGCTAGCTCTCTTGATCTGACGTCTTCACTGTTAAGGAGAAGTTAGTATTTCTCTTTCCTTCAGCCTCCCAGGAGTGCCTCTGCCGAGAGTCACTGTCACACATCCTTCGGCACACCAAGGGCAGTGACAGATAACTTCTTACACTTTTGTATCAGTTTAGGAGGCATGCTGGCTTTTCTTCTATTAGCATTTAGAACAAGTGAAGCACCGAAGGGGAAGATGAATATTTAGGAGGCAATGCACTTAGGTAGGGTTAGGTAAGAAGCCATCCCACTAATGTCACCACTGAAAGGGTATTTAATGCTTTAGTTTCTATGAACTACCAGGAGACAATCACCTAAAATGTTGGTTTCTCGGAAACAGTGATTTTTGTCTGCTAGGCCACAGGTGTCTTCCTTCCTGCCGACAGGGTGCTGAAGGGTGTGTTTTGGAGAGAGGTTGCCCTGTGACTGAGTGATAGAGTGACTCACAGGAAATTCTCAGTTGTTTTCCTTAAGGAAGCTATTTATAGGGAAACTCCATTGAGAGAATGCCTCATTATGCAAATTTGTCACCCACTCAAGAAAGCACAGAATTATATGAGGAATTCTAATGTGAGAATGTGAAACTTCAACCCACTCTAATCAAATCCACAAATGTTAATGAAACACCGACTTCGGCATTTTAAAAAGCAGTGACAAATGGCAACACTTTGTATGACATACAGTTCTAGTGCACGGCCATTCATCCCGTGTGATCTCTTCATTCAAGATCCAGGTCAAATCCAAGCAGTTGTGAGCTCTCAGAGCAAATGCTCTTCACACCTCCTGCCACACCCGGTCCTTAAGATGAAGTCCAAACACACTTTCTTCTTTGTTTTACAGATTCCAACTATGGTGGTAAGATCCCCATCGTGTGTTTTGCCCAAGGTGGTGGAAGAGAGACTTTGAAAGTGAGTTCTGACTGGTCTACAGCTTACTCAGTAGATGCACCACACCCATCCCCAGTCTTTTGGGTTTATCTGATCTTTTAAAAGTAAATTTTCAGCTGCTGTATAAAATAAAGTACACTGTGAATTTTTCATACATGGACATTCTGTACTTTCCTTTCACGTTCAGTTCACTACTCTCTCTCCAATTCTTTAGTCTCTTTCCTTCTCCACACAGTCCCTTAGCCTTTCATGGCAGGGGTGTGTGTGCACAGTGTGTGTGTGTGTATGTGTGTGTGTGTGCTAGATTCTCCATATAAGAGGAAATATGATTGTCTTTTCTTATTCAACATTATTACCTACAGTACCACCCCTTTCCCTACAGATGACGAGCCTTCATTTATAGCTGACTAAAACTCCATTATTTTAGCTAACACTTTACCCATCCACCTATCAGATGGCTAGTCTGATTATATATCTTAACTATTGTGGACAGTTTCATAGTGAACATGGGAGAACATGGAAGAACATGGGAGAACATGGAAGAACATGGGAGAACATGGGAGAACATGGGACTGCTGGTGTCTATTGTGTCAGCTGACATAGATTCCTTCCTGGTAGATACTCATGAGTGGTAGGCTGGGTCCTGTGGCTTTTCTATCTTTATTTTGAGGAACCTCTACGTTTATTCCCATAATGACTGCACTAATTTAAATCCCAGTCAGAAGCACATAAGGGTCACTTTTCCTTGGCACCCTCGCCAGCATGTTCTTGCATTGGTTCTTGATGCTAGTCAGTCTGATGGTGGTGAGATGGCCAAGAATGTTAAACTATTTTAATACTTTTGGACTTTGGTATTTCTTCTTTTGAGGACCATCTGTTGAATTTAGTTCCTCATTTGATGACTACATGATTTGGGGTTTTGGTACTTAACTTTTTGAGTCAATAGATTCTAGATATTAATATCCTGTTAGCTGTCTGTCTGGCAAAGCTTTCTCTCCCATTCTAGTAGTTCTCTCTTCACTCTGTGGACTATTTTCTTTACTATGCAAGAGCTTTCTTATTTCATACAACTCCAGTTCTCAATTCCCGCTGCTGCTTTCTGACCCAGTGGGATCCTTCTTGGAAGGTACTTGCTTCTGTTATCTTGAACTGTTCTTTCTATGTTCTTCTGCCTCCGTTTAAAATTTTCGGTCATGTATTAAGGTCTACGTTCCATTTTTCTTTGATTTTGGTATGGGATGAGAGATAACCATCTACCTAGCCCTCTTCTTCAACTTTAAAAGATAAAGCATGCTGAATTCTTTGGCAGTTTTTGCACTTTTTGTTTGTTTTAACTTTCGGGTCTTCACATATGTCATTCTATGTCATTCTATGCTTTCCTGACTTGGGGTTGCCATTGAGTCCACTGATACCTCCAATAGAATTACTTTTGTGAATTGTCATCTTTTCCTGAAACTTTAAATGGCACTTCTTTGTGCCACCATTTTAGCTATATTGCATTGCAGAGAGATTTTTTGCCCCCTGGCCATATGTATTTTAAGTTCTAAAACATTTCTTTTGTTTGGATGGTTCTTCCATTCCCAACTGGATTTTTTTTTTCTGCTATAAATTTCATTGGATAGCTTTTCTGTTTTAGGTTTTAATTGCAGTTTATTTTTCTCCCTGACAGTGTTACAGATTTGGTCTCTTGATGATATCTCAAATTCTTGAAAGCTATGTTCATGGACTTTCTTGACTTTGTTATCTCTATATACTAAGCTCTTTACTGAAGTAGGAAATATTTTCCCACCATGTGCCATTCCTGTACTAGACACAGGTTGCTCCTCAGCGGAGAAGAGTCAGGGGATGCATTCAGAATGGCACAAATAACTCCTGGGGATCCAAGCGCAGGAATCTCATCGCCAGGTGATGCTGCCAACATGGAGTGCCTGGATGATTCTGCACCGGTGACAGCCGCATCTGGGCAAAGACTCCACTTTCCCATCCATACCACGGGTCTTGATGTTACTGTTGCACCTGTTACTGCTCCATTAAATTCAGGCCTCTGGCTCTGGTGAACATTAGCAAGACTGCATTGTAGTTAATGGATACATGGATACATTGACTTGCAGAGATGTTTTTTTTCTATAGGAATAAGATCTTGTAAGAAAATAACAATCTACTCTTTTCTTAATTATTTCTATGCCCACCTTCCCTTTCTTGATTTTAGTTTAAAACGGGTTAGGATAAGCAGACCTGCACACAGTCGCCTTCCAGATGCACCAGGAGTTCCCAACCCTTGCTGGCAAAATTACCTGGAATCATAGATGAACACTCACTGTCTGTTCTTTTATGGAACAGTGGCCTTTCATTTATTTATTCGACAGATACTTATGAGATATTATAGAGCCACTATTGAGATGCTGGTTTTTTGTTTGTTTGTTTTAAGCCATTCAGGAGTGTTTCAAAGAAAAACATCTTAAAAGAAATTTCAGGGAACAACTAAAATTGACCATTTTTTTTCAGTGTGAAATAGCCACCAGATAAATGCTTAAAGGGGAGCCATATAAAGAGGGGGTGCAGAGAGGGGGCATGAAATAGATGTCCCACTTAGGGCTTCGCATCCTGCAGCCTCTCATTCTCCACACTTTGCACAGTTGTGGGTCTCTGTGTTAATCTCCATCCACTGCAAACAGAAGCTTCTCTGATAGTAGTTGACCAGAGTGCTAATCTATGGGTATGGCAATAAGTCACTGAGAGCCAGGTTAATTCTGCCCACTTAGCAGATTGACAGTTACAGGTTCTCCCCCAGAGCTCGCCACAGGCTCCTATCCCATTAGCAGTTCTGGGTGTAGGTTTGATCCTGGGGTAGTGTGCCTTAAATCCAATCAGAAAGAGATTGGTTACTTCCATGACAGTCATGCCTCTACTGTTCCTGTGGGCATGTCTTGCCTTGCCTGTTGCTTTTGCAACTCACAGGATCCACAGCTGGGTGAGTTGTGGCCAACAACTCCTCAAAAGGTAACCCATTCCTGGCCCTGGATTTTATTATTATTGTTGTTGTTGTTATTAGCCTGTGATGCCTCCTAGAGCCTTTGCTGGCCACTTATTGGTTGGAATCATGTGGGAGGAGCTCGTGGAAGGAGTGGCCAGAATCAAAATGCATTGTGTGAAATTCCCAAAGAACTAAAATAAAAAAGGAAGAATAAAGAGAGGGGTGTCAGACAGTAGAGGCGGAGAGAGACGGTAGCTCAGAAAGGTGGGAGAAGAGAACTGGGAGATGGCTCCATGCCTTCTCCTCCTCCGAAACTTAAGACTTAGAAACAATGATGTCTTGTCCTAGGGAGGAGGGAGGTGAGAAGTCTACCACACATTGAGGGAGGATGTCTCTATAGCATCATCTGCAAAGGTCTGCCCAGTTTGTGTCTACCCCTCAGAAGCTGCTGCAGGAGATCAGGGGGTTAACTAACACCGAACGGATTTTTCTTGGGCTCCCAGCCCACCACTTCTAGCTGCTACCCAACACTTGTCTTCTGTTCTTCTCAAGTGTGGACTCTGAGGCATGTAAATGGACTTCCAGCCTGGTCCCTCAAATTCAACATAACTCCACGCTCTTGGCCTCATGGGCTGTGTTTTCTCTATGGGAAGCGTTCAGCCTGTAAAGAAAGAGACTTGCAGGGTTTTCTGTGCCTATGTCTTCATTAATCCCTTGATCTTGAAGCTAGCTGATGAAAGTTTTGAGTCTCCTTTTCCAACTTCTGAAGTTCTTGCAAAGAAAACACTGGTGTGAGGAGTGTTTATTCAGAAAGTAATATATCAAACTTCTTGTAATATGTGAAGAGGGGAAGGAGGGAGTCAGTGCATACAGCACATAGGCACATAGCTAACTGCTTTTAACGTATGTTCATGGCATTGATTATTCCTTTTATATAAGTTAACAGTAGTAAGGGTGTTTTCAACGCACCTCTTTACGAAAAAAACCTTTTTTTTTTTTTTTTTTTTTTTTTTTTTTTGTTTAATACACTGTAGCTGTCCTCAAACACACCAGAAGAGGGCATCAGATCTCATTACAAATGGTTGTGAGCCGCCATGTGGTTGCTGGGAATTGAACTCAGGACTTCTGGAAGGGCAGTCAGTGCTCTTTACCGCTTAGCCATCTCTCCAGCCCCTCAAAACACCTCTTTATGGGAGACAAACTATTACATTTTTATGGAATTTGTCATTTTCTCAGGTTGTCGAATAATTGGCTTACTTTTCCCATTCATAAAGCCACTGCTGTTGAATTGATTTTGATTTGAAATAAAAGCCACAATGGGAAAGGCAGTAAGAGGTATCAAAGTGCCTTGTTTACCCCTTTGATTTAGATCCTTGGGCCTGAGCTGGACCATGTTGATCACTATCGTCTCTTCCATCTGCCCAACTCTCTCTCAGGCCATCAACACCTCCATCAAAAGTAAGATCCCCTGTGTGGTGGTGGAAGGCTCGGGGCAGATTGCCGATGTGATCGCCAGCCTGGTGGAGGTGGAGGATGTTTTAACCTCTTCCATGGTCAAAGAGAAGCTGGTACGGTTTCTACCTCGCACTGTGTCCCGGCTGCCTGAAGAGGAGATTGAGAGCTGGATAAAATGGGTGAGTTGGGGAAGATGCTGGGCATGGATAAGGCAGGTTTCTGGAACGGGACAATGTCTTCTGTTTTTGATTCCTCCAGCGACACTGAGTATTTGGGTTTTTGTCATGACTTGGAGGCTGTTCTCTGGTCTGTATTAGGTGTCTTGCTGGAAATTGAAATTTGGATAAGCTATATACTCTGCAATTATCTTTTCTTAAGAAATAAACTCAAGCCCTTTGCAAAGTTTGTCTTGTGCCACAATGCCAATGCATGTGCTTCTGAGTTTGGGATGCATCTCAGAGAGGGAGGAAGGAAGTTCCCAGAAATGCAAACTCTACCCAGAGTTGACATTTACTGAAGTTGTCACTGGGGAAGAACTACCATCCAGACCCTACAACCTTTGGTTGCTTTGGAATCTCTCATCTTTCTGAGCAGACCTGTGAGAAAAGTTGACATACAGGAACACTTAGGCTTCTGATTGATAGTCATTTGGATGTATTAATGTTGTACATCCTTTCTGTTTGGTTTAATGACTGCTGTTCATGTGTAATAAATGGCTGCTCAGCACATGAGTGAGTGCCCCTTTATGTCACCGGGTTCACCTGCACCAGTTCATACCACCAGAAATGGCTTTATGTGTCTGGGTACTTTTAGGAGCAAATGCTGCCACTTAAATTTTCCCCCTTGAGGAAAAAAACAGGCTTACATCACAAGGGTTATTTTCACCACAGAGTCAATGGCAGGTTAGGTTTAGTTATACAAAGGACAATAATAACAGTAACATCTTAAAAACTAGTGTGTAGCTCCAGCAATATTGAGTATTTGTGGAGGCCCTGGAGACATCAAATGTAGCAAACTGATGTCCTGGACCACAAAAGATTTTTTTTTTTTTTTTTTTTACTTACAATATTACTTGATAGGAGCCTGGGCAGGCCAAATGCTGACTGAAAGACAATACAAGTTAACCCAGCCTTCTGTGATACGAAGCACTCTTTACTAATTCTCATAGAGAGAGGCCGTAGTGGGCTCCTTTAATTTTATAGGAGAAGGCGGCTCGCTCACAAGCTTGATGGGATGGTGGGATCTGAAGTGGCCAGAAAACAAGTCCTTCCTAGATTGAGCTCATAGTCTAAAATTTAGAAAATTGGAGCTGTGAAATATGGTCGAATTTCATCTCCACAGCTGAAAGACTGTTAGACTAGGCCTTGCCTATTGAAGGCTTGTGTGATCTCCTACTGAGATATTGTGGGTTTTTGTTTGTTTGTTTGTTTGTATTAGATTTTTCACACCAAATCACTCAAGAATCGGGCAAATGGAGATGAGGATTGAAATGTATGGAAGGTTGAAGGCAAAATCAAAGAGGCTGAAAGGCATCCAGCCATAGGCACCCTTTGTGCTGAGTCCTGAGTACCCTGGTTGAGTCCACAGTCAGTCTGTGACAAACACTGGTCTCCATAGATCAGAGCATCACATTCTACAAGCAACAGATACAAGGGAAGATAACCTTCATAGAGTTGGCTAGGGAAGGTCAAACTCACCGTCTACCCAGAAATAATCAAGTGGTAGAGAATGGCAAGGAAGCTTATTCCTTTGATATTACTTCCACATGGAAGTGGATAGATAAGGGAAAGAGGGCTTGCTGTCTAAAATGGTGACACATATCTGACCCTCTACCTGTTTCACACCTGTGTAGCTTTAATTAATTCTAGCAGCTGAACAAACAAATGTCAGTCACAGGTGTTGTATACTGGTCACCTATCTCCATTTCCTGTGTTAGGTGAAAATAATTCAGTGGCCAATGTAAGAATACCCAGAGAGGAGGGAATGGAGAACTTCAGTTTGCCTCCTTAACATGGACCTGCGTTCATCCCAGTGGCTTTCCATTTTAAGCCTTCTACAGGTTGACACACAGAGTCTGGTTTGTGTTACATCCATAAAACGTAATAGTCCTAATGGTTCCTCCATTCTTTATGAGGGATTTTGAATTCTACTTCAAGAAAACTATCATAGCCAATTCATTGTAAGCTAAATGCCAAGCTAATTTTGCTGCCTTTGATTATATTATCATTTCTGTGATTCATATCTAATTTATATTCACATCTAATTAAATATATTTATTTCTAATCATGTCAACCAGAAGACATACATAAAAATGAAAATTACTCTGGCATTTTAACTCTGCATTCATATGGAGCTGTGCAGTTGGTACAGATTTCCCAAAAGGCCAAACTTGAGAGTGGGATTATTAACTAATAAATATGTAAATTAGTGACATATATAAGCAACCTTCCAGGGTAGTCTTGAGTGACCTCTCTGGTCACATGGATGGATGGCTTCCAAAGCTGAAGTCATGCTTAGTCTATCTCTCCTTCTGTCCCTGGCAGCTCACCTTGTCCCCCAACAGCTCCCTCACAGTGATTCCATACAACTACTATGAGCCCATAAAGACCCCGAGTTTTTATAGTATCTGAATATTAGCGATGCTAAATACCATTCAATGAAGCACAGTTAGGAGGTCTACAGGATGCTCTCTGGGGCTGTCACTATGCTCTGTATCCCTGTTTGATTTCTTCCCCTTTTATTACAAAATCAAAGATGTCTTACCCTGATGGAGCTGCTTTGTGATCCTTAACCTATGGCAGCTTCTCCTTCCTCTTCTCCTGTACATTCTTTTTTCTCATGGTCCTCCTCTCCACCCAAGCCCACAAAACCTTAAACCCCACGTGTGTCTTTTCTGCTCAGCTATTGGATGTTGGCATCTTTATTTAACAATCAGAATTAACTTGAAGTTAGGTGCTTTTCCAAAGACTCTGTTTCAAAATTAAATACTACAGAAAAATCACAAATAGTATATTTGTCTCTCAAAACCAATAATATAAGTTATTGATCTCTAGCATCAAGTCCTCTTGCTTCTTGTTTGCCTTTGAGTTATTCCTTCCTCCTGTCTCAGACTTTATGACCAACCACACTAAGAAGGTTCCCATGGTCTTGTGTTGCCTGTTCTTCATTCATTTACTTACCAGACAGTTGGTACCTTTAGTGTGTCAGTTTCTCTCTCTCTCTCTCTCTCTCTCTCTCTCTCTCTCTCTCTCTCTCTCTCTCTCTCTCTCTCTCTCTCTCACACACACACACACACACACACACACACACACTTTGAGAGAGTGACAGAGACAGATGCATGCACATGCACACACAGAGACATACACACAGACAGACATGCATACATTCGTGCACACACAGGCATACAGACACATACACACATTTCTAGTTGAATGAGGCTTTCACAGCACTATAATAGGAACTTTTTGATGTGTGTGTCTTCGTATAGCCAGGGCTTTGACCACAGTAGTTGTGGTCAAGGGGTCATTTATACAGTTCAGAAGTTAGAAACTGTGGGTTCAGCTGTTGTAGGTGAGAAGGAAGGAAGATCTAGAATCTTCAATATGTGGTCATTAAAAACAAAGATGGAATAATTATAGGTGAGGAAGTCTGCTTCCTCCTTGGGGAGCTATAGGTGTAGTTAATGGTTGTTGGGGGAGAAAGAGTCATATCCTCCACGGCATAAAGTTGTTTGGTTCAAGTGAGCAGTCCTTCACTGATGCTCATACAGGCAACCCTAATTAAATGCGGTGGGACTTATGGACAGACAGACAGACAGACAGACAGACAGTCAAATGCGCACACATACACACATGAACACACACATATACATGCACATATGCACACACATGCACACACACCTACACACATGTGGGTGCACACATACACACACATACACAAAAGGGGGGAGAAATCACAGTAGTATAAGGGAGATCTGTTAAGAAGAAAAGGTTTAGAGGAATCAGGAGGGAACACAGGAGGATAATAGGGGGTTGGAATCAAAGTAGTGTGTGTGTGTGTGTGTGTGTGTGTGTGTGTGTATGAAAATGTGAAAGAATAGATTCATCAAAAAAGAAGTTTATATTTGTCATGCCTAAGATCTACTGATTGACAACATTCTTCCTGACGTATTACCAGCTCAAAGAAATTCTTGAGAGCTCTCACCTACTCACAGTCATTAAGATGGAAGAGGCTGGAGATGAGATTGTGAGCAACGCCATTTCCTATGCGCTGTACAAAGGTGAGTGGAGTCAGCTCCCTGAAAGTGCATCCTTGGATGATAAATGACTGCTATATAAGGTCAGCTTCCTTGAATGGATGTATTTCACAGAATCAGAAGTTATATGTCACTAAACTGATCAAAGTACTCTATACAAGGAGCTGTTTCTAACTGTGCTTTCAAGTACTATTGGAGTCTCAGACTCCTTTAACAATGTCGTAAAGACTTTGTTCTTTCAGGAGTGTGTACAACTTCAGGGGTTCACACACTTCCTGAAGCTTATGACTGACCTCTAGGAAGAACAAGGCTTTGGTGTCTTAGAATTCCATCAAAGTGAACCAGACGTGGTGGCACATAACTTTAATTTCGGCGTCTTGGAGGCAGAGGCTCCATGAGTTCAAGACCAGACTGATGGAGAGTTCCAGGACCGCTAGAGCTACATCTCATTATGTAGACATTCCATCAAAGCAGAATTACCTGTAGTGAATAGACACTAGTAAAGCCTTGTCTTTTATATAGAAATACCTGACCAATAAAGGCAAAATATACAAAGAAACTCTGGGACCACATGAGTGCAATTTAATCATTAGATAATATTAGAACACTCTTTTGCAGGTCAGAAACTACTTGTTAATATTGTAATAATTATTCCAATAGAATTAGGTATATCTGGATGCACAGATCTCAAAAATATCAACTCTGGAAATAGCCATGTGTGCTTTATTAGCTCCTTCTCTCCTTTCTGAGGCTAAATATCTGACAAAAGTCACATAAATGAGGAGGACTTGTTTTGTATCATGGCTTTAAAGGATATAATTTACCATGGAGGTGACAGGCAATTCTGTGGAGGTTGGAACATATGCCTAAGACTCATCACTAGGAAGGATCACTAGGAAGGAGGGCAAGTGATGGTAGACGTAGAGATAGGTAGATAGGTAGATAGGTAGATATGTAGATAGATAGATAGATAGATAGATAGATAGATAGACAGACAGATAGATAGGTAGATAGATAGATGAGAAGAGAGAGAGTGGGAAGGGAAGAGATTGGATTGGAAGTTTGGCCTCTAAGAACTGCTTCCTCTGACCCACTTCCTCTAACTAAGCCCTGCCTCCTAGACATTCCACAGCGTCTCAGAAATGTGCCAGTAACTAGAGATGAAGAATTCAAGTGCAGGAGCCTGTGAGGAACATTTCACACTCAAATCTTAACAAGTACATTGTTGTGATACAACTAAATATTTAGTAGATTTAGGTAGCAGATAAGTCAAATCCAACTTTTGGAATATAATACGTATGGCGCTTCAGTTTATAGAGATATGTCAATATATCCTAGTTACACTGTATTCACATGTAACAGAAAGCTACTATGATCTGGGTTGATCATTATAGACTCCAGGGCATACATCACACATATTAGAATGGTGACAGTAGAGACATGACAGTTTTGTCTGATTCCAGAGCTTTGACTCGTGGATCTGATGGTCAGATATAATGGCCTGGTTTCCTTGTGTGTGGCCTGTTAGTTGGTCCCTTTTCTTATTGTCCACTTCCAGCCTTCAGCACTAATGAGCAAGACAAGGACAACTGGAATGGACAGCTGAAGCTTCTGCTGGAGTGGAACCAACTGGACCTCGCCAGTGATGAGATCTTCACCAACGACCGCCGCTGGGAGGTAGCAGAAGCCTCGGACTGGGGTTATTCCCGGGTTAGCAGGGACAATTGCCTCAACAGGAGATGGTCTATATCCAATGAGGTTATCAATCTAAAATCTTGTTAATGACTCTCTCCTGGTGCACCAGCGTTGTCCAGCCTCACTTTTCCTGATCGTAGGATGGGATCATGATGCTGACTTAGTAGGTTTCTTGCAAACGGATCACATAGCCAAGGGCTCTACTGTAGGCCATCCTTAATGTATGGCCCTGTCTGATGTGGAGCTATGGGTCTGCGCTCAGGAGGGGATGGGTGAAGGGCTGGGGACAATTATTGATCTGGCTTGACTAAAAAGATCAAGACAGACACATTCTTTTGCCACCTCCTCACCCAGCAAAATTCTAGTAACAGTTTTGTCAGGTATGAGATACATAAGGGGAGAGTGGAACAACTCACCAGAGTGAAGACACTCGCCAGTGTCATAGAGTGAGGCTCTTCGTATTCCCTGGGTCAGACGAGCACCTCCAATATGGAAGTTACACGTGTACTTAAAAACTATACATTTCCAGCAGACCGCTTTTCTGTATTTTCCATTTGATAAATGTTTTAGAAGCCCACTTCTGGGATTACATGCATGTAAAATTCAATCAGCCTTGGAGAGTCTGTTCAGGAGGAACGATTGAAGTGTCAACAGAGGTTTACATGGGTGCATCCTTGTGTTCGGTTCTTCTGAATTAGTTGAAGTTATTAAGGGCAGCGAGGATAGATTTGATTTCACACAGGCAAGAAGGTTTACATAACTCAATCTCCATCTTCAGGAGCCAGGCTAAGAAAACTCTCTCAGACACATCACTGTATCGTCAGAGCTTGATTTACATTAACATATGATCAATTTTAATGACAGTAGAAATAGTAATGGCTCGTGAGTTTTTGAGTTATTCATCCCTTTAGCAAACACTGTGTGGTGTTTGGTCTTTGCACTATAATGAACCCTATTACACATCACAAGGCTTTAGATAATGGAGGGAAAGTGGAAGCATAACTGCATTCATTAATTCATTCATAAATGAACCCCTCTGTGAGGACCATTCAGTTTAAATAAGGTCAGGTGGTAAATAAACAGACACTTGTGAACATTCTACATTTAATTTTATTAACTCAGATAAAGGTGGTGACGGGGAAGGACATGAGGTTAAGAGTTTGAGTGCTGGGCGCTATCTGTGTGTCCTTGGGCAAGGTCCTCGACCGTGCTCTGGTCAGTCTCTAGTACAGTACCACACTGAAACCGACTCATACTGGCCTGCAAATCAGGAGCTAAGTTTTCAGAAACATATGGGGTTGGTTGTTGAATACAGTCATTATTAAATGTTGAATTGTACAATGTTACTATTTGAAGAAATTCTGTGAAAATCAGAAGTAAGGCATAATCAGGACCAAGGACTTTGAGGACAGTGGAGATAGCTCAGTGGGCTAGAACATCTACTGGGCAAGCACGAGCCCTGAGTTTGAATCACCGGCCATCTCCTAAAGATCTGTGCATGGCTGTGTGTGTGTCGGGGATGGAGACTGGTGAGTCCTAAGAGCTCACTGGCCACGGAAGCTAGCTGAAGAGGCCAATTTCATGTTTAGTTAGAGGACCAGCCTCAGGGCAATAAGGAGGCAAGTGAGAGAGGAAGAGATGTGATATCTTGCTCTGGCCTTTTCATGAACTCAATCAGGGGCACACATCTGCACACACACACACACACACACATCTGTGCACACACACACCTATACACACACACCTGAACACATACACCTGCACACACACACCTGCACACACACACTAGCACACACACTTGCCCATACACACCTACACACACATACACACACACCTGCACATATTCACCTGTACACACACACACATGCACCACATACATATAGCGCCCCCTCCCCCAACTCATGACTTTCTACTTTAGAAATTGTGTTGGGGGGGTTACTTTTTCTGCTACTGTCTACTGTTAGGACCTTCACTAATGTGGGATCCTGCTGTCTAGTGTGGGCCCACTAGTGTAGGACCCAGTATACTAGTGGGATCCTCCGGATCTATTTCTGGTTCTGCATTCAGAGCTGTCACAGTAGTGACTGAAAATTCACCGTGGAGGGAGTATGTGCATCACAGGACTCAGGAGACACTATATCAGGGTGTGTGTTTCTTTCAGAGAGTATTACCAAAGATTTGTCGGGATAGCAGAGACTAGCTGTAACACCTTTCACACTGTGCCGTTACACTGATTAAATTAGATGGTGTTTCTAAAGGACTTAGAACACTGGCTCTTACTAAGATCTACACTATTATCCACTTAAAAGAAAATTTAAAAATGACATCATGCAGCGCTTTACCAAGCACACAGGGGTTTCCTAGACACATCAACCTACAGCAGAGATGTTCTCATTTTGTTGACAAATGAGTCAGAGCACCATAGACGTTTCCGGATGTGGATTTCCTGCTGCACTGAGGCTGAATCTCTGAGAGAGCGTGGCCTGAGTTGTCTCATTTGTTTTCCCTGAGCAGTACAAACCAGACCGAGGCTCAGGGACAAAAATCTTGTTCTGACTCATTGAGCTGGAGATCGGTAGAATTGAGCTTTGGAAACAAGTGTGTGTGTGTGTGTGTGTGTGTGTGTGTGTGTGTGTGTGTGTGTGTGCAAAGCCTTTCCTTTCCTGTATGCAAGTGGTTTGTTCTCAGGGACAGTGTACTCCAGAAACTCGTTGGTGTTGTAAACTGCTAAGCTCCGTCTCAAGCTTGCTGAGTTAGAAACAAGCGTGAGCGGCAGCAGCCTGCTATAGAAGTCCCCATGTTTGAGAACCACTGCCCCATGCTGTCTAGTGTGGGGCCAATGGGAAGGCACTCACACACTTAGAACGAAATGAAAGGTAGTAGGTGATTTGAGGTCATGCTTTGAGGACAGTGGGACTACCATTTTCCCCAGATGAACCTCTTACCTGCTGATCCAGAGAGATCTAGAGTTGGGAATCCCCAAAGGAGATTGGAACTCCACACAAATAGCATCAGATCAACTAACCTGGACCCTTGGAACTCTCAGAATCTGAACAACCAACCAAAGAACATACATGGGCTGGACCTTGGCCTCTCTGCTCACATGTAGGAGATCCGCAGCTTGCCTTTCTTGTGGATCCTGAATAACTGGAACGGGGGTGGGGCATCTCAAAAGCTGTTACCTGTTCTTGGGATATGTTCTACTAGCTGGGTTCCATTGTCTGGCTTCAGTGGGAGAGGAAGCACCTAGCCTCACAGAGTGCCAGGGAAGGGGGGGTACACAGGGGACTTCACCCACTCAGAGGAGAAGAAAAGGGGGGATGGGTAAAGGATTGTGGGATGGGGTGACTTCGAAGGGACCAGTGAGCAGGGTATAAAATAAATTAAGTTAACAAATTAAATTAAATAATAGAAAAAGAGTGGAGGACCTAAAGATCCCTTAACAATTTCCTCAAATCTAAACAGTATTAGGCAGATATGAAAGCAGTGATGCTACTATTGCAGTGGGGGTCAGACAAAGGGACGAGGAAGTGACACAGACTGCTGTTGGTGAAGTCCCAGGGAGTCAATGGGTACCAGAGGGCCTGGGTTCCTGGGAATAGATGCTTTTGCTGGAGGTCTCCCTGTTGTCAGACCTTGTACCTTCCACTTTTACTGCCTAACATATAATCTTGATGAGCCTCAGGATCAGCGGGTGTTGGCAATGAAAGTAACTTGTAATAAATATCATGCAGCCATACAACACACTAAGAGTTGATACAGAGCAAACCTACTGGAATGTGGCTAAAGCGAGCATTGATCTTTCTTTAGACTCTTAGGAAAACTAGACATCGTGGCTTCTGCCTGTAACCTCAGCCTTTGGGAGGCTGATACAGGAGGATGGCCATGAATCCAAAGCCAGCATGGATTATGTGGTGAGTTTCAAGCCAGACTGGGCTACCAAGCTAAGACCCTGTCTAAAAAGAATAAGTAAAAATAAAAGGATTCGTGGGAAAGCTCGGTAGGACAATTTTTACCAGACACTCAGGACACACTGAACCAGTGGTTTGCTGCTGTGTCACACCCCAGATCTTTGCTAGATCTTTGCTTGATGGGTTCCATTTTGGCAATTGTCTGAGAACTCTGTCCCTGTAGGGAAGGTTAGAGTTTCCTTGGGAAGGGTGGGCAGAGTCCATGGCATGGCATCCCGGACTGACCGCCAGCTCACAGTCTCTACCATAGACTCCAGCTGGTGGCTTCTCCTCCCTTCCTCCCAGAGTCGGTTCCTGACCCGTGTCATGCTTAAGTGGGCGTACTATCTCCACGTAAGTGCACTCACATTCAAAGTACACTCCCACGTTTGAAGGCTCCACTCAGCTGCTTTCCCATCTAGATGCTGAAAAGATGGATTCTGCTATCAAAGCAGGACGGAGAAGCTGAAGATGCTAGGGCGTTGTGGCTGGGATGCAGAGATTTTGTATCTTTTTTATTGGCCCCGTGGGGTGAGCTCTCTTCTGCTCTTTCTTTTTAGTCTGCTGACCTTCAGGAAGTCATGTTCACGGCCCTCATAAAGGACAGGCCCAAGTTTGTCCGTCTCTTTCTGGAGAACGGCCTGAACCTGCAGAAGTTTCTCACCAATGAAGTCCTCACGGAGCTCTTCTCCACCCACTTCAGCACCCTAGTATATCGGAATCTGCAGATCGCCAAGAACTCCTACAATGACGCACTCCTCACCTTTGTCTGGAAGTTGGTGGCAAACTTCCGTAGAAGCTACTGGAAAGAGGACAGAAGCAGCAGGGAAGACTTGGATGTGGAGCTCCATGTATGTAACAGTGAGGTTATCTATTTGGATTCGGCTCTGTGCCTTATATTTCCTATTCCCAGAATTCAGTTCTCTGCCTCCATCTTTCCTGTTTCCAGAATTCAGTTCTCTGCCTCCATCTTTCCTGTTCCCAGAATTCAGTTCTCTGCCTCCATCTTTCCTGTTCCCAGAATTCAGTTCTCTGCCTCCATCTTTCCTGTTCCCAGAATTCAGTTCTCTGCCTCCATCTTTCCTGTTCCCAGAATTCAGTTCTCTGCCTCCATCTTTCCTGTTCCCAGAATTCAGTTCTCTGCCTCCATCTTTCCTGTTCCCAGAGTTCAGTTCTCTGCCTTCATCTTTCCTATTTCCAGAATTCAATTCTCTGCCTCCATCTTTCCTGTTACCAGAATTCAGTTCTCTGCCCCCATCTTTCCTATTCTCTTCTCCATTGTCATAAGCAGCTAGAAGGTTGCTATGAATTTTTTCTACTATCTTTTCTAAAAAATTAACGATACTAGGAAAGTTTCCTGATGTCTTGCTCTAGTCCCTGGCTATGGTTTAGGTAGATCATATGTAGATTGCAAGGCTTATGTGACACACTTTCTAAGGCTGTTTGATGGGGACAGGGACTAACAGATGGCTTCCTGATCATATGTCAGCCTGTTTACAAAAATAGCTCCCTAATGCTCAGGTGAAAGAGTGAAGGACTGCCAGTAATTCTTCAGGGAAGAAATGGAGTAGTGGATATTTCCATTAGAGAAGATGTGAATCCCCTGAGATCCTTTTTTTTAGTTCAGGCCGGTCCAGTTCCACCAACAGCGTCAGCAATTATGATCAACATTTGCTCTGGTTGGAGTCCAGCACTGTTTTTGTGAGTGCCCCGGTTTCTCCTCATATAGAGGAGATAGCTCAGATAGTGAAGTGGGCTTCTGCCCACACACCATGGCCTTCTGCTTGGTGGTGTGCCTCCTAGTGGACTCTTTCTTTTTTTTTTGCTTCATTTCCTCATCCCCTTAAATGAAACACTTTCTCAGATGCTTATCTAGAGAGTGCTTCTGGGGGACCTCAAACGGGATCATTATGATTTGTAACTCTGGGATTTTTAAGTGTGTGTGTGTGTGTGTTCATGTTATGCAAATGAGCTCAGCATGTGGTCGAATAGAAAGTGTAGATCTTCTATTTGACATTTATTTATGCTGATTTTTTGAAGCACAGCACATAACTGGGTCTCATATGTGCAGTTTGGAGTTTGGTAAAGTCAACAAGGGAGCCAAAGGACACACACAGTCACTTTCTGTCTGAAAATGTCCCTTGGAAGATACAGAATCTTAAATATGAACTAGGACTGCAATGTTTGAATAACAGTCCAAAGAAATAAGCACATTTTTACATGGTGGCCATTGGAAAGAAGCCACAGGAAGGTTAGATTTAATTTGAATGCTTTTTTTTTCCTAGTGGAGAAACTGATCTACAAGGTGGAGGAGAGTGGATTCTCTGAGGCATAGCCAACGTCATTCCGTCTTTAAATTGTTCTCAGGAATCTCCCCCTTTATCCCTTCCCAACAGTTGGACTTTGTCTTTTATGGCAGATGAAAGATTTCATGTCAAATCACCACCTGGTGAGAGCTGCAGGGAGCAGTGAGAATCAGACCACTGAGCTGCTAAAACAGACTGAGCCCCAAGCCCTGGAGGGGTCCAGAGCCAGTATCTCAGGCTTCCTAACCACCCCACGTCACTGTTAGAATGATGTACCTAAAGTGGGTTACATTTGCATGTGGTGACCCAATGTTCTGACCCCTGGCAGGACGCATCTCTCACCACCCGGCACCCCTTGCAAGCTCTCTTCATCTGGGCCATTCTTCAGAACAAGAAGGAACTTTCCAAGGTCATTTGGGAGCAGGTAAATAAATGTTCAGGCCCATACTGATTTGGGGACAAATTCATGCTGTGGTATAGAAGTCTGGTCTAACCTATACTCATAGGCCTAATCATTAGAATTTGGGGCATCTGGTGCCCAGGACCATGACTGTGCCCCTGTTTGCATGTCCCTGGGGGTGTCCCTAGGATGGGTGATCCTCAGAAAGGAGTCATGTAATGGTTGTTTAGTATTCCTCTGCTCCCCAGGTGTCTGTACACAATTTTCCCCAAGTATAAGAAGTATATTGAAATTTTACTTAAGAAATTAATTTCTAAGCTCTTACCTCACTTGCACAGGCTGTAGGTTTGATTCCCCAGCACTGAATAATAATATTAAAATAAATATAATAATTTCTAGCTTTATTTCATTATGGACCAGGAGGTAATGGGGGCTGTTAAAATTCTGCTTTGAAGTATTTATTGAGAATTTTCTTGGTAGTTTGCAACATCCCTGTTTATTTAAATGAATTTGTGGACAGCATACTTCTGTCTCCACTTCAGCCCTTGGCTGCTGGATTCACAGGATCTTAGATGATGGCTCAGTCCCTCTTATTCTCTTTCTCCCTGTATCCTGGCTGTTAATGATAATATTGAGATAGTGGGTCGGCCAGTCTTCCTGCTGCTAGAGGATTAATACCTTGCAATATTTATCCAAGTATCATATTTTAATATGCTGACTCCACATACAAGAGCACGAAGAGTTAGTTTGTTGAGGTCCTTGTCTGCTCCAAGCTCATTACAGACTTGACTGTGAATAGTAGACTTTGCCGTTTCCTGCTTGTCTACACTTTTCAAAAGTTAAGGTTGTTGTTGGCACCTCAAGAGATTACAAATTAACCAACATCTTCCAACCCTGTCCCACAAAAGACCAAAGGCTGTACCCTGGCAGCCTTGGGGGCCAGCAAGCTTCTGAAGACCTTGGCCAAAGTTAAGAATGACATTAATGCTGCCGGGGAGTCGGAGGAACTGGCTAATGAGTATGAGACCCGAGCAGTGGGTAAGTGCACTGTAGTGTTGCCAGAATATCTTGCATAGAGAGGGCTTGGGAGAGAAAGGGTGGAGTGGGCGGTAGGAGGGGCTGTTTTAGGTAAGGAGAGGTAGAGGATCGGAGAGGGGAGGGGGCATGCCATGTGTTGAAGGCAGCTGAATTCCATAAGCACCTACTAACACTCTCTGTATTAAAGGGCCCCACCGACTATGTGTGTCTGAAGAAACATCCATGTAGTAAAATGCTCTTGCTTGGACAGCTTTCTCTGTATCTCTGTCCGCCTGAATCCTCATGCCCAATCTGTTTAAGTTTTGACTGGGGATAGGCAGGCCACATCTCATATCTGCCAGCTAAGCCCAGCTCTCTTCTCCCTGATGATACAGAGTTGTTCACTGAGTGTTACAGCAGCGATGAAGATTTGGCAGAGCAGCTACTGGTCTATTCCTGCGAAGCCTGGGGTGGGAGCAACTGTCTGGAGCTGGCAGTGGAGGCTACAGACCAACATTTCATTGCTCAGCCTGGGGTCCAGGTAAGAAAAAGCCAGGCCCTGAAAAATGTATCCAGGAATGGGCTATCAGAAAATGGGCATTAAGAATATAACATAAAGAGTCCATTTTTCTCATCATGTATAAAAAATCATTGAGGGTGTATCTGGGTGACAATGTGAAAGAGGATGACACATAAGCTTTTGTGGAAACTCTTATCTCAAGAGATGGTACAGGAATGCATCAGTCAACTTCCCATACTGTAGTAAAATGCCCGAGGCGATCAACATAAAAAGAGGAAAGGTTTTAGTTTATGATTGGTTGTTCCCATTGCTTCTGGGTTCATGATAAGGCAAGACATTATGGCAAGAGCATATGGAAGAGGTAGACACTTACCTCATGACAGCCAGGAAACAAACAATGAGAAAGAGGAAAAACTAAAGTCCCTTCAATGGTGTAACCCTCAATGATCTAAAACCTTCCCCTAGGCTTCAGCCCCTTAAAGACTGAAGTTCCTTCCAAAGTGCTGTACTGGAAACTGTCTTTAGGGTATGGACCTTTGGAAAATATTTAAGAGCCAAACCACAGTGTGATGCCTACTTTAATTGTCAACCTGATATACTGTAGAATCCACATAGGAAGAGTCTCAGGGAAGGAGGTTGGTTGGTTCAGTGTGTCTGTGGGCTGTTTGACTGTCTTGATTGTCTTAGTTGGTGCGGGAAGACTCAGCCCACGATGGGTGGCGCTAGTCCCTAGTTTTGGACCCTGGGCTGTATGATAATAGAGAAAGGTAGCTGAACACAAAGCTTGGATTCACTTCTCTGCTTTAGACTTGCTGCCTCTAGTTCCTGCACTGACTTTCCTGCTGTGATGGACCATGACATGGAGCCAAGAGATAAAATGAGCCCCATTTTTCCAAAGATGCTTTCTGTCAGGATATTTTATCACAGTGACAAAAATAAAACTAAGACACATGGCAAGGAGAAAGATTTGTTTGGGCTTCTACAAAGCAAATAGTACATTATAAAGCAATCTTTGGGACCCCTGCTTTGGTCTTGGTCTACTGAAGTAGATGTGAGATGATGAACCTCAGTCTCTCATCTGTGAAGTGGGCATAGTTGTCTATATTAGTTATCTTTCTGTTTATATTAGTTATCTTAAGTTTTCTGACAGGGGCAACTTAAGGAAAGACAGATGTAGTTGGGCTTACAGTTTTAGCCCAATGCTGTAGAGTTCATCATGGTGGTTACATTTCTCACTTCGCTAGATAGGAAAGCAGAAAATGGGACTAGAGACTGGGTTAGGCTGTTACTCTAAGAGGCGTACTCTCAGTGGGCCTACTTCCACCAGCCAGATAGGAGAATCTTCCCCAAAACAACATCACCAGCTAGGTATTCAAGTCTAGGAGCCTGTTCAAGCAGCAGTAAAGGTGGTTGTCTGAGAGTTGCTATGGTGATGCCATGTGATTCCATAAGAAAGGGAAGGTCAGCAGAGTCAGCTGCTTCCACCGCAGTCACTCTGAGTGATGGAGAAACCATGAGATGGGTGAAGCTCAAGTTTAGCAGGCAGCAGCTTCTGTCTGTGGAAGCAGGGAGAGGGCTGCAGACGAGTCGTGCTGGTCATGCGTTGTATCTGCACCGTGCATGTGGAAGTGAGCACAGTTCATGTTATTTTGAGGACTCAGTGTTCAGAGAGGTCCTGGAATTCTTTTCCATGCTTGCTTGCTAGGAGGTTGTAGCTCTAACCCTCTGAGGATTGCCTCCTACTTCACACTTTGCATTATGCCAGTAAACAGCCTTCAGATGAGGAGGTGTTAGTGTAAGCGGTTTGCTCTGGAGGTGAGCTGGAGGTGGCTAGTGGGTAGGAAGGAGAAGACGTGTGATAAGAGAGGAGGTGTCCCTGGGAGTTCTTGGGTACTCTGTAGAGTCCCGGGGTGTTTACAACTGCCACATACTACTTGCTGGGTGCTCTTTCTGGGGTCCAGCTTTTTCCTCCTCGGCGAGCACTGATTTGTGGAGCAGCCCCAAGAGGACATAGCAGGGCCCACAAGAGAAGCACTTGGCGCTTGTCATCCTTCTAATAGAAGAGGAGGTGGATAGCTGTGGCCATAGCACGGGTCTCAGTCTCTTAGAGGACCTCAGCTCTGCCATGTTCATGCTAAACCCTCTTTGGTTGGCTTTCCGCCTCAGCTGTGAAGCTTGTTTGTTTGTTTGTTTGTTTTGGTGTAGTCAGGCCCTGGTCTATCTTCCGGTCTCCACCATTTTGGAAGCTTTCTGCTCTGCCTTTTGGGGGCTGGTGTGGAGAGTTGGGGGTTGACTGTGCATTCCATCTTGCTTTTTCTTCAGCCTTTCTTCTCCTGACTTCCTTTCAGCTTCCAAATAAAAGCTCCCCACTCTGGGAGCTCTGGGGACTTAGCAGACAGCACCGCTGGCCCTGCCTTTGAACTTAGCATCTCAAAAGAGGAGGGGGCTTGAAACATGCTTGTTTAAGCTGTAAGCTTACACAGATAAAAACTATAATAGTTAAAAAATTCATAGGGTTAGTGAATTTTCACTCACATAAAGCTCTTTTAAAGCTCATAGAACTGAACTCAGAAAAAAGAATTAAAAATAAAACAGAATTTTAAGTTGTTTCTTCATGCCTTAAAATCCAGACAGTATCCGAAAGAGTAAAGACAGGAATGTAGGGGTTAGGTATTTTGGGAGTGTGCAAGGCTGAGGAGAAGGGTCTCATCATGTACCCCATATACCTACATCAATAAGGACTTATGCTCTCCGTCTTCGCTTCCTTCTAGAATTTCCTCTCTAAGCAGTGGTATGGAGAGATTTCCCGAGACACAAAGAACTGGAAGATTATCCTCTGTCTATTCCTCATCCCCCTGGTGGGCTGCGGCCTCGTATCATTTAGGTGCGGACTGGGGCAGCCAATCTTGTGTGTGAGCATCTGTGTGTGTTTGAGCATTTGTGTAAGTGGAATGTTCACTGTGGCACCTGTGTACTTAGTCCGGCATCTTCCCCGGCTTTCCCTGGGTTGGGTTCCAAGCAGGTGGTCCTGAGGTTGTATTCAGTATCTGTAGATGAATTTGGATTCTCTGATCACAAAAGGGGGAGGGTGCTGAGTTTTGGATGGGTCAGCCTTGGGATCCAGTTTTGTCCTGTCCCTTGTCTGTGGTGGGAATCAAGCCATGGTCCTCTCTCCCTCCCCCCTCTCTTTTTGTCCCTCTTGGTCTCTCTGTCTCTCTCTGTGTGTGTGCATGTTCAAGTGCATGTGTGAATGAGTATGAGTGACTGTGTGTATGCACATGTATGAATATGTGTGCATGTTAACACATGTCTATGGGAGTATGCATGTGCCTTTGAGATGTGTATTTGTGACTGTGTCAGTGTGTATAAATATATCTGAGCGTGTGAGAGAGTGTATGTGTGTGTCAGCGTGTACCAGTATACGTGAATATATGTGAGTGGTGACACTCCTCTGCCTCGGACTCTGTCTAGGAAGAAGCCCATTGACAAGCACAAGAAGCTGCTCTGGTACTACGTGGCCTTCTTCACTTCGCCCTTCGTGGTCTTCTCCTGGAACGTGGTCTTCTACATCGCCTTCCTCCTGCTGTTTGCCTACGTGCTGCTCATGGACTTCCACTCAGTGCCACACACCCCTGAGCTGATTCTTTACGCTCTGGTCTTCGTCCTCTTCTGTGATGAAGTGAGGCAGGTAGGCAAGTACAGCACCTCTCTTCGCAGGGAGACGTGAATAAATATCTGCTCACCCCAGACGGGACACTGATTCCACACAAGGCTAGTTTATGGAGCTGGTGAGTTTATTGGGGTACCTGACAATAGAGTGGGTGACCCAAAGGCATCTACATCATCAAACGACTCATAAAAGCCGAGTCTCAGGAGTTCAAAGCCCAATTTGTGAACAAATTTCTCCATCGAAGGGTCCCCTGTTCCCAGGGATGGCTGATGATGCAGTTTCCTGGGATGTGCATATTTTTGGATCTTTGCTTCACCACTGAAACTAAAGTTTACCCCCCTGCCCCAGAGAGCTGGTGCTTACTGAGGTAGCAGATGTTGAAGGAGGTGTTGTCCTGACCCACAGTGGAAAATGCCTCAGCAAGTCCTTTCAGATTCATCTGTCACTTTCTTGTCCCTTCTGGACCTGAACCTTGAAATACACTTATTTAGCAAGTATTTGCTAGGTACACAACTCATAGGGTGTTTACAGTTTACAAAGTACAAGGCCCAGTGGTGGAAGAGATTTAAAGGGGAAATATGCTGCCTTTGCCCTTGTAGGGTCCCCTCTAGTCTAAGAAACTGAATTGGCTCATGTTGTCATGCCAACTCTCTCTGATAGACCTTTATGTGCAGTCTCCAGGACTCGGGTTGCAAGGGATTCTGGGATCCTGTCTGTCTATTCTTAGCATGGGCGTGTCTTAATCAATTAATGGTGTCTGCTGTGGATGTGAGGGCTGGGAGGGGTTTTGGTCCCGGTGCCCTATGTGCCTGTCTTCATGACTAGAAGGTAAGTGATGTGGAAGACATCAGTGGAGGTAGAGAAAGAACGCCCCAAAACACACAGGATGGCTCAAGTACTGACTATAGTCCAGGAAGGCAGAAGTCTGGCGTGAAGGTGCAGGCTGGGTTGATCCCATACAGAACCGTGAAGGGGACTGTTCTGCTATGCTGTTCCCCGGCTTCTGAAAGTTTTCTGGCCATCTTTGCCATTCTGCGTCTGGCGGATGTGACACTCTGACCCCCGGGCCTCATGTCCATATGGTGCCCTCCCCATGTGCAGGTGTGTCCTAATTTCTCTGTTTCCTGGGGACAGCAGTCATGTTGGATCAGGACTCCATCTCGACCTGTCAGCTCCCTGCAGTGACCTGATTTCCCAACAAGGTCACATTCCCAGGCAGAGGGTTGAGGACTTAAGTCTAAAGGTACAGCATTTCTCCCTGTGGCCAGCCTTTACTTCCAAGTTCCCCTCTGACACACCACGAGTCACTTGACTCACACCGATGGAGATTAACTCATGAGGATTGGGTGGAGATGGGTGAAAGGGACAGAGAAGGAGAGAGGCAGGGACGGGGAGGTAAAAGCCAGCAGGCGTTGCAAATATGCGGTGTGCAACAATCCGGTTTCTTTGTTCTCCCCTTTCCGGATGCATTTTCTCTTGAAGAGAAAGCAGAAACCTGGATCAGGTTGTCTCTTCTTGGACTGACCCCATCAGGGAGTCGTCTGAGCTCCCTAGGTCCGGACACAAGCTCTGGTGTGTCACGGAACAACATCAAACAGGCTGATGCGCTTTAGATGTTCATTTGCTGTGCGCATCTGCAGCCAGAGCAGCTATTGTCACGTGGCTGAGAACTCGCGTTCCTAATACGGGAAGGGACAAGGAGGGTGCTCATAAGTCACTCCTGAGGATCACCGTGGTTATTATGGGACAACTGAGGCCAAAGATGAGGAGACACACACAGGCCCTCACTTTCTTCTGAGCAGAGAAACCCAGGTGGCCTTTCTGATGGCAGACCCCAATTCTGAGTCTGTTCTTGAGGAATCTGCCGCCAGAGGGCGCTGTTTCCCTTTGTTTCTGCGAACCAGTCTTTGGATTATTCAGCTGGGTGGTCTCAGTCACAGAAAGGCTCTGCAGGCCTGTGCAATGCTAATAGACCAGACTCACTCACAGTTGTTAGGGGAAACCCCTAAACAAGACATCGTTTTAGATTGTGCCTGGGACTCAGAAACCCGTGCAACCGGTGAGGAGTCACGGCCCTTGCCCAGAGGGAGGATGCTCACAGCTAATTTGGGATTACTGACCTCACCAGTCCCTGTGCAGATACAGTTGTTAACTGGCTCCTAGTGAAACTAAGCAGACACTGTGTATGTTTGTTTATAATGTGGTAACTTCCACCCCGCCTTCTCAGAGCTCCCTCAGTCCCAAGCCATCACCATGGGGAAGACATGGTGACCACATCCTGGTATTTCGTGAATGCAGCTTAACTTTTGCACTTTCCCCCTTAGACAAGAGGCTTCCCTTCCTTAAAAACAAAACAATCAAAAAAAAAAAAAAAAAAAAAAAAAAAAAAAAAAAAAAGAATTTGTAGTGGCATTCTTGTGGCCCAGGGCTCATTGGTCTATTATTCTCATGATACGGTCAGGCTCCTGAAGTCACTCGGGCGAGGACGGGTACAGATCAGTGTGTACCAGCCTCCCAGCAGGAAAGGACAGGAGAACAGGTGGGCAGGGCCTGTGCCAGCCACTCTCGCCTTCGGAGGATCAGCACTGCCTGGATAAATGGATGCTCCTGTGTCCTCCGCAGGGTCCTAACCTCGAGCCTGTCTCCTCACAGTGGAACAGGGTCTGACCCAGGCTGCCCAGACCCGGGGGACTTTACTGTCCCACTGTGATCTGGCAACATTCTCCCCTCTTTGGCTACTAAAGCTGTGTGTCCTGCACCCCACCTTGCAGGATTTCAGTGGATATAAGAAACTCACTCTTCCCAGGATGGGCATCTAAGCCGTTTAGGCTTTGGGGTCAGAGACAAAGAAGGCCATAGGATATACGAGTCACACATAGACTCCGTGGGTGAGTTCATGGGAAGACATAGGCATCGGTATGTCATGACAATCAGTTTCAACCTTGCTGAACCGACCTTCCCCTGCTTTCAGCTGCTCCTGGAGTCTGCCTCTCAGGCTCCTAGTAGGCAGATTCTGAACAAGTAGGCAAATGAAAAGGCTAGAACAGCTAAGATGGTGTTCTTCAAAACCAGTGTATGGAGCCTGTCTTAGTTAGGGTTTCATTGCTGTGACGTGCTGGTCAGACTCCATGACCAAGGCAACTCTTATAAGGACAACATTTAGTTGGGGCTGGCTTACAGGTTCAGAGGTTCAGTCTATTAGCATAAAGACAGGAGCATGGCAGTGTCCAGGCAGACACGGTGCGGGAGGAGCTGAGAGTTCTACATCTTCATCTGAAAGCAGATAAGAGGCTTCCACATGGTTCTGAGGAGAGTCTCATTTCTCACCCTCACAGTGACACACTTCCTCCAACAAGGCCACACCTTCTAATAGTGCCACTCCCTGGATCAAGCGTATTCAAATCACCACAGAGCCCAATTAATAGTCTTTCTTCCCTGTATACGCTTTTAAAAGAGATTTCACTAATCAAGTTGTTCTGCTGTGAGCACCAGAAATAATAATATATTTCTGGGAAACACAGAACTCTATGGGACTGACATCAGGATGACACTTAGTAACTGTGCAGGGCACAGTCTACACTGCTGTCCATGGTCACCTGGATGTCCCATGTTTTCCCACACAGGTCACATTGATTCCTGTGGCTTCGTTTTTAAGAACTAGAAGAACATAGCTCCCTTTCTTGGCTCTGATGGCTACCCAAGTCTAAGAGAGCAGCTATCTTTCTGGTCCCCTTGGATCAGTGGGGTTCTGGTAGGGCTCATTTGACACAAACAGCCTCAGAAATGTTCTGGGAGAAACTAGGTGGACACTTACAAGTCTGGAAGAGACTGGTGTCCCTGATGCCCATTGCTCTGTCTGTCCCTTCTTGCTGCAGTGGTACATGAATGGAGTGAATTATTTCACAGACCTATGGAACGTTATGGACACACTGGGACTCTTCTACTTCATAGCTGGCATTGTTTTCCGGTAAGAGGCTCATGCCACCTTCCCAACTTCAGGCACTTTGGCACAAAAGACGGAGAAAATAAAATCTGGGACATCTCAAGTCCATGGATAGGCCTGTTCTATAATGTCCATCCCCAAGGGAGGTGATCATAAGACCCCGTTGCCTCTGCCTTGTGGTGGCACAACTTGGCCACCATTAAGTTTCTTCTCATTCTGGGTTCTTTACAATTTCCATTTTTGGTTTTCAGACAGGTGTTGTGGGGGCATAATTATGATCCAAAGAGAGGTCACTGGGGCTGTTTAGTGTCTTCCAAATGTTAGTTTATTTTGGCCCACTTAATTGAAGGTCACGTGACCTTGGCCAGCATGCTGGCCCCACAGCCACTTTTCCAGATACCAGTGTATCCCTCCAACCTCAGAACCAAAGTGTGTGAGAAGACAACTAAGTCTAACATGATCACCAAAGGCCCAAAAGTGAGGTGCAGAGGTGGCTCAGGCAGCAAAGTGCCTGTCACAACGACAGTATGAGAACTGTGTTCACACCCACAGAACTTTGGTAAAATTGGGGGGATAGCAGCACCCACCACTTCCCAAACCAGGGCTGGGGCAATACAGGCAGGTTAGGGGGCTTACTGGCTGAATAAGTGAGCTCTGGGTCCAGTTCAGGACCCTGACTCAAGAATGAAGACAGAAAGCAATGGAGTTAGACACCTGATGTCTGCCTCCAGCCTTCACAAACACGTGTGCATCTGTATACAAGAATACACACAGGGGCACACACATTCGACTTGGAAATGTTGTGTCCTGTCCCACAAACTCTCCTTTTCTCTCCACAGGCTCCACTCTTCTAATAAAAGCTCTTTGTACTCTGGGCGAGTCATTTTCTGTCTGGATTACATTATATTCACTCTAAGGCTCATCCACATTTTCACCGTTAGCAGGAACTTGGGACCCAAGATTATAATGCTCCAGCGGATGGTAAGAGCCAGCAACATAGGCCACTTCTGGGGGAGATCGTGGGGAAGAGGGCTCTGACGAACCAGCAGTGTCTACACACCCTGCTGACACCAAGTTGATGGGGCTTCCTGAGAGTTCACACTTTTCAGCATGCTTCCATTTGAGCTAAACAGCTTGCTCAGTGTGTGTGTGTGTGTGTGTGTGTGTGTGTGTGTGTGTAGCTTCCATGTCCTTATTATGGATGGGGTAGTTTTAGTTCAAGAAGGTGGGTCAGGAGTCAGATGCCTAGAGATGACAGGATCCTGAATGCCACACCCTGTGTGTGAGAGAAAGACCACAGGTTTGTTTTATATACAGGCCAGGAGGAAATTGCAAGCTGGGGATGTTGCTCCACAGAGCTGGTTCCGTCTGGAAATCAGATGGGCCACTGGATGAGCTCATGTGGACACCCCTTTCCAACCCTGAGATTGAGTGTGTGGTTTTGATTCAAAGCATATCTGAGGAATCCAGTCACCATGACGTCAAGCTGTGTGTGCAAAACACAGCAGGAAAAAAAAAGAGGTGAATTGTCTGAGTTTTCCAAGGGATGCTTTTGTTTTCCTAAGAAGTAATTCTGCAGAAATAATTTGAGGGTTGAAAGCAGGCAAGCACCACCAGGTGTGGCTGGAGAGAGTTCCTCCCAAACTGAAACCCTCTGCGTTTTGAGCTGGGCCCTCATTCACAAGCTTGCTGCTTGAAGTTCAACAAGCAAAGGGGCAGGAATTGGGTTTTATTCTGGAGGAAAGATATCTCCATACCAAAAGCTGATGGTGATCTATTTCTACATTAGTGCTAGGAGCTGGGGAGGTAGCTCAGTGGTGGTGCACTTGCCTGGATAGTACAAGACTTAACCCCAGCAGTGCCATCTGTCAGTCAATGTAAGATAAATTAGTGAGTGGCCAGGCAACTGGATGGCTTAAATTTTCTGGCTCCTGGAACCTCTCTCTCTGCCTGTCTCTGTGGCTGGTTGGGAAGGGTCAGGCTTCGTAGCCAGCCACTGTGGGTGTGTGACTAACTGTTCCAATCTTCTCCCTTGGCAGCTGATCGACGTTTTCTTCTTCCTGTTTCTCTTTGCTGTGTGGATGGTGGCCTTCGGCGTGGCCAGACAGGGGATCCTTAGGCAAAATGAACAGCGCTGGAGGTGGATCTTCCGCTCTGTCATCTATGAACCCTACCTGGCCATGTTTGGCCAGGTGCCCAGTGATGTGGATAGTAAGCTGTGCTCTGCTTGAGTAGAGGTGGCCCTGGTGGTGACATTCTGACCTCTGATCCTTTCTTCTGCCTCTTTCTCTATCTCTCTCTGTCTCTCTCTGTCTCTCTCTGTCTCTCTCTGTCTCTCTCTCTCTCTCTCTCTCTCTCTCTCTCTCTCTTTCTCTCTCTCTCTCTGCTTCGAAATAATATCTTACGTTGTCCCCATTTCAATTTTAAGTCTTTTGATGTTAGTTATCAGTATTCTTTTGAGACAAGACCTCTAGCCCAGGCTAGCCTCAATTTCCCTAGGTAGTCAATCCCCAGTCCCCCTACCTCTGCCTGGTTAATGTGGTGCTGACGGTTGGACCCAGGGTTTTCTGCACATTAGGCAAGCAGGCTACCAACGGAGCCACATCCCAAGTTTTGCAAAATGTGATGATGCTAAGTTGCAGCTATGATGCCGGGGTAGAATGGGACGTCCTTGCTGGTTCATACAGGAGTGCTGTGAGCTGTACTTCCCTATAGAGCATATGGGAGATTGACATTCAAACCTTTGGTTGACGCTTCCATCACTAGCCCATTTCCCAGCAGTCTGTGAAGTGAGACCAATGGTGGCATGGTGGCTCTGCTGTACCCAAACTCGGGCTGTAAAGATCACAGGGCATAAGCAAATTCAAGTTTTGGGTGGACTGTGTGGAAGAACTTCTGGATGCTGGCAGTAGTTCTGACTTCTCATCTCCCATCCTGCCAGCATAAACTATACCAACAGATAGTTTCCTTGAACCAGGGCTGGGTTGGCAGGTGTCACCCAGTCCCTATGGTTTTCCCTCCATCAGCATCTGCTCCTCAGGTGAAGGCTTTTTCAACTCTTTTTTAAAAGATTTATTTATTATATAGGTATATGAGTAGCTGTCTTCAGACCCACCAGAAGAGGGCATCAGATCTCATTACAGATGGTTGTGAGCCACCATGTGGTTGCTGGGAATTGAACTCAGGACCTCTGGAAGTGCAGTCAACATTCTTAACTGCTGAGCCATCTCTCCAGCCCCTCTTTCAACTCTTATAAACAGGTCTTTTCCGTGCAGGGTGGAGAGGTCCTCAGGACCCTCTTGTTGGTTTTGTGATGCAGCTCATTTGAGGATTGCTCTTTATGCTGGTGGGTTGAGTCCCATGAAGGAGCAGCACGTGGAGGTGGTTGGAGGCAGGGGAGGGAGGGACCGGGGCAGGCAGGCATGGTACACATATATCATCTGAGTTCTTTTACATGCTACCTGGCAGGGCAGTTTCTTTCAGTAGAGTGTGTTCCTGATGTCAGCACCAAGATCAGGGGCTCTGGCTGGGTGCCTCTCCTCAGAGCCAGACACCCTGTCTGTGGCCTTCTCTGAATTTGTAGAGGTGCATATTGGCTAGTTCAAGTTACAGGTCCTCACCATCCTTGTAGTGTAGCTTCCTCCAAGGGCTGTGCTGGGCTCTTCTCACCAGGGCCACAGTGATAGACATCAGAACCCTTTTGTGACCCTCTACCCCAGTGCTGGGGGGACTTGCTAGGCAAGTGCTTCACCAGTGAGCTACACCCCCTACCCGAGTCATGCCTGAGCTTTGATGTCCTTGATAGACCTGTATTACTTTCATCTGTCGCTATGACAAAAAAAAAAAAAAAAAAACAAAAAACAAAAAAACAAAAAAACAAAAAAACCCATAGAAACGAATTAAGGAGGGAAGGGTTTGTTTCGGCTCACACTTCCACAGTTCTGGGGTAGAGTCCATCATGACAGGGAAGGCATGGTGGCAGTAAGGTAAGGTAGCTTGTGTGAGGCGAGCACATTTACAGTCAAGAAGCGGAGAGAAAGGGGGGCAGAGACAGATAATCAGACAGACAGATAGAGAGGAATGTTAATGCTCAGTTCACTTTCTCCTTTGTATTCAGCCCAGGACCCTAGCCCATGGGAAGGAGCTGCCTATACTAAAGGTTGAAAAAAAAAAAAAAAAAAACACCTTCCCAGACATGCTCAGAATCATGTCTCCTAGGTGACTCCAAATCCCATCAAGCTGGCAACCAAGATGAGTGCACAATACCTGCTTTGACACTGCCCCTAGATGCTAGAGCTCACCTGCTTTGGTTGGTTTCCCAATCCCATGACTTCCTGTGTGGAACATTCTTCTCACTAGTACTCTGGCCGCTAAGCACACTCTCCTCGTATCCTCTTTATCCTTTAGATGCATGCAGCAGCCACAGCCCTCCTTTGGTGAAGAGTCACTTTCTGATACACTCCTCTAACAGTGCCCTTGGCTTTCATTATGAACACAGTGATCCAGTCATGCAGCACCACCCGATTTACTCTCGCTGCCCTCTGTCTTCCTCCCATGGGGCCCTGGCTTGTGCTGTTGCCACTGCTTTGAGCACCTGTCCCTTTCATGGTTGTCACTCACTCTGTTCATTTCAGAGGTGGCTTCTCTGTGGGAAAGAGAAGATCACAGACCCAATACATCTTGCCTACTTCCTTTTGGGACTTTGAGCAGGTTGAATCTTTAAGCTGACTGAGGAGGTTGGGTGCTTCTTGGAGCACAGAACACACCCTCTGTTCTTTTTTATGTTGCTGTGATAAGATAAAAGGAAATACTTCTAACTCATAATTCATCACTGAGGGATACCAGGGCCAGGAGCTTGAGGCAGGAACCTGGAGGTGGGGCTCACAGAATGATGCTCGCTAGCTATCTCACTGGCTAGGTCTTACCCCTACCCCCTTCCAACTGCCTAGGCATGATACCCCCATAGTGAGCTTGGCCCTCCCACATAAATCAAGATAATCTCTCCCAAACATGCCCATACTATTCTTGGCAACCCCTCCATTGAGACTCCCTCAGATGACTCTAGGCTTTGTCAAGTTGAGAACTGAAGCTAACTAGAACACCCTCTTTCTTGATCTTGATATTAAGGAAGTCCCTATTTCCCAGTGGAACCACTCAATAAACTGTTTGATGAGCAGAAAACTCTAATCCCACACCCTCCTGGGCTGCCATGGTTCTTGCTTTTCTATAGGGGGCCTCACTGGCTTCTTGGTTCTGTGCACACAGGTACCACATATGACTTCTCCCACTGCACCTTCTCGGGAAATGAATCCAAGCCACTGTGCGTGGAGTTAGATGAGCACAGCCTGCCCCGCTTCCCTGAGTGGATCACCATCCCATTGGTGTGCATCTACATGCTCTCTACCAACATCCTTCTGGTCAACCTTCTGGTCGCCATGTTTGGGTATGTCCGCGTCATACACTCATGGGCTTTTAGTATGGGTTGTGCCTATGCAACAGACAAGCAGAAAGCATGTGGGCCGAGGTAATGTCTACCTTGAGGAACTGAGAGAAGAGGCTATTGGGAGCCTGGTGGTTTCAGTGGTTGGAGACCTTAAAGAGACTGTGCTAATAAACCACAAGGACAGGCTATCCTTTGACTGATTTGTCACAGACAAGCAGTGTGACCAGCTCCATTAAATCTATGTCCTAGTGTTGAGCACCATGCCACACTTCTCCAGGGGACAACCCAACTAATTGCTTTTCTTGTTGCTGTGGCAAAAACACCTAACAAAATCGATGAGAAGAAGGATGAATTTATTTTGCTTGTAGCTTATGAGGTAGAGTCTATTGTGGTGGGAAGTCGTGGGGGTCGGGGTGGGTCACATTGTGTTTGCAGTCAGGGAGCAGAGAGTATGAATGTTGTTGCTCATCCTACTTTCTCTTCTTCCTCTTTTAGTACCCCAACCTGTGAATTAGCCCTTCTCATGTTCAGGCCTTCTTCCCCCACCACTGTTACATCACTCAGTAACCATTGTCATAGACCCTCCTAGACCTGTGTCTCCTACGTGACTCCAAAGCCTGTCCAAGTTGACAATGTTAGCCCAATGGCTGCAGTGCAAATGATCCCTGAGGTTCCTTGTTTTTGTTCTTAAGACAAACACATGCAAAAGAATATGCGATAACCAATCACACCTCAGCTATAGAATCTAAAAGTCAAAGGTCCCAGGAGCCATCCACCCAGAACTCAGAAGAAGCAGATATCAGAGGTTGCTGATGGCACAATTTGGTCCCAGCTTTTACTGGGAGACACTTGGCAAGCTGCTCATGAAGCCTCTCACAGGTTTGCTTCCATGGGTTTACAGAGTTTCATCTTGTCCAAGCTGCCTGCACGTTGTTCAGCTGCAGAAAGTTTCTCATTTTCACGTCATTTCTTGGAAGCGTGAATGAGAGCCGAAGTGATCCAGGACAATCAGAATGACCTCAGTGTAGGGACTTGTTGATGATTCCCTGTGTCACAACGAATGATTTAATAATCTGCTTGACTGTTCCGCAACTTACATATTTGGTCACAACCCAAACACCTGTTGTAATGTAAAGTTTGCCTTTGAATGGCAATGGATGATGGGGAAGATTCACAATCCACGGATCGCTCATCTGGTCCTGATGGCTTGGTGTGGTGCAATATCTTTCTGATAGTTCTGAGGTTAGTCTGCAGAGGACAATGTTACTCTGCTTGCCATAGCACAAGCTGATTTTCTGTTTGAAGAACAATGCTACCTACGGCTCTTAGTGTAAAGACCTCACAGGTAGTTCAGTAGCTTCTAGAATCTTCTTGAGAAGATGTGTAGCTGTTTTCATAGCCATCTCGGTGCATGCTTTTGGATCATCTGCAAGATATGGTGGGAACAAGCTGAATAGCCATCTGCTAATTCTTCTTGATTCTTGTGTACAGGAGACCGATAAGTTAGGAAGACTTAGTTCTATGGCACCCAGCATAGTTGCAGAATTCTTGTGAAAAGGAAATAAGAGGTTAGGAATGTCAGGGTAATGCTGTTTAAACAGCCACGTGCTGAAAATGACATCCAGAGCCATACAAAGAGACAACACGGAGTTAATGACCAATAGTGTTTCCAAGATTACACACAGCCAGCCCACTACCGTGGGCATGGCCAGATGCTAGCAGAGCACCAGGAAGCTCAGAGGGAAACTCGATCACCAAGTACATCTGCAGAAGTTGTGGTTTGAATGTGAACTGTCCTGAAGCTCAACTACCAATTGGTGGTGCTGTTCTGGGAAGCTATGGAACATTTAGTAAGGAAGGGCCTGGCTGAAACTGAGTTCCTGGGGTCTCAGGCCTCAGCTCTTCTTCTGGTGCCAGTTTCTCTCTCTCCCTTATATCCTCTTTCTTACATGCCCTCTTTCTTGATCCTCTGAGATGTGAGCAAGCCCCCAAGGCTCCAGCTGTTCCAGCTGCTAGCTGCTCACACAGCCATGGCTTTCCTACCATGATGAGCTAGCTGGTCAGCGTCTCCTCAGACCATGAGTCAGAGTGAGCCTTCCCTCCCTGAGCTTGCTTCTTGTCAGATCACAGGGATCAGAACAAGGGCCAGCACCAGCCTGTCCATAGCACTAAGTTGTTGGAGGTCTCAGAGTCTTTGTGCTATGAACTGTCATGGCAGCTGCATGCCATGGAAGGACCCTATCAGCATTACCACCTGACGTCTGTGTTGTGATCAGGAAATGAGGGAATCCAATCTGTGCTGAAACTTTCCTGCTAGATAAAGATAAACAGGCAGCAAAGACCTGGGTCTGTGTTCATGACTCTGTGTGTGTGTGTTCAGGTTACCTCGGTGTCTTCCTGGCGGACTCTTTAAATCCCATTAGCCACTTCACCACTTAGGGATGCAATGTGATTGTTCTTATTGCCTTCTTCCTGGGGCTCCTCTTCCAGCATCCCTGGCTTACCCTCCTTTGAGTGATTCAAACTTGGAGTTTGAGGGCAGCTGAGACCCTACTATGATCTGTGAGCCAGTTCTTCACATGCCGTTTATGATGCATGCTAAGATATTCAGAGATGGATTGCTCCCCAAGAAAATAGCGCAGTGCTAACACCCCTGTCTGATGCCTCACCACAGTACTTAGTGCAAAGCTTATATACCCACAATAGTGATGTCATTAGTTGCATTGCAAATGTGTCTGTGGGGATGGTCCCATAGCATCAGGAGCTGACTAGATGGAATTCCACAGCAAAGCAAGAGGCACTCACAAAATCCACAATGTTTGCACTGAGATCATCTACCCTAGTGTCAGGGAAGGACCCCAGAATCAGTAAGTGATTCTGGCTCCCTTTGACATGTACAGGTGTTGGTCCCTGAGTTAGGCAGGTACCTCTGAGAGGGATTCACTGACCACTAGAATTGTCTAGATTCTAAGAGTCACCTTCTCATACCCTAGGGATGATGCGAATTTCTTACCAATATGTAGAAAAGTAGACAGGACACAGTATTCCCCAGCCACAGACTAAAAGTTTGGTGTGATGTCACTGGTCTGAGGCAAGCTATTTATTGAAAAAGAGTTTAAATTTAAAAAAGACAACAGTTAACTATACCGATGGTAACAAATATTTGTGGAGCTTCCCTCACCCCTACCCAAGTTCACTGTGTGTGCCCTATCACCTAATTATCATATGGGGGCCCAGCCCTCTTGTGACTTTACAGTGGAGAGACAGGGACAGGTCCATTTCCTGATGTGAATGAAAGAAATAGCATCTCAAATATAGTGCCACATATTACAATAAAATGAAAGTAACCATCACATCAGGGCTAGTGGAATGGTCCTTAAGCTCTTCTACTTGAGAGGCTGAGGCAGGAGGATTTCAAATTCAAGTCCCATGTGTGGTCCAGTCTATGCTGCATAACTCTACAGCAGCATCATGTACTAAACTGAGTTGTTATCTAAAAGCAGGTAAATGAAATCACAGTGCCTTTGCCATTGTTGTCGGTTCTGGGCGTGTTCCTTTCCATATCTCCCATGTCATGATCATTACAACTTTTGTCTTTTGTCAGGGGAAGCCTTGCAGATCTTCTCTGCTCTATCTCTAAGCCCCCTTCACACCTTCCTGTCCCTCATTTTGAAAACAATGTACATGGCTATCGTTTCTTTTTCTTCAGCTTGCCATTCAGTCGCTTAGCGGGTGTTATTCTGGTCTGAACTGACACATCACACTATGCCGGTTTATGCTTAAGGTGTAATGTTTGACTGTACATACATGATGTGTAACAGTCAAACTGCAAATGGCATCTCCATCTTCTCAGACCCCTTCTTTGTGCTGGAAGCCTTAGGCTCCTCTAGTTATTTTACTCTAAATATTTATTTCATTTTAAACAATCTGTCTGTGTATATATCTGGTGTGTGTGTGTGTGTGTGTGTGTGTGTGTGTGTATTGGGGGGAAGGGATGGCATGAGCAGGTACTCACCAAGGCCAGAAGAAAGGACCTAATTCCTTATAGCTGGAGTTACGGGCCGTGAGCTGCCTAAAGTGGATGATGGAGTGTGATCTTGAGTCCCCTCTAAGAGCAGTATATGCTTTTAAACACTGAGCCATCTCTTCAAAAGGGGACTAGGAAACAGCAAACATTTAAACATACATACTGGGAAACTCATAGCTCAAGAGCCAGGGCTACCCCTAGGCACAGAAGCAGTTCTGAGTAGATATTATACTGCTGTGCTTGGGAATGAGGGGCCACTGGTCTTTAAGACACTCTGAAGGAGTTACTTAGGTAAAAGTCTAGCTGTAGGATTGAGAGATGGCTCAGTGTCTGTAAGATGCTCTCACAGTGAACCAGGATTCACTTCTCATCACCCACATGGTGGCTCCCACCTGTCTGTAGCTCCTGCTCTTGGAAGTCCAATGCCCTCTTCTGGCCACTGTGGGCGCCTGCACACAAACTTATGGTGCACATAAATTCATGCAGGCTCACATGCATATGCTTGAAATAAAAATAAGTAAATCCTTGAAAAGGGAATCTAGCTGAGAAGTCTATTTGGATTTTAATTTATTCTAAAACCTGCTGTTGTTTACATATCTATTTTTTTTATAGTTTTTTTTCAGACTGTGTATTTTGACTTGATCACTCCATTTTGAGTTTTACTACCAAAGCTTTTCATTACTTAGGGTTTTTTTAAGTCATTAAAACATCTGTTGTACAACTCCCCCACCCCCATTATCTTTACACAAAACCTTCCTGGCATTTTGTGTATATTTGATTGTATGAAGAAGCCCAGGGCTCATCTTGTGATTCTTCTTCTTCTTCTTCTTCCTCTTCTTCTTCTCCTTCTTCTTCTTCTTCTTCTTCTTCTTCTTCTTCTTCTTCTTCTTCTTCTTCTTCTTCTTCTTCTTCTTTTCTTTTGAAAAAAGAATCTCATGACTCTCTGTGGAATTATTTAAGAGGAATCAAATTAATATTCTCCATAACAGTGGCTTATTTGCTGTGTTCAGGTATCTGTAGTTACCAATAGATGTCTGTGGTTCTTTTTGCGTGGGACTTGCAGGGTTTTTATTATTTCCAGCCATTTAGGGTCGTGAGCAAGATTTCTCCCTATGCTTTTGGTCTTTTTGTTGTTGTTTGTTTGTTTGTTTTACAGTGACTACTTTTATACTATGATTTTTAAAGGTTCATTTATTGACTGTGTAACAAGTCTTTGTAACGGTCTCCCTTATCTTTATTATCTTGAGGATGGTTCCCTCTCCCCAACTCCATATTTTTAGTGTTACAGTTTTACTAGAAAAGGATGTTCAGTGTTCCAGAAGACTCCCCTGTAACCACTGAAATATTTCCCTTTTGGTCTGGAGTTCTGATGCATCACACAAGCAATGGATTGCAGCTGTGTTGTTAACGTCCCACCGCCCTTCTCTGTGGTTGTGGCATATCATCCCTTTAATACTTGAACTTCTGGGTTTCATCTGCGCCCAAGACTATCTGAATTTCAAACATCTGTTGCGGGCTAGCAACATCTCCAGTCTCAGCAAGTTTCTTCCTCCAGGGGGCATCTGCTTCCTCCCCTCTCCTCCTCAGCTCTGCAGAGGGCACTCAGTTGGTCCTATGAGATGGCTGTCACTGCTGTTGCCCACTGAGATATTGGCAAGGACAATAACCTTCTAACAGGGTACCAGAGGTTCAGTGTGAAGGGACAGGCTTAATGGTTTCTTAGAGGAGGTACAGATGGGCAGATGACCATCTGGAAGACTTTGAACACTGTCTGAGTGGGTGCGGGTGAGC
Source organism: Micromys minutus (assembly GCF_963924665.1). Taxonomy (NCBI): domain Eukaryota; kingdom Metazoa; phylum Chordata; class Mammalia; order Rodentia; family Muridae; genus Micromys; species Micromys minutus. Next base: position 36,639,141 of record NC_137954.1, read on the forward strand.
CTAATCCTGTGGCTTGTCACTGTGCCTGTGTTACTGAGAGGCATTTTCACAAAACAGTCATAGAAAGCTTTTCTCTGCAGAATCTAGTCTCTTCTCCATGGAAGTTAAGACTAACTTTGAAAGACTATAAAACTTAAGAGAACTATGGAGGTATCTCAGGTGGTAACATGCTTGCTATGCAAGCATGAAGTCACGTGTTTAAGACCCATAATCTACATGAGTTGCAGGCAGGTCAGTCAAAACAAAAAGGTGGACACTGCCCAAGGAACAACACACACACACACACACACACACACACACACACACACACGGGCATGCATGCACATACATGAATACATGCAATTAATTTTGATAAATCAACTTGATGCTATGTTCAGTTATCAGCCTCTCATGGAGAACACGCATATCTATTGGGCTGAATCTGGAGGTGGTTTAAAGGAAAATGGACAATCTGGAAGCTGCTGTCATGCAGCAAAGCTGGGCCTTCGTATTTCGGTACTGGTGCTCAGTGATCACTAGCTCCTCAAGCCTTGGGAGGTAGACGTAGGTTTTCACCAGTTACCAGGAGTGCTGCTCTCGGGTTCATCTTGCCCATGAGGTGCAGAAGAAATGGCTGTTCTGACAGGAGCAGCCTTGAAGTCTGGTTCTGCTAAGGAAGAAGCAAAACTGTGATTGGCAGGCACTAACTAAGTACTTCTGAGGCAGGGATTGCAGGCCTTCCCCCAGAAGGACCTTCGGCTAAATGGACTAAGAAATGCGATGCCAGGCTATGGGCTAGACTTCTCCACCTGTCGCAATCATTCTCAGGGCTGTGCAAAAATAAATGAAGGACTGTCAATTCCTGCAGTGTGTTTCATTGAGTCCAAGCGGTCAGTTCAGGCAAGCTCAGATCTCATCCCCAGCGGGTCTTCCACCATTTTCTCTCTGAGCTCCCAGAGTGAGGTCTATGTGCATAGTGAATGTGTCTCCCTCCGTCCAGACATAGCAACGTCTTTTGTATAAGACATCTGAAAACGACATTTGATGATTCCAAGTGGGTGCAGTGGCTTTTGTTTAGATTTTTGAGATTTAAGCAGTCGGTATCCATTTTGGAATAGGCACATGAAATAGTAAGATGTCCTTAGTGCTAGCGTTTGGAATAAAAACTGCCGTTCTGGCAGAAAATAGTGAGCTGTGGCTTCTGGTCCTAAGCCCGAGTGTCACTCATCTCGGGGGCTTCTGTAACTCTGAGCCACAGTTGTGAAAGATGAGGATGGTGCTCTTTGTAGACAGCAAAACCAGCTAAGGACCAGGGAAGGTGGTAGTGATGGCAGACTGAGCATTAGCCTCCAAGAAACCTGACCTACATTGCGGGGAGATGCTGGACAGCCATTTCTGGATCCACAGTGCTGTCTGCTTTGTACCTAAAAATTCTACTGAGAAAAGTAGATGAAAATATTAGGCAGGCAGCCACTTGGCTGCCTCATAGGAGCTTATGCATATGGGCATTCAATATACATAGGCTTCTTACCTTTAGAGACCTCACTGTGTTCAAAATGCACAGTGCCTGAACTGTCAAATGCTTTGTCTGTCGTTATCCAAAATGTCAAGTCATGCTATGAAACCCCTTGGACACAGTAGAACTGTCACAACCCTGAGTAGCACCTGTGCTGATGTGGGACAGACTAGATCGCTAGACCAGATCCCGGCTTCAACCCTTCAACTTACCTGCCCTTTCTGTGCCTTAGTTTCTTGATCTGCTTATTAGAGATGATAACAGCTCTTGCAGAGCTATTCACACGTTAAATTAATCAACATAAATGGCTGCCTGGCATAGCAGTTTGTAGGGAGTGGGAATGAAGCCCAGATGGTAGAATGCTTGCCCAGCATGTATGAAGCCTTGTGTTGATCTGAAGCACCACATAAGTGATGTTATTCAGCTCTAAGAGAGGGAGGCAGGGCCATGAATAGTTCAAGATCATCCACAGACTCATTGTGAGCTGGAGGTGCTTAAATATAGGAGCCCCTAAATAAGTAAAGGAGTCAGTCCCTTGTATATTAAAAGTGTTTTTGATCTTATGGCCTTGGTGCTTTGGTAGCTTGTAAATCATTACTATGAAGAGTTAGTTCATTGACATTAAGACGTAGCATTGATATTTTAATAATTATGTGCAGTCATCACACTTCCTGTATGATGCTTGGAAAGGGGGAGGGCAGGAGAACCAAGGGCACCCAGCTGTGATTACTGGAGATGCCACCGCCAGTACCAGATCCACTTCTCCCTGGAGTTGTGATTTACATGGTGAGACTGTGCTGAAAGTAGGGATTTGAGCCTAGTTATTTGCACTTGACATATAAAATTCTTCCAAAGTAAAATTTTATTTATACACCCAGTTTCAGGGGTTGCATAATGAAATCACACTCAGCAACCATAACCAGCAGTGCCCTCAGTGTTGAAAGCTTAGATCAGTTTCTTCTCCTAGGTAGAGGTCAGGGGTATGACTCACCTGTCGTGGGGAGGAGTCACGTGTGCGTGTCCGTTTCTGTTTGGTTCTATTGGTTATCACCTCATCCCTAGCTTGAAGTTCCAGGAGTGAAGTCACTGGGTGGAAACAATGAATTTTTTAAGGCTTCAATAAAACACGACAAGCAAACAACATTTTGCTAAAATGTTACAGGCTGCTATTCAGTTGTTACAAACTCTGTTCATGGCTAACCTGCAATTTCTGAATTTAATATGGGAAACAGAAGCAGAGATCAATCTGAGTTTCGTGGTCCTCAGCAAAATTCAAAGAAATGGAAAGACCTACTTCTGGATAGATAGCCCGAGTCTCCACTAAGAGACAATTTTTCTGTGGCGGTGTTTTCTCTTTCACTTTAGAAACTGTGCCTTTCAGCTTCTTCCGAGCTGGCGTGTCGTGTGTTTCACCATGCTCACGGCTCCTATAAACCTGTGTCTGGCAGAGGCTCCCATTCAGTTTCCTGACATCTCATCAAGAGCTGGAAGAGAGGTGTGAATTCTTGCCTGCTTAGTTTTCCACTATGCAGCTGTTGAGTGCCACCTCTCCCAGAGTCATATGTACTTTACCCGAATTGAACATGGTCTCTCTAGCTCACTAGCTCAGATGAAGCGCTTGAGGGAAGTTTCTAAGCTGAGGATGAAACTCATCAGCAGGTGCTTCGTTCTCAGCTCCGTTAACTCCAACTACAGCAGAGAGAGCTGAGTGCTGTCCAGTGGCTTGTAATAGTTTAAAAGAGCATTGTGTAGAGAGGGATGGATCTTTCTCACCTTGCTTTCCAGAAGTTGTGTGGCTGTTAGTTGCCACAGGTTTATAGTTCACAGAAAATTCAGATCTGCCCTTGCTGATATAGCCACCCTAGGTCAATTCTCAACATGTCTTTCTCCGCCCAGGGTCTTTCGAGATGTAGTTGTGTATGTCTATAACTGGAATCTGTACAGCTCTCAGACGACAGTTCTTGATGACAACTCTTTCTAGAATCCCTCTTCCCTTCTCCTGCAGAAGTCTGTCCCCTGGCCTTCCCTAGCCATGAGGGAAAGGCACCCTCAGGAAAACTATTTTGGCTTTTTGTCTGAGGCCCTTGAGAAATGCTAACACAGTTTCTCCAGACGGTTTCAATTAGATGGAAGAAGAGATAAAACATTCTTGAGGGAGTAGACATCCCTAATTCCTTTGTAACTGGCACAATAACATATAGATGAGCAAGGGGGGCCTGGGAGCTTTGGAAATTGACATCAGTTTGAAGTTCACTGTATTTTTCATTGTGTAATCGGAAACAAACAAACAACCCCCCCCCCAAATGAACCAAAACTAGATCAACATTGAAGCCAGCAGGCAGCCTGCACCAAGTTGTCCTGGTCATGGTATCAACATGGCTTCCTGTAGCCTAGCCTAGCCTAACCCATGGATGGCTGCCCAGCTGTGTTGCCATGGCAGGCAAATCTGGTGATGAATAGTGCGTATGTCTAAGCTGTGTCTTCTCTCTCCCCCGCCAGCTACACGGTGGGCATTGTGCAGGAGAACAACGATCAGGTTTGGAAATTCCAGCGGTACTTCCTGGTGCAGGAGTACTGTAACCGCCTAAACATCCCCTTCCCCTTTGTTGTCTTCGCCTACTTCTACATGGTGGTAAAGAAGTGCTTCAAATGCTGCTGCAAAGAGAAGAACATGGAGTCTTCTGCCTGCTGTGAGTGGGTCACCTGCTGGGGGTTGGGTTCCAGAGCAGTGGGTTATTTTATGGGATGTGTGGTCTCTGTCACCACAGTCTGTTCATTGTATGTCTCTCAAAATTGGGTGTCAGGCCAGCCAATGTGTGCCTCAAGAGACACGGTGGCTTTGGAAGCACTGAAGGGCTGCTGAGTAGGCTTGTTTAACAAGATAAATAATTTCATTTTCCCCCATTAGGATTCATGGATATGGGTTTAGTTTAGTTTCATTTTTTTTCTTGGTTTGGGAGGCAGAATTAATCTGTCACTATAGGAGGATTGTTTCAGGTTGCTTTTATTAGTCAGCTTTCAATCACTGTAATGAAACACCACAGGTAATTAACTTATGAAGAACAAAGGTTCACTTGACTAAGTGCTCAGGATTTCAGGTCAAGACTGGGTGGCTCCTCGTTTTGGGCCTGAGAAAATCTCGTAGCCAGAGAGGAGGGGTGACTGAGAATGGGTCTCATGATCTCTTTTAAGAGCATGCAAGGCTCCACCTCTTGAAGGTGCTACCACAGTGCCATCTTATAAACCAACACAATTTTAACACTTGGGGATTTGGAGGAAAAAAATATGTGACCAGTGTCATTCCACTTCTGGTCCCCAAATCTTCATGTCTGTCTCATAATGCAAGACACAGTTATTTTGTTCCTAGGGTTCCTAAAGTCTTAAATTCCAGCATTGTTCAAACATCTAAACTCAATGGCTCATCTAAGACTCTACACAAACTCAGGTGTGAACCTTTGTAGGTATCAAAGTTACATACTTTCAAGGTCCACTTTTGGAAACTTATCCACAAAGGAAGGAGACAGTCTCTCAAGGCAGATGGAGATCCAGAAGGGCTAATCTCAAGTTCTCAATCCCCATAGCTAGCATCTGGGAAGCATGGAGGCAGAGAGTGACCTCTCTGTGTGCTGTCCCTCCCCTGCCATTTCACTGGCTGCCACCCAAAGTCCACCACTCTGCAGAGAAGGTTTTGCTTGCTGCCTGTTGTCTACAGCATGCTGTTGGTACCCCTGTATTCCCGAGTCTTCATCACAGCACCCCTCTCATGGCTCTATTCCGGTCTGCTTCATCACGGGATCTTGTAAGATGCATGTATCTTGACAACAGTAAGCTGTGTGTGATGCTCTGGTTGTTTGCCTCATGGTATGTGATAAAATGCACATAAAACAGATTTGCATATCATCATAGGCTGACCACACCTCTTTGAAGGAATTCCAAATATTATGCTTCAGAAAGTAAAAATATTACTTTCCTAGATATAATAATTGGTGGCAACTTTGACTGATTTTAAGTGTTGAAAGCCATCTTTGTGTGTGTGTGTGTGTGTGTGTGTGTGTGTGTGTGTGTGTAACTAGAGGCAAGATGCTCCTGGCTGACCTTCAATACCATTTCTGGAAATGTGGCATATAGCCTGACTTTCAGAATATAAACACCCCCAGCTTTCAGTCAGCCTGCAGCAGGAAGGACCTTCACATTCAACTTTAACTGTGTCATTCCAAGATATTAAATGGCACTTTGGCAGTGTCATTAACCACTACACATGTGTAATTGCCTTCCTTGGTGAAAGTATTTTGACAAGTTGGATAGGTAGCTGTCTTTCTTCCCATTATTTTGCTGAGGAAAACAAATTGAGCCATTACTAACTAAAAGAGTGGGAAGTCTTTATGTTCAGTATGGGAACTGAATGTGCAGATCTAGAATCTGAAAGTATGCAAAACCCACATCCAGATATCACAGGTGTTTAGTGACATGTCCATGTGTATATTTTGTTCTATCTTGAGATTGTGTTATAAATGAGGGTGTCTCCATAATCTTGGAGAAGATGGAGGGGTGCAATCAATGCCTTAGGAAGGCTTACCTATTCCCAAGCAATGCATGAAAATTACAGTGATGGAAAGGAGCTAAGAAATGGCTCCATTGACAAAAAGCCTTGCCCCATAAGCAGAAGGACTTGAGTTCAGATCTTTGGCACGAATGTAGACAGTCAGACATAGTGGTTCATGCCTTTAATTCCATTGCTGGGATACAATACAGCAGACTCCATGCAGTTTGCCCACCGGGTACCCTAACCAATCAGTGGGCTCCAGGTTCACTGAGAATAACTGTCTTAAGAAGAAGGTGGAGAGTGGATAAGGAGAACACGTAATACTTACCCTCTAGTCTCTACATACATGTGTACAGTTATACATCTACACAGGTAGACAAGCTATGTACATATAGCCTACACATGGACACACACACACACACACACACACACACATACACGGTCTAAGTAACATTTGCTGTTGTCTGGAAATGGAATGAATGTTCTAGAGAACTGCCCCACACTCACTCTAGTTGGGTATGGATTGATGAGAACTCCATGTGGTAAAAGTCCATTCTCTCAGGATCTACTACACCCAGCCTGGGATCAGCAGAACCTGGGTTCAGTGTCAGGAAGGTAGATCAGCTCTTGTCCTGAGGCTTGGCTTAAAAGAGGAAGAAAAAATACATCCCATCAAAGAAAGAATGTCATCAGAAGGAGCTGGAGAGATGACTCAGCGGTTAAGAACACTGACTGTTCTTTCAAAGGTCCTGAGTTCAATACCCAGCAACCACATGGTGGTTCAGAACCATCTGTAACAGGAGCTGATGCCCTCTTCTGGTGTGTCCGAAGACAGCTACAGTGTATTCATATACATAAAAGAACAAATAAATCTTAAAACAAAACAAAAAGAATGTCAATGGGAAACAAAACCCCTGTGTCCAGCCAGCCAACAGGAAGGAGTTTCAGCTTAATGAAGCAAGCAGGTGTGTCAGAGAAGCCTGTGATTTGTCATTTTCCCCAGGGAGACAGTGGGAGAGAGATGCTTTATGGACAATTAGAAAAAGCAATGCTACCTGCCTTCTTCCACCAAATCTCAGTCTCATGAGGAGACAAAGAAACAGAAGGACAGGACCCCTCTCCCCGACAGAGCCAGAGCCCAGTTCCCTCACTGGAGACTCTCCAGCCTGCTGAGTTACCATGGGCCCACTTGCTGCCCTTTAGAGAGGATTCCTGAGCCCACAGCAATTTGCCTTTCCCTAGGGTTCCAGCTGGCAGGACATTCTTATGTGCCCTTTGTATTTGCCTCCAAATGATAGGGGAGGCCATGGGTTTAATTTTGAAATTGCCCTTCTTTGAAGAAAAACTACAAATAATGTTCAGGACGGCAGACTTCCAACCCTGCTTTTTTTACTTGTTTAGCAATATCATCAAGTCAGAAAAAGTATGCTGCTTGGTAATTTGACAATTGCATTAAAAGTGTGTGTGTGTGTGTGTGTGTGTGTGTGTGTGTGTGTGTGTGTGTGTTCTTCTGATTTGGAAGGCAATGCATTGTCTTTATAGAATATCTGACTACAGAAAAGCATAATAAGGGTCCAGGACACATATGACTGCCACACAGTGAAATGTTAACACTGACATTGACCTAGATATAGTATGTCAATCTGTTGATAGGATAATTGATTCCTTTATATAGCTGATACTATACCACAAAACATGTTTAATGTCCATGAACATATAATGTCTATGCTAAGAATTTTTACTATGAGATATCCTAGTGTATAGATAACCAAGTCCTTATTGTTAAATGTATCATTTGATTAGGGTCTTTGTCAAAAAGATTTATTTTTAATTTTTGACTGTCTAGGTGTGTGTGTCTCCATGTGAGCATGTGTATGTGAGTAAAGATGCTGACAGAGGGCAGGCATTGGCTTCCCTGAAGCTGGAGGGATAAATGGTTGTGATCTGCCTGACATGGGTACTTGGAACCAAATTCAGATCCCCTGGAAGGGCAGCAAACATTCACAACCACTGAGCCATCTCTCCAGCTCCTGCTTCGATTCTTAGTAATATGTGATGTCAGGATAAAAAGGATAGACGTACATTTCACCACATGAATCCTTTAATTCTAGAAGAGAAATGTCCAGGTAAAGAAGGTGCATAGGACTAAGGCTTTGTTAATGCTCCTCACAGCCTTCTCATCCTCTATCACCATTACGTTGTTACAATGGATAAACTTTTCCCAGAAGATAGCTGTGGGCTTTCCACATTTTTTTGCTGCAACAAATATTTCTGTTACATTAGAGCCTGCTAACTCTTCAGTAAATTGATAGAAAGGCTAGGCCATTTCAGCTAGCCTTTCCCTGACGGTTATGGAAGCTGGACATTTTTCTTGTCTGTGTATCATTTTTGTTCTGGCTGCCTGTATCCAAAGGTTCAATCTTTTCTATGTTGAGTTTGAAGCATTTGGTTTGAAGAAAAGCCACTGGCAACTACTCTGAAGTGCATTTGGAAGGGAATTGGTTAGGAACTGCCTTGAAGAGTAATAAAAGTCATTTAACGACAAGGGCATGTTTGCTGTGCATTCTGCTTTGATTCCCGGTTAATTATTTCAATTAATGAGAATATATGCATTTAAATGGTAAGTTAAGGGTGAAAATCACACAAATCTATTCCAACTGGCCTCCTACACCAACATCTCTTTCCTGTCCCCATGACTTCTTGGGGTTTCATGTTCATTGCAAATGTTAGTGATCTTGATGATGTGTTCTTTGTTTGGTCTTCATCTGAAAGTCTCAGACACCATAAGAAAGGGAGGTAAGACCTCTCTGGAACCTGTCCCAGGCTATTTGTACAGTGTGCCCTGGTTTAGGGAAAAGGGAAGAATGGGGGGTGGGGGTAAAACTTTTTTTCACTACCCAGACCACCTATTTTAGAGTAGAATCAATGTCATCAGATTACTCTCCTCTCTCCTCTGAAGATCTCTTGACTTTAGACTGGGAGTTGAAAACCTGTAGTCATTATCCAACTAAATGGGTGTGTGCTTTCATGTCATCAAAACAGAAAAGTCAGATACACCAAAGGTGAGCACCCAAGTGATTAGTGAAATGTTCTGGCTAAGTCTCAAAAGACACAGACAAGGTCCAACTGTATCTTTATTTAGAGTAATGATTACATTCATGGTTCACACAGGCAATCCCCACCCTAATATTTACTGAGAAGCTCATTAACTAATCTTCCATTCGTCTGTTCCTGTCACTAAGTAATGGTAGTCAGAGCAGCTGGCACAGACAAAACTCATTGTCCTAGTTTCAGAGTCTCTTGGATGCCTGGCGTGCATTGATTTGGGAAACAGAGGCAGACAGGCAACCTGAAAGTTTTTCCTTTTCTCATGATTTCAGGTTTTAGAAATGAGGACAAGGAAACCTTGGCGTGGGAGGGCGTCATGAAGGAGAATTACCTGGTCAAGATCAACACGAAAGCCAACGACAACTCAGAGGAGTATGTCAGTCATTCACTCCCGCGGCAAGGCGCCCTTTGTATGTAAAGCTGGTATATGTAAGAGGCAGTGCATCTGAGCATGCTCAGCAAGGCATGCTTTCGTTGGAGAGTGATCATAACTCAAAAATATTACCAAGGCAATTGCAGATAAGGGCTTAGACATATGTCACTCTCTGAACAGGAAGAGACCAGACCCCAGCTAATATGATTGTTCCCCTAAAGTGCACAGAATAGAAAATGTCCTTAGAGGTTACATCTTTCTCTTGGAATAATAAAATATTCTGCATTCTAGGTGCTAAGATCTTGAGTGTAGAAGGGTAGAAATTAGCATTTACAGCCAAGAAACAAGAGCCATAAATACAAAAAAAAATATTTCAGGAAGACTCAGAGATCATGGGCAATTGCCTTCTCTTGCAGAGGCCACTGACATGTTTATCTTTGCAAAGTTGAAATACAGAAATAAAAGGTGGATTGTTAAAAGCTATTTATGGAAAATGGTAACTATTATACTTAAATTGGGTGGATCTTTAAAATAAAATCTTACGTGACTCCTGGTCATTAAACTCCTTGAAGAAGTCGGGAAGCCCATCAAATCTGCAGATGGTGTTTAAGTAGTACACCATGGAGTCTTTGAAAGCCTTCTTTTCTTATTGTATAGGCTGACCTTCCTCAGTGTTAGCTCTCACTTTTTCTAAGAGCTTACACATCAAAATATCATGTAACCTGTATGAGTAAATATAAGTGTGAATAGATCTCTTCCTTAAAATTAACACAGCTACTAAAGGGTACAGGATATGCTTTCTCCGTAGACAGCACTGATGCCCTGTGTTCTAGATTCTAGGTCTTGGATATGAAGGAAAGTAGATCTTATGTATTAACTTTCACCACCCTTATCAGCAAACATAGCATCAATTTTCTGTCTTTGGGCATGAGAAAGAAATTCTGCTTTGTTTAGGCATGAGGAAGAACATCAGAGAAAGTAAAGCAGTTGACCCCGACCTAAGCTGAAACTGAAGATCGCACACACACACTCACATATATGTCTTCTGTCTTTTGAAAGATGAAAGCATGGCCAAAGAGCCCCAATTTTCTCTTAGTTTATTTTTTAATTTCCTTGCAGGATGAGGCATCGGTTTAGACAACTGGATACGAAGGTATGGCTCAAAGTTCTGGAATGATTTGATGGTTTTGAGTTTTGGGCTATAGGCTGATATATAAGGTGAGAAAACAAAAGAAGACATTCATTCTTGAAAAATTAGACATGTTTCTTTCAGCTGTCTGCATGATTCACTGAAGAGCTGGAGCCTGCAGCAGAATTACTTCTTAAGTGTCCAGACTTTGTGTGGAATAGCCCAGAAGTGCCATTTCTACTAGATTTAACTGTCAACTTGACACAATCAAAAACCGCTAGAAAAGGGGGTCTCAGTGAGCAGCTGTCTAGATCAATGTGCTCCATAAGCATGTGTGTAAGGGGTTGTCTTGATTATATTCATTGATGTAGGAAGACCCAGCCCCCTGTGGATAGTGTCATTTCCTGGGTTTGGATCCTGGACTACGTAAGAATAGAGAGCATGAGCTGAGATTAGGCATACCTAAATTCATTCTCTCTGCTCTTACTGTGGACGTGATGTGACTAGCTTCTTCGAGCTCTGCCACTATGGATATATTTAATGTATACAGTTGCACACTTTGATGCATGCATACATTGCAAATTGATCACTACAATTCAGTCACACAGAGCAGAGTCTCCTGCATACCACTGCCTCTACTTCCCTTTCTGTTGCCTTCTCTGCCCTCTTCTTCCCATGCTGAGCAACTGTGCTTGCTTTCTATTCAGAGAGTTCTGGGGAATCACATTCTGAATTTTTGTTTCTAGAACAAGCATTTAGCATCTTTTTATTTTCCTTTTAAATTGTCTTTGATTTTAAGCAGCTCTCTTGAGATATCATTGACACAAATTCAATATATTTGAGGCATAGAGTTGGAAATTTTGATTCAAATATACATTGCAAACACTCCTTCTACCACATTTTAGCACAGCTAATTTACATACCTATAGAGCTACTATCTCTGTGTGTCCTAGGATTCAATTCAAGGCCTTGGGTCTTAGCACATCTCATGTCTAAAATAGACAATACTAATGTATAAATGGATATTAACACATGCATACAGTATACTAGTATTCATTCTCACCTTAGAGTACAGTAGAACCATTGCCATTTTTCTCTCCATAGCCCTTTTGACTATTTTAGGCTGTATCTGTGGGTGAGATCACATAGGAGGCATGACCTGTCTTTGCCTCACTTATTTTACTCATCACATTATCATCTGGACCATCTGTATTCCTGCAGATGGTAGAGTTTTCTTCCTTTGTGTAAGATGAAATTGTTCTCCACTGTGTACATGAGTCACATTTTCTTCACCTATCAATCTATTCATTGACATTTGGGTTATTTTTATGTCTATGACTAGTGCTGCACTGAACGAGACAACACAGGAGCTCCTTAGCTGTGTAGCAGGAGTTGGGTAGCTGGGTTGCTTTTAGTGTTTTGAGACATTTCTGTACTGTTTTACATAATAGAAATATCAATTTTACCAGATTCATTAAATTTTTGGTGAAGTCTTTGTTTCAAGATATTATTTAACAACCCTTACAAACAGATCTAGATAGTCCTTATTTCCTTTCCTTAAGTGATTGCACTGGCCTGTACTCCCAACACCATTTAGAATAATGGTGATGAGGATAAGAATTTTAGAGATGGTGGGATACTGAATATGATGATAAAATTCTTCATAGTCTTTATCATGTCTAAGTAACTAGACATGATAACTTTGAGTTTCTAACTGTGAAAGAACTTGGAGCTTTGTGCTGATTTTCCTGCATCAAGTGCATGGACCATGCTATTCTGTCTTCTGTTCTCCTTGTGTCGTTTATTACACACATTGGTTTTCAGATGCCGAACCATCCTCTTGTCTCGGGGTGAACTGCACTTAGCTGTGGTGTGTGGTAATTTTAATGTGCTCTTGAATTGAACTCCTCATTATCTTATTAATATTTTGTACCTTTATTCACTAGGATGTTAGCCAGTAGATCCCTTTGTTATCTTTGTCAGACTTCAGACCAGTGTAATTTTGGCCTCATACATGGGATCTCGAAGCAAGTCTCTCTTCTATTTTGTGGAAGAGTCTGAATAGTATTTAGGCATTTGTTCACCTTTAAATGTTGGATGGTATTCACTAATGAAACAATTTCTCTGTTCCTGAGCTTTTCTTTGTTAGCAGAGTTTAATACTGACTCTTTCTCCTTGTTTGCTACTAGTTTGTTTGAACTTTGTATTCTTTAAAAAAAAAGTATTACATTTAAGTGTGTGTGTGTGTGTGTGTGTGTGTGTGTGTGTGTGTGTGCACATGCCCCACTATGTGTGTGGAGGTCAGAGAACAACTCTTATAATTTGATTCTCTCCTTCAACTGTGTCATCATGAGGGATTGAACTCAGGTCACCAGGCATAGCAGCAGTTGCTTTTACCAGCTGAGACATCTTGCTGTCCCTGGACTCCATGTTCTTGATCTAGTCTTGTTAGGTTGTGTTTATTTAGAGAATCCCCTAGCTAAGTATGGTTTTAGTACCAGAGTGGCTAGCCACTTGTCCCAGTGGAAAATGAAGGAGACTGGATGTAGGTGCTTAAAGTGTGTCTTTCATGAGACCTGTATTTTATCTGGTGTGTAGCCTAGCCCATAGTTGTCTGGCAGGCCTGTCCCTGAAGCAGGATTGCTGTGAGTACTGGTAGGTGCCTTTGCGGTCCTTGTCTAACTGGGTGCAGTGTATGCCTGTCTGCCCATCACTCTGGTTACAGAAGCCTACTGTGTTCTCCCCTTATGATGGGGCAGAGAATCTCCGCGTAAGCAGCCCCTGGTTCTTCACCTCAGCACACACTACAGTAGAGACAGCTCTTACACCAGTCTAGCTAAAGGTTTGTTGGTTTGTTTAGCCTTTCCCCAAACCAACACTTAACTTTGCGCATTTTCTTTTTGTTCTCTGTTTCCCTTGCATTATTCTGAGCTCCTCCTGCTCTCCTTGAAGCTGCTGATAAATACTATTTTATTATTAACAAAATCCCCTGGGGAGAGCAAAACCCATTTTCTTCTCATTACAACAGAAAACAAAGTTATCCACAGAGGACCCGGAGCCTGGAAGTGAGGTTCTCACCCACCGTGCAGCGTTCACTGAAGTGGCCATTCTCCTTCACATTTCTTTCTTTCTTTCTTTAAGTTAAAAAAAGAGGTTATCACTAGAAACAGGCCCAACATCAACACAAATTTCTCCCCATCAACCCAAAACTCCCAGAGAGTTAAGTCATCCGGCAAGCTGGGAGCCAACTACACAGACACTGGAACCTGTCCGTACACTTTAATAAACTACATCGAGGGAGCATGTGACTTAAAATTAGGCTACGGACCTCCTGTAATATACAGAATAATCTTATGTATTATTAATGTAGCTTATACCTGGTTTACTGTTTGTGTATGTCTTAGGAAGCATATAATCATATCTTATTAGTATTTTCATAATTTTTATTAGTATTATATTTTTACATAGCAAAAATTTATTAGTATCTTAGTATACATCCCATACATTTGGGTACATTCCCATACATCTGCATACACTACTCCTATGACTACATAATCCACTAGGTCTAGGAGGAAAACCTTTTTGACCTGCATTTCATGAGGCTAATGATTTGTTTGCTGACTGCTGACCATAGGTAAGCAGTAAGCAGGACCTGCCTCAGCTTCCCTGGGTCACACTTAATGTTCAATACACTTATTGTTTAAAATAGAACGTTGAAAATTTTGTCTTAAGACCGGGTTTTCTTTCTCTCCCTTTCTAAGCTTAACGATCTCAAAGGCCTTCTGAAAGAGATTGCTAATAAAATCAAATAAGGTGGGCGAAGGCTCATGGAGAGAAATCAAATTACGATGAGGTGAGTTGGCTAAGGTCTCTTTGGTGTGCTCCAAAAATTTTAGTGTTTTAAAAATATTTTTAAGTTGTGGTGGTTTTCTAACTTATTCTATGTTCAGGTGTTGTCAGCTTTGACAATAAAGGATTGTACAAAACAAATCAAATAGGACAAGGAGCAGAAGTTTCTCCTTATGTCTGTCCTCAATGGTCCTCTAGGGCAGCGTTAGGCCGTGGGGTCTATGTAACACTTGTCAGCCTTACATCAGTTTTTACATAAATCAAAGCGAAGTCATAATGACCAAAGGTTTGCTATTTGTTCCTTCTTAATACTTTATCATAGATATTTTTGTGGAAACGCCCAAAATGTTCCTGATTCTCTTCTATATCTATTGCTGTGGGGTAGGTAGATGTGTGGTGAGCACCTTTCTGCTTTCTGAAAATGTTCCAGGGGTGAGGGTGGGAATGAGAGACTTCCAACAACAGATCATTCACACGATAACACATAATTCAATGGACTGGCAACGTTGAACTCGGGGCTTTGCTCCAGCCTCTTGCCCTTTGCTTTGAACATGGTTTCCCAGAACCTGTCCAAATCTTGAGATTAAATGTTGATAATTTAAGGAGTGCAGGGAGGCAGGGATGAGGAGGGAGGTACAGCTGTGGGCGTTCTATTGGTCTATAAGTGAACTGTAAGAAATAGAACAGAAGAGTTCCCTTCTCCATCTGGACTGACTAAGCTGGGCAGAAGGTTATCAGTATGGTTAGGACTATGGTGTGCTGGCCACTTGCAGTGACCTCTCTCACTGCCCCCTAATGCTGACCCCTCACACTGATGTCTAGCACCGACACCTCTCTGGTTCCTCACAGTGACCTCCTGACCTGCCTGTCACACTGGCATTTGAGCTTGTCCCCTGTGCTGCTCTCTGGCACTGGCCCTCTGTGTGGCCCTTCACCCTGACTTTTGCCTGCAGTGAGTACTTGGACTGTAGGATTTCCCTCTGCATAGTGGCCCTCCTGCAGGGAAATCCTGGTGTCTTTGGCCACCTGCCTGTGTTCCTTGAGTCCTGGCAGTCACAGCTCACATCTGCAGGCTCCAGTATGGAAAGACTTGTGCCTGACAGAATCTGAAAGCTGTGTGGTACTTCCGGAATATGCTAAAGATGTCTGGCCTAAAGTACTCAGGAGGAGCCCGTTTCAATACCTTCAAGGTGATCTTTCATTTTTAATTTTTTTAAAGTTTTAAATACACAGCATTTTGGAATTTGAAACTATTTTTCTTCATTGTTCTATGAGCTGAAAGAAAACAGACAAAACAATTCAAATAATAAAAATAAATATAAATGTCATTAAAATGTATGAGTAAAAGTAAATACTCAACTCCATATTTGCACTCACCCAGAACACTCTGATCTCCTCTTCCCTTCAGATATCTGACTGTGAAATGGGCAAACAGGCTGGCCTCCTGCCCGTCTACCTTGTACTTAGCTTGGGCCTTTGTTAATATGTTTAATGAAAGGGTGAATAAAAATGACTTGCAAGAATGTGACATTACTCTTGCATGTGTACACCATGTGCTGGTGTGTGCACAGTGTGTGTATCATGTGCTGCTATGTGCACAGTATGTGTATCATGTGCTGGTGTGTGCACAGTATATATACCGTGTGTGTGTGTGTGTGTGTGTGCGCACAGTGTAGGTAGCATATGCTGGGATGTGCACAATATGTGCACATGTGCTGTTGTGTGAAAAAGACAGGATGGAAAAAGAATCTAAGAAAACAAGTGTCAAAATCAGGTATGGCAGTTGCCCTCGTGATGCCATCCCTGAGGAGTTGGAGACCATTGACTATGTCTGCTGGCTGGCCAAATTGGAGAGCTGTAGTCTGTGGGAGACACTGTGCCAGAAAAAGGTAACAGCATCTGAGGAACAACACCTAAGGCTGTCCTCTAACTTCCATATGCACAGGTCCACACACAGAGACACTAACACACTCACTCACACACAACATATCCACTGATACATGCACTAACATATATGAACACACTAATATACTAACACATACACTGACCCATATACTAACATATACACCAATACACATCCTGAGACTCACCAACATTATATAAACACACATACTAACACATACACTGATACACTGACATCTACTAACACACTGACATACACTTAAAAAACACTAACACACTAACTCACATACTAACACACATTAACATGCACACACCCACTTAATAACAAACATTAACACATACATTGGTGCACACACTAACACATACTAGTAACACACACACACACACACACACACACACACACACACTAAACATATGCCCCATGAATTTCACCCAGTGACATCTTTAGAAACATTGAGTGTATCGAATGTCAACTTTGCATACTTTTTTACCTCCAGGTAAGTTCTTTCATGATGTTCACGCCCATAAGAAAAAGTTCAGTTTTACTGGCCACTAGTCCTAAGTGTTTCAGACTCTAGTCTTCCAGTGTCTCTCGGTGCTTCTTTCTCTAAGATTCAGGGTTATCACCTTTCCCTGGGATGGTATGACAGGGCAGAGAAAGTCCACCTCAGGGGAGTGAGAGGTGGCACAGGTGGGGGTGGGGGGCAGGCAGAGGCATTTAGCACTGCTCACGTCTTTATCCGGATGTCAGCCTTTGGTCCAATCACTTGAACCTTTTTTTTTTTTTTTTTTTTTTTTTGTTCTATGCTTGGAAATAAGGCTGCAGAGCAAGCATTTTCTTTCTCGACTTTGTTTCAGAAGTATGCAGCATCTCCAGGCACCATGATTAGAAGGAAGGCCCCCGGAGATGGCCTGTTTTCCAGAGAATGGAAAAAGAAAGCCTTTGCCTGCCATTTTGAGTCCTTTGAAAACTATATTTTGATAAGTGTTGGGGTTTTCTACTTGGTTGTCTATTCATTTTTGGTTTTGGGTAGTAACCACTGAACAAACAAAGTCCTTATGGACTCTCTGAGATGTAACTTAGATGGGATGAGTTGGACCTTGCTCAGAGAACCTCAGATAGCTCACACAGGAGGTCTCCCAGACAATCACAGCTAATATCACAGGTTAACGTGTTGGTAGCATACCCAGACCTCTTCTGAGTATATTTTGAAACAAGAGAGGAGGTAGGAACTTTATTAATAATATTTACTAATTAATTTATGAATTTATTAATTATTATTAATAATGCTGCATTTTCTTCACTTTTACAGGTCAAGTCATACACCTGGATTTGGTGGTTCGTGGGACACTGACAGACAGTGTCTATCTGGGATCCTGCTATTGACTTTAAAAGGAGACATTTTCAGGTCTCTGGGCCCAGAGCAGATGACTCATAGTCACCCTCGAGGGCATAGGTCAGGGAGCAATGTGTGTAGAGAACTTTGCACGTGAAGAGAGTTGCAAAGGATCTTGTTCCTCCGAAAAGGTGCCTGTGTTTTCTGCATCTCAGAGCTTTGTACTGATGCTAAGGGTTTCAGTGTTGACACACCTTTCCCACCTTTGTCTCATGTACCTCCCACGACTATGACCCTGTCCCTGATTTTATACCTATACTGCTGTTGTGTGTATTTCCTACTGTCCCCTTTTCTGCATTGTGTGATGAATTCATCGACATATTGTCAGAGTCCTACACCACCCCAAATAAAAATTAGACCAGATTCTAAAATACTCAGGTGGGGGTCGCTGAGGCAGTGACTTCTTTCTCTGGGGCTCACCAGAACTCCTGCTGAAGGGACCACCCAGAAGAAACCCTTGAGAGGCCACCTTGCTCCTTTTGTTTTGGGGAGTGTGACCGTCCTCCACTGTTTTCATTATTTTCCCATTGAAAATAACAAATAGATCTCAAGGAGGTTAGAGGACATAAATGGACATAAACAGCCTCTCACTCATATAGTCGTGGCTCACACTTGAGTGTGTTTTCTCAATTCCAGCCCTTTCTATGCATGCTACACTTCACTTAATAAAATCATCCTCTGTACCTACAGTTTTCTATAGGCCTTTTCATCGACTATTTTATCAGACATGTTTTCCTCACAATCTTTACAACTATCAGTAATTCTGTAATATTCAAGCCTCTAGCCATTTACACAATGTAGGTCATTGACAGCTGACTCCACCTGCCTATTGAAATGAATGTCTTTGTATATGACTTCTCTCTGAATTAAGAACATCAAGAAATCGCCTGTGTAGGATATTAAAGTCTTTGGAATATCTGTTGATTATCAAGCCATTTGCAAGGCCTTTTTCATCAACGTGTATAGCAAAATAGGATTTAAGAACTTATGCATAAGACAGAAGATATATGGACCTCTCTCTAGTAAGACATATTCCGTTTAACTCTCTTTAGGAAGAAGCCAACATTCTTGTTTAGGTGTCGTGGAGCATGTGGATGTTGGTACAGACATTGAGTGACTGCCTGCTTGAATACTCCACCCCTATCCTTCTCTGGAGCTGTGGTATCTGTGCTCAAAAGGGCTCATAATTTTATCACTCACAATTATAAAGAAACCCTGGTCTCAGAGGTCTCTAACTCACTGGGGTTTCAGAAACAGAGTGGATGGGACAAATGTACATAATGAAAATGGCCAATGAGTGGAAAGTTGAGCATGGCTCTGTTAGTGAGAGCATTCCACTTTCATTTTACCCTAGTGACCAAGGTGCTTGCTATGTCTGAAACCACCAGGAGGAAGAGTCTGTCCTCTACATAGGGCCTTGTAAAAACTGAAGTGTATGACACACAGACTGTTCAGACAGAAAAACAGCCAGAGCCTTATCTTCAACTCAAGTAAGGAACTGGACTAAAAGAAGCAAATGAGGCTTAGCCTAGTCTGTCTGACAACCCCCACTCACTCAGTGTGTTCATGTTTCCACAACGTGTCTCTACCGGCTTAAGAAAACAGTCTCAGTACACAGACTGTGCCTGTTGACCCTAAAGAGTTAGATGATGCTTAGAGTTTACTGACATGGTTACTCAGAAGGATGTGTGCTCGTGTGAAAGTCACTATTTCTAACGTAGCTCCTGAAAATAGCTCATTTGTCAAATCAAAGGTGCTGCATCTTTTGGTCTGGTACTAACCATCTGTCCACAACCTCAACCCCAGAGACTCCTGCAACATGGCTTGGGTGTGTGAGAGCACTAAACCACGGAGGAATTGGTCATGTTCATGTTTATGTGTGTGGTTCTAGTGAGAGTAAAAAAAATAAAATAAAAGTTATTCTTTGCTGAGTTATGGTCATTTCTAAATGGTTTTGAGTTACTGGGGTGATAACGGGCTCCCACTGAGTGCACACACAAACAGGTAAACGGCAGCCAAAGTTAGCATCGAGAGATTTAGATACTGTGGTCCACTTTTTGGTAGGTGTTATTATGACAAAACGCCATGGTCAATATCAACCCGTAGAAGAGCTAGTTTGGGCTTATGGTTCTAGAGGGATTAAGAGTCGGTCATGGTGAGGAGGCAGGGCAGCAGGCCCAGTGACAGGAGCTGAAAGTTCACATCTTGAACTCTACACACATTTCAGTGAGAGCAAACTCGAAGTGGTGAGGGGATTTTAATCTCAACGTGGGCTTGTACTTTCTCCATCAAGACCACAACCTACCCCAAATATCATCAGCTAGAGATCAAGAGTTCAAAGCCACTGCAGTAGGTATCATTTGTTTAGGTACCCATCTGTAACATAAGGGTGTTTAGCTTCATTGACTCAGAACCACACACCCCATTGTGTCACCAGCATTTTGAGAGGTTCCAGGGTTCAGACGTAGGCTCCTCGGCAGCCTAGCAGATTACCATGGGCTAACACAAATGACTTTCATCCACAAACACACTTCACCATAGAGCCACCTGTGCCCGGCATGGGACAATATCTGTTGCATATAGATATGTTTCTGCTATTGTTCCTGAGTCCTTCTGCTTCATAGGAATGTTCCACCCAGACCCCAGGAGGAATCAGGGAAATGTGTCTTCCTCTATCTGCTTCTTTGTGGTCCACAGGAGAGCAGTCATGAAGAAGAGAGTAGTCTTGAAGAAGATAGTTGATGTCTACAGTCTCTGTCTCAAAAACAAACTACTCAGAAATCAGGTGGGCCTGTACTTTCTCCATCTCTGCTATACTGCTCTGCCCTCTGATCCAGGCATAAGGACCCTGGCCTTTATTTTCCTGAGGAAAAAAATTTCAGTGTTTGATGGGCTGCCCTATCTGTCTGTCAGACCTAAGCAGACACCTTTGCAGCTCAGCTAGCTGGGGTCCAATTGGGCTATGGGCAAAGCGTCCATACTGGCAGGACCAGCATGCTTTGTCGTTTTGCATTTTCCTCTACAGAAGTCTTGCTTTTCAAGTTCCCCTCGCTCCTCGCACACGGACATGTTCTTAAGTGTGAAGTGTTCTCCTGTGAACACTTTGCTGGGAAGAGGATGGCTTCAAATCACTGGGAGGAACTGGCAGGCTCTGATTTCTGCCATTTTATAATCTACTCAGGTAGAAGAAGGGACTTTATGGCAGAGAGTGAACACCAAAAGAACACGAACTAAATCCTGGGGTAAGTTCTCACCCAGGGACTAGCGATGAGGGTAGGTATGAGAGAGGTCTCTCGGGCCATGGCCTTGCTGTAGCAATGAGAAGACTGGCTTCCTCTGAAGTCCCCTCAAGGAGACCTTCTGCTGTTTGCAGCGTAGAAATGCCTCACGGAACAGGTCCAGGGAACAGGGAGAGAATGCCATGGGGTAGGGGGCAGCTGCTACTAGGCATCAGGCAGAGGGGCGTGGGATGGGCACTTGAAGTTGTTGGGGAATTTGGTGAATGCAGAAGAGAGGGCAGCTGAAAGGGAATGAGTGAGACGAACAAGGTGAGGGATGTATATTTAGGACCCTTCAAACTTGTGAGACAGGACAAGTGTTTCTTTTTATTTTTTAAAGATAATATACACCTGCCCTTAGAAGCTTTCTGGGCATGGCTGCTGTGTCACATGGACATCCGTAGGTGGTAGAGAGGAGAATGGCTTTGTCTACTCTCAGTGTTCTGACCTATGAACAGCTGAGTGATTAGTAGCCTAACACTCATGAGAAAAAGCAAGCCTAAGGTGGCCACAAGTTTGGTGCAGCACCATGCAGGCCCAATGAGCTCCTAGGACAGGGAGCAAGCTGGAGATAAGAACCACCCCCCCTGGGACAGGGCTCCAGGAGGGAGTGAGTGTGATACATGATCCTCCCACGAGGCCACTTAAGAATGCCCAGCAAGAAGCAAGCCCCAGTGACCACCAGACCACGGTCATGGGTCCTGGATAGAAAGCTAGCTTGCAATGGCCACCAATCCAGCACTACACAGGCCTAGTTGGGCCGACCATGCCAGAGATGATCCTTGCCTGGTGCCATAATGAGAGAGTAGGGCATAACACTCCTGAGACCATTCCTAAGATGACTCCAGACACTCAGAGACCTCTGCACCACTAAGAGGAGAAATGGAAGAGAAAGAAACAGAAGGACGTGGGCACAATAAAGAGAGGCAGAGCTAGAGTCTTTACGGTAGTGATGAACAGCCTGGTGTGAGGAGCCAGTAGTGCCAACTGGGATCATGGTAGGGTCCTGGCCTGTGCTGCCCCTGGAGGCCATATCTGGGTCTATGGTCCTGTAGCAGTAGCGGTCTGTTATCACCAAAGGCCAGGTGGATATATGTCCCTGGTCTGGGCTACCACCCAGAGACAAGATGATGTCTGAGGACTATGTAGAACTGTCTCCACTCCTCATCTGGGCATCGTGGGAGGGCTGACCCTTGGGGGTAGGAGTATGGGTGAACTGGCCCCGCCCTC
This sequence comes from Micromys minutus, assembly GCF_963924665.1. Lineage (NCBI taxonomy): Eukaryota > Metazoa > Chordata > Mammalia > Rodentia > Muridae > Micromys > Micromys minutus. The sequence continues at coordinate 36,661,445 of NC_137954.1, forward strand.
AGCCCGCTACAGTACTCAGAGAAGGGCCCATACTATGCCACAATTACGCCCCCAGGATACAGGTGTAGGCCCTACCATTTGTCTCCTGTGTGGTGACATGGATAAGAGAGAGAGAGAGAGAGAGAGAGAGAGAGAGAGAGAGAGAGAGTTCCCTTTCCTCAGCCTTGCCTCTCTCTACCTGCAGCAGTCAGAAGACCTGGCCCTGAGATTAGAGCAGGAGAGCCACTCCTGTTCTTCACCAGCTGCAGCACTCAGGAGAGCAGGCCTTCACTTTGCCAGGGCAGAGGAGTAGAGCTGATCCTGGAAGCAGAGCAGGTGTGTATGAGTGTGTGTATGTGTGTGTGTATACGTATGTGAGTATGTGAGTACATGAATATGTGTGTGAGTGTTTGTGTGAGTATGTAAATATGTATGTGGTGAGTGTGAGTGTATGGGAATGTGTGTTAGTGTGTGTGTATGTGAGTATGTGGATATGTGTGTGAGTGTGTGAGTGTGTGTGTGTGTGTGTGTGAGTATGTGAGTATGTGCATATGTATGTGAGTGTGAGTGTGTATGTGTGAGTATGTGAGTATGTGGATATGTGTGTTAGTGTGTGTGTATGTGAGTATGTGAATATGTGTGTGAGTGTGTGTGAGTATGTGAGTATGTGTGTTAGTGTGTGAGTATGTGAGTATGTATGTGAGTGTGAGTGTGTGTGTGAGTATGTGAGTATGTGAATATGTATGTGAGTGTGTGTGTGAGTGTGTGTGTGAGTGTGTGAGTATGTGAATATGTGTATATGTGTGAGTGTGTGTATGTGAGTATGTGAATATGTGTGTGTGCACAGGTGTGTGTGTATGTGTGTGTGCAGGTGAGTGTGAGCTTGAGCTGGCTTCACTTGTCTGTCTTGCACTCATGCACATAACACCCCAACCCGAGCCCTTGCCACCTATGGCAGCAGGCAGAATTGGCCTGATGTCATCAGAGCAGAACTGTCCCTGCCTCTCAGCTGTTGCCGTGCTCTGGGGAGCAGCCATGCACCTCACTTGGACAGCACAGTAGGGCTGGCCATGTGTGGGGCTGCAGGGGATCGGGTCCCAAGGGTGTGAGGGTGGGAGAGATGGCCCTGCCTCTTGTCTTCTGGGCAGTGGTACAGATGAGGGAGGGATGTGGGAGAGACGCCGTCCTCTTCTCCCTCATCCCTCACCATCTATGGCGGGCAGGAGAGCTGGCTCCTGGGTCATAAGAGGGGGAGAACTGAGCACGTGGAACCATCTCTCTCTCCCTTCTCAGCTCTTCTGGGGATAAATGATATCCATCCACCCCGGGAAGGAAATGTCTCCACTAATTTCAGCAATGCACACACAAATCCTACTCTCTGACACACTCCCAGCCGTCCAGAAATAACATCCAGTCAACTGGAAATAGAAAAGTCGCCATCTCAGGTCTCTTTCTCTACTGGCTCAGGAGCTTTAGCAAGATAGAGGCTTTTTCTCTCGACACATAGGTTGTATGCATTATTGTGGGTGATTCCAGCCGTGCATCCAAAGTGGAAAGCTGTCCACCATAGCTGTAATTGATCCCTGAGCTGTGATGGGCCTCTAGGGAAAGGGATACGGAGGCAGAGAGGAGGCTCCCAACTATCTCCGACGAAGACGGCAGGGAGACATCTAGGACTCACAATGGGCAGAATAGAATTTACTGGCATTGAAGGGCTGAGGCAGAGAGAACACAGGATGGCCATTGGTCAAGCTCCTATTGTCTCTCCTGGGCTCAGTGCCACTGTTGGAATGCTATGTGCTCCACCTTGTGCTGTGTTGGTTATTGGAGCTTACAGGTTGCAGGCTTTATCTTTTCCTGCGTTCTGGGCACACGTTTCATGGTGTGAGCCTGTGCACCCAGCCTGCGCCTATTGTGGGTGGTTTTTTCCAGGGGAAATGAAAGCAAATGGGACCAAGGAGTTGTGCTAAGAGATAAGATGAACGGGTCCTACAGGGGCACAGAAGACTGCGCAAGTGTGAAGGTGTTGAAACCCATCTTGTAGGTCTCAGCCTGGGGTGCCTTCTTCATGCAGTGAGAACATTCATTGGCATTTTAAAATAGCAAAATTCGGGCTTCTGCATTAAGGACTCCAATAGTACTTTTAACTTAGGAGCCAGGGGCAACATTGTAGTGATTTTATGTAAATAAAAGTAAAATTTTAAGTGCTCACTTTCAAGTAAAAAACTACTATTACTATTACTACACTACTACTACTAACACTACCACCACCACCAATACTAATCAATGTTTCCCAATCTGGTTTTCCTCAGTGGTGAGATGCTTCTGTCCCCTCTGGCTGTAGCCTTTTTTCTAGCATATACTTTTATCTTCCTCCTCTCCTGTTTTTACCTCAGTGCAGGCAAATGCCTGGGTTTGCCTCATTTAATTTTTCCAAGATTAGTGAAGATTAAAAGAGCAAGCATCCATCTAGATGGATGGAGAGGGATCCTCACTGTTCTCAGCCCCTGATCTGTCTCCTTATAGAGGCAAACCCACTGCCAAGTGCGGTCCTCCTGGAGCCGCCTTGTGTGTGATGCTGCTCCTGGTTGTCAGCTTCACTACATCCTGAGTGGACGAAAAGCCAGACATGGCTGGGCACATCTGTGAGGGATTTTGCTTTGTCATTTGAAGTAAATACCCTTTATATGTATATTCGTGTGTGCATAAACAGCACACTATACAGAAATGCATACATATATATGCATCTCTGTATCTCTATCTCTATATATGAGAAACATTGGTGTGTTTTATCTCTGGACAAGGGAAGGGAGGAAGCCCATGCATGTGTGTGTGTGTGTGTGTGTGTGTGTGTGTGTGTGTGGAGGGGGGGGGAGGAGGGAGAGAGATTCATTCTTTATGTTCTGTTTCTCTAGACAACTTTAATTATTGCACTCTGAGACTGGAACATCCTTTTGGAAATGAAATATGGGAAACCGAGGCAGGTAGCTGTCAGTTTGCAGATGCATTAGGCAACATGCTTTATTCGGAGCTGAGCACCCTTACTAACCCAGAAGCAATGAGACTCCAGAGTTAGTGGTATGGGAACAGGAGGGGAAGGGAACTTCAGTGCCCTTGGTAGTCTACCCTAAGGGAGAAAAACCCCAGGGTAACAGTATACAACAGCAGTCCCTGTTCTCTGCAGAGCCTCCTGCCCTTCCCTTCCCAGGTCCTTAAAAACCCATCAGAACTCCTGGTTAAGACCCTTTCTGGTTTTGGTATCTCTACAGGTTTCAAAGCTTTCTCCCAAAGTGTAAGCTATTTCCAGGTCAGGAAACAATTTCTCTCCTAGAGCATCTGCCTCTGAATTTTTCTCCTCCTCCTCCTCCTCCTCCTCCTCCTCCTCCTCCTCCTCCTTCTCCTCCTCATCCTCCTCCTTCTCCTCCTCCTTTTTTAGCTTGCTTTTCTGATTCTTCTGTAATTAAGTGGCACATTTCCTCAGCCTATTAGAAGTCAGACGGCTTTCATTACCGGAGCTGAAGCACACGGTGCGAACTGGAGAGGAAAGTGAGTTCATTTCCACCGGTTTGATCCAGCACCCACTGCGTGCCCAGGGCTTAGATGGGTCCAAATTAATTCCCCCATATTTCATGATCTCCAAGATGCAAGGTCCCTTCTGGTGGGTTGGATTATTACACCTCCTGGGGTGTGAGCTGCCTCATTAAAAGGAAAAAAAAAAGAGTCCTTGAACGGAAATAATTACCCAGGCTATCCCCTCGCTGGGACACTGGTGCTTCATCTCTGGACAGAGAGAAGGGAGGAAACCTTTGGTTAGAACATCCACACTCTCTTTATTCTTGGTCGTTGAATTTTTCTGAGTTATTCTGTAAAGAGGTTAGATGAGAGAGACTGGGAACCCTCCTACCTTTTCCCTTTAGTCTGAGAGCAGGGAGGGATCCTTGATGTGTTATTCCGCCATTTTGACGGTGGGGATGAAGCTGCTGTGGGTGGAAAGGTGAGGGATGTATAGATATGAGAGGCCAGGTGAGCCGTGCAGGAAAGAGGTCAGGCTGGCTGGATCTGGAGTAGAATATGACAGGGGTTGAGAGGAGGAGGCGTGGAAGGATTCAACCCCACTTGTGTGCGTGCATTCTCAGATCCTTAACTCCAGCCTGGATTTCCACATTTGACCAACTGACTGTCTACATGGAGCCATATCATCACTGCTTGCTCTTGCTCTCTCTCTGTGTGTCTCTGTGTCTCTGTTTCTCTCCCTTCCTCTCCCCTTTCTCTCTCCATGCCCTCCAGGCTGTACCTGATAATGCTTTTTAAAATCTAAAGCACCTTTCTTTTCTCTCTACTGCTGCTGTTCTTATCTGTCTTGGCTTGAGCTGAGCAGCATGGACTTCATCCCCCACCTCCAAAGATGGCTGAATAACAGAACAAGGATCTCTGCTCACAGACTGCGGCTGGAAAGGTGGGAGGAGAAGGATCCCCAAGTCTTTCTCATTCAACGTCTGCCTGGTTAACAAAAATAACTCAGTCTCAAGCATGAGGCTCTGAAATGTCTCTGGTTCCTAATCCCTACTGTGGCTTGGCATGTCCCTGCTCCCTTTCCTGGCCTTATCTGATGGACAGCGCTGTGCCTCTCACCCGAGTCTCAGTTTACCATGAGACACTGAGAGGGCTTCAGCTTACTATTAATGATTACTCCAGAGCACCAGACATACAGCAGATGTCTAAGGCAATTACCTTAGACAAACTGTGTGACTCTGTCTAGGGCTCAGAATGCTATTAATGATTACTCTAGACTGTAGTGGTCTTCAACCTTCCTAATGCTGAGACTCCTTAAGACAGTTCCTCGTGTTGTGGTGACTCCTAACCATGAATTATTTTGTTACTACTCCATAACTGCAATTTTGCTACTGTTAGGAATCATAATGTAAGCATCTATGTTTTTTGATGGTCTTAGGTGACCCCCGTGAAAGGATTGTTCAACCCACAAGGGGTCACAACCCACGGGAGGAAAACCACTGCTCTAAAGCAACAGACATACACTGGAATTACCTTAGGTAAGATGGTGACTCTACCTAGGCTCAGGATACTATTAATGATTACTCGAGAATAATACAGAGGCAAACTGGGTGACTGTCTCCAGGGTGACATCCTGGCTCCTGCCCCAGAACTCTTACTTCCTCTAGTTTGTCTGTATGTCTGTCTGGGACTCTAATGCCCTGCTTTATTCTCTCATTCATTCAGAATCATCCTTTATCCCATATATTATGACTTGTTTTGGGGGAGCTGGAGAGATGGCTTAGTGGTTAAGAGCACTGACTGCTCTTCCAAGGTCCTGAGTTCAATAACCAGCAACCACATGGTGGCTCACAACCATCTGTAATGGGATCTGATGCCCTCTTCTGGTGTGTCTGAAGACAGTGTTCTCATATAAGTAAAATAAATTAGTGAATTAAAAAAATCTTTCTAAAAGAAAAAAAAAAAAAGACTTGCTTTTTCAGAAGAGCCTTTCCTAATGATCTCAAATCCACTGTGGATCTTCTAGAATCTTCTATGAAATCTCTCTCTAGTGTGACTGATTATTTCTTGGAGAGTTCTTCATTGCTGCTCTTTTTTTTCCTGCATATGACATCAGCTGGTTGATATTTACTCCCCTGTTAAAGTACAGGTGCTCAGAAGTCAGGAACTATGTTGGGGCTTGCTCACGTGTGTCTGCAGCATGGCGTTGGTGTCTGAGTCAGTGAAGAAGTCAGATGATCACTGGGAGATGGTTATTCATTGGTTCCTAACGTAAGAGACTTATTGACTGCAATGTTTCTAACTAATCAAGAATTTGTATGTGTGTGTGTGTGTGTGTGCGTGTGCGTGTGCGTGTGTGTGTGTGTGTGTGTGTGTGTGTGTGTGTGTGTGAGATGAATATAGCTTTGGAAGACAGAAATAACACCAAAGGAGTGGAACACTAGTTTTCCCACCTTTTGGAGACAGAAAGCCAGCATGCTAGGTAAATGCTTGAAGCTCTGTGAGGTCAGTGTTTTATAACACAATGAGTTGCAGACTTGTAACACAATTAGGAGCATTTCATGTCATTTGTGTTCAGTGTAAAAGACCTCCATCTTAGAGTGTGTATCTTCTAGCACCCATACCACAGGCATACTTTTTAAGGTATGGGAAACCTCAAACCTTTCTCGGGTCATGACATGAAGTATTTGCTTATTCTACACTGTTTGGAGTTCAGTAGCAAGGCACACAGAAATTAACCATGTGGGGGACATTGAGTGCAGGCTCCTGATGCACTTCATGCCAGACAAGAGCCTCATTCCTGGGCCCCCTGTCTGTGATGATCTAAAACAAGCAATGGCCTCTTTCTCTCACTTCCCATCCCCCTTCTTCTTCCCTTCTTCTCCTTTTCTCATGTAGGCCAGGCTGGCCTCACATGTACTATATAGCTAAATATGACTTTGAATCCTCCTCTGCCCCCATCTCTCTCTTTCCCATTCCCCCCCCCCCCCAGTTTGTGTGTGTTTTCTCTTTTCTCTATTTCTAGTTTTATCACTTTTCATCCTCTTTATATTCTATTCCCTGTAAGATGCCTTAAGGGTACCAATTCCTTCCATGATGTTAGCTGACTTTTACAGAGGACAAGCTTTAAAAGGGAAATACTTTTAAGGCTGAGAAAAGTATAGTAGGAAAAGAGGCATAATATTTAGACGTGTTCCAGTGCATCTTGGGTGATACTGAGCAGGTCAGGAGACTCTAGTTTAATTATCTGAATTCAATTAGTTGTTCATTCAAATATTATTTGCTTATTACTAGTAACAAATTGTGTCCTTGCTGGCTTCAAAGGACTCAGTTTGGGGAGGGTGACAAAAATCCTGATACTACCTGTGACCATGTCAATCCTGTGGGGAGATAGAGGAGGGCAGCTGTGCTTCCGAGTGGGAGTGGGAGATGAGCAGGGAGTGAGACAGCGAGGCAGGTGGGGAGGTTCCTCCCACAGGAGAAAGTTCTTTGTGCCTCCCATTGAGGTTTTCCTCACTTTTACCCACATAATGGGCTCAGCTTCTGGGCTCAGTTCTCACAGATCTGGAATGGTGGTCCTAAGGAAGAGGCTCTACCTCTATTAATCACACAAGGGGCAGACAATGTAACAGTTGACAAGAGAGGCCAGGCACCAGCCTCTCCAAGAAGCCTCTTTGTTGCCCCCAAGGAGACCAAATCAGGACTGCCTTGTGGAGTAACTTATGGTGGGAGTGTTCAGTATGGTCCTTCCGTGGGAGACATGTGGCTGCCATTAGACTAAGAGAATAACTAAGAGAATATCAATAATCAATATCAATATTGATAACAACTGTAAGTCCAGCATTTGGGAAACTGAGGCAGGAGGATTGTCTGAGGCCAGTGTTGGATATACAGGAAGTTCCTGGATGAACCCATTAATACAAAACAGCCAGCTCTGAAATCATAGGTCCACAGCCGAGAAAACTGGACTCAGGAAGTTGCACTTATGTCTTTGTGCACACGTGGATATCATGTAACAATAATAATAGTGGGAAACTAGAAGATCCGTTTGAGAGTGGTGGGGCTATGGGAGGAGCTGGAGGTAGAAAGAAAAGGGGAAAGTGTTGCGATTCCATTTTAATTAAAAATAGGTGTAAAACAACTTAAGCTAAGAAAATGTAGTTTTCTGGAACCTTACCTCCTACATCATTTGCTCTCTGATGGAGTGGTTCAGCAACGTGAATTTGAAAAAGAAAAAAAAAAAAACAAAATAAAATAAAAAAGGAGGTAACTTGCAAGCCTTCAGCTATTGGAGACTGAGTACCATAACTATAGAAAGTTGGATTGTTGTAGATCAAAGCAGTAGTATATTTGGCTATTTTAAACCTCTTAATAGTCATTGATTAATAGTCATTAATAGTCTGTGTCCCACCTAATGTCCTTGAAACTACCAGGTATGATATTTTAAAATGTTAGCTGAAGATTAGCTTCCACCATCCCAAGAGCTAAGTATTGCCTCGGATGGCATTCAAGGCCCAGAGCAGAGTCTCTCTTTTTCACTAAAACCTTGACAACCTGACATCTCCACCAAGGTATCTTAAAAATTCTTTGACTTATGTCTTTCTTTTGTTTTAACCATTCAAACTTTATGGGACATTCCCACACAGAATGTGTTTACTGGGGAAGCTCAAATCAGTGTGCCTGGGCAACAGCCATTTGTGTTTGTTTCCAGAATAAACCATCTCTTATTCCCTCTGAGCAGAGAGCTGTGGTCTCTGTCAAGACATGCAGCCTTATGGCACACCAAGGAGTTGACATGTTACCAAATGTGGTTACCAAAAGTGTCAAGGCTTCAGACTTTCTTCAGATGGAGGTCATTCATTCATTTCTTCAGTGGAGGTCATTCATTTCTTCAGTGGAGATCATTCAGCTCTCCACTGGCGGTCATACAGTTCTTCAATGTCCTTTACCTTGAAAGTGTGCGTGCGTGCTTGCTGACTGTGAGGATAGCACCAGACACAGGACTTACTTTTTCAGTCCTGCAACTTCATGAGAGGACATGGAGTGGAAGGGTTGGTAAACTATCTCACTACATCCTTTCCTTTGTCTTCCCAAAATATCAGTAGCAGATGGAGGGATGGGCGTAGGCCCTTTGAAATTCCATATTGAAGGCTGGAGTTAGCACACACACATGACTAGCTCAGCACAGACATCATTAATGGTTTGTTTGGAATTAATCCTCCTCCATCCCAGATGCCCCTGGAGGAGTACACGTTGATGCTAGCACACATTAACTACACTCAGCAACATGAGAATTGTCTGCACCCATACAACCAGGGAATGAGAGAAATGTGTAAGGGGTGATCACAAGTCCCAGAGACATCCCTTGATCAGAGGGCCAAGACTGAGCCCCAGAACGCCTAGCTGCCTTCGTTTCTTTTGCCTCTTGATTCTCTCTGTATAATCAGCTGGCTGGTGAGCTGGAAGGCAGAGCTTGGTGTTTTGATTTGGGGTGGGTGTTAATCCACTAACTTCTCAGATTTCCTGGTCTCTATGTAAAATGTAAGTTACAGACTACGTTCCTTTTTCTGCTCATTGGCATCTGTGGTGACAGGCAGAGTTACCAGATTGAGTATTGCTAATTTCAGGATGACACATGGCACTGCTGGACATTTTAAAGAGAAATAGATCGTCTGTGTTAAATATCTGGGGTAGTTCTCCCAGTCTTGGAACAGTGAGCTTAGTTTACTTTTCTTTCTAGCTATTGTATTTGAGGCCAGTGTTTCTTGTAACATGCACACCTGCTTTTCTTTTACATGTCTCTCACCTCTTGATGCTTATGCGTAAATTCTATACTTAAGCAAACCTCAGCTTTGTTTCATAAAAGGAATAATATTTAACCTAGGTTAGAAAACCAAGAATATAGGGCTTGTTAAAAAACAATAATCTTACCTATAACATACTAACCAAGAGCTGAAGTCACCACACATGCCTTAAAAAGCTAACAAAGAAAACCACACACACACACACACACACACACACACACACACACACACACACAAAACAACAAAACCCAAAAATTTTTGCTTGTTTTTTCTTTTGTTTTTTATTTTCATATTTCAAATTGTAGGCTTCTTCTGCTATTTTTTGACCCTTCAGGTCTTTGCTGCCTAGTTGCAGAGAGGGATAACTTGGCTCTTTTCTGTCCCATCCCCAATCTCACCTCTGTACAACTAAATTTATTGAATTCTTCATCCTTCCAGGACATCCAGTTTACAATTTTCTACAAATGTTCCATGGCCATGACGTGTGGTCTGTGATCCTGACTACATTGTCTACAGAATGGCACATGTCCTTTCATGGTTGTCACTAGAACTCTGACTCGCATTTACTTGTCTACTCTCTTAGTCAGGGTTCTATTGCTGGAAGGAGACATGATCACCACAGCAAATAACAGGAAGCATTTAATTGGGGTTTGTTTATTGTTCCAGAGGTTTAGTCCATTTTCATCACATCAAGGAGATGGTGGTACCTAGGCAGACATGGTGCCAGAGAAATAGCTAAGAGTTTTTAGTTCTACATCTGAAACTACAGCATCAGGAAGAGAGAGACACTAGGACAGGCTTGAGTTTTTGAAACCCTAGAGCCCACTATCAGAGACACACTTCTTCCAACAAGGCCACACCTACTTCAACAAGACCACGCCTCCTAAATCCTCTCAAGCAGTGCCACTCGCTAATGACCAAGCATTTAAGTTTATGACACTGTGGAGGCCATTCTTCTTCAACCACACATCTACCATCAGGGTACAAGACAGGACACACTTTCTTAATGACTTTAAAGGTAGAATTAGTTGGAGCCAGATAGCCTGCTCTGGCCAACAAGTTGAAGGCAGGAGAGTTTCTTCATGTATATAAGCCCTTCAGAGCCTTCTCTGTCTGGCCTTGCTTACCATTGAGCACAAGGTGATAGAGCACACAATAAGACAGTAAGCCTCAGATTCTTCTTCCCATAAAGTAGGTACTAATTTAAATTCTACAGGGCAGTATCATCACAAAATGCATGGCGTCCATCTTAAAGCAAACCAAAGATTATTTATTCTGAGGCCATTTTGAGTAACCATGGCCAGGGAACACAGATTTGGGTTACACTAAACTCTACGTTCCAATGTGGAGGCAGTTTCATGAAGTTTTTATAGTTTTATAGAACAAACAAAGTTCTAAATCAAGGCAAGTTTAAGATGAATTCAGGGTATACATACGTCAGAGAGGTGGCTACAACAAGATGGGGGAAGCTTCGGTTTTTTTTTTTTTGTTTGTTTGCTTTTGTTTTTGTTTTGTTTTTTTTTTTTAGACGTGAGATGTTATCTGATGTCATTCTTAGTTTCTAGATTGGGGGAAGCTAAGTCAAGAGATTCCAAAAGGTTTCTACTTATTAGACAGAGGTGGGCAAGGAATGGCCATTCCAGGGGCTAAAGCTACCCAGGCTGAGCTAATATTCCAATCTGTTTGCATGACTGAACTTTTAATCAGTTAGTTGTCTCTGCAAATATAGCTTCTTTTTAATTTCTCATTCATAGTGAGTTCCTCTCACAAGAATGGTAAGAGCTGGTGAAGGGACCCTCTCCATGAGGATGAGGCCAGATGTCTAGAAGTCAATAGGGAAGATGTAGGAAGCCATCTTGCTGACTCCAGTCCTCTACACAGCACTGAATGAATAGGTGGGATGGGAAACCCAACGTCTAGTTTTCATCTGGGGATTCATATCAAATGCTGTGGTTGTTTGAGTGAATATTTGGGAATATTTGGCTGGCTAAGGGAATATTTAGGATTTTGTTTATCTTCGGGTGCTGATGCAACCGGGCCTCCTCTAGATGCTCAAATTTAGAGTTCAGAAAACTAGAAAAAAAAATCATGCCCCAAATCAGCTAAAGAAATGGACAGGGAAGACCTAAACAAAAATAGAAAATAGGAAAACATTGGAGGAAGTCAGGACAGGAACTCAGCAGGGCTGGACCCTGGAGTCAGGAGCTGATACAGAGGTCATGGAGGGGTGCTGCTTACTGGCTTACTTCCCATGGTTTGCTCAGCCTGCTTTCTTAAAGAACCAAGAACCACCAGCCCAGGGATGGCACCACCTACCATGGGCCAGGCCCTCCCCCATTGACCAGTAACTGAGAAAATGCCTTACAGCTGGATCTCATGGAAGCATTTCCTCAACTGAGGCTCCTTTCTCTCTGATGACTCTAACTGTTGTCAAGTTGACACACAAGCCAGTAAAACTGACCCCTTGACATACAAACATTATTATTGACCCACAACCGTGTCTTATTCACCCCCAAGATCTCCCATTAAAAACACCAATAACTTTAAAAGTTCCACAGTCTTCACACATTCAAACACATCAACACCTCAATCTCCTTAAAATGTTCAATTTCTCTAAAAACCCAAAAACTCTTTTTAAAGTTTAAGGTCTTTTAGCTGTGGAGGTCTATTAGCGACCAAAATTAAGTCAAATACCTTCTTCAAGTGGGAAGAACCAGGGCTCAGTCACAAACTGAACCAAGCAGAACTAAATTCCAACAGTATAAATAGCCCAGGGTCCAAAGTCTAGGACCCACGCATGAGCTTCTGAGCACTCCGAAGGCTTGGGTCACTTCTGCAGCTCTGGCCTCTGGTGCACACACAGCTTGTCTTTCAGGCTCTGGCTGACTCCACTCCACTGCTGCTGCTGTTCTCGGTGGTCATCACACGGTGCTGGCAGCTCCCAAACAATGGGGCTTTCTGCTGCAACTGCTCAGCACCTTAACCAATAGCTTCTCATAGGCTCTCATGGTGGTGCCAAGCCTCAACTTCTTTGTATGAGCCTTTAAGGTCTTGGCCTTCAGTTGCCACTGAGGCTGCACCTTCACCACAGCCTCTCCTACATTCTCAGAATGCCAGTTCTCAGCTGCTCTCCATGATCCTTTTATATCTTCAAAACCAGGACCACCTGGATGGCCCTTACACATTGCCAAGTCCAGCCACAGCACAAGGTACAACCTTGGTCACTTCTGGGACACAGCTTTCTCAGAAAACACTTCCCAGAAGATTTCACCTCAGTGACGCTGGCCTCTCCTTGATCACCCTAACCAGCCTTAACTGTCCCAACAACGTAAAAGTTTCACTTCAGTAGTTCTGGTATCTTGTTAATCACATCTAATTTTTGGGCCTCAGCTAACCAGAACCACAGCATCTTAAATCAAAACACTAATGGCCCTGATAGAATCTTTAATTCCTTCTGAAAGTCACAAGCCAGGCCTCCATCTTCTACACTGTTCTCAACATTCTTATCTTTCAAGCTCCTACAGAACAGCCCACTGATGTCTCAACAATCAAAGGCTTTTCCAGCCCAAAGTTCCAAAGTTCTTCCACAAGCCTCCCCAGAACATGGTCAGGTCTGTCACTGGCACCAACTTCTCTTAGTTAGGGTTTCTATTACCTTAATGAAACACCATAACCAAAAAACAAGCTGGGGAGGAAAGGGTTTATTTGGTTTATATTTCCAGATCATAGTCCATCATTGGAGGAAGTTAGGAAAGGAACTCAGCAGGGCAGGAACCTAGAGGTAGGAGCTGAAACAGAGGCCATGGAGGGGCGCTGTTTACTGCCTTGCTTCCCATGGTTTGCTCACTGCTTTTTTAAAGAACCCAGGACCACCAGCCCTGGGATGACATCACCCACCATGATCACTGCCCCCCATTGATCACTAATTGAGAAAATGCCTTACAGCTATATCTCATGGAGGCATTTCCTTAACGGAAGCTCCTTCCGTCCTCTCTAATGACACATCAAACCAGCCAGGACAATGCCCAACCACCTATCATGAATAAAATGCAAATTGAAGACAATGTGAAGTTTACTTTGACATTTGTTAGGATGGCTATTATCCAGAGAAAAGAAAATAACAAGTGTTGGCTAGGGTTTGTGGACACCAGAACCTGTGAACAGTATTCACAGGGAGGTAAAATGATGTGGTTACTGTGTAAACAAACAGCAGAAAGTGTTGGCCAATTCTTCATTTTCTTAGGAACCAAGCTGTCTATGGTTCATCAGAATATATGGACGGAGGCAGGGGAATTGTGGAGGTATGAAGCTGTCCCTGTCAAGGGAGCCAGAAGCAGAAGAAGCTAAAGAGGAAGGAAGTGTTTTTTGGGGGTCCACCACCTTTGAGACACTTCCTTTGTGCAGGATCTGCTTCCTAAAGCAAATAGCATCTCCAAGGGTCTATGGTAGTGAGGCAGGGTGGTGGGATAGTGAGTAGCATTTCATACTCACGCCATAACACACGGGCAAAGTTCTCTGGCTGAGAATCTCTGTTCTGTATTAGCATTTCTCAGGCATAGATGTGGATCTGAATCACATGGTGGGGGGGAGGGTGGAGGTGGGTTGGGGGAGGTGTCTGTTAAATAAAGGCAGCTGGTCCTCTCTCTGGAGTCTCTCTTGGGTCCTTTGGGTGGGTCTGGAAAATGCACATTTTCAGCAAAGTCCTCGGTGGTACTAAAGCTGTCTGGGATCTTTGCCACTACACGATGGCCACTCCTATGGCACGACTGATGTTTCCAGAACCCAGAAATACTGAAATGAGGAGAGAAAGCAAACTCTCAGTTACAGCGCTCAGTTTAGAAATCATGATGCTGTAAGAAATCAGAAGGCAGCTGCGAAATGTGTGGTTTGGGGATCAGTTGAAGACTCCATTTTTACATTTGTTCTAAATTTAGTGATTCCCCAGGGCAAATCATATGATGTGGGGGGGGGGGGGCGGGCGAGAAAGAGGAAGCGACCTTGGGGAAAAGGAGGGTGATGCATCTTCATTTGTGATGCAGCCACAGTCCACTGGTTCTTGTTCAGTATGTTCCCAGGTACTCCTGTTACACGGTCTGTGGTGCACTTTATATAAATTTCCAGGAACGGTGTGCAAAAAGCTGTACAATGCTTTATATGCAGCCACCTAACTTTTAATACTTTGACGGAGTATTTGAGGGTAGAACAGTGGAAAGTCGCTGGGATGATCGTGGCACGCTTTTCTGCAGACTGGAGGAAGAACAAGAAGTCACCATTGCATGACCGTGACTAGATGGCTTATATTCAGTCTTCTGGGCTTACAAGATGTGACGGAATTCTGCAGGGGCATTTGAAAAGCCATTACTTTCTAGCTTCCATCAGAGCCCACCCTGCCCGCCCGGTGCTAACACTTAATTATGGCCAAGAGAATCTAAGAAATGCAGTGGTTCCCCCGTCCCTCACCCCAGCAAACGTCAAGCAAAATCAATAGCCCCGTATTGGCAACATGATGCTGTGGTCTCCTCTGCTCGTCTGCGATTGCTTTTATTACTGCAGTTCACTTAATGAGGACCAGAGCGTTTGGAGCCAGATGGTGACGTTAGTTCAATCTGGAAGACTCTAATGGAATCGAGTTCAAACCGGGTTAAAAGTGATGGAATTACAAATTCCAGTGGTCATTGTCTCCTGGTATTACGCTCTGGGTACTTGTTAGACACCAGAAGTTTGCACCAGCTTCCAGTGAAAGACCCAAAATACAGCTGAGTGAGACCTGGCGCGCTCATACTCTCAATCATTCAACACACACTTCATTGCACTCCGTATCAGATACGGCCATTGTGGTTTCTGAAGCATGGCCTCTGTGGTATACGGGAGGTGGCAGGCAAAGCTAAGCAGGCAGGCAAAACCCCTCTGCGAGTGTGCCGTCTCTTGGAAGGGAGAGCGCTGGCGTTGAGACACGGAGGGTGCAGGGTTTTGAGGACCTGGCTCAGGAATAGATGCATAACCACTTTCAAGTCACCATCTTGTTGAGTCCGAAATTATGTACCCTCCCCCAAAGGACGGAATGCAAAGGGAGAAGATAAACACCACACCAGGGAGACCCAAGCGTCTCTGAATGTCTCCTGCTATGGGCTAAAGTCCCTCGAGAGGTCCAAACTTCAAAAGTGGCCTCAGCCTGAAATTTTTCCACAGGAAAAGTCAGCAGTAAATATTGACACCAGAATCAATCATCTCTACCGAGGTCCCAGATTGCTCCAGCCAGCCAGGGCAGCTAGGTCACAGGTGACAAGGATAAGACAGCCACCCTCGGAAAGAGCTGCCATCCAGAAGCCTGTAGTAAGGCCATCTCCCTGGTTCTGGGTTAAGGTCCTCGGGATGGAGCAGGCAATGCTGAAGACGCTGGTCATGTTGGTGCTGGGCATGCAATGCTGGTGTGCCTCAGGTAAGGGACACATGCGGTGGTGCTGGGCACCTGCTCTAGGTGATCAGAGCCCTCTCGGTGCCTCTCCTCCTCTCACTGTGGCCTATGTGCTGTCCAGGTTTCCCGGTGTACGACTACAACCCATCCTCTCTACAGGAAGCTCTCAGCGCCTCCGTAGCAAAGGTGAACGGGCAATCCCTGAGTCCTTACCTGTTTCGGGCGACCCGGAGCTCCTTGAAGAGGGTAAGTAAATGGAGATACCTTCCCAAGCCTTTTTTTTTTTTAACCACCCCTGTCTTGCCTTCATTTATTGGTTGAGTAGGTTATTTTTATTTTTCTGTTTACAAAGATCACAACCTGTTCTCTTCCATGCTGCCTTTTGGACTGAGAAAAAATTTAATTACTTTTTTTTTTTTTTTTTTTTTTTTGTCCCAAGGCTCTCAAAGCTTCTTGGAACATCTGATTTTTCCCTCTGTGTTTTCATTCTGACCTTGGCTTCTCTGTGTGTGTGTTCTGGTTTGGGGTGAAGATCCCAGAGGTCCTGGTGATGCTGTTTGATTGGGAGGTGCTGCCTAGTAAGAAAGAGCCTCTCTTCCTACTCAGCAATGAGCTCTCAGTGTTTCACTGGCTTCTGAGCCAAAGAAACCCATCCGCTTTCATGGACTGATGGTGCTATTTCCAGATCACCGAGAGAACTCGGGAAAGTGACGTGATCTTGGGTTTGAAAACCTGAGGGGGAAATGCAGCAGGATCATAGAGAAGCCTTTCTCCTTCCTGCTCCCTGGGGAGTTTCACTGTCTTCTTATTGGCTTAACAGGGCTCAGAGGAAGGCAGGGACAGAACTGAGAAAGAAATAGGACAGACAAGCTCATGGGGAGAAGAGTGGAGCCATGGGGTCAGGTAGCCAGCAGCCACTACCTCCACACAGGGGCCACATGGCCACCCCTACTGGGTGCTCCCTTCTCCACCCTATTCTAGGCCACCACCTCTCACACTCAGCTTCTCCTCTCACACTCAGCTGCTCCTCTCACACTCAGCTGCTCCTCTCACACTCAGCTGCTCCTCTGCTACTCAATAGCACGGGCACTTCACTTTCCCTGCTTGCCTGCAGGTAGAACATGTCCCTTTGATCCCCCTTTTCAGACACTGGTTTCAAGTTTTCTTTTTCCAAATGCAAAGCAATTTCATTGCTTCAGATGCCTTTTCTAGCTGGGTTTTCTAGCTGGAAGCTGGTTGTGAAGGTGTGGGCTGTGAGCTGCCGGGTCCCACCCAGTACCGACTGTCAAGTTTCACGCTACACACTCTAGTGGAGAGGCACTTGGAGGCAGGCGTAGGCAGCTGCTAGCCAAAGGCCAAGCCACTTCTGGAAGCAAGCTGCATCAGAATGAAGCTGCCTCTTCCTCCCACCCTGCTTGTGTTAGCACCCCAGGCCACATTCCGTTGGCACCGAATGCACTCTTCTTAGAATGTTGGAGAACCCACAGCTTCTTGCCAAACTCGCAGGTCAACAGTTTAAATTCATTTGCAACTTAGCTATTGCTCACTACAGAGCAAAACCGTTCATTAAGTAGGAGCACAAGGACAGATCCAGAGAGAAGTAACCTGGGACACGGTATCCGACCGAATGGAACAGCGAGGCAGGAATGTGTGGAGGGCGTCTTTTGGCCGCTTGTGGTCCAGTGGGAGGAGAGACGATTGACAGAAAGACAGCATTTGTAATTTGAAGAGAGGCAGGATGTAAGGTTCTGGGACTCTGGCCCTCCATCCAGCCTGATCGTGGGAAGAATTACATGAGTTCGAGAGAGAACGCTAAGGGTCTGGTCAATGACAGTGGGAAACAGAAATTGCTGTGGGTGGAAAGAAGCCTGGGTTGGCGAGGAGTCACGCTGTAATGACTTCCAGGACTGACAAGACATTTGTCTGACGTGCCCCATCTCTCCAAGATTCCAGGCAATGGGCTCTCCCTCCTCACACTTCTCTGGCAATACCAGCCACGGGGACACTGGGCTCTGCTTTTCCTCAGACAATAAGCCTTCAACCTGAGTCTCTGTTTACATGTTTCCTCTTCTGGAAGGTTCCACTGAGTCTTTTATAACTTAGCTACTTCCTCCCTTCTCTCCCATTACCTCTTGCTTGCTGTTCTTCTTCAGCACGAACTACCCAAATGGTCTCCTTTAACTTTCTTGCAAGCATCTATAGGGAAGTACCCACTCTGGAATCACAGATGCCTTGTGTCTTTTTAGCTCTGTCTCAGGTGCCCAGTGCACAGGGAAAGGCTTGGTATATCACAACATCCCAAGTCCTCAGACCACCCAGGTTTTTCAGGAAGTTTGAAAGGTTTCCCAGGATGCTACTGTTGGTGGAAAGAATTAAAAGTTGATGTAGAATTCAGTCATAGGTCAACATGCTCAACCAGGAGATGGCCTGTTTCTTGTTTACTTATTTTAGGATTTGGTAGACATGTATGGTGCCTTCTCTTAGGAAATGCCATTACTAGTTTAGAAGGTACAAATAATACTTGGTGACTAGGTGAGCTCACAAGTATGGGTGCTGAGTGTCCAGAAGGAATTGTTGCTGTAAATCTTTAAAAGCAATATTGGCATTGGTGTGAAGTCATACAGTCTGCCCTCCTTCCTGCTTCCTTCCTCCCTCTCTTCCTTCCTTCCTGCTTTCTTCCTCCCTCTCTTCCTTCCTTCCTGCTTTCTTCCTCCCTCTCTTCCTTCCTTCCTGTTTCTTTCCTTCCTGCTTTCTTCCTCCCCCTCTTCCTTCCTTCCTGCTTCCTTCCTCCCAGATCTCCCCCCACCTCTCTCTCTCTCTCTCTCTCTCTCTCTCTCTCTCTCTCTCTCTCTCTCTCTCTCTCTTAGGTTGGCCTCAAGCTAGGAACCTCCTGGCTTATCCTTCTGAGTGCTGGGATTGGAGGTGTGCCTGCCACACTCTGCTTCTTTGGTGGTTCCAGGTTTTCAGGGTTGCATGTCTTTTTTCAGTGAGCGCACACCACTGCACAGGTGACAAGACAGCATACAGCCTTTCCAGTGAGTAGGTGATCCTGTCTATGGTTTCTTATTGGGCAGGAAAAAAAGTCGTATCTACTACCATGAAACTCAGACATGGGTCTAATGAGAATCCCTGCTTTGCTTTTGTGAAGGTCAGCGTCCTGGATGAAGACACATTGGTCATGATCTTAGAGTTCCATGTTCAGGAAACTACGTGCCTGAGAGATACCAGTGATTCCTCCACCTGTGCTTTCCAAAGGGGCTACTCTGTGGTATGTGACCCAGAAAAAAATGCAAAGGAGAACCTCACTACTTCCATGACCAGAAAGAAATGCAAGGGAGAACCCCAGTACTTCCATGACCATGAGCAGACCAAGTGTCACCAAAGGGGCCATTGCCTGTCTGCCATTGAGGCACACACTGGCTTACCAGGGCATTTTCTGGCCTGGGCTGTGTGCTCTGGAACATAGGGAGTAAGATCTTGCTCTGTGGGATCTGCAGTCTTTGGAGATACTGGTCAGCTCTTTAACCCTTACTGCACCAGTGTCCTATTCTAAGCACAGACAAAATCTCCACTAAATAGCATATTATTCTCATGAGGATGAATGGTTTGCATCAGGCATGGTGAGTGCAATGAGGCCGAGAGCGAAGAAAAACCCCAACACATATGAGACACTGTTGGAAATGAATGCAAAGTGTGAGCCTAGCGTTGGTACACTGTCCAGGATTGAGTATGCCCACAGTGTGTCTGTTTCCCCTTCTCCATTTGGGTCACATGATATGTCACATAATGCATTCCCCATGACCAGACTAGTAGGGTGTTGTGGTGACAGGACCCTCTTTGATCAGAACGAAGCCATCAGTCCAGACCCCAAATGTTTTCAGTCAAATGAATGGCTTTCTGAGGTCCCATTACAGAGGGAATGATTGTGTTATTTCTCTCATGAAATTTCAACCTGATTCTGTTTTGCAGAGGATGTCACATGCACATACTTCTAACCAAATCTTAGGGTCAAATGATTTATCTGTGTGTACACACACACACACACACACACACACACACACACACGCTCTATCTGTATATATAGGTATGTGCATTTATGTACCATATAGTCAAATATATGGCATCTTTACTACTTGTCTTTGTTAAAGCAAGAATGAATTCCAAACAACCCTTTGTACTTACAAGGAAAGGCAGGCTTTTCTCGGAGGAAAAAAAACCTTTCTTGTTGTTGTTTAGTTCTGCAGAGTGGTCACTTTGGAAAACTGAACCACCTCTGTGAATCCCTCCCTTCTGCCTTGTTTTGCAAGCCCTGCGGTTTATTGTCCAGAGGTTAACCTCTCCCACAGGGTGCTGAAGAAGCAACTCATAACTCTGTCTTTTCTAGCCAACCGCTGCTTGCAGGAGCACTGTGCAGATGTCCAAGGGACAGGTGAAAGACGTGTGGGCTCATTGCCGCTGGGCGTCCACATCTGAGTCCAACAGCAGTGAGGAGGTACGATGGGGCCCTGTCTCCTTCTAGCTGTGTCTGGGGGTGGTCTGTGTGAGCTGAGCTATTTGATAAGACAACTGGAATACCATTCAGACGCCGGTCAGCAGACAGAATTCTGCTCACACAGCTGGATTCCCCCTTGAACAGCTACAGGCTCATTTCCCATAATTTTTACTTCTTCCCACTGCCTCCTCCCACCCGAACCCCTGCAAATCCAAAACACAGCAACAGAGCTCTCACGTCGATGGGAATAAGAAATAGTTCATTTTGGAGCTAATTCTGAGTGACCGTGGCCGGAGAACATAGATTCCGATGACCCCACATGCTATGTCCCTGAGTGATAGCTTGCCGTTAATTTCATGTTTTCATAGGAACAAAACAATTAGAGTGCGAAATCAAGGCATTTTCAAATACATTTGTAGAAATCGCGTGTAAGCAGGAAACAGCAAAGTGAGAAACAGCTGCCTGCCATAGAGGTATCTGAGGTTACTTTTAGCTTTGGGGATGTTGGGAGCTAGGGATCTGTACATTCCCAAATGTACTTGACTTGATGATTATGACGTTCAGTTATACATAGAGGTGGGTGGTAAAGGACTGTCAGGGGCTAAGAGACCCCAGGAAATTTGATTCAAGGCTGAGACTTTCTAGTTCTCTACAATCACCATACTTTAAACAGTCTGTCAGTGTACTGGTGAGGGCTAACTAGCGCTGCGGTTCTCAACCTGTGGGTCACGACCTCTTTCACAGGGATCACCTAAGACCACTAGAAAACATAAGTATTTACGTTTATGATCCACAGCAGTAACAAAAATTACAGTTATGAGGTAGCAACAGAAATAATTTTATGGTCAGGGGTCACCACAGCATGAAGAACTGTGTTAAAGAGTTGCAGCAGTAGGAAGGTTGAGAACCACTGCTCTTGGGGAACAGGACTGATAGAATTAATCTCTGTCTGTCTGTCTGTCTGTCTGTCTCTCTGTCTGTCCTCCCTTCTCTCTTTCTCTCCCTTCCTCCCTTTAACCATCTCATCCCCCCCATCCCTGGCCCCCATCTCTCTGTCTCTGTTTAAAACTCTTTATTAGATACGCACTCTAGGTCGGGATACTTGACCTTCATTGAACCCCCCTGATCTGCAACTTCTTCACCTGTTAGATGCCGAATCCTGAAGACACTCACTATTAACAGAAGTTTTAGGGCAAAGGCCTGGGCTCTAGTCCCAATGGCTAGGTGAGCAACCCATTCCAATAAGCTAGCTAAAATAGTGAAAAACAGAGATTGATTTGATGGAGCCACACTGGGAAGAGCAACAGACAAAAGGGTCCAGTGCCCACATTCCCCCCAAGTCCATCTTTTGAGTCTAGACCTGAGTCTTAGATTTAGAGAAAAAAAATGGGTGAGGAGGTTTGAGGTATGTGCTAGTAAACAATTCTTATCCTTGAGTTCCCATCATTATTTCATTCCTAATCAAACTATGTGCTCTGCCACTGAGCTGCCTCCTTAGCCCCTAACATAATGTTTGCTTTCTTTCTTTTTTAAGCAATGCCGCTAAAGCTACAATTCCCATGCCATACAATCTCCCTTGTACACATGTACAGTTCCTAGGGTTGGGGTATGTTTGCTTGGTGGTGGTCAAGTTGTTACCACGAGGAGGCTCCTGAGATGAACCCTTCTTTAGACTACATTCTCTCATCCCTAGCGAATACAGATCTGTTCTCTGCATTCTCAGTGTCTTCCACCCAGATCACTTCACATAAATAACCCCATATGACATGTGCCCATTTGTGACTAGCTTAAGTCACTTTGCTGGATATTTTGAAGTCTTGTGCATGCTGTAGAATGATAAACAAGTTTGGGTGTAATATGGGAAAGGGTACAGAGGTTCCTCATTCCTTTTTATTGGGAAATAGTTTCTCATTGTGTGCATATGCTATATATGATTTATCTGTGCACTAGCTAGCCAACATGGGAGATGCTTATACACCTTGGTTATTATCAACAATGGTGTTGGGAGCATTCATGCTACAAGTTTCTGGGGACACATAGTTTTAATCCTGTTGGGAATGGAGTTGCTAAGTGTACAGTAACTCTTAACTCAGGATTTTGCAGCACTCCCAATCTAGGTCCCATATCAGCTGCTCTATTTTACATTCTTGGCAGCAAGTGTGAAACTACCTGCCTACTTGCTGCCTGCCTGCAATGTCTGCCTGCCCTCCTTCCTTTTCTCTTTCTCTTGTTCTCTCTTCTTTCTTTCTTTCTTTCTTTCTTTCTTTCTTTCTTCATCCATTCATTCCCTCCTTTCTCTCCTTCTTTCTTTCCTTCTCTTTTCTCCCCTTTTTCTTCAGGCAGGATTTTGCTAATATAATCCAGGATGACTTTAGTATGTAGCCCAAGTTGGCCTTTAACCATGTGGTTTTCTGCCCTTCCTTTCTCTCTCTCTTTCCTTCTTTCTTTTCTTGCTTGCTTGTTTCTGTTCATTCTTTTCCTTGTAGGGAGGGCAAGGTCTCATCTTACATCCCAGGCTTTTCTTGAACTCACGGCCACCCCATCTCTACCACTAGACTGCTTGGATTCAGGTCTACACCATTGCACCTGTTTTCTGTGTGGTATCATCCTTGTAGAATATTTTAATTAGTTAATTTGTTTGTTTATTTTATGTGAATTGGTATTTTGTCTGCGTGCATATCTGTTTACAACATGTATGCCTGGAGCCTCAGGAAGCCAGATTGTAGCTCCAGATGGTTTTAAGCAGCCATGTGGATGCTGGGAAGTGAACTTGGGTTCTCTGGAGGAGCACAGAACTCTTAACACTGGCCATTTCTCCAGCCTCTTTATGTCTATCTGCTTTCTTGAATATTCATATTAGATACCATTGAGTTATCCTCGTTTCTCTGAATGAAGTATACATGACCTTCCATGTAGCATTTCCAGCTTTCTTTTTCACCCTGATGCTTAAATTTCTTTAGATGATTTTTGGGGACATGGCAAGATCCCACAGACGAAGAAATGATTACCTACTTGGTAAGTTGATCTCTGTTACCTTAATATTATTTAATTTTCCTTCATACAACTTCCTAACACAGTCCTCTGGGACTCACTTAAAGCTAGATAAGTCTAGTTTTTCTACAGATAACCTTTGAACAATTACAGTCATTCCAGAAAAGCAAATACCTGGCTTCATTTTGTCCTTCTCTTATCTCGTTGGGTAGTGATGCAACCATTCACTGATGTATTTCTACATATAGGGTCACATTCAGTGGTCAGACATGTCTGCAGGTCAGGAGGGAGGGTCACGTCAGTTTCTCCAGCCTACTCTGTTTCTATCGCTGGGATAAAACACCACAACCAAAAGCAGCTTGGGAGGAAAGGACTTATTTGGCTTTCATATCTCATCTTCCATCCATCCTGATGGGAACCCCAGGTAGGAACCTGGAGGCAGGAACTGAAGTCGAGGCTATGGATGAGTGCTGCTTACTGGCTTGCTCTCTAGAGCTTGCTTAGCCTGGTTTCTAAGGCCACCCAGGACCACTTGCCCAGGTATAGCAGCACCCACAGTGGTCTGAGCCCTCCCACTTCAATCCTCAGTTGAGGAAATGTCCCACAGACTTGTTTAGGGGCAGTTAGCAAAGGTTCTTTCTTCTCAGATGACATAACTTATGGGAAGTTGGCAACAAAACAAAACAAATGAACAACCCCCACCCAACTTAAACATACTTGTTCTCCCTTTCATGCACCATCCAAGTTGTAGGCTTCAGTGTGTGGTTGTGCCCCTAGTCAGAGTGGACTCAGTGGTCTCATGTGATTGGCACTCACAGCACTGCCTCTCATGGTGTCTTAGTCGGAGTTTCTATTCCTGCACACAACTTCATGACCAAGAAGCATGTTGAGGAGGAAAGGGTTTATTCAGCTTACACTTTCCACATTGCTGTTCATCACCAGAGGAAGTCAGGACTAGAACTCAAGGAAGCAGGAGCTGATGCAGAGGCCATGGAGGGATGTTACTTACTGACTTGCTTCCCCTGGCTTGCTCAGCCTGCTTTTTTATAGAACCCAGGTCTACCAGCCCAGGGATGGCACCACCCACAATGGGCTGGGCCCTCCCCCCTTGATCTCTGGTTAAGAAAACGCCTTACAGCTGGATCTCATGGAGGCATTTCCTCAACTGAGGCTCCTTCTCTGTGATAACTCCAGCTTGTGTCAAGTTGACACAAAACCATCCCATATACATGGTGTGTCTCTGTTGGATGATAAAAGGGTCTTCATTTCCCCTCCCATGTACAATGTTTAACTGTACACGCCATCTATGTGCTACCATTTAGAAGTCATTTTTTAATGTTTCTGGTGAGTTTTCATATTGGTGTTAATGTCAGAAAAACACTGCTGTCCTGCGCTGCTCCTCTGTTTAAGGAGACCTGTGCCTTCGGTTCTGTCATTGAGGAGCTCTCTGAAGTGGGAGGAGGGGCCTGGCCTGACCACTGTTAATGTGTTACAGGTTTTCTTCCTGATGAATCCGAAACTGAACCGTTCCACGACCGGTCAGTTGGTGAGTGGTCTGTTTTCTTCTGTAAGATGCTACTCACTGGAAGCCTTGCTGAGCAGCAGGGTCCACACCAAAGTCATTGCACAGGGGACAGATGGTGAACTGGGAAACCATTTCAACAAACAAGAATTCGGGTGCTTATACTTGTTTTGTAAGTCAGGGAGAGGTTAACTCGGAGGCCCCTGCTCACGGAAGTTACCGGAAATCAGATGTGAAGTCAGCCTAGGAAGCCACCATTCGGCATTTCTTCTTGTCCCACCTAGGGCATTTTCTGGGCAGCCTTTCCTCTGACTGTCTCCCTCCTTTGCCAGACTTGTCCAGACTTCTCACTAAATGGAAGAGACTGGGATTTTAGTCCCTTGCCTGGATAGTCAGTTTCCTTATTCAGTCTCCTGGGTGGCTCTGCACACCCTGTTTTCTCCACTTTTCCCCAGAAGAGCTGAGTATTGGAAACACTTGGTTAAATTAGCAAATACAGAGTGCATACCCACATTCGCTGCCTACCAAGGCTTCTTACTTTGGCCCTCACTGTCAGGCTGTGGCTGCACTGTCTTCTCCCTGACTCCCTGCAGGCTTCTGTAAGGTATCTCTATCCTTTCCTATTCAATGGTCCAAACGTCTCTGCCCGCTGTCAAGGGCAAAGTCAGTTTTCCCCTTAAGAGGGCCCTAAACTTGTACACCTGGATTCCCCCATCATTGTCTGAGTTGTAGGGTCCCGTGTGTGGCAATGTGCACTTGGGACAGTCAGGCCTCAGTCACAACTCTGTAGGCAGGGTGAATCCTGTTGACCCCAGCCATGTGACTAGGACAGAGATCAGGACTTTGAACCTGTCTGTCCTCCACACCTGTGCATTCTCTACACTGTTTTCTAGCATTTCGACATCCACCATGTCCAAATCCCTGCCACAATAATGACACTGATACTCACACATTAGGGAGCTCTGGGTCTCGACTTCGTGCTCCAGTTGTCCTGTGTGTCAGGAACTAAACATGAAACTTAAGTTTTTAAACTCCACTCCCAGCACACACACACACATACACACACACACACACACACACACATACACTCATACACACACACACTCACACACACTCACACACACACTCATACACACACACACACACTCTTTGGGAGAACACATGAATGGCATAGACATCACTGATGCTGACATGTTCTTTGGGACAATTCTTTCAGAGCTGTTTTCAGAATCCACGGCCTAGTCCTTGAATGTCTGTGACTGCTATATCTTGGGTTTTGGTTCTGGAAATGGCCAAACACAGGAATTAAATTGACAATTTAGATTGATAACCTACATGGAGGCTTTACTCCCCATTGATACATACCAACACATTCCCGAATTCAGCATCTTTGACAGCAAGCTGTTACTATCTTGTAGTTTCTGGGGTTAAGAACACAGGATCAACTGAGCTAGGTGTCTCTGTACCACAGTATGAAGGGGTGGAAAGGCTGTTGATTGTAACTTTTAGCTGATATTGACTGGGGCCAGAGGATTGACATTCAAGTTCCTGACTTGGTTGTTAGAAGGTTTCAGGTTCCCGTGGGCTTTGTGCTGAAATTAGTTTTTTTACTACATGGGTATCTTGACAGGGATGTGTGAATGTCCATAAAATATGTCAGATTTCCCCAGGGATGGCAGAGAGAGACAGAGAGAGAGAGAGAGAGAGAGAGAGAGAGAGAGAGACAGAGACAGAGACAGAGACAGAGACACAGAGAGAGACAGAGAGAGCGAGAGCGAGAGAGAGAGAGAGAGAGAGAGAGCGACTCAGCAACAGAAAGAGACAGAGACAAAGAGACCAAGAAACAGAAAGAGATAGAGATATAGTTAGAAGACACTCATGCACACACAGAAAGACAGACAGACATATGCACATGGAGAGACAGAAAGAGACAGACAAGAAGAAAACACACAGAGAAACTGAAAGAGACAGAGACATAGTTAAAAGAGGAGAGAGGGGGGGGGGAATACAGTTTAGATGTAAATTCATGTGATTAGCCCTCTTGTGTATGTCAGAAAGCATCTCTAAGCCACCACTTCATAACATTGGGACTTGGAGCATCATTAATGCAGATGTACAGCTATCTCTGAGAAGCCTCTAAACATGATGATTTAATTTAATTCCACAAATGTGTGTGACAAGCATGGGGCAGTTTACTCCGATGACTGAAAGAGAAATGTGACAGTTCCCGTCCTTGAGGGCTTATAGTTGAGGCTGAGAGTATGACAAGGGCTACAGAGTGAGAAGCCAGCTCTGGGTACCACTGTGACGTGAGAGGGCCGGAGGCTTGCTGAGGAAGACAGGAGACGGTGCCTCGGGTGTTTTGTGGGCGGTAAGGACTCAGGTTGTATTTGGCTTGGTCTCATCAATTTGTGCCTGACAGAGTCTGCTTCTCCCTTCCATCTTCAGAGATCATGAGAAGGGGACATCCTCCTGCCCACAGTAGATTCCTGAACCTCCATCGCAGACCAAGAATAAATTCTGGCTTTGAGTGACATCCTGGAGGTAAGGGACAACACATAACAACTTTTAAATTCAGAAGGGACTTAGGAAAAGTGCCATGGCATCCTTCCCAGGCTCCTCAGTGCCCACTGCATCTTTCCACTGCCTCCTGCCTCCTCCAGGCACTGTATGTTCATCTCGTGGTCCCCATCTTTCCTCTGCAGCCTCTGCTGTTGCTGACATGATCAAGTTTCTCTACTTTCCAAGCCACAAAGAGAATAAATACCCCTGTTTTCCTTAG
The DNA here is from genome assembly GCF_963924665.1 of Micromys minutus. Lineage (NCBI taxonomy): Eukaryota > Metazoa > Chordata > Mammalia > Rodentia > Muridae > Micromys > Micromys minutus. The sequence goes on from NC_137954.1 coordinate 36,688,943, forward strand.
CCTCCTCCCCAAATGCTGCACTCCTGCCGTCCCTCCCAGAAGGCTCCGAGACATTTTTCATAGAGTCCTCTTTGACTTTTCTCTGTCGTTTCAACACTGGTGGCCACTTATACTCCTCCAGCCAGCTCTTTCTCCCCTCCATCGATTACTCTGCCATCTCTTCCTCTTCCCTGACCATCACTGTCATTGATGCGTGGCCTATCTTCAAATGGGTCACACACTCCCAAGATCTGGTTCCTTATGTCAACACCCTGCTAGGGGCATTGACCATGGCTGGAATGTGAGATCTGTAAGTTTGGCTAGCTTCCTTTCTTAGCTGATGTCGTTGCTACCCACCTAATTTTCTCAACGTATAGATCTGGGGAGCGTCACTGAACCTTCTCAGTCCTTCCTTGGCTCTTGGCATCTGTGGGGTGTGGGACTGTTTGTTGTATTTTCGGATTTATCTAATACCAGCCAGCCATTTCCTTCCCTCCCTACTAATGAACTGAATGCATTCTGGCCTGGGCCCCTCATCCCACACTGCCTGTCTTGTCTGCTGCCCTTGTTTATTCTTGAAAGATGAGAAGACCTTGATCCTTCACTGGTGACCTCTGACTTCACTTGTGGGCTAAACCAGAGCTGTGCAAAATCCAGACACAGAGCAAAGCAGAATAATGGATTGCACCCTCTCCCCCAGAAGAGGGGGAAGGGTAGACTGAGCCCTGAGCTCACTCAGCATGGTGGAGTCCTGTTACCGTAAATATTAGAAAGGCGGGGCACCTAGTTCTCACATGTTCTGCTCCATGCTTTTTAGTTCTCTCTGACCCAGTGCGTACCACTCCGCTGCCAGCCCTGGACAGTTCCCTTGGTGGGTTGTCCCTGTGCCAGTTCCAGTCATCCCAACTCTGTGGCGGGCTTGGTGCGTCCGCCACCACACCCTCTCTTGAACTCAATTAAGTCGCCATAGGAAAGAACACAGCCACACAATACTTCTGATCCAATGGATAAGATATCATTTGCCCATGTAGACAGCACAAAATCCTGTGCAAACCCATCCCTTTAAAATATGCATAACAACCTGTAGCTATACAGAGATGCTCAGAGAGAATATCTGCGTCTTCCTTCATCTCCCCACCCCCACTCACTTTTCTTCTTCCTCTTTCTAAAACGTTCCTTCTCATCCAGTGGAGGGTTTGTGCCTGCCCTCTTTTAATTTCAACTACAGACTCCCAGCACTACACACATTCCAGTATTCTGAGAACTCCAAAGGAACTCCATGAAAGAGATACCTCAGGGGAAACGTAAGATACAGTGACAGGAGCTGGAGTGGCAGTTCAGCAGCTAAGAGGGCTTGCTGCTCTTGCAGACGACCTGGGTTTGACTCCCAGAACCCACATGGTGGTCCACAACCAAATGTAACTTCAGTTCCGGGGGATCTAGCACCCTCTTCTGACCCCTGTGAGCACCAGGCACACATGTGGTACACATACACACATGAAGACATTCACAATAGAGTAAATAAATCTTAAAAAATTTCAATTTTATTTACAATGCAATTACAGGTGTGGATTCAGGGCATTGATGTTTACAGCACACACACACACACACACACACACACACACACACACACTACTAATGAAGCCTCAGCATTCATGTACTTTACATATTTAAAGAAAGCATTTGTTTCTTTTATGTGTATGAGTGTTGGCCTGTGCATGTCTGGGGCCTTCCTGTGCTGGGAACAGAACCTTGGTTTTCTGCAAGAGCAGCAACTGCTGAGTTATGTCTGGAGCTCTTTGTATGCTTTATAGTGTAAACAGCACTATGTGCTTTCCGATACGTTCACAGCAGAGCTCACGGCAGTCTTCCTGCTTCAACTCTGTGCACACCTCTAGCTTTGTCCTTCCCAAACCCACCCATGAATTCAGCTCCCAGCCTCTGAATTCCTTAAAACTCCAAAAGCCATTCCAGGCCAGACTGGTGATGGATGTTAATTCTGTCGGGGTCCACTCAGATCACCTGCCCACCTTGCTGGAGAGGACTCTGAGGTCTGAGAACTGGGACGTGCTAAGGGGAGCTCAGTGCAGACAGCCGGCCAAAGATCAGTGATTCATTAGTTCTGGGATGCCCTCCCCCGACAGGGACACAAAAATTTGTCTCAAACTAATCTCAAATTGAGTTGGCAAAAGGTAAGTATATTAATATATTCCCAGACACACTGAAAACATTTAGGACAAGGGTTTTCTCTTCTGACATGGCTAGATCCTGGAGCTCACAACTAAGTACTGAAAATTTTCACCCATCCTCAGTTTCCCTCTGTGGCTGTCCTTTTAACTCCTGTGACCTCACGTCCTTTTGTTTGGAACCTAGAAGGAAAGGGCCTCATCCACTAATGTCAACAAACCTCAGAACACACAGCCATCTTCAGTTCCAGGGCATCGAGTACCCTCTTCTGGTCTCTGAGGGCACTAAACACGTGCACATGCGCACATGCAATCAAACACTCACAGGCTCGTTGAGAGTGGAATCCAGGGAGCTTCCTGCTACCTTCATCCCAGGGCCCTGTGTTCAGCCCATGACACCGGGCACATCTGTGCTCAGTGCATTTCTTTTGAGCTGGGATCTTTCACTTTGGATTTCTGGGATACACTTTCCTGAAAGGCAGCTGAGCATGGCGTACTTAATTTTAACAACTTAATTTGAAACAAGTCAACTGACATTTTACTAAAATGGAGAGAAAAATCCACTGTGGGTGAAAGATGCAAGGGACATCTTATTTTTTTTTTAATCTAAAAATAAAAACCAATTTCCTGCTGAGATCGAGAAACTTGTCATTTTGAAGAAAGAAACTCATTGTATTCTTTACGTACATGCAAAAACTTGCCCTTTGCCCTGGAGAGCATCTGGAGAAGGCTGGGGTGTGCGAACAGAATTGTCAGTAGATGAGCGTGCTTTTCCTATTAATGATATGATTCCATCAAGTGTGCATGCGTGTATGTGTGTGTCGCAATAGAGTGGGATCATCTAACATCTGCAGAGAAACGGATCACCCAACGCACATGTCTTCAAAAGCAACACAGACTGGAGGCCAAGTGGAGCAGCCTTGGTCTGTTCATCGATTGGTGCTATTTTCCCGGTTACATCTCTGCCTTGTGTGACCTTTAGCAGGGCAGGTTTTGAAACAGCCTACCGTGTTGCCTAGAATCAGCCACACTGTGGTCCTACTGAGGCAGCCCCAGTGTGCTCTGGGCTCAGCTGGTCTCTTTCTGAACCTGTGCCACTGTACCACAGGCATCTAGCCCTGAGAGCCGGACTCAGCACCTACAAGGCTGTTTGGGATTTTTTGTTTGTTTGTTTTGTTGTTTTTTATTTGTTTATTTTTCTTCCCATTGGACCACAGACTCTGCAGATGTTGTAGCTGGCTACTGTTACTGTTTTACTTCGATGACTAGTGAAGATATCCTGAATGTCTATAGAAAATTACTTATAAGAACACCCCCTTAATTTCATTAAATAATCAGGACAGGAGGAGGGGCTGGTTGACCATTAGTGTGATGGCAATTTTTAAAATGCTCATCCCATTTTTTCCATTTTATCAGGCTTAGTCCCTGGATTAAAATAGAAACTGAGCAAGTGTGTCTATAATCTAATAAATACTGTTCTAGTCTTCTCTAAGGTTGCCAGAAATGATTTAGTACTAGAGAGTAAAATGCAGTACTTAGTAAAAGGGCCATAGTGTTGTCAGTGGGACTTGAAAATACATAGTTTGGAAAACCAGGGCCCAATCCCCATGTTAGAAAGGGTCTGCTTGAGAGCCTCCTCTTTCTTCATCGTTGAAGCCAGGACAGTTTTGCCTTGGCAACTGTGGTGTGGCCGGAAGAATCTAAGCTGGGCATTTTCCTTTCTGATGTCCTGTGGCTGGCGTTGGGATTGCCAGCTGTATCAGAGGCAGGTCTTATGGTGGTTTGGGTCCATAAGCCAATGACAAAAAAGATCACTGCTATGATTTTCCTACATGTTCGTTCAGCCAGTGTTGTTTAAATGTCCTCTCTGCACCCAGGGAGATCATGACTCACAAGTATGATTATTCATACCCATTGCCTTATGTCAATCACATCATAACATATCATATCATACAATATCATATCATATCACATCATATCAGTATCATATCACATCATAACATACCATCTATACCATACCAAATTATGTTATATCATACAATACCACTCCATACCATACCATATCATATATCATATCATCTGTTTCTTAGAGGAGACCAGGAGCTCAGAGAGGTCCTACTCATAGAGGTGGCATTGGGATTGAGGTTTATCTTCTCATGTCTGCTTCCTACACCTCTGTTTTCCTCTTGTGATACATCTCTACATGAAACTTCAGTGTTTGAGATACATTTGTCATGTTCTGAGTAGTACTATATGTATTTTTGCCAAGTAGGTGCAACTCTGCAAGTGTGAGCTGTACACTTACCATCACCAGCCAGGTGGGGGCACTGTTCCCTAACACCTGAGGCACCTTGGCCTCTGGGGAGTAATTTCATTGTTCAGGTTTCAGACTCACTAGTGAGACTTTCTTGTTATGATCTCCAGAACCAGCACCCACAGAAGGAGCCAGACTCCACCAAAAGTGGGGGTGGGAATCCCCACTGGGGTCCCAGAGGCAAGAACCTGACCTCTCTCCACTCCCCTTGGCTCTCATTGCTGCCTGCTCTGCATCTCTTACCAATTGCTCTACCAGGTACAGTGACTTCCCAGGATTCATAGTGACTGTGCTTTGATGTGCTTGCCTGGGGTCGAGCCGATCCGTCACTCGGGTTGAACTCTCAGCTTAGTAAGCAACAGCATGTAACCCACTTCCACTGACTATACTCTACTCCAAGCCTAAACCAGAATTCTTCCTTAGAGACCCACCCGTCTCCCTCGTGGCTGTGACTAGCATACCATAGACATAGGAGTTCAACCTCCTCCCTTCCTCGTGCAAAGTGTCAGGCAGCCCTTCCTCTGAAGTGCTCCACGGTCCTAACCCTCTCCATGTTCTTGGCTCTTCTTTCTTTCTAGCCAGGTGTGTCCCAAATTGTCCTGACAGTTCCTCTTGCCGTCCTCAAAGGCTCAATCGCAAGTTCCAGGGGGCCCTACTAACCTGAAGGATGCAATCTGAGCTCCTCAGTACTAAAGCATATGGTCAGTGCCCCAACTAATGGGGTCCTTGTCTACACCCCTTATCGCCATCCTGACTTCCTCAGCCTCCTGCGTCACAAGGATGTCTCACACCACACAGTCCTCACTAGACCCTGGGTCTCACCTCCATCCCCAGGTCCTATCCAGCTCGCCCGAGTACACCCCACTCACTGCCTTCTTCAGGAGCTGATTTCCTCGTGTCTCTTAGTCAAGCATTTGGAACCTTATTTATAGTGCGGAGACATCCATCTTCTCCACTGGTTTATGACTTTGAATATTTGGGGGTGTCAATATTGTGTCTTTTCCATCTTTACAACCCTTGACAAATGTCCCATACACTCTTGCTTACTGCACAAATTAACTGACAGATGGATGAGCAGACAGATTTGTGAAAATTTGGTCTCCAGCCCTATCTCCTCAGATTGTCATAGCCTCTGGCCAGCCACTGCTTTGATTGGTCCCTCTGTCTCTCATTCACAGACTGATGCCTGGCTACAGCCTCTGCAAGGAGTTTCTCTGATCTTCCCTGTTTTGAGACATGAGCTCCCTTTCTGAGGCTGTGTCTCTGTCCCCTGATCAGGCTACCTCATCTTCCCATGGTATCTCTCATTCTGTCTTTGGTCCAAAGCAGGCTGCCGTGTTTAGCTGTTCAAATCTCCTATAGCATTTAGATCACTTTCTGAGCAGTGCATTGGAATCCCAGGCTGAGCCTCCAACACAGGGATACTAGTGCACACTGTGGTGGTCCAACCTGCCCTTCCTTCTCAGGGTGCTGATGCATACTGTGGTGATCTAACCTGTTCCCCCTTCTCTCTTGAATAGACTCCATGAAAGAAAGAAACGGAAGCTGAAATGAAGAAGGACATGGAGAATGGCCTTTTTTCCTTAGATAAGCTCTGCTCTGCAATAAATGTCTTCCCCTTCCCAATTGGCTCTCTCTTTGTCTGGTTTGGAATAGAGAATCACTAAGTATCTAACTTCAGATTAGAGCATCACTAAGTATTTAGTTTCAGATTAGAGCATCACTAAGTATCCAGTTTCAGATGAGAAACTAATGTCCTGAGGAGGATGCTAGGGATGGAGGCTCACAGAGTAACTCTGTTTCAAGTACATTCAGCCAATGTACAATAGATATTAACATCTTGTTACAAGCAAGCAGGCTCAAACAGCCTGTTGTCTTTCTTTTTAAGTCATCATGATGACTTTTAGGGCAGGAACACTATCTTATATGATACAGACAAGCTGGTACACATCAGTACTTGCTCTTTAAACCCCAGAGAATGGATGGGACCACACACTGCCATGCAGTGCGATGTAACTGAGTCATCAGATGGAGCAAACTGCTAATAACAGAGAAAGGCCTCTTGTGGGAGAACAGGTTACTTTGTGCTTTGTGTCCGGTGTTTCTGTACACATAGAACTGCTCCAAGAAAAAGGCTTAGTGGACTGGAGAGATGGCTCGGTGGGTGAGATTGAAGTTCATAGGAACCTGAGTTTGACTCCCTAGATCCCATGTATTTAAAAAAAATAAATAAATAAAACAAGGCCACACGTGTCTATAGAGCTTTGGGTTCAGTGAGAGATGCGATCTCAAGGAAATAAAGCAGGGAGTGAGAGAACAGGACACCTAACGTCTTCCTCTGCCTTCTCCACACACATGGTTTTTACTAATTAAAAAATAAATCGGTCCAGTGGCTAAAGAGTAAGATGCATTGCAGTCAACCACTGTCCCTACAGGATCACCCCACATTATGGCTTTCCTTTGAATTATTTAGCCTAATAAATCAGCTACAGAATAAAATATTTTTCAAAGTAGGCATTTCCAAGCAAACCCCCTGTCCCAAGGGAATAGGGCTCATCTCTAAATCTGCCTGTTTTGGACACCATTTGTGGTTTTGTGTGAGTTATTTGTAAGTGTGCGGGTGTGAGTTTGTATGTGCTTGTAAAACCATAAGATGGCATACATTCTACCATTAAGAGTTTAGCATGCTGGTGCAGTAGTGCTTGGGTGATTCTTAAGAAGCTGAAACAGGAGAATTATAAGTTTGAGACCAGCTTAGGCTTCGTGGTGAGATCTAGTCTCAAAGATAGAGTTGCTTCTGAGAACAACTGAAAATCAAGACCTTGTAAAGAAATGGTTCTTCTGTACGGCTACCTGGCTCAGCCTGAATGTGCTTTGAACTTGGCCCCAGCTTGTATTCTGTCATGTGTTTGTTTCAGACCCAGGCATACTGTAGTGAGGACTGCAGAATTAAAACAAGGTGTTGGGGAATGGTGCTGGTCTGGAAGGGATGGAGGTAGTCTAAAGATACATGTGCGTCTCAACCTTTGGCTAACAAACTGGAACAGGATCCTTTAAAGAACTGGAGTTTCATTGAGGATTCTCACGCTGGAGAAGGAAAAGTCTTACGCCTGGGACCAACCAAAAGGAATTCCCTCTGGAAAGAGATCTCACCCCTTTGTGTTTTTCGAACATCTCCATTAGCTGGTCACATTTTTTGTTTTGTTTTGTTGTTTGTATTTTAGGTTTCATCATCTTTTCAGTAAGGAAGACTGGAGTTAACCATTTTTTAATTTAAAATAAAATTTGGGGAAATTTTCTTCATTCTCATTGTATTCACATTATTTCTTCCCTTCAACTGTTCCCATGACCTCCTTCCTCTGTCTCAAGTTTACAACCTCTTCTTTAATTATTATTGTTACATGAGCAATTTTGTGCTACTCCTGTGGGTGTGTTTAGATCAGTTGGCACTGGATAACCTAACAGCGGGTTATCCCTGGAGAAGCCTGATTCTCTCTCTTAACATTGATTGGTTGCCTATACATCTTCATCTGTAGGGTGCTCCATGAGTTTTCTCCATGCCCCATTGGCATGTCAACTGATGTTTTCACTGTGCAGATCTTGTTCAAATAACTACAATATTAAGATTTCTTGGGTACAGCTTCTCTGTGAGATATTCAAAACCCTATCTCAACAGCAGACATCTTGGTCCTTGGGTTTTTACAATTTTCCCATTTCTCCTAATCAAAGTTTCCTGAGCCTTAGGCGCAGGGGTTAGATAGATATACCAATCCTCCTATTGGTAGAGATAGCAATAGGGGTTGGGCACTTCACAGTCTGCTGTTCTTGGCATCTTAATCATTTATAGCTTTCTGTGATGGTTTCCATCTGCTACAATGAGAAGCTTTTCTGATGAAGGAAGAGAACTATATTTTACCTGTGTATATGAGTATCTTGGTTAGAGTTTCCATTGTTGTGAACAGATACCGTGACCAAGGCAACTCTTTTAAAGGACATTTAAGTGGGGCTGCCTTACAGGTTCATAGGTTCAGCCCATTATCATCAAGGCAGGAACATGGCAGCAACCAAGCAGACGTGATGTAGGAGGAGCTGAGGGTGCTGCATCTTGTTCTGAAGGTAAACAGGATAAGACTGGCTTCTAGGCAGCTTAGATTAGGGTCTTAAAGCTCACACCCAGAGTAACAAGCTTCCTCCAAAAAGGTCACACCTACTCCTACAAGGCCATACTTCCAAATAGTGCCTGACACTCCCTGGGCCAAGAATATTCAAACCACCACAATGAGAATAAGTTTTTAGAACATAGTCCAATTTTATAAGCATGTTTCTGTTTCATTTAAAATGTTTAACCAGTGTTCATAAATCACAAACTTTCTTCTGCCTTCACAGTTAAATCCAGTCACTCCCTCTGCTTCAGTCAATTTCAGCACTCTAGACCCACCAGAGACCTTGTCTGGAAGCATCTCTGCAGGGCAGCTGTGATTTTCTTTATAGTCACAATAGGCTAAATGCTATGCATAATTCAGTTACGAATCTACATATTTTTGTAATTTCCCAATCTTTGAATTTACTACATACTCCTTCCATGTTTCTCTGGAGAAGACGGCAGTAAATAGCCACAGGTGTGAAGTGGGCAGTCCTCGCTTAGCAATTGTCATTGGCACTGAGAAAGCTGGGGGAGGGTGTGAGTCTGTCTGTGCCTTGGGAGAGCACGAGCCAGCACCCACACTGTGCATGCCTAAATGCACAGCCGTGTATTCTGGGCCTTGCTACAGGGTAGCTTTTCTGCAAGCATTCACCAGCAAGCTAAAAGATCAACACAGTTGGTGGAGAAAGTGGGTTCACCAGCTGCTTCCATCAATGGAGACATTAGGAAGATAAACCGAACTGGTGAAATTTGTAGACTCCGAACCCTCAGCCGAGGTTGTTTGCAAGAGCAAATGTGATCGCTGCCCTTCAGAATGATATGAGGTAATTTTGATTAAATAAGCCAGCCCCTTAGCTGTTCTCAGGGGTGGGGCTGAGGAATGCAGTCAGTGCTAGGACTCTGGCTCTGACCTCATTGGAAACCACAGACCAAGACAAACAGTGACAACCCTTGCCACAAAAATGTCATTGTGCCACCAGAAAGCTTTCAGCAGAAAAATTCTGGCTTCTCTCCAGGGGCAGGTGTGTGGGAGTCACCTGCCAGAAGTGAGTCCTTTATTTCCCTCACAGAATCAGCAGTCACCTCAAGCGTGACACTGTGGCCTTCTGTCAAGGTCCTGGGAATATGCACACAGCTCTATAGGTAGTGTTTACTCTCCTGTCCTTCCACATCTGGGGATGAAAAGTTGCCCAGAGGTCAAATGTTTAATACTTTCCTTATGTTCCGTCCCTCGAATGTCTCGGGATGGCCTGGACTGCTGACAACCTGTCATGCAGCATCTTGTCCTCTGTCACCTGGGTCTCTCCTGTGGGAAAGAACTGGCTGGTTGGTTCCCATCCATTTGGGGGCTTCCTTAAGTTTGGAGGGACTGCCCTTGGGCTCTCTGTTGTGTGTTGTTTTTGTGTCCGGGTTTGCAATCAAAGATGGGATACTGATTGCACATCTTATAGTTCTGTGCACATCTTACAGTAGTGGGTCTCATTTCTTTGGTGATTATGGGCTGTTGATCACGGTAGAGAATTCATGGAAGAGAAATGTGAATGTCTTCAGGTGAGAATTTATGGGTTGAGGTTAGGGTGATATATGATTGGACAGTGGAGAGGTAGGTGGAGAAAAGGTAGGAAAATGGAAGAGAAGCAGAGATTTCGGGAGAAATCAAGATGGAGCCTGAGAAGGGGATCTGGATCCAGGTGGACTAAATTGGCAATAGGTAGATCTGAATATTTTAAGGGATTCCTTAGGTCTTTAATCTCATATAGAAGGGCAGTTTGTATCATTGTCTATTGGATATAATCTTATTGTGTAGAAGGTTTGTGGACTGAGAATTTAATATATAAAACAACCATGAAAAGCTACTAGGCCTTAGAGTTATGTTTGTGACAGTTGTATCCACCTGGGACAGAAGTAACAGGGTAACTGCCTGCAGACCGAGTGACAGAGTCTATGTGCTCGGCTCCACACTAGAGCGGCATCCTCGGAGTGAGACCCCAGGGGTGGATAAAGGGCTAAGCCATCCACTTAATATTTACCACAACAAGAATTACTCTGAAGGACGTTCCTTGCTGGGGAGGTGTCCAGTTCTAGACTAAGTCCTTCAGGGTGAAGCTAGAATTAAATCTGACTAGACTAAATAATTCTGAGTTTTCAAGACTAATTCTGTCTTCCCTCTTCTTCTTTCCACTCCCCTTCCCTTCTTCCTCTGTTTTCCCTGACATGTTTGCCACATTAGATGCTTGGGAAGGGGGAGGAGAATCTGAGTGAGGATGTGGAGTTTCTAGACACTGAGCAGAGCCCACTGACCTTTGAAATCTAAGCACAGCCTGTAAGAGGTGCAGTGTGGTCAAGGGCCCCAGCTGTGGTTGCTATGGTAACAGTGGCAGCTACCAGTCCAAGTAGCACATGATCTCTTGTTGGAGTGCATCCCAGGGGCTTACAGAATGACTTAGGAATAGGAAAGAAGCAGAAATATCATATTCCGTCTGGGTTGCTATAACCAGATACCACAGAGTGAGCAGCTTAAGCCACAGAAATTTAGTTTCTGTGGCTCTGTGTCTGGCAAGTCCAAGATCATGCTGCCATTAATTTGGTTCCTGGCGAGTGCTCAGTTGAGGCTGTGCAGATGACTCCATACAGTGAAGAGCAAGCCCTGGTTCCTCTTCTTATAAGGACACCAGTCTGACCCGCATGATCGCATTTAAACTTGTCTTCCAAATACCATCATATGAAAAAATAGGAATTAACTTGCCCATGGTCAGGGAATACAAACATTCATTTCAAAACAGACAACATGGGGCTAGAGAGGTGACTCAGTGGCTAAGAGCTCTGGCTCTCTTCCAGAGGACTCAGATTTAATTCCCAGCACCTGCTGATGGCTCACAACCTTCTCTAACTCCAGTTCTGGTGGGTTAGATGCCCTCTTTCAGCCTCTGTGACACAAGGCATATTGTGGTACACACTATAGATACGGGAAAAACACCTATACACATAATCTAAAAATAAAACAAAAACGACAACCAACCAAACAACAAACAGCAACAAGTAAAAATGCCATCATGAGACACTGAATTAATCAGACCCCGTGGCTTTGAGGGCAGAGTCACAACCTTCCTTTGCCCATGCTCTCTCACCCCCATGACAAAATGAACAAGTCGGTCACATTTCTGGATTATCCATGGCTACAGTCTTCACTCCAGTTCACTCTCTCTTGTCCTTCCTTCAGATGTCACTACCCAAAAGAAAAGAAGCCACTCAAACCAGCCCATCCTGAGCCTACAATCTGCAGATCAGTGGGACAGTCAGAGACCCGACCAGCTGGGATCCCCAGATTTCTCAAATGCACACACTTGAGGTACACATTCACTACAAGCCCACACCTGTCCTAGTTTCTCCTCCTCATTCTATGTCAGGCATTTTCACACTACCCCTGAGAGTGGCCCTAAGGGCTGACTTTCCTCTGCCCAGCTGAGGTTTGTTTTGTTCTGCCCTGTGCCCTCGTGGTGTTGGGTCCTGATGTGTGTTGGGTTTTCATGCTTTGCTATTTGATGGTGTTGTCCTCTAGTAAGTCAGCTCCTGCAAAACACCAGAGAGTTACTTCCACTCTCTCTTAAGTCAGTGTTTAAAAAGCCAGGCTTTCTCCTCACTGGTTATGCACTGTTTGTTATGCTGGTCTATCTCATGCTAACAGCAGCATCTGACTGTGTCAATCCCGGCACAGATGACGGTCAGCTATGCAACCAGTAGTTTACTGCTGACAGATCCATGCTGGCCAAGAGGAAATGTTTACTTAAGAGCTTTCTTTCTTTTTTGGTTCATCATGTAAGGATCTTAGAAAACCCTACTCTGCCCTTCAAAACAATGAAAGCTAACCAGACCCCAAATTGATAACTCCCTTTAGATTTGTGTCAGAAGAAGATACAGAATAACTAGATGCCTCCCAAATTGGAGAGACAGACAGATACAGAGAATCCCATCTTAACCAGATAGAAACCCAGGAAGAAACCATTTTTAGGTAGAAAAACCTGAAGTGTAATTAGCAAATTTCTAGAGTCTTGAAGCAGCCAAGGTGAGAGTCTAAACTTCCCTGGGGATCCGTCAGAAATACAGGCACAGATTAAATACCTTCCTGTAGACCTGTTACAAGATACACACAGTGATCACACTTCACCTCTACCAATATTCCTACCTCACTCACAACAGAATTTATAAAGTATACTAAAAGATAACAGACACAGAAGAAACAGACAGACAGATAGACAGACAGACAGACAGACAGACAGACACACACACACACACACACACACACACACACACACACACACACACACACACTTTGAAGAGACCAAGCAATCACTGAGCCACAGTCAAATTTGGCAGGAAAGCATGAATTGCCACATTTATGTCTGAGTGCCTTAGTTTTCTGTTTCTCTAACAGAGTATCTCAGACTGGATAAAGTACAACTCACAGAATCTGCTTTGGCTCATGATTCTGGAAGCTGGGCAGTCCAAAATTACCAGGCTGTCTCTGCTTGAGGGTCCTCTCACTGCATTTAGAGTGATAGCCATTGTGGGCATCTTGTGGTAAGGATGCCCATGAAAGAAAGCAAGCACTCAGAGCAACCAACTCCCATGCTACATCCCACACTTGTGGTCTTATTCCACACAGAAGCCAAGTGTTCACATGACCTGATCATGGACACTATCAGATGACAGTTCCATTTTGGCCTGATTTTGAATGAGGTATTCGGAGTGAAGTATCCATGAATTTAAAAGTTATTAATATACCAAAGCCTTTAATAGGAAAACTAGGCAATGTGCAAGACCAGGGAGATGATAGAACCAAAGAGATGAAAACTCGAAAAGCAGGAATAAGATAAAAATAGGTATTAGAAATCAGAAGCACTGTAACCAGAATGAAGAATGAGCTTGGAGAGACTCCACACCACAGCAGACAAAAGCTCTGAGCCTGAAGATGAACAAACAGATATCGCTAAAGCAAGAAACAAACACAGAAGAGAACAGATCATCTGAGAGCTGTAGAAGAACTAGGGAAAAGGGTAAGCTGCATGTGAAAAGACAGCAGGAAAAAAAAAAGACACAGACAGAAATAGGCAACACTTAAGGAAAACTGTTTTGGGAGATGGTTTTGTGCACGGTGTATTTCAGATGCTGATTTCTGTGCCCAGAGACCTGGCTTCAGTCCACACGTTGACATTGTCTTGATTATTGAGTATCTCCTCTTTCAGTGATATGTAAAGACTGTTTTCCATAGCTTCTGATTGGTAAATAAAGTGCTGATCTGCCAGTAGCTGGGCAGGAGAAGAGAATAGAGTAGGACTCCCAGTCCAAGTAGGGGACCCCAAGCAGGGAGAGAGGGAGACAGACAAATAGACACAGAGACAGAGACAAAGAGAGATAAGAGACAAAGACAGTCGATAGCTGGTCAGGAGAAAAGAATAGGGCAGGATTTCTTTTGATTTGAATCAGGTGGTTCAAAGAAGAGAGGGAGAGACAAAGAGACAGAGACAGAAACAGAGAGATACAAAGAGAGAGAGACAGAAGAGAAGGACCAGGAGGATTCACCATGCAGTCACAATAAGAGAACAGCCATGAGGACATGCATAGACCAGAGCTAGGCAGAGCAAGACTCAGATGGCAAATAATGGGGCATGTGTCCCAGAAGTAGTGCAGGCCAGCACAACCGGGTTAGTATAGCTCACAACTTGCCCAGCTTAGTGCTTGCAGCTTATTAATAAATATAAAGTCTCTGTGTCATTTATTTGTGAACAAGGGGGCACAGAAGGCATGGAACACCCCCAAATTATATTTTAAAAACTGGCTGAACATTCACTCAACTCAAGAAATAGCAGACACCAAGCCACAGGACCAGAAAGGTAGAATACTAAAACCAAATACAGGAATGCATGTCATAGCCCAATTTAGGAAATGGATATTCCCAGAGTTTAGACCTGGGATGCCTGTCCCCTACCCTAAACACTATGTTATATTATCTTGGTTCTCAGTCTGTGTTACTATAGGAAGTGGGTGGGGCCTTGTGGGAGAGCCTAGGAAACCAATGGCAAGTGGGAACCCAGACACACCCTCTTCCTCTTTGCCTCCCAGAGAAGAAGCCAATGAGAAACTCTGCAGTGAGTTCCAGTCATAATGTGCTGCCTCACAAAGACCCAGAGCAATGGGATCAGCACATACCTGGATGAAACCCCTACTTGGAAGAACCTATGATATGAGGGTGTCACCTTACATAAAGACAAACAGAGGGAAGCACTATATTTGACTTTTCCTCAGAAAATGTGCATGGAATTGGGTGAAATGTATGAGATTAGGAGAAGAGAAAAAAAAAACTACATTAGCCTAAACTCTACAACCTATGAAATTATTCTTCAAAATTCAAACATAAATTCAAAATAAAGACTTTTTAAAACAAAAAGTGATGGAATTTTTCTTCCAGCAGACCTGCCTGTCTAGAAATGCCCCAGCTCTGCATAAGGAAACAAAGAGCATGAAGATGGACCACAGGAAAATAAAATAAAACTTCTGTCTTAGGTTTTACTGCTGTGAACAGACACCATGACCATAGAAACTCTTATAATAGACAACATTTAATTGGGAATGGCTTACAGGATCAGAGGCTCAGTGTCATCAAGGTGGGAACATGGCAGCATCCAGGCAGGCATAGTGCAGGAGGAGCTGAGAGTTATACATCTTCATCTGAAGTCTGCTAGCAGAATACTGGCTTCCAGGCAACTAGAGTGAGGGTTTTAAAGCCCATACACACAGTGACACAAATACTCCAACAGGGCCACATCTTCTAATAGTGCCCCTTTCTGGACAAAGCATATAACTACCACCACATTCCACTCCCTGGACACCATAGGCTTTTTCAAACATGAATCTATGGGGGCCATACCTAAACATAGCATAATAAAAAACTATGTTTAGTTCAACTTTCAAAGTTCCCACAGTCTATAGCTGTATTAACAATGTTAAAATTCCAAAGCTTAACATCTCTTCTAAGATTCTTCTAGTCACTTAGCTGTAATACCCAAAGCAAGACAGAAAACCAGCCGGGCAAACTCCAAACTCTGCTTCTCCATGTCTGATGTCAAAGCAGTCTTCAGATCTCCAACTCTTTTTTCATCTTTGTTGACTACAAAAACTCCTTTCTTCTATGCTGGTTATACTCCCTGTTAGCAGCTTTCCTCAGCAAATAGCTCATGGCTCTGGCATCTCAAACATCTTGGGGTCTCCAAGGTAACTTCAATGTTTCAATGTGTGGGGTCCACACATAATCTTCTGGGCTCCTCCAAAGGGCTGGCATCACTTTTCTAGCTCTGCCCTCTGTAGCATTTTAAACTCAGGTTGATCCACTACACCTTTGCTACTGATCTTGGTGATCATCCCATGGTATTGGCATCTCCAACAGACTGGGGTCTTCTATTGCAACTAGGCTTCACCAATAGCCTCTCATGGGCTTTCTTTATGGTACCAATCTTCAACTCCTTTGCATGAATCCCTCAGTCCTGGGCCATCAACTATAACTGAGGCTGCACCTTCATCAGTGGCCTTCCATGACCTCTCACAGTGCCAACTTCAGCTGCTCTATATGATCCTTCATGCCTTCAAAACAAGTACCACATGGGTGACTCTTATATGTTACCAAATACAGATGCAGTATGAGATACAACCTAGGCTATCTTTGGAACACAGATTTGTGTGTGTGTGTATGTGTTTGTGTGTGTGCTCTCAGAAAACATTTTCCAGAAGATTTCACCTCAGTGATGCTGGTCTCTTCTTAATCACTACTAATTTCTTAGCATTAGCTAATCAGCATCAATTATCCCAGTAGTCTCCTTTTCTTCTTGCCTCTATAGCCAGAGACACATGGCCAAAGCTGCTGTGTTCTACTGTCTGCTGGGCCCAAAATATGGACCTCCTTATTCTATTACCAGCTTTGTGTTTTCTGTCTCCCTCTCTGCCTAAGTGAAGCTTTCCTGAAACTTGCTCTGTAGGCTGATCTTGAACTCAGATCTGCATGGCTCTGCCTCCAGTAATGCTGGAATAAAAGGTGTGTACCACCATTCCTGGATTTAAGCATTTCTTCACCTAGAACCTGTTTTTTCCAGGCTGGCCTTGAACTCAAAGATCTGTTTGTCTTTGTCTTTGGAGAATTAAAGATGTGTACTACCCTGCCTGGATCTAAACTTAGCTGGATGGAATCTTACCCCCAAATCCCTTAATCTGTTAGGTCCTGAAACAGAGGATTCAGCTCCATTTACTTCCTGGTGCTCCTTTAATACTTAAACCATATATCATATATTTTTCCTTTCTAAGCTTGCTACACTTTAAGTCAATTTCATGAGACTTAACCAGAGAGCAAAGTCTCTACTGGGCTTTTTGAGACTTCCTTTGTCGATGTAATTTACCTTAGACTCAGGCAGACTCTTCAGACAAAGGAAAACAGTAGTCACAATGTTCACCAAAATACCACAAACACAGTCTCTAGGCCACCTACTGGAATTCTTCACTGAAGCCTCTTGGGCCAGGTCTGCACAGTTCAAATCAATCTCAGCAACAAAGTTTTTCATATTCCTATGAGGATAGCCCAGTAAACCCCACTTAAAGCATTCCACTGCTTTCCAAATTCAAAGTCCCCAAATTCATATTCTTCCAGACAAAGGCATAGTCAAGTTTATCAAAGCAATACCCTACTCTTGGTACCAATTTCTGTGTTAGTTGGGATTTTACTGCTGTGAACAGATACCATGACCAAAACAACTCTCTCTCTCTCTCTCTCTCTCTCTCTCTCTCTCTCTCTCTCTCTCTCTCTCTCTCTCTCTTTCTCTCTCTCTCTTTTCCACAAAGATAATTTATTTCCAGAATATTCTCACATAACAAAACCAACTATGGCATGTGGACTCACATACCAAGGGGTGGGCAGGGAAGAGTTGCAGTGGCTTTAGGGTGTCACCTATGACAGACACTTGACTCCATCCAGATGCCATTCTGAGATGGGGTAGAAGCCAGGTGCCCAGACAGTTTGGCATGATACTGGCACCTGAGGGGCTTAACTTTGCAGGGAAGCCTGGGGCCTTGATGACTTGGCTGGTAGCACTAGGTCACAAGAAAGAACGGAGTCCAATGTCATCAGAAATGCTGTAGACATTCCAAGACTCAGTTTGGCTCTCCCGACAAGGCCACAGCTGCCCTAGGAAGGCAGAGTGTGTGGGAGGAAGTCCAGGTTTCATTAAGGCACAGATGTGTCCCAGAAAACCTGTGGCTGGGGGCATGGCTTGCCATGCAGCAGAGCCTGTCCCTCTCCTCCAGTTGCCTACAGAGAAGGAGGAGGTCTCCTGGTGGCCAGAGCATTCTCAATCAAGTGGATCAGAGCCTGCAAGTGGGTAGATGTCTACTCAGATTCCTAGGTGGAGGGGACAGCAGGTTGTCACTGTTACAAGGGATGGGACAAAGAAGTGGACCCAGAGGAACACAGGGACTGCAGAGCAGAGGATGCAGGCACAGCCGCCATGCTCCTGACTGTCCACTCACACCCATCTACACAAGTGGGCTGGGTTTAGCTTTATACATTTCAGCAACACAGAGGACAGGAGCTTGGAGGTTGAGGCTTCTCCTTGCACAGGCTGGGGGTTCCTACCCTCTTAACAGGTGGGAACAGGGAACACACACAGCCAGGCTCTGGTAGAATGGCAGTGGACAATGGCTATGAGGCCATACTTGCTGAGGGTTCAGGCAAGAGATGAACATAGGCCAAGGACCTCCTGGGACCCTGGAGAAATGCTTAGGCCCCAGGACCAAGGCTGGTGGCAGGAGACAGAGCCATGGTGCTGGGGCCAGCCAGCCGCCTAAGGCCAGTGACCTCCACTGGACAAGTAGCTGGGGACAGTGGGGTACTCAGGCAGGCTGTTCTCAGAGAAACTGTTAAACTGGGCCTCCCTCCATGATGGATTTCTCCATGTACCAGTGCTCCACTCTGTTTGTTTGTGCTTTCTGATGGCTTCCACCAGCCCCACAGTAGACCCTGTGTACCTTCATGACGGTGATGGCCGTCATATCTCCAGACAAGGAAAACATGATGGCTGGGATCAGCATCACCACAGCAGTCCCAACACTGGTCCCAAAGAAACCAATGACTATCAGCCAACCACAGGTGCCCCAACCCAAGAAGCCGATGGCCTGAATGATAGTCAGCACAAACTGTGCTCCAAAGATGAAGAAGAATGTCATGAAGTTAAAGGAGCTTTCTGCTCAAAAGGCCTTGTACACCGGCCGGAACCAGAAAACATAACTTCAGGGAGTGGAGATAACCAGCAAGAGCATGGCCAGGCCAAAATTGGCACTCACTCTGACCGAAATCCACTAGGCCAGGCAGGCCACCAGGTTCACACCCAGAGTGACACAGTAAATTTACGGGGATCTCATCAGAGAAGTCCTGATAGAAACAGGGTGTCAGTGGCAGGAGGCCGGGACTGTTCTCTTTTCCTGCCATTTCTGTATGAGCTGACCTGAGGGACCCCCTTGAGAATGCCATGCTTATCCAAGTCCTATCCCCAAGGCAAGACTTATAACTGACAACATTTAATTGGGGCTGGCTTACAGGTTCAGAGGTTCAGCCCAGTGTCATCAAGGTGAGAGCATGGCAGCATCCAGGCAGGCATGGTGCAGGAGGAGCTGAGAGTTCTACATCTTCATCCAAAGGAAGCCAGAAACAGATTGAGTATCCGCAGACATCTAGGAGGAATGTCTCTAAGCCCACCCCCAGAGTGACATACTTCCTCCAACAAGGCCACACCTTCTAATAGTGCCACTCCCTGGGCCAGGCATATGCAAACCATTACATTCCATTCCCTGTTCCCATGGGTTTATTCAAACACATGAGTCTATGGGGGCCATACCTAAATATAGCATAATTTAAAAGTACATTTAGTCCAACTTCTAAAGTCCCTATAGTCTATAGCAGTATCAACAGTACTAAAAGTTCAGAGTTCAATGTCTCTTTTGAGATCCATCCAATCACTTAACTGTAATCCCCAAATTAAGACAGGCAACCATCTGGGCAAACTCCAACTTCTGCCATTTCCATTCCATGATGTCAAAGTGGCCTTCAGATCTCCAACTCCTTTTTCATCTTTGTTGACTTCAAGAAACTTCGTTCTCCTGAGCTGGTTCCACTCCCTGTTTACAGCTTTCCTTGGCAGGTATCCCACGGCTCTGGCATCTTGAACATCTTGGGGTTTCCTAGGCAGCTTCAATGTTATAGCTTCTTGTTTCAATGTCTGGGATCCACACATGATCTTCTGGGCTCCTCCAAAGAGCTGGCATCACTTCTCCAGCTCTGCCGTTTGTAGCACTTTAAGTTCAGATTGATCCACTACACCTTTACTGTTGTTCTTGGTGATTATCCCATGGTAATGGCATATCCAATAGGCTGGAGTCTTCTGTTGCAACTAGACTTTGCCAGTAGCCTCTCATAGGCTCTCTTCATGGTGCCAAAGCTCAAATTCTTTGCATGATCCTTTCAGTCCTGGATTGTCAACTACATCTGAGACTGTACTTTCACCAGTGGCCTTTCATGGCCTCTCACAGTGCCAAGCCTCAGCTGTTCTTCATGACACTTTCATGACACCTTCATGACTTCAAAGTCAACACCACCTGGGTGACTCTTACACATTACCAAGTACAACTGCTGAATGAGGTACAACCTTGGCTATCTCTGGAACACAGATTGTTTTTTTTTTTTTTTTTTTTTTTTTTTTTTGTGCTCTCAGAAAACATTTCCCAGAAGATTTCACCTCAGTGATGCTGGTCTCTTCTTAATCACCACTAATTTCTTAGCTACAGCTAACCAGCATCAGTTGTCTCCTTCTCCTTTTGACTAAAGCCAGAGACACATGGCTGAAGCTACTGAATGATACTGCTTGTATGAGCTGGAGCATCCCCCCTCCATCTCCCATTTTATGACATCATCACTAGCATCCTTTTTTCTATCTCCTTCACTATCTAAGCTTGGCTGCCCTTGATCTTTCTCTGTAGATTGACCTTGAATTTAGAGATCTGTATGCCTGTCTCCTGGGATTAAAGTACACACCTGGATTTAAGCTTTTCTTCACCTAGAACTTGCTCTGTTCTAGTCTGGCCTCAAACTCAGAGATCTGCCTATCTTTGCCTCCTGGGAATAAAAGTTTCTACTAAGTTACTTGGAGTTAACTTAGCTGGGTGGGATCTTGTCCCAAGGTCATTACTCCCTTAATTCAATTTAATATTCTTGAACACAGCATTCAACTCCATTTCACTTCTTGGTGTCCCTTTAATACTCAAACCATACATTTTGTATTTTTCCCTTTCATTAAAATGTTCTTCATAAGGGTTAGCTTTAGTCACCACTCAACAGAATTTAGACCAGACCGTTTTGAGACTTCCTTTTTCAAAACAATTAATCTAAATCTCTTTACCTTAACCTCAGGCAGACTCTTTGGAAAGGGCAAAAAGCAGCCACATTCTTCACCAATATACTACAAAAACAATCTCTAGGCCACAAACTGAATTTCTCCACTGAAACTGCTTGGGCCAAGTTGGCACATTTTAAATCACTCTAAGTAACAAAGTCTTCAATATTCATACTAGGATGGCCCATTAAACCCCATTTAAAGCCTTCCACAACTTTCCAAATCCAAAGTCCCAAATCCACATTATTTTAAACAAAAGCATGGTTAGGCCTATCACAGCAATACCCCAGTCCCTGGTACCAACTTCTGTCTTGGGGTTTTATTGCTGTGAAGAGACACCATGACCAAGACAAGTCTTATAAATTACAACATTTAATTGGGGCTGGCTTAAAGGTTCAGAGGTTCAGTCCACTATCAGCAAAGTAGGAGCATGGCATTGTCCAGGCAGGCATAGTGCAGGAGGAGCCAAGAGTTCTACATCTGGAAGCCAGGAACAGACTGAGCATCCTCTAATTTAAAATTTTTAAATTAAAATTTAAAAGGTGGTAGATAACGTGACCCAACCAGGGATTTGTGTATTTATTTATTTATTTATTTATTTATTTAATCAATCGGGCAGAATATAATAGAAATTAGTTTATTTCTTCCTTTAAAAGTATAACATTTAACTCAAGGATGAGCTTGGAAGCTGCTATGCTATAAAAGGGGATTTGTGTATTTATAATTGTATCAGTTTTCTGTCATTGCTAAATAATGCAAATAGCATATTGAGATAAGACAAATTTATCCCCTCCTACTTCTGGATAACAGAGGTCTGAGATGGAACTCACTGTGTGAAAAGCTCCATGCTGTCATGGTGGTTTCTGTGTAGAATATTCCAAAAAAGAATCAATCAGAGCCTCACCTGTCCCAGTTCTCTAAGGCACCTGCATTCAGGAGTCCATGGGCTTTCCTCCACCTACACAATGCCCCTGCCTCTGTCCCCCACCTTTGCCTTCCTCTCACTAACCATCCTCTCCTTCTCTTCTAAGAACCCCAGTATTCTCTCAGACCCCTTGGAAAACCCAGAGTACTCTGCCTCCAGGTCTTTAATGACACCTGAAGACCCTGTTTATCATATAAGATAAATAGATTGTGTTCTGCCCCAAAACTCCCACATAGGAATCTCAGGACTTGATGTGGCCTTTGAAGGAACAACAAGACACATAATGTCATATAAGAGGGTCTTAATGCAGAGGAACCAGTGTCCTTATCAGAAAGAGGTATTAAGTCATGAGCACACACAGACCTTGTGGAGATTCGAGGGAGAGGATAGTTGCCAGCATATCAAGAAGAAGCTCTAGAAAAGAGAAAGAAAGAAAACCAACTTGACAACACCCCAACCTTAGGCTTTCTAGCCTTGGGCTCTGTAATAAATGGGTTGCTATTGTTTGAACTGCACAGTCTGGGGTGTTCTGTAAAGACAACTCTAAAGAATGAATGTGGTAATATGTTTGCAGTATGAGGCTGAGCACTTGGACATCTTTGAGGGTTGGGAGGGAGTTATTTAACCTACCACAAAAATTAAAGTGAAACAGCCAGTTAGCTTGGTTTATCAAAAGCTCCGGACCACTCTTTATAGGTAATAAAAGCAGGCCGCTCTTCCCCCTTCCCCCGCTTTTGAGATAGGGTTTTATGTAGCCTAGGCTGGCCTCTGACTCACTATGTAGCTCAAGGGTGGTCTTGAATGAGCCCTTTGGGCTGGAGAGATGGCTCAGAGTTTAAGAGCACTGACTGCTCTTCCAGAAGTCCTGAGTTCAATTCTTAGCAACCACACGGTGGCTCACAACCATCTGTGATGGGATCCAATGGCCTCTTCTGGTGTGTCTGAAGAGAGCTACAATGTACTCACACACATAAAATAAATAAGTAAATCTTTAAAAAAAGATAAAAGGAAATTGAATGAGCCCTTCACCTCTGACTCCGGAATGCTGCAATTCTGAATATGTATCATCTGACCTGGTTTATGCATTGCTAAGGAATCACATGCTAGGCGTCTTAGCAAGTGTTCTAGTGCTGGTAAGAGACATCATGACCAAGACAATTTATAAAAGAGAACATTTAATTGAGGGCTTGCTTAGTTTCAGAGGATGAGTACATAATCCCATGACCAAGAACATAGCAGGCATGGTGTTAGTCTACTGGCTAAGAGCTTACATCCACAAGTTGGAGGCACAGAGAGGAAGACTGGATCTGGCATAGTCTTTTGAAAGTGCAAAGTGTATCCCCAGTAACACACCTCTTCCAAGACAGCCACACCTTCTCCATCATGGCCACACCTTCTAATCCTTCCTGAAGGGTCCACAACTGGGACCGAACATTCAAACATAGGAGTCTTTGGATCCATTCTCATTGAAACTTCCACACTGGGTCACTGCTCTGCCCATTGATCTATATCCCCAGCTATGTCAACTCACAATGAAAATAATCAAATGGAACAGCAAGTATTACCAATGAGGATGCCTTAGAGAAGCCTTTCATCGTAGTAAGAGGGAAGATCATGGACAAATGCCTTAGGTATCTACATCATGTCTTCCTTCTTCTCAAAATAAGAGGAAGGTGGGTATATCTATAGCTTAGTGGCTGGCAGCAAATACTGCTCATGTACAGCCCCATTCCCAGAACCCATGTCAGATGGCTTACAACTGCCTCTAGCTTCAGCTCTAGGGGATCTGTCACTCTCTTTGGGGGTCTGCAAATATTACACTCCAATGTGTACACATAGACACACAGATACAATATGAATAATTACAACCAAAAAATAAATATTAAATATAGCAATGATACTGAGCAATGGGCTGCTGTCCTCTGAAAGATATAAAGATAGGGGACAAGAGCTTCTCTGAGGACTGCATGGCCTCTCCGGTCACCAGAGGTTCTTCTGTCTACTTCTGCAAAGCCCTCATAGGCCTACCTGGCAGCCTACACAACCATCTAGTGCACTGAGAATCTTCCTCTGCCAACCCAGCTGCCACAGCCCTCTTTGATCACCACAGGAACATTACATGGAAAAGTGGGAATTTATGCCCCAGTGGAAAGCAGCTTTGTCTGCTTTCTTCTAATGGGAAGAAGGCCTGTGGTTCTCACCCTCTAACATTAGACACAGTTGAGAGATCTCCAAGGTTTTTTTTTTCTACACACAACCCTGGCATTCTTTGTTTTAATATCCAAACAGACACTCCCTTGGCTCCCACCCAGCAAAGAACTGGCACCCCAAAGTCCAAACAGTCTCGGCTCTGATGGGCAAACAAAACCAAGACAGGTAGGAAATCTGAACCTTACTTGTCTCTGAACAAGGAGCTGTGAAGGTAATAGCCTTGTGAGTCACCTGGCACCTGGGAAGAAACACAAGGCTGGTGCCCAGGGAGCTGCTCCCTGGCTGCCCTGGGGCCTGCCCGGTTTGGGGATTGGCTGCCTGTGTCCCTAGTTGTGTGACAAGAAAGAGTAGAGCTTGGTGCTTGCAGTGGGTCCTGTTAACTAGGCCATGGTTAAACTGGAAAGTGTGTGTGGTTCTGTGGGTAAGAGCTCAGGAGCTGACAGTACCTTTAAGCACAGTTCTAGCAGCTGGTTACACCCCACATCCATTCTGACTGCCTCGTGCCACTCCGGTCAGCGTGATTTGTTACACCAGGAAGCTAATAACTCTAATTATGTCATAACTATTTCCCTCCCAGCAGTATATATTGCTCTGTGGTAGAAAGAAGTCAGCCGGCCTTCTCTCATAAACTATTTAATGTTTGCGAATGGAGCTACAATAAATATGTATTAAATACCCCTGAACACACATTTGGAGAGTCTGTTCTGAGAGTGGAATTCCTGGAACAAAGGCCACACCCTTTCCTTAGGCACAGTGCATACCTCTCTTGCAGAAAGCCTAGCCCTCAAAAGACTGTAATTTCTGTAAATATTATTTTATGCTAGTTGGTACATGACATAACAACTCAGCGACTCTTTCATGTAACAGTGATGACAAGTACCTTCCTTGTGAGTGTAAAATGGGCCTTCCATTAGCTAGGCACCACCTGGTACTTAGGCCGTCTGGCTCACCCTTTCTATGTATTCTAGCCATTATGAGTTCATATCTATTACATTTGGTCTGGGTGCCAACTATGGGCTAAGAATTTGATTCTTTGGGTGCCAACTGTGGATTAAGAGTATACTTTGTCGTTTTCTTTTATTGATCTAAGCTCTAAAAGTAAATACTAAGATAGAGAACATAAACCCTAAACACTTGGGACAATGGTGCTGTGGCAATTTCACACTCAGCCTTCAACAAACTGGTAAAGGAGTACTTCTCAACCTGTGGGTCGTGACCCCTTTGTGGGGGGTCGAATGACCCTTTCATGGGGGTCACATACCAGAGATCCTGCATATCAGATGTTTACATTGTCATTCAGAACAGTAGCAAAATTACAGTCATGAAGTAACAACAAAAATAATTTTATTGTTGGGGGTCACCATAACACGAAGAACTGTATTAAAGTTGTTAGGAAGGTTGAGAACCACTATGGTAAAGTAAAAGGCTCTCTACTGGTCATTCTGAGAGCCTATGTGGCCTTCCAGCACCCGTGTCCTTACAAAATCAGCAGGAAAGACCAGAAAACTGTCCATCTGGAGTTTGAGGATCTGATCCTTGATGTGCACTTGACAGACATCTAAGTTTTTTTTTGTAAATATTTGTGAGTGTTTCTTAAGCTTGTGGCATATTGAGGACAGTAATTGAGTGGGCTAAAGAGACTCTAACCATATTTCAATCCACTGCTTCTGCTGATGGTCAAATGGCCCCTTTGAAACCATTTGTCTTTTTCTAGGACTGAGGCAATGTGTCTCAACTGCATCATCTGGATAGGTCTTTCTAAACACCGTACTACACGGTGGTATCTGGAGTCAAGCTTTTACCAAAAGTATGATCCCCAAGGTCATGCTTGTGGAAAACATGTGCCAGTTATTTTCGGGACATCCTGTTGAGTTTTTTTTTTTTTTTTTTTCATTTGTATAAAAGTTTGGGATGATGGGCTAGAAAAACATCTCTGTTTGTAAAATTCTGGCCATGCAAGCAGAAGGGTATGAGTTCGGTTCCCCAGCATCTATGGATAATGAAAAGCCAGGTGTGGAATGGCAACACTCATGTCTGTAATTCCAGCTTGGGGTAGATCCCTATTCAAACTAGCCAACCAGTGAGCTCCAGCTTCAGCAAGAGACCTTGTCATGAAAGATAAGGTGAGGTGGGGAATAATAGAGGAAGACACCCAAGGGAGACCTCTGATCTCTCTACATGTACCTGTGCACACACATGCATGTATGAGCACACACAAATCACACATGTGCGCACACACACAATTTTAGTTGTTACCTAAATTATAAAGATTATAATTAGAAACAGTAAAGGAAATCATAGAATCCATAAAGAACTAGATACTGCACAGAAGTGTATTAAACCTCCACGGCCACTTGTAAACTTGTAATAAGGGTTTGCAATTGTGATTGCACTTTAAACACTTAGTCTAGGAAGAAGTGATTAGTATAAGAGAGTGAAGATCCATTGTCACTTTGTCCAACAACTATGGACTGGTCGTATAAGAGGAATGTAAACATACGTACACAAAACATGTATATGCACACACATGCACACACACACTCTCTCTCTCACACACACACACACACACACGCTCACACACACACACACACACACACACACACACACACACACACACACACACACACGCTCACACACACGCACACGATGTAGAAATCTCATCTCCTTCTCCAGCACCAGCACCATGTCTCACTGCATGCGATCATGCTTCCCACCATGGTGATAATGAACTAAGCCTCAATTAAATGTTTTTCTTTTAAAATTTTTATTTATTTTTATTTTATGTGCATTGGTGTTGTCCTTGCATGTATGCTTGTGTGAGGGTGTCAGATCTTGGAGTTACCGACATTTGTGAGCTGCCATGTGGGTTCTGGGAACTGGGTCCTCCAGAAAGAGATGTCAATGCTCCCAACTGCTGAACCATATCTCCAGCCCCAAATGTTTTTTATTTATTTATTTTTTTTTATGAGTTGCCATGGTCATGGTGTCTCTTTGCAGCAAGAAAATCCTAACTAAGACAGCAGAATTTGTTTGAGTGACTGCATCTTATGACCTCTTTTGATTCTTAAGGAGCACTAAGATGCTTGCTTGGTCAGTAATTTTTTAGAAGGTGGATATTAACAGTTGGAGTGAGTCACAATTCCTGTTCTCAAGTTACTGTTCACATTTAAGCAGCATGTTTCTTCTCATTGCTGTGGCGTGCTTAGAAAGGACTTCAGGTTCATGAGGCTCCCTGACACACATCCCTTCCTGCTCTACCTTCTTCCTCCTCTCTGAGAGGAAGAATCAAGGGGGCAGGGCAGGGGGAGGCTCTAGATCTCTCCTGGAGACATGGGGCATCTTTAGATATGGCAATCCGCCTTTTGTTTTCATTTTTCCTCTTTGTGGTTTATATTACTCTTCCTCTGATCCCTTCCTCTATGTTCTAGTTTCATCTTCATCATTCTAATAAACATTCTGCTCAAAAGTAATTTGGGTAAGGAAAGAAATGATGTGCCTTACACTCCCAGGTTATAAGCCATCATAAGGGAATCATGACAAGCACTCAAGCAGAAACCATGATGAAACAACTCACTGGCTCATCCACAGCCTCACTCACTCTCAGCTAGCTTCCTATGCAGCCTAAGACCACCTGCCTAGGGAATGGTGCCACCAACAGTGGGCTGGGCCCTTTTAGATTATTTAATAATCAAGACACCCCCCGCCACACACACAGAGAGACATGCCTATAGGCCACTGCACAACAACCATGCCAAACAAGAGCATCAGAAGGTTGTCTGGCTGCAACGTTTTCTCTACAGTTGTGCACCATTGGTTTGGGAAGGCACCAGCGAGATGGTGCAGTGACAGACGTATCTGCCACTTCTATCTAATCAGCCACACACGGAACAGAAATAACACAAATCTGGAAAATTCCCCTCAAAATGTTATGATTTTTAAAAACACAACACAATAAAGCTTGGGCTCTGGAGATGCTTAAGCGATTACGATTGAGTACTGCTCTCAAAGAGGACGGGAATTCAGTTCCTAGGACTGATGTCAGGCACCTCACAAGCAACTCTAACTCCACTCCAGGAGATCTGAGACCCCTTCTGGCCTCCATGGGCACCTATACACATGTGACATACACTCACATAAACACACCTACGTACGCGTAGTTAAAAGCATCTTTGGTTTATGTTATGTGTTTTTTATTTTCTGTTTCATCACTCCCTCACCAAAAAACAGGTAAGATTTTAACCCCAAGTTTCCAGAAGGTAGTTTTTGTTTCAAAGTAGGGTCACTGTTGATGTACTTAGTTAATAGTACACTTGAACTAAACAGCACACACACATCCCAATTCTTTAGGACTCTTGTCCTATACGATGACCTGTGAGGACAGACACACAAGGTAAAACACAATGAGTCACACAGTTGACAGCCTACCTAGCATGCTGAGGATGAAGACCACAAACACCAAAGTCAAGAGGGGAAGGCAGGATTCCATGTAAGGTTTTAGAGCAAGCAGGCCCCCGTCTACAGTGACTTCCGGACTTCCAGTTTTTTGAAACTATGTGAGACAGTGTCTTTCTAAGACACCTGTGAACACAGTGTGCCCCTGCCCTACTTGTCCAGGAAATGATCCTCTAGTCCTGATGAATGTCTCTGCCTTGGCAGCGTCAAAGAGAAGCATCTATGTGGTGTGTGGGTAGGGACTGGAGACCCTGAGTTAAATATGGCTGCTCTCTAAGAGCCTTGCTGTGCTTTGGATGTGAAATTCCCACCCCCCCCCCAGGTTTGTGTGTTTAAATATTTTGTTCTCAGTGATAGCACTGTTAGGGGAGGCAGAGACTTGCTGGAGCAAGGGGGTCACTGGAGGTGCATATGTGTGCACGTGTGTAGAGACCAAAGGTCAACCTTGGATGTCATTCCTCTGGTGCTACCCAACTTGCTTTTTACTCTTATTTCTTAAATGAACACTTTATTAGATGTATTTATATGTGTGTGTGCACGAGCGTGTTACAGTGTTTATGTAGAGTTCAGAGGACAGCTTGTGGGAGTCCTTTTCTTTCTTTCCACTATGTGGGGTTTGGAGACTGAACACAGGTTATAATACTTGGACACAAAGGACTTTCCCCACTGAACCATCTTGCTTGTCCCATCTTGGTTTTAGAGACAAGTTCTTTAACTCGGACCCTAGGGCTCACAGACTCAACTGGACTGACTAGACAATGAACCCCAGGAATCTATCTTTCTCTAGTCTCCCAATTGTTGGGAGAACGGGTGTGTGACACCATGTCCACCATTTTAACATGGGTGCTGGAGATTGAACTCAGATCTTTATAATTACACAGCAAGGAAAACCTTGGCTGAGCTATTTCCCAGGCCGACATGCTGATTTTGCATGGATTCTTTATTGTTTCTTTCTTGCTTAACAAGTCTTTGTTAAAGAATTATTCTCTTTGGAAAACTTCATCAAGGGGCTCGATGGTCCATGGCCCAAAAATGTGGTGGGAAGTTTTCTTCCATGCCTTGTGGGGCTCCTGGTGATGCAGCTTTATGTGGGAGACCTCTGCTTGGTTTCTGTTTCAGGTTGCCAGTCCCCAGTTAGCAGCAGGCAACAGCTACAGAAGTGGACTCGGTCTTCAAGCACGTCTTGTTCTGTTATAGGCCAAGTCCGTGTGGACTGATTCAACGTCTGGCCACCAGACTGGGTTTGGAGTCAGCTTGGCATCCACATATTCGTTTATAAATGGAAGCCTCCAGGCTTGGCTTTTGCTCATTGAAGAGAAAAAAAGAATGAAGACAGGGTGTGGGGAGTAAGTATAACCCCACAGCGGGAACAAAGTGTGTGTCAGGGGAGGGGTGTTAACACACATACAGGAGCACATGCGCGCGCGCACACACACACACACACACACACACACACACACAAAATGTGTAAATAACAAACAAACAGGACATGGGAAAAGCAGATGAGGAGACCCCATAACTTTACAATCCACTCTATTGCTAAGAATTAAAAGACTCTTCATGAAGGAATAAAAACATTAAGTTATTTATAAAAGCACAGCTGGCAGCTACGTGCTGGGGATGACAAGGGAGGATAAAAGAAGGAGACAAAGAGTGAGGTGGGAGACGTCTGGAATGACACGGAGGAGAAACAAGCCACTGCAGACAAGAAGATGGGGCTGGAGCCGGCACCGTGGGGCAGGAGCCTTGGAGGATGGCGGATGCTGCACACGGCAGGGCTGAGAACAATGGGCGCAGTAAAATGAGCAAAGATGGAGAGAATCTGAGAAACAAAAGGCTGGCCGAGAAATCAGACACACGGAATGACTTCACTAAAGTCAAAGAACACAATATTAATAGCATTAATATTATTAATATTAATTAACCATCATTAATATCAAAGACAACAAGGAGGCTGGGGAGAGGCAGGGTGTGGTGGGCAAAAAATATAAAATTTCAACAGGATGAGTGAACCCAAGTGATCCTGGGTAAATGTGATGAGTTCTTGGGAAATGCTGCAAGGCTGTGTAGTTTTCTTACCAAAAATGTGATAACTCCATGATGTAATGTATGCTAAATAGAGCCATCCTGCCATATATATTAAGTACATATTTAAAATAGCATATTGCACATAGAAAACACATGCAATACCGTCAATTTTTAAAATCCAGTGTTTTAGACTATGGAGCTAGCTCAGTGGGTCAAGTGCTTGCTCCCCACAACCCATGTTAAAGGCACAGTAGCGCTTGCCTTACCCTCAGTGTTGGGAAGGCAGGGTCTCATGAATACCTGGGGCTCTCTGGCCAGCTAGATTAGCCCGTGTGGTGAGATCCAGGCTAATGGGGGACCTGCCTCAAAAAAGAAGGTACGTAACTCCTGAGCATTGACACCTGAGGGTGACCTCTGAAGGACACATGTACATTCTCTGAGGGGGGGGGGCATTCCTACAAAGCATAAACAGAATGTAAGTCCATTATTCAATTCTGTATCTCAGAAGTAAACTTCACTGACAGGCTCTCTTGTCTAGGGAACACTGTCTAGAAGCAGGCATCCTGAGCCCGAGCTCACTCCTTTAGAAACAGAATACTTCTGTCACTATGTGGGAGACAAATATGATCAAGATACAATGCATGAGAGTCTCAAAGAACACATAAATAAGAAGAATAATGAACCAGCTGGGGATTTGCAGCAGTGTCCTGCGGTGGGGCCACTCAAGTGGCAGGAAAATCAGAGCCTGCCTGCAAGGGGCTGGGGCATCAGTCAGGTGCCACAGTATTTCAAGTGAGGCCATGGTGTAGAGAAGTGTGAGGCGCAAAAGCCAGCTTGCTCTGGGATGGCCAGTAACAGTGGAGTACTTGACAGAATGCCTTCCACACCACAGAGCACCAGCCCCTTACAAACTTACAGCTTCAACAAGGGTGTGCTTATTTTTTTGAGGCAAGGTCTCGTGTGCCCTACACTAGATTCAAACTCATTGCTGAGAATAACATTTAATTCCTGAACCTCTGGCCCCTGGGGTCCTGAAATTGCAGTGTATATGACCAATGCCTAGCCATGGTCAAGGGCTTTCATTAGATCTTTCAAGGTTAAAGAAATCTCATAGTTAATTATATTTGGGACAAAGAAACAAACAAAGTCTAACTTTTTATATCTGAATTTTCCCCCTTCCCATAGCCACTGGCTTTTTGTCTTTTTCTAGGCTTGAGGCCTTGTGAAATTTATCCCCTCTACACTGGGATGTCACTGGTAGTACTGGTAAGAAGACCTCTTTCAGGTAACCATATTGTTGACAGTTCATGGGTAAAATGTCCCTGTCATGTCTAGGGGGCACTATCTAGCAGCAGACATCTGGTGCTCTGACCTTAAGAGTCCTTTTCTACTGGCTGACTGGCCAGGTGATGGTGGCGCACACCTTTGATGCCAGCACTTAGGAGGCAGAGGAAGATGAATCCCTGTGAGTTCAAGGCCAGCCTGGTCTACAGAGTGAGTTCCAGGACAGCCAGGACCACACAGAGAAACCCTGTCTTGAAAAATCAAAACCCAAAATAAACAACAACATCAATACAAAACAAAAAACCCACCACCACCCAGATATCCTCCTATACCTTCTTTGCAATTTCATGTACACACTAAATGGACTCATTAGGTTGTATATTTATGTGCATAAGCATGTAAGTATAATGAGGAGGTCATGAATGTGGGAAGGAGTTGTGGGGAGGAGGGATGGGAGGAAGGATTCAGATTCAGTGCTCATGTGTAACATTTTCCAAAAGAAATAAGGAAATAAGTCTTTCATTGCCTGTACTATGTAGTTTCTAGAAGAGTTAATAAAGCAATAGGAACTGAGAATTACTAGGGCAGAGAGAGTTTTCGGTGACCCCTATATTAACTTGGTCATACTAACTATATTAACTGAGACTCCCTCAGACCCCATTTATGACAAAATTTTTGGGGTGCCTGGGGAAGTGCTTACCTGCAGTGAGACTTTAGAAAGAAAACTATAAGACCACCTCAAGTACCCCAACTGACTTCTGGATTCAGAAAAAATATATTCTTGTTATCACACCTTGAAATTCAGAACACACCATCGGAAGAGCAACTGGGACAGCTGAGCTGGAAAAATGATCATTAGAGCCTCTGTTTG
The DNA here is from genome assembly GCF_963924665.1 of Micromys minutus. Taxonomy (NCBI): domain Eukaryota; kingdom Metazoa; phylum Chordata; class Mammalia; order Rodentia; family Muridae; genus Micromys; species Micromys minutus. Next base: position 36,721,816 of record NC_137954.1, read on the forward strand.
CATACATGTGGGTTATTATACAAGAGATTGTGGGCTATTCTGAAAACACAAGAAATAAAGTTGGCACTTTTAACAGCATCCGATTCTCACACAGAACTCAATCTGGGCTTAGCTGATGAGCTGACTTGGTTAAAATTCTTGAAGCAAAGATCTCCTTCCCCAGGCTTGAGATTTGTGTCTGCATCTTGAATGATTAAAGCTATCTTGAATGGCTTTTACCTTGGCCAACTTATATGCATAGAGACTCTGAGACCAGTTTCTTTTGTGTTAAACTTTTCTTCAAGATGAAGAAGAAGAAGAAGAAGAAGAAGAAGAAGAAGAAGAAGAAGAAGAAGAAGAAGAAGAAGAAGAAGAAGAAGAAGAAGAAGAAGAAGAAGAAGCCCCTAATAAACATCTTACAGTGATAATCTGCATCAATTACCCGTTGCCATGGAGCCCCGCTTGGTTACAGATTCCTCTTGTGCTGCTTCTAATCCTGCTCAGGTTTCAGCCACTCTAGGGCTGTTCTGACTCTAATGAGGGATAATACATCAATTTTTAAATAGTTTCAGTCTTTCCACCAGCTATAGTGATTCAAGGAGTGCCAGGGAAAAACAGCAAAATAGGAGGGAGTGACAATTCACAAGCATGCCGACACAAGTCTTAGAGAGTTGCTTGTTGTCATTTTCTAGGATGGAAGTTTTGTCATGACAGCCTGAGGCAAGAAACTTGCTTTATTTATCTTCTTTCTATTTATTTTATTTTATTTTCTGGTAGAAAGTCCTCTTCAAGCTCCAGCTGTTCACTGGGAAGCAGGCTTCTCAGGACAAATTTTATGCTCGTTGTTGGGTTTTTTTTTTTTTTGGTTTTTCTTGTTGTTTATTTTGTTTGTTTGTTTGTTCTGTTTTCCTGAAGGGCAAGGAGAGTTTAGTGTTTATCAAAATACCTCTGATATTCTGGATCTACTACTACCGGAAAACAGTTACCAAGGCCAGGTTGAGTCAGATGAGTTGAACAAAATATTTCAAGAAGGAAGTCATTGTATGAAGTGAGGATAAACTGAGGCTGGCCAGTGTTGTGCCTTTGCTCCTTAAGCTCACAACCACACTGGTGTGAAAGATGGAGCCTCTCTTCCCTTGGACTGTTCTTTCTTTCAGAAAAGACCTGTGGGATTATTCTTGTTAGCTTTTTGTTGCTTTTTTTTTTTTTTTTTTTTTTTTAACCAATTTGGCACAAGCGAGGATTATCTGGAAAGAGGAACCTCAATTGAGAAAATACCTCACCAGACTGGCTTGTTACTGGGCAAGTGTGTAGTGTGTTTTCATGACTGGTAGTTGATGGGGGAGGGTCCAACTCACTGTGAGCAGTGCCACCCCTAGGCTGGTGGCCCTTGCTTATAAGAAAACAGGCTGAACAAACCTTAAGGATCAAGCCAGTGAAAGGTACTACTTCCTGGTCGCTGCTTCAGTGCCTGCCTCTGGGTTCCTGCCTTGAGTTCCTACTCCCTATCTCCATCCAGATGAAAGATAAAATAGACTCTTTTCTCTCCAGTGGCTTTCAGCCATGGTATTTCTTACAACAAGAGAAAGTACACTGGGAAAAGAGATCTTTGAGGCCAAACAGCAGCAAATTTGTAGTTTCAACAACTTCTTTACATATACATATTGGATTAGATTTCATAAAGAAAATTTTGGCCACATTCACCTATTGTATTCTCCTCTGTCTCTGTCTCCCCTTTCTCTCCCCAACCAGCCTGTTTCTTTTCCTAATATACAGCCAAAGGCTTTATGTATTTATTGAACTAGTCAAGGCTTTACAAATTTGGCTTGTTTCGCTTAATATCATGATCTCCAGTTGTGTCCATTTTCTAACAAAGACATAATTGTGTTCTTTTATAATGACATACTAGAATTCCACGGTTCACATAAAACACATTTTCCATACTCATTTATCTACCCAGAAATGCTGTAAGCTCCTATAACTTGGCCGTTGTAAATGGTGCTGTGTCTGTGAATATGTTAGCAGTTATTTTATTATTCTTTCCATTTTCCCCATGTTTGATCATCTTCACACAAATAATAGGTCTTAGTAATGAGTAAGGTTCCATGTTCTCAGTCCAAACATCTAAAAACCATGTTTCAGCGAAAGAATTTTTTGGGTAAAATTAGACAATATATTTATTCAATGCCTATTTATACATGTGTTATCTGTGTGCTTTCGATTAGATGTAAACAACCTGTGTGTGTGTGTGTGTGTGTGTGTGTGTGTGTGTGTGTGTGTGTGTGTAACAACAGAGGACAGAAAAATGAACCAGCCACCCCTGGAGGTGGAGTTAGAGACACTTGTGAGCCACCTTACTTAGTGCTGGGAACTGAATGAGTCTTCTGTAAGATCAGTACACATTCTAACCACTGAGCCATCTTTTTCAGCCCTTTCCTCCTCCTTCTCCACCCCTTCATCCTCCTCCATGTATATAGGGATTTGCCTGTAGGTGTGTGGTGTGTGTGTGTGTGTGTGTGTGTGTGTGTGTGTGTATGTGTGTGTGTGTGTGTGTGTATGTGTGTGTGTGTGTGTGTGTGTGTTAGTGTATTCTGTGATCCTTTCCTTGTACTGTAGATGCTTTGATGTTTCACTATGTCACTAACACTCTGGGTACATTTCTCCCTTTTGAATTTCACTTTGAATAGTTTGTACCCACTGATTTCTTCTGCATGTCCATGGTGCTGTTCATCTCATCCAGAGGCTTTACATTTGTTTTATCTTCATCTCTGGATGCCCGACACGTCATTGTGATCATGGTGCCTAGAAGGACTTGAATGTGTGGGGACCATTTATGATAACTGTAATCACCCTTTTCTGCTCCTTCAACCCTCTCCATCGTGTGAGTGATTCGTCTACCACCCCTTTGTGTGATGTCCAATAATGGACATGGGTACTGTAGCCCTAATTCTCAAGAATGCTAAACTTTTATGGGTTCTTTGAATTTTGTTTTCTCACTTAACTGAAGTCACATGGAATCCAGTCAATATTTTGAGGCTCATGTTTCAAGTTTTCTAGGACTGGCCCAGGATTCTTTTGAATCTAGGAAAATGCCTAGACAACCACTCCCCTGCCTCCAAAAGACCAATCCTTTTCTGAGGATGCAGTCTATTGTTACATTATCAAATCATCTTTCTGCTCTAGAGAGAAGGGCCCCATGTGCATTTAGAGAGTTGTTCTAGATTTTGCCTTCTGTCACCTCTCACACACTTGGAACAATGCAAATCAAAATGTTGGGAGGTTTCTCTCTGGCTTTCGCTAGAACTAGCCCTCTTTGTACAACCCACCCTTCTGTATTTTGACATGCTGGCCTTTCTGAACTTCGGGCTTTTTAATCCTTAGGAACTGGGACTCTGCCAGATGTCTTTCAGTACAGCACAGCATAGCAAACCACTTCCAGACTTTAGACCCTGTTGTTGCTGAGCACCGGCCCTCTGTCCATCCGTGTGTCTGTCTGTCTGTCTGTCCATCTACGGCTGAGTGATTCTCTTCTTTGGGCTGCTCACTTCCTAGGGAACACTGTTTCTCTTATATTCTCTCCATCCTTTGCTTATCGGAAGCATGCAGGGAGCTGAGACTCCGCCGTGGCCAGCCCCAGAGAAGAAAAGAATAGAAACGTTGTCACCAAGTCATCCTTTACTGTTGGGAACTCTATGGCATGGGAAGAAGCAATTGAAGCGGAAACAACCTTAGAGCTTCCTGCTCTGACTTTAACCCACCTCAGTGGGCATGTAAATTTTTCTTTAGGTAATTACGTTAACAAACCGTTAGTCTTTTACGGTTTTGGCGGCCACATTTTTTTTTGCACAGTGGTGAGTTGTGAGGCTCGGTGAACTTGGTCACAATTTCTGCTTCAGGAAGAATCACTGGCAGGCCCAGATCCCTTTCTTCCTTGGGCTGTGTAAGAATATTTTTAGGCAAATTGGAATAAGAAATAAGCTCCCTGCCCTCACCATAGTGAGTGGCCGGGTCAACCAAAAATGTAAGCGAGCCGGACATCTAGCCACTTCCCTCTGAAGACTGTATAATGAGGAGACAGAATTACTCAGTTACATGGTGACAGGAAAGTAATTGCAAGCTTGAAGTACCCTGAATACCTGGAATTGAATTTTGCAATAAATCTTTAAAATTGTCACTCATATTTGATTCCTTTATACGGGGTATAATAGCTTCTCCGCTGAAATACAGGTGCTTTGGATTTTTTCATTTTTCTGTAATACCTCCTTTAAAACTCACAGTCTTGTGTTGCCATGCCCACAGGTTGGCACGTGTGCTGGCTTTGTACACAGCGGCATCACAGCGTGGGACAACCCTCCGTACCAGCTGCTCACTGCGGTCCTTGCTCTGTACCACCACGCTCCTGGAGGGCCTGGCCAGCTCTTCTGGTGGCATTTCTGACTTCCTTCACTTCTTTATTTTGGTTGTACAACATAAGAACCATTGAGCACAACACATTCATGTCATCTATTTATACTTAAGAGAAAGAGTAGTGTACACTCAACTACTTAAGGAGAGATTTTATTTATGCAAAATCAGGAGTCATGATATTATCTTCTTAGAATCTTGAAGGGGGGTGTATTCATTGTGTGTGTGTGTGTGTGTGTGTGTGTGTGGTGTTTGCATTGGTGCATGCATCCATAGTATGGTCATGAAGATGTCAATGTCAGATGTCTTCCTAAATTGCTCCTCCACCAATATTTTCCGAGGAAGGGCTTCCCTCTGAACCTTGCTCGTGGATTTGGCAAGGCCGATTGACCTGTACACTCCACAGATGCTACTGTCTCTGCCTCTGCAGAGGAGGTTGTAGGTGTCTGGTGCACATCAGGCATTTTTTTTTATTTATTAACTTTTTATTGATCCTCTGTGAACGTCACATCATGAACCCCAACCCCTCTCATCTTCCTGTCCCTTTGTATCTGCCTGCCCTTCACCCTTGAAACCTCCTCGCAGCCCACAAGAAAACAAAAACAAACAAACGAATAAATAAAAGTGAAAACAGAGAAAGAAAGAAGCAAACATCTCTCTCTGGAAGCTACAGTGTGTCATTGGGTTGCCACACTGTAGCCTCTTTGTTTGCCAGTGTTCATTGAAATGAGTCATTGGTCTGGTTAGAGGATTCCTCTTAGATATCAGCTCTGGATCTATAGGACGGGCCCTCTACGAGCTCCAGCAGTTCATAAATGGGTTAGAGGTTGGTGTGGGCCAACTCAGAGTCCTGGCTTTTGAGCTGGCTAACCTGAATCCACACCTCAGGGGCAGGCTCTCCAGCTGTGCTCCAGCTAGCTCACCCAAGTGCCACAACCAGAAAGAGGCAGGGCCAGCTCTGCACAGCCCAGACAGGGGACGTCTGGATGGCATTTGGCGGTAACATGGGCCATGGACATCAACCCATACCCCTGCTGCTGCAGGACGTGGGCTACTCACCGCAGGCTCACCACCCTCAAGTCTCCAGTCAGCCTCTCTTCACAGTGACCAAACCGTTCGGCTTCTCTTTCTCTCTGATCACTCTACCATATATTTGCACAGTGGGTCATGAATGTCTTCCACCCACCCATGCTGTGTGGCAGCTGGGGGGGAGGGGACTTGTGGCAGGTTTTTTAATATGGGGGGAAGGGGGTCTAAGTTCAGGTTCCCATGCTGAGCTCTCTGCCCAGCATTTAACACAGCATACTCGAAAGCAGTTGAGACAGAGAGGACAAATGCGTATATAAATAAAGCCATGAGTTTAGGAAATAACTAATAACTAGACTGGCTTTGCAAGACTCTTCTGTGTTCGTAGTACTCTGGTTTCCCCCGACTGGGCCTGTTCTGTGTGGCGACCTTGACCTAGGATCTTGGGCTGTGAGTCAGAAGGAAGGAACCAGGCTGTGAATTGAGGTTGGAACAGATCTGTTGACTAGGTTGCTTGGCAGTGAACGGACAAGTTTGAAGGGCAAGGGTCAAGGGTGAGTGGGAGTAGGCTCTGTGCAGGATACTGAGGACTCCTGGACAGACATCACTAGACCCTTCAGGAAAGATCTGCAGTGTGCCCACACAACAAAAGAGAAATTTGCAAACCAACAAGGTAGGCAGAACAGCAGCTCTTGGTGGCTGGGGAGGCTGAAGAGGGCGGGTATTTATGCTAATGAGGGCATATGGAGGGACAAGGAAAAGTCTTTGTCTTCAGAGAAAGTCATTGCCAGGTAAGCAATTAGAGGACGGTGGGGTACCGTGTGTAGCATGAATAATAAATTAATAATAAATAAAACGGTCAGAAATGAGATGTTGATATACTGAGTGGGAAGTGACTGGTGAATGAATTTTTCTGTTCCTCAGAACGTAAGTGACATTTCTGGGAGAGGTTTTGGGTGTCTCCCTCATGTTTCCAATTACTAAAGCTAATTATTCACCTCATTAGCATTCTGTCTCTAGGCAGGAACTGATGGGGGCCCAGGATGTGAGATGTCTGTGGTTAGGGGAGGTGGGGGCTCATGTTCGTTTTAAAAAAAATGAGAGTGCCACCCAGAGACTAAGCATTTACAGACACACAGGAGAATATTGGGGCAGAGTTTACCCCTCTCTGTTTCCCTTGGGGCCGGCAGATTCCAGATCTTTGTTCTAAACAGGTCGTCTAAATGACAGGCTGGTAGAGAGATGGATTCGTAGACATATAGGTGGATGTAATGCTGGGTGGGTGAAGAACAGATAGATGGATGATACCGAGAGACGGTAGGAAGATAGGCAATGGTAAACACACTGTTCTAAAATATAAAATGGCAGAGGGTGGCGACCTGGCAGGCCCGTGCCGAGGTATCCCCTGAGAAATCCTACCATATAGCAGATCTGGTATAAAGGAGGTTTATTTGGGGGCTAGAGGCAGATAGATGGGGAGCAGAGCTATGAGGGTAGAGAAAGGGGGAGAGAGAGACTGGCTGGAAATGTGTGAATAGAGAATGACAAAACTGGGGTGGCAAGCTGTCCTTTTATACTATGCCTTCAACTGGCCAGGTTAGGTGATTGCAACTGGTGATGACACAAGCTAGGTCCCTGGGAGGACACGGGAGTCACCTGTAGGCCAACACGCTCGGAGGGTAGAGAGACAATAGACAGATGAAGGAGGGTAGGTGACAGATATGTAAGGCAGAACAGATGACTCATAGATAGATCAATAGTGATTTTTCTGGGCTGGGGGGTCAATTTGCAGAGGTTGTTAGGCAAGTTCTGACAAGCTACACTATATATCCAGAGGTGAAAAGTGGCAGCCTCTGGACTTTGCACTTGACTACACAGTAGGAGTCATTCTGGAACATTCCTTCCAAGGATGCTCTGAAGTCTGGCCCTTCTGCAGGCTTGCGTGGTGTAGCCAGCACTGCTGTGGGCCTGTGGTCAACCCCGTGACAATGAATTCTCATTACTGCAAAACCAACTTAGCTCCTTTCCTGTTCTGACAGTCCTTTGATTTTTCCCTAACTGAGCTGGTTAGAGGGTCAGGGTGTTAATCTTTAGCAAGTGATATGCTTTCCTCTGCAGGCAGTACCACTAGCCTTCAACTCCTTCTGCTCTTGGGTGGGGAGACCCCAGACAACAGCAGCTTCTGTGCCCCCACTTCTCTGCTTCCCTGTGATCCGTAGAGTGATTGTGACTGGCAGCGGTCAGAGAGCAGCAGAGGTGGGGGACTTGGTTTGAGAATGGGGCTCAGACCTATTCCCTAACTCCTTCAGGAGCCCCGTCTGCCTTTTGCCAGCTTCTTAGTTAGCTTTTCCAAAAAGGGAGAGAGAAAGAGAAGGAAGAGGAGGGGAAGGGGAGAAAGGAGAGAGAGAGAGAGAGAGAGAGAGAGAGAGAGAGAGAGAGAGAGAGAGAGAGAGAGAGAGAGAGGACAAAACCAACCAACTGGCAGGTGAGAATTATAAAGAATCAAAATTATTTAATTTTGGTTTTGCACCTTTAGATGACAGGGTGTATTTGTCTGAGCTCCCTCACACAGTTTAGGAACGTATCTTCAAGCTGATCTCAGGCCTGTGCTATGTACATCTGATTATCTTTATAGATCTTTTTAAAGGTGTGTGTGTGTGTGTGTGTGTGTGTACACTCCTCCACTGACCAGTGTCCCCAGTGTCATTTTTATGGATTTTTAAAGTGAATGAAGACATTTAAAATGCAGCCAGCCCACCTTTGTTCTAACCAGGAGCTTGCAGTGTTTCCTTTGAACAACAGGCGATATTCAAGTCTGTATGAGGGATGCTGCTTTGCCGCGTCTGGGGAGGCAGTGGCCCTGTCAGGGCGTGCCCGTTCTTAAAGGTGACTCAGATACAGCCATATCTCTGCTATGAACCTGGTGCATCCAGAGTGATCTTTCCTGTCTGCCCTGGGCACAGCACTGCTGTCTGATCCAGCCCAGTGCCAGGAGCAGCAGGGACCATTGCTCGTACATTCTGAAGCTGTTGCAGTGATCCAACTAGCCAGCCATACATTTTCCTGCTGCCCTGCCTTCCTTATCCACGGAAGTCAGCCCAGCTGTTCTCTTACCCCATTCTCTTGGAGTAGCTTCTCTGTGGGTCTGTGTGGGGAATGCTCCCTCCTGCCTCTAGACATCTGTGAGACACTTGTTTTCCCCAAGCCTCCACTGCCTTCCCCTTGGCCTCACCTGACTAACAATCTCATAAAAAAAAAAAAAAAAAAAAAAAAAAAGTCATAGGCTATTTTCTACCACTAAAATTCAGGGCCAGAATAATTATGCTGTAAATCATTAACACAATCATTTGAGATGGGAAATGGATGATTTTATTAACAAATTAGAGAGCTAAAGTGTGGTTGCAGCTTGTTCTGATATAAATGTTGGCGTCCACACTGGCTGGAAATGATAGTGGGGGGAGCCTCGTAAGGCATCCCAGAATGAACTCGGCTGCAGTTAATTACAAGTTATTCTCCTCAGACTTATTGTGGCAGGCCAGACAATAGTCTTCTAATTCCTTTTCCTACAAGTATAATAACAGCCCTTGGATTTCTGGAATACATTTAAGTATACATACATGTTCATTAGCCCGCGACTCACAGATCTAACCCCGTGTTCAGTGTCACCCCCGTGCTAATTTTCCCTTGAGAATAACAGACTTCATAGGCTCAGTAGACTAAAAGCCACATAGCCATCGTCTTACGCTTTCGAAGGATGGGCAGACGGGGTTTCACAGGGCTGTGATAGAGGGATGGATCGAGAAATCTGCCTCCAAGCTGAGCTTCTCCATCCAGGCCATGCTGACCCAGTGACTGCAAGTGGCTGAGGTTTCTAGTTTACTGCTTCCTGCCAGCAGAGGGCGCTCTCCAAGAGTATGCCATACTTCCTTAGCTACAATGGCACCCGCTCCAGAGGCCTTAAAAACCTGGCCCTTGCCTCCAGGCAAGCAGGAGAATCGCTTCTTTCCAGTTCACTATGATTCTCTTACGTAATACCAGCTAATGAAGAAACCCAGTTTCCATTTTCATCACCCAATCATGTTCATTGGGTTGGAAGCCCATCTCAAGCCTATGTCCCCAGAGGTACTCCATTGTGTGAGCCTGAATTCCTGATTCAAACTCTGTTTCCATAAAGTCCTGCCTGAGATGCCTGCTTCCTTTCTTATTAGATGTATTTAATTTGTGCGTATATGTGTTTGCCTGCATGACTGCCTGTGTACCCCAGGTGTACGGCAATCACAGATTGTATTGTTTTTTTGGAACTGGAATTTCAGATTGTCATGAGGTGTCTTATGGGTGCTGGGAACTGAACCCAGGTTCTATGAAAACAAGCAGCTAGTGCTCTCAGCCACTGAGCCATCCCCCAACCTGTTTCCTTTCTAAAGAGCCTTAGTCACACTGTGGGTACTCGCCGAGGCTTAGTACCAGGCAAGTGGAAGTTTCTTTCCTGCCCCTTTCACCAACTCATGGTGTGTACTTCTTACCTAAGCTCTCCGGCCTCAGTTTCTCTACTAATGAAGCACATACACTAAGAGTTGATTAAGAAGAAAGAGGATATCTACATGTGTACCAGCATCCATGTCTGAGAAAGGGAGCTTGCATCTTAGCCACAGGAGGGGGCAGTATATACAGTGGGCGCCAACCAGAGTGATGTCTCTTTGTAGACTCCTAGGCCATGGTCCCACTGTGGCAACACTGTCTGGAATTACCGGCAGCTAATGCCAGTGGTCAGGTCCCACTGCATTAGGGAGTAGGCTGTGGAAGTGGGTGCGTGGGGGGGGGGAAGAATTGGGGCAGGGAACCCTGTCTCTGAGTTCTTTGGCAAATTGTTACATCAGATGTTCTCCGGTTCCACTTCCAAGGCCCTTTCATAGCCCTGCATAGCTTAGGTCAGGTGACCTTTGGAATTCACAGGAGGCAGAAGCAGGTTTAGAGGAAGAATGGAAGTCAGGGTTGGTCACATGGGGCTAAGATGCAGACAGCAGGTGAGTGCGGAGAGGGGGGCAGGTTGGCTTGGGGGGGCAGCAGTGTAAATTCCGACTGGACTGGATTCTCTTTCATCCCTGTTCCATTATGAATGACCTTATAATTTAGGGTAAAGAATTTGACCACTGCTCTAGGCATCAAGGAGCCATTAAAATATTTTAAGCCGGGAAATGGCCTGATCAGATTTGCATATCAAAAGGTCTTGGCTCCTGGATTGTGAGAAGGGAAGGCTGTGGGAAAGAGCAGTCATAAAACTAGCTGCTGAGGTTATCCAGGAAGGAAGGCGACGGGGCTGTGGCTTAGAGTAGTGACCGTGGATATGGAGAGAGGGCCGGTGTTAGTCGCTATTCTCATCGCTGTGACCAAATACAAGACAGAACCACTTAAGAGAGGAAGGATTCATTTTGGCTCATGCTTTCTCCCCAGCTTCAGCCCATTATGGTGGGGGAAAGAGCGGCAGAATTCACGGTGGTGGGAGCTGTGGTGGGAATGTACACTAGGAATCAGTGAGAAAGCTCCATCCACAGAAAGGTAGGACCTCTGGAAGCTGGCTTCTTGTGACCTATGTCTCCCCACCAGGCTCCGCTGCGCCAGGGTTCGGCAAACTCCGGAAACCTCATCGCCAGCTGGGAATGCTGATGGCTCGGATCCACAAACCCGTGGAAGATACTTTCGAGTGGAACCATACCACCGGGGAGAAGAACTGCGTCTGACGGCTGGGTGCGTGGAGCTGAGGAGCAGCGACAAGAAGGACGCGAACCTCAGTTTCTGAGATAGGGAGCCGGAGGCAGAAGCAGGTTTGAGAGGAAGAACGGAAGTCAGGTCACGTGGGGCTAAGATGCTGACACAGAACAGCCTAATGCAGATATATGGTGGGTGGTACCATGAGGAGGTATCTATAGTGGGTTGGGGAGAGATAAATAGAGGAGAAGGAGGAGGGAGGGAGGGAGGGATGGATAGAGAGAGATCGAGAATGAGAGTAGACAGATTCTACTAGACGACTTGGGAACACCATCCTAGGAATACCCAGACAGATGCATAGGGTAAGGATGGAACAGATGAGTGGAGAATGTTTTATGATGTGGCGGTTTATTAACTATAAGCCCCCCCCCCCATACACACAAGATGGCATGGAACCACATAAGTAATGTGGATGTGGGAACAGAAAAGAGAGGGAAGTTGAGAGACAGGAGAGGGTGGCGGGTGCATGGAGGGGTCAGATGGCCTTCCTGATGACTGTGAGGAAGAGGAACTGGGGTTCAGGATGGGAGAACTTGGGGTACAGAGGAGGCGCTATTGAGCATGTGGTTCCTGAGCAGCCAGCTCAGCTTTCTAAGCTCTGTTTTTAAGATCTTTTCAATCCCTTTGTCCAGTAGATACCAAGTTGTTTGCCCCTGTTTGGCTTATCATGTTAGGAGCTTAATTTTGTTTTCTGAATTCACGTGTAATTTTTTTTAAAGAGGGATGTAAAATCATTCTCTCTGTCTCTGTCACTCACTCTCTCTGTCTCTGTTTCTCGGACACACACATACACACACACACACATACATACACACACTCACATACACTCACTCACGCACACACATGCACACACACACATTCACATACTCACATACACATATGCACATTCACTCACACACATGCACACACACACACACACACACACACACACTCACTCTCTTCCATTGATAAAGCCAAAGCTAGACTGTGATCTGTGGCTCTGTGATCCATGGGTCCATTCAGGGTGAGCTCCTTCCCTCTGTGTGGCCCATTTCCCCCTAGCTCTCTCCCTTGCAGAGGAAATATGAGCTCTCTGACTCTGTGACCCATCTCCCCTTACATTGTGTTTTTGCTTTATTTAAGTTGGTTTCTTTAGGTTTAAAAACTTGCCCCTTTAAAGATTATGGTTCAGTTAACTACTTGATAAGGTCATTCTGTGTGTGTCTGTCTTCACAACTTCCATTGCCACCTAAGATGCAGACAACCCCTTTTCTTCCCACCCAGACAGCCAGCAGCTGTCACCAAAGTCTTGCTGTCCTAGAGACTTCACACAGATAAAATCACATGTGGGTCTTTTGTATCTGCCCAGCTTCCTGTAGTACTGTTTTGTTCTGTTCTTGTTTTGCTTTGTTGTTGTTGTTGTTGTTGTTGCTGCTGCTGCTGGTGGTGGTGGTGGTGGTGGTGCTGCTGCTGCTGGTGGTTGGTGGTGGTGGGGTCCCTTGTTGGCATTTCTTCTAGGCTCCACCCAGCCCAACAGTTACCTAGCAACAGCCAGGTTAGGTGCCTGGCTTGCTATAAAAAGACTGTTTCTCCTTTCCTGTGTTCTCTGACTTCTCTCTCTCTCTCTCTGCCTGTCTGTGTCTCTGTCTCTCTCTCTCTCTTTCTCTGCTCCCCCCCCTTCTCCGCCTCTACTCCCTTCTCAACCCCTCCTTCCCAAGCCCCTAAATAAACTTCATTTTATACTAGAACTAGACTATGACTAGTACCTCAGTGGGGAATGCCTCAACAGGGCTGCTTAGGCAGCCCTGCCACCACACCATATGCATTACAGAACATATTCACACTGTTGCATGGCTGTTCCTTTTCATTGGTGGGTAATTTTCCACAGTCCCCATCTGTTTGTCCCTTGATGGCCTTTGGGTTGGTAGTTCCACTTTCTGAGCAGTACTGGTGAGGCCATTTACCTCAAGTGCTTTTGTGACGGTAGGTTTTCACCTTGAAATGTGGGGGGTAGATAAACAGGAACAGAAGTGCTGGGTCATAGACAACTGTGTGCTTTGCTTGTTTCTTTGGCTTTTGGAGTCTTATGTATTTCCTTCAATTTTTTTAGAGATTAATTTTTTACATTGATTTTGTTGTTTGCAACTTATTTCATGTATACAGTGTATCTGCCCCCCCCCCCCCGTCCCTCCCATCTCTTTCAGTCATCCCTTCCTCCTCCCTCCCAGGTCCCTTCCCACACTCCTTTTTGTTTGGTGTCCCTGTGATTTTTAAGCAGGACCCTGAGTGGGTTTGGAACCACCTTCTGGGGGCGTGGTGGGCTCACCTTTTTGGGACACACACAATGATGGCAGTGACTTCCCTCCCCTACTTCTATCAGTTGCCAATAGTTCATCAGGGTGGGGTGGGGTCCTATGAGCCCTTCACAATCCAGGATTGGCTGTGGACAGGCCCAGTCTTGTGCTTAACTTTAAGGAATTGCAGGCCAACAGACTAGGTCTTAATTCCTTTTAAATATTAAGTGTTCTATGGGTCTAATTTTACAATAAGTTCCCCTGATTGGACACTCTTTTCCTACCTTTGAATATTGGTCCCCTGATTGGTCACTCTTCCAATCTTTGAATATTGCCTGGGTGAGAAAATATTGAGAATTCACACTGTGTGACTGACCAGATTAACAACCTCTTAGACTCATGTGGCTTGTTTCTCAGGCTTAGCAAGTGTGGACTTGGAGGATTTTTGCTCTACAAGAATTCTTGTCCGAAGTTATTGACTCTATAGAATGTCTGAATTACAACCCCCACCTCCACCCCCTGCCAGAGATCCCATAGATCTCTGCCTCTAGACAGCTGGGACCACAGGAAGCCAGCATGGTTGGGAGGCTAATGGTGGAGTTTATTTGTTCCTTTTCTGTGCTCTGGAGGGGGCGGCAGTGTTTGTGTGGCTGTGGCTGTTGCTACAGTTACTAATAACACCTGCTAAAAGCACGGGCGAACAGAAACACACAATACGATTTACTACTGGGAAAGAGATGGCATTAACCCAAAAGACATTATGGGCATGAGGAAGGGGTAAATGGGAAACAGATGCGGGGCGGGGAGGATGGATGGCTACTTATGGAACTCACTGGGGGTTCCTGGCCATTCTTGCTCAATTGGCCTGCCAGGATTCCCCACTGAAGCTGAAGATAGTAGTCTGACAGCTTTTGGTGGATGCTGGAGTGTGAGGGTGGGTAGATGAGCTCAGCCACTGCTCATCTGACTTCCCGGGGCTCCTCGTGAAACTGAATTTCACAAAGCGGCTCACAAATGGACCCGGAGAAACTTCCAAGCACCGACTAAAGTTGGAGCAAATCCTCATCATCTCTGCCAGTTTGAACACAGTAGTTTCTGCCTGGTAGGAGGTGTTGATTCAGAACAGGCAGGGGTCTCTTCTGGATCACCCCGAGAAGAAGGGCTGCTTATGTCCAGACAAGATGACCAAGGAAGTCCATCTGGAGGACCCTGGTACCCCCAGCTCCCACAGCAAGCCGTACTGGAAGTTTTGTTTAGGTTCTCTTCATAGAAAGGGAAACTGGCTAGCCTGTGCTACCTACCATGGGTTGCCTGTGCGGTGGCAGTGAGTCTAACAGTGTTGACACAAAGACCTTTCCTACTCCAAAGGGAACGATGGGCAGCTTGTGCTGAGCCAAATACTAGTAACTCCAGCATGTGAACACAGACACAGGTTGCGCTGAATGACACGTTTCATTGTGGAAAACGTTATACAAGGGGGGTTGTGTATCATTGATTTCAAAGAAGTGAGTTACAGCAGCACAATCTCTGCTGCAGGTTTCAGATGTGTGATGTTCTAAGCCTTGGGTTGATGGAAGCTCGTGGTCCAGAGAGTTGAAGAAATCATTTAAAATAAGATTTACCTCTAACAAAGGTGTTAGGTTAGATGCAGAGGTTTCTGGACAATATCTATTTCTGGAACCAAGAATAGCTCAATACAACTTTGACTCTGGATCTGCAATGCCCATCTCCCCACAATCACCACTTTTAAGTGAGCAAGTCGGCAGAACTTCCAACACATGTGGGGCTTTGGGAGAAAAGTTCAATTTATATCAATCTCGACAGCCAATGTATTGCTTGGAGAAGGGCCCAACCTCCCAGGGTTGTTCAAGTCGGACCCTAAAGGTAAATTAATTTTGACCATGGCATCTGTGGCTTCGGGTCTGATTATAGCTGTCTCCAGGCCTCTAACTGTGAAACACTTAGCTTCATTGGTCCCTCGGACTCCTCTACACCCCTATTTACCATGTAGAAGTAAAGATAGGCAGCCCCCCTTTACGTTTGGTGTTGGAGGTGTCCAAGGAACTCTCCTTGTGACCTGGAAATGGGTTTACATAAACAGTGATGTGTCTGTACTTCTGGGATGGATGTACAGAGAGCCAGTCCCACCCTTGGATTGACCACATTCAGTGGGTCAGGGCTAAAGCTTGGGGGAGGGGGGCAGCTCTTTAGCAAGCTCCTTTGGATATTATGCTGGGCTGGTATATGGCCCTAGACTTGGCTTCCCAGTAATTACACATGAAGAGAAAAAACTCCTTTTCTGTTTGATGACTGATAGTATCCAGTGTCCCCTCTTCCCACTCGACCCATGTCTTAAACAAACCGAGAAGGACATAAATGCCCTTAGAAGTTCCATCCTGGCCCATGTGTCTGACTCCCACCCTAACCACAATATAAAACAGTGATACCATCATCACCTCTAGATGTTCTTTGCTCCAGGACCCTTGGAGCACCTAAGCATACACAGGGGTCTGTGTCATTCTATATCCTGACACTGGTCCTGACCCTGTTCCAGAGAAGGCTGACTATTCTTGGGACAGTCACATTATGGAAGGGAGGGCAGGGCTTAGAAACACAGTGCCCATACTCTGTTGAGGTTGCTTGCTGAGGCAGCCTGGGCATTAGATTTAAAGATTCCCAAGACATTTTAGGTACCGTGCATCAGGTACTCAGGATAGAAGGTCTCCTGCCAGTGATGCCCCAGGAAGTTGAGGATGGCTAAGAATGGAGCTACATACAAAATGATAAACTTTACTTAAAGCAGTGGTTCTTAATCCTGTGGTCATGACCCCTTTGGGGGTTAAAGCAGTGGTTCTTAATCCTGTGGTCATGACCCCTTTGGGGGTCAAATGACTCACATGGTGTTGTCTAAGACAATCAGAAAACACAGGTTTACATTATGATTTATAACAGCAGCAAAATTATAGCTATGAAGTAGCAATGAGTACAATTTTATGGTTGGGGGTCACCACAAGATGAGGAATTGTGTTAAAGAGTTGCAACATCCAGAAGGTTGAGAACCTCTCATGTGAAGCATTGTGCGCTCCCGTTTGGCAATCTTATCTTCTTCTCTTTTGTAACACGGCTGTGTGGATTCTGCTGATGGTGATATCAAAGGTTGAACACATTCGTTTCCCTCCTCAGTCGGAGCCTTTTTTTTTTTTTTTTTTTTTTTTTTAAAGCTGATTTTGCCCCTTGGGGCAGAGCCTATGTATTCTCTGCTGCCTTTCTATTCTTGGATCTTAAGTACAGTGCGTAAAACACTATGGGCATTTGAAAAGAAAGAAAGATAAAATGTGAGCTGGAAAGCAGCGATTCCTTTAGCAAACACACGCATGCCCAAACTCGGGGCTGCCCATCCTGTCTTTTATGTCTTCCATTGCTGTTTCTCTGAGGAACCATTGAGTAAAACAAGCTTAAAATAAGAAGAGAACTCTTGACAGGAGCTCAGATCCTCACGATCAGGGCTTTGAGGAGCCTTGGAAGTAGAATCTGGAATATCTGACTTCAACACGTTGCTGAAGAATTCAGAGTGGGTACCCTTTCCCCTAAAAGGCAGTGAAACCTGGCCTCTGGGTTCAACTACCCAGCAAATGCAGACAGTATAGTGACAAGTGGCCCCTGAGCCATGCCTACAGGTATGAGAGACCCTCTCAAGGCCTGTGATGTGTATCCATGGTTGCAATGGTAGAGGCTCAGTTACTCTTGCCCGGCACTAGATGGCGACCAGACATCAAGACTTAGCCTAGGGTTCTGTTTAGGCCTTGCCTTGCCCAGCCCCACTCTATGGCCCTGGGGGTGGGCACTGGTCATCCACAGGGAGCAGTGAGACAGTGACACTCCTCGGGGCTGAGAATGTCTCCATGGACACCTCTTTGACGAAGGCTTTAACTCTACACCGCGTGGCTATGGTCGGCACCCTAGCTCTCCCCATCTCAGGTTGAAGCCACAAGTGAACAAGGGTCACTTGTGAACGAGGTCAGGCACCTTCCAGGAGTGGGGCTGGGGAGAAAGAGGCCACAGGGTTCCATGCATCAATACCTTCCCAGAACTGTAATCTCAAACAAGTGCCTCCATGATTGGCCTTCTACTGTGGGGTCTGGGAGCAGAGCCCTACCTAGTCCTGATGCTTTTGTTGCAAACACTTTACTGACTGGGCCTTCTTTTCCCCAGGTCCCATCATTGTCATAATAGATGAGTAAACTGAGGCACAGATAGGCTTGCTGGGATGTATTCAGCTGAGCGAAGTTTCAGGCCTGTGATACAGGCCTAGTGCTCTCGTTCAAGGTGACCAACATGGACAGATGTGTTCAGCTGGATTTATACACAGACAGGACTTTGTTCCCTAGACTGATGTTACAGAGCTAGAATAGCCACACTAGGGAAAGCGATGAGCAGGGCTGGGGCCGCATCTGTTGAGAATTACCACTTAGGACATGTGTAGTGAAGTGCCCTTCCAGTCAGCGCCCTTTCTGACGAGAGTCTAGACGCATCCACACAGAGAGGAAAGTGCCGCCAGTCATTTCTCAGCAGCCATAAAATGGGCAAGCCTCTCTGTGGACAAAAATGATGTCATTCTAGGAGAGGTTCCTGAAGTTGGCTAGCCCCACTCCCTCTCCTCCCTCCAGCTCTCTTTGGGAGGAAGCTGCTGGATGACTTTGCTGGAAAGGTTTTTTTTTTTTTTTTTTTTTTTTGACTTTCACCAAAAGCTGTCAATTGCCACACCTTCCTTTGTTCATTAAAATGGGCGAGCCACCTCATTCTTAATGCCCACAGGTTACCTTGGCAGTGAGCCATTTCTTTCAATGAGCATCCTCCCGAATCCAAGCAAGGCTTTGACTCCTGTTGTGTCTTGCTTAGAAATACTGAGTGGGTCTTAAAAAGCACCTCATACCACAGGACAACTGGGTCAAGCTTTCTAAAGTTTTCCAATTCTCAAGATATCAGCAAAGCAGATGTGTCAAGTCTAGGATTTCTATGAGGCCAATTTAATGTCAACGTCATAACCCTCAAAGGTTATTGGCCACCAACTGAGACATCCTAGATTAAATTCAGTCTCTGAGAGACATCATAGGACTCTGCCTCGGGGGTCTGTTTCTCTCCAGGGAGGACAGACATGGTGGCATGGGGGATAATTTCCTCTGTCTGTTCTCCTCTGCCAGGAGACTTTAAATCCAGATTTTAATTTTTGTGCCATTCAAAAAACATGATCTCTTTCAAATCAAGATTTTGAAGTTTCACACTTTAAACTACTGGTAAGAGGAGGTGACCCTGTGGTGACTAGCAAGTCTTAAGACTGTATTGACTAACTAAAATGTTGTCGTTCCTTCTCCCTTTTCTCTTCTTCCTCCTCTTCATTCTCTTCTTTATCCTCTTTTTCTTTTTTTTTCTCCTCCTCCTTTTCTTCTTCTAGAATATGTATGCACCTTAGCATGTGTATATTTGTATGTATGTATATATGTATGTATTATGTATGTATGTATGTAGGTATGTAACTGTGTGTTCATATGTCTGTGTGTGAGACAGGCATGTGTGCACACACATGTGCAGAAGCCAAAGGTTGATGTCAGATGTTTTTCTCAGTCACTTTCTACTTTATTTACTCAGGTGGGGTCTCTCACTGAACCCAAAGCCTGCCAAATTCATCTAGTGTGGGCAGCCAGCTTTGTTCCAGGGTGCTGGGATTACAGGTGGGCACTGTGCCAACTTGGCTTTTTACATAGGTGCTGGGGATCTGACCCCAGTCCTCATTCCAGCATCGCAAACATTTTATCCACTGAGCCATCCTCCCCAGACACCCCTTTCTTAAAGTCTTCCATACCTAAGCACAGCCCTCTAGCATTCCAACAACTCCATCTGGGTTGTTTTCGCAACCCCTTACTTCATAGTCATTCGCTGTGGGGGTTTGAATAAGAACGGCTCCGCAGGCTCATGTGTTTGAATGCTTGATCCCTAGTTGATGGATGATTTGGTAAGGATTAGGAGGCGTGGTCTAGCTAGAGGAGGTGTGACTTTGTGAGAGGAGTTGCAGCAACTGAGGCATAGGCCTCTGCATTTAGATGGCATCCTGTAAGGAGTCAGGATTCGACTAAGCAGGGAAGATGAGCCTTGGATATTGTGAAAAATAGGCACTTCGTAAAGCAAGCAGTGATCCTAGGGGAAGCACACATATATGTGTAAGAATGCATATGGGAGAGAAGGCCCTAGAATACCATACTACACTGCAGGAAACAGGCATGGCTAACAGACATTGTCTGTAGAGGGCCTGCTCAGTGGGCAACTATCCTAACCTCCTTTGAAGGTCTGCATGACTCATTTTGGCTGTAGAGCAGGAGCCAGGCAGAGTTGAGAGGTCTATGTCTAGAGCTGGCTGGCTTGTCCCAGCTACCATGCTTTCTTACTGTCTGCCTGTTCCAGGTCAGTGCCCAGGGTGACCTTGAGTTTGGAAGCAAGAAAGGTGTTGGGAAGCAATTTAGAACTTCTTCCCAGAGTGACTCACTGCGAAGCATCCATGCATTCACACCACCCAAACCCATCGTGTTCTGTACCCTGGCAATGTGAAAATGGACTTAAGGGAGGAGGCAAAACAGAGGTCCTGAGAGATGCTGGGAAGGTTTGCGGAGATAGATCTCTCCAAGCTGTTTCCTAGCACAAGGACACCTTTCTGTCTCTGTGTCATGATTGGCAGTTCATTACTAGTTGGCCTTGATTGTTGTTGCTCCCTCCCATAGCATTTCTTCTCTCTGGGATAAGGCGCCATGCTTATAACTGGGCTGGCTCTACACAGAACAGCCATGTGTTCTCTCTCTACAGAGGCACTGTGTGCTGGTTCTCCCATGGGAACAGTGTCAACGTGAGCAATGTGGCCAGTGAGACTCGCTGTCTCTGAGGTCAGGATGGCGCGCATACTCATGTGCTCGTGTATTTGAACACTTCATTTGCAGCTAGGTGTGCTGTTTATGGAACCTTTAGCGAGTGGAGCCTTGCAGTAGGAGGTGTGCCACTGGGTTGGATTTGGTGTTTTGTGGCTTCTTCCTGCTTTCTTCCAGTCTCTCTTTGCTTCCTATGTACAGACATCAGTGTGATCATCAGTTTTCTGTCCCTGCTCCCATGCTTTTCCGGAGGTTGCCCTGCTTTCCCTGCTGAGATGGACTGTGTTCCTCTGGATCTAGAAGGGTAACTTGTGGGAATCAGTTCTCTCCTACCATGTGGGCTCCAGGGAGCAAACTCAGATCAAGGGGCTTAGAACCCATTACCCACCCAACAACTGCTTATTGAAGAAAGAAGCCCTGCTTTGATGTCTGAAACCACAAGTTGAATCCACTGGTCTAGAGGAGGACCGTGCTGTTTGGATGCAGGTCTCTGAGGAGCCAACTGCTGATTTTGAACAGGGTTTAGGAACTGTAGTCTTTGGTGGCTGAAGAATGTTCAGAGGTGTAATTCATTGTCCCTTGGGTGCTGCTTGATTGGCTGAGGTGTGATCGCATGAAGGCACTGATCTGAATGGGTTGGGAGCTGACTGTGGTGGTGATTGTTTTTGTGGCAAATACTCACTTAGTCTGCTTTCTTGGATCCCATTCTCTGACGTAACGATGTTGTCCTGGATCTCAGAGGAAAGGAAAGAGAGAAGGGAATGGAGACAGGGAACTGGCTCAGTGATTTAAATGCTCACTGCACAAACGTAAGGACCTGGGCTCAGATCTCCAGTGGCCATGAAATGCTGGATGTGATGGTACCCTGTGACCCCAGAGCTGAGGAGGCAGAGTCAGCACAGTCCTTGGAGCAAAGTGGCCAGCAAGCCTAAGCAGTCAGTAAGCTCAGAGAAAGAGCCTGTCTCCAAAATGAGGTAAAGACGAATAGAAGAAGATACCCCATATTGAATTCCAGCCTTAACACAGACATATCCATGTTCATACATACCTACCTATACATATACATGTACACACATACACCTCACCCCATACACACAGAGACAGACAGAGAGAGAGACAAAGAGAAACACAGACAGAGAGAGAAACAGAGAGACAGAAAGAGACACAGAGACAAAGAGAGACAGAGCCACAGAGACAGAGACACACAGAGACAGAGAGGGAGCTGAGGAGAAACATGGTTACTGGCTCATCACTGTCAATGTTTTCTGTACAAAAGCAATGGCTTATGCCTCCATTACTTCTTCCCATAACAAATCTTTATATTCCTTTATCTTTTGTTCCTCTGGAGTACAGGGCCATTCATGCTGTGATCCGGGTCTTTGCTAAAGATAACTCTACTCCCTTTCCCCAGAACATCCCCTGAGAGTTGGGACTGTTCACAGGCGTGTGTGATAGTTGTGATAAATGCTGTGTATCAAGGAAAGCAGTCTTAACCATGATCAACCCCCACACTATGGCTCTGTTCCCATCTTCCTCTTGAATCACTAACCACCCTTCTACATACAGGGTTCTGAATTATGATCTTTGATTCCCAGCAACTTCAAGACAACAAAGGGTATTTGATTAAGTTGAGAATATTGAACTCATTTAAGATCAAAAGCATTTCCCTGGATCAGCTGGGTGCTCTGTTTGAAAGGCTCAAGAGCAAACACGTCTGTGGTACATTGATGTAGATTCAAACATAGTGTAGCGATCACATACAATCTGAGTTACCCACAGGGCAGCTGAGGCAGCGACCTGCAATTCATTATTTAGGTGATAGCATCTCTGAGAGTTGCCTAAGTGATATTTATGATATGTTGCCATGACAACTGTTCTTGTTTTGAATATCATTAAAAATCTATCAAACTGCACTAGTGGACTTCTGATTCAAGCCACGTCTCCTGACACAGCCTCTCCCAGGTTACTACTGAGACGTCCAGCTGCAATAAAGAAACTATAGCTAGAGAGCATTTTGGACACGGGTCCTTGAGAGAAATGAGCATGGAGCCTGTCAGAAGACAGTGAAATGGCCTCTTGCATCTGTAGTAAAAACCACAAGGTCAGTATCTTTGCACAGAAATTCCACTCGAAGTTCCGGAGGGCAGAAGTTTGAGATACGAAGGCTGCAAATCACAATGCTTGTGGACTCCAGCGAGAGCCTATCCTCACCTTCTCAAGCATCTAGAAGCCACTTGATTTCCTTGGCCCTTGACTTGAAAGTCATAAACCCAAGAGACCTCTCCCACCCCTCCTTTCCTTTCCTCGTCCACATTGTCTTCTCTAATTTTGTTCCCCGTCACCACCACCCAACACTTTCCTCCTACAAAGGCTCTTTTGATGAATTATTTACAACAGTAAAGACTTTTTTGGCTGTGTGTAGCAATGTGGTCATATATTTTGGGACCAGCAGATAGACCTCTTTGTGTGTCTAGGGGTGGGTAGGGCAGAGGGGCATCTCCACACTCACCATAGGCTCATACCTTATGTTCTGGAATAGAAATTTCTGGGACTAGAAATCTGGAGGTCATCCTCAACCCCCACAGCTTGGCAACATCTGGCAGTATTCATTGCAGGGCTTAGAGATGCTTAGAGACTTGGCATGCCCTGGCCTTTCCTTGCCTTCCCAGCTCTGCTCTTGACATGTAAGATGCTTTGAGGGGCCATTGAGGTGGCTCATTTCAAAGATAAACATGGTGCTTATACAGTCTGTATGTCCTGAACTGTGGTCCTTTCAAGTGCATGTGTTGAATGTGGCTGTGTTTAAAATAATCAAGCAATTATTTGTTTGCTGGAGGTGGGTTAAAGGTGTACCTGAAGAGAGGCTGGGGTAACAGTGCTAACAGCAATGCTGGCTGGAGCTGGCTGTGTATGACACCATGGCAACACAGTTCCACCTCATGAAGCCCTCTCTTCCCACTTTCCGCACCGTGTCCAGTGCATCTGTCATGTACCCATACTCAAGCAACTGTGACATGATACTGTCGTTTGTAACATTCACAAAACGCGCTTGTGAAGTCAAACCCATAATGTCTTAAGGAAGTCTGTGGTTTTATGTGGGTTTCATCTACACCTCTCCTAGGCTCAGGCAGCTTGTAGCCTGGGTGTGTCTGTAAGGCCTGTGATGTCAGACCAGCTCTCAGCCATTTCCCATGCCATAAAAGCATTTGGAGGCTGTGGGTTGTTTTCTCCCATAGGCTTTTATCCTATCCTTTCTTACCACCCAGTTTACCCAGTCTATTTCCTTAAAAATAACCATCAATCAGGAGGAGCTTTCCTGGTCCCCTGGCAGCCGCATTCTTCAAAGAGCTAGAGCAGCCCTTTGTGCTGGCTTTGTGTCTGGCTCAGCTTGACTGAGTCCAGTGTCTCGGGTCAGCTGTATGAAAAGATACACAGAAGGGATGAAATCTGTGTCATTGCCTTCAGGGCCTGTTGGAAGCTGGAAGCTCTGAGTAAGCTTTCTGCTCCCGTCCTGCCTGTCACTTCAGTCTGCTTTCTTCCATATGTAGGTTATTTCTTCCTAAAGCCTGCTGACTCTGAGCATATCTTCCTCCCCTTGAGATTCTTTGTGAGTATGTACGTCTCTGTGTGTGAGCATGTGGGTGTATTTGCGTGTGCATCTGTATGATATAGATTTGTCCCTCTGTGTATTTAGTTAGGTGTGTGTGTATATCTCTATGTGTATGTAGGTGTGTCTCTGTAAATATATGTATGTGTGTCTGTCTCTGTGTATAGGTGTGTCTGTGTCTATATATGTGGGGGGGGTCTGCCTGCCTGCCTGTCATCTGCGTAGGTAGGGGCTGCAGAGAACAACCCTGGGATTGATTCTCCTGAACCTGTCCACCTTGTTTTCATCGTCCCTCACTGTCCTGTAGCTTCTCAAATATGCTGGGCAGGCTAGACAGTAAACCCCAGGTACTTGCACGTCTCCACCTTCCAGCATTGGGATCGAAAGCTTTAGACATGAGCTATCTCCCCAACACCCCAGTTCCTTGACGGTTCTATGTGACCCACAAGATGAACATGCAGCTCCTTCTCCTGGTGACATTCACCCTGGCCTCTGAGAGCTTAGTAGCGTGCCTGTGTGACATATGTCCTCCTTCCTCTTTGCTGGAGCCTCCTGCCATCTGCCCTGGAAAGACCCTCTGGATAATTTGCTTGCTTTGCGTCCTGTTCTGTTCAGGTGCTGTCAACGGGAAATCATCACCACTGTAGTAAAAGTAAATTTCCTAGATCTGATTAAGAAACACTCTGTCTCCTTAAAGACACACATAAAACCTATTTGATGGTTTCATGCTCAGTGAATCACTAGCCTTGACCTCTTCCCAAGCATTTCTACCTTGCGCATTTGGTTTTGACTTCATACATATAAATGACTTGACTTCAACAAAAAGACTCGAAGGCGGGCCCACTGGCACAGTTCTGGCTAAGTCATCTTTGCTTGTTTTTGCATTTTGCCAACGCATTTCTGTCTCCCTTCATCTCTCAAGGAGTCTCCAGGGAGGTTGAGTTATGAAGTATTTCAGTTCTTCCATTTCCATGGTGTAGTTCCAGGCCATGATAAAATGTGAGCTGGCATCTAAAAAGACCCACAAGGAATAGTGGCAAAAAGAACTGGCTTCACCATAAGGTCTTTTAGTTGCTATGTGTAAACCTGTAATTGCAAGGGCCACTTCCCCTGTCAGACACAGGCAAACCAAATCTTAGGGACCACCATACTGTGAGAGGCCCACCCAAAGAATGCAATGTCTTTTAACATCAGAAGAGGGAAATGAGGTGTTAGGGATAGAATCATTTTAATTATTTTTCTCCCATGTTGGAAATAAGAGGAAGTGTTTAGGGGCTAACATTTGCTAGGCTGCCATAACCATTCTGAGGTTCTGGTGTGTTGAGGTTCCAGCCTATAAACTTATAGGGGGAACTATGGAGGGTTTTAAACCTACTAGGTTGGGAGGGATCCATGAAGGCAGAAGGGCCCCCAAAAGTCACCCTCTAGCCTTACTGAAAATTTACTCTTTGATTATATGAAAGATTTCCCCAAGATGAAATTTAGGGGTGTCACTCAAATCCTCTAATGCCCCCTAAACCCTTGAAAACTCTATCTTCTCCCCTTAGCAGCTCTGTTGGTGCCTGAGGCTCAACAACACTTGGAGCTTAAAAACTACGTCACAGTGATTCTTGATTCACTTGACTCTTGATCCATTTTCTCCTTAAGAGGCTTTCCTCTCTGCTAGGCTATAAAAAGGGAAACTGCAGGCACTGGACTCACTCAGCAAACCATATGTTTTTTCCTACAGTACAAAGAGCTGAGCTGGCTGCTGCTGAACATGTCAAAGAGGACGCCTGCCAGTGTGTTTTCCATGGCCAACCAGAGGCAGCTGGAAGCAGCTAGATGACTCAGGAGAGGAACTGGCCCAGAACTTGACTTAGTCAGGGCAGAGGAGACCACATCCTGTCTTGGATTTCTGCTTTTCATTAACTGGAGGCTGTGTATTCAGAGCTCTGTAGACATTAATCACATCCCCCAAACACCCGGGGGGACCTTTTAACACCAAGGCAGAGTGTGTGTCCCACAAGATCAACAGGAGTCATTTTGAAAGTCAATGGCAGAGAGAAAGAGAGAGAGCCAGGGTCATACTGCCTGGTGATGGAGACAAGAGGTGGCCCCAAAGGTTAAGGCTGGGTGCAAAGGGGACTATGGAGTCACCTTCACCAAGGAGAGCATAAATTGGGTTTCTTCATTTCGTCCCTGATGTCTCTGTGCATTCTCTCCTAGACCTTTGTAGTTTGGAAAAAGAATCAAAAGAGAGGCTGTCTGCAAAATGTTGGTATCTATAATGTCTGTCTGTCTGTCTCTGTCTTATTCTATATAGGGGCCACTCTCGGGCTTGCTGATGGCTTAGAAAGTAGCTTCAAGTGACAGTGTCTCACTGAGAGAACCCTTGTGGAGCTGCTGCCTTACAGAAATGGCAATCAAGTTCCACCCTTGGGCAAGTTCTCCATTCCAGCAGAGAATTCTGCTGCTGGCCTTACGTGATCAAAACCATCAGATGAGGCGGAGGCCTTGCAGAATGACTAGCTACGTTTTCTGGATCATTTCCTCTAAGTTCAGCGCTGTGGGAATCAGTAGGGTCACCCAGACCCAGGGGCTGCTTTGGCAATGGCCCCTGGGAATGAGCTGCTCAGAACGAATGATTAAACCTAAGTCAATAATTAACTGAGGCTCCAGAGTGGCTCAGAGAGGCATTTGCAGGACATCTAACCACAAACTGCACATGCTGCTGGGACCCTGAGATGACTGGTTCTGATACAGAGATCAAAGGCACAGGAAGTCATAACTCCTGGTGCTACTTGTCAAACATGTCAGGCTGCAAACATTTCAGTCTTCTTCCTGAAACCCTCTTTCTGCTGAGTTCCTGCCCCCACAGGCAAGGAAAGCTTAATGATTTAGAACTCAGCCAGGAGAGAATCCTCTGTCCCAGTCCAGTCTGAGCAACCCGGTGTGAGGGGTGTTTGCGTAGAATAAGGGTATTTGTTCTCTGAGAAGTGGAGTGTAACCTGATAGTCCAGTTAATCATCTACATAAGCTAGTTTCGGATGAACTTAATAAAATAAACTGGATTAGGTACATAGAGGGAGCTGGGAAGAGACTAAGGGGGTCACTCCCCAGCTTCCCAACTATAACCTCGAGACTTTACTGAATCTCCACATCAGGGTCTTACCCATCAATATTCCCAGGCCCTTCAGACCCCTTTCTCTCTCCCGAGAGTCACCTTCCCAAGAAGGTCGTAGCCATAAAGGTTCCACCCCAAGGAAGTACATTCCACAGCTGACGAGTTCCTAGGGAAAGAGCTGGGAACACACTTCCTGATGGCCCCTCTGGGACCTGTTTGAGATCCCTAGTCTCTGAGGTTTCTGCTCAAAGGTGTGACCTGTGGAGGGCCAAGGGAGGAGAGGCGACCATGTCCCTTGCCTTTCTTCCATTGTTGAGTCTTTTTTCCTTACCCATCAGTAGACTTAGTTTACCCCTTCCTAGTGAAGCCTCACCCATTTCTCTCCACAGCCTTGAAACTGTCTCCTTTCTTCTTCCCTAAGCACTATGGTTTTCTGGGGTGCGATGGTGAGCTCTTGGCAGCTGAAGACAACAGAAAATTAAGGGGAGTGATAAGAAAGCCTGCTAAACCCTAGAATACTATACCCAAGTGGTGGTGGCTCTTCCTGTTACGTTTATGGCTCGCTGAAGTTCCATGATGCTCTGCCGGAGTGATGTAGCTCAGGGTGAACTAGCTAGCCAAGGTTAGGCAGACAGACACCTCTTGGCACCTAAAGGCTGATTTTCAAAGCATGTCGGTGACAGCCCTCAGCCAGGCTCTGTGTGGCGCAATATTCTAGTCACATTCTATCCTGATTCAATGATTCAGGAGAGCCTGAACCATTTCCACACAGAAGGACTTTTGAAGGCTGTTTTACAATGCTATTCATTTCTGCTATACCAGAGCCACTTGGCTTGCCCCAAAGCAGTGAGAACCACAGTCCGGCAAAAGTCCCTGCTTATCTGGAGCACAGGCAGCTGAGCCCTTTTGGAAGTGCTTCCAGGCAGGGCTCCTTTGCCATCAGAAAATCTGTTCTCACCAAGGAACGAGTGGTGTGCATAGGTTAAGAGAGATGAAGATTATCCAGGGCCAATACACAGCTTGAAAACAGAGCAATGGGGTTGGCAGAAAAACTTCATGAAGAAAATTCAAGCTAAGAATGAGATCAGCGATTCTCTTCTCATTCTGGGCTAATAACCAATAACCTCAGAGTGTTCTGTAGACGTGGCTGTCCACAGAGTTGTGCTTGTAAGGATTCACTTCATTCTCCTGTAACCCAGAGATCTGCTTCCAGATGGTATATGAGAGCAATAATAGATCTCAAGATGGGATGGCTAGATTACAAAGAATGAATGCTATGATCCTCTGTTCTGTGTGTGTATGTGTGTGTGTGTGTGTGTGTGTGTGTGTGTGTGTGTGTATGTGTGTGTGTCTATGTATGTGTGTATATGTATATATATATGTGTGTGTGTATGTGTATATGTGTGTATATGTGTGTATATATGTGTGTATGTGTGTGTATATGTGTGTGCCTGTGTGTGTGTGTGTCTATGTTTGTAGTTGCATGTATTTGTCGAGGTTAGAGAATAACCTCTTATATCATACTGATCTAGTTTTTTGAGACAAGTTTTCTGGATGACCCAGATCTCAACAGCGAAGCTAGCTAACCAGTGAGACCAGGGATCCACCAGCCTCTGCCTCTCCTGAAGTCAGGTTATGAGCATATGCCCCCATGCTTGGCCTTTCTGTAGAATAGACTTGGAGGAGTCCTCTCAAGTCCTCCGATTTGCAAGGTAAGCACCTTACCTTGCTGACTGGGGCGTCTCCTCAAGTCTTTTGCTACAAATTCTCAGAGTTCAGCTGTGTCGGTCCAGCTGAAAAAGTCCCATCAAGGGCAGCCTGTCCCAAGTCTCTGACCTGCCCTTCTTCTCTGTTTTCAAGTTCATCAAGCTTATCAGCCTTGGGTTACACGTGTGAGGCTCTACCTCAGTCTTCACAGTTACAGCTAGGCGCAGGCGTACATGCTTCCCATCCACCTCCTACTGCCGGAGACTTTTGAGTTTCTTTTCTCTCATTATCTTTTATGTTTTGGTTTTTCTTGGAGAATTTCAGCCAATATATTTTAATCTTATTCTCCCCAACCCCAACTTCTCCAAGATCCCCCACAACCTCCCTATACACACAGCTTCATGTTCTTTCTCTCTTAAAACAAAATAAAACAAAAAAGGAGGCATGATTCAAATTGTGTTGCCTGATGACTCCTGATCACTGGACCTTCCCTGGAGTATAGTTGATACACTGCATCTCTTCGTCCGGAGAAACCTAATCTTGCCTCTTCCAGCAGCTATCAAATGCAAATAGTTTTCCGACTCATTGTGGAATTTTGTGTCCCCTCCCTTCCACGTTGAGATTTGTCCAACTTGATTTTGTGCAGGTTTTGTGTATGCTGCCTGTGAGCACAAATGTACATCTTCCCTCTTGTGTCCAGAAAATGCTACTGTATTGAAATCATTCACCACCTCTGTCTCTTACAAGCATCCAGTGCTTTGGCACCCAAGGCAAACAGCTGCTGGGCAGCGTGTCCCCATGGAGATCCTAACTGTCGCCTTTGGCAGCACTTTGTAGGTGCTCTGAATTTTTCTAACACAAATCCATATGTTCCTGTCTCGTGTCCATCTTCCAGCCTCGCCTTCATCTGAGAACTGCTACGAGGAATGTCTGATCCAAGTTAAGACCATTGTTATTACCTCCACGGAGATCAAGGACCAGGTCTCACTCTGTATTTCAACCTCAACAGCAGAAACCCCTGCCTATAATAGGTGCTTAATCAATGTCTGGATAGAGTGCAGGGACCCAGGGGTTAAGCAGATGGATCAATTGTTAAGAGCACTTCTTGCTTTTCTAGAGAATCTGGGTTCAATTCCCAGCACCCACGTTGTAGCTCACAAGCATGTGTAACCCCAGTCTCAAGGAATCAGATACTTTCTACTGGCTTCACTGGACACCAGGCATAGTTGTGGTTCACAGACACACATACTAGCAAAACACCCACACACATAAAATAAATAAAAACTAAACATTGAAGCTTCTAGGATGGTCCACATGAGGTGGCTAATCCTCAGCTCTGCTTGACCCACAAAAGGACAGCCCCAGATGTCTCAACTTAATGTGTAAGGCTCAGTAAACTTCAGCTTTCTGAAGTTGAGTTCAAGTTTGTGCTCCTGTTAGCAGCTCTCAAATGTTTTCTTGCTCAGAGTCAGAGAGATGGCTTTGAAAATGGCTTACCATACAAGTATAAAGACCCGAGTTTGAATCCCCGGAACCCTTGGCAAGAGTTCACATCTATCATCCCAGTGATTCTATTAGGAACTCAGGAGTGAGGTGGGGGTGGATGGAGAGTTCCAGAAGCTAAAGAGACAGTGGGCTGGTGAATGTAGCCAACAAAGAGACCCTATGTCAGAAAAAGATGAGAGATGAAGCCAGACATCCAAGGTTGTTCTTTGGCCCACATGCATATGTGCACATGCACTCACACTCACACACACATGCATGCACACACACAATGGGCGTGTGGGAGGTGTAGGAGTACACATCTGTAGTCTCAGCACTTGGAAGGTCAAGTGAGGCAGGAGGATCACAGGTTCAAGGCTAGCCTGGACTACAA
Organism: Micromys minutus; assembly: GCF_963924665.1. NCBI lineage: Eukaryota > Metazoa > Chordata > Mammalia > Rodentia > Muridae > Micromys > Micromys minutus. The sequence goes on from NC_137954.1 coordinate 36,752,471, forward strand.
AGCAACAATAATATTAAGTGGTGAAGGAGAAACCATGTACAGTGTATATTTAAATGAGTGTGGCGGTGGTTTTGATGTAACACGTGATGTCTCTCTAGATCTAGATTTAAACCAGCTCAAAAAAAAAAAAAATCACTTGAACATTTTCCCGGGTTTCCGGGTAAGAGTAGGACAGTAGCTCCTCAGACAGAGCACTAGCATACCCATAAAGCTATGGAGAAGCCAAAGCTTGTGAAATGCTGATTATGAGTGCATACCTTAATTATATTACCTGGGAGGATGGTGTCAATCACAACCCAGGCCCAAGTAAGGTCAAACGGCCAAACAAATACAATATCAGAGGTTCTTTTGCTGACGCTTCCCTTTTCCATTTCCCTTCCAAAGTCACCTTGCCTGTTTCCTAACACAGGCATCTGGGGCACTTGCTTGCAGGCATGTCTGTTTCTTCCTGGGGATTGCATTTTCTCATCTCTTTTCACTAGAGGCCCAGGAGAAGGCAGAAGATGTAGGAAGGTGCGGTGCATTCTGGGAGCTGTAGTTCTTAGAGTAACATAGTAAGACATTTGCTAGCCAGGCAGTGGTGGCAAAGGCCTTTAATCCCAGGACTGGGGAGGCAAAGGTAGGCAGATCTCTGAGTCTGAGGCCAGTTTAGTCTATATAGAGAGTTCCAAAATAGCCAGGACTAGACAGAGAAATCCTGTCTTAAAAACCTATTCATTAATTCATTATTTAAAACAATTGCTAATGTCTATGGTTTTCTGGTTGTGTGAGAGGCAGTTCCTGAGTTCACTTGCGTAATTAAGGTAAAATACGCTATTATAATATATACACTGTTTTTTTTTTATTTCTTTTCTGCTTATTGTAAAAAAAAGTCGGTAGGATAGAAAAGATAAAAAGAGAGAAGTTAAAGAGAAAAATCACCACTCTTGATTTAATAATATGAGTCCCAACAAAAAATTGTGAATGACCCAAGACATAACTTTTAAAAGAAAATTCCAAAGCACAGTATTTACATTCTGTTTAGAGTTTGTGTTTTGGTAAGAGCTGCCTACAGAGTACGATTTGGGGTTTCTTTTCTAGAGCATGATTCTTCTAGATTGTCAGAAGTACCAAACCGTCCTCTCCCAACACCCCTGAGATCTCTCTGTGACTGCAAAGATTCTGCCAACCGCAGACAAATCACCCCACATCCCTACTTTTCAGACTCCCCAGCTTTGAAATGAGGGGACCAAACTGCACCATATAAAAGTCCCTCTCTGTCGCCCATGATGCATCCTGGGAGCCATTTTTCTTGTTAAGATGAGTCTCCTACAAAATACTGAGGGCTGCAGAGGAAAGAGTGAGGGGCAGGGTAAGCATCAGAGGAGCCCTGAGCCTCAGCAAGTAGAGAGGAAGGAACTGCCACATCTGAGACAGTTATCAAAGGGGGAGAAAGGGAGCTTCCGATTTAGAAAATTGTATTTCACATTTTTAAATCCGTGGCTGACATAAATTTTATTGTCTGTGTTTTTCTTGCCAGTGCAACAATTATATGGCAAATGGAGGTCCGAAATTTTGAAAAAAGAATGCACATGTCAGTGGTAGAACTTTAAATTAAACCGGAATTTTCCGTATTTCTAATGCCTGTTTGCAGGTCATTCATCACTTAACAGAACAAGTTCCTCAAGATCTTCACTGGGAAACAAAAACAAAACAAACAAACAGCAAAACCAAACTAAAACAAAACAAAATCCCAGGTTCCAGAAGCCCTGTGTAGGCCTGGTGAATGAGGAAAGATAAGGAGCTGAGACAGAGGGAAAGAGACTGAGCCTCTCTGTCATCTCAGTGGATCTGGTTTTTTCTATTCGGTCCTGTCAGTAAGCCAGTGAGCCGCCATCACCACCACTCCCATCCTCCCTCTTCCTCCCCATCCCCAGAGAGCTAAACACACATCCCCTCTGGGCAAGCAGGCCAGGGAGCTGACTACCTGACCCTGAGGGGAATAATTGGATCCTTCGTGAAAAGAGTGTCTGTGCTGGGGTCCCCGAAATAAAGACTAAACTCCACTTGGTCTATTTTTATCTTCTTCAATCAAAATGCCAGTGTAGTGGTTCATTAACAGTACACCTTCAAACCCAGCCAGGAGGGAAGAGCCTCTCCACATCTTGCAGATGTGTCTACATTCACAGCTCCACCATTGAGGATGAAGCTGAACACAGCCTTTCATGCCTCTGAGTGTAGAGACAGCACATTTACAAGTACAGGGTGAGTCAGCATCCTTAGTCTGGAGGGTTTCAGGATCTCGTCAGCAGGATGACTCATACCAGATTCAGGGTCACCATGAGGCAAAGGACAAGTCAGATCTCTGGACCCCAGAGGGTAAAAGGAAAACTCATGTGCCTGTGTGTTTGTGTGACTTTTGTCTGTATGGTGTAGGGTGTCACATGTGCTGTGTGTGTTCCGTCAGCTGTGTGTTGTGCATTCTCTGTGCATTCTGCATGTATGTGTGCCGTGTGCCTTCTCTCTGTGTGTTGTACGAATTGTGTGTGTGTGTGTGTGTGTGTGTGTGTTGTGTGTTGCATTGCAGGTGTTGATGGTACTGTGTGTGTGCATGCTATGGAGATGATGTGGATGCACACACTTTTCTGCTTGGAGGACAAGCAGATTCCATACTCTTGAGACTCAGGGTCCGGCAGATAGGGGATGCAGGGAGGTGGGAGGGGCCATGCATCTGCCAGATGGTCCTAGGAAACATAGGAAATAGATTGGAGTAAACCACAGTGACCCAGAGAACTGACACTCCTGTCCAGGGGACAACCAATAGGCCGGGCTCATATGATGTCTAAAAAGCAGGCAGCAGAAATCAACATAGAATTAACTGAACTGAGTCTGGCTAGACAAAGACGGAAGTCTGGAGACGGGAGATGCGGAGTCAGACTCACGCTGTTTACTTCCCACAGAGGTTGAGTGTAGAATACAATTATAGAAAGCAATAAAATATGCACCATCATCTATCTTATCTGCTCCCTCCTGCATCTGAGCTGTAATTTCCCTCCAAGGCTCCTATGCCTTATGGGCCGGCATTTCCATTTATCTCCAAGTAACTATTTACATTTGCAATCTCTAAACAGTCCTGTTTCCTCCACATCTCAGGTTCTTTGTCCCTCAAATGACAGCCACACACACAAAGGAGATGCCTGACTATATTTATAGGTCCCAGCACTCTGGCTAAAATCCTCTTTTCATTAGGAGCAGGGGTGGAGTGGTTTGGCTCTTTTGCATAAATATCTGGCTGGTGACTAAATATGACTGTGGCTGGAAGCCGTGTTCTTTTCTGATCTTATCTCATACAGAGGACCTCAGTGGTCCCCTATCCTAGAGGCACATGTAGAACCCTAGAACCTAGGAGAGAAGGGGAACAGACAGTAGGGTTAGTGGGTGCTGTGGTTTGAAGAGATACCCTGCAGTTTGTAGAAACTTGACTCCACAGCACCAGGGCAGACAGTAGGACTTTTAACAGTTGTTGGTCATGAGGACTGTACCCTCATTCAGTACTTTTTTTTTTTTTTTTTTTGGCATGTTTTTTATTGGATATTTTCTTGGCTTACATTTCAGATATTATCCCCTTTCTCGGTTTCCCCTCTGGAATCCCCCTATCCCCCCCTCCCGCTTCTATGAGAGTGTTCCTCCACCCACCCACACCCTCCCATCTCCCCGCCCTGGCATTCCCCTACACCGGGGCATTGAGCCTTCACAGTGCCAAGGGCCTCTCCTCTCATTGATGCCTGATACTATCCTCTACTACATATGCAACTAGAGCCATAGGTCCCTCCATGTGTACTCTTTGGTTGGTGGTTTAGTCTCTGGAAACTCTGTGGGGTCTGATTATTGATATTGTTGTTCTTCCTATGGGGTTGAAAACCCCTTCGGCTTTTTCAGTCCTTTTTCCAAGTCCTCCTTTGGGAATCCTGTTCTCAGTCCAATGGTTAGTTGAGAACATCTGACTCTGTATTTCTCAGGAGACAACTAGGTCAGGTTCTTATCAGCCTGCACTTCTTGGCATCCACAATGTTGTCTGGGTTTGGTGACTGTATATGGAATGAATTCCAGGTGGGGCAGTCTCTGGATGGCCTTTCCTTCAGTCTCTGCTCCACACTTTGTATTTCCTCCTGTGAATATTTTGTTCCCCCTTCTAAGAAGGACTGAAGCATCTACTCTTTGGTTTTCTAACTTCTTGAGTTTTATGTAGTCTGTGGATTGTATTTTGGGTATTCCAAGCTTTTGAGCTAATATCCACTTATCAGTGAGTGCATAGTGCATACCATGTGTGATTTTTTTTTCTATGATTGGGTTACCTCACTCAGGATGGTATTTTATAGTTCCATCCATTTGCCTAAGGATTTCATGAAGTCGTTGTTTTTAATAGCTGAGTAGTACTCCATTGTGCAAATGTATCACATTTTCTGTATCTATTCCTCTTTTGAAGGAAACCTGGGTTCTTTCCAACTTCTGGCTATTAAAATAAGGCTGATATGAACATAATAGAGTATGTGTTCTTGATATATTTTGGAGGTCTTTTGGGTATATGCTGAAGTGGTATAGCTGAGTCCTCAGGTAGCACTATGTCCAATTTTCTGAGGAACCGCTAGACTGATTTCCAGAGTGGTTGTACCAGCTTGCAGTCCCACCAACAATCCTTGCCAGCATCTGCTGTCACCTGAGTTTTTTATCTTAGCCATTCTGACTGGTGTGAGGTGGAATCTCAGGGTTGTTTTGATTTGCATTTCCCTGATGACTAAGGATATTGAACAATTCTTTAGGTACTTCCCAGCCATTTGATATTCTTCAGTTGAGAATTCTTTGTTTAGTTCTGTCCCCCATTTTTAATAGGGTTATTTGATTCTCTGGAGTCTAACTTCTTGAGTTGTTTATATATATTAGATATTAGCTCTCTGTTGAATGTAGGATTGGTAAAGATCTTTTCTCAATCGTTGGTTGCCATTTTGTCTTATTGACGGTGTCCTTGGCCTTACAGAAACTTTGCAATTTCATGAAGTCCCATTTGTTGATTCTTGATTTTAGAGCATATGCTATTGGTGTTCTGCTCAGGAAAATTTCCCTGTGCCTATGTGTTCTAAGTTCTTCCCCACTTTCTCTTCTATTAGTTTCAGTGTATCAGATTTTATGTGGAGGTCCTTGATCCATTTGGACTTGAGATTTGTACAAGGAGATAAGAAAGGATCAATTTGCACTCTTCTGCATGCTGACCACCAGTTGAACCAGCACCATTTATTGAAAATGCTGTCTTTTTTCCACTGGATGGTTTTAGCACCTTTATCAAAGATCAAGTGACCATAGAAGTATAGGTTAATTTCTGGGTCTTCAATTCTATTCCATTGATCTACCTACCTGTCTGTGTACCAATACCATACAGTTTTTATCACGATTGCTTTGTCTGTAATACAGCTTGAGGTTAGAGGATGGTGATTTCCCAGCACCTTTTTTACTGTTGAGAACAGTTTTCACTATCCTGTTTTTTTTTTTTTTTTTTTTTTTTTTTTTTTTTTTTTTTTTTGTTACTCCAAACGAATTTGCAAGTTGCTCCTGTGCCTCATGAGGAGAGCAACTTGTTTCTTTCCACTCTCAACTCATTCAGTGGTTCACAGGCATCCACAGGAGTTGCCAGCAATACCTTATTATCACAGTATCTATGTATTCCTTAGGAAAGGTATCCTTGGCCTGTGACCTCTGTCTGTATCTCTGTCTGGGTCCCTGTCTCTATCTCTGTATGTTTTCATCTCTCTCCACTCACCTCTTTTGCCCTACTGTTCTACACAGGAGATGATATCCTAGAATGTATCTCACCAACTCTCAGACCCTCAACCTTAGACTTCTGATCCTCTCAAACTGTAAAGAAGGGCATTGGAGTGTGGAGAGCACCGGGTCTTAGTTTATCAACGGATCTCTACACGGACACTTGAACCTTGTTATGGGATGCTTTATTGACTGTCTATGACATGCTTAAGAGAGAGCTAACAATCTTTTTTTTTTGCCAATTTGACCAAGTAGTCACTTCAGTTTCCTAAATAATAAAAATAAATTTAGTATCCTGAAGATTTAGTGATGCTATTCATTATAGAAAATCTGTCGGGACTAGGGGCGGGCAGGACTGGAGGGATCATGACGGTCTTTTCCCTGCTACATCTGTCTCTGAACAGAGACCTACTTGCAGAATTTACTATTGAGGACTCTGAGGTAGGGAAGATTTCTGGGCAGTGGAATACAACTTGTCCAAATACCATCTCATGCTAACCTGGATCTTAAAAACAGCTGAGGTGTTGCCTCATGTAAGGAAGGACTCTGGAAACCTTCCCCACTGGGCTACCTGCCTTTCATCCACTGGCTTCTTCCATAGCAAACTCAAACTTCCAGAAGTCTATGGGATACTGTGACTGTTGTTCATCACGAAGTTGGATCCATAATTGAGTTCTTGGTCCCACTGTCTGTTTCTGGAAACAGATGGAGCCCAGTTAGAGACATTCCTGTCTACAGTGGGCGGGACAGCCTATTCCTTGCAGCATTATAGAGATGAAGCTCTTTGGACTGAAATGTCAAAGACTCAGAGTTAAGTGTTTTGCCTGGAGTAGCTAACATGATCATTCACCTTTCCTCTAGGTTGCCTGTGCTGCAAGAACATAAATCTTAATTTTTTCTCTCTTTCTGTTCAGTAAAGTTCTGAGAAAAATATTTCTGAGCATCCAAATATTAAATGACAAAGAAAACATTTAAATGCTCATGGTCTATGGTCTCAGGAAGCCACATTCAACATTGCCACCCTTCACCAAACATGTGAAGCCTGAAGCTTGCTCCAGTCTGACTGTAGCTTGAGATTCTTCCAGAGTCTTTCTGCTTCCAAACTCTGGGAAATATTTTAGGACAAGGGCAAATTTTCTTCATATATGTGTACATGTGTGCCCTGCCCTGTGACAGAACACAAATGTACACAGTGATCGAAAGTAACTGGAAGAAAGGCAGACTTTGATTAAATATACAGGGAATTGTCACCATGATCAAGATACAATAGTAACATCTAACTACTCACGTATGGGAGGTTTAATCTCTAGTGTTCAGGGTTTGTGGAGGCTTTAAGAGATGGAAAAGCCACAGGATATATATGGGTTAGGGTCTTTGAAGTGGTTGACTTCAGAAGAAATTATTGTAAGCCCCATAGCATCTCAGCTAGTTCCCAAGAGAGGTGGCTGTTATAAAAGAGTAAGAAGGCATCCTTCTCTTCTAGGTGATCACCCTGTCACAAAATCTCCCCACCACTAGCTTCATCTACCTTCTGGGATGTGGACAGGAGGCAGATGTCATCATCATTCTTGCTTGATCATAAGATAGACTTTTTTATTTAAAAAAATGTTTAAATTTTTTTAATTGAAACTCACCGATTAGACTAGACTGGCCTTGAACTCATGATCCTCTTTCCTTAGTCTCTGGAGTCCTGAGATGACAGGTGTGCTATACCTGGCTAAGTACTTTGCTATGCACAGAATATGTTGCATCATCTAAGGATCTGACTGGGGCTGAAGGGATATATTTTCCAGGTGGCCTGTTTCATGGATACAGCACTGGTGCTGGTGTCACATGAAGCTGAGCTGGGGCTATTGTCTGAAGGCTGTGATTTTACTCCATGTAGCCCCTGGTCACCACCAGGCTGCTTCTCACAATATGGTGGTCATTAGTTAAAATCTTACTCTGTGTTTAGCTTTATCTAGACCAATGGCTCTCAACCTGTGGGTCTCTACCCCTAAAAGACCATTAGAAAACACAGATATTTATGTCAAGATTCATTAACAGTATCAAGATTACAGTCACAAAGTAGCAACAAAAATCATTTTATGGTTGGGGTTCCTACATCATGAGGAACTGTGTTAAAGGGCCAAAGTATTAGGAGGGCTAAAAAAAAACACTGCTCTAGTTAAAAAAATTCGTGAGGCCTGGTTAAGGTTAAAAATAGAAGTGACATCACATGCTTTGATGACCTTTGTTGTCAGTGGGCCAGAGGAAATTCAATACGCCTACACAGGTAGGCCTGTTGGGGCCGAAGGATATATTTTCCAGATGGCCTGTTTCATGGATACAGTGCTGGTGATGGTGTCACATGAAGTTGAGCTGGGGCTATTGTCTGAAGGTCATGTGGGTATATATCATGGCATGGTTAACTGCCTTCCACCAGAGTTCTGTGCTGATACCACCTACTTTTATTATACAGAAGATCTGCCCTTTCCAGCATATTAAATTGTATGACCACAGCTGTTTCAAGTTCTACAAACCTCCATTTAAATTTCTTTTCAGCTTCAGTGCGTGGCTGACAATGGTTTCAACTCGGTCATGATCCTATGCTTACTGATGGAATGATCTCGCCCGGATCAGATTTGCAAGCTGAGCAGAGCCTTGGACAATAATTTCACAGAAAGATAGCTCCCTGCAAGACATAATGCTGTCCCAAGTCAGGATGCAGATATGAGCTTGATCTTAAGTCATTCATTTTGTAACACAAGAACACACCGCACTCATTTGTAAAATCTATTTGGTAATAAAAAAGACTGTAAGGAGTTAAATTTACATATTATCTATTTTGTTTCTTGAACTGATTTTTTTAAAAGGTAAACTTTACTTTTTGGAAGATAATTTTGTAATTATATTTATGTACAGAAAACTTAGTGTACATTTAACCCAGTTTAGTGGCGAGTTCTTTAGCCTTTACCTTTCCCAGCTTGGCAATGCGAGCCACAAACTTAGGACCCAGAATCTTGCCTCCCCAGTGATGGTGGATCTCGTCATATCTTTCATTATAATTGGTCCTAGTAACTTCCACCAACTTAGCCAGAACACCCTTGTCTTCTGAGTTAACCTTTTGTGAAGGCAACAGTGGTGCATGTCTTCCTGTGGACCAGGCGCCCCAGCCTGGCCTTTCCCTTGATGATGCAGTAGGGGCACCCCCATCTTTCAACACAGGGCAGGCAAGAAAACTACCAGCTCAATGGGGTCTACATCATGGGCAGTCACCACCAGCTGAGCCTTCTGGTTCTCCACCAAGGTGGTGACTGTATTGACTCCTGCTCGGAGGACAGGGCGTCTATTAGTTGGGACATCCCCTTTGCCAGCAGCTTTCTTCTCAGCACGGGCCAGTAGCCTTTGCTTCTTCTCTTGCTTTGTCTCTGGCCTGTACTTGTGGGCAAGCTTAAGCAGCTGGGTAGCTGTTTGCCTGTCCAGGGCCTGGGTGAACTGGTTAATGGCAGGAGGCACTTTGAACTGCTTATAGAGGATGGCTCTTTGCCTCTGCAGCCTGATGTAGCGTGGCCATTTGACGAAGCGTGTTAGATCTCTTTTGGGCTGGATGTCATGCCAAGTGCCAAAGTTCTTGGGCCTTTTCTCAAACAAAGGATTGACTACCTTTCTGGCCTCCTACATTTTGACGACGGCTGGACCCAGGGCCACCTTCTTCCCCTTGGCCTTCTTTCTTTTGTACACCTTGCTCGGCAGGAGGAGAGAGCATAAACTTTATTTATAATAATATAATATAATAAATATAATATAATACAATATAATATAATATATACTTGCTTAAGCACACACACAAAGAGAAAAAAAACAAAACCTAGAATTATCTATCATTACTCTCTACACTAAAATGGTATCTTAATTCAGTATTATTAAAACTTTGACAGGCATTTTTAAATGATTGCATATAACTCTATCATATAGGTGTATGATTATTTACTTATTGTGTGACTCCTATAGCTTAATAAACTTTAATGCAATATTCTTGTAGATGTTTTTCTGTTGACATCTTTCTTTGAAATGTTTTTGCTTTTCCCCCCCATTTTCATGTGTATGTGTGTGGTGTGCATGCATGTGTCTATATGTTTTCTTTATGTGTTGATGGGTAGATATGTGCATGTGTATGTGGAGGCCCGAGGTTGACACTGCTGTGAGGAACCATCTTTCATCATTGCTCTTCTGCCTTGTTTGCTGAGGCAGGGCTTCTTAATCAAATGCAGAGCACAGCAGGGCCTCTTAATCAAACCCAGAGCACACAGACATTGCTAGCCTGCTTGCTTTGGAGACACTCCAGTCTTCTTCCATGCCTGGAAATCCAGGATGGCCACTGTACCTGCCTAGCTGTTAAGTGGGTTTCCATGAGACCTGAATTCTAGTTCTCCCTTCTGTGCAGCAAGCACTTTAACTGCTGTGCTGTCTCTTTGGCCCCCAAAACTTTTTAAAAATACACCTCATTCAGGTTTAGTAAACTTCTTTCACTGCACAAATGTTTATTGGCACCTACAGGACACGCAAACTTGACTGACGGCTAGCATCCTTGGCACGAAGCACTGTGCTAAGTGTGCATAATAAATTGACCTCGCAGGACTCTGCTCTCCATCCTCACACAGCCTCCTTCCTCTGTGTCTCATTCCCTCTCATTATAAAGACTCTTGCCCACTGGATTAAGGCCCACCCCAGGTCCAGCCTGGCTTCCGTATCAGTCATGTGATAACATCTGTGAAGATCTTGTTTACCCCTTAAGGTCGGGTTAACAGACTCCAGGAGAACAATGCTCCACTCAGGCAGCATCCTATGAAGAAATGATCAATTACCCCATGATTGCCCTGTTAAAATCCATGTGTTGATCTTTCTGAGCATAGAGAAATCAGAGCTTTTCTAGAGTTGAACAGTAAAGAGGGTTTTGTTTTGAGACAGGGCCTCACGATATAGTCCAGGCTGATTAGGATGGCCTTGAACTCACAAAGATCTGCTTGCCTCTGCCTCCCAAGTGCTGAGACCACTGTTTGGCAGGTGCCACCATATGGGACACACAGTAATAAAAGGCCAATAGATCCAGTGTCTAAAGCCGGGTCTCTAGCTCTAAGGCCCTGCTCACAGAGGCTAACCACACTCGGCCACACTCCTACCAGGAGTGGTGGGCCTTGGGGGGTGAGGAGTGAAGTCAGCTTGTGGAATGGGGCTGGTGGGAGGGGTGGAGGTGGAGAGCCCTGTGGGGAAGTGGTATGTGCTGTTTACATCAGAGCCCAGCTGCTCTGGAGAGACAACTGGCTCAGTTCTGAGGCTAAGGAAGCCCAGACTAGTGGGTTACAGTGATGTCATTCCTTACTTTTTTTTTTCCTTCCTGAAGTGGAGAGGAAGGCTTGCAGGGGCTGGAGAGTGGAATAATGAGGGAGAGGAAAAGAGATTAAACAGAGGTACCTTGCAGTGGGCAACCCGTGCTTTGAGACATGAGGCATTGTGGGATAGGAAAGGCTAATGACAATTGCTGTAGCTACTGTGACATCCCTTTCCTAATGGATTCTGTGTTTTCCTGGTGAGGTCATGGACTGGCTTAAAAATAGCATCCGTGGAGCCCCCCAGTTTATCATTCCACCTTTGCATCCTGGATCTACAATGTGCTGCTCCAGATGGGAGCTCACAAAAGGCGAAGGAGATTTTCCTTTCAGGAAGCCACAGGCTTAACAGACCTTCCCACAGACAGTTGGGGACTTCATTATCTGCTGTCCTCCCCCTGAACTATTTTCAGTGTTCATAAGAAGGTGGGAGGGACATCACTGCTTCCTGTCATTGGCTTTGGATGGAAGGGAAAGCTCTCGTGAAATGAGTTTCTGGGAAAAATTAGGTACCCACTTGAAACCTGTGAGGGGAAACGTCAGTAAGACTCCATGACTCTGAAAACCCCTCCCACCTCTGTACTCTGTAGGAGGTGACAGTTGGGAGCAGTAAGAAAGGCATTTGTTCCAAGCCACTGGGGTGGGTTGGTCCTTGGCTTCTTCTGACTTCCCTGGTCACAGGAATTGACAGCCTAGCATTCTTGAGAACCTGCACAGTGTCTGGTTAGAAGAAAACCCCATTTGCCAGGCACCGATGTTTCCGGTCAAATGATCTGAGTATGTTTCTCCTGTCCCAGTTTTGAATCAAGTAAGTGGATTCAGAAGAGTATCAGATACAAGAAATGGTACGTTTTAATGGCATGTGAGGGATGAGTGGGGGAGTTCTGCAAAATGTCAGGCAAGGAAAATCAGCCAGCGGGGCTGCTGCACTCTGAGTGACATGCGTGTAGCGCTTTCCTCCTGGGAAGACAATTGCAGGATTTCTGAAATCCTTGTGTACCACACTGTCATGAGAGACAAAGGGTGGGGATAGCCAGGGAGGTGGAATTACTATCTGACCATTAGGGTAAATGACCAGCAGCACCTCTGGGGACAAGAAGAAATGTCTTAAGACTGTGGGTGATGCCAACACCAGTTGCTAACCATAGATTCTGCCGCAGCTGTGACATGGCTGGCAGCATTTTTGAGCAGAGATAAAGATTTATTTTATTTATTATGAATACACAGTAGCTGAGGGAATCAGGTTTCACTACAGATGGTTGTGAGCCACCATATGGTTGCTGGGAATTGAACTCAGGACCTCTGGAAGAGCTGTCATTGCTCTAAAACGCTGAGCCATCTCTCCAGCCCCAAGCAGAGAAACTCTTATGGGTGGCGTAAGTGTTACAGTTCTGAGGGGAAAGGCTTCCTCAGTTACACTGTTACAGCTCTGAAGGAGAAAGCTTCCCCAGTAGAGATGTTGGAGTTCTGGGGAGGAAGGTTTCCCCAAGGACTGGAGTGTTAGAGCTCTACTGAGAAATGTATCCTGGCAGTTGGAACTCCACAAAGTCCAACTGCACAACATACCTCGCACAAGAGATTTGTTGAGAGTGACTCAAGAGGGTAATTCATTTGCTTGGGTGAGAAGCAGCAAAAAACTGAGCTGAAAGCCGGCTTTACAAAGTGTTTCTTGGGGGAGAGGGTGGAGCTTTCCAGGGTGACCTGGGATTGGAGAGGCTGTGTAGCCTGATCTTGGGGTGAGCTTAGGGATTGGTGGGGTTTTAAGATCAGGGATTGGTGGGATTTTGGGCCCAGAGATTGGTGGGTTTGGGTACGTTTTTTCTCTTGGAAGTGGGCTTGGATCTTTTACCCTACAGGCAGCTGGGAAGAGAGCTCTGTCCTGCAGTAATGAAGGAGGACCGACTGTCTCTACTTTTCCTTGCACAAGCCCTTCTAACGGAGCCTTCTCGCCCCTCCATCTGTCCTGGGACCAGAAAAGTGATGACTGTCCTGCTCGATGTCAGAGTGGCTCCTTCTCCAACCAGACTCTCCCATGCCCGCATTCAGTGAGGTCCACAGAGAGGAAAAGCCGTAACTGTGGTAAAGATTCTACACTCCTGGTTAACCATGTTCAGCTTCCCTGAATGTGAAGAGGTGCAAGGTTTAAGGTCCAGAGTTAAATATTCTTGAACTATCCTAGCCCACCTCTGTGTTTGACCTAACATCTTCCTGGCTATGAGGTAAATACTGTGGCAGCTATCTGTCCTATTTCCACCAACCCAAAGGCTAAGAATGTTATCCGATACCATCAAAGGCACACAGCACAGAGAACTGGACCTGCCTGCTTGATATTTTCATATACTACTTGAAAATGTATCTTGACTTGTGATTTTTCTTGTTGTGCTACTGTAAGAACTACAGGAAACCATGACCATATTGGAACACAGTGTTTGGAGCAAAGTAAATCTGTGTTCCCAGGCCATAGTCAGCCATATTTGGCTCTAGGACAAACTCTTGCTTATACCCTTTGGCGTGAGAGCTGTGAGGTGTGTCTGTGTGTGTGTTGACAATTCAAAGATAAAGTAGTTGTAAATTTGAAGGCCGATTTTGGTAAACTTCAGGTTTCAGATTATCTGTTTGCCCTCTCAAAAATCATTTCTCAGGGCTGGCGAGATGACCCAGTGGTTGAGAATGCAGAGTGCTCTTTGTAGAGGATGTGAGTTCAATTCTCTGTACCCATGTCTGGTGGCTTACAACCATCTGTAATTCTATCTCAGGAGAATCTGATCTCTCTCTCTCTCTCTCTCTCTCTCTCTCTCTCTCTCTCTCTCTCTCTCTCTCTCTCTCTTTGTCTCTCTGTCTCTCTCTGTGTCTCTGTGTCTCTCTGTCTGTCTGTCTGTCTGTCTGTCTCTCTCTCTCTCTCTCTCTCTCTCTCTCTCTCACACACACACACACACACACACACACACACACACACACACACACACAAACACTTAAATGCAATAAAAGAAATCTTAAAATCTTTCTGCAGCACAGATAATTCCCTCTGGGCAGGGAGAAAGATGAAGGCTGTACTGTTCAGGAAAGTAGCCAGTGTGTCTGTGATCAATGTATTGATTCTCCTGTTCCAGGCCAGCAGAACTCACTGTCCTTTCCCTCCCTGCTCTTAGCAACAGCTTTGTGAACTCATTATTAAATTACCAACAAGAGCGTCTGGAACAGTCTCTGCCAGGCAGTCCTACACTGGTCCTCAACAGGCCTCTCTAGAATATTTATTCTACATCCTGGGATGGTGGGCATTTAATCTCTCTTTGTGGTCAATAAACTGAAGCTTTGGGATTCAGGGTAAATGGCCTGAATATTATGCAAGCTATGCACAAGGAGAAGAGCTAAAAGCAGCAGGGCACTGGGCCTCCACCCACATGCTCTGATTTTTTAGCTGAGATGCCAGCCAGTTGTTTTATTTGCCCTTTTACCCGGTGCTTATAAAACTGCACAAAAGGTCCATAAAATTACACAGTTCTGCAAAAGTAGGACATTGGCTAACTAACGGACCATGTGAAGCATGTCTACAGACTGGTCCCCCTTTTGTTCTTTGTAGCTTAGCTTTTATTTTAACTCATGCTTACGTATCCATGTATCACAGACAAGAAGAGAAAAGAGAGCGACACTCCTCCCAAGCAGCCATCAACTTCCAGGAACACCTCTGATAAGGATGGAACCCTGGGGAACTCCTTCTATTCAGGACTTTGAAGGCCTTGGTCTTATGTGGGTCTTGCATAGGGAGCCTCTGTTGCTGTGAGTTGGTACATACAACATCTGTGTCATGTCCACAAGCCAGTATTTCCTAACCCTCCTCTCTATCCACCTGCTCTTGCATTCTTCCTGCTCCCAGAGTATGTGGTTTTCCTGCCAGCAGTCTCCAGCACTGGCTAAGACCACTGATGCTTCCCCCCGCCCCCGCCTGCCAGCAGCCTGGACAACATTATGTAAGCTGTCTAGTGGGGAGAGAGTTCCCTGGTCACCTTGAGGATGATTTCTCTAAGCCCCACATCCCAAATGAGCAGTGTCTTCAGCAATAGGGTTTTATCAGGCTTCACCATATATTCTTACTTCTGGCTAACCCACTTCTTCCTTCTCCTTGCCCCAGCCCCATCCCCATCCCTGTCCCCATCCCTGTCCCCATCCCTGTCCCCATCCCTGTCCCCATCTCCACTTGAACCTTTAACCCTGAGAGTTTCCGCTGCCTCCTTTCATGTTGACTGGATTCCACTGTCCCTTTGGACTGATTTTTCTCCTCAATCTGGAGGGTCATAGGTTTTCACAAAGCTTTTTCATGGAACCTTCATTGTTTAGTGCTCCCCCCTCCCCAAATACATCTTGGAATGGGGGAAAAGCCAGCTCTAAAGTTCCCCACCCATTGGCTAATAAATTGCTCCAATACCATGTATCAGTCCAATTCTTTTATCCTCATTAGAAAATTACAGAGTACCTGGAGGGAGGAGGGTGTGTGTGGGAAGGCTAGGGGTGGGAAATGACCCTTCTTTTGTATGAAAATAACTGAATGAAATCAAGAGTGAACACCCTCACACTTATTGCAAGGTTCTGAAGAGAATGATATGCACTGTTTTTGGAGGATACTTTCACTCTGATGTTTTTATACATTTCCTAAAAAATCTCTACGGTTTGCTCTATTATTTTGTAATCAAGAGAGCCACATATCACATATCATCTTAAACTATTGTGCCTTTGATTGAATAAGGAGAAGGGTTTATAAATTCAGCCTATTTTATTCTTAGAATTATCTCCCCAGCCTCTTCTATATTGTAGCACATTCCCTAAATTCTGATGACAGTGCTAGCTAATTTTCAGCCTTATAATGTGCCCATACCTCAAATTCATCACCCCATAAACTTTGCAAGCAGAGAAAATAAGTGCAGGGTTTTTTTTTTCAAGTGAAGAATTATGGCACACTTTCAGAGGGGAAAAAAAGTAAAACCCCGGGCATGCAACTGAGCCATGTAAAGGAAGGTGAGCAGAGGCATGGCAGAGCTACTCACCTCGTGACAGCTGCCACAGTCTTCTTCCGTTGCCTTTTGGCTTCAACCTATCTGAACATATTTTGCCCCCTTTTTCTTCTCTTCCTCATGTTTTGAGATGTTAAGCACTTTCCCTTAAGGGAATAGTTATAAATGCAACTCCTGAAACAATGACTTGACCAAATTCTTAAGAAAATGGCTGCATCTAGAGAATATCATTCTGAGTGAGATAACCCAGGCACAAAAGAACAGACATAATATGCAGTCACTGATAGTGGGATGCTAACCCCCCAAGGCTCGCACTGCCCCAGAAACAACTCACAGACTGTATGAAGTCCAAGAAATAATGAAAACAAAACAAAACAAAAAAATCTTTACACAACAAGAAAACTTGACTATTTCCATGTTACATTTTGTTTTACATGTACTTTATGCTCATTGTAACTATTAAGTTTTCAATGCATACTATCAAACCTTTAAAAAATCAAGTACTGACTAAAAAATATATTTATATAGTTTTATGTAAAATTATTTTAAAATCTGAAAAAAAAGTACTGACAAAAATGTATTGTATAATTTTACGCAAAAATGCTTAAAATCTATACATTTATCTTTGTTTTGTAAAATAAAGTTGTTTAAAAAAACATACATGCAAATAAAATTAAAAAAAAATAAATGCAACTCCTCACACCTCAAATGGGACGCTATATAGCCAAGACATATTATTGCATTAGGTCTGTCCTTTGGGAATCTGTCCATATGTGTCCATGTGTATTGGAGTTCTAAATGTAATTTTCACACTTACATAGACGTGTATTTCACACACAGTAAGATGAGATCTTATTATTTTGTCTGTTTTGTGAAGTTTGAAGCATAGAAGTTAGTGGCCCATGCCATGAAGGGACGACACAGGAAGTACAAGGCCAAGGTCCCTCTGTGACAGGGCTCAGCTGTGAGGGAGCACAGGGAATGTGATAGACAGAAACCCAGGGAGCAAGGTGCAGCAGTGAGACATGTTATCACTGTGAGCTGAGTCTACACGGAGGAGAGGAGAGAGGGAGGGATATCCAGGTGACTCCACAGGCCTGTTCACATGATAGGGTGATAATGGAGCCATTCACCCAAGTCTGGAGTGCAGGAGAAGACATCACCCCTCTATGCTTCCTGCCTCTATTCTGTGCCCAGCAGCACATCTATATAGACCATGGCAGATCTATATAGGCTGGTTCATATGGGCTCCTTAATCCTGTGGCTTCTGATTGGGTTTGAATAGGCAGGGATGGGAAGTAGGGAGAAACATGAGGGTATTTATTCCTAGGCTACCTCCATGCCATGCTGCAGACAGACAATGCTGGCTACTCTTCCTGGTACCATGCCTGTCTCTGGGTACCAGGAGCTACTTTTGCCGTTTCACTCTTAAAGGCCATGGTTTCCTGATGCTGGTAGCTGTGTATCACATTTCTCCTCCTCTTCCTCCTCCTTCTCCTCCTTTGTATCTGTGCCCATATCTCACCAATGATCCCTTTATTAAACTGTCCTTTCTGAATGAATAACTTGTTGTCCACAGCCTTGTGTGTGTGTGTGTGTGTGTGTGTGTGTGTGTGTGTGTGTGTGTGTGTGTGGTGGACACATGAATATGTGTATGCATATTTTCATGCATGTGAGTACACATGTGCATGCATCTGTGTGCCCAGAGTATCTTTCTCAACCTCTTTCCTCTTCATGTATTGAGGCAGGGTCTCTTGCTGAACCAAACTTTCTGATTTGGCTTCTAGCTATTTAGATTATGCTGGGGATCCCATCTCCTGAGAACATAGATGAGAGGTTGTGCCTGCTTGGATATTTATATGAGTTGTGGGGATCCAAACTCCTCTATTCCTCATATTTGTTCAGCAAATATTGTTCTTCTGAGTCTTCTTCCCAGATGCTCTGCATCTTTTCTGACCTCTGTGGGAAGATGGTATTCCTCCTCCTTCTCCCCCTCTTCCTTCTTCTCCTCTTCCTTCTCCTTCTCCTTCTCTTCTTACTTCTGTATTCCTACTACTCCTGGAAAATGTTAGCATGAGTGTAGTCCCTTAAGGGGACTTGAATTCACTCACTACCAGTTCTAGAAGGGTTCGATACATCGCTATTGCTGACTCTTGGCCTCTAGATCTTGCCCCATGAGCTTGCTTCCATCTTATTTTAGCTTTGGTGGGCCATCTACACAAAAGCTCACTCTCCTGTTCTCCTCTTACAGAACCTTGGTGGTTATACTGACCCTCCCCAAAGTAACTCAGATAACCCTTGACTTCTCATGCTCTGATTTAATCACACCTTCAAAGTGTTGCCATTATAGAAGGTAACAGTCCCAAGGCCTCCTTGGATCAGGCTCCTTGTCATGGTGATAGTCCTAATATAGATCAAGTTGCTTCAATAATTCTGTGTTTTGCAACTTTATGTGTTAACAGACGATGGAGAAAAGGCCCTCCCTGATCTATCAGATGCTGACCTCCCCTTCAAGGGACCTGCTAATCAATTAATTCACCCCTGAACTAACCAGGGCCTTTATCTTAGTTTCATTTCTTGCTGTTGTTGTGAAATACCCTGACAAAAGCAACTTAACCAAAAAGGGGTTTATTCAGTCTTACAGTCCCAGAGGGACACAGCCCATCTTGGAGAAGGCATGGCAGCAGGGAGGGAAAGTGTGGCTACAGACACAGGAAGCCAGCTGGTCACACACAACATCTAGACTCAGAAAGCAGAATGACCAGCGAGTGGGGCCAGGCTAAAAAGCTGCAAGACCCAGCCACAGTGACCCACTTCCTCCAGTGAAACTTCAAGTGCTGATTGTTCCCCAACCTTCCCAAACAGCACTGACATCTGGGGACAAAGTATTCAAACACAGGAGCCTATGAAGGACATGTGACATCCAAACCACAGCAGTCATTAATCACTAGTTAACATCAATGATGTGCTGACCAGGAGCCAGCTACTGGGTGAGGGAATGGTGACACTCAAGCCAGAGGTGGGGTGAACAGCAAGAGGTAGCCATGACCAAGCTTGCTTTTACTGTGCTGGGGACTGCATTGTGTATGACTGACCCTTGAGACACTCTGTCACTCTTCAAATGACCTCTGCAAACATGACCTTCTTTGGCAGTAGGGACTTTGAAGATATGATCATGCTAAGGTGAGGTTATAATGGATTAGGATGGACCCTAATCCACTGATTGGCATCATTATAAGAAAAAGGAAAGGCCAGGCATGTGGCTCATGACTTTAATGTCAACATTCAGGAGGCAGAAGCGAGTGATTTCTGAGTTTGAGGCTAGCCCAGCCACACAGTGAGACTCTTAAAATTTATTTTAATTTAAAAAAAAGTAAAAAAAAAAAAAAAAAAAAAAAGAAGAAGAAGAAGGAAATCAGGGTGGAGGCAGATGCACAGTGAGAGTTACTATGAGTTGGAAGTGATACCAGATTTATTAGCTAATGAACTCCCACGAACTCCTCCAGAAGCTGGGGAGAAACAGGCAATGCCTCCTCAAGGCCCCCAGACCACAGGGAAGCCCTCCAGAGAGAGTGTACTTGTCACGTTCTCTGGGGAGCACAGGCTGGGCCTGCACTGGGTCGCTCTGTGCTGTGTGGAATATAAACTTCCAAACAGCAGCCTTTGGAATATAAACTTCCAAACAGCAGCCTTGACCCGAGTTACTCCATCTTGATAGAAGAGCCCAGAACGACAGACTCTGCGTCTTATTCACACACTAAACCACTACCATCTGCCAGCACTCCAGGGGGCAAAAACTGATCTTTTCTTTCCACATCAATAAATACTGATATTGGCAAATATATCAGATCATGTCAGAAGTGCCAGCCACATTAGCTCATCAGCAACAGAAGCTGGAGCCCCTCCCCCTCACCTGGAAGTATAAAAGAAGGAGTAACTTGGGACGAAACCGTAGCAGGCATGCTGACCAGTCACCCAGTTGGTGAAGGACTCCTGCCTCCGTCCTCCTCTGTTCCCAGGCCCCCGCTCCACCAGCACAATTTCTCCTGTCTCAGCCTATTTAAAACACTGTCACTCTAACCTGCACCGGACATCTCTGGACAGCTCAGAGCTCAAAGCCTGCAAGGCTCCTCCTCTTGGCCCTATAGACTTTTCTTTGCCCCTGTCAGCTCTCTGCCTCCAATGTCAGGACAACTTCTCTGAATCCAGCAGGTCCTTTCTGTGCACATAGGCACACAGTGCCCATGCACACTTGCAAACAGACACACATTGTCATGTAGGTGTAATGTGTGACCGAAGAATAGAGGTTCCCACTGTTGTCAACTTGATATCAAGCAAAATCTAGATTCCTCAGCCAGTTGCAGCCAATGAAAATGCTTGACAGCGGCTTATTGTTGGTCAATAAATGTTGATATTGGAAGACAAGTGTGACTCTCTGTTTCTAACATGACACACTGAAAGGCCCGAGCTCTGTCACCCATCCAAGCCAATCTGAAGGGCAGTGTCAGCCTCAGACACCACCTCCTGCTTTTCTAGTAGTCAGAGGCTCTGGTTCTTGATTTCACTGAATATGCAGATTTGTCCTATTTTAAGAATCTGGTGGTCATTTTTAGGCTGGGGAAGAGCAATGCCCAGAGCTGAGTCAGAGCCTCTCACCCTTTACTCACTGAGCCCTTTGCTCTAGGAAACAAAAATATATGTATTAAATTAGAAGAAGCCAGGGGGCAGAAAATGTTGTCTGAGTTACTAGTGGGTAGTTCCCTTCCCACATAAGATGGTGGTGCGGTCCTCTCTCTCTCTGTCTCTCTTTGTCTCTTTTTCTCGTGTGTGTGTGTGTGTGTGTGTGTGTGTGTGTGTGTGTGTGTGTGTGTGCATGGGCATACCATATGACTATGTGAGAAAGGGAGAGGTTGAGAGCAGGAGGAAGGGAGGGAGTAATAGTGAGAGGGAGGGAGAGAGAGAAAGAAGATTGCTGTTTTCATTGTTGGGATAAAATATCCAACTAAAGCAACCTAAGGAAGACTGGTTAATTTGGGGCTCATGGTTTGAAGTTAGAATCCATCCTAGCAGGGAGTCAGAGCAACAGGGGCAGAAAGTGGCAGCCATGTCGCATCCCCAGTTAGGAAGCAGAAGATGAATGCTGTGCTCAATTCTCCTTTCTCCCCAGGGAGGGAATGGGGCTGCTGGAGTTCAGGACAGATTTTCCACTTCTTATCTAACCTAGAAACTCCTTCAAAGGTGCAGCCCAAGGCTTGCCTCCTGGTCGTGCTGGGTACCGTTGAGCTGACAGGATGCCACCTCACTTTCTATGGTGATCATTGCAGTCCATGTCTGCTTTGGGGCCTCTTTCCCCACTCTTCAAAGACTGCTGTCCCTTCTCAAGGACATCTCATCTGTGGAGAGTCAGGGGCCAGGTTTTCCATAGCTAGTCCTAGGGAAAGCTCTTACTTTCCAGAGAGACTTAGGAAAATGAGATATTTTAGTACAGAGCCGGTGGGTGACACTTGTCAGCCTATTCAGAAAGTTCAATGTAGTAGAATATAAATTTCAGGAAAAAAAAAAAAACCTTCCATACAAAGAAATACTGATCTTTTCAGATTACATTTATCCAGGGGGTAAACACACATTTCAGCATGGGACCCTTCTAGTTGTCAAAAGTTAACAGGAACTGATTCCGGTGAACAATTTCATTAGGTAAAAGTTTCTGGTTGGTATGAACTGTGGAGGCTGTGTCATGGAGTGTCCAGTCTTTCATTAAAAGAGGGAAATTAACCTGTTTTTACACATATAAAATTCAGTCATGTGGGCCCAGACATTTGAGCCATAAGGCCTAATTCTGAAGGCCAGGGCAGGTTATTAACTGACAACTGAGGTATTGCTGAGCAGGAAGTTTCATACTACAATGTGCCTGTTTATCTCATAAAAAAACAAAAACAAACAAACAAACAAAAAAAAAAAAACAGACATTACCCTTGGAAGCCATAGCATGATGCAAACATCTACCATTGTCCTGACTCACAGTAGGTTCTTAGCAAATAGTTATTCCCCGAGTAAATTAACACTCCTTTCCAGGAGCAGCCATTATTATTTTGTTTGTTTTTGCACTCTGGGATGGAGGGAAAGGTGGAGAATGGGGGCAGGGGGAGGGAGGGGCAGTTTCCCCCATGGTGCATAAGCTGCCAGTAGGCAGAAGCTTGTCTAGCCAATGTGTTCACTTCAGCATCTTAGGTGCAGGCAATGGTAGCTGTGAATTTTTTTCATATATAAATTGATTAAAAGATTTGAGGGATGAAGGGACAATGAAAACATTTTTTTTCTGCTAACATAATAATTTGGAAACCTCTGCTGTGAATAAGCTGCTATTTAACATAGCTGGTATGTCACACTCCATCTTGGTCACTCTCTCTTCCCCCTGACCTACCACAGACAGAAGATCCTAAGTAGGCATGACTCTATGTCAAAGGGCACCATGGGAGTTGTAGTTCATAGGACTAAAAGAAAAGGACTCAGTTTCTGATATAGGACTTGTTCTTATATATATATATATATATATATATATATACCTTTAGGGCATCAAAGGCAGTGTTGTGTGTGTTAGCAATTGGTTGAATTTTGGAGCTAGGGAAAGAAGACAGGAACTGTAGCACTTGGTAATTTCTGTGTTGAAAATGCCACAAAGTGCCAATGTCATCCTACCAGTTCATGAAATATGAAGCTAGGAAGATTATGCCCACAATCGTAAGCCCGTTTAAGGCCATCTGCACTCATAACTGACAAGGTACAGGCACTCCCAGGTCACCCCATCTCAGGCTTTACATTGGTTATGATTCTCTCTACCAGTTGGATCTGGGGTGCTTTATCATTTTGTCTTGGTTGTAATAGAACTCAGCTTCTTTTTGGATGCTGCAGACATTAACTTCAACCTTCCATCTCCTTTTCCTAGGCTATTACACAGACCCAAGATGGAGAAGCAGAAAGTGGCCTCTGGTCTTTATATTAAGAAGACATACACTGACCCTCTCATCTTGCCGGCCTTGGCGTCTACATAAAACACCAAAGATTAAATTCTGACGCTCGCTGCGGATGGCCAGTCCTTCTATATGTGGCTATGATGGGAGAACAGCTCAACAAAAGGATATTTTTGTTTCCCTTCCAGAAAATGCACAGATACAGAGAACAGCATAATGACCATTTTGGCTGCCAAGAACTAGGGTGTTAATTTTCTGTGTCTTCAAAACTCAGAATGATGAGCCAGAATCTTTGGATAGTCACTGGATGATAACAGT
Source organism: Micromys minutus (assembly GCF_963924665.1). Lineage (NCBI taxonomy): Eukaryota > Metazoa > Chordata > Mammalia > Rodentia > Muridae > Micromys > Micromys minutus. The sequence continues at coordinate 36,775,925 of NC_137954.1, forward strand.
CAATATGCCACGAAGAAGCAGCTTTTCTGTGATGAGCATGCAGTTCTTTTATAAGCAGGGAAAATAGGCTTAAATGTCATTATGCACAATTTGAATGTACCACATGATCATAACAACTTCAAGATTTAAAAAAAAAATGAATAGAGCGAGGATGGGAAGCCGATTCATCCAGTTGGTAGCTTGGATGATGCTCTCTCTGGATGATCAAAATATTTTAATTTTTTCTTCTACTTTTTAATTTTCTTTCCAGATTTTTCTGGGCGATGGAAATCTATAAATATGGAAGATTTAAAAGAAAAAAAAACCTGAGCATTACTTTGATAGAAGAAATAAATGTGATTAAACTGGTAATGGCAAGAAACAAGCAAAGAAACAATCCATCGGTAGAAAAGGTCTGAGGTAGGCCCTTTGCTGCCTTGAACTTGTGTCTGGAATATGTCTAGACACCTGGGACTCCAGGACAACTCTTGAAAAGCTGAAAATGTCTTTGGCATCACTGCAACCCGCCACTGTGCTATAGAAACTGAAACTGGCTTCCTGGACCAGGGATGCGGGGGCTAATTCAGGAAAATAAATCCAGCTGCATGAGACAGCAGCACGTGAGCGTTAACAAGGATGCTGAGAATACCATGAACAGGAGACTAAGGCAAAAGGCACGAGTTTCAATAGCCACCTAGTGGGACGCTGGGAGATGAGCCAAAGGGAAAAGGGACCTGAGAAAGTCAGAGTAGACGGGAAGTGTGTTGATTAGTCTCTCTCGGGTAACTGGGCTTAAAGGTGAAGAGAAGAATCTAAGAGACTCGGAACTTAGGACTGATGGGGTGCAGGGGTGAAGGCAAGAGAGAAGAACCAGGTGGGGCTCTTGGTTTCTAGTGAACCCTGGCTGGGTAGGTTTCCTTGCTTGAGAGGGGGAGGAAGAAGGGGGAGAAGGCATCACTGAGGAACTTCCCATTTAGAGCCGGATGGATACTTCCGTGTGTGGGAGGGATGGATGCATGGGTGGGTGGGTGGTTATGAGAGTTGGAAGAGGGAAGGCACAGAAGAGGCTGCAAGTGGAGATGTGTGCAGTCAGAGGTGTGTCTAGAAGGTAGTGGAAGCTTGGAGCACTGATTGTGTGTAGCTGCTGGAGAAGGGGCTGGTGGCATGAGCCTGGAGAAGATGACAGGATGCAAGGACATGGTAGAGGGTCTGAAGCTAGTGCTCAAACCTATCGCATGAGAGGGGAAGGAGCCAGAATATCAGGGACTCTGAAACATTGCACACACACACAATGATACCTTCACACAAGAGAATTAAACTTTCTAACTTTCTGAAGTTACTATTTTACTGATGCTGTAAGGCTGCATCCACTCACGTGCCAAGAGCAGTTACCAGCACGTCCAAAGTACTCGGAAAATATTTTGCCGAAGAAAATAAACTACATGAATGTATTCACAGAAAAAATGAGAGGCTGTCAGAGCTCTGATATACTAAACCTGCTCTACCAGAATGTACTTCCCAGGGTAAATATGATCAATGGTTAAAGAGACACCAGGCTGACACTTAAGGAGACAGGACCCAACCATAGCTGCACACATACATGGCTTTTGAAAGCTAATCAGCAGACCTGACTACTCTCTTCACACACCCCTTTTGTATGTTTTTGTTTTGTTGCATTGTCCCCAGGTTGTGAACTCTGAGCACAGACTTCCCTCTTTCTTGCTGGGACTGGCAGATACAGGCAAGACAAATTCAGCCAGTGCCTAGACAATTTTCCTAGACTTGCACATTGGAGGTCAGTGTGGGAGGAGGTAGGGAGCAACCATTCCAGCCGCCCAAAGAGAACTATGCCTAAGGACTGCTTTGAACTCTGTGAAAAATAAAAAGATCTTTAAGTATTCCACCCATGCTGGTAGACAGGCTGCAATCTGTGATTGTGTATGTGTGTGCGCTCGTGTGTGTGTGTGTGTGTGTGTGTGTGTGTGTGTGTGTGTGTGTGTGTGGTATATGTCTGTGGAATTGCTAGCATTGCTCCCACAGTGCAATTACCTCACACTTCACAACTTGAGGCTCTGGAATTTTCTGTCGGGAGGCACCTGCTCTGCTTTACTTTTTCATGAAAGTATGGTGTGTTGTGTGTGTGTGTGTGTGTGTGTGTGTGTGTGTGTGTGGAGGGAGGGTCAGAGAACAAACGTCTTTTGTTTCTCAGGTACCATTTACCTTGTTTGCTTGAGGTAGGGTTTCTCAGTAGCCTGGAGCTCACTGATTGGCTAGATTGGCTGGCCAATAAACTCTATGGAACTTTCTGTTTTTGCTTCCTTGTTGCTGGGATTTCAAATATGCACCATCATGCCTGGGTTTTTGTTTTTGTTTTTTTGTCCATTTGATTTTGTTGCTGCCACTGCTGCTGCTGTTCAGTGTAGCCTCTGGGTCTTCGTCTCAGGCCCCCATGTTTGCAGAAACACTTTACAAAAGGAGTGATTTCTCCATCTGCCTTTTGATCAGACGCCTTTTATCTTTCTGCTAAGCCTTGGCTTCTTACACACTTGTTTAAAGCTCAAGCTCTGAGGCCAGAGCCCTTTTTCCTTCAGACTTTATAAAGGAGTTGTTCATCACCAGCCACCCTATTCAACTGGCCTATACCCTACATCACCTTCCAGCCTGTGGCTGGTGGCCCTGTGGCTGTGACCTCTCTTAGCTCTCACTTTCCTGTGTAACCGGAGAGTCTTCTCCGAAGGCTTGTATGTTAGCAGGTGGCTAATGAAAGCAACAGTGGTCTCTGCTCTGCAGGGCTGACAGAATTACTGTCCGATTACAGTTACAGTGAACTTGGTTCTCTGACTGGCATGGCTTAGAGACAATGGATAGGCAATGACATCTTTCTACAGCCTGGGCATGTATAGATTTTATTCAACAGATGGCCATGGTCAGAGTTGAGCATATTATTTTTCTAGATGCTTTTGTTACAGTATGTTGGCTTACAGTTGACATGTTTATAAAAAGATAAAGAGATGGGGGATATGTTCTATGGAGGTGTGGTAAGATATAGGGGGAGGGGGTGCCTCTGCAAGCCCATGCTGAGACATCCCTTCCCTCTGAGGGATCAGCCACAAGATGGTATAGTATAGAATAGAGTTTATTTAGGGCATGGGGAGGGGAGTCAAGAGAGTAGTAGGGGTAGAGAAAGGTAGGGAGAGAGAGAGAGAAAGAGAGAGAGAGAGAGAGAGAGAGAGAGAGAGAGAGAGGTCAAGGAGTAGAGGCTGGCCATGAGCATGTGGAGAGAGGGGGAGGGAAACGGGGAGAGAAGGAAGAAAGGGGGAAGAGGGTAAGAGAGCAAGAGAGAACAAGAGAGAGGAGAGGAGCCCCTTTTACTGTGAGTCAACCCTACCTGGCTGTTGCCAGGTAACTGTGGGGTGGAGCTTAGACAGAATGCTAACAACTGCCCATAGTTGAACCCACATTTATTACTAAAACTGAGATCATTTTGCTCACTGCAAAAGACAGCTAATTGTTGCATAATGAGTTTCCCAAAAGAGAAATGGGTTCTTTCCAAGGTGACCCGCATGACAAAGTGGGAGCTTCTTTGCATATTGGGCTTAGTGTTATTCTGTGGGCCTAGAAAAGCAGGGTGGCCTAAAGCATGGAAGAAGGTAACTGGGGGAGAGGAACTTGAAATGAGCAGTGAGTGGCTGAGCGCTATCATCCAACCTGGGTGACTATAAGATGGTGGGATGAACAGTCAGAAACGGCACCATCTGTGTGCCCAAAGGTCGGCTTTTCAACCCTTTCATGTCTAAATGTCACTCATGGGAGACCTGCCCAGGCCCAAGTCCATCTGAGCTAGAACAAAGCTTGCCTACACATTCTTGAAAAAAAAAAAAAAAAAGACTTAAACACTCGTTGCCATAGTGACCACACATCAGAGAGGAGATCTCAAACAAAGCTAACAGTACAAGGCTCAGCTACATGACCCCGGAGATTAGGGGTAAAAGCAAGGAACTTGGAGCAAGCAAAGCTGGGGTTTATTCAGGTTCTCCTCTGGTTTGTGTCACCTCCAAAGGGCTTCTCCTTCCTGAAGCAGATCTTCCTGGACAGGTATGCGCTAAGCTCTCAGAGGACCAGATTGTTCCTTAGCAACAATAGATTGTTTGCCCTGTCTTGTCAAGCGATGCTGTGTGCTGCTCTAGGGGAACAGGGGTGGGGGTGGGGTTGAGGGGCACTAGGAGGAAGTACTGCTGATGGTGTGAAACCAACATGCATCTCTCCCCAATGAAAACTAACCAAAGAAGCACTTCGGTCTAGCCTGCACCAACTGATTCCAAGTCTTAGTCAGTATTAATCAATGTTCTGTATGAAGCTCCAAAATATGCATGCCGTTTAAGGTCTGGAACAACTGCAGACAATGATATGAAGCAGGCCTGCACTCACGTACACACACACACACACACACACACACACACACACACACACACCTGTAAATGTGTGCCACTTCTTTCTTTGATTACTAATACAAGAGTAGAGGGAAGATTGTTTCGTTCCTATGCTCTGGACACCTCCAGCCCATTTTCGCATATAGGTGGCCTTTGTCCCTAGAGCTGACTCTTCCCTGAGCACTGCTGCCCAGTCAGGTCAGTGTGAGTCCTGCCAGGGCCTCGGCTTCTGGATCAGGAATGCAAGAAACTTAAGCCAGAGACTGTTCATGCCCTGAAGACTCTCACTGTTTGGGATTTGAAGATTTGCCTTTTTTGGTGCTAGAAATAAGCATTCAGCAGGAAAAGCATTGTGAAAGGGAGATGTGGAAGAGCCCGCTATTTGGGACCAGGAGCCATAGAGGTCTCTTCTGTGAAGGGGAGATGAGGTCATAAGTAGAAACGACCAGTGGGAAGCAATAAGGAGCCCATAGGAGGATCTGAGTGAGCTCTGTGAATCATAAAGATGAGTCTGGTCCCAGTGTCTGTGGGCTGGCCTTGCAGCTTCTCAGAGCCCACCCACAACTGTGGGCAGGACAACTCCCCACGCCTCTAGGAGCAGACTGGACCCCTCTGGCTTGCCTTGGCTTCCGGAGGTTCGCAGACTTGAACAGCAAGCACACACATGTCTGTGTGCTTCTGTTGTCCCCTTCATATGTGTGTGCCCAGGGCAAGACATGACCAAGCTGGCCCGCTAGCCCTGGAAAGAAGAGAGCCATGGGGAGCAGAGCCATCCTGCCAAGCCAACCCCACCCTATCTGGGCTCATACCCATGTAAGAACCTGTCTCTGCATGCTATGGTGGGTGAATTTCAGAAGTAATGCCATGATTTTCTGCAACACAGCAAAGCGCGCTTGAGCGGGGCTAATATCTGCCTCTGGGGCACCAACCCTGATACAGAAATAGGTTTCTGGAAAGTTCCAACATCGACAGATCCAGACACTGCCTTGAGAGTAGATGAAGAAAATCTTGTAGGAGACAGGAGAGTAAAGAGAGCTCCAGGTGGGACTTTGGATTCCAACACGGGCAAAGAACAGAAGGAGAATCTCAGCACAGAAGCTGAGTGTCAAGTATGAGTCCCCCTGGAAGCCAGTTACAGCTCTCGGGATGATGCAGGAGGCAGGGGAGGAATGCCATCTTTCCAGGTCTGTGTGTATCCAAGGAGACCCTGAGAACCTGCAGGAATCACGTCGACAGGAAGGAAATGAATCCAGATCAGGTTACCAGGGGAATAAGATACAACTGCCTCTCATTGCTAAGCAGGAGCCTCTGTTGGGCTCAGCCTCTAGGTGGGAAGCTCAAGGCTGAAAATCTGCAAACTTGACAGAGAGTAACCGTTGCTTACCCATGAACAGCATCTAACAGCTCATCCACATCCTCCCTGTCATCCTCAGAGCAGGTGTGCACACTGACATTTGTAGATCAGCAACCTGGGGCTACTGGAACCATCAAGAAAGCTCTAGAAACAAGGTCTGGACCTCTGACTTCTAAATGCGGTCTCTGTTGAGGAAGGGCAGGATCTGTGACGGGCAGGATGACCTCTGTGCAGCTAAGCTGGTTCTGATGGGTTTTAACTTTGACCATTAAGAACAACATCGTCCTAGTTTGCTTTCTGTTGCTGTCACAAAATGCCACAAACTGGGGCAATAGAGATTTATTTATCTTATGGTTCTAGTGTCTGGAAAGGCATTTTAGCGAGGGGTCTTTAGGCTGCATCAGAACACGCAGAAGGTACCACAGGATACTGGATGTCAAAATGTGCTGGTCTAGAGCTCAGCCTCTTTTAAAAAGCCATTGGCGTCACTACAGGAACTCCATCCTCATGATTATCTTCCAAAGGCCCCACCTTCAGCTTGTCACTTTGAGGGAGGGCCAAATTTCCAAATGACCTTCTGAGGGACCAGTTCAAACCAGAGTAAACGTTCCGTGGATTGATTTTCTTTTGCTCGGTGTACACAAGAACTCTGATTGCATTTGCTTCCTTGTGTAGACCTAACTGGGAGGTGATTTTAAATTCCACCTTTATGGGTTTCATTCCATGGTCTCTGACAATCAGCAAGTTGTGGCCTCAGCTACTCCGTGCACTGTTGAATAGTCAGGGGGAGGCCCGGCAGCACTGTAGGCACTGGCCCACCACACACTGCGGTTCAACCAGCCCTGCAGGTGCCCTTCCTCGACAGGATTTATTCTTTGTAAAGCAAAAACAAAAGAAAAAAAAAAAAACCCAAAGCTTTTATTATACTTATTTATTTAATTCTTGTGTGTGTGTGTGTGTGTGTGTGTGTACAGTTCTGAGCCTTCAGATACTTTGGCTGTAAAGATAATGGGCAGGAAGCCATGTGTTGGAGAGTGTCCCTCCATCTTTCTTTCAGGGGAATAGCGCATGTTCTGTAACCTACCAGTGCGAGGATGCTAACAGTCTGTATACTGGGCAGTCTGTGCAATCACCCCCCAGCAGGCTCCAAGAAACTCCCAAACCACCAGCAAGATGACACAATTGTTTTGCCTGAGACACACATTTAAAAGTGCGTGTTCACTGTTCCAAGGCATGCTTTAATAGGGTTTGTTTAATTTGCTGGCTCCTAATTCAAACACTCGGCTGCTTTAGTTGTCGGTGACTAATTGCAGGTTCGTATTTGTGCAGGAATTACTCAAAACTACCCTTAAAACCTCTCTGTGCTCTCGGGGTGACTCACCTCTTCCAGCCCCAAAGCTAACAGCGGGATTATCCTGAAGGTGCTTCCAGAAATGGATGAGAGTGAATTAAGGTGACACGCAGCTGTTGGCTGGAATCAGTTCTGTTCTCCCACCACAGGAGCTCCCAGGATGGAATTCGGGTCTCTAGGTTTGGCAGCAAACAGCCTTTATCTACTGAGTCATCTTGCTGACCCCAACCCGTTTCTCTTCTCTTGTTTCTGGTGTGTGTATGTTTGTGTATATACATGCATGTGTGATCATGTACATGCATGCTTATATGTGTGCATCCATGTGTGTGTATGTGTACACACGTGTGCATGTGAGCACACCGGTCAACCTTAGGTATCATTCCTCCTGCTCTTTGCACATTTGTTTTTGTCATAAGGTCTCTGTCCTTCTGGGAGTTCACTGGCCAGTGATCCCCAGGGACCCACTCACTGCCACCTCCCCAGGATCAGGATAATAAGCACCATGAGCTGAAGGGCAAAGGCTTTACTGACTAAGCCATCTTCCCAGCATCCTAGTCATGTTTTCTTACGATTTCTACTGAAGTGCAAGAGGTAAACACAGACATAGATGAGCGAGATCCACAATGAAGAGTTTTCCCAGTGTGGGCAGACCCAGGATGAGAGCAGGATCATCAGTGCATAGAAGCCCGGCCCTGGCTTCTGCTGAGTTCAGGCAGACTCGCTGTGGCTTTGTGTAAATGGAGACAAGAGTTTAAAGTCTTTTGTCTAATGTTTCCTTTTGCTCACTCTCTGTATCCACTGGGCTTTTGATTTTGTTTCTTTTGTTTTTAAGCTGGGGTCTGGCTAAACTGCTACTGTGAGCTTTGATTCTGAGCATGCCCCCCACCCTGCCCCGCCTCACATTCCTGAGGGGTTGCCCCCCCCACCTCACCCTCCTGAAGAGCTGGGACCTCAAGTACACATGACCACACCCAGTTTTATCAATTGCTCCTTTTTTCTTGCTGCTTAGCCTTTTATAACAATGTTTTTATATTCTTAGTTCTGACCCTAGGGATTTCCATTTTTTCAAATATTTATCAGTTGTTTATTTAACAACAATGATCCATTTATATGTCTTTCTATAGGCTTCTATTTATTTTTAAATAAGTATTGCACCACACACAATAACAGTGGAAGACTTCAACACCCCACTCTCATCAATGGACAGATCATGGAGGCAGAAACTGGATAGAGACACAGCAAACCTAGCAGAGGTCATGAACCAATTGGAATTAACAGATACCTACTCAATATAGTACTGGAAGTCCTGGCCAGAGCAATTAGACAACAAAAAGAAGTCAAAGGAATACACATTGGAAAGGAAGAAGTCAAAATATCACTTTTGCAGATAATATGATAATATACTTAAGTGACCCCAAAAATTCCTCCAGAGAACTTTTACAGCTGATAAACAACTTCAGTGAAGTGGCTGGATATAAAATTAACTCAAACAAATCAGTAGCCTTCCTCTATTTAAAAGATAAACAGGCTGAGAAAGAAATTAGAGAATCAATACCCTTCGCAATAGTCAGAAAGACTATAAAACACCTTGGGGTGACCCTAACCAAGCAAGTGAAAGATCTGTATGACAAAAACTTCAAAACTCTGAAGAAGAAAATTGAAGATCTCAAAAGATGAAAAGATCTCCCATGCTCATGGATTGGAAGGATCAACATTGTAAAAATGGTCATCTTGCCAAAAGCAATCTACAGATTCAATGCAATCCCCATCAAAATTCCAACTCAATTCTCCATAAAGTTGGAAAGAGCAGTTTACAAATTCATCTGGAATAACAAAAAACCTAGAATAGCAAAATCTATTCTCAACAATAAAAACACTTCTGGGAGAATCACCATCCCTTATCTCAAGGTATATTACAGAGCAATTGTGATAAAAAATGGCATGGTATTGGTACAGAGATAGGCAAGTAGATCAATGGAATAGAATTGAATACCCAGAAATGAACCCTTATATATACGGTCACTTGATCTTTGATAAAGGAGCTAAAAACATTCAATGGAAAACTGACAGCCTTTTCAACAAATGGAGTTGGTGCAACTGGCAGTTACCATGCAGAAGAATGAAAATCAATCCTTTCCTGTCTTCTTGTACACAGCTCAAGTTTAAGTGGATCATAAAACAAGTGGATCAGTGGTACACTGAAACTATTAGAAGAGAAAATGGGGAAGAGCTTAGAATACTTAGGCACAGGGGAAGTTTTCTTAAACAGAACACCAATGGCTTATGCTCTAATATTAAGAATTAACAAATGGGACCTCATGAAATTGCAAAGTTTCTGTAAGGCTAAGGACACTGTCAAGAAGACAAAATGGTAGCCAACAGATTAGGAGAGGATCTTTACCAATCCTACATCTGATAGAGGGCTAGTATCCAATATATACAAAGAACTCGAGAAGCTAGACTCCAGAGAATCAAATAATTCTATTAAAAATGGGGTACAGAGCTAAACAAAGAATTCTCAGCTAAGAAATAGCAAATGGCTGAGAAACACCTAAAGAAATGTTCAACATCCCTAGTCATCAGGGAAATGAAAATCAAAACAATGCTGAGATTCTACCTCACACCAGCTAGAAAGGTTAAGATCAAAAACTCAGGTGACCACAGATGCTGGTGAGGATGTGGAGAAAGAGGAACACTCCTCCACTCTTGGTGGGGTTGTAAGCTGGTACAACCACTCTGGAAATCAGTCTGTCAATTCCTCAGAAAATTGGATATAGTACTACCTGAAAACCCATCTATTCCACTTCTGGGCATATACCCCAAAGATGCTCCAACATATAACAGGGACACATGCTTCACCATGTTTATAGCAGCCTTATTTATAATAGCCAGAAGCTGGAAAGAACACAGATGCCCTTTAACAGAGGAATGGATACAGAAAATGTGGTACATTTACACAATAGAGTATTACTCAGCTATTAAAAACAATGACTTCATGAAATTCATAGGCAAATGGATAAAACTAGAGAATATCATCCTGAGTGAGGTAACCCAGTCACAAAAGAACACACATAGTATGCACTCACTGATAAGCAGATACTAGCCCCAGAAAGCTCTGAATACCCAAGAAACAATTCACAGACTTTATGAAGCTCAAAAAGAAGGAAGGCCAAAATGGGGATACCGATACCTCAGTTCTTCTTAGAAGGGAGAACAAAACACTCATGGGAGGAAATGCAAAGTCAAATAAAGAAACAGGGATTGAAGAAAAATCATTCAGAAGTTTCCTCACCCTGGGATCCACTTCATATGTAGCCACCAAATCCAAGCACTATAGCTGATGCCAAGTTGTACTTACTGCCGGGAACCAGACAGAGATGCCTCCTCAGGGACTATGTTAAAGTCATATAGATACAGCTGAGCATGCTTGCAGCTAACCATCAGACTGAACCAATGAGGTTGCTAAAGAAAGGACTGAAGGAGCTGTAAGGGGCTGCAACCTCATTGGAAGAACAACATTATCAACCAACCAAACCCTCCAAAACCCCCATGGACTAAAACACCAACCTTTGTGCACACACTGAGAGACCTATTGATCCAGTTGCTTATGTAGCTGTGTCTGGCATTAATGTGAAAATGGCTTTCAGTCCAGGGAGGGCATGTTTTCCAAATGTAGGGGAATGTCAAGGCAATGGGATGGAGACGGTAATTAGGAGGGAGTGCACCTTTGTGAAGGCAAATGAAGGGAGAGGGGGTATGGAAGCGAGGTGGGGGAAGGTATAAGATCTCAAATGTAAATACAGAGTATCTAACTTTTAAAACTGAGGGGAAAAGGATTGTAAGACTAAGAAGGTCCATGATGCTGAGATTGGTTGAGGCTTAAAGATAGAATTGCCAACCTTTCCCACTTGGGGGTCAATGTTTTAGCCCAACCTTTATTGGCAAGGGACCCAAGTCTCCAGCTCATTGCCCATCACACCCCTGTAGCATTTCCCTGTGTCATGGATAGCCATGCATACTGTGGATTTGGTTTTATGAACCATCTCTCATCAATGAACAAAGGTTTTATGGCAGTTTGGACTTGACTTTTGTCCTTTGATTTACTTGAGCCCTCAGACAATGTCTGACCGAGAGGAATTGACCAGGTATGTTCTAGGTGACGCCCAGAGCTTGATCCCATGGCCACCAGCTTCATCTCACTGGACAGTGCTACAGCCATGTTCCTTAGCATCTGAACTTTTGTGATTCTGCTTGTCAGCTAAAACCTATCCTTCCCACCTTTAAAGAGAGTGGCAAGTGCCCTGGAGAAGAACAAGCATGACCTTCAATGGCCTTCCAAAGGACAACTATCTCTCTCTCTCTCTCTCTCTCTCTCTCTCTCTCTCTCTCTCTCTCTCTCTCTTGTGTGTGTGTGTGTGTGTCTGTGTGTGTGTGTCTGTGTGTACATCTATATCTGTATGTCTCTTTTCTGTGTCTGTCTGTCTCTGTGTTTGTCTGTCTGTGTGTGTATATCTATATCTGTATGTCTCCTCTCCATGTGTGTCTGTCTCTGTTTGTATCTGTGTGTGTGTGTCTCTCTCCTCTTCCTTCCTTTTTCCCTTCTTTCTTCCCTCTCTCTAGAGTTCCCTGACTCTTTTACAGATAGAATTCAAGTTGTAAGTAATTTAACAAATGGCTCAAAAATATAATTGTCACAAGGAGGGATCAGGATTCCTGGAGGACTCCAGAAGGAGGGGAGTTGGAGTACAGGTCAATAAGACTGGAGTGAGTGAACAGTTGTTGAAGGCTGGTCATATCAGAGGGCATCATTATGAATTTTTCTCTACTCTCTTATTGTTGGAAGTTTCCAGGACAACGGTTGAAAAAGCACTTGGTAGGCAGTTTGGAGGAGATAATAAACACTTAGAAGGGCTAGATTGTGAATGCCAGGGGACCCCCACCTATACATTTCAGCTGAGGACCCACCCTTGGAGCAAGGATTCAAATCCACCTGTGGCTGTCTCTTGAGCCTGCCCCATGACTATCCTGCTGAAATGGCTAAAATGGATCTAGAGCTCCAAAGATTTCTATCCCCTCTGCCTACGACTTCAGCCACCACCACCCAATCTTTCCCCTTCCTCCTAGAAAATGTTCTCAGTGAGCTGGCAGCTGGAAAAATCTAACCCAACTCACCAAGAGTTAAACTAACAGTGTTATCTGTGTGCATAGGTTTTTCAGAACCTTGTTTCAAGAGACAAAATGAGTTGTGGGCCATTAGTAGAGTAGTGGTATACTCATTTGTCTAATAAAAGTTTTGAATAGCACACTCAACTTCTGCTCCAAGAATGCACAGCTTTTAAAAAAGGCATTAAAATCGTATCTTGTGCAAACAATAGTCACCTTCTAAGTCTCAACCCTTAGAGGTTGTTGACCGTACTTGAACGTCACAATTGGGTTGTTTATCTCTGTTTCCAAGGAGAACTCCATACATTTGCATCTGGTGCTGTCCCTTTCATGCTTAAGCTTTCCGATGGCTCCTTTCCTGGTGTGAGAGAATAGCAAGGTTATGGTCCCCTAGGTGGGTCCTAGAAGGATTTTCCCCCTGAAAGTACCTCCCATCGTTTGTTTTGCTATAGATTAGAAGTTTAGAACCTGGTGCAGTAGAGACTCAGAGAGTGACTACAAAGAACAAAAACACAGGATGGCAAAATGGACTCCCAAGTGCTCTCAACCAAAACTTCTACCCAGGGGTTGGTGTGTGTGAACTAAGCAAGGAGTCGCTCTTTGTGTTCATAAGGGAATCAAACGTTTGTTTTGTTAAAAGGCATTGATAATGATAAATTGGCCTTGGGTAAAAGGTTTATGGAGAAGGGTGATTTAATTGATTTGGGCCTGGCTGGTCTGTTGGAATTTACAACACCATTTTCAGTAAATCGATTGTGTCTGGTTTGAGCAGGCTTTGCACTATGTCTGTCTTAAATTATATTTAAATAATTGATCAGGATTTGCGTTTTGTTAATAACCTTTAACTAAACTGTCACTGGCCTGTGTTGGTCCCCACAGGTCAATTTTGTGGGTGGCTCATTTGTCTTAGCAACGGTTCTAAAAGGCCTAGTAATTTTTTTCTCTCTATGTTTAAACTCTCTTCAGTGTTTAGTTTAGAAATCAAGGATTCTAATTTATTATTTTGCCCCCCATTAGTTGTGTGTGTGTGTGTGTGTGTGTGTGTATGTGTGTGTGTGTGGTGTAAAGAGATGAGTTTCTACTCTCTTTGTAGTTTACAGAAAGACCAGGAATACATCCTCCTGGTGTGCTTGTTTATACTCAGGGTTGCTTTAATGAGGATGGTCACAGTCACATTAGATTAGAGTCTACACTAATAGCACCTCATGGGGGTCCCCAATTCAACCCACAACAGGGGATGACTGAAGAAAACCACTCAGGGGATGGAAACAGAGCCTGAGATCTCTAGAACACAGGCCTTTAGTGAGAAATTCCTGATTCTGACCTGCACTCACCCATGTCTCAAGCCTCTATCCAAGGCCTTGCACACAGCCATATGCAGATGGAGTCTGGAGAAGTGGGCAGCCAACTGCACCCTTTGAGGGACAGCATTTCTCTAGATTGGTGGCCATTTGTCTGGGTTACCACACCAGACTGTAAAGGGGACTGTCATAGAACTGAGGCTCTGTCCTGCTCATCTTGGAAAATAGGACCCAGGAGCCAATAATATCCCAGAGAGATCTGTGAGCTAAACACGTGAATGGACAACACACCATACAATTGGGGGGGGGGGAGAAGGTGCTTTGGGTAGAATAAGGAGAAAAGATGTTTTGGCTCTGAGAGAGGGGCAAATGCTGGACATTTCCAAGGAGTAGTCGTGGGGTTCCTTCTGATGCTGATCACTGTCCTTGGACCCCAGATAGATCTCTGACTTGACACGTGGATCAGATAAGCTCATGGGACTTCAATCGAAAATGTTTCTGGAAGATGGTAGAACTCAGGAGCCACCACTGTCCTTAGGCCATTCTCTGCAAATTAATTTGACTTGTTTGTAAACACCATGTTAATAAAATAAACTGCACATAATTTTGGTGTTTGGCTTCTTTCGTGCAATAAGATAATTGTGAGGCTGACTTAGTACTGGAGAAGCAGTTCCCTGGGGAGGATTATTCCCTCATTTCTCAGCACTCCTTACTTGTCTGTAGTTCTTGGTTTGGGGTATTTTGACAAGATTCTACCAATGTGTTTCATGATGGTGGTCTTTCCTCTTCCTTCAGCAGGGTAAGAATCCCAGCTGCTCCGTGCCTCAGAAACCTTGGGCTGTCCGTCTTTCTAATTCCTATCATTTTCTTAGGGATGAGGCTGTAGCTGTCTGTGGCTTCAGTGTGTGGTTTCTGCTATCTGGTCAAGCTGAACTCAGCTTATGGGCTCAGGAGATATTTTATATGCGTCCTCCTGGGGAATTATCCTGAAGCCATCTGCCCATATTTACTGGGCTGTCTTTTTGACTAACTTCTGCAAGTCCCGTACCAGTACATTTTAGTAAACTCGGCTGATAAATAACGTTTCTCATTTAACAGCCTCCTTCTCCGTCTTTGGCAGTCTTCCTCAAGATGAGTTCTCTATTTTTCAGGTATTCCTTTTCTCCACCTTAGAGGCTCCCCTGCAGACTAGGCCATTGGGAGTGCATCTCTCAGGACCAGAGACACCAAATGTACCTCCCTTCAGAGGAACCAGACCAAGAAGCTCTGGATCCCGGCTTCTTCCCATCACTCTGTATCAACACACGTCCTGCTGTGTGCAGGGCTAGTTGTGGTTGCTAGGGACACTATGAAAATAAATAAGATGGAACATCTTGCAAAGAGTAAAGAATACCTTTAGAGGGTTGATAAGGTGAATAACGTAATGGGCTTGTCGGGAAGGTGGTGTTCATGCCCAGAATGTGTGTGAAGCTCAGCAATGACTTAAAGGAAGGCTGTAGCTGGTGCAAAGGTCCTGGGGCACAAGCTTCTCAGTAGGTAGAAGACTGACTGAAACAAGAAGGGCACAGCTTCAGGGAGGAGAATGTGGTGCCAGGGCCTACACCATACAGAGCTCTGAGGCCATGGTAAGAAGAGACAGCTCTAGTTCCCACTTCAGCTGGAAGCTATTGATTAGTTTTACAGGAGAGTAACCTATTCAGGTTCCCATTTAGGAAAGACCTCGCTGCCCGCTGCCTGAGCTGAGGGAGGGTAAGAACGAACGTGCTCAAGGTGGGGAGGGATGCTGGTGGCTTTGACTAGGATGGGCATCTCGGGGGTCTGAAGTGTAGTATGGCATACACCCTAGCTGCTAGATGACGTGGGATTCGTTGATGCTGGGAAGGCAGGATGGAGAGTTGGAACAAACATATCCTGGTCAGTCTCCAGTTCGGTCTGCTGCATTGCCGCCCCTCTCTGAAGCAGCGGAAGTGAGAAGGCGGGTGGAGATTCTCGGTCTACCACACCGAGCAAAGCCGTAAAGGGGTGCTGGGCTCTGGGTAGTGACCGCATGGTGACGCGAATCGTGCTATTGCTCTCTGGATGCCCTTATTCTCCGACACGGACATGGCTCATCCCTGAAAGGTATGTGCTAAAGAAATGATGTCAGTAGCCTTAAGGCTGCCCTCTGTATCTGCAGTTAGAGTCACACGTCTCCTGGTCTTGGGACTTCAGGAAGAAAGGAGGCACAGAGAGAGCTGGGTTTGTTTGCATTTTCAAAGGATGGATTATTAGCATTTGGAATGCATTATTCCGATATTAAAGTCTCTGCACCTTCGAATTATTTGATAGCTTAGGCAGGGATTGGATTGGTCTACTTAGCCCAGAAGATTGAAATGGCCTCCTCTGCATGAATTAATATAGGGACAAATGTTAAGAGGAAAGGACTCTCATAGAGCTGAAAAAAAAAAAAAAAAAGAAGGGCAGGCAATGATACGCAGAAATTACCTTTAAGCCCTTTATAATTGCCCACAGATTCCTAGCTGGCTTGTCAATTATAAATAAGATAGGTTTCATGCATTGCTGTATGAAGCGGTCTCACTAGTATGGTTCACCTGTATAAAGAGTTGGGGTGGTTTTGTTTTATGTTTTTAACAATAGAAAGAACCCACTGCTGTTTTAGCAACCTATCCACTCAGCCCCCTCACTAGGTGCTAGCAGCCTGATTGCTTTTCAGAAACAATAGGGGTCAATAACTCTGATCATGAGAGAAATGCTTGACAGAACCCAGCTATGAACATAAGGAACAGGCCATGCCTCCGTCACGGCAACGAAGAAACTCTAAGAGCCTGTGACAGAGGCTAGGGAGGAATGACAACACAGCGTGACATGGCATCCTGGATGAGGAGACACTGAAGACATTTGAATCCAGTGGCTTTCGTCAATAATATTGTTCCAATGAAGATCAATTAGCTGTAGCAAATGTACCATAGAAATCTAGAATATTAGTAGTGGGGGAAGCCAGATGTGGACTACCTCAGTATATCCCCATTTTATTCTGTAAGTCTGAAATTGTAAAAAAATAATGTATTTGCTTTTATTTATCTATCATTTATATCTACATATTATTCATCTATCATCTGTCTATCTATCTATTTATCTATCTATCTAACTAACTAACTATCTATCATTTGAACTTCGGACTAAACTCAGGACCTTACTTACAAGTTATAGGCAAATACTCTAACACTGAGCTATATCTTCAGCCTCCAGTAAATTTACTTTTAAAATAAGGGAGGTTGTGACTTGGGAGAGGGCTCAGACAGTAGAATTCTGGCTTTGCAAGCACAGGGGTCTGAACTCATAAAATGTGGGGCCCAGCAGTGTGTGTCCATAATTCCAGCTATGGGAGGGTGAGGCAGGAAGACTCCTGGATGTGCCAGCCAGCCATTCCAGCAGGACTAGTGAGCTCCAGGTTTAGCTCGAGAACTGTTTTTAAAAATAAGGTAGAGTAATAGAGGAAGACAACTGATGTTGACCTCTGCTCACACAATCAGGTACACACACACACACACACACACACACACACACACACACGTGTGCAAACACACAGAGTACAAAATAAGTAAATGAGATAAGATTCACAAATGTGAAGCTCCAATGTCCCAGAAATTCTGGGTTCCCTGCTGGGTCTTTAGTCTGTTTCTTGTCAGTTCTCTCTCCTGTTACACATGCTGTAACTTTGCATTTTATGTATAAGGAGACACTTTTACAAAAGTATTATATTACCCAGGCCTTCCAAGGCTCTGTATATCTCAATTTGGTAAACAATTAAGCCATCAAGTTCATTTTGATCCATCGGGGTTTGTATCCTAAAACCACCACACAGTCGTTAATCAACACAGTAAAATTTAAAAATCTGTTCTCCTCCTCTTACCCTAAATTAGCTTATGGACACTGGCCTCCTTTACAGACTTCTGTACAGGATGCTCACAGGCATCTGTTGACACAGCCCCACATTTGTGAGTGCTCCACATACTAACTCATCTCGGGGCGAAGTGGGAACAGGCAAGCTGAATTGCCCTGATTGTATCTTAAATTATTTATGGCTTAAGGTGAGGAGCAAGCACCTTCATTTCAGCCTGAAGTCCCTGGGAAGAGATGGGTTCGATCTTCCCTTTGCAGGATCATAACACATTTTTCAATCTAAAAATGTGTGCCTTGAAGAGATGAGAAGATGAAGGATATTTGAGAGCCTTTCCCTTTAGGAGGTGTTCAGTAAATACTTGCTAGTCTGGAATAAATGATGTGGAGGGAACTGTGTGGAGGAGTGGAAAGGAAGTGATAGTAATGTCTCAAGCTCCAAGCCCAGACATTTGCAGAATCTGAGGCTCAAGGATGCTCCGTCTCAGACCGGTGTCCTCAAGAGCATCCTGCAGTTCTCATGTCTTCTCCCTTTCGTTCTGTCTGAGACTCAGATTAGCATCAGTGCGCACCAGCCTCTCCCTGTTCTCTGCATAGCCACAGTGCTGCCTTGGGTTTTGGAGGGTATGGGAAGGATCAGAGAGCATCCATCCTGTTGCCCTAGACCTTAAAGTGAGAGTACATCTCCCACTAGTCTGTGGATCCACAGAGGGCTTCCAGAACTATTAAGAAATAAGTAAGGAAAGAATATCTTAGTCCCAGGCATAAACTAGAACTTATCCCCGCAAGAAAGGAAACCGTGTCAGATGTAAGAAGAAGGCCTATGTTCCAATTTTCCCTGAGCCGGATGGCTTGAGCCAGGTGACATCCCTAGTGAGCAAACACATATCTAGGGTTAAGTGAGAAATATGTATAAATACCCTATAATCTGGGATGTGGCTTGGTTAGTGCAGTGATGACCTGCCATTTATGGAACCCTGGGTTCTATCTCTGGGCACCATTTAAACCAGACGTGGTGGTAGCAGAACTGAGGAGGTAGAGGCAGGAGGATCAGAAACCCAAGGTAATTCTTGTCTACAAAGAGAGCTTGAGCACAGCCTGGAATACATGCAGACCTGGAATGCATGCAGACCTGGCTCAAGAAACAAACAGTAACAAAAACAAACAGCAAACACAAACAAACAAAAATATACAAACAAACAAAACCAATGGCAGCGACACCTTAAACAGAAGATGTGCTGGGCTTCTAAGTGAATCCATGAGAAATGTCTCACTTGTCAAACATCAGGCCTTCTATCTTATAGCTAGATTCACATTGGAAACTGTGTCCAACAGTTTCCTGATCAGGCTCCAGGGATGATGGTTCTCAGTATTTCTCAACCTCCTAGTCTCCCTCATTATTCTTTGTCCCCAAAGAGAGTCAGCTTTTGGTTCTTAATGGTGGTCTACAAGCAGGGATGTCTACCAAGGTCTTCTGATGGGTCTCATCTGCTCTATTATGGCCACTGAGAGCAAGCTTTGTAGGAAAAAAATCTGTA
This sequence comes from Micromys minutus, assembly GCF_963924665.1. Taxonomy (NCBI): domain Eukaryota; kingdom Metazoa; phylum Chordata; class Mammalia; order Rodentia; family Muridae; genus Micromys; species Micromys minutus. The sequence continues at coordinate 36,794,941 of NC_137954.1, forward strand.
TGATTGTGGTTTATGTGGAGATGTGAAGGGTCACTCAGTCCCTGCAAGGATTGATTCCTTCTAGAAGGAAGGAGTATGTCTCCTCTTGCTTTATAGTTTCATGTCCTATGAGGTTAGTTTGACTCACTAGATGTTCTACTCTTGCTCATAGAACTACCATGAGTAGATATCCATTCTAAGAGGCCCTTTAGGGGTCCAGGTTGTACAAGGTTCTACTGTCTTCAACACATGGCTTCCAAGGCTACTGTGGAAGTCTTCATCCTGGTCAACCAGAAAGGAAAAGGCTATGGAGAAGGGTGTTGGGTGGTAAAGAAGACTATATGAGTTCAGCTCTAGAAACCTGGTATGTGGCTGGCCACACCAAAGAAGAACTTGGAGATTGCATCTACTTGTCTCTAGAAGAAGAGATGGATTTTGACCAACAGGTATTTGCTAAGTAGCAGTTATTTGTCTAGTGGCAACTAAGTGTTTAACAAACACTCAGCCCCACTGAATTTAAGAAGTTTGGATAAGGATAATATGCCAATAACCATAAATATGGATCTCTGAGAAGCTCTTGAGAGGAGCTGATTTTCTTCTTACAATTTCTAAGGATCTCACTCCGCACAGAGCTGGTTTCGTTTGTTTTGATTGTGCTGTTGCTGTGTGCAGGACACTAAGCTCTGGGCTACAGAAGTACCCCTTTAAATACCAGGCTCCTGCCTTTAAGGCACTTTAATCCCATGTTCCTCGGTGAATCAGCTGCCTTTCTGTCAAGCTAGATGCATTTGCACGTGGGAGATGAGTACTGTGATCTTCGAGCTCGAAGTTGTCCCCACCTTGGTGGATTGATCTAAAATCCTTTAACACAGAACCATATGTTGAGATCCTTGATGGAATATTAATCAAATGTTTCTATGCAGGCTCTGAAGCCCTGATTGAAAATATGCCGGTAGAAGTAGCCTTTTTAGGAAAATTACACATCTCGTACTGAAGCTAGTAATCAAACCTTCCCACTGCTTCACAATGGAGACGCAGAGACGACAGCTTATCCAAATGAAAAGCAGGGCGATTTCATTCCAGCCAGGATGCGCAGCTACAGCAATTAGGGGAAAATGCGTGAAGTTTCTGAGAGTTGCTTTTCTTCCTCTTTGAGGACATAATTATGAGAAAACATCCTGGGCCACCATGTCCTACCATGAGAGGGTCGTGAGAGAGATGGCTGTTGATGGACTTAAATAGAGTCATGAGAACAGCTCACATTATTGGTTTCTGATGAGCAAGGGACAGCTGATGTGAGGAGCAGTAAAAGTATGAGACCTGCCAAAGAAAAGAGAAGAGCATTATACTGAGGTAAGATGTCAGAGGTAGTGTATGACGGAGTGAGAGCCACACCCCAGTGCAGGAATGCCTTCAGATCATGAACAAAAAGCTTACTTCGAAAGAAAGTGAAGCCTGGTAAAAGAAACTTCTAGAAAGTCTGTCACTAAGAGACTGGGGAGAGGGTTAAGTGCATACTTTACAAATGTAGGGACTTGAGTTCAGACCCCCAGAAACTATGTAAAGAGCTGAGTATGGTATTCTATGCCTGGAATCCCAGAGACAGCAAGACAGACGGTAGAAACTGGTAGATCCTTGAATGATTCCAGATCAGCCAGGCCGGCAAAGACCCAATTTAATGAGACAATTTTCTTAAATAAAAAGAGGAAGATACCCGACTGTGCCCTGACTGCTACACTGATATCCTGTATACTCTGTATACATGCACATCTATACCACACACACACACACACACACACACACACACAGTAATAAAGTTGATTTACATTTCTGCCCTGCTATGCACCCATCCTACAGTGTCTTGGCTTTATTCATGTTGCCTAGTGCGAGACAATGCAACCCTGGGAGTAGGGGTCAGCCTTCCATCACTATAACACAGTACCCGAGAGAAGTCAACTTAAAGTAGGGAAGATTATTCGGACTTGTGGTCTCAAAGTTGGCAGCAGTTCAGCTGGGCAGCTTCTGGGCTGTGGTGGGGCAGAATGCCAGGGTGGTAGGCAGAACATGACGGCAGGCCACAGCTCACCTTCTGGTGGCTGAGAAGCAAAATGAAGGAGAGGCTAGGATCCGATACCTTACGCAGAAGCACAACTCAGTGACCTGCTTCCTTCATTAGGGGTTCAGATTCTAACATTCTTACCCTCTTTTGTTGGTACCACCAGGTGGGAGCCAAGCTCCCAGCAAATGATCCTTTGGGGGGACATAATATTTAAACCACAAAAGCAGGCATGTTCTAAAGTCCTTGGAGCTGTACCTCACTTTTTTTTTTTTTTTTTTTTTTTTTGAATTTATGGCACCAGCTCACCCAAGAATGATAATGAGTCATTTCCCATTTACACAATGAGGTCCCTTTCTTGGCTGGAGGTGAGGAACAGGTACTCCTTGTTGAGCTGCACGCTCTTCTGTGTCTGCACTGTGGGGGCCAGAGTTGAGTATGATGCTGCCTACAATAAGCTAAGGAGAGATTAGGGAGTGTGTTGACCAAACTCAAGTGGCCAGAACCAGGTAATAGAAATTGGGAGCAGACCGACCGACAGCATCTTACTTGTTACAAACCAGAGAGGTATGGGGGGAGCTGCAGGGCGAGGGGGAGCTGAGACTTGCCTTTGACAAGGGTGGTTTTCTTCCCTGGAAATATTGGTCTGCTGAGGATTTTATGCTTGGTAGGAAGGGTTCAATTCAAGTGTCGGGGTATGGAGCATAGAACAGTGTCCCTGCCTCTGTTCTCCTCCCCTTTCTGTAAAACAAGTAGGTGGAGTGAGGGTAATTTTCCAGGCCTAGGCTTCACCTTTGTAGCAGTTTTCCTTATTGTTCTGACCATAGAATCTGGCAGAAATGGCGGAGGGAGGAACAGGTGCGCTGAGAGGAATGGGTGAGCTTAGCTTGCAGTTTCAATCTATCATGGTGAGGATGTCGCTATAAAGAGTTCACGGTGGCAAGGAGGCTTCACACTTTGTGGGGGTCAGGGAGAAGAGGGAAGACAGAATCATAGCATAAGGGAGACCCTTCAAGGGTCTGCTTCCTCCAAGTCCTCACTGTTGCACAGACTTTAACTAGCAAACAGGACTAGTTAGGAAGCAGCTTCCAACACAGGCCTGTGGCAGTCGAGTTAGATTGAGCCCATAACAGGACATACAAGAGAAACACATCATAGCTAGTAAGAAACACACACACACACAGATGCACAGATGCACAGACACACAGACACACATTCACACACACACACACACACACACACACACACACACACACAAAGAGAGAGAAAGGCAAGAGAGAAGGAGCAAGGGAGAGAGGGGGAGAGTGAGAAGGGAGGGAGAGAAGGGGGGAAGGGAGGGAGGAGAAGGGAAAGAGAGAGGGGGGAGGGAGAAAGAGAGAGAGACATGTACACGCACACATCCCAAAATAAAGAAGAAAATAAAAAATTACAGTGAAGCTGCTGGAGCTCATTTCGGCTTATGAGTTTCTGCTCAATGCTCATTCAATAAATCATGTGTTCAAGCACACAGGAAGATGATGAGAACAATGGGAAATGGTAGACCAGTGAAGGTGTTGAAAATTCCCTGGACAGGGTTCAGGAAAGGTTTCCAAAGAGACCTCTCATGCTGGTTCTACACAGCACAACCCTTCTGTGACTAAGCCAGTTTGAGGCAGGCATAAACACTGACACTGATCTCAGATCTCTTGAGCTACAAAGAAGTGAACTCATTATCCAAACACTAGGTCTCATGAAAGTGATGTGGCCAGCATTCTTACATATGTGTCAAATAACTGAGAAAAGACCACCCATGATTCCTGGTGACTCACAGTGCAAGTCGTGACTAGCAACCCCAGGGACGCTCTTCTGGGCAGGATTACTTTGGGGTTTGGTGATGAAGTATTTTTCATACAAAAAAATTAAAGGAAATTAAACCTATCAGTGAGATAAATAGTGCACTAAGTTTTAGGTTAACATTTGTTAACTTTTTAAAAATTAAATAAAGCTTGATGAGATGGCTTGCTAGGTAAAGGTACTTATCACCAAAGCCTGATGACATGATTTTGATCCCCAGAACCCACACAGTTTAAGGAAAGAACTGACTCTCACAGGTCACCCTCCATATAGACACTGTAGGACATGTATGCACACACATTCTGCACACTGTAGCACATGTGTGCACACATGTACACCTACACACAAAAATTAAAAAGAAAAATGTAAGAAGAAAACTTAATGATTAAAAAAGAGTTCCCGTGCTGCTTTTCCAGAACTTTCTAAGTCAATGAAACAAACTACTTCAAATGAGGGGGGATATATTGCTGTACTTAAAGAGACTGTCTTAGTCATGGATGGGTTTGCATGAGATACCAGATACAGACATACAACTGGCAACACCAAAACTGGGGTGTGGTATTGGGTGTAAGTGGGATGAATGTACCTTGTTCTCCTTCAAGAGAGCAACTAGTCACATCAGTAATGTGAAGGTAATTTAGAATGTAGCTCCTCGTTTATGAATGACATAATGCCATCATCATTACCTGGTAGGCACATCAGAGACTTGGTGGCCTGTGTCATTGTGCCACCTCTTACCCTTGTGCCTTTCCTTTAACCTCCTAACTATTCCTTAAATGCATATTCCCCATATTATCATCATTACTACTGTTGGTCTACAGTACCCACTACAGGCCTGCATAATGTCTGACCTGGCTCCAGCTGAAGCATTAAAAACTCAGTAAAAGATTTAAACAAAGAGTTCATAAAAGAGGACAATGACCAACAAGCCCATAAAAGCAGGCTCAACACCATTAGTCTCTGAGAACATAAAAGGTAAAATCAAAGTGAGATGCTACTTCACACCATCCAAGTTAAGATAGATAGATAGATAGATAGATAGATAGATAGATAGATAGATAGATGATGGATAGATGGATAGATGGATAGATGGATAGATGGATAGATGGATAGATGGATAGATGGATAGATGGATAGATAGATATCACCAAATGTTGCTTGGGTCATGGAGCAGCAGAAACTCTGGCATGCCATCAGTGGGATTCTCAAACAATGCAGCCACTTTGTAAAACTGGTGGAGCTTTATAAAGTTGAACATATATTTTGTCCAGCTTTTCAACAAATCTCCTAGGCATGTAGAATCGAAATATGTCTATAAGAAATCTTGCAAATGAACTTCATAATGATGTTATTTATTTATCATTGCCCCAAACTGGAAAAAAAAATCCTAGTGTTCACGAGCAGGGGACATGACAGACAGGATGTTTCTTTATACAATGAGCTGCCTCTTAGCAGTAAAGGAAGATGACTACAGATGGGTCCCAAAGCCTTCGGTGAGCAAAAGAAAGCAGAGAGTTCTATACTGTGTGTTCTGTCTACCTGGGGCTCAAGATGAGACACGCTTGATCTGTCGGGAGAGAAATCAGGACTGCAGTTACCTCTGGAAGTGGAGATTAGCTGCAAATAGCTGTGTGCCCACTAGTGTTTTGTCAGATGAACACAAACTAGAGTCATTCAGGAAGGGGAAATGTCAATTGAGGGGTTTCCTCAATCAGATTGATGTATCGATAAGTCTGTGGGGGCATCTCCTTGATTGATGATTGATGTGAGGGGTCGAGCCCACTGTGAGTAGTGGCACCCCAGGCAGGTGGTCCTGGGGTGTATAACTAAGCAAATTATCAAGCCATGGGGAGCAAGCCAGTAAGCAGCATTCCTCGGTGACCTCTGCTTCAGTTCCTGCTTCCAGGTTCCTGCTTTGAGACTTTGCCTTGACTTCCTTTATGAGAGATTAAAAACTGTAAGCTGAAACAAATTTCACCTCGAGTTGCTTTTGGTTATGACATCACAGCAATAAAAAGCAAGCTAGGACAAGCTGCAAAAAGAATGTGCTAAAATTTTGGGTTTTATTCCATCTCATTTGCATAAGCAGATTCATAGAATCAGATGCGATTTTATATCTTCTTGGATTTCGATTTTTAAAATGTTCACACAGAGTACACTATATTTTTCAGGAAATTTACCCTGTAATTAGTGACTCTTTCCCAGTTTCAGAATTGGATTTTTCTGAAATATAGGACAATTTGCCTCATATACTGATTTATTATGCCCAGACTGCACCTAAGATATTAGTCTTCACTTTGGGAAGTGAGTTTAGTAAGCTTAGACCCAGTCCTCAGCTCTCATCTCCTCCAAGCTCCGTGGTGTGGTGATCTACTCATCTCCAGTAAGTACCCACTGCCTGGTGATAGCAAGACTGGGCCAACAAGTACTGGCCCAACCAACTCCTGCACCCAAGCAGGGACTGTGTGGAGTCACCACAGTGATCCTTTCTCAATCACTGAGACCTCCTAGAACCTGTGCCTGCTTACTTTAAACATGTCAATCAACTCCTCCCTTCATAAAACTGTTTACATAAATAAAGACCTGGACCCCATAAAGTTCTTGTTTATGGGTGCCTCTTTGTCCCCCTGTCTGTACCTTTGTCTTCTCTGTAAGTGTGGTAGAGTCCTAGAGTGCCATACACTCCCTGAGCTGCCAGGTAACTACAACTTTACTTCCATCTTGGGCCTCTTCTAAGCATGAGAAGGATGTTGTGTCACTTACTTTCATATTGCTGTGAAGAGACACCATAACCAAGGCAACTTGTTAATTGGGCTTACAGCTCAGATATGCAGCTGGGGTAGCAGCTGAGAGCTCACTCTTGATTCCCAAGCACAAGGCAGGGGTGGAGGACATCATACTGGGAATCTTGAAACCCTTCTGAAACCTCAAAGCCTGCCCCCATTGACACACCCCCTCCAACAAGGACACACCTCCTAATCCTTCTCAAATACTTACACTACAGGTGCTTTCTGTCTTAAAAGGGCTAATTTACAATATCTTGTTTATGATCTTACTTCTTCTTCTTCTCTTTCTTCTCCTCCTCCTCCCCCCTCCTTCTTCTCCTCCTCCTAATAAATTCTGATGTTTTCTACAGAAATCCAAGATGCTGTCTCACCCACTGCATTCTCTGGGCCTTGATTTTGTTCTTTATCATCTATACTCTAAACACTTTCTAAGATGGTTTTCCACATCACTGATTGTCTCTGAGTGCCTTGTGCCATCTGAAAGGTGGTGTTTTGGTCTAGTGTATATGACACTATTTCTACAGTGTGTGCAGTGTCCCTTAAGGTATGGACCCCTTGCTGGAGTAGAAGTCAAAGACATATGCCTCTGGATCCAGACAGATTTAGCTTGTTAACATAGTCTCCATTCTTCACTGTTGTCTTAGTTAGGGTTTTACTTCTATGAACACAACAACACAACCAAGGCAACTTTTATAAGGACAACATTTAATTGGGACTGGCTTACAGGTTCAGAGGGTCAGTCCATTATCATCAAGGTAGAAACATGGCAGCATCTAGGCAGGCATGGTGCAGGCAGAGCTGAGAGTTCTACATCTTCATATGAAGGTTACTAGCAGAATACTGACTTCCAGGGAGCTAGGACTAGGGTATTAAAGCCCATGCTCACAGTGACACACCTATTTTAACAAGGCCACACCTCCTAATAGTGCCACTCCCTAGCCCAAGCATATACAAACCATCACAATTGGGTATCCTGGGAGAGTGAATTTAATTTAATTACTGAGCTTCTTTTCTCATTGACAAAATGAGAATTTTAGATGTAACAACTTCATAATGTGGTTGTGAGAGTTTTGTGAGATGTTTGAAGAATGCTGGATGGGTCCAGGCATAATGAAGTAGATGAGGGTTAACCCTCTTGTATCTGCTACAGATTCTTCATCCTGGCTTTGCTTTCTATGTGCAATGCTATATTTGGTTTCATGGTCCCCAGAATACAGCTTCTTCATGTTCTGCACACTAGCTGACATGTGGTAAGCTTTCGAGGAGTATCTGTTGAGAAAAATTCATTCAATTAATGAAAAATCTGTTCTTCATAGAAAGTGCTATCACAACATTAACCTAACATGGACTGAGCAATGAACAAATGGAGAATGGAGAACCAGTTTCCTATTATGTTTTTATTTAGATATGTATATGGCAATGCCAGTGAGAAATGAACTTCATGCAATTGGAATTTTAGGGAGAAAGTTGTGTAAGTTGCTAAAATGCTATTTCTTAAATGTGTGTGTGTGTGTGTGTGTGTGTGTGTGTGTGTGTGTGTTAAGGTATATGTGCTGATACTTTGAGATGCATGTTGATATCAGAGAGATTAATCTTGGGTGTTATTCTTCAGACACCTTCCAGCTTGATTTTGAGACAAAGTCTCTCACTGGGCCCTGGGGATCAGTTAGGCCAGACTGGCTAGGTAATGAGCTCCAGGAATCCTGTTTCTGCTTCCCCAGAGGAAGTGTCCACTATACCCAGCTTTTTATGTAGGTTTATGGAGGTGATGGAGGCTGATCTCTAGTCCTTATGCCTACATGTCAAGGACTTTACTGAATGGATTACCAGCCTGGCCCTATTTTTAAAATGACTCTAACTCTTAGGGTTTTTTCCCCCTCATTAAACTTCAAAAACAAACAAACAAACAAAAGGCAGACAAACAGGAAGGGGAAAAAAACTTAATTTCCAGTTAGTGTCTTAAAGTCTAAGAAGATCCCATTCTCAAAGGTGAAGGTGCAATTTAATTGTCAAATCAGAATCCAAATGCTCAAATGTAGTCTTTAAAAATGTTTCCTTATACTCTCTATAACCCACCATCCCCAACGGTGGCACCTGTTCCTGGTGGCTTAGCTCCTGGCGCATAGGACCTGGTGGCTCAGAAAGCAGGAGGAGGAAGAGTGGAGCAGGTCTGAGGAGTAGAAACTTCAAGATGCACCTGGTGGTGAGCATCACTAGGAAGAGGAGAAGGCAAGAATAGGCCCAGGAGTAATGAGTCCAAAGTCAAACAAGTCATACTGGATCTCACTGTGGAGGAAAAAAAGAAAAAAATTGTGGGTAGGCCGCCAAACAAAGTGAAGAAAAAATTCACCATCTGAAAGAGGATGAAAACAAGAAGCCTGGGGGATGGAGGTGGGGGTGAGAAGAAAAGTCAGGTGATTTGTGCCTAACTTTCTATGGGCCATACCTAATAGACATGTTGATCACAATGAAGGAGGAGAAGATGTTGGGAGATTTGTAGGACAGGTGATAGAAACTGAGAGAAAGACTAAGGAGCAACAGATGAGGCCTTACATGTGTTTTCGAACCACGGCACCTGACTATCATTATGACTTTTGCCTCATACCTTGAAATCTAAGGTTTTCTCTGGTCTCATAAAATGGCTGCTGTTTTATAAGCCTGTATTTAGTAGGGTATTTTTTTTTCTGTAAAACGTTTGGTGTTTCCACTTAATGCTTTCTATGTAAACATTGTTTAATTGTTACATTGAATTCTAAACATTCCTATCAGCATGGCAATTTAATCCATTTTAGAAAAAAAAAACTTTTTAATAATTTGAAATTAAGAAAGCAATTTAAAAAGAAAAAATGTTTATTCTTGAGAATTTCATTCATGTGTACAAAGAAATCTGATCACACCTTCTCTGAATACTGCCCCCCATTCAATTTCCCTATCTCCAATATCCCCATTATTAGACTCCCCCTCCCAACTTCATGTTTGTTTGTTGAATAACCCACTAAGTATCAGAACTTCTACCCTGGAGTTTTGAATCATCAGTGTATGCCATGGTGGTTGACCAGTTGGCCCATTTACATACAGCTCTCTTAACTTTGCACTGTCATTGCTGACATCCCAGTATGTGGGCCTAAGGCACTGTCTACTAAATTCAGACTTTCATGGGATTATTGGAGCCAACCAAACGTGACAAGGATACTGAGGCTTCAGTGGTCATCACTCCAGGGTCTTTCTCTTCCCAAGGAGGTCTACCATTTGCAGCTGGGACCTGGACCAGCAATGCTAACAGGATAGACAATTGGCCAGTCCTGGACTAAAGCTTTAGAGTAGCATCTTTCCTTGCCTGAGCATTCAGTGAGCTGAGGTGCAGACACTCCTGTATCTATTTCTAGAAGAGTCAGAAGTGATATTGGGTACTCCAGAGACACTTTTATTCAGATCAAGAGGCTGTGAGTGGTGCTCTCAGGAGGACAAGAAGAGGGCTAAGATGGAGATTCAGATATTGTCAAGGAAGCTGCAGCTAAGTGCCATCATTCCTGGTAATGAGCAGCAAGGCTGAGAGCATCCCCTCAAGGCTACAACTCAATGAAGAGACACTTAGGATATTTTGGTGTTGTTGTTGTCTTTCTTATTCAATATTGAATACATTCTGATATAAAATTTGTGCACATATTCCTTTTTCTCCTTCATTAATTCTCTCTTTCTCCCTCTCATCAGTTACAGGCTTCTGTGGTAGTGAGATAGCCCATGATCTCATTATCTGCAGAGAACATATTGCCAATTCATACCTTCATGAAAAACGAATGTATCCCATGATTCATGATGACATATCTGTGTGTGTTTGTGGTTTTTATAGCCAAAATCCTTGGGTCAAAGTTTGTTTGCACTATTGATGTCTCATAATGACACTTGAAACATAGATTTACTAGTATATTTTTCTTCAGCTTCTATTTTAATTTTCTCCTCTTTCTTCTTAGTCTTACAGAGCTTACTAATTTCCTGTGTATGAAATATAACAGAATTCTGAACATAAAAACTGTACACAAAATAGTGTGCCTGCACCCACCCTGCTGGTTTTTTTCCACCCAACTCTTGTAGCCTGTCCTGACTTCACCCCTCTGGCCTATTCTCACCCTGTCTTTCAAACTCAGCTCTGACCATTGTCATACATCATTGAATCCACCAGTGTTAGTATTTTTCTTTCATTTTTGGTTCTAAGTCCCATTTTCAAGTACACACATTTCTTCTTTCAGACACTCTAGAGATACTTAAAGTTATACACAAGAATATTTTGTCCCTGCATCCTCTCCAATGTTCATTCCTCATAACTGCCCCTTTCCTTTGATCCCTGGTGAGATTCATGCATGTTCTTTCTCTGATCTTTTTCCAGTCTCAGTTAGATGAGAGTTCCCTTGCTGGGGTGAATGCCCATATGTGCAGTCAAGCCTTTAGCCTTTCTCCACTGCACTTTCTAAGGCTGGTGTATTTCTCCCTGTAAACCTGAACCATTTGCCAACAGATCTGTGTAGCATCCTCACACATCCTGGCTTCATCAGGTGGCAGAGATCAAACCCTGTGTCTGTGTCAGTCTTTTAGGACAGATGAACACATATTCTCCCTGCCAATATTGGGATGGTTTTAAAAGTTCTTTCTCCTTCTTCTGTCCCTTCTCTTCTCCCCTGCACCCCCTTTCTCCGTCTCTTTTCTATTCTCTCTCCCTTCTTCATGACTAAATTTGGAATTCAGGTTTAGTGAATTTTATGTCTAATACTCATCAACATCTTGATCCCTCCTGGGTAACTTTTAAAAGACTTCAGTATTAGTTTTCTAGTATTTAGTTCTTTGCTCAACAACATTATTGTTCTTGTTTTTATTTTATCTAGACTTTGAAAATGTGTTCACTTGTTTGAAAATTGTTTCATTATGTATCTTTGTCATCAAGGTTTTTTTGTTGTTGGTGGTGGTGGTAGTGGTGGTGTTTTTGTTTGTTTGTTTGTTTGTTTGTTTTCTAGAATTGTTTTCTTCCCCTCTGGGATTTTCTTTGCAGTTCTTCTGTTTAAAGTCTTTTAGTGGTTAAAAAAAATATTTTGTTAATAAAAGTTATCTCCAAATGTCCATTGCTTCGATGTATTCTTACTGAGCTGACAATGCCATTCTGGCTTTCTAAGGGTATCCCTGCACTTTTTCTGGTTCCAGTCAAGCTAATTATAAGGCAGAGGATTTGCCTCTACTTGGAGCTAGGGCTCTGCTAACCTGATCACTCCCATCCCATCTTGTGTAGCCTTGCCCTCGGTTTTGTTGAAGAGAGAATTTGAGAACATTGAAGACACAAACAAATGTCCAACTGGGCTTTGAGCAGATTTCCTTGGATCTCTAGGGGTTGTTAGTGGGTGTTTCAGGCTTGACTGGATTAATGAGTGAGGATCCAAGCAACACAAAGAGAGAATGGCTATTTTGCTAAGAAAGCCACACCTTCAGGATGAGGTTGAGACAAAGAAAAAATACCATCTATGTGGTAAAGCACCACACACAAAAGCATTCTTTATTTGTGAGGTGAGTCATGGACCAGCAACTTTAGTGAGAGAGCCAAGCTCCAGTGGGAAGTTTGAAGTGTTGACTAAAGAAAGAGAAAGCACTGAACTTCACATTATCTAACTTCTCAAGAGGACTGCAAACATTTATTATAAATCATCTCAATCAAGTAGAGAATGCCGTGCCTGCTTCGTATTTAAATCTAATCATATGAGCTCTTCAGAAATTAAATAACCTAATGTGATTTCTATTTATACTGACTAGATTTAAAAAAAAAAAGGCCCATTTCTTTTCTATTTGAATCATGGACACTATCGATACTAGACATAAGGGATTTTACATACCCTTAATTTTGCGTTTGGGAGGGGTAGGTGGGTACATATGTGCTCATGTGAGCAGAGGTAGAGAACAATCCCACTGGCCTTCCCCAGGCACCACTGACCTTGTTTGTGAGAAAGGGTGTCTCACTGGTCTGAAACTCATCAAGTCAGCTAGGATAACTGGCCAGTGAGCCCCAAATGATCTGACGGCCTCTGCTTCCCCACCTTTGTTATTTGAAGCATGCACTACTATGCTTGACTTAAAAAAAAAAAAAACAAAAAAAAACAAAAAACAAAAAACAAAAACCTTGATTTGGTGTCATTTTAAAAATAAAGTGTGAAGCCCTTACTGAATGAACCATGTGGGGTCCTGCAGGGACCTTCCTTTTATGGGACCTGGAGTCTGGCAAGTGAAGAGAGTTGCTTTAGTCTAAAATTTCGTTTAACCTTAGAATGCCAAGGTTTTCATGAAGAATGCCAACGATGATTTTCAAAGTAAGAGGCATTGAAGGTCAGCCCCAATCTTCCTCCTTTCGGCCTGTGAAATCAAACTTTGAAGAATGAAATAAGAAACCTTAAAGGTGACTCAGGCTGCTGTTAAGCAAAGCATACAATTGGTGGTGAGGGTTATTTGTTGACACAGAGAGAAGAGGTGTTTAAAGAAAGAAGAGAGCCCTAGTCCCAGTTAGCATCTATTCAAATTCATTTGCTATTAGTATGTGTGCACATGTGCGTGTGTATGCATGTGTGTTTGTGCATGCATGTGTGTGCATATATGTGTGCCCATGATATGTGTGTGCATATGCCACAGCATACACGTGGAGCTCAGAGAACAACTTTAAAAAAAGAAGTATTAATTGTATATATGTAATATGTGAGTACACTGTAGTTGTTTTCAAACACACTAGAAGAGAGCATCAGATCCCATTACACATGGTTGTGAGCTACCATGTGGTTGCTGGGAATTGAACTCAGGACCTCTGGAAGATCAGTCATCTCTCTAGCCCCAGAGAACAACTCTCAAGATTCATTTCTCTCCTTCCACTGTGGTCTCCAGGGACTGACCTCAGATGATCTGGCTTTTGTGACATGTGCTTTTTACCTGCTCAGCATGTCACTACCTCAGTTACCAATAACTGGTGGATTTTATAAACAATCTAGTTCTGCAGAAAATGGGGGCCTCCTGAGCTCAGTGCTGATAATGCCAGTGTCTTTGAATTCTATGAAAATTCAGTAAACAAACTCTGAGAAGCCACAATTAAGGAAAAGACACAGGTTGCTTTTGAAGACAGGCTCTCTAGAACTCTCCTAGTAGCCTAGTTCAGATATAATCATTTGGAATTCTATGTGTACCTTTTATTTGAAGGATGTTCTAGGAGAAGCCTTCATAGAGATGAAGGGCTCAGCAAACTTAAGAATGTTGGGATGAATGATAACATACTCCGCAATGCCAGCATTGGGGCAGCACGAGGATCATGAGTTCAAAGCCAACTTGGGTTACAGAACAAATGTTAAGTGGGCCAGATTGGGCTACATAGAGTCTATATTAAACAAACAAACAACTGGACAAAAGAACGAACAATCCAAGGCTGGGAGAGATGGTAAATCCCAGCTTCATCCCCAGTACTAGATAAATAATGACACCAAGTGACAGCATGTTCACCCTATAAGCATTTGTTTTATGTGACAACTCATGGTTCAGGCATTTGGAGGAAGGGCTCTGCCCTAACAAGTAGAAGATTTTCAAGAACAAACAACATTCTAGAGCTGGAGGCTGCTTGCTTCTGGGAGCCTTGGAAGCCTGCCCTGATGTCGGTTTTCTCCTCAGATAGGTTCTTGTCCCTCCAGCCCTCATTTCCTAGGTAGTTGTTGCACTGTGCAAAGTTGGCTGGGACCCAGGAGAGTTCTGGCTGTACCTGCATGGCCACCGGGGCTGTGTTCTTGCCATACTTTCTGAGATTGTTAACTAGCAACCCACTCTCACTGAGGAGAAAGCATGACTGGAACTTCACATTTTAAAGTGATTTCCCATGAGAGGAAAATGCATGTGTGTTCACTCACCACAGCGCTGTCTCCTGGCATGGGGCTTGTCCGGGAATTGGTGGTGGTGGTGAGGTCCTCCCAGGACACACAGTCAAATGTGAAGTCTCCAGCAGTGGAGTGTCTCAGAGCTACCGCTCACTGCAACTTCAGCAGGCAGGCAGTCCCCTGGGGAGCTATGAACCTTGTCTGTCATACTGCTGTGCCTCAGACTCTTCCCAAGATCTCATCTTCTCATCTATGATGGAGTGGGACACAGTTGCCAGCAAGAAAATGGTGTGTGAATCTGCCCAATCCTCATTAGAGTAAGTTCTTGCCCAGTGCCAGCCCAGAGTTAGGAAATGAGGTACAGAGGCTGGTCTGCTTCTGTTTGTAACTGTAGCTAGATGGAGGACCAGAAACAGCTCATTGTCAGCCATGTGTTAGTTACGTCTCTGTTGTTGTGATAAAGCACCATGACCAAAGTGGCTGAGAGAAGGCAGGCTTTATTTGGGTTTATGGTTCCAGGGGAATAAGAGCTTCCATCATGGCAAAAAAGCTTGACAACAAGAAGTTGGCTTAGAGCTCATATCTCTAATTGAGACCACGAAACAAAGAGAGCAGACTGGGAATGATGGACATCTTTAACCTCTCAAAGCCCACCTCACCTGACATTCTTCCTCCAGCAAGACCACACCCCCTAAATCTCCAATCAATGCCACCAACCTGGGTACAAGTATTCAATTGCCCGAGACTATGTAGATGTCTCACTCAAACCATTATGAGAATCAAGGGATGGTTTTAGGTGGCAATATTTTTTACATCATTTTTAAAACTGGTATTCATTTTCTAAGACGTGTACAATGTCTTTAAAATATATTGGCTGGGTGTGGTGGTATGTGGAGGCTGAGACAGGAGATTCCCGAGTTTGAAGCCAGCCTGAGCTCAGACAACCACTACAGAATGACATCCTATTAGAAGACAGAACCAGAATTGGAAAGAATGCTCCATAGAAATTTCCATTTTTATGGCCACCTGCTCTGTTCCTGGGCATCTGGACTAACATTTTAAACCCTAAGAGGCCCACACAACTCCAAACTGTGGTATTCATCCAGAAGGAAAATGGCAGCTCTCATTCAAATGGCCATAAAACTCAACTCCAACTCTGACTTTGCTCTAGGGGAATGGCGATCTGCTGCCAGATGCAGGAAAAGGAACAAAAACCTGAGATTCTGGAAAAGTTCAATAATCATCCTTAAGACTTTCACATTGTCCCAGAAAGTGGTTTGTAACCACCTGCCACCAGCCAAGGAAGGGCTGGTAAGTGAGCACATAGGGAGTCCCCCCAGGCTACTCACCCCAATCTATTCCACTCTTTGTGGTAGCTTGCTCTGGAATTTTCCCACACGTGTGTCCCCAAACTGACTGGCAGCTCCTGCTCCCTCCTTTTCCTCTGTTTCCTGGTGATGGAAACTAGGCCTGTTTTTGGGACCTGGTTCCTGGGTGCTGTGTAACTTGGAGGCAGGTTATGGCAGGTCTCTGTGCTGGTTTACAATCTGGTGAATCCATTAAGGAACCATCTATGGATTCCTGTTCAGAGGAGAAAATGGGTAGAGGACTAAGATCCCTGAGCCCTGCCCCAATGTTCAGGGAGCAAATCCACAGTTCTTTCAAGATGCAGCCTTATCACCTTTCATCCTCCATCCCTGAAAGGTTCTACTCCTTTCATTCTTTCCTAGTTTTCTGTGGGGGAAGGTGGTGTGCAGGTGCATGTGTGTGTGCATGCATGTGTAAGCCACAGGTCAACCTTGGGTGTCATTCCCCTGGTACCGCCCACTTTCCTTTTGAGACAGGATCATCTCTCATAAACCAGAAACTCTCCAAGTAGGCTGTGCTGGCTGGCTAGTGAGCTCCAGAGAGCCTCCTGAGTCTGCTTTCTGCTTCCTCATCACTGACTTTTTTTTTTTTTTTTTTTTTTTTTTTTTGTAAACATGGGTTCTGAAGACCCAGCCAGGTCCTAACACTTTTCAGGCACTTTGCTGACTGAGCCATCCGCCCCTCTAACTCCTTGTTCTTGTTCTTCTTCTGATCAACTAGAGGGTCAGCTCAGGGCAAGGACTTGTTTTCTGCTTCGCATTGCTCTCCTGGCTTATCTACAGACTGTTTCTTGCTCTTTCACCTAATGTCACTAGAAGAAATCATAAGAGGACTGAATGCTGCCTCTGCCCACTCTATGAGCTAACCTCATCTGAGTGGAATGGAAGCCTCTTCCCAATGTCCCATTGTCCTTTACACTAAGCATCTATCTGCCTTCTCAACATATGTCTGTGCTGGGAAGGAGCAGTGGATAAAGCAATAGGTTTATAAACATGGTGATTTGATGTGAGCTTGAAACAAAACTTGCATCCCCAAGGGATGGTCAGGACCGAGGAAAGAGGGGCTGTGCAGGCAGAGGGTGCCTAAAACAGGCTCCCCACCGACCTCCCTTCCATGATCTCCAAGCACTGGACAGCAGAATCCTGCAGGGAGGAAATCCAATTGATCTCATCTAGTCTTATTCTTGGCAGACCAATATGAGAAAAGAGATGTGTCAGTCATTTTCACAGTTTCCAGGGAGACTGCCAAGTTCCCAGCAGGACCAGGGGTGGGAACTGACTTGCTCAGTATGCACCTGCTATTTTCCCATTAACATTTTGCTGTTTGGGGCTATGATTCTGCCAGCTTGTCGGGAGATTCTATCTGTTTATATTATAATGTGTGAATTCCACTTTTCTGTGTGTTCAAAAAAAATTTTTTTAAAAACAGATGAGATTTTTTTTTAAAAAAAGGAAAAAAAAAAAAAAACCAAAACCAAGATCATAGAATCTTGGCATTCTTTTGAAAATGTATTTTCACTAGGCAGAGACTGCGATAAAATTGCCACTGAGTTTAGTTCTGTGGACTCACCCAATTGGGAAGCAGCCTCTCCACTGTGGAGATCTGAATCAATGCAATATATGGAAGTACGGCCGTACGTGGCTACGGTTTGCATGAGTCCCCTAACTTCATGTACTGGGGTCTCTCTAGGCTAAGTGTGTTTGGAGGTGGGGGCCTTTGGAAGGCAGTTGGGATTAGATGGGTTTGTGATGAGGCCCTTTGATGACATCAGTGACTCCTAAGTAAAAGGATGAGCCAGAACTCTCTGTCTCTCCTTGAGACTACACAGTTGCCACCAGTCACCATCACCCGGTATTTTTTTATAAATTACTCATTCTCTACTCTACAGATGTGACAATGGAGTCCCGGTGCAGTAAGTGACTTGTCAGAGTTCTGTTGCCTGTGATTGGTAGAATCAGGGTTGGAATTTAGACAGTTGTCTCAAGGACTGACATTGTTGACCACTGATTCTGATGTGCAGCCCATCTGGCTGGCAAAAGGAGAGGAGATTTCTAAAACAAAACAAAACAAAAAGATAAGATGTCAGAGAGATGGTTCAACCATTAAGAGAGTACTAGCTAAGAAGATTAGAGTTCCTTTCAGTTCTCATTCAGTTCCAGGGGATCTGCCACCAGCTGCCTATGGCATCTGCAGGGCCTGCACTCACATGTACAAACTCCCTTTCCACATAAACACAGAAGTAAAATTAAAAATGAAAAAAAATAAGATAAATCATAAAACTTTGATTTCACATAAACATATTTTTGGTATTAAGTGTATACTATAGAATTTGGAGACATGCTTACAGATTTTTGAAAATTAATAAAAATAATTATTATTGCTGTGTATGTATATATGCTCACATGTCACATCACACATGTGGAGGACAGGGGACAATGTTTTCAAGTTGGTTCTCTCCTTCCACCTTAGGTCCTGTGGCTCCGACTCCAGTCATTAAGCTTCTGTACCATTTCTAACCAATGAGACGTCCCACCAGCTCCTCAGCTTTTTGAGACAGTCTCAGATAGGCCATAGTAGTGTCAAACTCAATATGTAGCCAAAGCTGAGCTTCCAGTCTTCCTGACCTCATACCCCAGATGCTGGGATTACTGGTGTGCATTTAGACAGTGCTGAAACCCAGAGCTTTGTCCACACAAGAAAGGCACTGTATCAACCGCAGATACATCTCCAGTACCCCCAAATTGTGTTGATTATCCGAAATATGTAACTGGACATCTTACATTTTATTCAGCATCCTGGCAGTGACAGTGATTGTCTAAGTGAACTAAGAGATGAAGAGACTGCTCATAGCAAGTTCAACAGAGGAAGCTGGAGCACTTGTTCTGGGCAGGAGTGCACATTGCTGTCTCATGTAATCCTGAGATGTTGAGCTTCTACCGTGTGGGAGGAGTTGATCCCCACACCTGAGGAGATGAGGAGGATGCTGGCCACGTGACTGGCTTCCTGACCCCACCAGCTGAGTATCCCAGGGAGAAATGTTGTTCCCTGAAGTCCTGTTTACAGTCCTGTCCACTCAAGAGTCTCTTCTTTGCCTTGGCATTCTGTCGTTGACTCTCATCCACCTGGGAACCTGGATGTCAAGTTTTGTATCCATCTCTTCTGGTTGAGAAGCTGTTCCCCTGAGGTCACCACATAGGTGTCGATTCACCAACAGGTCCCAGGAACAGATGTACACTCTATAGTCGGCAGGAATTGTTCAAATCACTGTTCATCTACTAGAAGCGAGGCAGCCTGGGAAAAACTCCTTTACCTGGGAATCTTTGTCTATGAAGATGCAGATGAGGACAGTGCTGGTGCTTGTCGGGACTCACAAGGGTTAATGAGACAACCCAACCTGAAGTGCAGAGACACTGGTAAGATGTCATTTAACAGTGTATCATTATTTTATTATTGACAAGGTCTCTCCCGGAACCTGGAGCTCACCAGTGCAGCTAGACTGCCTGCCCACAATCTCCAGGGCCCCTCCCCTCTTCACACCTCTCCTTCCGGCCCCGAGGTTACACATGTGCCAGGGGCTTTACTCAGGAGCTGTGGGTGCAGCTCAGGTCCTCATGCCTGTATGGCAGACACTTGATGAACTGAGCCATCTCCCTCGACTGAGAAAGGGGGAGAGAAAGAGAGAATCACCGTTGAGTGTAAGTAGAGATGCAAAGACATGGTTGGTATTCTTGGAAGAATATCGTTTCCAATTCCTATCCATCTATGGAGCAATCTACCTTTGCACTCATCAATTTTTCCAGCTTATGAACATGCATCAGGCTCCTCTGCATTCTTGTACCCTGTGGAGGATGAGAAAGGCCAGAGAGGCCAGCTCCCTCCAGCTATCCTCCGTTCATGCCCATCAGCTAAGAGGATGATGGGAAAGCTGTCCCTCAGTCTGCAGAGAGCTTAAACTCAGAGAGGGCATTTCTGAGTTCTTCTGGGACTTAAGCCTTCAAATACATAAAAGTCCTCTAAGTCAAGAGATTAGAAGAAGCCATTTCCCCTCGGCTTGCTCCAGCATGTTGCAAGGGCATGAATGAGAGCCATCTCCTGACATGAATACCTGGCACTGGCCACACAGTGTTCTCTGTGGGAGTCTTCCTGCCTGGCAGACTAGTTTCAGTGACTCACAGGATGTGAGATGGTGTGAGGGGGAAGGGAGAGCACATGAAAGTCTGCAGCAAATGGGGATGGACCCCTTAATATCTGAATGGCTGCTTTCCAAAGACACAAATCAATTTTCTGGGAGATGTCCCCAGAATTCTTTTGACTGTAGAAATTAGACAATGAGATGAAAATCTAATCACCAGCACATGTTTCAACTTGCCGTTCATAGCTGATAGTAATTGGGCCTGACTTCTGAATAGTCAAACAGCAAAGCACAGTTACATGTTAGGAAAGCTGTGGTTTACAGCCAAGGGAAAAGAGGGGTTTGGCAGGAAATTTCACTTCCAAAAGAGCCATTCACTTGAGATCCTCTTTGTTAGCAGGCACTGAAATGCATGGGGACTAGTCTTATGGGAAAGTGAGACACACAGGTGGTGGTGTGGCCCTGATGCCTGTAGGTGGGTCCCTAGACTCATGGCTCCCACCTGGGAAATGAATGAGGACCTTTGCAACTGCAGAATACCACATAAGGCAAATCTGATTCCAGTTGAGGGTTTGGTTTTTTACATCTCTCTCCCTCTCCCCCTCCCTCTCTCCCTTTCTCTCCCCACTCTCCCTTCTACCTCTCTGTGTTTGCAATCAATCCTCAGCACAAGGGTGGAAGTCAGTTTTCTTCTTCCTCAGTCTGTGACTCAGGGATTGAACTCAAGTCACCAGGCCTGGTGGCAAGCACCTGACCTACTCAGCCATCTCAGAGGCCCCAGTTGAGTTGTTAAAACCTCTACTGGCAGCTCACTTACTGTAAGTGATGCAGAGAGAACCATGTCCCGTGTCCTATAGTCATGCTCCAAACTCTATGACCATACCCTATGCACTATGATAATGCATAGTAGTAAAGACTTATTATTTTAGGTATATGAGTATACTGTAGCTGTCCATGCACCATATACCATGGCCACACCTAGTTGTATTCCATACCTCACACTGGTGCCCCAAACAAATCAACCATGTTTAATACACCACAACCATATCTCCTGCATGTACCATGTATGATGACTTAAGCCTTACCCCTGGCTAGGGAGCTATTGGTAAATGGCAGCTTCCTGGAAATAGAAAATTCTTTTTTTTTTTAAGGTGTGTCCCATAGTAGGTCAACCACACTCCAGTGAACAGACCAAGAGTATATAGACAGCATTAATTGGACTCTAGGTGGTTTGTTTTTTTAAAAAAGAAATAAAGGCATAGTATCTTAGGAGAGTCTATTCCTCATCCCACCCTCTACTTCCTGAGAGGCCAGTTTATATAGAAATAACAGTATGAACAAATCCATGGGAGTGAGGCATTGTTAGTATTGGAGGGAAAAATGAATAGAGGTAACTGTCTGGGACTATAACTGGTGGTATACCTGGTCTGTGTGAAGGCCTGTAGTTCATCTCCAGTGCCATGGAAATCCTATAAAATAAGATGAGTAGCCAGGTAAAATGCAAGAAACTCATCTTCATTTCTAACAGAGGACCGTGGCTGAATAACTTACCAAAACAGCCAAGGACAGGAATGCCAGAAGCTAAGAATCACTCAGGTCTAAAAATACAGCATGGAAATATATCAATGATATATTAAGCTGCAAGATTATGTGTGTACACATGCATGTATATATAATGGTCCTGTTTTATGTAAGTGTGTTTGTGTTATGAATATACATAGATCTGGGAGAATTTAGCAGGAATTGAAGAAGCTATCCACCAACTGTCAGGGGGATCCATGTGCTAGGCTTGTCTTTCGTTTTTTTGTTTTGTTTTGTTTTGTTTTTTAATTTCTAGCTAAGTTGGCTATGATGGAAAAGTGTGCACAATCTAAGAACAAGACAGAAGTGGATTTGTTTTGGTATGAAATACTATTGATCTGTGTCTCCAGGTCCTACCTCAAAGCTCTTGAGGCCATGTCAGTGTGGCCCTCCTTCTGGAGGGAGACTTCCAGAAATGCTGTGTGGCTGCAGAAAGACAAGCCTAGAACAACAGGTAGAAAATCACCGGCCGACAGAACACATGTATAAAACCCCACAGCAAGAAAGATGGAGAAGCCGGGAGCAATGATGGTCAGCAACACTTGCTTTACACACTTCGGTTAACTGCTTAGCTTTCTTAGTTAGGGTTTCTATTGTTACAGCAAAGCCATGAATAAGAGCAAGTTGGGGAGCAAACGGGTTGACTTGGCTTATATGTCTGCTTTATAATCCATCACTGGAGGAAGTCAGGACAGAAACTCAAACAAGGCAGGAACCTGGAGTCAGGAGCTGATGCAGAGGCCATAAAGGAATGCTGTTTGCTGGCTTGCTCACATGGCTTGCTCATCCTGCTTTCTTATAGAACCCAGGACCACCAGTTTAGAATCAGCCCCACCCACGGTGGGCTGGACCCTCTCCTGTTGATCACCAATTAAGAGAATGCCCTACAGTCGGGTTGTATGGAGGCATTTTCTCAATTGAAGCTCCTCCCTTTCAGATGACTCTAGTTTGGGTCAATTGACATAAAACTAACCAGGGCATTAGCTGTCCAGCTTGTCCAGACCACACACTCTGCCCAGTCATCAAAGCTGTTGTGGATTGAGTGTACACCATCATCATAGACTCGTGTGTTTGAATGCAGTTGGTAACCAATGTCCCAAGTGGTACCCTGAAGGAGGATGCAAGCTACTAGAAGTGGTCCTTGAGACTTTAGGGTCCCATTCTCTCTCTGGCCCCACACTGTACATACAAACTCACCTCATGGCTCCCTGTCAGGGCTTCTTCACTGCGGTGGATTGCATCCTTCCCTAAACTGGAGCAAAAACAAACCCTCCTTCTACTGCTTCTCATGTATTTTGTCATAGCAGAAAAGAAAAATCAGTCTGGATAGAGGCCAGCTTTTTAAAAATCTGATCTGCTCAAATCCATCTCTTCCTTCAATAAGTATGGCTTTACAGTGTGCTGCGGGAGGTCCTGACAGACCTGACCCTCACCAAACATCCTGAAGAGCCAGACAAGTAGACCTAAGGTGGGCCTGGTGACACACCTTTGTAATTCTAGCATTTGGTAGATGAAGATGATCCAAAGCTCAAGATCACCCTCGCTGTGGGAAATAGGATAGTAAATTTAACAGATGAGTGAAAACAAGTCAGTTTTTGATGTATCATTCCACAGAAAGAAATCTTCATAGAGAGAAGGTGAAAACTGGCTGGGTGCTGATTTTGCTCACAACAGTTTTTAAAGGCCCTTGATTGTGAGAAATTCCTGTCCTTTTTCCTATAGGGCCACAGGACTTGCTGTCCTCCCAGATTCCCCATCCAATTGGTGCAGGACACAAAGCTGTAACTAATGAAATGCCTGGGACTGAGACTGTCTTCTTTTCTAGTCATAGGCCCAGTCAGATAGCAGAGGTTTTCCATTCTCCCACTCTCAGGGTTCTCAGGTGCCAGCTAGAAAGGGACTCAGCTCTGTGACCCCCATGAATTCTAAGCATACCTCATACTGAAAATGTATCATCACTGTTTCTTACACTCAGTTACATGGCAACTTGAAGGCCAGCCAGGGCTACAGGAGACTCCATTTCATAAAACAAGACTAAAGAATTCTTCCTCCTTCTCCTCTCCCCTCTCCATCATCGGTAGTTCAGACAAACTCTTCATTTTCCACTGCATGGACCTCTTTATAGCGCTGGAGTCTACCATTCAGTTAGAACTTTCTGGAAAAGTAAGTGAAGACTTTGGAGTTCAGAGGGAAAAAAGTGCTTTCTTCTCTGTCATTCTTGAAATCGTTTGGGTGCTCTGTAGCAAAACAAAACAACAACAGACTAACAAGAGAAACAGATACATACATTCCTTACATGAGAGATAACCCAGAAGTAGCTCTAACCCTCAGATCATGCCTGATAGGCTTAAGTACCAGCTCATTCTGCAAGGCATGTAGAGAAAGGCCTGGGGAGGTGGCCAGGGAAGGACACATAACAGGGGTAGATTTTATTTTTCAGATCAACATCTTCTCCATCAATGAGTTTTTAATACCCCTTCCTCTTCCTTCTCCTTTTCCATCTTCTTCCGTTTTTCTCCCTTTCTTCCTCTCCTCCTTCCTTCTCAACTTCCTTTTGTCCTGATGCAGAGACAGATCACACAGACAAATGTGCAAGTACAAACTTACTTTATAAATACACATCCCTCTTACAAAAGAGGCTGCTTTCAAAGCTTCTGTATCTGCTATTGCTCAAAATAAACCTTGTGCCAAAGAGGTGCACTGTGGAAACGGTGTCCTGAGATGCAGGCTTACAGGCTGCTTCCTAGTAGTTATGTTACGCTGTGGTTATGTAAGATGCTGTCATGGGGGAGCAATATGGAGCAATGTTTTCTTTCTTCCAACTGCATGCGAACCTACAATTATCTCAAGATAGAAAGTTTTATTTTAAAGGATATCTACTTGCCCAGAAGCGGGCTTATGGAGATGTAAATCATGTTGGCAGAAGGTAAGTGTGGGGGAGTGACTAAAAAGAGAGACGAAGGTGACTCTGCTGTCTTGGTCAGAGAATCCTGAATCTTTGATAGTAGAAATACACTCATATGGTATTTTTATATCCTTCCAAAGATAACTTCTTCAGACTTTCCTTCATCATCCTCCACCTCAGATTTCTCAATATCCAGCTCTGTGAAACCAACTGGGTAGGTGTGAATGATAAAAACATTTTCACCTCAGCCAGGTGTGGTGGCAGATGCCTTTCTTTAATCCCAGCACTTGAGAGGAAGAGCCAAGCAGACCTCTGAGTTCCAGGCCAGCCCCTGGTCTAGTAACTGGGTTCCACAGCAGCCAGGGCTACACAGAGGCACCTTGCCTTGAGAACACAAAAGCAAAACAAGCAAACAAACAAACAAAAAAAATGACAACAGCAACAAAAAAGAAATCCACAATATTTTCATTCCAAAATCAAGCCTGAAGCAGTAAGGTATGTGTGTGTGTGTGTGTGTGTGTGTGTGTGTGTGTGTGTGTGTGTGTGAGAGAGAGAGAGAGAGAGAGAGAGAGAGAGAGAGAGAGAGAGAGAGAGAGCTATACAGAGAGGCTTTAATAATCCCTGGATCTGTTAGATGGCAGCTGTAGAATTCAATACCAAGGTTGTGGAGGAGCAGTCATACAGTCATACACAAGTGGCCTCCTATTTTGTGATGAGTGTCACAGTGCCTGATGCAGAAACAGGCACAGGTGAGCCGTGGGCACTGTATGTGAACCCAAGAAAACAGCTGCCAATGGAACCAGAGCTAATTAGTCCAATAAAACCAAGAATTTACTTTTCTGTCTCAATGTTTATGGCAAATGTTTATGAAGCTTCTATTTACACTTCGGACCAGGTATGTGTATATTTCTCATTTTACCTCACTCCTTTATAGCTCAGATATCACCTACTGCACACACCACTCCTTAGGATGATGCCCGAGGTCTACCACTTGGTTCTAACTTTCTGGAAAGAAGAGGCTTTATTTTCCAGTGTCCACACTACACTATTTGGTGCATCGATACTTTAGTGTGTGTGATGTAGCTTAAGAAGAAAGGCTCCTCCATATAAACATAAATCTGGTTCCTGTTTCATGTTTTTGTCTAGAAGTCTGTGCTTAGTGTTAATTTTTATGAGCATTCTACTGGAAATATGGGCAAACACAGTTTTGTCTTTCTGCAATGTCAGAATTTATTAATTATGAATAAGTAATTCATATATCACTTTCCTTGATAGCCTTGGTTGAGATAAAAAAAAAAAACAAGTTCCTTTATTTTAATCTTAATAAAAGTCTGATCATGTATTACACACTGCACAGTAAATATCTATCTATCTATCTATCTATCTATCTATCTATCTATCATATACATATATCCTCTATCTATATCCTTAAACCTACTTATCTATATTTTATCTGTATCTATCATCTACCTATCATCTATAGCTCTACATCTATCTACATACTTATCTATCTAGCTGTAGGTTATAGACAGGTTAACATGGCCACAGCAGAATTCAAGAGGTTTCAAAGGCCTGGAAAGGCAGGAAAGATGAGTTACAATGAACCAGGCTTAAGGGCTGCTGCTGCTGCTGCTGCTGCCCCTGCTCCTCCTCCTGCTCCTCCCCTGATGCTTCTGTTCCTCTGCCTGCAGCTGCTGCAGAGGCTGCTGCTGCTACTGTTGTACAGAGTCGGGCTGCAGAGGGAAGATGAAAGCCATACAACTGAAGAAAAGAACCAGGGTGGCAGATGGATGGATGGCAGATCCAGACAGATAAACAAACAGACAGACAGCAAACCACTTGGCCTTGTTAGTAGTGGGGACCAAGCCAGGCTGAAACTCCTGGGAGGGTAGGGAATTGTCTGCCTGTCTATCTCTTGATATATACGCATAGTAGTCAGATAAAAGTCCAGTGGGGTCTTGGCCATCACAGTTTATGGAGTCTGGGTGAGAGAAATTCTGCCCAGACTTTTTCTCCATATGATGTCTGAGAAGTTCTAAAACCTGGTTTCCCCAGTATAGTTTTAATATATCTCCTATAGATCCACTTAGGTAAATTCACAGGATGGCACCCTTCTTGTCATTTGTCAATCTGTGCCTTGTAAATGGCTCTGGACAGATGATGGTGTTTTTGTCCACCCAGGTATGTGGTTGTCATCCATACCTCAAAATGGAGTCAAAGCTGCAAGTGAATGGAGTCCTGCAGGGCAAGGCAAACCTAAAACCCACAGCTAAAAACAGTGAGGGGTGAGGTAGGTGACAGGGCAGACCACGGCCAGTTTTCCACACTAGCTGTTGCTGCTTTGTTATTGTTGTTTTGGTTTTGGTTTAACCTTTACTCATCTCTCTCTCTCTCTCTCTCTCTCTCTCTCTCTCTCTCTCTCTCTCTCTCTCTCTCTCTTTCCCTCCCTCCCTCCATCTCTCCCTCCCCTTCTCTCTCTTTATTTCTTTCTTTCCTTTCTATTTTCCCCTTTCTTTTAATCTTTTATCTTCTTATTGCACTACTTTTCCCAAAATGATGTAAAGAAACAAATAGTACATGGATACAACTCTATCTGAATCCAGACGGTGAACAGTGAGTGACTTGCAGGAGCTTTGTCATTGAAAAGAACCACTCACTAATGTCACATGGTCCAGATATTAGTTAGACATCAATGGGCTTTGAAGTAGACCCTACCCTCATAATCCACAATCTACAAAATCAAGAATTAGAAATACAGGTCAAAAGATCAGGATACCTACCTGCCTCTGCCTCTGAATGGATGGAAAGCATGCACCCTCATGCCTAGTGCAGATTTTTATTTCTCAATAGCACATCACTGTGAAGTGAAGAGGAAATGAGGAGTGGTTAAGGACAGCAGTGGTGCACACCTTTAATCCCTGCACTCCGGAGGCAGAGGCAAGCAGACCTCTGTGCGTTCGAGCCCAACCTGGTTTACAGAGAGTTCCAGGACAGCCAGGGCTACACAGAGAAACCCTGTGTCTAGAAGAAGACTTAGAGGAGTGAAGAAGATGAAGAGGAAAAATAGGAAGAAGAAAAAGAGGGAGAAGAGGAAGAAGGAGGGAAATGATAAAAAGAGGAAAAAGGAGGAGGATAAGGAAGAGGAGGAAGAAGGGAAGGAGGAGTTTGAAGGCACATGGCTGGGTGTGGTTGCACATTCTGGGAGATGAGTGTCCTTGGAGGTTGGAGATTTATCTCACACCCTATGTAGTGCACAACAGAGTTCTGAAGCAAGAGAAAGTTCAGTCCCTCTAGAGAAAGCATGACTTTCTCTCTCAAAGGATGAGATAGCAATTATGAATATTTGTAGTTCTTGCTACCTGACTGTGGTCAGGTTGCCTTTGATTCTGAGTTGCCATGGGAAGGGGAAAGGAGGAAGGGTTTGGTCCTTTGTGCAAGCTGTGAGAGGACAGCAGGGAGCCTTCCAGGGCGAGGCAGCCATACTTTACAGCATTTCGACTAACAGTCAAGCACTGGTTTCTTGTTTCCCTCTGAATTCTTGTAAAATCACTTTCTAGCATTAGGTCAGCCTGGGTGCTGCTAGCTTTCAGTTACATCTGTTAAAGCCTTAACTCCGTTGCTTCCTATGGTCAAGTCAAACTAGAGCTAAAAATGCCCATTTACAACTGCATCTTCTGTATTGAACTATTATCTCTTCATCCTTCATTCATCTACTATTCTTTGTGGTGGTTATTGGACCTGTTGGTAGGGGATCTGTCTGCTCCTCTAATGAGATTCTCATATACAATCAAATGATGCTGTGTAACCTTGCTCCCCAAGTTCATTGGTCAATAAAAGGCTGAAGCCTGTGATTGAGCAGTAGATAGTAGTAGGAGGGTCTTTGGCTCCCTGGCTTGAGGTCAGAAGGTACAGAGAAGGAGAAGAGACTCAGGGAGGAGGTGCCATGAGAGGAGATGAACCAGGAGCACGTGGCCAGGAGAAACAGCAAGTAACAAGGGATATGTGGCTGGGATGTAAGTTAGAACAGCTCGAAAACTGACCCAACTAAGCTCCCCGCTTGTGAATAAAACACCTGGGTTGTGCATCTTTTATAGGGTTGGCTAAAATCTACCATTCCTTTTACACCTGTTCTCCATGAAAATTCTTCCACATCTACCATTTTGGCTTTTTCTTTCTTGTTTCCTCCTTTACCTTTCTTTTCTTTCCCTTTCTCTTTTTAAAATTACTCAATTTGTTACTTGCGTGTAGGGTTGGTGACATTGGGGGCAGGGCACACCTGTGATGTGGCCTGCGTGTAACAGCCAGAGGACAACTTTCCTGGGTTAGTTCTCTCTTCCCAACTTGAGTTATGGGCATTAAACTCAAGTCAGGTCTTCAGGCTCGGACATGAGCCTGTTCACCCACTGAGGCATTTTCACTGGCCCTTGGAGGCTATTTATTAAGGTTTTCCTCCCAGAGAATCTATTTGCTTTGTAAACTTTACATAGGAATCTGATTCCTATTTGTTTACATCCTGTGACATTAGTTCCAGTTCTTTTTCATTTTCATGCGCATTTCTTCTCACCGTGTGAAGGTTAGGACTGAACCAAGGCCTCACATGTGCTGAGCGGGTATTGCGCCACTAAGCCACACCCTCAGCACTACTATCCCAGTCAGAGTCCTGCGTATTTATTGATAAAAGGGAACCGGAAATTTCCCTCAACTATCGTTTTTCCATTAATAAGATGCATTTGTATGCAGAGAGCTCACTGCTCCGCTCGCTGGATAATCCCCCAGAGCCAGCTTCTACAGTGGGTTTCTTATTTAAATCGCTCCCCTCCCCAATACCCGAGGAGGCTTCCTGTTGTGGCATTACCAGGTATTTCCTCTCAGCGACACCCCCACTGTCATAAGTGATTTGTAACCGCAGGGTGCTCAATGCTGTGTCTTAAAATTGATCTTTAAAGTGGATGTTTCCCAGATTGTATTTCTGCTGCTCCAGCTATTCTTACTTCCATTTGTGTCTGCACAGACGAGAACCCTGCAATGTAGACTGTGAAATACAAATGAGCTCAACAATCTGCTTTCTCTGGTCCCCAACACGGAGGAGGTTGCCACCTTGCTCGGTTCCCCTGGCTTTCACTTCTTTTTCTGAGAAGTCAATTTTCTGGATTTCGGGCACATAAAATACGTCCCCTTCTATTCTTCAGACCCAGGAATTAGGATATTTATTAGGTCAAAGCTTTCAGGGTCCGACGCCAGGATATGTTTCATAGAACTTGGTATAATGGGGTGGGAGGGGTGCCTCAGCAGGCTCATGCCAAGGTATCCCTTTAACCTGAGGTACCAGAATATGGCAAGGCTAGTGTAGCATAGAGTTTATCTGGGGGCATGGGAGGGGGCTGTTGAGAAGGGAGTAGAGGCAGTAAAAGACGGGACAGAGAAGGGCAGAGAAAGGGAAGAGGCCAGCCAGGAGCACGTGGAGAGAGGGGGGAAGGGAGAAGGGGAGAGAGTGAGAAAGGGATTAGGAAGAGTGAAGTGTGTCAGAGAGTAAGAGAGGAGAGACCAAAGAGCCCCTTTTATCGCAAGTCAGGCCCATCTGACTGTTGCCAGGTAACTGTTGGGCAGAGCCTAGGAGGAATGTCAACAAACAGTATCTCTCTGGTCCCTAAGGGCTCATGACCATCTTATAACGCAAAACATATTGAGTCTATCTTTATAGTTTTTATGGTCCCAGCATTACTTAAAAAGCTCAAGTTAAGACTCAAGACAACCTCTTAGCTATTAATCTGAACTCCTGTAAGACTCTAAGACATTTTGATGTATGATGTCACAGAATAAATGTTGCTTTCCAAAAGGGAAGAATGGAGCCAAGAAATGAAGTGAATGATCCAAGCAAGACTGAAAGCCAGTAGGGCAACCATCCTGTACCTCTGGGTCCACTAGTATCCAAGGTATGTGGTCGTGTATTATAAGGCCTGAGTGTGCTGTACAACCCCACCTCTCCGACTTTTCCTAATGCAGTCCATGTGTCATCTCTCTTAGGTTATCTTAGCAGGCTTTCCATATTCCTGGCATTTCTAACTTCCTGGGGTCTCAATTCTAGTTCCTCATTTTACCCTCTGAGAGACTGTTTATGGGCCATTGAATCCTGCCATGTATTGTTTTTCCTTTTCGAAATCTCTGTGGAAATCTCCAAGATCCTATAACTCTTATATACTAAATGCCCCAAATATCAGGATACCATATGTTTGGGAAGATCAGCCCATAGCTTAAAAAGTAGCCAGGCCTCATTAAACCACTGCACTATTAGCTTCTGAGGGCCTGTTTATCTGACCATAGTGAAACAAACCTGAGAAAAGCCTAGAGATGGTGCCGCCCCCCATGGGCTAACCCCACATCAATCATCAACAAAGATAATTCCTCACAGATATGGCTACAGACCAATTTGATGCAGACAATTCTTTAATGGAGGCTCCTTCTTTCTAAGTCATTCTAGGTTGCATTGGACTGACAATAAAAAGCGTAACCATGACAACAAGATACATCTTTCCAGGGCTTCACTAACTAGGCCTCACCTTCTACTTTGAATTCACATTACTTAATTCACCAGGCAGGTGAGAGCCCTCAGAATCCAATCATTCCCTAAGACCCCTTAGCTGGCTAACAAGCCCTTAATCTGAAACATCTCAAATGTGAACCATAACAATACTAGCTTTTTGTGGTGGGGAAGGGAGAGAAAGGGAGAGGTTTCTTTTCTATAGGAACAAAAATCAAGGACCCCTTGCAAAAGATTTAAGAACCAAAGACAACAAAAAGAAACAACTTTTCTTTTCAGGAGTTCTTTTTATGAAGAGAAAGGTGAATACAATTTAAAAAGTCATGGAGGGTTAGATTTTATTAAGAAGAACATTTTGAGAGTGTTCCTGGAACAGAATGTCACAAGCATGATGGCAGTAGCAGGTGAAGAAAAAAGCAGGCAGTGGAGGACCGAGGGTGGGCTGGCATGGAGGACCGAATTGGAAGGGTTGATCTTGGCAATGAAACATCACTATGATTGGGAGTCATGGAGTCTACAGCCTGGACAGTACTTCTGCAGCTTCCTGTGAGTCAGAGACGGAGTCAGAGAAGGACAGAGGCAGAAGAGGGTGACTGAGTCAGCACGCTGTCCTCAGTAGCTTTAGGAGTCACACCTGTGTGCACTGGGGCTCCATCACTAATCAGTTTCCTTGTCTTTGGGCAAATTATTTAGACTTTGTGAGTCCTTGTTTCATCATCCGTAGGTGGGTCAAATACTCCATGTGCCACAGGGTAAGCATTACAGTGACACAGATAATACACAGAGTGCCTGGCACTCAAGAGTGCAGGACATTGGCTATGGGCATCCTCCCTGGGTTGAGACCACTCAGTACAGTTGAAGGTGACTGCATCTGGGTGTCAACTTAGTAGAAGGGGCTCCCAAGACTAGGAGGAGGGTCATCTTCCAATCCACTGTTATTATCTAGAGCGCTTGCTCTCCACACTATTTTAAGGCCACAGGAATTGATCCTGCCTTATCACTCCATCACAATACTCTAGTCACAGCCACCATAATATTGATGTGCTTAGAGAGTTCTTGGGAGAAATGAGGAAAAGAGCAGGAGATAGACTCAAGAGAAACTTTTAAAAATATTCTCCAAACCAAACCCATCTGCCCCTTGCCTCTTCCTCAAAGAGTCTATCTAATGACCCTGGCTGAAAGCCAGAAGCATCAGGGCTCTGGACTTGAAGCATCTGTTTGTCATATGTATGTGGAAACATGTATGTGGAAACCTACATACATGTTTCCTTTACTGGACTCTTTGGAAATGGTGGGACAGTCTCCCCATCAAATTTCTTAATCTTAGATCTCAAGTTGTATTGCTTAGACTCAAATCTCAGGTAAAGGCCTCCTCAGACCCAGGAGACTCAGACCAGTCAATTTCTAGGAACTGGACCCAAAAAGATAGGTATAGATGACATACTGTTAAGATGGAGAAACTAGATTGGAACTTGGTCACCCTGTCCACAGGTAAGGAAGAAGATTCCGGGGTAATTTATTCTTCCATCACGTTGGTTCCTGTTATAATTTATCACCTGCCTCATGCCATCTGGGCATTTTCCATGGCCCTTCCTCTTCCAATGGTTTGTCTTGATGGAACCTGGGCTTTGTCTTAGGACATAGCTGCAAGCATTATGGGTATTTTCCCAGACTTCTGGTACCCCAACTCACTCTTCTCATTTGGATTCTGAACATAGTTTTTCTCCATTCTGCTTTCCCTCCCCCATTCTGCTAACCCAATTTGGTTTCCTCTTTAAATTCAGTGAGATACAACAGGTAAGCACACTGGCTGAGTCTGGGCGCAATAGGTGGGGGAGCCCAGCTGCATGTGGTTCCTAAGGACACTCTGGGTAACAAGATTACAGAACCATGTGACAGGTGCCACCACCAGTGAGGCCTGTTCACCTCACTCGTGCACAGAACTGTCCCTGGAAACCCATTTCACTGTTCAAATCTAGGGTCCCAGATCCAATGTTCCTTGATCTCCATGTTAACCATACTGTACTTTATCATGCAAAGTGGCTCAACTTGGCTTTTATGGACAAGCCATTCAGTGTAGAGGTGAGTGGTCAGGTACTCAGTTCTGTGCATCTGGAAGTATTCGTGAGTAGAATGGCAAGAAGAGATATGCTTTCTCCTGGATCCTTCATTCACAAGGCATCCTTCCCACAGGGAAGAGGAGAGGAGCCTTGGGGAACCACCATGTTTTAGGGATGGTAAGGATGATGAACCAGAAAGCCAAGCCATCTTACCAAACAAAACTTTCCCCAAATTCAGTTTCCCCTGTAAATACAGTTAGGACTAAGAAGAAATTAAATAACCCGTGTGGGGGACAGCTGCAACAGGCAAGGGTTCTTCGGTTGTTCCCCACGGTGCCTCATGAAAGGTTTTTGGCGCATATTGCCTCAGGGTACCGACAAGGGCCCTGTGCATCTCATTAGCCTCTTGGAGTTTCTGTCATGGAAGGGCTTTCCTGTTCCTCCACTCATGTATGTTTCTTCTTCCTATTTCTTTGGTACCAGTGTGCAGTGAGGCACACAGCACACATTTCATGGCTGTGTAAGAGGATGTCTTAAACCGGGGGCTCATGAGACTCATCTATTTCACCCGAGGCCTGGCTTGACCTTCCTCACTCAGAGTCTTCCTTATGGCCACCCTCTTCTCGTACTGCAGAGCACAGCACAAGCTTTCTCCATCTCCAGAAAGAATAAATGGCCTTAGGAAAGACTGTATGCTCCAAAGCCAGCTATGACATCGTCTCACATACCTCTTGCAACTTCCGCCTTGCTCACCGGAACCCTTAGTCACTGCCTAAAGAAAGTCCATATAGAAAGCCCAACTGCCTGGGGCTACCATGTTCTGTGAGAGCTCAAACCTTGACCCTTATTGGTTGAGGTAGTTAGTTTTAATTGACAACTTGACGTGATTAGAATTACCTGGGAAAGGAGTCTCAGTGAGCAATTGTCTACATCAGGTTGGCCTGTGTGTGAACCACTGTGGGTGACTCCATTCCCTAGGAAGTGGGGAGGGTCGTGAGCTGAGCAAGGGTATACATTCATTCACTATTCTCTGCTTTTGGCTGTGGATTGATGTGACCAGCCAGTTGCTTCAAGTTCCTTGGCTTCCCTCCAACAATGAATTGTAACCTGGAGCTGTGAGCTAGATAAATCTTTCTGCCTTGAGTTGCTTTTGCTGCGATATTTCATCTCAGCAGCAGAAAGTGAAACAAACACTGAAGAGATGAAAGGAAGGTACCAGAGGTCTCATGGAGAAGAAACAACCCAGCTCACCCCCATTCTTATAGACTTCACTGTTTTCAGTCCATCCTCCACCCACACTATATGTGAGACCAGCCCCTGGGTCCTTCCCTAATTCCCTCAAGGAACTGTGAGCGATAACACCATCCAAGGTTTTTACAGAATCTCTGCTCTGAATCAATAATTAAGCTGGCCAACCTTCTGCCAGGCACCGATTTTCCCACTGATTGCAACTTCAGGACAAAAAAAAAAAAAAAAAAAAAAAAAACAAACTGCAAGAACTCTGGTGTCCTTTCATTCTTCAGGGCTCTCAGTAGGAAATATAGAACAAATAAAATTAGTATCAACAGAAAAGCATGAGCTGAAGATGTTGAACATAAGCTCAGTTCCTTACTGAGCTTTCCTTTCCAAAAAAAAAAAAAAAAAAAAAAGAAAGAAAGAAAGAAAGGAAAACAACCATGTTCTTAGAAGTGGGCAAGGGCTCAAGACCACTAGGACCCCCTGGCTCCCCTGGGCAGACATGGCAGCTCTGGCTGCTTGAGAAGGTCCACCATCATCTAGCATCTGTTCTGTGTGTCAGCTTGGCAGCTCCGGTGGAAGAGGAGGCAGGGTGAGCCTGCGTAGGAGTTGGCTCGCAGGATCAAAGGAGAAGGAGAGAAAACAGTACAGTCACTCTCCTCTGAAAAGGCTGGGGACACACATGGATCACCGTCATCTGAGATCCTTTGTGTTGAGCACCCATGAAGGTCCCCAACTCTGGGGGACTCTCGGGATCTGTGTCATTTCTCCCTGTTAGTACGTGGATATTTAAGCAAAATACATCACTGTAGGCTTGAGTTCTCCCAACAGGGCAGAACGAAGGAGAGCATGGGCTTTGGCGCTAATGAAAGCTGGGATTCCTCTCGCGTACACAAACCATGTGTTTGTAACAACTTAGTAACTTGCCTTTGTCCCCTGTTTCCTCGCCTGTAAAACAGCAATAAGAACAACACGGAACTTTGTAAGTGTTCGTGGAGCTGAGCCACACTTCTGGCTCATACACAGATGAGAGTACTTGCTGCTGCTTACATAGCAATGGTCTCCGTAATATTATTCTGGTTGCTCATTATTTACTTTTTCTGATTGTTTTAGAAAGTCTTACTACGCACCCCAGGCTCTCAAACTCTGGATCCTCATGCTCAAACTCTCAAATGCTGAGACTACAGGCATGGCTGGCCTGTGCCACCACACCAGACTAGAGCAGTTAATAGTGCATGACTATTATTGTTTAGAGGATTTATGAGTGGTAGCTAGTAACTATTTTTAAAATAGATTACTGGGTCTTTTCCTTTTAAGAATTTAGTGTTTCTTTCCAGCCAGCGCCGAGCGATGGGGATCTCTCGGGACAACTGGCACAAGCGCCGCAAGACCGGGGGGGTAAGAGAAAAACCCTACCACAGGAAGCGGAAGTATGAGTTGGGACGGCCTGCAGCCAGCACTAAGATTGGCCCTCGCCGCATACACACAGTCCGAGTTCGAGGAGGCAGTAAGAAGTACCGGGCTCTGAGATTGGATGTGGGGAACTTTTCCTGGGGCTCTGAGTGTTGTACTCGCAAAACAAGGATCATTGATGTTGTGTACAATGCATCCAATAACGAGCCCGTCTGCACCAAGACCCTGGTGAAGAACTGCGTTGTGCTTGTTGACAGCACACCGTACCGGAAGTGGTACGAGTCCTACTATGCACTGCCCCTGGGCCGCAAGAAGGGGGCCAAGCTGACTCCTGAGGAGGAAGAAATTTTAAACAAACAAACAAACAAACAAAAAAAAAAGATCGAAGAAAATCCAAAAGAAATACGACGAGAGGAAAAAGATTGGCTAGACCAGCAGTCTTCTAGAGGAGCAGTTCCAGCAGGGCAAGCTTCTAGCCTGTATTGCCTCAAGACCAGGCCAGTGTGGCAGAGCAGACAGCTACCTTCTCGAAGGCAAGGAGCTGGAGTTCTATCTGCAGAAGATCAAAGCCCGGAAAGGCAAATAAACCATTCATAGCTCATGTAATGTGAGTGTATGTATGTGTGAGTGTGCACGTATGTGTAAGAGTGTATGTGTGTGAGTCTATGTGTGAGAGAATCTATATGAGTGTTTATGTGAGTGTGCATGTGAATATATATGTACGAATGTGTGAACAGGCTTGTGGAAGTCAGAAAAAGACTTGTGGCTGTCAGTTCCCTCCTACCACATGGGTTCTGGGGATCAAACTCATCGTTAGACTTAGCAGCAGACACCTTCAGCTGGTGAGCTGGCCCAATAGCTACAGTCTGTTTTCTTTTTAATAATTCAGCAATACAGTCTACTTTTAAAACCGAGTAAACAAAATAGAATGGGGAGGAGAAAGGACCACCAACAGTACCAAGTGTGAGGCTCTTACAGGGAACAGCTGTGCCTCTAGGCAGACAGATGAATCCGGGTGGCCTTTGATGTCTCTGGAAGCAGAGTATTTCGATGAGTCCTGGCCTCCCTGGAGCTTTTTCATCATCCCTAAATTGGAATCTGCTGCAGAAGCCATTATCAGCAACTTCGAGAACACTTCCCAGAACAGCAGTTAGAAATCCAAATAGATGCTTTCATTTCCCAAATGCTTGACTCGGGAATGTGAGCCCCTGAGTCACAGCTCTGGACTTCAGGGTGACCTGGCCTTTGAGGTGCTGACCTGAGGCTTACCACCTGACCCCGTATCACCTGTGTTCTTGGCAACTGGCCATCTTCTCTGTGTAGACGAGGTTCCTTCCTCCCACAGGGGCTGCCATGAGGATCTCACAGTGAGTCAAAAATGCCAGCCACTGTTGCCACCTGCTCCTTTGAAACCGTTTGAAAGTGCTGTGAGCCTGGCTGAGAAAAGGCAAATGGAGCCCTCCGTGAATCGGTTTGGCAAGTCAACCCTGATGGAAGAGAAATGGGCCGCAGGCAACAACAGGAGAAAATCACAGGTAATGAGTTGATAGGCAAGACAGAGTAGCCTCTCCTGCTGCAGAACCCTTCCTGGGGAACACCTGCTCCCCAACTAACCTCTCCATAGCCCTTTCTAGGTAGGACCTTGTCTGGGATGAGATAGGCACATTACTGAGTCCTAATGCTGCTCAAAGGCTGATCTGATTCTCAAGGGGGGCTGGTGTCTGCCTTCATCTTTATTGTGATATTTGGCCCCACTGGTCTTCTGGTCTTATTTCTGGTACTGTGTGGTCTTTATGGGTAAAGAAAGGAACTGCAGATCCTTCAGTGAAAAATGCTCATGATGCTCAGATGTTCTGGCAATGAGACGGATGCACATAAAAACAGCAGTGACGTGTCTACACTGGAGTCTGTGGACACAGTTCAAAAGTAAAGCGCTTGCTATACAGTCATGAGGCTCTGAGCTCAGCATTCAGGTAATGGACAATACCATTCTAGTATCCCCAGAGCTGGTGAAGGAAAAAAGATAGGAGGATTCTGGGGGCTAACTGGCCAATTAGTCTATCCGGAATGGTTAGCAAGTTCAGTGAAAGATGCTGTCTCAAAAATACAGTGTAAATAGAGAAAGACACCCAATGTCTACCTTGGGCCTCCATCTAGGAAAGGGTACCTGCATGGGCATGAACAAATGTGTGGGTACACACACACACACACACAAACACATGCACCTGCACCCTTAGAAGACCTCACCCTTTGGTGGGTCTTCAAGAGGCATCAGAAGAAATGGCTCATTCACACACCTTCATGATAGGAACCTCCTAACGTAGATCTGTCCACCTCGTGACCTGTCTTCCAGGACTTTACTCCAGTGACTAAGTCTCATGCATAAACTTTGTAATGTCACGGTTCATGATGGTAAGCTCTGAGAAATGACCATTGGATAGGTGTGTGTGTGTGTGTGTGTGTGTGTGTGTGTGTGTGTGTGTGTGTGTGTAGGGGGTGAATGATAAAGCCATCAAACAAGTGTGTGAGACTCAGCCTTCCTGTTACATGCCCAGCTACAGAAGATAACAAACTATTACTAGCAGAATAAAAAATCTGATGATGCCTCAGGGTTTGGAGGGAGCCACAGGAAGGTGGCAATGGATTCACATCTTGGAGGCTGGACAGGGTCATTTTTGTTTTTGCATCTTTATTTTCTATATTCCCCACATGGTCAGAAAACAATAATAATAAAATTTATAAATTAATAAAAAGAAAAATCGTAGTGACCAAAAGTTAATTCAGGATCAAGAAAGAAAGGCCTGAGTGGACACCGAAGCCTGGGCTGCCAGTTTGGGCTGGCTGCTTAGGCTGCCAGTAAGGTGGACAAAACCCAGGCCCACCTAAGGTCTACCAAGCCTACTTGGGAGTAGTCCCCACATCTGACCACTGGAACTGAGAACAGCCTGTTCCCGTATGTCCAGAAGAGGGCGCTGTGAGGCAGGACAGGCTTCAGATTGCCAGACCTTCGGTCTACATTTTAATTTAGTCTTTTAACATGTACAGTGGATTGGACAATAGAACAGAACACCCTGGCCACCATTGCTGCAGAGGTTATGTGCAACAATTATGCATGGCCAATGTACAAGCTGTCCAGGGATCTGTAGTTACATGGGACTGAATTTCTCTACACTGTCCTCTTAGAGAGTTTGGTTCCCAACGATGTACCCTGGCTTTGCCCAAACTCTCACCTCCCAAGACATCATTTTTCTTTCTCTTTCACAAACAAGGCCACTGTCCTCGTATCACACTTTTCCTCATAGAGATATGTTTATTTCTGTACACTTGCTAGATCCAGTACCAGACTCAAGTGTGGCCAACTGTTTGAGCTCTGAGATCGTGGAAAGAAGATCGTGAAACCCTGGGCCAGGAATTAACTGGTCCTGTGGCCAGTACTTTGAACTTTGGACCATGCTAATAAGGCCTTCCTTGTGGTCGGTGTGGAAAGAGCCCTCAGAGTCCCCCGCTTTAGGGAAAGGCTCTCGTCATGACAGTCTCTAGCTTACTTATACTTGAACCCAAGATTCTCCTAAGACAGATGTCCATTCAGTCTCTCGGCCTAGGTCCCAGTACCCACTGCCTGCTATCTGGCTCCAGCTCAGTCTCCTGTATTCATTTCTCCATGTGCCCAGCCCAAGACCTTTCTGTCCCATGGGGCCTCTGGGCTTTAACTCTGGCCACGCCCCTCTAAACGACTGTGTGGCTTGTGCACTGCACCTCCATTGTCAGGGCTTCTCTTCCTTCAGGCCGTGAGCAATGAAGTAAAGATCCGAGTAGCCAC
Source organism: Micromys minutus (assembly GCF_963924665.1). Lineage (NCBI taxonomy): Eukaryota > Metazoa > Chordata > Mammalia > Rodentia > Muridae > Micromys > Micromys minutus. The sequence goes on from NC_137954.1 coordinate 36,834,522, forward strand.
ATAGCAGCTCTGCTGTGGCATGGCTTATCCAGCCTGGATCAGGATCCTCTGGTTACATAATGAAGAAGGTTACAGAGTCCTCAGCTGCAAAGTGAAGAGCTCATCCCAACCATCTAGAAAGAGTGAACAATCGTACCCACTGGCTCTGGGGCCTGGCAACCCTACTCTACTCCCCAGCTTTGACAGACTCTTCAGGTCCTGTCCCTAGAGTCATGATCTCACTCAGTCTCAGAATCTGACACCCAGCCCCAACTTTATCCAATGATGTCTTACGGACATCGTTCTTCTTGGCTCTGGTCCAGCATCTGCCTTATCCCTTACAGGAGCTCTTTGCTTCCTACAGGTCTCAGTGGTGGCCATTTGTCTTGCACCTGCTGGGATAAGCACCCTTCATAGACAGCACAGATGAACAGAAGATATACAAGGGTAGCACTGGACCTCAGGACCCAGCCAGCCTGAGTTAGGGTAGTATGACTTACTATAGATCTGTGCAGGGACACCCAGGAGCCATGTTTACATCTATGTTTACATTGTTTACTCCAGGTGAGGTGGGCCAGTGGGTGAAGGTCTCTTGGGTAGGCATCTCTTTGTGCCCTGTAATCACTCATGGGATTCTGTCTCCCCTCACCACACCAATGGTGGTCGAAGCCTTCTCTGAAGCCAGACCTCCACCATTCAGTAATATAACCAGACATCTTAGCAGGAAGGGGAGCTGGGCTAAAGGCTGTGCTCCAAGGTGTTTAGGCTGCTCGATATGACCCTCTGAGAGAAAGCTGCCTTTACAGGTCACAGGTGTCTCACACACAGCGATACACAGACACAAGAAGAAGGTGCAGGACACTAGCCAGTGAGATAGAATACCTCGCTGCATTTTATGGAACTTTAACTTATCCCAAAGTACTTGGGGCCACTAACACCTTCAGCAAGTTTCACTGTGCATTAAACAGCAATGGCAGTCTACCTCTGAAGGGAGAGAGGTTGCAGAAGAGTCAGGGTCCTCAAAGAACCCACTGGGAGGCTCTCAATAGGTCCAGAGAAGGACGAAGTTACAACCGGAGATAGGAAATGCGTGATCTGGGTAATGGGAAACCACACGCGTCTAGCCAGGGCTCAGAGGCTTAATTGCTGACACTTGGCAGCTTGGCCTCCAGAGCAGGGGATCTTGTGATGGAATTTAGGAGGACAAAAATCTGGGGATCAGGTGACAACCTGTATGTACTGTATCTAGGAGACTCTATAGAGGAATCAAGGAGGAGAGAAAGAAAAGGAGGAAAAGACCCTGATGAAGTCTCCCAGCTCAACCATTTCTTCTGCCTCCCCTCCTGCCATTCCTACCCAGAGCCCAAGTGAACTCCACCGGCCGCATTGCCAGTCTTACATTGACGGTTGCCAACCATCATCAGAGACCATGGCGATTAGCCAGGAACTCTTCATGGGGCTTTGAAGGAGACAAATGAAGGTTGACAACATTGAGCGGTGGTAGAACCTAAAGCTCTCTGAAATGATTCATTTTGCTGTTTTGAATCGACAGCAAACCTCTGGACAGAGACCACATCTTCAGAGAACGTGATAAAATTACAACGAGCCACGAGAAAAACCATGGTGACAGTCTTATAGTTTGGTTGATGTGAATAAGAGATACATTTGCTTTAAGCTGCAGCAGGAGAAAGGCAAGCTCCCGTGAGAAGAACATAGAGAAAGGGAGAATGATTCTCTCCTTGAGTCTTCTAGAAAGAAAGTACAAGTAGCTGACCATCCTTTAGGGCTTGTGTCCAATAATGTGGGAGATATTGAGGGAGGAAAGAGGCTCATTTGACCCTTACTTCAAGCTCCTTGAGATCATTGTGGATTCACAACGTGTTATAAGAGAAAGCAGAGAGGACCATGTATCAAATTCCTGGCTTTCTTCAGTAATAATGCATTGCACAGTTGTTGGTTAACTTCACCCCCAAGAAGTAGGCATTGGTACAGTGGTTCTGTTCTTGAAGAATTAAAGAACCCTTCTTGAGATCCAGAAAAGATTGGACACGTGTATGAGAGGTCTCAGGTGCCTACTCAACAGAGACACTAGAATGGATTATTTGGTATAAAGAGCTTTTAGGAAAAAATATTAGAAACATGGGTAACCAGACAACCTGGTGGTGGTGGGGGCACTGAAAAATATTAAAGGCCCAGCACAAGGGATAGTCTACCTGTGGGGGGGGGCTTTTTAGAGAGGAATTGGGGTCCCATGAGTCAGGAACATGTTGAGGGTAGAGGGTAGTAGGTGGGAAGTTGGAGATCCTCTTCCTACAGCTCTAGGGAAAGGGGTGGCTTCACAGTCTATAGTTAGGCTCTCTGGTTCTCAGGCAGGGGGTGGGAAAGGGCTAGGAAGCAGGATGTGTTGCCAGCAATACCTCCTTTGATAGAAACATACTTCCCCAGGGGAGAAGACTGGGTACCTGAAAATCTGTAACCTGAGGACTCACATCGTCTAAGTCGAGTGTCAGTATATATGAGAAAGGAAGAGCTGAGGCAGGTACTGTAGCCTGAGCAACAGTTTGGTCTGGATTCTAAAATTATATCTTAGGTTGTATATCTTGAAAAAAATTTAAAGTTAAATTAAAATATAATTGCCTTATGACAATTGAACAGGGAAAAAAATACCTAGCAAGCAGTTCACATACATGTAATAACCATGTTCACACATGTGTGGTCCTGCAAGCCTGTGTAATCCCTGCCCTTGAAGGCTGAAGGTGAAAGATCAAGAGCTTAAGGTCAGCCATAGCTACTGTTGTGTGACAAAAATTTCTCTGGACATAGCAAACATGTCTGCATGTCTACACTAGACAGTGATTACATGACAGACCAAGGTACGAATACCACTGAAGTCCAACTTGGTGAACCAATGAGTTTTACTGGAGCTACTTACAGGAATATGGGTGAGGGGTCACGTACAGGAGTAGAAGTGACTCAAAGACAGCTGTATCACCAAGGCCCACCCCAGCATGAATGACAGCTTACAAATGTGGAAACCTGAAGCACACTGTACAGCCTGCAGGCAGCTCAACAAATCGGGGAGGATCCTTTTCTAATGACTCTGATCTTTTCTAAGACTCTTCCAGAGAGTTCAGCTGGTTTCTGCTTCTGCTGGTCAGCTGATCTGGTTTCAGTCTTCTTTGCAGCTCAGCTTCTCTTTATTTGAGAGAAACTATTTATTTGTTTGTTTGCTTTACTATTTACTCGGATAGGAAGAGGTCTAGCAAATATGGTTAGTTTCAGGGAGCTTAAGGAGCTTCCTTGGAGGACATAATGTTTCAATCTCAGAGAAAATGGATACACAAGAGTTTCACTGGGAGTTCGCAGCCTGGCTGGGCTATATAAGCTATTAAGACCCTGTCTCAAAAGAAGATTTTTAAAAAATGTATAAAATTAGGAAGACAAAAATATCATTGTTGTTAGGAAAGCCTGTTATTTAAGGCCAAAGTCTACCGTGTCAAGATAGCTCCTTTGACCTGGTGCAGGATGGAGGATTCCTTTTCTCCAGCAGTGCTTCCCCTTTTCCAACCTCCTCTGGGGAGCTTAACCCCTCTCCCCTCTCTACCTGAGGAAGGTCAAATAGCCCATGGCAAACTTCCAAGCTCAACTTCCTCTTTCTCTCATAAGAACCTGCCTAGCAAGTCCTTGGAATTCCTGGAATGCCTCTATGCAAATGAGGTGTTCACTGTATTTAAGCTCCAGCCAATGATTTTACACTCACCCTGAAAACTCCTCCCCACTCTCCAAGGTTCCTATATAGCCCTTAGACACCCTGAATAAATGCGACAAGCTGTTCATCTCAGAGAACCATTTCTTTGACTATGGTCTAGACAAAAAAAAAAAACAAAAAACAACTGAAACACTCAAATCCTCAAGAGAAATCCTTCCTTGGAGTAGGCCTTTCTCTCTCTCCCCTCAATACTCACTCCTTCACTCCTAGCCAGATCCTGCATTCTGGATTCCACGTCATCCTTCCAACCCGGTGTACAGAAGAAACTGAAGACTCAGAACCACAGCTGGTCTCCAACATGCATACCACACCTGCAACCCTCAAGACTGCTTTGATAACTTAGAGAATTACACCTTAAATCACGGAAGGTAGAAATACCTAGGCTATTGTCAGGAATTATTGCCGTCTTAGTTCTCATGTGCTGTGACAAAACACAGTGGCCAAAGTGACTTATAAAAGAAGGCATTTGAGACTCATGATTCTAGAGACTTAGGGGTCCATGAATGTAGGGCACGTAGGACCATGCTCCCAGATGGGGCATAAGAACTGGTGACGTGGGCATGCTCAAACCTTGGGAATCTCAGAGATCTGAGATAGAAGGAGTAGAGCTGTCCCCTCCCAGCCTCCAGCCTCTGGAACACATAACCACCACCAACTGAGAGGACCATGGGCACTCAGAAGGATGCCTAGAGTTCTTCTTGATGCTAATGAGGTATCTAGATAACCTTAGCTTTCATCCAATGACTTTCCCTTCCTGGATATCCTCACACCCACCCCCAAACATATATAATCCCAGATTCACTCCAAATAATGTGCATGTGTCCACATCCACCTCTAATATAAACATGCAAGGATCATCTCAGAGAGCTGCTCCATTAAAGATCATCCTGGAAGTCTTCCCTTAAATGACCCATGATGCTAAGAATCTCAGAAAAGACCTTTTTTCTTCTCCTGCTCCTCAGGTACTTGGCACTCACCTCCAATTAGACAGGATCCTGCTCATCTCAGACCGTTTTCCCCTTCCAGTTTGTTGTGTATCAGTGTCTGATGCCACAAAGGGAAATGCAGACGGCAGACACCCATTCAGAACTTTACCTGCCTTCTCCGGGGCAGCATCCAATCATACACACACACACACACACACACACACACACACACACACACACACAGAGAGAGACAGAGACAGAGACAGAGAGACAGAATGCAGTGTGATAGCATTTGTCCCAGACTTGGCTTTCTCATTCCGGTCCGGTGTGTAGTAGTGTATGATGTCCTAAAGGGAAACACAGGCTTCAGATTCTGCCTTCTCCCCTTTGAGCCGATGAATTGACTGTGCCCAGACATCACTGGCAAAGAGAGGAAGAACCCAGGGCTCCCAATGAACCATTGGAACCATACAGTAACATTATGGTGGGGAGCATGGCAGCAGGCAGGCAGGCAGGCAGGCAAGGCTCTAGAGCACTAACTGAGAGCTAACATCTAAGGCTTACATCCATAAACCCAAGGCAGAAAGCTAAATGGGAATAGTGCAAGCTTTTGAAACATCAAAACCCACCCCCATTTACACACATCTCCCAACAAGGCCACACCTCCTAATCCTTTCCAAACAGTTCTACTAATTGTAGACCAAATATTCAAATATATGAGTCTATAGGGACTATTCTCATTCAAACCCAGAGATGTGCCAGTGTGTGTGTGTGTGTGTGTGTGTGTGTGGTCTTTGCATGAATATGTGAATATTCATGTATGAGTGTGACAAAGCTTGCTGTGGAGGTCAGAAGACACCCTAGGGTGTCTGTTCCTAGTTTCTATCTTGTTTTAGGAAATGTCTCCTGCCACTACTGTGTATGCCAAGCTAGCTGGTCCATAAGCTTCCAGGGATTCCTCTCCACCTCCCTTTCTTCCATAGAAGCACTGAGATCATAGACAAACTATGTTGCACCCCATGTTTTTGTGGGTTCTGGGGATATAAACTGCCATCTCCACCACACTTGTACAGAGTGCTTTCTCAATTGAGACATCCAACCAGCCCTGACATGGCCTTCCTTATACTCCCCACCATTCCCTCCCCCCCCTCAGAGCTAACTGGCTCCTGCCAGCACTGGATTATAAATATCTTATGTCTTTATATCAATTCATTCATCTAATAAATATTTATATATAAGCATTGGCCAATTAGTTTTCTAGCTGTTAGGAAAGCAGGTGGGAACAGAAGAGTCCCCGGGGGAGCCAGCATCTGAGTCTGCCCCTCCCACTTCATTTAATGTCATCATAATTGCTCTTGTTTGAGAGTCTTTACTTTCCAGAAGGGTGCTACTAACCTTCCAGAGGCATCTGTCTGCAGTGAGTTTTCTGTGTGGCCCATCAGATCATTCCACGCTTAAAACCCACCCCATATTTCTGCCTTTTTGTCTGCTTCCGTCTACCCCATCGCTGTCTGCAGTCCACCCCTGTCTCACCATCCATCTCCCCCTTCTCCCATCTTTTTCTTCTCACTCCACGACTGGCACTGTCTCCCAGAGCCTGTGTGTGGGATGCCTTTGAAAGAGTTCCCTTCTGGCTTTTCTGCCTGCAAAAGTCCCAAGCATTAACCTTTTCATCAAAACACGGCCTCTGTCAAATGAAACGGAGAAAATATCACTCAGCAGAGACTTTGTGTGCTATGGGATGACTGGATGGCTGTGTATCGATCTGTTTAATGCACACTTGCTCTCCTTGCTCTGAGCAGGCCGGTTTCAGGATTGTTCACATCGTAATGTTTGCTGTACTATTATAGTGTGCCAACAGTGATCCTTTAGGGTGGGGCGGAGAAGGTACTTGGTGATGTCTGTAGGTTTATTTATTTAGGTGAGATAATAGTGATTTAATAGTTATTTAAATAAACAGTTTTTCAGTTTCAAAAGATTAAAAAGGAGAGAACAGCAAATCACCAAAATATAACCACTGTAAGAGTTGAGTTTAATGTATCTCACACACACACACACACACACACACACACACACACACACACACACACACACTAAACCCTTGTGGGGATTTTCCACTTACAATACATTAAAATGAATTAGGCTTTTGGCAAATATTATTGTATTGATTTCCAGCTAGGTCATGGAATACAAATATGTGGCAGACTCGGCTTACCTCAGCTGGCCACTGTGAGTGCCAAATGGTCATTACATCAAAGGCCGAGGTCTCTTCCTTGTGTTTTCTTTGCCTCCTTTTGGGAACCTGTGTCTTCCCTGTATTTCATCCTTCTGCATTTGCTAAGCATTTCTTCGTTCGCTTACATTGTGCAATGCTGTTATTTCCTTTGTTCTCCTTCACTGTGTCCTATGAAAAATCAATACTTTGTATCCTTTCTTAATCATATTTACTGTTCTATTTCTTGGGGAAATCATTTTCCCTCTCTGTGACTTGTGTGTGTGTGTGTGTGTGTGTATGGAGGGGGTGTGCACATGCGTACATTTGTGCTCATGCCCCTGCATCTTTCTCATTTTAATTCCTTCTACTGGTTTTAAGTTAAGGGTGTCTTTATTCCAACCAGAGACCAAGAGTTATTTTTCTCTCCCTCCCTCTCCTCTCCCCACCCCCTTCTGTTTTTAAACAAACAAAAATCTTGTCTTTAAAAACAATGACAAGTTGGGGACTCTTATGGAAGAGTATGGGGGGAGGATTTGGGGCCCTGAAGGGGACAGGAACTCCACAGGAAGAACAACAGAGTCAACTAACCTGGACCCTTGGGGTCTCTCAGAGTCTGAAACACCAACGAAAAAGTGTACACGGGCTGGACCTAGGCCTCCGCACTCATATGCAGATGTCCAGCTTGGTCTTCACGAAGGTCCCGAACAACTGGAGCCTGGGCTATCCCAAAAGCTGTTGCCTGTAGGTGGGATATGTTCTTCTAGCGGGGCTGCCTGGTCTAATCTCGGTGGGAGAGGAAGTGCCTAGCCTCTCAGAGACTTGAAGTGTCAGGTTGGGGCTACCCAGGGGGCCTAACCTGCTCAGAGGAGAGAGGGAAGAGAATGGGGAAAGGATTGTGGGAGGAGGTGACAGGGAGGAGGGCAGTGATCAGGATGTAAAATGGATTAAAAAGAAAAGACAAGTTCAGCTATGGGCCTTTTCTGGAGGGATGGTGGGTGACTTGGCTCCTACACTCATTCTGTTCTCTTAGGAGACAATATTTTTTGGTAAAGTGTAGCCCTAAGGGAAATAGGGGAGGCATCCCCACCTTTGAAACAAAAAAAAAAATCAAAGCCTTAAAAAACAAAACAAACAAACAAACAAACAAAAAAACATTCACTTTTAAGGGAGGGGTTGCCAGGGTGAAAGTGTGAAGGTTAGAGAACAGCCAGAGTCAGTCCCTCACCCACACATGGGTGTCCTTAGAACAGAATATAGATCTCACAGCCAGGACTTTTACACACTGAGCCATCCTCAAGGATCCTATGGGGTTGCAGATATGCAAGATTCCCACACATTCTGTGTCTACTAGAGCTATTGTCCCTCAGTCTCTTATTTGATATTTGGAAAATGGGAGGTTTTTTTGGTTTTTTTTTTTTTTTTTTTTTTTTTAATTCTTTTTGGAGATTATCTCTGAGCTTCACCTGAAAGCTTGTTAACACTGTCCTGAAATATTCACGGCATGTTTGAATCCTTCCCTAACATCAGAATGGATTATCAACAAAAGGCTGGATGTTGGGATGCAGACCCAGGATACATGGCTGTGGTCCACATTTTACATACCAAAGCGGACCTGGCCCTGGGCCCCCAGGTTCTCCCAGAATCCCTCAGTTAGTCTTGACCTGTTACAGTGAATGGCTGGCATGCCCTGCCCTCTGCTCTGAACTTCCCAGCCCAGGGACTGGGCTTCCTCTCCTTTTTCAGCTTTTCCCTTTATTATCCAGACCTTTTGTGCGTGCTCTCTCTCTCCCTTCCTCCCTCCCTCTTCACTTTGCTTGCTCTTTCTCTCTTTCTCTTCCCCTTCCCTTCTGTCTCCCTCCCCATGGTCACTTCTCTAGTGTCTTAGTTAGGGTTTTACTGCTGAGAACAGACACCATGACCAAGGCAAGTCTTATAAATGACAACATTTAACCAGGGCTGGCTTACAGCTTCAGAGGGTCTATTATCATCAAGGTGGGAACATGGCAGCATCTGGGTAGACATGGTGCAGGAGGAGCTGAGAGTTCTACATCTTCAGAAGGAAGCCAGAAATGTGCATTATCGGGCAGCTAGGAGTGGTGCCCCCAAGTCCACCCCCACAGTGACACACTTCCTCCAACAAGGCCACTCCTCCTAATAGTACCACTCCCTGGGCCAAACACAAATCATCACACCTAGCCTCATTCCTTGGGACCAGTGAACCTGCCCAGAGCTGCTTCCCAATAAACTTGCCTTTATAGACTTTAATTTGGCTTGAATTGGTTCATTTCACCAGTGAAGAAAAACCAAAACCCACGAGCAACCTGGATTTAGCTGGCTGCGTTTACTGAGGTAACTCAATTTACCTTGATGGTTGGCCATGTACCATCGCAGATTTATTTCATTCTGATCTTAATTACTAATATTAACTCTCAAGGCACATATAGTTGCTTACACAGTAAGTGTGTGTGTGTTACAAGATGGGTACAAAAGGGTTAAAGAGGTCTTGAGAGTTCAAAGTAGCCTAAGTCCATGACAAAAAGGTAATACAGAGGCAAAGAACCATTGGTAGGTAGGTGAGATTTTAATGAACCCAGCTGGAGAGCTGCTGAGGGCTGGCAGAGAGCTGAGCTCAGAATGTAGGCCCATGGAATTGACCCTGAAGAGCTGAGGGCCAGGTACATAGGACCGTATAACTTAGTCCCAGGAGATATATAACTAACCCCTGGAGATAGTAGGGAGTTCTCTGCTTCTGGACCAGTTGGCTCACACACCCACTGATCAGATGACAGGTGGTGGGTTGGATCTTTATCCTCTTAGGTTCTCCTCTTTACAGGGTCCTGGTGAAGGTGCTGTACGCTGTCATCAGGTGTGCCTGGTCATTTCATACACCATGTGTCTGTACGGGTACAAACCAGTTTAAGAACTTTCTAGGCAGTGCCTGACTGGGAAGACCTTCTCCCACTTTGTATGTGACAGTATTTTCCTTTGTTAATTGCTGTGCAGAGAGCTAAGTGCTAAGGCGACTTTGGTATTGTTATTTCCATGGTCCATCTCCAGTTTTCTATATGTAAATGTCTGTTGTTCCTCACCAGCAATAAGTACCAACCTTTAAGATTACCATATTAAAAAGCATGCTAAAGGTCAAGTAGCCTTTAATGCCAAAGGGCAACCCTGGAGCCGGAGCTGTCATCGTCCTGTTGCTGACTGGTTCAGACTGGAGTGTGGCTTTTGTTAATAAAGAGCTGACAGCTGGAGCTGGGCCAGGATATCCTTGTGGTGGTTGGTGGGGGCTTTAGGGAGGCAGAGATGCAGGAGATGTGAGAGATGAAGAGAAAATAGAGACACTGGAGGTGTGCAGGCAGATGCAGGGAGATGGGGGGAGGAGACCGAGTAGAGATGGATGGAGCTGGAAGCAGGCAGTGAGAACCAAGTGGAGAGACCTGGGGGGTGGGGTGGGGGGAGTCAGGGCAAGTTTAGGTAGCTAGCCGAGAGCCTGCCCCAGCAAAAGGCAAACAGCTTTGAACAGTATAGACGCCTCCATGTCTTAATTAAATCTCAAGCGGGATTCACGAAAGCCCCACAATAGTGCCTTCTGTATCTGTGGATGACCTTAAGCAGCCGGTGCTCGCTCCACGGTTGGTGTCTATGGGAGGTACGGGGCCATCTGCATCAGGGCTCACAGAGAGAACCAAAAGCTGCGTGTGGATTGCATTCGCTCCGGGAAAGGCAGCTGAAGCCACTGTTTTACACCATACAGGGCAATGTAGAGCAGGAAGCAGCCTGCTGTCTTTCCCTTACAGAGGAATTCTGCACAAGTAAGTGGAAGCCTTGATTGTCCACTAGCTGGTGCGGGCGTGGCTCTCTTTAGGGGCGTGGCGCTCTTTAGCCTATCTCTTCCTGGCTTCAGTTTGGGAGTGGTTACATAATATCTTCACCTCCAGCCACCCCTTTGTGCCCTTTATCACGTGTTTGTCTATGCAGTGCTACGTGCCCGCCGACTTAGGACACACACCTGGCTGCTGATTCTGATTGCTGGGAACACGCCAGCTATCAAGGGCCTGCCATAGTGAATGGAGGTGCTGCCTGAGCCCCATCTGAATATTGTCCCCTGCAGTAGGTGACAAGATCCCTATCCTTCTTGCCTCACACCCCTCCTCCTTTCTCTTCTATACAACGGATGCTTGTAGTTGTCTGAACAGGACGCAGCCACAGATGTGCTTTCTCAGCATGAAAGACCTGGCCCTCCCCTAGTCACTTGGCAAACTGTTTCTCTGGCTCTTCCGTCTGCCATCTCCTACAGGTGGCTCTGCCTGGGCTGTGCCAACAGCGAGATGTTCCTCTCTGTCTACTGAGACCTCGGTGTTTACATCTCCATATAGACTGAGTCCCCTCCCATCTCCTGTGAGCTCAGGAGCCTGAGACTGTTCTCTGTGCCCAGCACAAACCCTAAGACAAGGAAGTCAGGGAGAAAACTCAAACTCAGTCTCATTGTGCTGACTCTTCCATAACTCTGGTTTCTCAGAATGGGTCTTTCTGCTACTTTAGTATCTAATCTCTCACAACCCAGCCTCTGAACACAGTGCCCAGGTTCTAGCTACACTCATGTGTGAGCTTCTTCAAACATTATTTTAATTCATTCAACAAGCATGAGCCATGTGCTTATAACATAGATTCTAAGTATTAACAGCTTTCACCTAAACATACATAAGTGCACACACACACACACACACACCTCTATAGGCTTAGAGAAAATTATACTCAATATTAATCAGGGTTCTCTAGGATAAAAGGGAAACAGCATGAATATATATTAAAGAGGATTTATTAGATTGTTTTATTTAGTATGGTTGGGGTTGTCCAACAATGGCTGTCTTCTTGGTGGAGAAGTCTAGAACCCAGCAGGCTTCTCAGTCCAGGATGCTGAATGTCTCAACAGTCCCAATCTGGCACTGAAGGATTTCTTGAGAGCTGCTAGTTGTCATCTTCAAAAAAAAGAAAGAAAGAAAGAAAAAGAAAAAAGAAAAAAATGAAGCTGGAGTCTGAGTCTGATTATAGCAAAGATGATAGCAGCAGTAGCAGCAGCACCAGAGATAAATTTACCAACACTATGCAAAGTCAAGTAGGCAAAAAGCAAAGGCACTTTTCATCAGACCTAGAAGGCAGTTCTAGGCTTCAGAAAAAAAATGTGCCACCCACTTTCAGGATGAGTCTTTCTAGTTTAATTAACCTAATGGAGGAAATTCCCCACAGGAGTGGCCAAGAGCTTAAACAGATTCCAAATCCAGTGAAGCCTACAGCCAAGACTTCACCATACACCTTTGCCCATGCTTCAGAACTTGCACCGTGTTTTGGAGTGTGAAGGCAAAACCCTCAACCTCAGCAAAGTGAGATTAGCATAAAACATTCCAGCAGAGCTCCGTGGCTCACAATGGACAGGTTATGAGTTGGAGTGTCTGTCCCAGGGAAGGATTCTGTTTCCAGAGGAGCTGGGTGGCATGCTTGGGGAAAGCAAAACTGTAAAGAGGCCAGAGAGGCAAACAGACCCACAAGGAGTCCCAAGAACTTCTGGTGTGAGAGGCTCAGACAAACAACAGATAAGAGGGGTCATAGCAAACTGGGGCTTTCATCTGCGCTTTGATTTAGTAAATCCTCTTAATCTCTCAGGATCAGCAATGAGGCTTGTGTAAGTCGGAGATTTAGAGACTCTGGGCAGGAAGATATTTGGCATTCAGAGGCCGTTTCATAAAAAGGTATCACGGGCTTATAAAACAAAGACAGCATCAGCAGAAAGACTTGGGGAAGGGGCGGGGATGCAAGTCAGCCAGCAAGCACTGGGGTAGCTGCAAGGCTCTGGGTTCAATCTCCGGCACGTGTGGCCCAAACAAAACTTGAATATGCTATCTGTGTCAGGCTCTGGTGGCCAATGTAGCTATGAGAATACTTAGACGATGCTGGGGATACTCTCTAGAGATCTAAGATCTTGGTTTTCTGATTTACAGATTGTATCTAGAACAATCTATGCAAGATATTTTCAGTAAAAATGTGTTGTAGGCAGTACATTGAGGTTGTCTTGTTTTCCTTTCTACAGCATGTCTACAGATCATTAACTGAAGAAAGTGATGTTTAGGATTTAAGGAATTTTTTTTTTTTTTTTTTTTTGTCTCTGAAAACAGAAAACTTCTGAACTCTCAGAAGTTTCTTTAAGTAGTAAAGATACTACCTTTTAAGATAGTAGTGTCTGGGGCTAAATAATAGTATCTTAGTGGTTAAGAACACTCACCGTCCTTGCTAAGGAACTGAATTTAATTTCCTAGCACCCACATGGTAGTATAGAATCACCTGTAGCTTCAGTTCTAGGGACATCTGACACTCCCTTCTGTTCCTGTGGGCCTTGAGCCCTGAATATATACATATACATCTCCAGGCAAAATACAATATATATAAGTCTTTTTTTCTTTTTAAGAGTAGGGCTGGGGAGATGACTCAGCACTTAAGAGCACTGACTGCTCTTTCAGAGGTCCTGAGTTCAATTCCCAGCAACCACATGGTGGTTCACAACCATCTATAATGGGATCTGATACCCTCTTGTGGTGTGTCTGAAGACAGCAACCCTGTACTCACATATATTAAGTAAATAAATCTTTTTAAAAAAGAATAGTATTTAAACAAGTAAAGTTTTTAAAAAATATTTATTTGTTCCTGTTGGTGTGTGTGTGTGTGTGTGTGTGTGTGTGTGTGTGTGTGTGGTTTCTCAAGGCTATGTACACACAGAGGCCAGAAGTGTCTGGTGTCCCTCTAGCACTTTCTGCCTGTCTTTTGAGGCAAGGTCTCTCTCTGAGCCTGGGTCTTGTATCTTGTCAGTGAGAGACTAGAAGCCAGTAATGTCTTAGCCACCCTCCTGTCTCTACTCCAGTTTAACCAGGAGTCACCTACTCTTAACCACTGAGCCATCTCTCCAGGACAAACTGTTGCAGTAATAATTTAAATCCTGGCCCGTGGTTTCTACTCCACCTTTAGTTACTGGGTTCCTGAATAAATAACACACACAGCCTTTATATTTTTTAATAAACTTTAAGCAGCACAAGAGCTGGGCAGATACTACACCCCATACTATTAAAATCTACTTTCCTATTGATAGCCCCGAATTATTACTTACTATTTACTGTGTTTCATCTGTGCTGTTCTTAGCTCCAATTAGCCAGCCCACAGGGCCACATTGTTTTACTCCTATCCTATGGTGGACTCCCAGCTCCTTCTGCCTTCTTCTTGGACTCCTCTCCCCGACCCCAAGCTTGGGAAACCTAAACCCCACCTATGTCTTCTGCCCAGCTATTGGTTGTTGGTATCTTTACCCGTCAGAAATAACTTGAGACAGGGTCACAGGAACTGTCTGCAGACTCCAGGTTGCACTTAGAATTACAATAGACAATATAAGACAAAACCTCAACATGAACTTTTCTAAAAGAATTTTTTTTTCAAAAGCCCTAATCTCAGACTTTATCTTACATATCTGATGGCCTGACCCAGTGTCCCTAGTTGTTAATCATCTACCCTGGAGCGATGTCACTCTGATTCTCAATGACTTCCAACCTGCTCTTGACCTGCCCTGAAACAGCATCTTCCCAGGGCCACCTCCATCTTGGGTGACACGGCAGAGGATGTTTAAATGTCAGGTGGCATCTTCTGCCCTGAGCTGGCACTGACCCGTCTACCCTACAGCACAGTTCTGTTTCTAGATGCTGGGCTCCCTACAGCCTGAGTCCCCACATACTTTGCAAGACTGGCTTATGCACTCATTATTTATGAACTCAGGCATTCGTTTGGCAAATATTTGTATAGTACCTAATGTGTTAGGGCATCTATAGAAAGAGAAATTAGCTGTAAGGTTAAATAGGAAACTCTCAGAGTCAGCATGCTCCCAAGGGCTGCTGTGCTGAAACTAATATAAAAAGAGGCATTTCTCCAGGAAAGCCAAAGAAATGCAAATTAAGAAATAATGAAGTGACATTTTTACTTGTCAGTTATTAAAATGCTGCAATAAAGCGCAAGGCCGGTCAAGATGTAGTAATTTAAATGACTTTCTTTTCAAATATGCACATGTACCTTACTGTAGGTATGTGCTTGAGTGTAAGGGTGTGCCTGTGTATGTGTTCCTGTGTGTGTGCACCTGCTTGTATGTATGTGCCTGCATAAATGTATGTGCTTATTTATGTGCCAGCATGTATGTGTACACCTGTGTACATGTGTGTGCCTGTGTGTATATGTGCCTGCTGTGTGCCCGTTTATGTGCCTATATGAATGTGTATGCCTGTTTATGTTTACATGGTGTGTGTATGTGTGTGTGTGTGTGTGTGTGTAGGCCAGAGGAAAACCCCAGGTGTCATTCTCAAGAATACCATCCACTTTTTTTGAGACAGTCTCATATTGGCCTGGAGCTCTCAGATTTGGCTGAGCTGACAGGGATCCATCTGCCTCCACCTTCTAAGGGCTGAGGTAACAAGAATTCATTGGGTTCTCATGCCTTTGAGGCAAGCACTTTACCCACTAAGCTGTCTTCCCCCACCCTTTTTAAAACAATGTCTATCTAGTGAATGGGACAAACTGATACATTCAGTAACTAGTCCATATCTTCCTTTAAGGAAGATAGACTACAATATCTTGCTACGGCTGTGTGACAAATAGTCACTAATCTAGTGATTATAGATAGAAACCATTTGTTAGCTCACAGCCTTTGTTAAGGCTCAGCTTGGCCTCTGCCAGGGGATTCTGAGAGTGAGGTCACATTTGTGGCACATTGGCTGCCCTAGAGAAGAATTCTGGGCAAGTCAAAATGTCTCTTCTTTAAAAGAAAAATTAAACAAATCTCATTTATATTTATTTATTGTGGAGGCATGGACATCAGTGCCTTATCATACTTGTGGAAGTCAGAGGACAACTGGAGGGAGTTTGGTCTTTTCTTCTACCTTGGGGGGTCTTGGAATTGAACTTGAGTTGTCAAGGCTTGGCAGCAAGCACTCATACCCACTAAGCCATCTTGCTGGCTCTCAGCAAGTTCTTGGCAAAATGCATTTCCTAGCTTTGTGGGACTGTGGTCTCCCTTTTCTTGATGACTGTCAACTGGAAGCGCTGAGCTCCTACAGCCAGCTCCCTCTGAAGCCTGCCTTGCCCCAGGCTTGGAAACAGGAAAGATGGCAGTAGTGGGACTTTGAGTGACATGAGTCTGGGGAGTGGCTGCCATTCTTTTACTCTCTGTCTGTTGGAAGTTAATCCTACCATGTGGTTCAACTTGCTGACAGATAACCAGCATCATTGCTGCTACCCCGGATGGCTTCCAGCCTTAAACAGCTCCGGCTTTAAAGCCTGGAGGCCATAGGTAAACTAGAGGCTCTGAAAGTTCCAGTGTGCTGGGGCCAGAGTCCCTCAGCTCTCACCAGGCACAGGTCAGGCTATGGAGGGAAGCAGAAGTCTGCAGACTGTGTCCTAATTCGAAAGTGTGGGATACAACCATGCAGGTGCTAGGTCAATAGATAGTATCTTCTTCTTACTTCTGCAAGGGAGAAACGGTCCAGCTGGCCACGGGACACTGGTGTCATACTCTGATTTCCTGAAAAACTCACAGTAAGTAGTTAGAGACATTTTATTTGGGAATTTGAGGTTATCTCCTAAGGAAGTGCCACCATGTCACTCCGCCGACACCAACTTTCTGCCCAATGATTCACCCCACCATTTGCTTTTTGCTTTTATCCTATCCTGCACACCTGTACTATCAGACCCCTAAAACCACATATGCACATGTTTACATGTTAGCATCCATGTACTCGAGCAAACCCCTCTTATGCATGTGCATAAATCAAGTTAGATACACATATGAATACAAAAACACAGAGAGGCATATACAGGCACACTAAAATGTAAGGTGACATGCATGTACACACAGACACACCTCATATAATCATAAGAACACAAAGCCTCCACCACAGAGATACATATGCTTAGGATACACATACATGAAATGTACATGCTGGTACATGCTACTTGCTCTTGCAGATTTTACTCTCCTAGTGTGTGGGTCCCTTCTCCTGTGTTCCTGTGAATTTGGGTGCAGAAAGATCAGAAGAAACAATACTTCTTAGCAGCACTGCAACCTCTACAACCACAAGGCCAGCTCCTGAGCATGCTGGGAATTTTGCTAACTTGAAAGTGGGTTTAAATCATAGATTACAAATGTCTATATGCCTACCTTGTGTGTGTGTGTGAGAGAGAGAGAGAGAGAGAGAGAGAGAGAGAGAGAGGTGTGGGGGGGAGAATGTGGTCCCTGTTCTTACCTGGATCTTGCTATGTAGCTCAGGATGGCCTCAAACTTACAGCTACACCCCTGCCTCCACTATGTCCAATCTTTTCTTTCCTTTTGCTGATTTTTCTTTCCACACATCTTTCTTCCATGCCAGGGTCTTTAGTGCTGGTGCTGAAAGCCTCTCCTATAACCCCTTCATTCCTCCATAGTGCAGGTATAGCCCCCAACTCTGCAGCTAAGAGGTGTTCAGTGCCCCTTAAAGTAGCAGCTATCAGCTGCCAGGTGCCATGAGGGACAGCTGACCACTGAGCTCTGGCTGTGTTTGAGTTTGTTTAGAAAGAGGGATTTCAAGCAGTTATGGGTAGGTTTGTGGGAAATTTTTCTTTGTAAACACCAGAGAGAAGTCAGCAATGCGTGCACGTCTGCAAGAGTGAGCCCTGGCTGAAGTTTCTCTAAAGATAGTAAACCACATGTTTCTGTGAAATCTGTCTTGCAAGACAAAGCCCTCTACCGTGGTTTCTCTGTGGCTGTGATTTTCAGAGCAATCTCCTCATGGTTTCTGTTGTGAGGCACGTTATATGGTGAAAATGGGATGCTGCAGAGAAAGGCACATGTGTCACGGGCTCTGCTATACCTTCTAGGAACTCCATGACAACAATCTGTAGTGTGAGGTTGACACCCCTCATGATCCATTTGTCTTCGCTGCAAAGCCTCGAACACAGATTCCCAGACTCTGAGTGCCGAGTTCTCCCTGTTTATAGCCCCAAGTCCTAGTTCAGGAAGGCAGCCTGGTGTCCTTTACACCCCCTGATTAACCCTGGGATGAGGCAGAGGCTCTCTTCCCAGCTTCTTTGTGAAGAGCACCAGGCTGGCTGGTAGGGGTGAATGGCTCCCAAGACCTTAAAACCCTTTATCAGCAAAATTCCCCGAGGCACCATGGCTCAGCCTCATCACCAGCATGTCTGCCTGTAGCTTGGAAAGATGCCTTCTGAACATACCCTACCTTGAGAGTCATGCCTTCCTGGTTCTAACCCTAGCCTGTACTAAGCACTCCCTGGTTTCTCCAGGTTTGCACTGTGTAGCTTGGCTGACCTGGAACTTCCTATGTAGACCAGGCTTGCCTGGAACCCAACGAGACTTCCTGCCTCTGTCTCCTGAGTGCTGAAATTAAAGGCATGTGCCACTCTGCTTGGCCTCTAGACGTTTATTACAAGAGCGGTTTCTAGGGTCAGGGCCAAGGTGAAAACAGTAACATAACCTGATGTAGAGCCTGAGAAGACGATGTTGGCGTCATAGTTGGTAGCACTCCTGCATGGAACGCTGTCAGATGCTGCCATTGCAAAAAGGATGTAAGAGACTCGTGAATCCCTTTGGGCACATGTTGGAAAGCTCTGCTAATTAAGGTAAAAATCTACCATTGACCAGATAGTCTTCTGGGGCTCAGTACAATATGGAGGACTCCCTTTGTTAACAGTTTTTCCTTTTCTGACCTTGTCCAGGGATTCTAAGCCCCAACACTTATGGCTACATGAGGAATATCAATCTCATAGACTCAATTAGTTTATAGGATCAATTTCCTTTCTCCTGACAAAACCTGTTCAGCCAACACCCGAGATTCCTTAAATGCTTCCCCGTGTTAATGAGGTATTTCAGGTACCCTAAGCTCCCAGCCAATGACTCTTGCTCATCCTGGATGTCCCTACCCTCAGTCCCCCAAAACTTTATAAGCCTTGAATCACCCTAAATAAAGTTGATCTACCTCCTGGCAAGCAGTCCTGGTGTGATCATTCACCTTACATACTCTCAGAGCTCCTGGATAACTCCTGAACCCCCCATCTCTGCTCCCATTGCCTGGCAGAATCAGCCAGTGGTCCACAAGGAAAGGGAGACCCCCAGTACATACAAACCCCAAAGAACCTTTTTTTGTTTCTTAATGAAAGAAGGCAGAGTGTGTGTGGCTTTGGATTCAGTGATGAATGAGCCTTTGCTCCTTTCGGCTCACTTTGCCCTTCGCCTTCTACTTGACCCTCGAAGATTAGTAGTGATCTTGCTTGGTATGGATTTCCCTGGTTGTGACCTGGAGTTCTTTAAGGCTGGTTCTGGTAACTGCTTACCACCTCGCCTGCTGCAAACACTGGTAATCAATGTGTTTGTTCAGGTTTCCTCCTCAGTACTCGGAGCTTGTGCCTTTCAGGGACGCAGCCTGCAGTTATGTGTCCTAGAAGCAAACGTCTTCTGGAAGCCCCGAGTATGGCCCATGCTGTTAAAGATTCAGAGTGGATGGCTGAGACGCAAAGATGAGGCCAGTTGAGGAACAGGGAACAGAGAGGCTCAGGGAGACCAAGTCCTCAGCAGGTTGTGATAAGCAGACCGGCGCTGCCTTCCAGGTGAATAAAGGGTGGTTCCTTGAAGAGATGACCAGGATAATTCTCTAGCAGGAAACAGTGGGGACCTGCCCTGTCTCTACTGAGGCTCCAGCACACTCCTGCTCCGATAAGGAGTGGCACATCTGTGACGATTGTCGGATAAACCATCACATGGCCTGATGTGTCTCACTCAGTGCCAGAAACAGTCCTCCTGAGAATAGCTGCAGAACAGAGAACAGTTTGAGAATCCAAGCCTCAGAGAGGACCAGAGAGGGAAATACACCAATACATGCCAAGCACAGAAGAAGGGCTTTGTTGCTCTTGTTTTGAGGCAAAGTACCACTAGGGCAGGCTGGCCTGGAAATCAATGTGTAGTTTGTGTGATGTAAAGTTATCACACCCATCTGCACAAAAGAGTTTTGAGCTCATTCATCTTGTCCTCCTACCTGGTCCCTCTGCAGCCCCCAGAGGGCTTGCAATCTGCATCCCAATAAAATGGGCTAGGACCTCCAGATATCTCTGTCTTTTGTTTGTTGGTTGGCTGGTCTGTTCTTGTTTTTCTGGACAGGGTTTCTCTGTGTAGCCCTGACTATCCTGAAACTCACCATAAAAACAGACCAGGCTGGCCTAGAACTCAGAGATCTGCCCACCCTCCGTCTCCCTAGTGTTGGCGTTAAAGGCGTGCACCATTACTGATCGGCCAAAATATCTTTCAATAAGTTCATTCTTCCACCTTCTCTCCAGACACTGGTAAAGGTGGGAGAATGCCCTGCTGTATTTAAGGACACTTGTGTAGCAATCCCTGCAGAGTACTGATAGCTTACATCAGCAGTGTGCATATTTAAACGAGCATCAGAATACCCCTCAGCACTGACAGACAGGCAGGCGGCTGTGCTCACCGAGTTTCTCAGTGGTAGAGTGTGCAGCAGCTGAGGCTGATGCCTGGACAACACTGAGAACTACTGTCAGCCATTTCTAAGGACATACCAGACCTACCTTTCACAGTCGCTAGAGTCAGGACAGGAAGATAGATGTGACAGAAATGGTTGCCCCAGAATCCCTAAATCCTTCCCGTCACGTGACTTGCTCCTTGCCATGTTTCCAACACAGAGAGTAGCTCTAGGGAGTGTTAATCAGCCATGGCAGAGGCAGAGGTTAGAAAAACTGAAGCAGAGCCGGGCTTGGTCAGGACTTTGCCTAACCTGCTAGTTGATTTCAGGAAAGTGGCAGAATCTCTGGTCTCAGTTGAAAATCCCCTTTACCACAAGGCAGCAACTAAGAAAATGACCTTTGAAAGGGGCTTCTCAAAGTTGAAGGCTTACTCTTGTTTTATTTCTGACTAGCTATTGCATCATGCAGCCAAACAGAACAAATTTGGACCTCAGAATCAGTTTCAAGGTACCCCTTCCCTGACAGTTCTGACAGAGTAGAAAGGATGAGACTCTCCCTCCCAGCATTTGGGAACCAACGTCAGACACACTAGTCAGACACACTACGTGGCACAGTTCTGATGGCAGGAGGGGAAGAGTAGGGACTCTCTGAGCAGGGCTTGCACTGTGCCACAAGCAGGCAGCTATGGTGATGGTCCTCAGGAGCCAGCAGACACTACCTACCTTGCTTGTTGCAATCCCAGAACAGGCATTTCACTCAGCCTTGGCTGTAATGAGACCTTCCTACCCATTTTCAAACCCAATTTATCTGCTGGGCTGGGTGCCAGGTATCAACCTGGCAAGCGGCAGGAAGCAGGCTTAGCAGTACAGTAAAGCTGCTGTCTCTTCTGAGTGAGGAGGGAGCTGGAGGTGAGCAGGGCTGGGTCTGACTAATGCGAGCTGCCTAGTGAACTCACTCTTCCCTCTCCTATAGGCACCCTCCCGACAGAGGCAGGCTGTGCTTTCCCTCCTCTGACTGTGGCCTCCAACATAGACTTTAAGGAGACTAACCACGTATACATTCGTGAGTGGGGCCCTGTGCTTGGTGGCTCAAAGGTGTGTTCATCTGCAAGCTCAGCCCCTGATCTGGTTAGCCAAGGAAGGGTTCTTCCCAAACTCAGACTTTGGAAAACGAGAGAGAGAGAGAGAGAGAGAGAGAGAGAGAGAGAGAGACAGACAGACAGAGACAGACAGACAGACAGACAGACAGAGACAGACAGAGGCAGAGAGACAGAGACAGGCAGAGGCAGAGAGAGAGAGAGACAGAGGCAGAGAGAGCTCTAACTTCTAGAGAGGTCTCAGGGTGTTACTTGGGGTCACAAAAACATAACTTGATGTAGAGGAGAGCTGACTTCCCCTGTTGAAAACTGAGGAAACCACAGACCAGCGCTAGCACAGACAGCAGCCGCAGCTCTGTCTGGATTCCGTGGAAAGATATTAGTCAACCCAGAATGACCGAAGCAGCTTAGGCTTGCTCAGACCCATGAGGAAATCTCTGTGCCGTAAACCCAAACACAAAGTTTTGGAACCCCCATGCGCAAACAGCAACACTAAAGTCAGAAAGGGCCGGAATCATGAGGTTTACGGAGTCACAAGAAGAAAGAGGCTGTGTTATAAGTTTTTTAAAAAGCACAAAGCTGTTGGGGTGGGGAAGGGGTGAATTTCATGAATGCGCCATCTTTCATTTAGTTGGTGTATTCGCCTAATGACAATGAGAACAGAAGTCACAATATAACCATGTAACATGACACCAAGTCAGCTTCCATAGATTCTGGCCACCAGCTTGCAATGAACCATTAATTGGTGATGAGATATAGTTAGCCGTGGGTCAGGGGATGTGGCTCGGTTGGCAGAGGGCTTGCCTAGCATATTCCAGGGCCTGGATTCTATTACCAGCACTGCATAAACCAGGCTTGATGGTGTACTTGAGTAACCCCACTGACGGGATAGGGGAAAGACACTGTGAAGTTCACGGTTATCCCGGGCTGCAAGTTTGAGGTCAGCCTGGGATTCCTTGGATTTTATTTCAAAAAACAAAAAGCAAACAAAAAACTAAAAACTAGTAAATTTACATTAGTGATAGCTCCTGGAATTTGGGGAGAAGGTGGGGGTGCTGCTAGGCTTGTCCTTTGTCTCTGGTGTTCAAATCTGTGACACTGTCATTGCCTCTGTCTTCCAAGCATTTATTCTTATTCCAGATCTGTTGTCTGTGGGTCTTCCCTCCCTCTATCACAGACCCTCTCTTTCCGAAATCCAGACAAACCGATACTGTGACTTTCCTCACAGAGCATTCTAGCTGTGGGCACTAAACATGGCTTCCTGCACTGGATCATGAGACTCCAGCTAAGAGAAGGGCATGTCAACACTGGGCATGTGTGGAGATTCACTAAGGAGTCAGTAGATAAAATGTCACCCTGCTTCCTGCTCTGAGAAGCTGCTGAGGGAGTGTGTGTGTGTGTGTGTGTGTGTGTGTGTGTGTGACAGAGAGAGAAAGAGAAAGGAAGAGAGGGAGAGAAAGGACGGAGAGAGAAAAGAAAGAGTACTCCAGGCTCACCCTCTCTGGTCAGTGTGTCACCCACAGAGCTCAGTGCTTAGATGTCTATAGGAACAATGCCTCTGGCTGGGGCTTGTAATCTGCAGACCAAGGGATACAGCTTTCTGGCTCTGCTTCATCTTCCAGAGGCCAGAAAAGGAATTTTCTTTTCTTTTCTTTTTTAAGGGGAGAAAGGAGAGAGCCAGGATGTAGCAAAACAAAAACATCATTCAGATTGAGATGCTTCACTGGAGTTTCTGGGAAAACCTGCAGCACTCACAGAAGTGTAAGAGCAAGGAAGGTCTTAGAGGAAAAGCCTGGGATTCAAGAGTGGCTGCCATGTGAAAGGCAGTTTCCTTTTGTGGTGCTGTGATCAAATGCCCTGACAGCTTTAAAGAAGAGTTTATTTCAGCTCACAGTTACAGGTTCAGTCTATCATCATCAGGAAGTCAAGGAAACAGGACAGAGAACAATGAATGCTTGCATGCCCAATGCCTGCCTAGGGATTGGTGTCACCCACAGTGGAGGGGTCCTCCCACCTCAATGAACACAATCAGGACAAAGCTTCCAGCAGTGCCAATAAATCAACCTGATCTAGGTGACCCCTCATGGAAACTTTCTTCCTAGGTGATTCTAGATTAATCAACATCACAGCTAGGAGGTCTCAGGATAGCAAGATGTTATAAGAATACCTGACTTTGAATGCTGGGGTCCCTATCCTTGAGCCTTGCAGAAACTGCAAAAATTTCCCATTCAGTAAAATACTATTGGTCATGGAGAAGGTTAGGGTTGAGACAATGTCTTCACCTTCTTGGGGGTCAGCTGGGCTAGATTGTCATCAGTCCTTTTGATATCCCAGGGAACTCTCGTTCCCCCACCCTGCCCCCTCCCTGCTGCCCCATTTGGTTCTCTCTTCCTTCTGCTTCTTTTGTTTGATGGTAAAAAGAAAATGTCTTTGGTGGTATAAGAAAATCTTTTCACAGATTTAAAGTCTGTGCCTACATAGGAAAATTGTCAAATGAAGTCATGTCACTGCCCCTTCTGACCTGAAACAAAGACCAGACCTACAGCAAGGGCCAGCCTGGCCTCAGTAGTGGTGTACCCTATAGGTCAGGAGACTGAGTTCTGTCCAGGCTTCTCATGAGGAACTGTTGCCCTCTTAGCTCTGTATCTTCTCCTCTTCCCTGATCCTTCAACCCCTCCTTCTCCCTTTCCTATTCCTCTTCTCTCCTCCTCCTCCTCCTCTTCCCCTTCCTCCTTCCCCTCCTCCTCTTTTTCCCTGCTCCTTTCACTCCTCCCCCACTGCTCCTCCTCCCTTCCCCTCTTCGTTTTCCTCACCATGATGTAAGCTACTGAAATATCCTCTCCCCCTTTATCAGTTAGTTCTTTTACAACAATTTCTCGTGGAAATATTTGATCTGCGAACATCTGTTTCTGCCTGAAACACGTTTCCCACCCCCAGCACTTGACTTTGCACTTCCTATAGCTGTCAGCTTAGTTTGTCTCACAGAACCTGTGACATAACTCCATATTACCAAGCAAACAGCAATTGTGCTTCCGGCGGGAGCTGTGTCAGTCTGCACGTAGAGCACGTGGCTGCCTCCCTTGCTGACAGACGTCTTTATTGCAGTTGCCTCGTTAGGCCGATACTACAGGTAGGACTGTTCACTGCCACTTCAGAAACAAAACTGATACTGCAGGCAACTTCTGAGGTATCACCGGAAGGGCTAGCTTTTGAAGATTCAACATGTTAAGATGTAAATTTCAGAAACACCCCTCGACACCTGGTGACACATGACACAATTTTTATAAGAGAGGAGCGGTGACACCCTTGTGAAGGGCTGTGACTCTGTCCCTCATGAGAATTTTAAGAAAAGAAAAATGATTGTTGTTTGAGACCAGATCTTACTTATAGCCCAAGCTACACAGTGACATTGAACTTTAAACTTTTGACAGTCCTCCAGCCTCAGTCTCTCAAGAGCTGAGATTACAGTTTACACCATGTCTGGCCCATCAAGAACATTCTAAGTCCTTCCCCTCCCCATCCCAAATGGCCTAATGCCTTTTGAAAATGATTATTAGATAGCAATAGAGATAATACTAAATATTATTGTTTATAATTGCCACCGTATGCCACCCAGACTAGAGTTCTTGTCAATATTGCTTTCTGTATCATAAACACTATTTGTCACAATAAATAAAATGATGGTGTTTCCCTTTCTGTGCCAGAACCTGGTAAAACCAGTTATTCTGGGAGGTCTGAGAGATAAGCATGGCATCATACATGTTTAATGTTAGCACTTGGGTTCTGTAGACCTAGTATCTCATGTCCCTTACCAATGCATCCCCTGAGGACAGATCGGGGCAAACTTTAGCCTGTGCCAGCTACTTGCTCTTTGGCACCAGCACTCTGTGTTTATTATGCACACTGAGAATGAAAGACTTTGATGGCTTCTGTGACTGCAGTTTTTGCCTAGAATGAGGAGCCTTTCCAGGGCTGACTCTACACAGACTGGGAGCATCATCTCAAAAGATGCCAACAAAAGCAATCCTTTAAACACATCTCAAGCAAGCCACCTCCTTTTCTGACTCTCCTATCTTCTTAGTACCCTTCTTCCTTCCCTCCATAGACCCAGAAGCAAAGAAAGATCTAGGATTAGTGAAGGCAAAGGGCAAGTTCTTCCTTCTAACACAAGCTTCATGGAGTGGTGAGGCTGAAGACTGGCCTCCAAAGGGAGATAGCTCACATCCAAAAAATGATCACTCTGGGGGCTGGAGAGGTGGGTCATGACTTAAAACCACTTGCTGCGGGCTGGAGAGATGGCTCAGCGGTTTAATAGCACTGAGTACTCTTCCAGAGGTCCTGAGTTCAATTCCCAGCAACCACATGGTGGCTTATAACCATCTGTAATGAAATCTGATGCCCTCTTCTGGTGTGTCTGAAGACAGCTACAGTGTACTCCTATAAAAAAAATAAATAATTTAAAAAAAAAAAAAAAAAAAGAGCACTTGCTGCTCATGCAGAGGATCTGAGTTCAGTTCCCATCACTCCCGTGGCAGCTCACAACACATATGACTCCAGCTGTACGGATATCCCATACTGTCTTCTGGATTCTCAGACACCTGTACTTGCATGCACTTACCCACAAACACAGCTAATTTGAAACGCAGAATACACCTATGGCATTTGGTCTAACCTCCAGCAATAGAAGCAGTGCTCTATTAATACTCTGCTCACTACTGTGGATGCCTCTGCCAACATCAGAGTTGGCAGATTAGTGATCTGAGGCAAGAAGGCAGTCTGGTTCAGCATGACCCAAAAGCTGGTGTTGGTTCGAACTTCCACAGTCGGACACAGGGCCGTTTATTTTGAGCATGTTTAAGTACAGTATAATTTGGAAAAAGGTTTCCTGGTCTACCACAGTGTTCTGTGCACAAGGAGGCATAATTACATCAAGAGTCTTTTCAAAGTGTGTGCCATTTATTTATTCATGAGGATGGGTTCTAGAGATAGTCTGGATGCATTAAATCAGGGGCCTATGGGAGGATATGGTGTGGTGTTGGTCATATAGATAATGTGGAGGTTGTTTAGACTATTAACACCTTTTATCCTGATTGTGAAAGCCTGGGGAAGCCAGGTCTGGCCTGGCCCTACACATAGCACATAGATTACTTAGGTTGTTAGCCACCTCCCTTTCCAGCCTTCTGGGCAGAAAACAGGTTATACATCTTTTTCTTTGAAAAGACAACCCTGTGTGTTTAACATTCCTGGTTTCCCTAGTGTTACCTGTGAGCACATGGACCTCTGCATTCCCAAGACATTAATGTTAAAATTGAGATAGCAAGAGATTTATTGGATGATAAAAGTGACAACTATATGATGCATTTAATGAAGTCTTAAGTTTGTTAAGAGGTGAAAAAATGTTGCTCTCCTTGCACAGGCCTCCTAAGGAATTAGAAGTCATGGTGCTTAACTTTCTCCAACAAACAGGCAGAGATCTGACTAAAGCAGACCAACTAGAAAAGGAAGAGTGGGAAATCTTATTATGTTTTAGCTTTGAGAAAACTAGGGATATTTGATTATGGAATGCATACAAGCTAGAATTATAATTTATTGTTATTTTTTTCAGATCTGCTATTATGTGATTCTGCTTTCTTAAAAGTTGCTCTATACTAGAGGTAAGTTTGTATAGAACCATGGTTCTTGGTTTTGCTTTCAATGTTTTTTGCTAACTGATGATGTGGATTCACAGGTAAGAGTACTTGGGGTGCACCTAGTGACCTGAGTCTGATCCCTAGAACCTATGGAAAGGTAGAAGGAGAGAACCAAGTGTAAAAGCAACTTTTATTTGCCAGATGTAATTGTCATCTCAGAAGCTTATTGTTGAATAAACTTATCTTTTCTAGATCTTTTCTGAATTCTGGCTGTCTGGCTGGTTCAACTCAGCTATTCTGGGCCAAACTCCTCTCCAAGCTGACTGATTCAAACTGACTTCTCTCAACTTCTGACTGAATTGCTCTGCTTGGCTTCAAACTATCTAAGACAATCTGTAATATGAAAATATTCTAATCTTCTGGCTCCTTCTCATTCTCTGGATTCAATCTGTCTCTGTAAAACTATCCCAGTAGCACCCCCTCCCATATCACAGTTTTTCCTTCCCTTCTTCCCTCTCTTCCTCCTTCCCTTCCTCTTTCCCTCCCTCCTTCCACCACAGCTCTCTTAAGTCTCTTCTCCTTTCTGTGCTGTTCTCTTTAGAGTTGAATGTATCCTATCTGTAACTCATTTTGTCAAACTTTCTCTGATTCATCACTTTGTCTGCCCCTTAGAAGTCAGTGTTTGGGATTAAAGTTGTGTACTAAGGACATGTCTGTTACCAGCCAGAGGGATTAAAGGCAATTCATTCCAGTCGGATCCATACAGACCTACAAGATCTTTCAATGTGATCTCTTGCCAGAGCAGCCATGTTGCTGGATTAAAACTCCTCTATTACCAGCTCCACAGAGCTGTCCTCTCATCTCCAAACACATACCATGACATCTATCACATAAGAGAGAGGGGGGGGGGAGACAGAGAGAGGAGAAAGACAGAGAGACAGACACAGACACAGAAAAATAATGAAAAAAATATTTTAAATTTAAAGTAAGATAGAACAAAGTGAGACAGGATTGAAAAAATATATAATTTCTGAAACTGGATAAAGGACATCTGAATTTTTATCTTTTCTGTATGTGTGCGTGGTAATAGTGTTTCAGAACCCTTAATGCTATGCAAGTTTTTTCCCTCTTCACTGGATCTCTAGCCCTATCTAGTGTAGCTTTGAGAAACCTTTAAATGCTACCACAAACACAGAAAAGAAAAGGAAGCAAAGTTCCTCAGCTTTAGTAAGGAGACTGCAGGTAACCGCAAGCAACCCTGGCTGAACCACTGCCTTCCTTCCCCCCAACCCAGCAAACATCCTGTTCTTTCAGGGTCCTAAGGGGCCAGTGTCTGCTTCAGTAAATATTTTTAAAGCGGGCAAACGATTCCTGTGTGTAATGGCTCTGAGCCCCACCCCATCTCCCTCTGACCCCAATGGTCCGAGAGCTCTCCAGCGTGGCACCCCGCCACACTGCTTTTACTCAAAATTCCCTTGGCAGGTTGCCTCAATGCCAGTTCCACCAATCCCGCAGTGGGCTTGGTGCATCCTGCCACTGTGCCCTCTCTTGAACTCAATCAAGTCACCACATGAAAGAACACACCACACAGTAATCTCTGATCCAATTGACAAAATATAATTTTCCCATCTAGACAGTACAAAACTCTGTACACCCCATCCCATAAAAATATTCATAACAACCTGTATCCATGCGCAGAGAAGAATCTTAACGTCTGCCGCCATGTTGCTCCCAGCTGCTTCTCCTCTATCTCGCTCCTCTCCCTCTTTCTAAAACTTTGTTTCCACCCATCCTTCCTTCTCATCCAATGACAGGCCTCGCTTTGTCCTGTACCTGCCCTTCCTGCATGAAGACATCATCTGCAAGTGTCAGCCTCTATGGGAGGAACGTGAACATTTTCTGAGTTTCTCTCGATTAAGAGATGCTGTTTCTCACTTGCTCTTACGCCTGCCAGAGCCTGTCAGTGCCCCTTCCCCAGAAGTCATTTGCTTTCTCCATGGTGTTGGGAGGGGTGGGTCCTAAGGCATGGACCCTAGTGGGAGAATCTCAGATGGAAGGAGGATGCTACCTTCAGAAGCACCCTGGTTTCTTTCTGCTCTTTCTGGTTTCCACTTTGGGGGAAGTCACATTCTAGACACACACATCATGTGACAGCCACCCAGATGACCCTCACTAGATCTGAGCTGCTCTCAGCACCATTCCCTGAGCTCCAGACTGTGGATTTCAGCTTGTGGTCTGGGCCTTGATCATTCCAAGAGGCCCAGTGGTAAAAGCTTGGTCCCCAAATAGTGGTATGGGGAGGGAATGGGAGGTGGGGTAGAACCTTGAGAGGTGGGGCCTGATGGGAGGTTCTTAGGTCACTGGGGCTCCGTTCTGAGAAAGGAATCTAAAGCCTCAGCTGCCCAACTACCCCTCCTCCCCCTCCTCTTCCTCTCCTTCTCCCTCCTCCTCTTCCTCCTCTCTTTCTCATCTTTCTCTGTTTCCCACCATTAAGCAAGTAGTTCACTCCATCCCCCTCTTCTGTCGTGGAATTACCTTGTCCAAGACTCCAAAGCAACAGAGCCAAATGCCATAGACAGGACCTGCAAAACTGTGAGTTCAAAAGACATCACCATCCTTTATAAGTTCATCATCTCAAGTATTTTGATATAATGGCGGAAGGCTGACATGCTGTATAGACCACTTTTATTTATAAAGTTAGCCCGCCCCCAGGTCTTTTCTGGGAGCAAAGCAAATACAGACTCATACACTGATGGATCAGTGTATTTAAAACAGAGAAAGTGAATTCTGCTTAACTCTAAAGGTTTGTCAGTAGCAGGAGAGACAGAAGAGAATTGGGGATTTAAAAGCTCAGACACTACCTAGAATTAATGAAGAACCATGTTTTTGTTAGATTTAGGCTAGGGACTGCACAGGCCACACTTGCCTATAGTGGCCTTTCTTTTTCTCTCCAATCCCACTATAGCTGCTATAAAATAAGTGGATACACCCTACTGTGGCTGTCTGGGAATCTGGAATCCTCACTTTTCCAACGTAAGTTTACTAAGTATCCCTAAAAACTGAGGGGTTACAGGCTGTGCATCCTGTATGATGAACATTCTTTGATTAAAGGGCTCAGAGGCAACCCAGCTTCTGGCATGCTTATACTGGTTGCATGGGACCTCCCACTTTCTTAAACTTCTGGGAGCTTTCTCCCCCTCCCCTTGGCTTGTGGCCCTGAATCTTCCTTAGGACTCCACCTTGCCTGTCTGTCTGTCCGTGGAGTTAATGAGTCTAATAAATCTCTATTCTAAAGACCAATCTGCTCCAGTGCTGCCTCAGCCTGAGAATGTCCTGTTCCCAGGCCACTTTGAGTTGGGACACTGTATATGTTCCTGAGTTTCTGGCTTCCCACGGCAGGGAGCAAAATACAGATTATGTTCGAGACCCAGAGTGAGGTTGTCAGCTTTCACCTGTGTCTGTCATTGAGCGTCTGAGACAAATCTCTAAGGATATTCTTGAATACTCAGTCACATCGGATGAGTGACAGGCATTTAAGTGAAAGCCTTCTGCATTCGTATCCTATGAAGTTTGAATGTGCATGGTTAACTCTAAGTTAGTAGGATCACTTTTGTGGAAAGTTGTGGGGCTGTGCTCCGGGCATTTTGCTTTCAAAAGTGTGGTGTGTTGCCACTAATGGCAAGCCACCATCGTGAGCTCTCCTGTCACAGGGTTTCTTACTCTTTGGGCAGGGGCTGGAGAGGCAGGCTGCCTTCTCTCCCAGGCACTCTAGTTACCAATCACAAAGCAGCTCTTTCCCACATTCTCGGGAGTCCTACAATGTGGGGTTCAAAATATTGATGAGTTCTGCTCTACAGAGTTAAACCAGTCTCTGCTGCAGGACTGGCCAGGGGTTTTAATTTGAAAACATCAAAGCACAGAACATTCCATCTTCTAACGTGGTTGGCTGTGGCATCCCTCTTTATCCGCTGCCCCTCATAAATGTGGTGTCTTCTGGCACATCTTTCTCCTCAGCATGTTGCTGAAGACGTAGGGCATTGCAAGCATGGTTCTAATGCTTTCTGCTGAGCCAAGCATGCAGACCCCTACATCACCTCAGGGGCTCGCGGCAGGTGTCTGCTGACCCCATTCAGCCTCCCCCCAGCCTTCCACTGAGACACCCAGGAAGACACGTGCATAATTGCCAAATTGCAACCGCACCAGAAGCTAAGAATATCAATAATTGCCTGGCCACAGCATGGGAGGGACTTCTGCCAAGAGCAGATGGGGATAGACTGAGGAATTCATTAGCTGGTTTGCCAGCACAGGGAGCCAGACCCACGACACGGGGGCTCCGCAGGTGCCGAGGAGAAGCTGGGTGGTGTGCTTTAAGCCAGGTGGGATTGCACAGAGAGGCCAGGGGGACCACATCAATTTCCCCACCTGACCAAGAGCCTTGCTGATCCATATGCCTTAGACACCGCCATTAGGACTCCATGCAACACTCCTGGTCACTGGGGCATCCTTATCTCTGCTTCCAGCAGGAGAGGCTAGAAGAACCCAGACAGAAGCGACCACTGTCAGTCCGTCAGACTTGAGAACAGAGAAGGATGGACAGTGAGACCTTTGCACTGTGTCAGAACAGCAGCCATGAGACCTTCGCTCACCAAACAAAACCTGAGGCCAATCCTGGCGAGAATCTAAAGGAAGCTTGCAACCCAACACGGAGCTCCCAACAGCTTTGGTTAGGGAGGGTTTCACACCTCCCTCACAGGAGCTCAGACTTCCTCAGTGACTCTGGCACACTGACACGGTGTCATTCATGGCACAGGGCACTGCATTTAGGAACAACTGCATTTAGGAAAGGCTGAAATAAGTGCTTAAGTGGAAAACAAACCAAAACAAAAGGAAAGAAAGAGACTTGTGAATACTGCGGAGCACACATGCCGCTCGTTTTCTTTAAAAACAATAAATGAACTCATTGCCACCAATGACTCTGTTAGGGAAATTATAGGTGGTGAGATTTGTTTCTTCTTATTCTGTGTGATTCTTAAATTAGGAACAGTCTGTATGGTACTTACACAATGGACAAATAACATCTTCCAGGAGAACATGTCACTATATGCCAGCTGCTATGGGCATCTAGTGGGCTAGTGACTTTCTGAGGATCATCACAAGCCCACTGCCCACTCGGATGAGCTGAGGCAAAGGCTGCTCGGGTGCAATCTCAGGTGTGTTCTATTCAGGTGAGGTCTACTCACGTGTAAGCTGCAGGTGTGTTCTGCTCAGGTGCAATTTGCTAAAGTGAGGTCTGCTCAGATACTATTTGCTCGGGTACGTTCTGCTCAACTATAATTTGCTGAAGTGTGATTTATTTGGGCCTGGTCTGCTTGGGTGTGATCTGCCCAGGTGTGATTTGCTCAGGTTTGATCTGCTGAGGATATGCTCTGTAGTGGGTCCGCTCAGGTGTGTTCTGCTCAGGTGTGTTCTGCTCAGGTGTGATCTTCTCAGGTGTGTTCTGTTCAGGTGTTTTCTGCTCAGGTGTGATCTTCTCAGGTGTTTTATGCTCAGGTGTGATCTTCTCAGGTGTGTTCTGCTCAGGTGTGTTCTGCTCAGTTGTGATGTGTTCAGGTGTGATCTGCTCAGGTGTGATCTGCTCCAGTGTGATTTGTTCAGGTTTAGTCTGCTTAGGTGTATGTAGTATCATGGTCTGCTCAGGTGTGATCTATGCAGGCATGATTTGCTCCTGGTGTTATTCTCTTAGATTTGGTCTGCTCAGGTATATACGCTGATATATCTCTGCTCAGGTGTGATCAGCTCCAGGTGTGATTTACCCAGGTGTATTCTGCTCAGGTGTGATTTGCTCATATGTATTCTGCTCCAGTGTGGTCCATTTGGGTGAGGATGGCTAGGTATATCCCATTAGGGTATGAACCACTCAGGTATAACCTATTTGTCTCTCAGGGACCCCTCTCCTGACTAATGGCTGTTGGAATCCTCGTCACTGAAGAATTTTTAATACATTTCCCTCATAGCAAATCAAACAAAACATTTCTTCTGAAATTATACCTGGATTTAATGTGTGAGGGCTCACAATCAACTGTCCTTCCTTTGGATACTCTGATAGATAAACTTTTGAAGGTTCCCAGGGTTATTTCTCTGGAGAGCCCTGCCTTCTCTGTGTCTCCTCCACCCAGGACATCTCTAGAGGTCAGGGAAAGACACAGTGACGAGTGGGGGGAAGGTTCCTCTCATGCCTCCATTCTCTCTCACCACCCCAGTCAAGTCTTACTGAGGAAGCCTTCCTGATGGAGGGAGAGCCCAAGGGCACTTGGAGCTCAAAACCATGTGACTGAAACTGGAGCGATGTGGGACTGGGTGGGCTGGAGATGGAGGTCTACAGCCTCCAGGCAGGATCTTGGAGGCTTGTGGGGGACTCGGGGCTTTGGCAGAAGGATGGTGAGAAGTCACTGAAACTTGTAAGCAAAGGAGGGGTCTTAGAAACTATTGACATATAGCTACAGAGGGATAATACAGAATTGTTGAGCAGGTACCAATGCCCTCTAGAGTTCGGGTGGCCAGAGAGGACAGTGGATGTATGAGAGAAAAATGACACAGTCAGGAGAGACTTAATCCTTGTGCACACTGGAAGAACTCAGTCAGGCTGACTCAAATCCAGGAATTAAATGATGGCCTCACTACCATGTGACATTCTTAAATATGGACTCAGCCTTGTGACTTCGTGACTCCTGCTATCTTCCATGCTGTCAAAGGAAGCTTGCAATGCCTTAGTCATGATTGTATACAGTAAATCTTCTGGCCTGGGGCTGGTCACCTCCTGCCCCACATAGTTGCCTGGCTTTGATGGATGCTGTTCTGCGTTTGCTCATACCCATCCTGTGCTTCAACAGTATGAGCCCAGTGGAGGAATTTAGCCTTCGTAAACTAAACTAAGACTGTGAGCTTCCTGTTGGTTTTTAAGCACATGCCTCCAGTCATCAATTTAGCAGAACAGTAGGACATGCCTGCTACGAGCCAGGTAAGAGAAACCTCAGCCAATGAGATGTGGGGAAAGCAAGCATGTGATTAGACCCTGGCATTCTGAATATGCTCTGTGGGATATGACTCAAGAGAGGAAACTTGGATGCAGATGGTCCATCTGAGACTGGAGGAATAGGGGAGGAGAAAGCATCCCTCTGAAAGAAGATGACAGGTGCACCATAGGAAAACCGTCGCCGTGACTGCAGTCAGTTGACATTTGTGGGTACTTTGGCTGCTTAAGAGGTTTCCTTTTATAGGAAGGTAGCCTCATGGAGTCATCTCTTCAAGGCTTCTGGTGGAATATAAGATGCTGATCCAGCTAGCAAGGTCAGAGAGGAGCCATTTATATGCCTCTTTTCCTCTCTTCTTGGTCATTTAGGCTGACTGTTCCTCCAAAAAGGCAAGGCCTCAGCCATCCACCCTACACAGGTAAGTGTTGGTAAGTGTGTGTATGTCTGTTCTGAGATCTGGCATCAGGAAGTCAACATGGCTGCATGTCTGTGGTGGTTTGAATATGCTTGGCCCAGGAAGTACACAGGAAGCGGCACTACTAGGAGGCGTGGCCTTGTTGGAGGAAGTATGTCACTATGTAGGCAGGCTTTGAGGGCTCCTAGCACTGAAGCTCTGCTCTCTGGGTAGAAGACCTTCCTGCTGGCTGCCTGCACAAACCAGTCTCCTCCTGGCTGCATTTGGATCAAGATATAGAACTCTAACTTCCTCTAGCACCATGACTGCCATGATGACAATGGGCTGAATATCTGAAACTGAAAGCCAGCCCCAAATGAATGTTGTCCTTTATAAGAGTTGCCTTGGTCATGGTATCTCTTCACAGCAATAGAGATCCTAAGACAATGTCCAAGCCCCATTCCTGCTGTTTGTTTTCTAGCAACAGAACTTGCATTAGCTCTAACCCCACTTCTTGCTGGTTCACATCAGCTGTACCAAATACAGGATAAGTACAATCTACTACCTGGCTCCCTCCCTGACACATGCTGTGATAGGTACTGGGATTCCCTTCCTGTGGCTGCTTAGAGAGATGGTCTCCTGTGCCAGTCACAGCCCTGTGATCTGTTCAAGGTGTGCCTCTGGGAATCAAAGTCACAGCACGGAATCTACACAAGTACCTTGTAGCCAGTGTGCACACAGAGACCAGCTCCCAAAAGAATCTGCTGTCTCCCTTTGCAATTCTTAACGATTTCTTTAAGAAGTGTTTCCCTTTCTACTCTAGGCCCTCTAAGTTGTCTGGTTGGTTAGAATTAAACTCAAGATCAGATCTCATCCTCTTGAGCGGTGGTATGTCTGTTCCACTTCTCAGTCTGATGGCGGGGGGGGGGGGGGAGGCAAGGGAAGCTGAACCCCACATGCCAACAGAGCTCTAAGCATCAAAGCAGAAGCCAGAGCTTTCCCAGCCCAAAAGGCCTAATGAATAAGATCTCAGACGTCCCGGTTGCCTACCATCTGTCTCACCTACTCCTGAGAGCTACCATGTTTTTTCTAGTAACAATCTATTCCCGGGACACTGACTACTTCTCCTACCTGGACGCAAGCAGCTTGTAGCGGAGTCACTCAAAGGTCACAGAGCCTGGATGGGGGTTAGGGGAGTTGGGAAGGAATAGGAAAAATGTGACAGGCAGGAACTCAGGAGGCATCTGTGAGCCTAAAACAGGAGCCTAAAGCCTTCTCAGCAGCACCTCACATCCCTCCCCTGGAGACTACAGTATGTGCACCATTTTTTTGTTGTTTTGTTTTGCTGTTCATTTTTCAAGACAGGGTTTCACTGTGTAGCCTAGGCTGTCCCAGAACGCACTCTGTAGACCAGGCTGGCTTTGAACCCAGAGATCCATCCACCTGCCTCTCCTTCCCAAGTGCTGGGATTAAAGGTGTGCACCATCACCTCCAGGCCAGCATGTGTGTCTTAAGGACATACATGTGAAGGGAAGTTTGTCTCTGTTCATCCCTAAGGTAGAAAGAAATTCATAACTGAAGCAGTGAATGCACAGCACAGTTCAAGGGAAAGAATGTCTCGTGATTAGAGTTTGGCGTAAAGGACAGAATATAGTTTTCCTGTGAGTGTACGTGAACCTATGTGTGTGATTACATGTATGAGCATGTATACATGTGCATAGGCAAGTATGTAGTATGTGTAAGTGTGCCCAGAGGCCAGAAGTCAGGACCTTCCTGTGCTGTTTATATTGATACTTTTTCTGTTTTTAAGTTTCTAGAGTTTTTAAATGATTTATTTTTATTTCATGTGTCTTGGTGTTTTGCCTGCATGCACGTCTGTGCAAGGGTGTCAGATCTCCTGGAACTAGAGTTACAGACAGTAGTAAGCTGCTATGTGGGTGCTGGGAATTGAATCTGGGTCCTCTGGGAGAACAGCCAGTGCTCTTAACCACTGAACCATCTCTCTAGTTTAACTTTCTTATTTTCAGGTGTGTGTGTCTGTCTGTCTGTCTGTCTGTCTGTGTGTGTGTGTGTGTGTGTGTGTGTGTGTGTGTGTGTGTGTGCACCCTTGGAGGCCAAAGGCATTGGGTTCCCTGGAACTGGACTTATTAATGATTATGAGCCTCCTGACATGGATCTGGGAACTGAACTATGCTCTTCTGCAAGAGCCATCTCTCTTGCCCCTTTCCACATTGTTTTCTGAAGCAGGGTCTCCAGCATTTACTTGGACTTCGCCTATTCTGCTGCTATACTGGCTGGCCAGAGAGACTCGGGACCTACCTGCTTCTGCTTCCCCAGGGCTAGGTCACAAGCAAGCATGCCACCACACTAGTCTGTTATTCTTTTGTTTTATTACTATGGATTCTGGACGTTGAGCCAGATCTTCACAGTTGCACAGCACATTCCTTACTGACTGAGCTGAGCCGTCTCCCGGGCCCACCATGTTCTCTTTGGTCATTTTTTTTCTTCAGATTCCTAATCACTGTGAGATGTATTTGCCATTCTATCTTCAACCACAAGCCTCTTCTTGTTACTAATCAAACTGAGCATGAGATGTGTCTGTCTGCCAGAGGTGGATAATCTAAAGGATGCAGAAAAAGCAAGACAGGCAGAGACTAACCTGTGTCTACCCCCTAACGTCCAGTTGTGGGACTCCGACTCATAAAGCAAGATTATGATTTGGAAAACAACAGTTTTATATTGTCTCCCTCTTGGTTTGTGCTTAATTTGTTTAACTTTCTGGGGACTAAGCCAATAGAGGAAAATACCAGATAAAACTATGCATCCATCCAGAATAAACCATCCACACACATGTGTTCACACGCTTTCTTGTTCTAGGTCCAATACCTCCTACAACAGTGGTTTGAGACCTTCCTAATGCTGTGACCCTTAACACAGCTTCTCATGTTGTGGTGTCCCTCAGACATAAAATGATTTTTTGTTGCTACTTCATTACTATAATTTCACTACTGTTAGAAATCATAATGTAAATATTTTTGGAGATACAGGTTTTTGCCAAAGATTGAGAACCGCTGTTCTAGAAGGTTCAAGGTCCCATAAGGAAAATGTTTTCTCAGCAGGGAAAGAGCAGGCTATAGACTCATAGGACAGGAATGGAGTTGGTGTTTTCTATGCACACCGACCTCAGAGAGATCAAGTCCATGAAGGTAATCCCTAACCTGGTCATGGCCATTTGCTAACTTGAAGAAGGACCCTGGAATCCTCTTTGCAACCAAAAGAAAAATTAAAAAAGAGAAAGTGCCCATCCCTACCAATTCTGTCACACTGCTGCAATTGTCTTTCTGGTTCCATTTGATTAGCATGAAACCTCAGGCAAACAGTCACCATGATGTCACATTCCCAGGAAGAAGTGTTCCACTTTCTAGAGTGGCCCACTGACAT
Source organism: Micromys minutus (assembly GCF_963924665.1). Classification (NCBI taxonomy): domain Eukaryota; kingdom Metazoa; phylum Chordata; class Mammalia; order Rodentia; family Muridae; genus Micromys; species Micromys minutus. The sequence continues at coordinate 36,872,554 of NC_137954.1, forward strand.
GGGATTATAGGCTCTGCCTCATGAATTACCAGGGAGCTACGACTGATCATCCTTTACCATCATTTCTTCCTGCTCTCCCTTGGGAGAAGGAAGCTGCCTGCCCCATCTACCTGCTAATGGCCCATGAGCTTTTCGGAATCTCAGGGCCTGCCTCAGCATCACCTGCTTTTAGGTTGTTATGTACAGTCTGTTGATGAGATGAAATTTAGATAAGGCTGGGGGAGGGAGGGAAAGGGAACAGTCTGTCCTAGGTGTGCACAGGGCACAGTGTATGAGACAGTTGATGACTCCCTGGGCCTGTCCTCAGACAAAGCCACAAGCATCACATCTGGGCAGCAGCATGGATGTAAGAAGTTTTCACAGAACAGCTTAGTCACTTGGACACTGTCCCTTCCCCTCATCCCCAAAGGACTTGCCTCTCTTGGATGGAACACTCTCAGGAGCGGCAATCCAGGAACACTCAGCCTCTGTTTTGTTTGTGGTTCTGAGACTGGATCTCACAACCTGTGACAACCTGGCCTGGGACTCGTGGTTCCACAGCCTCAACTTTCCAGTGCTGGATTAGAGTTAGCACTGCCATACCCAGTTTACTCCCCTCCCCCTTAAGTGAAAGGGTTTAATACCAAAATGAGGGACAGGAAGGAAGATGCTCTCCTATATTCTTCAAGGGAGCCCTAGGCCAGATGAACCATGTAGACCCCAGCCAACATCTGTCCTTCTGTCTTTCCTACCTTCATACCCCTGCCCAGGGCTTTCTTTGCTGACCTGTAAAGTGTCATACTACCACATGGCTTATGTGAAGGAAATCGCATGAGCTTGTCACAATACCCTGACTTCAGACAGGGGCTGAGCAGGTATGTTAGTGAAGGGATTGCTCTTTCCTTGGGGATGTGTGGAAGGAAGAAGCCATCTGCTGGGCAAGGGAATGTGGTGGGCCCCAGAAGCAGTTCCTCCACCACATGCTCAGTCGTAATTATGTCTTAATAAGCCAGGTGAAGCCTATCCCCAGGGGGCACCCCAAAGTGCTCAAGACCACCCACCTACTCTCAGTTATGCAGACTAGCAACTCGGTCAGTCTTGGAATTCTGAACTGGCACTGGCTAACTCAGAAAAGAGGTGTGTGTGGTGTGTGTGTGTGTGTGTGTGTGTGTGTGTGTGTGTGTGTGTGTGTGTGAAGGACCTGGATTTACACCACCATGATCAACAGTGGAGTATCACCACTCTCATGAGATTCCCCGGGTGTACAGAATTATCCATTAAGCTGATTTTCACTTGGCCAAATATAGTATCTCATAGCTGCAAACCCAGCCCTGAAGGGAGTGAGGCAGGAGGACTGCTGAGAGTTCAAGACCAGCTTGGGACATACTGTAAAATCCAACTTTGAGAAAACAAACAAACAAAAACATTCTTTTGCTTTTGTTTATAAATGGCTGTGTTCTTATTTTAGCTTTCTTCTACTCTAACAGAGACCAGGAACAATCAACTTATAACGAGAAACGGTCAGTTAGGTTCAACAGCTACAGAGACATCAATGGTTTACCAACATGTGTTTTTGGACCTGTAGTAAATGAAAACTGCATGGTTGAGAGTATGTGGCAGACTCCATGTGTCCAGAAAGCAAAGGAGAAAGAAAGGAGAGGACCTGGAGCCTCCTGTCTATTTTGAGGTCATAAACCCAATGGTCTAAAAAAAGGGCCTCTTGTTCTGTGGTCTCCTCAAAGATCCCCCTATTGCTACACAGACTGGGACCAAGACTTTATTTAACAATGGGACTTGGGGAACATTTACCCAAACCATACCAATTCCTAAATCAACATGTTAGTTTAAGAAAAAAAGTCCTGTTACATTGTTACATGTCATTCCCAGCAGAGTAAGCAGAGCCCTCTTGGGGTCACACAGTCTGGCTTCATCTACTCTGAGCATTTGTAAGGAGAGTCAAGAAAGATCTTGAAGGAACACTGGCGCCCTGGTGACCAGCATCCAACTGTAATTCTGCAACTGTTTGGATTGTAATGTAAAAATCTGATATACAGGATATTTCATTGGTGACTCCAATGGGATTATGACTCACAGATGAGAATCCTGAATAGGGCACCTGGCCACACCTTTGCACACACATTTTTCTTTTCTTTCTTTCCAGATACTTCTCCCTTACAGAAGCAAGCTTCAACTTTTCCAAATCTGTCTGCATGGTTTCCCTTTCAATTATACATTTTAGCCTTACACTTATTGTTCTTCTCTGGCATCTTACAATAAGTCAGAAAGGGTTGGAGATGGAGCTCAGTTGGTAGAGTGTTTGCCCAGTGTGCGTGAGGTTCCAGGTCCAGCACCACCAAGCACATTCCTGCACTTGGGAAATGCAGGCTGGAGAATCAGAAGCTAAAGGTCATCCTCAGCTACACAGGGCACTGGGAGTAGCCTGAGACCCTTTCTCAAAATATTGGTAATGATAACAACATTCTGACGCTTAGATTACGTCATCCATCAGGTGTCTGGGGCCCATGTTCTTTGCTACACTGTGATGCTCTGTGGCCTTTACTCTGATTTCCGGCTCTTTGTTTCTATCGAAGACTCTGCAGTAATGGCCTTCACCATTCACATTCCTACCTGTACTCTGGATATGAGTGCTAAGTCTTTCTCCTGAGTCCTCGCCAGAATCATTGAGACCAGTGCCCGAACGTCAAAAGCTGGCCATGCCTGCATGATCTAGGCATGTCCTAGACTCCTCCTCCAGAGTCTTCCAGCTTCTGCCTGTGTTTTCAGATAATTGCTTCACAATAGCCCACATCTTCGCTCCAACTGTCAGTCAGTCAGCAAATTAGGAAAAACCAAGTGCCTAGTTTTTCCTTCTTTGGCCTGCAGTGCAGCTAGCTGACACCAGATGTCTAGGATTGTCCCCTCACCAGAATGTAAACAATAGCTTCTTCAGCCATCCCTAGCTGGGTGTTCCTTCCTTCCATTAAGTTCTGTCCCAGTCCCCCATGGGCATGGTATCACATCCCATAGGAGCAGGAAGTGGGGGTGGGGTGGGGCTATGGGTGTAGGTGTTAGTTGTCCCCAAGATTGTCCCTCATCTCTAAGCCAAACACAGCCATATTGTTTCTACCTGCTCTTTCTACCTAGTAGCTATAAAATGAGTTCCCTCCACTCTCTAGGGGTCTAACTAACATAGCTAGATGGTTCACAGGGCTCAGGGATTCCTTTGCTTATAAATGAAGGACTCAGATGCAGAGATTTCTGGGAATGTTCAGAGGCTCTCAGAACCCTGTTCTTGAGCACTGTCTTAGTCAGGGTTTCTATTCTGGCATAAACATCATGACCAAAAAGCAAGTTGGGGAGCAAAGGGTTTATTCAGCTTACACTTCCACATTGCTGTTCATCACCAAAGGAAGTCAGGACTGGAACTCAAGCAGGTCAGGAAGCAGGAGCTGATGCAGAGGCCATGGAGGGATGTTACTTACTGGCTCGCTTCCCCTGGCTTGCTCAGCCTTCTTTCTTATAGAATCCAGGATTACCAGCTCAGGGATGGCACCACCCACAATGGGCTGGGCCCTCCCCCCTTGATAACTAGTTGAGAAAATGCCTTACAGCTGGATCTCATGGAGGCATTTTCTCAACTGAGGCTTCTTTCTCTGTGATAACTCCAGCTTGTGTCAAGTTGACACAAAATCAGCCAGTACAAGCACTTTCCTGCTTCACTGCAGAGTCATTGTCTTAAGAAGCTGGGTGTGGATCCCAGCAAAGCCAGTCCGTTCAGATTCTTTGCACTCTCTCTGTGTGGCATTCCTTCACCAGGGTATGGGACAGGACCCTCTGGAATGAGGAGGTTCTGCTGACATAATTTTTGCTGAAAGAAGTTCCTTAATCCCAGCTCTAGATGTGTGGGGGTGGGGAATAATAGGTAAGAAGGTAGTGATAGCAACCAGATGGGAGGTTTAGGGAGTTGGGGAATGAAGAGTTTCTGTGACCTACTCTAGTAAATAATATTTAAAAATCCCAGTGCAAGCTTTCTTCCTGCCTTAGACCATGTATGGGTTTAGATGAAAGACATATTGATAGTCTTTATATTTTTAAATATGTCTTAAGCAGCAAATAGTTGGGCACCTGGCTGCCCTCCATGTTGTGAGAATCAATAAACCCATTATTACTCACTAAGTTTCAGCTGGGCTGCTCTTAGCTCTAATTGGGCAGCCCTCTGGGCCACAGTCAGCCCAGGCTGACTCTCCCGTCTCCTCTCCCATACATTCTTCTTCTGTCACATGGCGGCTCCTCTTTCGTCTTCCTGTGGTTCTCTGACTCAAACTCTCAAAAATACAACACTGCCTATTTCTCTTCTGCCCACCTATTGTCTGCCAGCATCTTTATTCACCAACCAGAATTAACCTGAGGTCAGTGTCCCAGAGGCTAAGCATAAACTCCAAGTCCCCACCCCCACCCCTGCACATAGCATTACAATAGGCAGTAAAAGACAAAAACCTCAACAGCCTACCTTGGCGAGAGAGATGTTCAGGTTGTACTGCCTTCTTTAAGAAATCCAAATACTTATTTTACATCACAGTCCGCTTTCTGTTAGAATAGCATAGACTGGGGAATTTATAAAGAAGGCCCATTTATTTCTTTCTGTTCTGGGAGGTCAGGGACATGGTGCTAGCCAGCACAGAGTGGAGCCCTCAACTCCCAACCTCCACCCTGAACTACAGGGGGCGGGATGGGGGGTTGTCATCAAGTGCAAACATCTCAGAAGGCCTTGCTCGGAGGCTACCATTTCTGGCGCAAGGATATCGGTTTACCTACTTCTTTGGGCTGTTATAACTGCAGTTAAATTCTAACAGAGCAGTTGGAAATCTTCATCTATAGCAAGATATCTATCAACCAGCGGCTGAGCATTGCCAAGACAATGCCACCAACCACCTGAGCAACACAAAAATTCTGCTTTTGAAAGTCTACCCTGGCTTCCTCTTCCGGTCCCAAGTGCTGCGGGAGCCACAGTTTACTGTGCCGACATGGCCAAGTCCAAGAACCACACCGCATACAACCAGTCTAGCAAGTGGCACAGAAGTGGTATCAAGAAACCCTGGTCACAAAGACATGAATCTCTTAAGGGGGTAGACCCCAAGTTCCTGAAGAACATGCGTTTTGCTGAGAAGCACAAGAAGAAAGACCTGAAGAGGATGCAGGCCAACAATGCAAAGGCAGTGAGCGCACGCGCAGAAGCCATCAAGGCCCTTGTGAAGCCTCAGGCCATCAAGCCTAAGATGCCGAAGGGCCCCAGCCGCAAACTCAGCCGTCTGGCTTCCGTCCCTCACCCCAAGCTTGGGAAGAGGATTCGAAGCTACATGGCCAAGGGTCATAGGCTCTGCCAACCAAAGCCCAAGGTTCAAACCAAGGCAGAGAGGCCCAGGCTCCAGTTAAGGCCCAGGCTTCAGCTCCATCTCAGGCTCCCAAAGGTGCCCAGGCCCCTGTGAAGGCTCCATAGAGAAGGCTCCTGCCAATGTGAGGACAGACGGACAGACTGCTGGGACACACCCACCTACACACTATTACAAATGACCAGAGTCCTATGCTGTTTTTACAAATAAACTTGAGACAAGCGGGAGGGGGAGGGGAAAAAAAGGTCTTGGGGCTGGAGAGATGGCTCAGCAGTTAAGAGCATTGACTGCTCATCCAGAGGTCCTGAGTTCAATTCCCAGCAACCACATGGTGGCTCACAACCATCTGTAATGGGATCTGATGCCCTCTTCTGGTGTGTCTGAGGAGAGCAACAGTATACTCATATAAATGAAATAAATCTTAAAAAAAGAAAGTCTACCTTGTGATCTGACTCTCTGGGAGGGCTCTCTAGGAGATGAACAATGAGTGACCTGAGAAAAAAATGAATAGTTATGATTCCCTGTTAAAATGAATTAAGATTTTAGGAGGAGGGAGATGTGGCTCAGTTGATAAAGTGTTTGCCTACCACACACAAAGTCCTGGGTTCCATTCCCAGCACTATGTAACCCTGGGTATGGTGGTACTCGTATGCAATTAAGCCCATCACTCTGGGTGTGGAAGCAGGAGGATCAGAAGGTCAAAGTCCTCTCTTAAGTACAGATGAACTCTGAGACCAGCCTGGGACACCTGGAAGACTGTTTGCAAACAAATTAACCCCAAGAAGGTAACAACAAAGTGTGCAACCAAACAGGTTCTTCTGTACATTGGGAACATGAGACTGTGGAGCCGCTACAAGACAACTACAGGGACCCATGCACTCTCACACACACACACACACACACACACACACACACACACACACGGATATCTAGAGAATAAAACCCAAGTATAAACCCAAAGTTTGTTTGCATCCTTAGGCTTTACATGAACATCACCTGAAGTTCCTTTATACAGCATCTTAAGTAACTTTATGCTCTACCCACCCAGCTAAGATAGGAACACTTCTAAGGCTAAGTTTTCTCCTGTGAAGTGGTACAAGCTGTTAACTCGGGTCAGCATGGACCATGATGATCACTGTCCCTACCACTCCGCTCAGTGGCGTCTCTTACTGCTATGCTGGCAAATTTGGCCTTGTATAAGTTAATACTTCCAGACTCTCTAGTGATGTTAAAAAATTGTGTTTAGAATACATTTTGCAGGTCTCCTTTTGTCACATTGGTGACAAAACGCCCAGAAAGTCTTGCCTTCGAGTCTGAAGTGCCTAAAGTACTCAGCGTCTGTCAGTCACCTCACTGTTAGGGTTTCTTTGTCTGGGTTTTTACCTCTAGGGTCAGTGTTTTGTTGCTTGGTTTGGTTTTCTGAGCTTTTTTTTTGTTTTGTTTTGTTTTGTTGTTTTGTTTTGTTTTGTTTTTTGGGGGTTTTTTGTTTTGTTTTGTTTTGTTTTAATTCATTCTTTTTGTTAGCTTTGTTTTTTGTTTTCTGAGACAGGGACCCATGTAGCACAGGCTGGCCTCCAACACCTCATGCTTCTGAGGAGACCCTGGCCCGTCTGATCCTCTACTTCCACCTTCCAAGTGAATGACAAAATTTAAAATAGGGAATCACAGAGTGCAGGGGCTGATTCTTGTCTTCTCTGATCCATCCCATGGGCTCCTGGGAGCTTTGCCTGTGTCTGCCCTGGTCTGAGGAGTTGCTTTCCACCTGAGGCCCCTAACAGTGGGAGTGTTGTTGCCTCTGGTTTCTCAAGACTCGCTGCACTTGGCTTTGGAAGTCAAAGAAGGTCAGAGTTTGTTTTCTGTTCAATAAGATTGAAAAGAAAGCTCCTCCTTGTGGAACTACTTTTTTTTCTCTTTTTTTGTAATTTGGAAGACTACAAATCCCAGCCTGGCTTGTGTTTATTTTGACTTTTGAGAACAGCTTTCTTTTCTTTATTATGTAGTGGTTTAGGAGTAAGCACTCACTTTGTAAGTGGCTTGTTTGTGTTTGTTTTGCAAGCTTCTAGTGTTTTGCTCTGTGCAGCCACTGCGCCTGGGGTGGGGGACAGCTGCCCATCAGCTGCCACACAGAGTCTTTGCCCTTTCTCCTTTCTGTGAATTCTGGGATTCAGCATCAGAGAGGCCCATCAGAGTCACATGGCCCAGCATTCCTTTGAATGAATGCTACAGGAGATAGTAATTCTCACAGGTAACCCTGAGCAAAGGGGTACTCGGTCAGATCCCTAGATTTGCAAGAGAAGGCCTGCAATAGAGCACTTTACTGCCCTTACATACCACTCATAGGCTGTCCCCCACCCTCAACATCTCCCAAAGGTGTGTTCCAAATGCAGATGTGCCCTCATCACATGCATGTAGATGTGCTTAAACTCAGGTCAGCCAGTTTCTATGTTTGCTGTTTCATTACCATGGGCATTTCAAGTATTTTGGGGCCCCCAAACCATTGTTTGAATGGACTCTGTGCTGTGTGCTCCCTATCAGACTTTAAAGACAAAGACCCAGGCCCAGCTCAGCTGCTGGTCTTGCAGAGGCTAGTCTCTAAGGTGTATAATAGTCTGGTATTCTCATAACTCATGAGAGTTATTAGGACACTGTGATTCCCAAGGCCAATGTTCTGAGTTAGTCACCTGTGTGGACCATCTTCCCCTTCGTACACAGCCCAACACTGAGTGTTTGATGGCAGCTGGGGGAGTTGTCAGAGGACTCAAAGATGTTGTTTTCCCACATCCAAAGGAGGAAAGGGCTCAGCTTCTCTCTTATCTTCTTCCTGCACCTCATCTTTACCAGGCTGCACTTGCCAGAAAGCCTTCAAGGGCTCTGACTTCTCTACTTGTAGCAAAGAAGTCAGCCATGGATGTTGGCCCCCAGTTTCTCAGTGAACCCAAGTCAAAGACAGCTCCCATTAGGGCCTCCAAGTAGGGCTCCCAGAAGTCCTTGGACTTGGTCTTCAAGACAGATCTCAGCAGAACTTGCCTGGAGATACAGCTGATTTCCAGAGGTCCGAGCTGTCTTAGAGTTTGAGTAGCAGTCTTCTTTAGGTAGAGCAGTGTCTGAATAGGGTTTTTTGTTTGTTTGTTTTGTTTTTAAGATTTATTTGTCATCTGTTGCTGTCTTCAGACACACCAGAAGAGGGCATCAGATCCCATTACAGATGGTTATGAACTACCATATGGTTGCTGGGAATTGAACTCAGGACCTCTGGAAGAGCAGTCAGTGCTCTTCACCGCTGAGCCACCTCTCCAGCTCCTCCCCCATCCCCCATGAATAGTTCTTATCTGCCTATCATCTGCCTCCTCTCTCTGATCCACACCCCTAACCATTTTCCTTTTTGCTTTGAAGCCTCAGGAACAAACAGGGCAAGGTATGTGAGAAGGCTCTGGATGTGCTAACAGAAGTGACACACAGGGAGGCGGAGTCTTTTGCACTCTGTACCATTCCCCCAGAGCTGGGTGACTATCACTTCATGAGCTCTGTGACATGGGCTCATGAGTACTGGTGAATCCCATAGAGATCAGAGTAGACACTTCCAGGCCTAGAACCAGCGGAGAACTTAACAGCACGCACGCATGCATGCACGCACGCATGCATGCACGCACACACACCTAAAAAGGAAAAATAAAGCTGAGATTCTTCTCTCTTTCAAAATGGAAGATCTTAACAGACAGACTCATTTTCCTCTACAGTCAGCCTTCTGTCTCTGTAACAGGTAACTGAGCACTAACAGGTCCCTCCCCTTCTCCACAAGAGAGGACCACAGGCTAATGAGTCTAGTAGCAAATTTATCTACTCTAATCTTTGTCTCACCGGGCTCTGTGATCCCTAATGTAAGCACAATGGGAAGGAAACCACCCACAGGTTGGCCAAACTTTAAATCCATCCATTTTCCTTTACCAGCTTCTGTTTCCCAATATCTTTGGAAGGCAGAGAAGTAGAGAGGGTAGGAAGACTGACCTTTGCTCCTAGCAACATGCGAGTTTTCCAACATGTTCCCCACAAGGCCCCAGAGACAGGGTGAAACCAGGTTGATGGGATCTTGCTCTTGGGTCTCAGTGGTTAGCAGTAATACCAGTTCCTTTGTGACTATTCTTCATCCAGATCTTTTTATCCACTGCCAATCACAAGATGAGGTTATGTCACCATCAGAAAGGTTGTCCAAGCTCGCTGTGCCCAGAAGCTTTACCAGGGTTGGGAGAAGTAAGTGATCTGAGTTTGTGCATGTCCACAGGGCACAGGATGGATATCATGAATGCATGTGTATTTGGACATGTGTTGTGTCTGTGTGAACTGTCCCCACTGAGTTTGTGTGACATTTAGGAATGCAACAATGGAGGGTTTCAACCCAGGCCCTATACCAGCACCTTGGTGACTTGTTTTGTCTCTATTAGATGGTTACCGTATCCATCTGCACAGCTGACGCTCACAAGAAGATTCTAGAAGCAGAGCTGTCCCAGGACAGTTTTTTACACAATGCAAAGGTCTGCAGTTTTCTCTAACTTCAGAGAGGTACCATGACCTCATGCCTCAGTATTCCAGTCATGCATGTCATCCTGGCCAGCGGTGTCGAAAGCAGGAGGCAGACCATAAAGAGCATCCAGTAAAGGGCCTGTGGTCTTGTGCTTATAGAAGAAAAGCTGAAAGCAGAAATGACTGTGTCTGTGTATCCAGCTTATCCCCCACTCTTCCCAGAACCCTTAAACCACCCTCTGTTCCTGCATGGTGGCTTTAACATGCAAACTCTCTTAAGCTTCCTACTCTGTTGTCATTCTTGTTCCTGACCCCTGGATTCCGCAGGTGCACAGGGTCCCCCAAGCCACTCAATTAACCATGCTGGCTTTGTTTATTTGTTCACGGGGAAGTGGACTAAACCGCTCCCTGCCCCTGTCAACTGTCCTAAATCACACTGCCTTCCCAACCTATGGGGTGGGAAACTTCAAAGAACCAGGCCAGGGCCCTGCTCAGCATCTAAGGATGCCAAAAGGGTAGGAGACTTGAAAGAGAATCCAGCAGACTCCAGAAGAACTACCATTGATGCTGCAGCTTCTGGTCCTGCGGGGGTGGGGCTGGGGCTGGGGCTGGGGCTGGGGCAGCCCTGGGAAAAGCTGGCTAGGGTGTGCTTTTGTTTGTGTTTTCAAGAAGCACTGAAAACCACACTGACGAGTTCTACAAGCCACAGTGTCTGGAAAGCTTAGGGCAGCCTGGTGTTAAAGTCAGAGCTCAGTTAAAATGCCCTGACAACCCCGGGGGGTGGGGGTGGTGGGAAGCAAACTCAGGGAAGAGTTTGAAAACCTTTAGTTTGAACGCTTATAATTTCTTGAGAAAACTTCATGTTTTCTTGGTGCTGTTTTGCTTTGTTGGTTTGTGTTTTGAGCCAGCGTTTTTTCTAGCCTTAACTGTCCTGGAACTCACTTTGTACCAGGCTGGCTTTGAACGCAGAGATTCATCTGCCTCTGCCTCTGCAGCACTGGGTTTGAAGGCCTGAGCTACCACCATCCGGCATTTGTTTTTGTTTGTTTGTTTTTCATTGGAACCTACAATAAAAACTCAAATGGGTTGAAACTTTGAAGTCATGGATGAGTATCCCGAATGGCACGGCATTAGAACTTTGTAAGCATCGCTTCTCGGCCTTTTGGCTAAGATCAAGTGTAGAACTTTGTAAGCGGAAAATTATTTTTAAACTCCATCTCACCCTAAAAGTAATTTTTTTTTTTTTTTGAGAAAATACATGTGGCTTTGCCAGCCCCTGAACTGAATGCCCCATCTTCAATTCACTCTGTTAAAAACCTGCCTGCCACTCAAAGGCCTGTGGAGTAAAGGGGGAAGGCGGGCAGGGCAATCTGTAGACACACTGCCAGGGAGGCTAGCTTCTGCTTGTGACCATTGGTGCCAATCAGTCCTGTACTGGGAGAATGAATCCTGTACTGCCGAAGAGCTGATGTTTGATGAACCACAGATGAGGACCAGCTGTCAGCGCCCTGACGTGAGTGATAAGGGCTGACCTCTGAGAAGAGTCACATGACCTACTCCAGCCTCTGGGTTGAGTGACTGAGGGAGAGGGGGGCTGTGTTTATTCATCTTTGATATACCTTGAAGAGGATTCTTTTTTACGTGTCTTTTCATCGGTCAGACACCCCAGTCAAAGAGAAGGTATGTAAACTATGGCTTTCTATGCCTGCCCTTACACTGGAGGACGTGGAGCTCTTTATACCTATTAATGAATACCTAGACGTGAAGCTAGGCTTGCTCCCAACTAGCCCTTAACTCAATTATCCCATGTACACTTATCTAAGCTCGCCACGTGGCTGGTTGCCTCTCCTATTTCTTACGACTGTTTTTCTCCAAGGCCCCTTGGCAAATCTCTCTCCTTCCCAGAATTCCTTTCTCACCTGAAGTACCAGCTATCCACTCCTGCCCAACTATAGGCCATTGGCTTTTTATTAAAGCCAATCAGAGAATGCACGAGGCAGGTATGGAAGGACAAAGACACACCTTCACACGTTGTCAAACAGGTTATCTCAGCAGAGGTGCCACCTGCATTCTGGGGGTAGTCTTCTCTCTTCTATCAGAGTCCCTGGAAATACCCTTTCTGCTAGGCATGGTGGCACACTGCCTTAATCCCAGGACTAGGGAGGTAGAGGCAGGAGGATCTCTGAGTTTTAAACTACCTGGGTCTACAAAGAACATTCCAGTACAACCAGGGCTACACAGAGCAAATTGTGTCTTGAATAAAGACAAAGACAAAAAAGAAAGAAAGAAAGAAAGAAAGAAAGAAAAGAATCAGAAAGAGAAAGAAAGATCCTTTCAAATATATCCAGAGGTGACTTTCCTTGGTGATTCTATAGTAACCCAACAGTGAAGATTATCCATCTTTTTTTTTTCTTTTGTAAATACCAAGAAGAAGAATTAATAAATCAAAGAATATGGTCATCTCTCAATCTTTATAATTTTGAATCTTGGTTTTTCTGTTGCCTTCCAATACAACATTATTCCAATGTAGGATGATGTCATTATACAGCAAGGCAGGTCCAGGATAAGGCAAAGCCTATTATTGGATGAGAAGGAAGGATAGGCAGGGAAAAGTCTAGAAAGGAGAGAGGAGGAAGAGAAGGGGATCAAAATGGAGCAGGATGATTTAGATCCAGGTGGTCTAGGTCAATTTTATCTTATCTAGGTGGGTGGTTTATATCTTTGTTAATGGCAGTAAATATATGGATGGATTGTGGATTGAGATTTTAACACATAAATCTAATAGCTAAATTACAAGTTTCTGGAACTTTGATTTTACAGGGTTACAGGGGATGTGAACAAATGTCCCAGAGGGCAGAGAGACATCCAGGAGAGGGTGGCTTCGGCCCATGGAACTCAATGTGTGGGTCAGGCATGGTAACAACTCGACAAGGAAACAGTGAAATCTTGGCAGAGAAGTAGCCAGGGCTTGAGAATGCAACTCACAGAGTGAGTACGCATGGGAACTGGTAGCCAAAGATCATTTTTAATTTCTACTGCAACATTCCAACAAACATATCCAATCTCAAGAAAGTCACATACTGGCTGAAGCTATGTATCTTAGTTTTACTTCCTGATTTTGTGATAAAATACTCTGACAAAAGCGACTTAAGTGAGAAGGGTTTTATTTGGCTCATGATTCTGTGGTTACAGTACATCATGGCAGAAAAGTAATCAGGAACTTGAAGCAACAGGTCACATCCAGTCAAAAGCAGAGGAGAGTGAATGAATGCCAGTGTGCAGCTCACTTTCTTCATTCTTACGCAATCCTGGATCTCCTGCTTAGGGAATGGTGCCACCCACAGTAGCTTGGGTCTTCTCACTTCAATTAATATCATCAAGATAATCCACCACAGACATGTTCCTCAAAGGTCAGCCTGATCTAGACATTGACACTGTCTTCCCAGGTAGTTGTAGAGTATATAAAGTAGACAATTAAAGCTGAACATCATACTCCACTATACACATTTCCCCCCAGCCTATTGTGAGGGTACAGATAATTTGGGGGCCCCCAGTTCTCTCATGGCTATGAACAAATGATAAGTAAATCCAAGGAGGAAAAAGAAAAAAATAAACCCTTAATGTTTTAGACTGGCACACTGATATTTCTGCTCAGGTTTCATTGCCAAAGAAAACCACTTCTCAATGAGGTGGGATATAGACTTCACACACAGAATGTTCTAGAGCCACATGAGCCTGGCAGTAACAAGAACTTGTCCCTTGGTATCCATGGGGAATTGGATACTCATTGAGTGTGAGGATGCTGTGACCCACAGATGTTCATATGAGATCCTGTAACATTTACATATAAGCTATATTGTCTCTTGCCTTGTTTTAATCATGTCCAGATTATATATAATACCTAATGAGGTGCAAGTGCTTTAGGGATAATGGGAGTACTGTTGAGAAGAACATGACTACACATGCCAAGAACAAATGCATTTCCCCCCTCAAAACAATTGCAACACAGAAGTAGTTGAATCTTCAGATGAAAAATCCAAGGATGAGAGAGCTGACTGTATGGGCATTATATGGGAAGTATGGTGGTTTGAATAGGAATGTCCTTATACGCTCATGTATTTGAATGCATAGTCACCAGGGAAAGAAACTTTGAGCAGGATTTGGACTTGTTGGAGGAAGTCCACATTAGGGCGGGCTGTTAAGTTTCAAAAGCTCCACACAAGACCCAGTCTCTCTCTCTCTCTCTCTCTCTCTCTCTCTCTCTCTCTCTCTCTCTCTCTCTCTCTCCCTCCCTCCCTCCCTCCCTCCCTCCCTCTCTCCCTCTCTCCTTCCCACCCTCCCTTTCTCCTTACCTCCCTCTTCCCTCTCTCTCCCTTTCCCTGATGTCTGTGGATCAGGATGTAAAGTTCTCAGCTATTACTCTTATGCCGTGCCGTCTACTGTCTGCCATTTTGGTCATGGGCTAACTCCTTGAAACTACAAGCAAGCCCCTCAATTAAATGCTTTCTTCTATAAGAGTTGCCTTGATCACGGCATCTCTTCACAGCAGCAGAACAGTAACAAAGACAGGAAGAAAAGCTAATAACAGAGACCAGTAATGAGAGCAACCTGTTAGCAGCCATGCTTAGAGGCTAGAACCGGAAGCCCTTCCTCCCAGGATTTAGTCCCTTAACCCTGTCTATTACTCCAATAGGATTGATTATGTCCCTTCTGATTGGCGATATGACCTCACTTGTTGCACTTATCTGGGCTTCTGCCTTATAGTCTAGGAACCACTTAGAACCATTTGAATTCTACCTGTAAACAGGACCTCCATACCTTTCCTGCAAACCCAGAACAACTTGCTGCCCACAAAGCATCGGTTCATGTCCACTTCAACCTCAGAGACTTTTCTGGCTCTTATGTGGATGTTAACTTTTGTACCCAAGACCTTCAGAGAGATTAACATCTCCTTCCATGATCCTCAGCTTGCCAGCCTCTATTACCTCATCATCACACCATTACAAGATGCCAACACAGCACCTAGCTAAAGCTAAAAAAAGAAAGATGCCCTGCTAGTCAAGCCACCACGCCTCCGGAGCCAGTTCTTGAAAGTGGCTCTGCTGGAGAGCTGTTGCCATCCAACAGTGGAGATTGACAAAGGACAGAGCATACTCTAGCCTCATTCTTGTGCTTGTCCATTATCTGTGGGGTGTTTGAGAAAGTCTACATGTGTTAGCTGCAACAGGGAGATCCATGCAAACAGTCTTTTTGGGTTTACTCTTTGTCCTGACAGCCAAAGGTACCCAGAGAAAACAAATGAACCATCAGACCTGTCTTAGGGTTTCCATTGCTGTAAAGAGACACCATGACTCTTATAAAGGACAACATTTAATTGGGGCGGCTTACATTTTCAGAGGTTCAGTCCATGATCATTGTGTTGGGAAGTACAACAGCCTGCAGGCACACATGGTACTGGAGAAGCTGAGAGGTCTACATCTTGGTCCAAAACCAGCCAGGAGAGACTGGCATCCTCAGGAAGCTAGGAGGAAGCTCTCTTCTGTAATGAGTGGAGCCTAAGCCCACCCTCACAGTGACACACTTCCTCCAACAAAGCCTTCTAACAATACCACTCCCTATGGTCCAAGCATATTTAAATCATCACATTCCACTTCCTGGCCTGCATAGGCATGTTCAAACACATGAGTTGGGGTAGGGAGGGAGGGGGGCACATACCTACCCATACTATAATGCAAAATAAATTTAATCCAACTTCAAAAAAATCTCCATAGTTTACCACAGTTTTATCAATGTTTAAAAGTCCAAAACTTGAAGTATCTTCTGAGATTCATGAAGTCTCTTAATTGTAAACCCCTATAAAATAAAAATAAAAAAGCAGATCACATTTCCTGTTAGCATTTTGTCCAAGCTCCTCCCCACAATTACCTGGCAATAGCCAGGTATACCTGACTCATTATAAAAGGGGATGCTTGCTCCCTCCTCATTCTCTTGCTCTTGTTCTTTCCTTTTCTTGGTTCTGCTCTCTTCCTATTCTCTTTCCCCCTCTCTCTCCACGTGCTCACGGCTGGACACTACTCTTCTACTTCTACTTCTCTTCTCTTTTCTTCTCTTCTACTTCTCTTCTCTTCTCTCTTCTCTCTCTCTCTCTCTCTCTCTCTCTCTCTCTCTCTCTCTCTCCTTTTCTCTGCTTCTATTACCCTCTTAACTCCCTTGCCCATGCCATGAATAAACTCTATTTTATAGTATATCCTCATGTGGTTGGTCCCTTAGGGAGAAGGGATGCCTCAGCATGGGCCCACTGAGGTACTCCCTTCCTCCCATACTGCACCACATGTCCACCAGAATATATAACCCCTCTCTTTATCTTTTTATAAACACATCACTTCCAACCTATCATGGCACTGGATATACATTCTTGCTTCAAAATATCATAGCAAGTAAACACTGGACCAAAGCAAGACCAAAAACCTGTTGGTCAACCTGTAAACTCTTTGTCTCCGTGTTTGATGTAAAAGTACTCTTTTGATCTCTAACTCCTTTCATCCTTGTTCACTGATATAGACAGATCCTGCATTCAGCAGCAACAAACTTTGTTCTCTTGGGCTGGTTCCACTCCCTGTTAGCAGCTCTCCTTGGCAGGTATCCCAGAGCTCTGACATAATATCTCAGGGTATCCAAGGCAACTTCAACTTTACAGCTTCTTGTTTCAATGTCAGGGACCCACACATGATCTTCTGGGAGCCTCCAAAGGACTTGGGTCACTTCTCCAGCTCTGTTCTCTGTAGCAGTCCAAGCTCTGGTTGACTTTACTGCTGCTGCTGTTCTTGGTGATCATCCCATGGTACTGGCATCTCCAATTCACTGGAGTCTTCCACTGAAAATAGGCTTCACCAATAGCCTCTCATAGGCTCTCTTCACTGTGCCAAACCTCATCTTCTTTGCATGACCCCTTCATGCAAATGGGATATCAACTGCAGATGAGGCTGCACCTTCACTAATGGCCTTTCTGGACCCCTCATAGTGCCAAGCTTCAGCTGCTCTCCATGACTACTTCATGTTTTCAAAATCAGAACTATCTAGATGATTCTTAAACATTACCAAGTCCATCTGCAGCATAAGGTACAACCTTGGCTATATCTGAAACACAGCTTCTTTGTGCTCTCAGAAAATACTTCTCATAAGATTTTACCTCAATGATACTTACTGGTCTCTTCTTCATCATTGCTAATTTCTTAGCTCCAGGTAACCACCATCAGTTATCCCAGTAACCCTTTTCTTCTACTCTAAATTCTAAATCCAGAGCCACATGGCCAAATGTGGCTGTTCTGCCTTAGGATCTGCTCTTGCTAGGGCTGAAGCAAGTTTTCTGTTTTCCAATGGCTTCTTTCACTGTCTAAATTTGGATTTTCTGGAACTTGCTCTGTAGACCAGGATTTCCTAGAATTCAGACATCTGCATGCCTCTGTCTTCTGAGTTCTGGGATTAAAGGTATTACCACACCTGGGCCTAAGGGTTTGTTTGTTTGTTGTTTTGTTTTTAGCTTAGAAAATGTTCTGTACCAGGCTGACCCTGAACTCAGAGATCTGCTTGTCCCTGTCTCGTGGGATTAAAAGCATGTATTACCATGCCTGGACCTAAGCTTTTAATGGCCACTATGCCTCAAGATCTGGATCAAAAACATGTGATATCCCATACCAAAAGCCTGTGTCTTCCAGTCTCTAGATCTGGTCACAGGTATGTATGCCCTCCATTTCTGGATTATACTTCATTTCAGATTAAAAGTTTAAATGAAAACAATAACCAGGTAATAATAATGCCTAGAAATAATTATGCCTTGTTCAACAGAAAAAGCATAAACAGTAAACTTACCTGAGTAGGATGGTGCCCTGAAGTTACCACTCTCTTAATCTGTTTATCTCCTTGAATAAAGGATTCAGCTCCATTTTTCTTCCTGGTGTACCTTAATTCTTTGAACCATAAATTGTGTATTTTTTTTCTTTCTAAGCTTGCTATATTTGATCAAAATGCTCTTCATGAGAATAAACCACAGCACAGAGTCTAAACTGGGTTGTCTTGAGACCTCCTTTGTCAATGCAATTAATCAGAATCTCTTCACCTTAGTTTCAAGACTCTTCAGACAAGGACAAAAGGCAGCCACATTCTTCACTGAAATATCTTAAGAACAGTCTCTAGGCCACATAACACTTCTCTAGAAATTTCTAGAGCCAAGCCTTCACAGTTCAAATTATCCCCAGCGCCAAGTCCTACTAGAATGGTCCGTTAAGACCCATTTAAAAGCCTTCCTCTGCTTCCCAAATCTAAAGACCCCAAATCCACATTCTTCCAAACAAAAACATGGTCAGGCCCGTCACAGCAGTACCTCACTCCTGGTACCAACTTCTGTCTTAGTTAGAGTTTCCATGGCTGCAAAGAGAAACCATAACCAAGGCAATGCTTATATAAAACAACATTTAATTGGGGTGGCTTACACTTTCAGAGGCAGCATGGCACCATGCAGGCACACATGGTGCTGGAGGAGCCAAGTGTTCTACATCTTGATCAAAGCCAGCCTGGAGAGACTGGCATCCTCAGGCAGCTAGGAAGAAGCTCTCTTCCACAATCAGTAGAGCTTGAGCATAGAACACCTCCATAGCCCACCCCACAGTGACACACTTCCTCCAACAAGGCCACACCTCCTAACAGTTCCATTTTCTATATGGGCCAAGCAGATTCAAGCCACCATAAGACTAATACAGACTATGTTGTGGGAGCACACACCTGTGAGCACAGCACCTAAGAGGCTGAAGGATCTCAAGCCCAAGATCAACCGGTTGGATCCAGAATATCACAAACAAAAACAGAAGCATGACTTCTCTGCATTGCCCCCAAAACAGCAACACTAACAACAACCATCCAAGGTCTTCTTTGACTACAGTAAATTGTGGGCCAGCCTGGGGTATCAAAAAAAAAAAAAAAATCAAACTCAGTAACAAAAAATTCTACATGGACACAAAGCATAACATAAAACAAGAAAAGAAATCTAGCAACCCAGAATGTAAGAAAACAGACAAGAAGCACCTACTCCCACTATTGAGTCATTCATATTGTTGAGACTTTGATCCTGATTTAATCCACAAACTTAATGAGATTTAAATGCTCATTTACATAAACTGATTCAGTTTGTCATCTGGCATC
This sequence comes from Micromys minutus, assembly GCF_963924665.1. NCBI lineage: Eukaryota > Metazoa > Chordata > Mammalia > Rodentia > Muridae > Micromys > Micromys minutus. The sequence goes on from NC_137954.1 coordinate 36,891,636, forward strand.
ACTAGGCATTTCCCATAAGCTGGTTGTTAATGGCCAGCTCGTTTTCTTGTCACAGAAAAGACCAGAAGTGCTCTGTAATTTCTTCAGCCAATGCCTTATGGCTGAATAGGTGGTTTTCATTTTTAGAATGATCATCAATATAGTATAACATTTGTATGCATTTGTATTGCTGCATAAACACCAGCCTGTGGCTATCTGACTCAGCAGTGGGAGCAAAGCCTGTATTTGGTGTTTACAAGAAGCCTAAGAGAATGCCAGCTCTTTTCTAGAGCATTTGGAATCTGTGGAAAGGAAGAGCCACCTTTCAAGAGAGAGCGGCACAATAAAGCCTACATTGGACCATGTTATAACAATAAAACTTGGGTGACTGCAACTTAGAGGAAAAAAAAAATCTTCTACCCACTGTGGGTTTATTAGCCTGGCCCCATAACAAACAGAATAACAGAAAAAAGCACCCAGACTCGTTTAGTCCAGGTGTTTCTAGACTTAGCATGGAGTTTCATTCCTATAAGCCCTTCATAAACTGGAAATACTGTTAATTGAGGGTGCTCATATTGGCTGCCTAAGCATGAGTTTGAACCCCCAGCACCCAAGTAAAAAGCTAAACACGTATGCACATGCTCACCTGTAATCTGAGTGCTGTATGGAGTGGAGATAAGAGGGTGCCTGGGGCTGAATGGCTGTCAGCCCAGCTTCAGATTTAGTGAGAGACCTGAACTGTTCTGTGCACTGAGCAGGCATGCTCTTGTACGCAGTTAATGTAACCACTTTAAACATTTAGGCAAGGCCTATCGTCCCAGGCTGGTTGGTTGGCAATCATTCATTTAGGAGCTGAAGCCAACACCTGGCAGTCCCCAAGGTCCCTCCCACCGTGGGAAGGCAAGAAGAGGGTTCTGTGGGTAGCCAGGCAGCTACTGGGGAGAGGGAAAGGTTGATCAGGGTCCCAGCTTCTGTCATCCTCCCCCCTTTGTTCTAGCTTGGCCTCATGGGACATTTCCTGGGTATTGAACCGCTTTTTCTTTTTGATTGGTGTGAGCAGCCATTGCTGCAGTTTCTCTGCTTGCTTAACTCACCCTGGGCTGTTGCAAGCTCTTTGTTGTCTCAGTGAAACACTTACCTCCTAATATTTCTTCTAGTTTCCTAGTAGCTATTTCAGGAATTCAAAGATTTGAGAAAAATGTTTTCTCAACAGTTGTGCATTTGAGACATGACTGAATTGGGGTTTTTTTGGTTTTTTGTTTGTTTGTTTGTTTGTTTTGTTTGTTTGTTTTTGTAAAACCAGATAAAAATCAGCTCCATGCAATGAAATCACCTTCTTCTGCCTCCCCCCTTGGTTTACCTGAAAAAAAAAATGCAGGGTATCTGGTCAATCTTTGTTTCAGACAACAGCAAACAGCTTCTGCAATCTGAGTAAACAGGTAATTCCTCTTCCTCTCCTAAGTGGAGAATCATTGCCCCAGGTTAGGACCACCCATCTGCAGAGACCACGCCCACTCAAGGCTTCAAGGCTGCAGTAGATCAGAATTGGCTGGATAGAACAGCCTGGCAGATGTTTCTCCGCAAAGACAGGATGGTTCTCACTGTGTCAGAAACCAAAGCCAGTGGGTTTAGGTTAAAGGTTTAATTGGTTTAATTGGTGATCTGCAGTTCTGGTGGCCTACTGCCTTTTTTGTGATGTAGCTTGAGCAGTGTTTAACATCAGATGACTTCTGGCTACCTCCTCCCAAGTACCAAGTCCTCAGGGGTGAGTTCCCGAGCACACTAACAAAAACTGGCTTGTGTTGTTTGGCTGTCATCTCTTTCCATGCTTAGATTGCTTGGGTAGTGTGAAACTTTGACATGAGTGACTCCATTTTGGTCTTTGGGGACCTGCAGTAGGAGTTCTGTCTGAAGCAATGGGCTCACATAAGTCTGGTTTAATGGCTCTGTGATGGCTGCTTGAGAACCCATGGAAAGAAGATTGCAAAGGTGATCCTCACTTGGTGGTGGACAGGGTCCCCTCTCCAGTGTTGGGGCAGGAGGTTGAAGAGAATGAATCACTCTTCCCCAGGTTTGCTCTCTCTGGTATCTGAAGCACAAGGCAGAAAGCTCACAAATTCACAGGTACTTCAGGCAGGATTCGCTGGAGGAGGGAGGCTGCTGGCAAGGCCAGAGGCATCAGGAAACTGAACACAGCCAGCTGTGCAGCCCGAGAAGCATTCTTGAAAACTTTAGGTTTCTTAACACTGGGAGTCAAGATCCTTAACTTTGAAGAACAGAACTTAAAGTGTGAAGAAAAGTCATTTATTAAGAAAAGTGAGTTTGGTTGTTTTGTTGTTTGTTTGTTTTGAGACAGGTTTCTCTGCATAGCCCTGGCTTTCCTGGAAAGAAAAGGGTTTTAATATGGATTTAAGAAATGACTGTGGGTTGATGAAGAAATTAGGGAAGGACAGCTGTGTACATCAAAGGATGGAACGGAGTATGGGCTTCCTAAGAGAGTCACATGTAAGTGTCTTAGCACTCATTCTGTGTGTGTGTGTGTGTGTGTGTGTGTGTGTGTTGGGGGGGCTTCATGAATCCTAGCAGATAGACAGATTGACAGAGACAGAATTCCTTGCAGTGTGCTTTGATCATATTCATTCTCTACCCCCAATTCCTCAAAGAGAATGTGGGTTCCAGTATACCCCCAATTCCTCAAAGAGAATGTGGGTTCCAGTATACCCCCATTTCCTCAAAGAGAATGTGGGTACCAGTATTCGAGGGTTCCATGGGAGCTACATGAGGGAGGGAGATGACACATCAGCAACAGTGTGTCTTCAGAAAGTCAGTGCAACATTTCTCCCAAATACAGTTTTCAGATGAATACACCGGGAAAAGGTTCACAGACAGAACAACTAACATGAAGAGTCGGGTACTCAGCACTTCCTGCTTCCCCACAACACCCAAGCAGGTGTGGAGAGGAGCCAGATGATGTCACAAAGACAAGAGAGGTCATACGAGGAAACGATAGTTTTTTTGTGTCTACAGGTGACATAAAATATGTACACATATCTCTTCTCTCTCTGTCTCTGTCTCTGTCTCTGTCTCTCTCTCTCCCTCTCTCTCTCACACCACACATATGTAAACATGTACATACATGTACACACACAAATGTTCTCTCACACACACAAATGCACACCCCTGGGTCATGCAACCTTCAAAGCCCATTCCCATTGTGGTTCAGTGATCTGAAATTACTCACCAATAGCTCTTCTGTCTATTTTTATACATAGTTATATAACAGAATCATTTTAGCTCCTTGGGAAAGAAGATCTTGGAAATGCTTTTACCTGAAAAACGAACCAAAACCAAAACAAAATGTCTACATGTTATAAAAATGTATCCAGAGTATTTTTTCTCAGTAGATTACACCCCTACCTCCCCAGCCCCAGCCTCAGCCCCACCCCCACACAAACCTGTGTTAGTTGCACATTCTCTACAGGAATGTTGTGAATTCTGTCTACATGTGGCTATCAGGGCTGCCTTCTAGTTTATAGAGTTCTATCAGCCCTATCTAAATGCAGAACAGAGAGTAAATAGAGCCTGGACCAGAAGGAGGAGGATACAGGAGCTGTTCCGGAGCAGGCTTGGCAGGCCCGAGCAGCGTGCACAGTGGCTGGCTGCCCATCCGATAGTGTGACTGTGAATTCAGGGAAGAGTGACCACAGTCCCCAGATGTGAGGGACGGCGAGGAGGAGGTGAGAGGTCAGAACACGGGCACGCTCCTGGGAGTATGCGTCTGAGACGGTCATCAGCGTGGCTTCATGCATGTGTGGAGTTTTGTTCTCCTGCTAAGATGTAGGAAAAGAACATGTCCCTTGTTCTCTGTGCCCTCTCAGCATCTTACAGGATGTAAGTATTCCTGTAAGGAATACTTTTCTCATTATCTAGAAGGAGCTAGGAGAGTAAACGGTAAGACTTGGTTGTGTTTTGTAATGCCCAAATGTTCTTAGCAGAAGGATCTTCAAAGGAACAGACCAGCTCTGTGCCAGGCAGGAATACTCAACTAGTAGAGTTTTAACCAGAAATTACGAATGCAGACCACTGATTGTGCCCCTGGTGGCTCCAGCCAGAAACAATTATCTACTTGGCTCATTAAGACTAGTAACAAATGGCCAATTGTCTCCACAATTAGCCAAGAGCTGGTTCACTTGCTTGTGACTATGAACGGGGACTTTGAAGACAGACTGGCAACTGCGGAAAAGAAATTAAAATTCAGATGCAGAGACATGGGATGTCTTTTCTTTGGGGTTCTCTTTCTTTATAAAGGGAAGAGGGAGGTAACGAGGGAGTGTATAAAGAAAAGGCTGCCCCAGTGAGCCTGTGCTATGCCCAACTGACCCTACCAAATTCTCTCTTCCATGTCTTGCCATTCCTGGTGAGAGGAAAAAGCCCTGAGTCATGAGGATGTGTGATTGGTTTAGACAAAAGCCACCTTCTTATGTAGCCTTTAGGAGAGGAAGCCTATGTTCCTGACCCTTCTGGAAATTTCCTGATGCCTGCTATGAGGGTAACTGAGCTCTGGGCTAGTGCCCAGTTTTGCTGCATAGGTGTGAATGTAAGGCAGTAAACGGGTTGAGGCATGTGTTTTCTGTATTAGTCTGGGATTTGAAGGCAATCTGCCCTTATCTGTTGGTAGTTTATGAGCAACAGAAATATATTTCCCACACTTCTAAGGGCTGGGAGGTCCAGCATAAAAGAGCCAGCAATCTGTGTCTGGTGAAGGCCTGCTTTCTCTGCTCCAAAGTTTCAAAAGGACATCATCCATGTATTTTCACATAACAGAAGGGACAGACAGGGGTTCTATCACAACTTTTAGTAGGTCTTGGAGCCCTTGTGACCTGACTACTTCAAAGAGGCCTTGCTCATACTCAAGTAGGCTAGACAGCCAAGGGGAAAGAGAAGCCATAAGGCAGCTGTGTTATGCAACCCCCTCCCCTCAAACTAGCTAGAACCAACATGGCTGACCCTGATAACCTCTGACCCTGCTTTGCCTCATTACAATGGTACCTCCATATTATTAGCCTTCTCCCACCATGCAGCTGTCTGTCTGACACCATGACATAGCCAGAAAACCTCACATAAGAACAGAAAATGGAAAGTGACCATATTCTAGAAAAAAAATCACAACCCATCCCTGAATTCTCTATTCCTTTTCTCAATTCTTGAGTAAAATCCTTTGAACTTTGCTCTTTAAATCTAGCAGCTGGGACTCTTCTTTGAGAAGACTGTGCCCACCCTGGCATGTGTACAGCCATCCTCTGAAGTATGTCCCTCGATGGCAACACCAGCATTAACCCTGTATCAACACCTTTTATTGAACTGGGTGCTGAGGCCCACATGTAATTGTAACACTTTCAGGAGAGAGGCAGAAAAATCGGAAGTTTTAGGTCATTTTTGACTACAAAACATATCCAGTTTGAGGCCAACTTGAGCTTCTTAAGAACCAGTCTCAAGACAAAAACAAAACAACCACAACTTAAGACCATCTTTTCATGACAAACTCCAACTATGCCTCACAGGTACTTGTCATAAAATTCTCTTCTGTGATAGTTTCTAGAAAAAACTTGGGTGGCATTAAGCTCTGTCTCCTGCTTCTGATGACAATAAAGGGGATTTGATTTCATCAAAAATTCTAGAAATACAAACATCTAACCCCTTTCCTCTGACTCTTCATGTGAAAGCCTGGGTGTTGGTCCAGACACCTCCCTCTTGTTTCCTGTGACGGTGTTGAGCTTCGTTTGGCTCCGGGTTCCCCTGATTTCCTGAGGTCATTGCTGTAACAGTCTATTTCCTGTGGTGACACCCAAGAGCCTGTGCAGCTTTTGTGCAGATAGGGTGTGCCCACTGCCAAGGGCAGCAGGTGGAGGCCAGACCGTTTGCTTTTGAAGAGATATACTTGACAGCAGGCATGGAAAATGAGAGGAGTGCTAAGAAACCAAATGTGAAGGGAGAAATAATAAAATACTTTCAAAGGAGAGAGAGAGAGAGAGAGAGAGAGAGAGAGAGAGAGAGAGAGAGAGAGAGAGGAGAGAGGAGAGAGAAAGAATATCCTAGTTTAGAAGTTGGGAGTACCCCCTTGCTCATTGACCCCTCAGAGACTCTCACCTCCAATCCTCAGATCTGATTGACTTAGCCCAATACCTAAGGATTGGTGACAACTGAAATATTCATCAGGCCCCAAGTATTTACATTGTACAAAGCAGGAACCTGAGTGCCCTGTTTATTCATGCTACAGACATTCACAACAGTCGTCATCTAGACAATCCAGCCCTTTCAAATGTCTACACTAAGTCTCATAGATGTGAGCACGGAATCTGAGTGTTCTAGTCTCCCGAGGAATCCAGATGTGGGTATTGCCTTGGTTGGATCTCCTGGAGCTGGAGTGAGATACACTACATGGGTGTTGGAAATCAAACTTGGGTCATCTGGTCTTGAAGAGCAGGAAGCATTCTTAGTTGCTGAGCCATCTGTCCAACCCCTCTGCTGTTTTTATATTCAGAAAATACTGATCAATATGATGGTGAAGAAAGGTTGGTTTTTATGTGTCTGTAATAAAAAACTGTTCTGAAGGCAATGTTTGCCATCTGATTGTTGTTGCTTGGAGAGGAGACTTCCAGAGCATCTTGGATTATCAAGAGATCACTTCCTTTTATCAGAGGATGCTCCCAACCTCTGAGAAGGACAATGGTCCAGTGTTAGGGTTTGTACATTCTGAAAAACACATGGTGGCAGACCCCACAGGTATGGGGGGGGGGACTGTGCATTGTGTTGTCATCAGTGACTCTGGGTTTTTAGGATGCTGACCCCTATGTGCTTGAACTGGTGGGTTTAAGGTGACCACGTGTGCTTTGGCTGGTGAGCTTTGCAGGTGCATTGCTGCAAATGTCACCTACTCTGACTTCAGGGTCAGTGCACAAGATGACTCCTGTGGGATGCTGCCTGGGAAAACAGTGGGACAACCCTGACCAGCCTTTCAACTGCTCTCCCAGTGACAGAAGAAGAGCAGGTGTGGTAAAATGTGTGCTTGTATGTGTGTGTGTGTGTGTGTGTGTGTGTGTGTGTGTGTGTGTATGAGAGAGAGAGAGAGAGAGACAGAGAGACAGAGAGACAGAGAGACAGAGAGACAGAGAGAGAGAGATTTCTAATGGAGCAAGTACTTTGAATCTCAAAGGCATATGTGCCTGAAACCTTTAAGTCATTATGGTCTCTGCCCATCCTGACCACACTCTTGAAAATCATTCTGAACACTCCTTCTTAAGACGTTTTTCATAAATTCCTTTTATGTCTTTTAGGTTTATAGAAATAAGGGCTTCATTTTGGGTTTACATGTAGTATTTGGCCAACTTGTTTCATGACAACACGAATGCTGTCAGGATTAAAAATGGGGTAGCATGTGTCAAACCCTAGCTAGCCATCGGCCAATCAATCCAGAAAGTTCTGAAGGAGGTGGTTTCACTCTTATGCTGGATAACAAAGTCTGCCAGAACTACAATCTTGTGCAAAGGCCACTGTGACTTTACACAGAAGTACTTCTGCATGGGCATCTAACCAACAACTGCCTGCTGACACTGGAGTAATGCCAGCTCTTCACCGAACCTTGTAGCTGAAGATTATTTCAAACGATCCGTGTGATCCTTCTAATGCTGCCTTAAGAAAACGTCCCCTTGCCTTTTCCTCTTTAAATGTGCTCACAGTCCATTCCAACATATGTAATCTCATTCCAACCATGTTCTCCTATAGTATGTGTGTGTGTCTGTCTGTCTATCTGTCTGTCTCCTATTTAGTTTTACCACTGAAACCAAGGCAGCTGAGATATATAAGGAGCCTGGGGAATCCACTGGGTCTTGGAAGATTTATTAGAAAGCCAGCCTCATACCTCTAGTTATGAGTCAAGCTGAGTGTTCAGGAAACCTGGAAGGTGCTGGCTCATCCAGCAAAGAAGGTTATAGGAAGGGAGTCCCACTAAACTCTCCTTGCCAGTGTTCAGGGGACAAACCAGCTTCTCCAGTGCTGACCAGTTGTGAGAAGGTTGGGGTCATGTCCCTGTGCTTCACCTGCTGAAGGAGACCCCTGACCTCATCTCTCAGGGGTCTTTACTGGCCCACCCGTGTCTCCAGCACCCTGGGATTGTTCCTGCTTCTCCTTCTGTGCTTCTTCAGAGCACCCAGCATCTCCTGATCTAACACAAACAAACACCAGATTTTTCTATTTAGTTTGGTGGCAGCCAAATGCTAGCTTTCCTTCGTATCAGGCACTAACTCAGGGGCATTTTAAATGACCTTTGGTCCAGTCTTCCACTCTCTGTTACCTTTTGCCCTGCATCAATCCCACTGTTGTTATCTAATACTTCTCTGAAAGTTGTAGCCAATCCAGCAAGGTGTAAACCTAGAAAGGAAATAGATGTAAGTGACCAAGCTTATGCAAATTAGCAAGACTGGCAGAATAGTGGTAAATAAAAACAGCAATATATACTTGTATATAGGTGCACACATTTAAATTTAGGTTAAAACACATGTTTCCTATGTGGCAGAATGATCACTTAAATATTGGGCCAGGGAGATGATGATCATTCTGCCACATAGGAAACACGTGTTTTAACCTTAATTTTATCGCTCTTAACATTGGGCCAGGGAGATGGCTCGGCAGTTAAGGGTAATAACACTGTACCTCCATTAGGTATGGCTGAACTCAAACACATCCCATAAGAGCAAAACTCTTCACTGAGGGATGGAAGAAGATTTGGATTTTATGATAATGAACGCTATGATTTTTAGTGACACTACACCCAATCTTTCCACAGAGGCCTTTGAAGCTCCAGAAACTTTAAAACTTTAAAAACTCATCTGAAACATCAAAGGAGGAAGCTGACTCCAAAGAGCCCACCCCCAACAGTATGTGCAAGGCAGGGATTGGCTCTATGGGCTTTAGCTCAGTGGCAGGTGGATACAAAAGGGGCAGAAAGTTCCAGACAGAAGCAGGGATATAGGCAATGGAGGATGTGGCTAAAGACAAATTTGAGAACCAGGCAAAAGGCAAATGAACAGATGTCACACTGCCTCAAGCTCATCTTCCCACCAGCCCCTCCAAGGTCACTCAGTCCCTTTTTCTCCGAGGAGCACAGTAGGAGGCAGGTGACCCTGGATGAACTGCTCAGTGTGGCTGTTTTCATGTTTTTATATTGAGGTAGGCACAGGTGAAAGACACTTGAAGGAATGTTTGGCTGAAGCAGACACAGGGGAGAGGATGTTCTGCTAAAGCAAGCATGTGATAGGACATGTGATTATGGATTCTTTGCTAACAATGTATGTATTGTTCTGCCTTACATCACATAGTTGAGCCGCATTTGTTGGGACTCCACAGAAAGGCACACACCAAAAAATGTCTGGTGGTGTGCTGCAGTTTGTTCCCGATTGTGGTTGAGTGATGTCAGCTGAGACAGACGCGTGCCGAGACAAGACCCATGGGAGGGTATAAATAGAACCTGATGAGCAGGGTGCAGGACCGAAATGGCTGGAAAGGGGACTAAAGACAGACAGAGATGAATTATAATTGGGCTCTGAACCTGCAACATTCCGACCTCTTCACAATCATTGGTGCTCCCATCAGTCAATCAACCTTTGTAGGTACCTAAGTTCCCACAGTGCTGGCTGGCCCAGAGTATAACATTAACACCTGCTGACTCCGCTCAGGCTCCTGATGACATCACATCTTAGGAGATGGTGCCATGACTACAGCCAGTGAGATGAGGTCACGTGGAGAGACAGGAAGCCAGGTTGTTGCAGGATTGGTGGGTGGAGGGAGTCCTGTTCATTTTAAGACTTCTCTCTGGCCACAGGAATCCCTCTGGGAACTGTGTCTCTGATGCCCTTGCTATTTCCTCTAGGCTTCACCTCTTTTTAAAGATGTATTTATTGTATGCATATGAGTACACTGTAGCCATCCTCAGACACACCAGAAGAGGGCATCAGATCCCATCACAGATGGCTGTGAGCCACCATGTTGGTTGCCGCGAATTGAACTCAGAACCTCTGGAAGAGCAGTCAGTGTTCTTAACTGCTGAGCCATCTCTCCAGCACCCTAGGTTCCACCTCTTAAATCACCCACCTCCCCTTAAAACTGACACACAAGAGGCAGAGCCTCCAACACAGAAACCTCTGGGGACACACACAACCAAGTCTAAACCACGGTATTGGAAGGATGGGCACAGGTAACATCAACAGGACAGTGAGTGGAAGATACAATTTGGTTTCCGTGTTCATTTCTTGCTAACATGGGGGAGAAGCTAAGAGCTTTCCTGGAACTCCTAAGTTCCTTCAAGAGCCCTCAGAGCATCATATGGAGGGTGCCCAGGCCCTGCTGAGCATAGGTACAGAGTCCTGACTGTCCCCAGATTAGGTCAGCATTGAAAGTCACTGGGGGTACAGGGATAGACGTGTCTAACCACTGTGAAGGACTTCCTTTCTCCTTACCCCACCATCCCTGGCCATACAGAAAGCTCCGAGGAAGGGATCTATGTGATTCCCATCTTGACTCACTGTGAGGCTCAGGTGATGATAATGGGATGACAGTGTCCAGCAGGAGAGACAGGGATGGGTTGTCCAACAAAGGGCAGCCGTGACTAGACAGAACAGCAGGAACTTCTCTAAGTCTCACTTGAGGGCCTGTGTCTACTGTAGACAAGGTAAGACCCCAAAGAGGGTTTTCAGTGATGCAACATGCCTGCATCACATGGGATGTGGTCATATTGCAGCAAATTTTACTATATATTTATTTATTTACCTACTTACTTATTTATTTTTAGGTGGCTGGAGAAATGGCACAACCAAAAAACTGCCTGTTCCTCTGGACAATCGTGTTTGAGTCCCGGTACCTACATGGCAGCTTACAACCGTCTGTAACTACAGTTTCAGAGGATCCAATGCCCTTGGTTTCCATGAGCACTACACCACACACGGTGCATATACATAGGTGCACCCTAAAATAAAAGTATCATTGAAGATGTATTTTTTTTATGTGTGTGGGTGCCTGAGTGTCTGCTACATGTAGATGTTATGCCCAATAACTCCAGAAAAGGTGTTGGATCTCTCAGAGCTTGAGTTATAGGTGTTGGTTGTGAGCTGCCTGGTGTGGTTGCTGGGAACAAATTCTGGTCCTCTGGGTGAGCAGAGAGTGGTCTTGACCACTGAGATACCCAGCCCAGCAGTAGACTGTCTTAATGTTAAGGGTAGGCAGTGCAAATGACAGGTGTGGGAAATGACAGTGCCCAAGACTCTGGCGGTTTAAAAAAACAGGGCCCAGGAACATGAAACCCCTCCCATAAAAACAGTGCGGTATTTCTGTGGATTTTCCTGCATTTTCCCCACTATCACTTTGACCACTCTTTTTTAGCCTCTATAGCCAAATCCCAGTGTTTTCTTCCCAGTGGTCCATCTCCCACCCCTTCCTTTCACTCTGGACTCTCTGGCCTTTTTGTGGGGACACAGACTGCCTCAGCCCAGGGATACTAGAGGCTGCTAGGCAGATTCTCTGGGTCAGAGATGGCAGTGTGTGGCTGCCCCGCTCACCCAGACTCTAATCACACCACTACCTTGCCCTCAAAACATTGAGAGTGACCTTTCCCGTGTCCTTTCACATCCCAGCCCCAAGCAAAATTAATGGGTGTTCTGTTGTGGGAAAGGAGGACTCCCAGTCTGTGGTCACCATCCCTGCATACCCAGCGTGTGGCTTTCTCTGCTTTGGCATGAGATTCCAATACCAGTCCCAGCAACTTCACCCTATGGTGCTCTACAGCCCAGCCTGAAAGAATCCTTTCTACCCCCCAATCCCTTTTTAAAAGAATTTATTTATCTTATATATGAGAGTTCACTATTGCTGTCTCTAGAGACACCAGAAAAAGGCATTGGACCCCATGACAGAAGGTTATGAGCCACCATGTAGTTGCTGGGAATTGAACTCAGGACCTCTGGAAGAGTAGCACTGCTCTTGACCACTGAGCCATCTCTCCAGCCCTCTACCTCCCCTTTGTGTGTTACATGTTTCAGCAAACCTGGAAAGTCCAATGACCTCCTGAAGGAAAGTACAGCCCTGGTGTTAGAAGAGCTTGGTTGCAACACAGCCAAGGTTCAACTAGAGTGGTCTATCTGTCCAGTCATCCAAGAAACCTGGCCTCATACAGTTTCACTGATCTGGGCTCCTCAGGATGACAGGGATGTATCCGAGCAATGGTCTTCAACCTTCCTAATAATGTAACCATGTAATATAGTTTCTCATATAGTTGTGACCCATACACTATTTTGTTGATACTTAATAACTGTAGTTTTGCTACTGTTAGGAATAATAATTCTAAATATCTGAGATGTAGGATATCTGATATTTGACCCACTAATGGGGTTGAGACCCACAGGTTGAAAACCATTGTATTGGCGTCTTTTCTTCTTCTGTAGTTGGTTATAAAGAAACAGGTGTCTTCCTGACTTATCTGAAGTCAATCTGCAGGTTCTGGTCTATATTTTTTTCTCAGTCCTTCCAGTCCCAAGAAGACTGTGCCATTGGCTCCAATTTAGAGATGAGGTTATGAAGAGTCAGGACATGGGCTTAGTAGAAGAGGACTAGACCAACTCCAGAGACTATTTTTCCTCAGTCTTTCTGCTTTCTGATGGCTTCTCCAGTGACCAGGCCCTTTAAGGGCTCACACTTCTTTTTCCTGGGACCAGTCATCCATCATAAAGTCCCTATGCCTCTGTCAGGACATGGAGATAGTGACTGTCTTTGATTTATCAATAACCCAGTACATACATCAATCAAAGTCCTGTCGATTCCTCTCCAGTTCTGCCTCATGTCTGTGCTACTTGTGTGTAGATGGCTGTGGGGAAATGCCAGGCCATCAACCAGCTGGGGCCTCTATTCTGCCCCAGTAAACAGGAGGTGATGGTCTAGCAGAACAAGTTAGTGGGCACTGGCTGCTTAGCTGACTCGTGTCTCTGCCGGTGAGGAAGGACTGAAATGGGAGTCTGAGGTCCAGCTTAGAAGTCAGGAAGGCTAAGTAGGTGTTTCTGCCTTGGGACCACATGGCTGTGGAGACTTAGGACAGAAGGGTGGGAGGAAAATGTTTGGTTTCAAGATCTCTACATGAGACATCAGCACTGTGCCTGAGATTGCCACAGGAACTCTTCAAGTTTACCTGTTTCCAGAAGTGAACTCCAGAGAAACTGCATAAAGAAAATGGAAGTGGTCCAGAGATGTCTCCGTGAGTAAAAGCACTCGTCACCAGGCCTAGCAACCTCAGTTCCATCCCTGGAGAGACCAGCTTACACACACATACCACACATACACACACTCACACACACTAAACAAACAAGCAAACAAACAAATGTAAAACATTTTTAATGGAAATTGCATGAGCCAGGCATTATAACCAACACCTATAATCTCAGCGATATCCACAGTCTCAGAACTTCTCAAGGTCTCTGAGCCCTTGATTGTTGAATAAAGAGGCTAGAACTGCTAAGCCATCATCCCAGGACAACAAAGGCAGAGATAGGAGTTTGAGGCCAGCCAAGGCTACAGAGTGAGATCAAGCCAGTCTGGGCTACAGTGAGATCCTGCACCACAAACACACACACACACACACACACACACACACACACACAATTCCAGAGTTGGCTTTTCTGCTTCTTTCCTATTCTCCCTCCTTCTTCCTTCCTTTGGTTCTCTTCCCCACCCCACCCCCACTGTATGTATGTGTGTGTGTGTGTGTTTGTGTGTGTGTGTGTGTATGTGTACCTATGTGAGTTCCAGTAATAGAACTCATGCCGTGAAGCTTGGCAGCAAGCACTTTTACCTACTAAGCCATCTTGACCACCCCAATCCTGTAACCATAGCTATAGATGATCAGGCAGAGACAAAGATCGCTGTGTCATTTGATTTTTTTTTTTTTTTTTGAACCAAGACTCATATCATCCAATCCAGCCTTGAATTCCTGAACCTTCTGCCTCTGCCTCCCAAGGGTTGGGATTTCTTGGATTCTGGGACTCTGAGCCTCTTGGGAACTTCTGCCCTTCCTTCATGTTGATGACTGATAGATGTCCACATTGCAGTGTATCGGCATGACGTCATAGTTTGCATGTGGAACGGTTCCAACTCCCGTGTAAACATTTGGGGCCATTTTATTGTTCCAGAATTCAAAACACAAAGGATGAAAACCACTTCACTGGCTGCCTTCGTGACGATGAGACCCCACATTTCTCCTCCTGCAGTTAAAATAGCGCATGAAGGCTGTGCTGCGAAGGCCCCCTTTCCTGCCATAGTTAATTGTTTTCTCATTTTGTCATGAACTCCATTGTTCCCTTGGAAGATTTGAAAAGCTTGCAGACACACAATTTGGCTTCCATCTACAGAGACAAAACTCCTGATGAATACACCAGTATTTACCGGGAAACCAGAATTTAATAGATGTTTGCATTCTCAGTAAGGCACAAGGCCACACTGATGCTCATGGACAAAAGACAGGGCGGTGAGAACAATACATTAGTCCCAGATTCGGAGTCATGAGATAAGTAAAACTCCCCCACAGGGAAAGGGCTCACCCCTCAACTGACTGTCTTCTCTCTTCCTGAGGGAGGCATTTGGATGTGACTGGGAAGAGGACAGGGTACTAGCCGTGCCTGGCCAGGAAGTCCAGGGATATCAGAAGCAACCAGAGCTCTTACCCTCAACTTTAAGGATCTTTAAATTATTCAGAGAATGACCCTGTCACGTCCTTGCTGGGGCCATACTGTGTTGTGACACTCAGGAAAGGAGGAATGACGGCAGGACCCGCCCATATCTACTTCTCCATCTCTCACAGACTTTAGTGTTCCAGATCTTCAAACTAGGTTCTCCAGTCTCAGTGTTTTGCTTCCCCTCTGGGCAAGTTCCCTCACAGTGAATGTTCCCTGAGATCCAGAACATCCCCAAATATATAAATGCCTCCATGCCCTCCAAATGGGCGGCTGAGTTTGAGGATGCAGGAGAGGCTGACTGAGCAGGACTACAAGGTCTCTCTGTTTGCTCTCCAGCCCAGTGGACTCAGCCCAGACCGCAGGTCATCCCCAGGTGATTGCAACGGTCCCAGCCACTACCCTTGGAAACCTTGATCCTTCTTTATACATATTATAACACATAACAGTAGCAAAATTACAGTTATGATGTAGCAACAAAAATAATTTTACGGTTGGGGGTCACCACAACAGCAGGAACTGTATTAAAGGGTCACAGCATTAGGAAGGTTGAGAAGCACTGGCGTAGAGGAAACTGGATGGAATGAGGACTCCTGGGGTGTGATTTCTATGGTGGGGTTTGACTCATGCATTCAAAGGTGTACCAAGTCTGATGGGGTCCTCCTGGGGGTGGGGAGCAACTCAGGGAAGTGTGCTGCCAGTTCAGTTGTTCAAGAGGAAGCGAGAGAAGTTAGGTTTGGTTCCTTCTTGCTGGGGTGGTCAGAACAAGGGGGTGTTCCCCTTCCTGTCTGCATACGTCACTCCCTCTATACCTGGAATCCACTGGTGTTTCAGTGTGCTGGGTTGCTTTTAAAACTGCGTAATTATTACCGAGGGCATTGCTGTTTATATTTCTTATTAAAACAGACCATCTTTAGACGGTCCTTATCTATCTCAGTTTCTATGGGGAAAAGGCCTTCTGTTTCCCAGGTAAATCGGGTGATAAAATGGTCTTTCTGAGAAGCTGTACCCATGAAATCTCAATAATGCGGCCATTTAAAACCTGCATAATGACAACACCAGCTGGCATTCCAGCATGGATAAGGGAAATCTCACATGTCCCCTCCCCTAGATAAAGACCTACAGTCAATAGCTGCTGAGAGGGACAATCAATCTTTACCAGGGGGCTAATGCCTTGATAGGTTACTCAATCCCAAGGGGTCAGCCTTAAACATATGAGCATCATATACATATGAGCATCACTAAATGCATGCAGTAGGTTTTGTATGTATGTGTGTATGTGTGTGTGTGCACATGCATGTGTGTATGTATATACACACACATCAGGCATGTGGCAATAATAATTAAAGAAAGGTTATGAATTATAGAAGGCATAGGGTGGATTTGGGGAGAAATTGCAAGGAGAGATAGGGGAATGATGTAAAACAGTGTGCTCATGTGTGAAATTTCAAAAAAAAAAACCTTTTAATTTAAATTTTAAAAATGAACTTTCTCAAAATTAGTGTGAAAGGAACTCCATTATAAATTCACTCTCTACCTGAGGTAATTTCTCCTAAGAAAAGTGACCAACACCACAAAGATGCTGTCCCCGGTGGATGTTCCCTTCTGGGTGTATCCCGTGAAGCTGTTGGGCGCTGTTTTAAGGGACGCGGGAAACTCATACTTGTTTGAACGTTAACTAGTAACTGACAGAAAGAAAAAAAAAATAAGGCTTGACCGGAAATAGGGGACTCCTTACACAAAAGAAGGAAGTGTGGTGGAAACAAGAAATGAGGTGAAGTTTTGCAGAGAGGAAACAGGCACGGGCCACATTGATAGTGAGCCTAGAAAAGAAACTGGCCTGGACTCACCCCACCGCTGGAGAAATAAATCCCACCGTCTTCTGCCCTGAGGTGTCCTGCACTGCGCCCGGCGCCCTGCGTTCCTCTGAGGATGTCGGGCTGGAGACTGGCCTCAGTGTACAATGCCATGATGGACTGAGAACACAGGCTGGCGGACCTGTCCCTGCTCTGCACTAATGCCACCTTCATGAGCAGAATAAGTCGCTTCCATCACAGCAAACTTGGAGCCAGACAAACAGAGAGCCTTGGCTCTCTGCTATCTAGCTGTTCCGTGGGCCAAGCATTTCCCCTCAAAGCAACCCTTTCTTCCCTCTAAGATGGGATAGAGATGTTCCTGGCTCACATAAGGGATAAAAATGAACATATATAGCCTTATGCCTGGTGAACACCATGGTTTTGATTATCTACATGTTCCTGCCGGCCATGGCAGAGGGGCTGGGGTAAATGAGAGAAATAGTAAGGCAGAACTTAAGGAGTCCAAACCATAGCATGGCAGGGTCTCGAGGCCCTAGAAACAGATGGCATAGCATGGCAGTATCTCCAAAGAGACTCAGAGCCCACTTGGGAGAAGAGGGGAGTCTTTCCTTATTTCTTCTGAGGGTAGTGGTAGGACTCACAGCTGAGCCTGCAGTCAGGAGAGAGGCAGGGATGGAAGCAGGGAACAGGTCTGTAGTGCCAAAACCTTAACACCAATAGCCTTGATGTTAATTCACTTCCCAGTAGTTAATTCACATCCTGTCTTCCAAGTCCCAGTAGGTACCTGTCAGAGTATCTGTGAGGGAGGCTGGGAGAAACACTGCCAAGCAGTGCGTAGGTTCTGACATTCCATTCTTACAACAAGGTTGTGAAATGTGTTACTGGTAAACCATAATCGGGCAGAGTAAAAGCTAAACTTCTATAAATCCATGAGTGTTGCAAATATGTATTCATACACAATCACATGCATACTCACATGTACTGATATATAGATATATATATATCATAGATATAGGTATATATATAGTATATAGATGTACATCTAGATATATAGATGTACAGATGTGTCTGAATGTGCACAGATGTGTGCACATGTGTGCAGAGTATGCGCCTGTATGCATTTATGTAAATCAGATACAATCATGGACCATTACCACAGTAGAGAGGGCTGCTGAATAAGAATACAAAGAAGAGCATGGTATTATTAATAGAGAAAATGCGCTTCTTGGATTAGAGAAATTAAATTCATCTGCTAATGGAGGGAAGCTGGGTACAAGGTGGGTAAGAGAGCCCGGAGCATTTATACAGTGTAGGTTATTAGCACATGGGGTCTAGCCTGGCCTATATGAAGACTCACCACTTGGTTCAGATATAGCCATCAGCATGGAGTTTTGTAAAAACAATACTGCAATAAAACAAAGCTGGTGAGTGTTGGCTCTGCCCAACCGTTACCTAGCAACAGCCAGGTAGGCCTGACTTGCTATAAAAGGAACTGTTTGACCTTCTCTCTGACTCTGACTTTCTTCTCTCTCTCTCTGACCCCTTTCTTCCTCCATCCCCTTCCCCCTCCCCCATCTCTCTCCATGTGGTCAATGGCTCTTCTTTTTTTCTCTCTGTCCTTCTCTGTCCCCTCTCTTTCTCTGCCTCTACTCCCTTTCAACCCCTTCCCATGCCCCCAAATAAACTCTCTTCTATACCAGACCCATTGAATGGTTGGCACCCCAGGGTTAGGCATGCCTCAGCATGGGCCTGCTGACGTACCCACTCCTACCATATCATATCTCGCTCTACGAAACATATTCCTGGTCTTTATAAAACATATCAGTGAGATGGGATGTTTTTCAGAGATACAGCATTTGATTTGCATTTATGAAGTCCTGGACTCAAACCCTAGTACTGCAAAACAAGCACCCAACCCTCACGATGTGTGTTTCAATCTCTGAGTTCCTGTTCCGGAGATGATACATGATCCTTAAAAAGGGTGGTAACAACTACATAATAACATATAGGAGGAGCTTCTATGTGTGGGATTAATTTGATGGGTGAGCCCAGGTAAGGACTGGGAGAAGACAGCTTATTGTGCCCCAGGACCTGGGAGTCAAAAGCTGTTTTGAGGCTGGGGTTTGAACTGGGTCTAAAGGCTAAGACCACAGTCCTCCTCCGGTCGGGAGGGCTTTCAAAGTCACAGGCAGGAGGCCCTGTGCAGCTGGCACTGAGTTCCTTCTGTGGAACGCAAGGCATGTTAGGGAAAACAGCTACAACACTGTAGCAGGCCCTCGCTGCCAGGTTGTGTGAGGCTGAGACTCACAGGAAGCTCTAGATGCCTCGTCCTTGGCTGTTCAGACAGCAGCAGTGTATAGGTCTCTCCCAAAAGTCCTTTCCATCGCCGCAGTGTAGCTGCTCTCTCCTGACCTCACTGAGAAAGCTGCATCTTTAGATAAACACCTGCTCCTGGGAGACTGAGGCGAACATGTCAGAGGCCAGCCCATTGCCTCTCGATTTCCACACAAAAGGGCGAGGAAATCTAAGGACCTGTATAGGGCACCATGGGGGGGGGGGGTCAGACAGGCCAGCGCTGGGGGCCTTGCTCAGCCTGCAACGCTCCGTACTTCCACTCCCAGGCATGCCACTGTGGTGAAATCTCGGCAAGTGCACCAGTTCCTGGGTGCAGGAACAGCTTGAAGCAGGTGATTCACCATCTGAGATCAGACCATGGCTCTCCCTGGCTGGGGAAGCCCCTGCCTTGCCGGAACCTGGCCTCACTGCCCTAGCTTCCTTTCAAGTTTCCTGCCATCTATCCATCACACCGATTTTGGCCTTCAAAGCCAGATTCCAGGGATGTCTCCCTTTGACCTACACTCTGTCTAAGGGGCACACACATTCCTTGGCTCTCCCCTACATAGTTCACATTCTTCTTCTGAAGCCCCTGTTCTAGGGAAGGAAATACACATAACACAATTCTGAGACACTTGGTCTTCATAAATTTGGCTCTTAAAGCCCCTTTGCTGTGGTGGAAGGAAACACATAACAAATAAATACGTAACTGAAACAAAACATACGACTATGTTCTTAGCTGTGTTCTGAATTGTGCCTTTTTGCTTTCTAATTAAGACTAATTACCTCTTCTGTGGCTGATTCAGCAATTTGTGTGTGTCATGTGTGGCTCGTGTCAGCTTCGGTACCTTAAGAACCTGATTTATGCATGCAAGCACTCAGACTGGCCAGGGAGATAGCTCAACCAGTAGCATGCTTGGTGCAAAGCTAAATGGGAATCCCAGTTTTTATACAAAAAGCCAAGTGGAGTAGTCTGCAATTGTAATTCTAGGGTTGGGGGAGTGCAGACAGGAGAATCCCAGCTAGCCTAGGCAAATGGATGAGCTCACAGTTTAGTGAGAGACCCTGTCTCAAGAAAGAAAGAAAAAAAAAAAAAAAAAAAAAAAACCAGTCAACCTCTGACTGTCACATATACTTGTAGACACATGTATTCACACCTGCACAAACACACACACACACACACACACACACACACATACACACACACAGAGACACACACATACACACACTACCTTTCCAAAACACTAAGATTAATTTTAAAATACTTAACTATCAACTATAAGAACAATCAGTCTGGTCACCCAGTGTTATAAACATGAGGCTGTCACATTTTTCTCTTGTTTAAATTGACTCTCCAGCCAGTCTGAAAATTCACAGCAGTACCCAGCCTGCGCAGATGCTCTCCCTAGGATTATTAGCTTTGCAAGACTTTTTATCTCAGCCTGTGTTTTGTGTGTGTGTTATATTTCAAGCAGATTTAAGTATCCATCACTCAGCCTTAACTCGGGCTTTCAATAAAAAGTCCTAAGACCAACAGGCAGATGCAAAGATTTTTTGATTTATCAGTGTTGAAGTTACTAGTTAAATATTCCTGGAGTCACTAGAAACTTATCTGTGAGGAGTTTCATCTTCGAGGTGGTGTGGTAACATTTGCATCTTGAGTAAGTCATTAGGACATCGAGGCCATGTTAAATTCAAACTTCCCCATGATGTAACAGTGCACCTGTTGTCTTTCTGGAATGAACACACTGGTTGTACCTGATTCTGTGTACTTCAACAAAGTCATTCACTAGTTATGTGGACCTGCCCACCTTCTGAGTTTAGAACTCATATCTTAATATCTATAGGGCCCTAATAGATCTCAGAGTTTAAGATGCTCTAGAGAAAGCTCTCGGGCGGAAGAGGTAGACATGACGATGAACTGAGGATCTCCTGGTGCTTGTAGGAAGTCCCCAAGTCTAGGTCTAGGGCACACACCTTTCATCAGTGGGTCATTTGCTCTGAGTCCTGAGCTGATTGGATTTCAATTCTTGGCAGAAAAATGGGATGAGCAGGGCCTGTCTGACCCTCCCACTGTGCCCTATCCAGGCCCTTGGATTTCCCTGCCCTTTCGTGTTGAAATAAAGAGGCAATGGGCTGGCCTCATATGTTTTCCTCAGTCTCCCAGGAGCAGGTGTTCGTCTGGAATTGGAGCTTTCTCTGTGAATGGGATGAACAGAGTCAAAACAACGCACTCAGTTGTGGCTTTCAGCATAATAGTCTCCATCTGCTACAAGAATAGCTTCTTTAATGAGGGGTGAGGGTAACACAGAGGTGTAGGGATAAAAGGAAGTGTTTAGGAGACAGCTAGGAATTCTAGTGGTGTACCAAAGTGACAGTAATAGGTTCTCCTTTAGGGTCTATGGCCTCACCAGCCAGAAGTGGTTAGCTACATTTACAGTACCAACCACAAGTCCCCTCTTAACTGAGTGGATTTAGACAACTGTGTTACCCCAAAGATACAAGTATTGCTATTGCAGTCTTGGGGGTGTTTTGCCATGCTGTGGTTTGCTCGGTTGTGGTTTGTCATAGGAGTCCTAGCTGATTATTGGGCCCTAACAGATCTCAGAGGTGTGAGATGATCTAGACAGTCCCAAAGCTCTCAGGTAGGACTGTTGATTACTTTCTCCCATAAGGCCCCACACCCAGATGACTATAGGTAGCTAAGGGCTACTGAGAGAGGGAGGGTAAGTTTTCTCCTAGGACAAGCCTCCATTAGGTTATACAACCCCAAGTGTGCTCACCCCCAAACACATATGCATACATGGAGTTCTAGTTGCACTCAGCAGGAGATATATATGTTTTATGAATTTTAGAGAGTAGGGAGGAGTTGAAAAAGAGAAGAGGGGACAGGAATTATACAAATACCATATTCAAGTATGAAATTATCTAAAAACATTTTTTAAGTTTAAATTTTTTAATAAACAAAGAAGCCAGGCACGGTGGCACATTCTTTTGATCTCAGCATTCAGGATGTAAAAGAAAAAACAGAAGAAAAAGAGGAAGGAGGAGGAGAGGGGAGGAGGAGGAGGATTGGAGGCAGCAAAAAAGAAGGAAGGAAAAGAAGGAGGACAAGAAAAAGAACAGCAACAGCAACTTGTGTTCCGTTACCAGCCAGATCGAAGGAGGAACCTGAGCCTGCTGCGGTGATCCCCAGGCATGGCTGGTGTGAAATGGCCCCGTTGTGCTCACTTTAGTCATGGCAGAGAAAAGTGTGTGGGCTCAAGGACTAGTATTTCCACAACTGGAAAGAAAAAGAGGACATAAGTAAGTCATACAAATTGTAATAACTTTTTTATCATAAAAAGCTTCCATTCTGTTCTCTGTAGAGGTGAAGGACATTCCAGGAAACTGTCTGAGGACCAGTTCATGGTAACCTAATGGGATAGAAACTTATCCCAGCAGGAAGATGATACCCAGATATCCTAGATGCTGGCCCTAGATCAAGGACATCACACATCACAGGGTGTGAACAAAATCTAAATTGTTGGCTTCCTATTGTGTGGTTAGATTCTGGGCCAAGTCCTACATGGCCACATGCATGGTCTCCCTGCCACCACTTACAGACATTGAGTCTTGACTGAGAAGCAAAAGATGGGGTCACAGCAGGCAATCATGGGGATGGCAGATCCTCAGTCAGTCTAACTGATGACAGAGACAATCCCAAAGCCAAAGTCAAAATGTAAATGAATAAAAGACCAGAAATGAAGTAGCTGAGTCTTTGGCAGGGTCTTCTATCTCAGGGATAGTGGCAGCCGTAGAGACAGATGGGAAGTGGCCAGTATTATCTATGAATTAATTAGCACTGTACACTGGACGCTGGACAAATGGAAGGCTAAGTAAATGTCACAATATTGTGTTGCTAATGTGATAAATGACTCAGACAGAATGCTAAGCACGCTAACATGGGTATGACAGCTAATGTGTTTCACTGCTGTATAAGCTATCCCTGGAGTGATTTAATTTGGCATCAAGATAATATTTTAAAGAGAAAAAAAAAAAGGAAGAAGGGAAGGAAGATTGATTCACAGTTAAAGAGTTATAAAGCTCTGAGATTTACCAGAATAATAAATGCAATCACAATATAATTTGATTTTTCCATGGATCAGAAATTGTTCTGCAACCACATTTTCTTCTGTTAGGGAAATGGCCTCAGATGCACCAGGATTTCAATAATGAGCATACAGACCACCTTACCAAACAAATTATTACAGATGACTCAAAACTATGGAAGAGACAGTGGCAAAGACGTTAAAGGGAAGTTAAATGAAGGTAACCAATCTGTGTTGATAACGGGCAAACCTTTTCTAGTGTCGGAATCAATGACAAATGTAGCTAGCTAAGAAAAAAGACTTTCGCATCCATTGTCTTATTATTTAAAACAAAACAAAACCCAGACTCAAAACAAATAAGAAAAGAGGAATTATAAGCAAGCTGGAACCTGGATCCTGCTAAATTGGGTGAGGGCGTTATTTCATTTCTCAGAGTAACTTTGGGAGGTTTAGCGGGGGTGTTGATTTTCTGTACAACTTTAGCATGTAAAGTCCTCAAAGCCACACTGTGCACCTATTAGGGGAGATGGATCACATGATGGGGAATCCTAAGGGTCAATCACAAATATCCTGTTGTAGTAGTTTATAGGTTTGAAGGGTAGAATTAAGATGGTTCTAAGCAACAGCTCCTCTGGGCCCATGGTTTTGATAAAAGAGATCTCAGTCAGGTATCAGAGTTACAGCTATCTTGCAGGCTGATGCTGCCCACATCCCCCTCCTACCTCCTGTTTGCTGCCACCCACAAGAACAGCGGAAACCACTTCTTTCTCATCTTACAGTAGAGACATCTTTGATGAGGAAGAAGGCATGGGCTAAGGACCCGGACACTTAGCCATTTCTGTCTGCTCAGTTGTGTTGGTGCTGTTACTTGAGACAGGATCTTGCTATAAAACTCAGCCTTGACTTAGGCTAGCCTTGAATTCTTGATCTTGATCTTCCTGGCATGCTTCTTGGGTACTAGGATTATAGGTATGAATCATCAAGCCCAGCTCTACTCTGAACATACTTGGACACAATGAAACAATACAGTTATGAAGCCATTTTTCTCATGGCTGTGACCAAACACCTGACATGAAGCATATTAAGGGTTTATTTTGCCTCACGGTTTGAGGGTCCTGTCCATTGTGGTGGGAAAACATGGGGAAAGGAATAGGAGACAGCTGGTCACATTTTATTCATAGCCAGGAAATAGAGATGAATGCCGTTTGCTTGGTTCATTTTCTCTTTTTTGCTTCAGTCCAGAACCCCAAACCATGGGATGGTGCTACCCACATTTGGATTAGGTCTTCCCACCTCTATTTACCTTATCTAAAAACCCTCCTCACAAACATGCCTAGAGGCTGGTCTCCTAGGCAATTCTAGATCCTGTCAGATTGTCAGTGAGTACTAATCCACATCTCACAAAGTTGAGACAGGGTCTCAAGTTCAACACTACTTTTCCAGATTCTGCCCTGGCTTCTGGAAAAGGGCCTCAGTCCATCTGAACCTCTGTTGTAGTCCATAAAACAGCTAATAAGCTAACAATTGCTGACTGAAAAAAAAAAAAAAACAAACAAAAACCAGCAAAGGCTGTGCATGGAGCTGTGTGGGGTGACATCTACCAGATTGTATTTAGCAGAATACAAAGATGCTTGCAAGATAAATTGATATGTAAATGGAATGTTCCGGGCACAAAGGAGAGCCCATGTAAAAGGTCCCAAAAAGAAGGATCCTGAGAACCCAGAGATAAGACTGGAGAGAGAGAAAAGACTGAGGAGAAAAATACAATGAACCTCAAGGGGAGCCAAATCCAGTCACCCCCAGGCCAGGGGCAGACATTTGGTTTTTATTTGTATTCCTTAGATCCACTAATTTTACACTGAAAACTGCCACGACTTTATCCCAACAAGAGGTTTCAATGTGGGACGCCATTTCAAAGGCAAAAGCAAGAATGAAGTCAACGGGACCTGGTATTGATCTGTTGTGACTCCAACCAAGACGGTCATGGTAGCGATGGCAGTAGATGACTTCGTGAATATTTTGAAAGAGAATGTGTTAGAATCTTCCAGTGTGGGGAACAAGAAAGAAAAGTGATCAGTGTAGGCAAAGGAGCAGACTCATAAGGGAGGCATTGACAGCAGTCTGGGCAATGTCAAGCTTGGGAATGCCATTGGCTTCCAGGGAGGCATCAAGAGTGTAGACAAACACTTGATCTGAAGTCTTGGGGAGGTGTCAGAGCCAGAGATAAGGGAAAAATGCAAGGCAGCCAAGGTGACACAGCAGATAAGGTCACTTGCCACCAAGTCTGATGACCTAAGTTTGATCTCGGACACCCATGTGGTGGAAAGAGAGAATCAACTCCCTCAAACTGCCCTCTGACCTCTGTATGAATGTAGTGGTATGCCAGAATTTACACATGCACACATAAACAAACAAAAGCCTGGAGCGAAGGTGTTAAGTGCTTGTGAGCCACCCATCGTGGACGTGGACGCTGGTAACTGACTGGTTCCTCCATAAGAACAGCATAAACCTGTACACCAGAGCCATGTCTCCATCCTCTTTTCAACAATCCTGAAGCCCAACGGAGAATTGGCTTCCACAACAAGAGCACTGTCATTCAGGTTGGTAACCTCAACTAAAGAAGAACGGCATCTCCAGTGACAAGTCCGATGTGTTCCCCATCCACTCTCATCCACCCGCCCCCCACATCATGAACCTAAACATGAACCTGTTGCTTGGATAACCTGAGTTTATTTCTTTATATGAAGGGTACCAAAATGATAAGGTTGAGTCTTCAGAAGGGAAATGGTCAAAGGTGAAAGAGATGACAACTGTAAGCAAACTTTCATCATTCTTCTTCTGTGGAAAAGGTTAATGACTTTTGAAAACACTAGGAAATAAATTCCCAGGCCCTGACATTTTGCAAAGTCATTATGCCTTTGGCCACATAAAAAATGGCTGATGGTGACTGTGCTGCAGCCTTAAGCACACAGCATAGGAAAATGAGACCAGAGGCTTAAATACAAAGCTGTGCTGATAGCCAAGGGCTGAGAAATGATATACACGTGACCACCTCCCAGGGGTGACTCCACCTAATGTACTGAGTCCTTCCATACCAATCATTGATCAAAAAAATACACCCCCACAGACCAAGCATTTTCTCAGATGTGCCTCTCTTGTCTCAGATGACTCTAGTTTCTGGGAAGGTGACAAAATGCTAATAATGACAACACCAACATCAACATCAACATGTTATCATCATCGTCAACACCAACATCATCAGCAACAACAACCAGGATGGAAATCAATGTTTTCAGAATAAACTTTTATTTTAGAACAGCCTTAGATGTTCAGAAAAATTACAAAGATAGCACGAAGAGTCTTCATAGCCTCGGGCACTTCCCTCAACCCCACTCTATGGTTAACATGCTAGTGTGGTCCATTGTCACACCTGACATGCTGGTGTGATTCATTGTCACACTTGATGAGTTAGTGTTGACCTGATACTCTTGATTGGCCCTTCTATTTATCCAAGTTTCCTTAGTTTCTGCCTAAGGTTTTGGGTTTTTTGTTTTTGTTTTTTATGTTTTTGTTTTGTTTTGTTTTGTTTTGTTTTCTATTCTAGGATAGCAACTGGTATCACATGACATGTAACTGTCCCATTATGGCTGCGACTATTGTTTGTTTATGTTGTCCTGGCAGTTTTGAAGAGTACTGAGAGTTTGGAAGACTGCCCTGGATTGTGGCTTGCTTATTGTTTTTCTTGTGGCTACACAGGTCCACCTTATGATTTAAGGAGGAAAGTGCCTGTACTAGTTCCTTTTCTGTTGCTGTGATAAAACACCCTGACCAAGTCAATGTATAAAAGCAGCGTGTTTATCCAGATGGATAAGAGTCAATCATGGCAGAGAGGACTGCCAGGGAGCAGCAGGCATGGTAGCTAAAGCAGAAAACAGAGACATCACATCTTCAGCTGCAAGCAGAAATCAGAGAGAGCAAACCAGAAAGGACAAGAGTCTTTAAACACTTAAAGCCTGCCTCCAGTGACATACTTCCTATAAGGCCACACTTCCTAAACCTTCCCAAATAGTACCACCAATTGGGGACCAAATTCTCAAATGCCAGAGACTATGGGAGATATTCTCATTCAAACCACATCACCTTGGATAACATCTTGGTCAGAGTTCATTGGAGACACAGAACCAGTAGGATATCTCTGCCTCTGTCTTCGGGTGTAGTTGGTGTTTACTTCAAAGAAGGGGCCTGGCATACCTGGAGTTTATAGGGAGCGAGTCAAGCTGGAGATCCAGGAAAGAGCAGATTTGGCAGCTCACATTCAAAGGCTGTCTGGAGGCAGACTGCTCATCAAGGGTCTCAGTCACAGAATGTCATCGGATTATTGAAAGGCAACCGAATCCAGTGTTAAGCACATCTCAAAATACCTCTCTGAACCATCATTCTAGGTCAGTGGTTCTCAACCTGTGGGTCATGACCTCTGAAAGACCTCTGTAAATCACAGTTATTTAATTTACAATTCATAAAAGTTGTAAAATTGCAGTTATGAAGTAGCAACAAAAAAATAATTGTATGGTTGGGGGTTCAACACAACATAAGGAATTGTATTCAAGGGTCGCAACATTAGGAAGGTTGAGAATCACTGTTCTAGATGATATCTGACTACATGGCTGAGCCAAGTACATACATAATGACACAGAAATGATGAGTCAGCTAGGGTGTGGTGGGTCCTCAGAAGCACGGCCTTACACCAGAGCAAATGGAGTTAGGAGGGTTGGCAGGAGGGAGGCAGGATCCAGAAATAATAACACCACTCAGCTGTGGAGCAATAAGCTGTTCCCCCTGTGAACCTCAGTCCCCACAGCCCATCCCTGAGTTAAACTGTTCCCTCTGACTACAGAAAAGCACACTGCTAGACTGCATGCAGTCCTGGCATTGTGTAGACAGGATGCACTTTGTGGGAAAGGTCAGAATCTGAATGACACAGGACAGAATGCTGGGACATGGAGGCTTCATGGCTGAGGGGTACAGTGTGAGGCATGTGGGAAGCCAAAGACCAGCATGACAAAGCCATACATTTTATGATGCTTCATGAAAGGTCCCAGGAGCCCTTGAGCCTCCCTCCCCCCCTCCAGAGATGTCTGTGTGGTGATGATGTTCTTTCTTTGCTTTAGTGCTGAGCATCAGAGCTTGCCAGTGACTTTCACAAGTACAATTTCTCTGTAGTTTTTGCATGGTCACCCTGGGGATGCTCACACTCAGGCCGGCCCAGGGTGGAAAAACATAGCAATAAAAAAAAAAAAATTAGGCCAGAGGGATGAGTTGGATTGCAAATAGGAGCACACTGCAGATTGCAAAAGCTTATGCAACAGGACATTATTTTTCTCCCATGAAAGGAATGCCAAGGTAGATAGATTGGTTGGAAGATTCTATTGTGCTTGGCAAGAAAAATTTATGGGGACTGGGGGAGAACCATGAGATAATGACTGACAGAACCACTCTTTTATGAAAAACTCAATTACCAGTGATCATAAACAGTGGCCCATGAGGGTATGGGGAGAACAATAATCAGGAGTATGAAGAAGGGAAGGCAGCATTTACTGGGTGACAGCATGAAAGGCAGAAGTGTGCCTAAAAAAATAAGATAGACTACTCAGGGGCATGAAACTTGGGCTTGGACGACACTTCATGAAAATGAAGGGCTCAGATAGAGCCAGTAGGGGGTGTAGATAGGTAGATAGACATGTGATAGACAGATATATAAATGATAGATAGACAGACAGACAGATAGATGGTAGGTAGATAGATAAAAGATAAATAGATAGATATATAGATAGATAGATAGATAGATAGATAGATAGATAGATAGATAGACAGACAGACAGATAGATGGTAGGTAGATAGATAAATGATAGATAGATAGATAGATAGATAGATAGATAGATAGATGACAGATAGATAGATAGATAGATAGACAGACAGACAGACAGACAGATAGATGGTAGGTAGATAGATAGATGACATATAGATAGATGATAGATAGATAGATAGATAGATAGATAAACAGAGGAAACAGAGATTGAAAATAGATCAATTGATAGATGAGAAATATAATGATAAATAATAAATTATTGATAGGTAAAAAGATTACAAATAGAGATAGATAATAAGTGGGCAGGGACAGAGAATAGATGAGAGAAAATCTATTAGGATATTTGACAATTGGCAAAACCCTGTGACTGGTTATCTACTAACCAGTTTCCAGTAGCTTGTCAGGACCAGAAGGTGGAAATTCTGGGTCCAAAGACCATAGATTCCGGAGTTTGAGAGTCTAAGATTGGGAGGAGCTGAGTTTCACTCCCTGTGGCTTTTCACCTCCCTGGAACCACTCTCAGGAACACACCCCAAATAATGCTCCTGCAGGTTTTTAGGTATTCCTTAATCCAGTCAGGTTGACACCTGCAATTAACCCTCACCTCTGTATCCAGGACAAGAGGCATTTCTGGGGTCTGTCTTCTATGGGACTCTTTATACTGGCTTCCTTCTTTCTTTCTACCTATCCACATGCAGCTTTAAGCATGTAAGGCAAACACATGTCCCCTTGACTGAAGTGGAGCCCAGGTCACACACAAGCAGGCAGCCTCAACACAGACATGCCAGCAGTCCACATGAGCACTCAGAGAATGGATGAGTCAGTCAATACCACGTTTCCCCAAGCTTCCATGGGGCGTGCTTTTCCTGTAATCACTGCTTGTAAAGTGCAAAGGGTAATTATTTTGGGGAAGGAAAGATGTGGCCATTCAAGCATGGTACACTTAGGGATGCTTCCCCAAGCTCTGGCATGGCATGGCTTTCGTCTAGCTCACCACTCACAGACAATCCTCCTGCATGTGACCCTTGACACTGACATTGGTGGAGTCTGTGGTTGGGAATTGTCTGTTCTTGACAGCATAGTAAACCCTTTAATATTTGAGCTAGAATTCTATAACCATCAACTCCAGCACTTTAAAGATTAGCCACTGTTTCTGCTTGCTTTGAAACTGAGGTGGGTAGTTTGTGTCGAGGATGAAACCAGGGCATCTCAGATGTTAAACATATGCTTAACCACTGAAATGCACTGTCTTCATTTAAAGAGTTCACCTTTGAGCCTTTTATTAATCACCCCAAATTCAAAGAAGCGTGGAAAAAAATACAGAACAATGAGGATCTCGGAAACCATGGAAAGCACAAAAATAAACTGGGAAGTCATTAGGGAAGGAAGAAAGCCGATGGGCAAGTAAAAATTAAGTTTACTTTGATGAAGATGTCAGAGATCCCCAAAACCAGACGGGGTCATCAAAATGCGAAGAACTGTGACCATAGGTTCATCATGTAAGGTGGCTGGTGGAGTTGAGCTGGGGTCTTATTCAACAGGGACCCCGGGTATTAGGACAAGTGACTAACATGTTGAATACATACCACCGTGTTGTCATGGCTTGACAGAACAATGCCCACCAAAATGCCATAATCCTGGGATTCTGTGATTGTGTCCTTCCACACAACAGAGGGGAGCAAATTCAGATAGCATGAAAGTTGCCAACACTTGACCTTAAAATGGGGACGTTGTCCTGGCTTCTCCAGATGTGGCGGGTGCAATCATGGGGTTCCCAAATACAGAAGAGGGAAGAGGAAGAGAAAGTAGTGTGACATGGTAAAAACTCAAGCCCTGCTGTGGGTACCAGCTTTGATGAGGTAAATGGCTGGAAGCCAGATTCTCCCTCAAGTGCACACAGCCCTGCTGGTGCCTCCCTTACAGGTCAGTGAGACTACGCCAGAATTTCAACTTTCAGAACTGCATAGGGCATGTTGTATGAGCCACCATGTTTGAGCCAGTGTGCTGCAGCAGTATTACAAAATTAACAGTCATGTACTGGAGAATGGAATTAGACCACTCTTGCTTATCATTTCAGAATTTGGAGTTGCTGCAAGTCTAAGCCAGCCACAAAGTGAGATTCCCATACCATCCCTGTCTTTCTAAAATAAAAGCAACAAATAAACAAAACTACCACCATCCCACATGATGACTCAGTGGGTGTTAAAACGCTTGCTCTTGACTCCTAATATTCTCTACCCTCCTATTACACAGGCACACACACACACACACACACAGTCTTGAAGATCTTTCCTGGGAGTGGGAATCTACTGAAAGGCCCTGTTCTCTACTTTTCAGAATTAATACAGTTGAAGGATGTGTCTCTTCAGGGAGGTGGTTTTCCCTGTTAGACACTCTCCCCACTGCTATCTACTGCCCCATCTCACCCTGGACTGCACGCTCTATCAGGACAGGAAATGTATTTGACTAATCTTCAGGATCAAGGGGAACATGCAGCCTACTACAAAGGCTGAGCCTGTTTATGGGACAGATCTCTCCAGCATCAATGACACATTCATTCTAACAAGTGGAATAATCCGAGCTGGGGATGGGGAGTGTAGGTGGAATGAAAAGAAATTGTCCTTTTGCCCTTTAAAGAGCAAAAGTATGAAGGAACCAGCTTCTACTCCATCCGTACACTCATTTCTTCATACAGAACTGGACGCCTGCATTCAGGGGAAGCAGCCGAGCAGACGGGGATTGCTAACTTATTGTCAAACCATGTTCCCACACATATTAATGATTGCTCACAATTTACAATAGCATCTGTTCATGGCTGAACTGAGCCTGGGCCTCCATTCCTATGAATGGAGTTTAAGTAAGAGAAGGGAGATCACACACAGAAGCTGAGCCTGACGTCCTGTCTCAGGCATGTCAATCCACAGCCCACATGTGGGCATGGAGACCAGTGATCAGGGCAGGAAACAAAATCATGAACTTACTTGAAACATCTTGGGTTTTATGATGGATAGGTTGTTCTGGCAACCTGACTGAAGAGCATCTTTGTAGATGGCAATGTCACATGCACTGTGAAATTTACACCATTTCAGCAAATATTATTATCCTGGGAGAAATATGAAGCTAACTACGTGTAAAATGAAGTCTTTCGAAGCTAGAAAATGGGACCTCTATTCATACAGGCAAATGAACCAGATCTACCAGACAATAAACAGAACTTGTGTTCAAAACCAGCACCCTAGAAACTTGGGGGCTGAGCCTGGCTCCCAACATTAGACTCTACCTACATGTGATGGCCACTCAGGAAAGATATATGTTAGAATGAGGGATGGTGGGCGTGGCCAGAGGCCCCACATAGATCTTGGTCAAAGTTTCACTGGTGACCTTGTGTGGGTTAGTTGTAAGATGTTAAATGCAAGTACAGAGAGGGGACAAGAACAGGTGGTTTATCATGGGTCACCCAAGGAGGGTTCCAGGAGCAGCTGGATATTGCTGGAAGTAAGGCCAGACCATGAAGCTGTGGTCCAGAAATAAAAGAGCTGAGCCGATTGAAGGGTCCTCATTCCTTGGTGAGGTCTAGAACACAGCTCATGGAAGGAAGGTAGAAAGACCAATCTGTTGCCCAGGGTGGACCAGGGAGCCAGGAAAGTTCCCGAGAGTCCACCTCTTTAGCCATGATTCATGGGCTTCCCAGCATCTTTGGTGTTTTATGTCAAGTTAAGATAACTACTCAGCCTGCTTATGCGAGGAAAAGAGGAACAGCACCCTGAGGTCTGTCCTGCGGTATTCTCTCCCTTGCTCACTTCTGAGGGACTTCCTGCTGTACCCAGAAAAGAAGACCACAGCTGCAGACATCAGGCAACCTTGAGATCTAGATCACAATGTGAGGTGCTCCCCACCCCCACCCGCTTTGTGTGGTACCACCCGATCATCTCTTGGCTAGGATGAAGAGCTCCACCCTCCAATGAAAGCCACTTCCTCAGAGCTGAGGCCTGATGGGTGGGACAGGGCAGAAAGGAGGAAGCAGGTGGGAGGTGAACGGAGGAGGCCGACAGAGCCCCATCTCTGAGCTTTTTCATTATCAGGGTGAGGACCTATCTTTGGAGGTGACCTGGAGACTTCTGGGCAAGCAGGAAAGTAATGACAGGGGCAGAGACAGTGACAAGCAGAGGAGGTGCAGCCTTTGCTCCCCACAAAGGCCTTAAAGAAAAAAGAAAGCCCTGTCTGAGAAAGTGGTTTGGCTTCTGAACCATCAGCCCACCAGCCCCACTGAACCTCAGGCCTCTAGGTGCCCTGGCAAGTTTCATGGCACTATAGGGACCCTAAGATATGGCTCTGAGCTCAGGCCTGAGATGTCATGTGCCATTGGTGGTCCTGGGGTAGGTGGAATGTTGGGTTTTCACCCCTCTGAGAAGCTCCCCACTCAAGCATGGAGACTTCTCCGCCCCGGAGTCCCCAGAACTTTTCAGGAATGGCGAGAGGCGGGGAGTAGCGAGCTAGTCTTTCCCTGTCCTCCAGACTAGCAGGGTTTCCTCCTCCACTTGCCCAGGAAGTAGACTGGATTCCCTGGAGTCAGCTTTAAGAAGAGAGGTATACCCAAAGAGAAGAGCGAAGGACTTCTCTCCTGCTCGGGCGTGGTCAGATTCAAAGAATGCCTTTCCCTGAGCTGCTGGGGTCAGTCTGGAATGAAGCATCTTCTCTGCCACAGCAGAGAGGGAGTGGATCATGGTGACACCGTATCCGCAGGGAGCCACCGGTGATTGTTCAGAAGGTGACCAAGCTGGCTCACATCAGGACCAGAGCCCACCCCTCTGTCAGTGTCTCTCTCTGGCTTTGTGTCCCCAGATACGTTTGCTTCTGGTTGTCAGTTCCCACCAGGCTGCTCTGGGCTGCCATCTCTCACACCCTCCTGGCAGCCAGAGTCACCATGATGTGCTCCCACTGGTGCTCCCTGAGCCCATCACCTAGGAGAATGTCACTCTCTGGTGTGTAGTCCTTCTAGCACATCCAAGAAATATCCTGGGATAGGGGCAGCTAAAGCGTAATAGCATTCATTGTGGTAGGTCCTTTCCTGGCTCAGGCATCCTTGAGGGCATCAAATTGCCCCCCACATACACATGTGTATCACACATGCAAACACACACATATCATATAGACACACACATCACATACACACACATATCACACACACAAACATACACATATCACACACAAACACATACACATATCACACAGAAACACACACATATCACAAACACATATCACACAAACACACACACAGATACACACACATATCACACACACATCAACACATGCAAACACACACATATCACACACACACACACACACACACACACACACACACACACACACACAACACTCCAAATGTCTCTTCAGTGTCTCCCAGGGTCTATCAACTCCTATTCCTTATCTCCCCTCACTCGGCCTCCCCGTCCCACCCCAATGGCTCTTCATCTGCTTTCTAGTCTGGGATCTTTCTCTGCATCTTAAGAAGAGTTGGCACACCCGCTCACTGCCTTTTCAGGTTTCTTGTTTTTCACAAGCTTCAGTTAATATGGAGAACTGCTGTTCAGTAAACCCAGCTCAGCCAACACCTACAGAGATGGAAAGAAACAGTCTGCTAGGAAGAACCTGAGACCTGGCAGCTGTAGATCTCACCCATGCTAGGAGTGAACTAACCATTTTCACTATCCAATGTCCCCAGAAAACATAGTGCCAAATTCTTCCACAACCTTGCCCACAACCTTTCCACAACTACCATGCAAAAATCTTTTTTACTTGGTGTATATATGTTACATGTTTGGGATCAAAGTGTTGTTCAAATTCTGAGGGGGAGTGTGCGCGTATGTGTGCATTCGTGTGTGTGTGTGTGTGTGTGTGTGTGTATGTATGTATGTATGTGTGTGTATGTATGTGTATCTGTGTGTATGTATGTGTGTGTATATATGTGTGTGTATGCATGTTTGTGTGTGTTTAAGAAAGGGGGCAAGAGAAAGAAGGGACAAATGGGTGAGGGAAGACTGCAGAAAGGAAGGAGAGAGGGAGAGAGTGAGAAAGGAAGGGGATTCTGTTGCTTCCCCTTGAGGGATACCACACACCATGGAAAAAGCAAAAAGACCAGCACTCAGCCCCTCCACGGTATCAGGAAGCAGCTGTTCTTCGGTCTTCTGACTCCGGCTGCCTCCTCTGTGGCTATTCCCTGACTGGGGCTGACCCAAGCTCTCTGCTCCTGTGGGTGGGATTGCTGATCCAGGTCCTCCAGGATCAGCAGAAGGAGGTGTGAAAACAGAAGAAAGCTAAGACACCACAGTGTGAACAGCCAGAGCCATGGGAACCCAGGGCTGCTTTTTCTGATGAAGGGAGAGGAGAGGACATGAAAGGAAAGAACAGGAGAGAAGAGGATAAAGGAGAGGAAAGGGGAAGGGTGGGGAAATAAGGGAGAGGGGAAAGGAGAGGGGAGAGGGGAGAGGAGGGGAGGAAAGTTCTGCCCTTGTAAATTCTGCTCTACCCCTGCTAACAGACTGACCAACATCAGAGCGCTGTGGCCACTCATTTTCCTACATCCTTCTTTCTGTCTCCTGTTGCAGGCCCACATTATCCAGGACCACAGGTGACTTCACTCAACTTGAGTTCATCTGTCTTATGGAAGGAATTCTTGAAACTGACTCTGGTCACAGCTATTGCTCCTTCCAGCATGGGGTGATCCATCTTCATTTTCACCCTGACAGAATTTAGAGTCCCCAAGGAGACAAAGCTCTGGGCATGGCTGCAAAGGTGTCTCCATAGAGGCTTAACTGAGGGGAAGGCCCACCCTGACTGCATGGGACACTGCTCTGAGATAGTGTCTCAGGTTGAACAGAATAGAAACCGGAGAAATCTGGATGGGCACCTGGGTTTCTTTGCTTCCTGACCCACAGAGAGGGGAGCAAGTTCTTGCCCCTCCATGATGGAGTGTGTGTGTCTTGAGCTGTGAGCCAGAATCAATCTTTCCCAAGTTGTTTCTTGTTGGTCAATATGGTCACAACAATGAGAAAAATAACAATGTCCCCAAAGTGGGGATCCAATGACCATCTGGTGGCTCTCTGTGGACCACGGCTGATGAGACAGGAAAAAAAAGTCTTCACCAAGACACTTCAACCTGCTTTCTAACAAGTCTTTGTCTACACTCCAACTACCTACTTGCCTAGCAGACAGTGGATCAGGCTGCCTTGCAGCCTCAGTCCTTCTAAAACCAAGTGTCCAGAGCCTACTTCCTTTGGGTTTTCTTTAGAACAAAGGCAATTTTCCCAATGGCTTTCTTCCCCCACTTGGATTCTCTCAGCCTTTTATAAACCAAGCAAGGCTCCCGAGCCGTGAATGGGAAGTGTTCTGTCACTGCATGTGCACGGCCGCACTCATGTGGGGCACCTGCTTTTCTGGGACAGTTGCCATTTGGAATCAGGCGACTTCCTCATTGTGTGCCTATTTCTGGACAAAAAAAAGAGGGGAGCTGGACAAGAAGCTGAATGCTCCCCCACATCCTCCAGATGCCCGGCAGTCCCAGTAAAGATACCAGTTCTGGCTCAGGAAGGTTACGTGGCCACAGGGAGTAAGAACAGTTTGGAGTGTCACTATTGTTCCCCACCCCCACCCTACCCTCAGCCTGATAGCATTAGCTGATCAGACCTTGAACAACAGAATGTTTGGGAGGCAGGCTTGGACTTAGCCTCTGCCATGAGTTGGGAGATCTAGATTGTCTCCTCTCTTGGCAATTTGGAAGCTGCAGAGAGTTCAGGTCTTGCTTCTCATTTTGACACCTAGACCAGCTGAATCCCTCTAGTAATTCTCAAGGGCAAAAGAGAAGTGAAGCATCTACCTCAGCAATCAAGGTCACCCTTTCTGGCTACCTGGCTCATAGCAAGCCAGGAGTTCATCTGCCTGACTTTCCCCAAGGCCCGCTCTTCTAGACATCCAGCATTTACAACACCCTGTAAAAACTATGAATAGGTAAATCTTTGAAAACAAGTAATCCAGGTAAAGTGGTGCACACCTTTTACCCTAGCGCTCAGAAAGAAGTAAGAGGCAGGTGGACCTTTTGAAATTCGAGGCTAGCCTGGTCTACACAGTAAGTTCCAGGCTAGTCAAGACTTCAGGGTGGTACTGGGACCAGTATCAAAATTATAATAACAATAAATAATAACAACAATTATAGAAAGATAAGACTTAACTCAATACAAAACAAAGGACTCAAGACCCAAGAAGGTCTTTCCAGCTAGGGCTGGTGTGTAGATAAAAGAAAAAAACATAGCTTCCATAGTGAGGAGGAAATGAGAGTAAAGGACTTCCCTGATGTCCTAGTTAGCTTCCTATTGCTGTGATAAACACCATGGTAGACAGCAAGTTGGGGAAGAAAAGGGTTATTCAGCTTATAGATCACAGTCCATCATAAAGGGAACTCAGGGCAAGAACTCAAGGTAGGAATCTGGAGGCAGGAATTGAAGCAGAGGCCATGGAGGAAGGCTTCTTATTGGCCTGCTTCTGGTTTGCTCAGCCTGCTATCTTATACAGGTTAAGACAACCTGCTCAGTGGTGGTGCCACCCATAGTGGGCTGGGCCCTTCTACATCTTTTTGACAAAATCATGGTGTACATGCAGTTATGTGAATAGTTATTTTATGCTTATCATATATTGTGGTGGTTTGAATAGGTTTGGCCCCATATATTCATGTGTTTGAATGCTTGGCTCAAAGAGAGTGACATTATTAGGAGGTATGGCCTTGTTGGAGTAGGTGTGACCCTGTTAGAGGAAGTGTGTCACTGTGGAGGTGGGCTTTGAGGTCTCATATATAAACTCAAGCCACACCCAGTATGGAATCAGAGTCTTCTCTTGGCTGCCTTTGGAAGACAGTCACCTTCTGCTGCCTGTGGATCAAGACGTAAAACTCTTGGCACCTTAGACACCATGTCTGCTGGCATACTGTCATGCTTCCCACCATGATGATAATGTACTAAAGTTCTGAAACTGTAAGCCAGCCCCGATTAGATGGTTTTGTCCTTATAAGAGTTGCCTTGGTCATGGTGTCTCTTCACAACAATAAAACCCTAACTAAAACAAATATAAACACACACACACACACACACACACACACACACACACACACACACACACACACACATTCCATAAATCCAATCTAGAGAAAAAATTTGGGTGAATAAAACAGTATGCCAAAGAAACAAACAAAAAATAATTTTATGCTTACTATACAAACTAGTGAGAAAAAGAACAGGATCAAGATTTATAGCCAAGGGGGACATAACTCATGTTCTACTCAGCATAGCAACTTATGAGTGGCATCAGAAAAGATCAGAAGATGGGAAAGGCTTGGTCTTCTGCACTGAACCTGAGTAGATGAGGGAATACTTTTGGAAGTAGATGAGTTTGGCTTGTGGGTGATTGAGTTCTTTGCCCTGTTAGGAATTTATAGTATGAAAGATTTTCAGTA
The DNA here is from genome assembly GCF_963924665.1 of Micromys minutus. NCBI lineage: Eukaryota > Metazoa > Chordata > Mammalia > Rodentia > Muridae > Micromys > Micromys minutus. The sequence continues at coordinate 36,929,981 of NC_137954.1, forward strand.
ACTAAAAACACTCCAATGTAGATCTCAAACTCCAACCTGACACTCCCTGAAACATCCACACCCACAATGACTGACTACTGAACGTTCTGCCTTGCATCTGGCTGTTTCTTGGTGCTCCTTCTCCTGTCTAGCACTTCTCAGATGCACTTGCTAGTCGCATAGCTTCAAGGGGTTGTTTGAATTCTAACAAAACATTAAACAACCCGTATTATGAGTTCACATAAATTTTACTATGATCTTTCTCCCTTTCTCTTCTAGTGATTTAGCAGAAGCCAACAAGACATAGAAGAGCTATGAGTGACTAAGGATCCATTTGTGTTGATTGAGGAGTTGTAGAAACAGTCTTGTTTCAGCAGCAAGGAACAAATACCATCATTACTTACAAAGTTAGGGGAAGAAGGCATGTTTTATGTTTTTATCAGAAATATGTATTATATCTCAAAGCAATACAAACTATTTTATAAATGTGAAGCACACATTTTGATGACTGCAGTGTTTTTGAGTTCGGATGTGTGCTCCTATGGGTAACAGGCATGTGTGTATTCTTACATATCAAAGACACTCCTGGCATCTGTGCAGAGAAGGAGGCAATGAGCTTTTAAGTACTGTATGTCCAGGGCTCCAAGGTGAAATGTCCTATCATCAAACCCATTTAACAATAATAATAATAACAATAACTTAAATACTCCTAACAGAAAGGTTTGGGATAATATTTCTTGACATACTATGTTTAAATTAGCTGTGGGAAACAATCACAATAAAGAAAAACCAAAACCAATAATAGCAAAAACCATGCTGGCTGGGGAGTTTCTCATTGCCAGAGTCGAAAGCTTTTCCTATCTGAAGGCTCCAAGTTATATCCCCCAGCCACAGTGCCAGCAAAGCAAGAACTGTAAACAGCAAAGATGGAGGGAAGCCAAGCAGATGCCAATAGCTCCAGGTTCCTGGCAATCTCTGCCTGTTGTTTGTTTCTTGTCCAGATGTCATGGCCATTGCTACGTGACAATCCTCCCTGACTGATGCAATGCCATCCAAAAAACAACAAATGTGTATTGAAAAAACAAGCTCACACAGGACAACAACGTTAGGCCTGCAGAGGAATCAAGGACAAATTAGAAACCTACAGTGTTTTCTAGATAAGAAGTATCTTTGCTGATGTTATTTATTTATTTGTTTATTTGTTTGTTTGTTTGTTTACGGGGGTGTCAGAAGCAAGTATGGAATGGATCTCCTGGAACTGGAGCTATAGAAGGTTGTCATATGGGTACTGGGAATCGAATCTGGATCCCCTGTAAGAGCAGCTAGTGCTCTTAACCACTAAGCCATCTCTCCAGTACCATCATGTAATTCTTAAATAAAGCCACAAAAGTTCTTATGAAAGAGAGGTGGGATGGTGGATTTAACAGATAGAGATAGTGATAAGCTCATAGTGGCACAAATGGGGGTGGTCAGAATCCAAGGACTGTCAGAACCCTTAGAAGCTGAATTAGGTAAAGAATGGGTTCTTCCCTAGAACTACAGGAGAGAGGGCAGCACTGTCTGTGTCTTGATTTCGGCCCAGTGAAATGGATTTTTAACTCTTGGCCTCCAGAGCTGTTAAGAAAATAACTTACTATTGCTTTTACCAGTAGACTGGTGATTCTAACAGCCACAAGAAGCAAATACAACTGACCCTCTCTGATGATTAGTCTTGACTGACAACTCAATAGGATTTAGAGTTGCCATGGAAACCAACCTCTGAGTCTCTGAGTGTTTCTGTGAGGGAGTTTCTAAGTTAAGTTAGTAGAGGTGGAAGGATTCTTTCTAAACATGGGCCACACTGTTCCGAGGGCTAGGGTCCCTGGCTGAAAAGAGGAGGGAACAGGGATTCAGCATTTATCTCTCCTTGACTGTGAATGGAATGAGACTAGCTGCCTCTCTTTCCAACCATTAGGCCTTCTGCAGCCATGGTGGACCATTGCCCTTTGAATTGTGATCCTGAATAAATCCCTTCTTCCCTAAGTTGTTCTTGTCTACCATTTTGTCGTAACAACAAGAAAAGTAGCCAGTAGGGCCTTCTAGACATCCTTAAGATGTAAGAAAAAATAAATCATGTCTGATTTGTACAGGAACAGTTTGCAGATTGTCTACTAGAGAGAGATCCCAGTTTGGGATACTCTCAAAGGTCTTACTGGGCCTCTGAAAAAGGTTTCATCTGCTTCTGTTAGCATATCTATGCTGCAACCATGATTCACAGCCATGTTCCTTACTATAGAAGTTCTCCACCTACAGTACCTTAGGATGACCTTGTTACATTCTTTAGTTTTCCAGAAACTTTGAATGGTCCAACCAAGCAGATCTGAAGTGACATGGTTAGTGTTTGGATGGGGTGGGGATGGAGGGTTCAGGTTATGTCTAATCCAGGGTTCTGATTATAACTGTATAAGATCTCTTTCCTTCTCATCTCTGTGTCAGCCCTAAGAAACACAAGCAGTGGGCTGGAGAGATAGTTCAGTGGTTAAGAGCACTGGCTGCTCTTCCAGAGGTACTGAGTTCAATTTCCAGTAACCACATGGTGGCTCACAACCATCTGTAATGAGATCTGATGCTCTCTTCTGGTGTGTCTGAAAACAGTAACAGTGTACTCACATACATAAAATAAATAAATCTTTTTTTAAAAAAAGAAAGAAACACAAGCAGATTTGTTTAATGTTGGTGGTTAAGGTACAGAAAACAGTAAACCAGGATGTCATGAAGTTCCTGAAGCCCATTTTCCCGGGATAAAATGCATGAAGCTGGAGGTAGACCAGATGATCTGTTAGAATTGTGTGCCTCGTTTGTTTAGGACCTTCAGGGATTCTTTAAGCATCCTTGAAAAAAAAAACGAAACTATGATTCTAGACTACACTCAACCATCATCCTGACCTACACATGTCTGCTCTCCAATGTTTCCATCTCCTCTTTCCCTTACAGACGTAAGAGTGCTCCTTGCAGAAAATCAGACCACCAAACTGAAGAAGGCTGCTATTAAGACTATATTCTGATGCACTGACTTGTCATCAACTCTCATTAGCAGCAAAACTTATGGCTTGGTCTCTTAGCTAACACTCCCTGTCCCGGCCCTGTGTCCATCAGCAGTCCAGAGTACACGAATCACTACACAAACAGTTCATGCCCCCATCCCACTGCAAGCTAAAAAAATTCTTTCCATGTGAGCCTTAATGTTAAAAAAAAAAAAAAAAGACACACTCTAGAGGAAAGAAAGATCATTTTGAGAGGAATGCCAGAAAGAAAATAGAAAGGAAATGAGAGTCGAGTTGGCCATGTACTAGAAGGGCCTGGCCAGACTTCCTTCCTTCATGATTTCTGCTGTGGCTGTTTTTCAGGAAAGGCTTTCTGTGGAAGGCTGCAGGGCCAGTGCAGAGGCAGGAATGGCAGAATATGCTTGAATGTGGCCAAGGACAGAGAGCATGAAAATGAAATCAAAGATGCTATATGGAATCCTAGCTCACTAGTGGCTGAGGAAAATCAAGAGTTCAAAGCCAACCTGAGCTACACGTTAAACTATGCACAAAGCTTTATTAACCAGGACTATCAGGTGCCAACATTAGCAACAGGAAAAAGGCAGGATTCAATTCAGAAGTCAGGCAAAGGAGACATTAAGGTTGACAGAGCTTGTCCAACTGACTTAAAATCATTTTTTCTTGCTGAGGGCAGGTAGGGTTGAGGTAGCCCTAAGCTATCCACAGGATTCTTACTGCAACTGAGCCTTGCAGGTCCCAAAGGACAAATACACTGAGGAACCTGACTTCAGGGGCAATCTGCCAGGGTGAAGAGAAACTCCTCTATTCCTTGGCATTATTCTCTTCCATCCCTTCCTCCTAGCACCTAACTTTCTATTTTCTGGGGTATCAAGTGTATCCTGAATGGCTGTAAAGCCAGAGAAAGATGACCAAGAACCCTGAGTAGAATTGTTGTCCATGAATTAAACCTTTGAGAAGTCTTAGTGATTCCTGGTTTCTCATATCCTCAGGATCTGAGCTTGCCTATCTCTGGACTTTCCTACCTCAGCTCAACCCTGCCTCTTCTCTCCTCCCACCAAGATGAACAGAAGCCAGCTCCACCCTTTTGGGTTCCTAGGCTGGTCCTCTAAATTTTATCTAGTCCCTTAGATGAGTTGCACAACAGTTAGCTTATTATTTCTTTTCAGGTTTGTGGCTGAGCCACGGACAGTCTTTACAGTACAGCACATTGTTTAGTGGGGTCTTTTCTTTGAGAAAATTATACTTGCAGTCACTCAAACAGTCATTAGAAACAAGAAGAAACCCCATCTTGATAGATAGAAGAATCATGATGACTAACCTAGATTATATGCACTCCATCCCACCCCAAAATACCTGTCCATTAGGACCTAGCATTTTGGGGGATACAGGCTCTTTACAATATAAAATAAGGTCACCCTGGATCTAAGGGGAGACATAAACCCAATCCCCTCATCACATAACTGGAATTCCTACCTCCAGCAACCCCAACAGGCAGACACAACCACCCATCTCTAATATGATAATTAGAGAGAGAAATCATTTTGGAAAATAGAGACGGTGGTATGTTCAATGTTGTTGTATATAAATAAATTGGGAGTTTCTAGCCTACCTTAGATGATTTAGTTCTCAAATGAAAGACACAAAAGCTTTATGTTTATAATAAGCCTTAAAGGCTTAGAACTGGCCAGATCAATCCGCTATGTTATTTTGTCTACTGCCCTGTCAATAACTCGGACATACAACTTACCAAGTTCTTCCAGCCCCAATGACCATGTTCTCACAATTCACCTATCCAGTGGTGTCTTCTTCTCCCCTCCTCTCTCCTTTCTCATGGTCTCTGCCTCAGGCACTAAGCCTGGGACCGAAGTCCTGCCCACTGAAGCCCCACCCACATCTCTCCTGCCCAGCTACAGGTGGTAGGCATCTTTATTCAACCAATAGCTTTACATTAAGAAACATTTGGTGTACACTTCTGGGGGGCAACCAGAACTTGAGGACCAGCATTTTTAGCATTACAATACATAGTGAAGAGTAAAAGGTTGTCCTCCCCCTCTTTTGTGATTTTTGCCTTTATAAGCCCTTTACAAGTTCAGGCCGGGGTCGAACTCCTCTACCCCTGCGTGGTGTATGAGTCTCGACCCCAGCATGCTGGCCTGAGATCTCACTCTGTTTCACTTTCAATAAACTTCCTCGTGCGATTGCAGCAAGTCTGGTCTCGGTGCCTCGCTGGGTGCGCGCCTCTCTTGAGATTTGAGTGAGGGTCTCCCTTCGGAAGTCTTTCAATAACAACAGACCAAACCTCAGCAAATGTGGCCACATTAGGAAGAGTAGATGAGAATAGAGATGGCTCAGTGGTTAAGAGCACTGACTGCTCTTCCATAGGTCCTGAGTTCAATTCCCAGCAGCCACATGGTGGCTCACAACTATCTGTAATGGGATCTGATTCCTCTTCTGGTGTGTCTGAAGATAGCTGCAGTGTACTCATATATATTAAATAAATAAAATCTTTGAAAAAGAAGAAGGAGGAGGAGGAGAAAGAAGAAGAAGGGATTGGAGGAAGGCTGTCTAATGAAGCAGCTCTGTATATGGTCTGCAATGGTCTGCTCAATGCTGGTTCTTCAGTGTGGTCCAAATGTTCTTCTAAATGGCCTCATTTGTGGGGCCAATGTTGCTCTCAGGAGAAGATCTCTTCTGTGCCTTGGTACAGTCTACTCAATGTAAATATCTAGGTTCTGTTATCTCTGGATCCATGGTGACCCGGGGAAGAGTCAAAAACAAGGATTTAACCTCTCTAGCTTTCACCAAAGGAAACAAAATGACATGAAATGAGGCAGAGGACACAAAGAGACCAGCATCTGACATTCAGCTAATGAGACTGTGTTTATTAGCAAGCTGTGAAGGGCAGCCTCTCTCCTGTGGGGAATTGAGGGGTCTGCCAGGAGGGGGAGCTAGCTGAGAGTGTTTAGGCGGGTGGGCTGTGGAGCTTAGGATTGAGGAAATTGTTGTGTCTTTCTTTCCTGAAACTGTCCTAAATGACACCGACTATTCTAGGAGGCAGGCTGTCCCAACACGATTTCCTTTCTAGCTGATTGATAAAGGCTAATTAAGGTCATCTGTAATCCATAGGAATCCTGTTTTACAACCAAGACACTCTATCAGCCAACTTGTGGGTCAGGGAGGAGCCAAGGCTTTTTAACAAAAGCTATTTCCAAACACCTGTTCCAATCAGGGAGCTTGAAGACAGTACAACCAGAGAGTACAACACCCCTTGACAACAGGGACAAGGAGAGAAGTGAAACAGCTACAGACTGAATAATGCCACAGATCTCTGAAGCCACCAGAGGTTGCACAGCCCAGAGCTGAGGCTCCCTAAGAGCCTCCAGAAGGAACCCAGTGGGCTGAGAACTTGACCTTGGACTTCTGACCTCCACATAAGGGAGAGGGAAACTGTTGCGTTTGAAAGGAGCTGGCGATGCTGTAGAATAAGGAAAAAGACATTTCCTCCTAGGGAAGAGATGAGGCCAATGGCTTCAGTACAAACCTAACGTTCCAGTTAAGATGAAGAATGACTGCCTTCAGGGTCATCCCTAGAAAGGCAGGTTCACCTTAGGCCATAAGAGAGATAGGCAGAGTAACCATCCCTCTAATGCGACAATGTCCTTTTCCTTCCCAGAATTCGTGCCCCCTAGCACAGTAGCTTGCAGATGGCAGCCATGTGGCTTCTAAAGGGCCAATTTTCTACCTTCTACCATTTTTCTAATTATACATTCTCTGTGCCTTGGACTCCATTCTTTCTCTACATGGACCTGACCTCCACGCTGCCTAAAATGGCATGGTCTTTTCCTTCTCTGTTCTCCTCTGGGCACCTGCTGGGGTTTACAGCTTGCTGAGCTGCTGTTTTTATCTTTAAATTCTAATAAATTTTTCCTTGTGCTTCTACTTGAGTCTACTATGACATTCCTTTATTAATGAGATCAAGAATCTCAAGAAGGGATCTCCATTTCTTATATCATCTTAGTGATGAGCTACAGCAGCCATGGGCACTGACAATGGTGGGATTAGTGTCTCTCTGAGCACAGCACTGAAGCTGATGGCTCACCATGCAGACCTAAGTCACATTGAAGAAGAAAGTTACCCTGCACGAACATGGGTCCTGATCTCAGGATACAGCCTCAATCTCCAGACAGCATCTCACAAGGATGATGTCCCAAGGACCTTCTGTCTGGCATATGAAATAGCAAGGATCTTAGTGGCAGGATTATGGGGTTGTTGAAATCTTTGACTTTTTAATAATAGAAATTGCATGTGGTGGTTGTTCGAATGTCTAGCTTTTTTTTTTTTTTTTGAAGCTAGAACACCCTAATAGCCATCTACTGGTTTGAATGAAAGCTACTTCCTGGGGTTGGGGGTGTAACTCAATGGATAGAGTATTTGCCTGGTATACACTCATTCCTGTGTTCAGTCTCCTTGGCTACATAGAGAGCTTAAAGCCAGCCTAGACTACATGAGACCCTGTGTTCAATAATGACAATAGTAACAATAATGACAAAAGTTTTTCCTGGACATCCCACACCTTTTCCCTAGTCACAGTTCAGATGTGTTTTTCTGTTGGATACTAGAAAGGTGTTATGTTTTATAAAAAGAGAGCCAGGATGTGTTTTATAGAGTACAGTGTGGTGAGGTGAAAGGGATGCCTCGGTAGGGCCATGCTGAGGCATCCCCTTTCCCCTGAGCCCTACAGTGGATATAGTGTAGAATGGAGGTTATTTAGGGCATGGGAAGGGGAGTTGAGAATGGAGTAGAGGAAGAAAAAGACACACAAACACACACACACAAATACATACATACATACATACACATACATACACACACACACACAGAGAGAGAGAGAGAGAGAGAGAGAGAGAGAGAGAGAGAGAGGACAGGAACTTGTAGAGGGGGAGGGGAAAGAGGAGAGATGGAGAGAAAGGGGTCAGAGAGATAAGAGAGTAGAGAGAGAGAGAAGGGACAGAGAGAGTAAGAAAGAGAGAGGAGGGGGCTAAACAGTTGTCTTTATAGAAAGCCAGGCCTACCTGGCTATTGCCAGGTAACTGTTGGGCTTAGAAGGAATGCCAACAGAAAGGAAGGCAAGAAGGTGGTGTTTGAGTAAGTGTGTCACACCGCTCTGCTCTGATAGGTCATTTCTTCAACATCAGTGAAATAAGTCAATTCAAACCAGATTAGATCCTATTAAAGACAGGTTTATTGGGAAGCTGTTTTCAGGTGGTTAAGTTCACTGGCTCCAAGGACTAAGGCCAAGGGAGTCACCATGGGGAAGGAGAAAGGGAGGGAGAAGAAAGAGGGTGCAAGCGGAAAGGGAAGAGAAAAAGACGGGGGGGGGGGGAGAAGAAGAAGCAGAAAAAGAAGCAAGAGGAGAAGGAGGGGAGGAGAAGGAAAAGGAGGAGGAGGAGAAGAAGAAGGAGAGGAAGAAGAAGAAGAAAAAGAATGGGGGAGGAGGAGGAGGAAGAGAAGGAGGAGGAGGAGGAGGAGGAGGAAAGGGCCTCTAGAAGATGAGTAACCTAGGCTGGAAAGTTCAGGCTTGGGGGCAGGGTATGCCAGATAGGTACTAAGGGATGCTGGAAGAATCTGGAGTCCAGGTCGGCTTTGGTATGTAAAATATGCATCTCAGCCCCTTGTCTGGGGGTATGAAACTAAACACCTTCCCCAAGTGTCTCATTTCTGTCTCTGATAAACCATTCATCTCTATAAGAATGGCACAGTTAGGGGTGTGTGTGTGTGTGTGTGTGTGTGTGTGTGTGTGTGTGTGTGTGTGTTGTTACTCCAGCTGTACATATGAGAGGGTGAATATTCAGGCAACCAAGAGTCTTCCTTTCAAACCGCAGGAGCTGATAATGAGCTACTATTTTGTCTTAAGATTTATTTTTAATTTTTATTTTATGTGTATAAAATAAAAATACATATATGTGTCCATGGATACATATATGTGCCCATGCATATATGTATGCATATGTATCAAAGTGACAGATGGTTGTGAGCTGCCAAGTGGACGCTGGGAAACGAACCTAGGTCCTTTGTAAGACCAGTGACATCTGTCCCACTGTGCCATCTCTCCAGCCCCCTTAGCTTGTTGTTTCTTCAAATGAATACAAGGAGCATTTGCTTTATCTTTTCTCTTTATTCCAGCAACTGTGTGAGCTACTTTTTCCTTCTTTCTTGCTTTCTGTCTCTCTCTGTCTCTGTTTCTCTCTGTGTGTCTCTGTCTCTCTGTCTCTCTCTGTCTCTCTCTGTCTCTCTCTCTCTCTCTCTGTCTCTCTCTCTCTCTCTCTCTCTCTCTCTCTCTCTCTCTCTCTCTCTTTCTCTCTCTCAGCTCATCCCTGGTTGTTCTGGAACTCACTTTATAGACCAGGCTAGCCTTGAACTCAGAAATCTGCCTGCCCCAGCCACTCACGTGTTAGGATTAAAGGCATGCACCACCATGCCCAGCATTTGTGTGTGTGTGTGTGTGTGTGTGTGTGTGTGTGTGTGACTTTTCATTTCATTAAAAAGCACCGCTGTTGGAGCTGGTTAAGAATTTGACTTCCCTTTGTCTATGCAGAGCTCTGCCCCTCCACAATATGCCCTGAGATCAGCAGATTCAGAGTTTCATGTGCTGGCATCTTGCTGCTTTTGTGATGACTTCAGTTTCCAAAGCAAATACCACTAAAACCAAGTGCAGGCTGCTGCACATGGGACACAGGAAAGCAGCCATCGCTTCTGTTTGTCCCAGTGACAACTGTGCTGAGTTAAAACCTTCCTCCCACCCCTCAGCACAAAAAGTTTTAAGATTCCCTTTGAACCCGGGCTCATTGAGGTTGTCCACTCAGAGGAGGATTAGTGAAGGGACGGAGCCCCTGGGGAGCGTTTTATGCTTTATTCAAAGGACACAAAGCCCCTGGCATTCATTCCTTCCCCCAGAGTCTAAACCCGAAAGTCTTCCTTGAGTGGTCAGCTCTGGGCATTCTTGGTGGGCAGCTGACTCACCCACTGGTGCCTGGAGCTTCTGAACAGGGGAGGCAGGGATGCTGTGGATGGCAGAGCTTGGAGAGTGAGAAGCTGACTCCAGGTCTCACAGACCTTATAGAGTAGTTATCGCTGGTATATTTTGATTGATCGCCGCTGGGCTGTGACTTCATCTTTGCTTATTGGCCCATCACCTGGCCGGTTCCACAGGGTGCACACCACTTCCAAGGCAGCAGAATTCCCCCTAAGTTCCTGGAGGGGTCCCCGAAGAGTCTTCCAGGGCCAACTTGAGTCTGGGGTCAAGCTGGGAAAGCCGTATCTGCATTCCACTGGGGATTTGCAAAGGACCCTGAATGCTGCAATAAACAAAGGCCTCTAACTCTGTTGATATGCTAATAGAGCACTTCAAAAAGAAAGCCGGACCACAGGACTCCTAGTCTGCCCCCCTCTTTGAATGCCGTCCTAATACCAATTAACATCCCAGATAAACACTGTTAGCAGCCTCTGCTGAGCTCAAGATTTATGCTTGAAGAGCTGCTTGGAAACAGGAGCACCCAAAGGCAAAACAGGGAAAGTGTTGGACTTACAGTCAGAAGGAAAAACTGATGGTATGTTGGGAATGAAACCTACACCTGTGCCTGGAGGACCGGACACTAGCGCCTGGCTCCGTCTGCTTACCTGAGAGTCTGCAGGAGCAAGTGTCCACTTCTTCCCTTCAATGCAGTCTGTAGGCTGAGCAACAAGCTCTAAATAAAGAGGAATGCTCTTACCGTGACAGAGCTTCCCAAGCAACAGTGGTCGTGGCTAATCAGGACCCCATCTCTTGGGTCTGCCTCTGCCTAGTTTTCCTCTCCTCCCCTCATTGATTTCAGTTTCCCACAGTCACAGCCAAAACATGGGACTTAAACGTGATGGATCAGGTGCAGTAGATTGCGCTCTCCCCACAGGTAAGGCCATCTGCAAGCCCTAGCGGAATCTAACTTGCCCCAAAGACTGCTTACAGCACAGTCAACAACCAGAGGGGAATCCCAGGTGGCCCCCATATGGGGCCACCCTGCTGAGGCTCGTATGCACAAAAGAGGGGTTGAAATCCTTGACTGGGACGATTCTTTCTTCTTCTTTGCATACACTGTGCAAGCCAGGGTTTGTCTGGCTTTCCCTACAGGGTTCTACATCCTTGCTGGGATCCCATTCAAGATGCTAAATCAGGAGCCCAGAAGGAAGGAATTTAAGACCCTCCTACTGAGCAATTTCTTTCTCCTGCTGCAGGGCTGGACCAAGGACTGTAGAAGTAACTCAGAGCTATGTTGACTTCTGGCCTCTACTCAGCATCCAGGTACAGACGGAGAAACGTATCCGAAACCTATCAGCCTCCAGATGCATGGATGTACAGGCCCTGTGAAAACTCCTTCTTAGGAGCCAGGAGCCAGAGAGTTGGCTCAGTAGTGGCTAAGAAACATCACTTCCTAGTCTGATATAAGACCTGGGTTTGGTGGCCTGCACCCCCGTGGCAGCTTAGAATTCCAGTTCTAGGGAGTCTGAAGCTCTCTTCTGGCCTGTGGGCACCAGCACATACACAGTGCATAGATAAGCGTTTCAAATAAAATTAGCCCAGGGGAAGAGATCCATAGCCTTATTCAGAAGGAACTTGTTCACCCCAGGAACAAAATGAACTTAACTTTTGTCAAAGACTATACATACCCTTTAGCCAGAGCTCCCTCACGAGTTAAACCACAGGTTCAAGTTTATTGGGTAATCATGATGTTTTAAAAAAAATGTATTGCTAAATGCGGGCCCTTAGTTCCTACTAAAGGACCAATTGCTTTTATTCTTCTTGAAGGATTTTACACTGCCCCCATCTCAACTGTCACAGTTAACCTCAGCTGTCTACTCGACACAACCAAAAACTCCCAGGAAGAAGGAACTTCAACTGAGGGATTATCTATGGGATTAGCCTATGAATTGCTAATCGATACCACAGGCTCAGCCTATTGTAGGTGGTACTATCCATAGACAGGTAGGCCTGGGCTGTATAAGAAAGGTTGCTAAGCATGCCATCTTGCTCAGTAAGCCAATACACAGAGTTTTTTGCTTCCTCCCCTGCCTTAGCTTCCCTTTAACCCTTTCCTTCCCAGGCTGCTTTTGCTCCCTGTCTTATCACAGCAACAAAGCAGCAGACTAGAACTCCACCTACAACCAGTTCAGATCCATCACCGGGACTATCGGACCGTTCTCACCCATGAGCAAAACGGGTTGTCAAGTCTTAACACTCTTCCCCTTTAGACTTAATGTCGTTTATTGTTCATTTCCAATGAGGAGTCAGCAAAAGTGAGTCAGTGTGTATGTAATTTCCATGTCTGAGAGATCGGATTTTATTTATACACAACTACACAATTCAAAGGTGTTTGTTTCATAAATTTCTAGAATTGTATAACTATTAACATAATCCACTTTGGGAGCATTCCCAGGGCTGGGATGCAGCTTGTTGGTGAGCAACTGCTTAGTAAGAAGGCTTGGGTTCAACCTTCCATCACTCAGAAAGATTCCTGCTACTACCTTTCAGTCAATCCCTATTCTAACTCAATGCTTCGAGGTCCCACAATATGCAGTATCTTTGTGTCTTAGTGTAGAGTTTATGGATTCTCTTGCTTTACTCTCTTCCCGGGCTACTGTCCATTGAGAGGATGGACTACACTGTGAAAACACATCCTGAATACAGACAGCTCAGCTTGGGGCAGAGGTATTGGGAGTCTAGAGGAAGCAGAGGTGTATGCTTGCTCTAGAGAGCCTTAAAAATTATAGTCTCATAGGGAAGATCTGAGGAGCATTGGAAAGTGAAGACTGCTTCGAAAGGTAGTATCTTTAACCCCAGCACTGGGGAGGCAGAGATGGGTAGTTTTCTGAATTTAAGGCCAGCCTCTTCTATTTGTCTACAGAGTTCCAGGACAACCACTTCTATACGTAGAAACCCTGCCTTGAAAAACGAGTGTGAGTGAGAGAAATTGATTAATGACTGGCGAATAAGGAGTCCTGGGCACTGGGGTGTAGGGTTGGTTAGCAGGAAGACTACTTAGCATCCTCTCTAGTTTCTCCTGCCCCTACATCTGGGGCCTCTACCCAGTGCCAGGATATAGATATGGGGCCATGGTTGGTCCCATCTGCCCATAGGTGGCACTCCTGTGGCTTCTGTTACTCCTTGTCTCTTAGGTATCTCCTCCAGCCCCTTAGCTCCCTGCCACACTTCACTGATGCATTTGTTCTCCCTGGGATCTGTTTTGTCAGCATCTGCGATTGTATGGTCAGCCTGCTTCTTTTCTACCTCAAGGCAGGGAGGGGTCAGCTGTCCCCATGCTTTATTATGTCCTGAGTCCAAGAAAGAGTCCAAGCAAGACGTCCTAACTCACAGAGTGCCAAGTGAAAATACTCCAAGTGCCCTCTGAGAAGTACAAGAACTCTGAGAACAGAGGTTCAAGCCCATCTTCTTACCAAGCATGATGGCCTCTCTGCCTGTGTGCTAGGTGGCCAGACAGAAGCAGCAGAGTCGGAGACAGAGAACAGGATATCAGAGAACAGGACTGAGAAAAATGCCTACAAAAGTCATGAGTACAGATTTCCACACAAAGAGAGGGAGAAATATAATAAATCTTTTACAGATATTCAACAGCAAGAGAGATGGCTCAGATTGTACGAGCACTGACTGCCCACACGGAGGATCCAGGTTCAGTTCCTGAGACCCGCATAACAGCTTACAACTTTTACCTCCAGTTTGAGGGTATCTGATGCCTCTTCAGACATCTTTGGGTTTCTTCATGTCAGAGGTGTGTGTGTATGCTCGAGTGTGCATTCATACACATAAAACAAAAATAAATATAAAAGTGCTCTTTTCTAATAATCGAGTGATGGGCTAGAAAGATTGCTTAACACATAAAGCACCTGCCACAGAAGCATGAAGCCCAGAGTTCAGCTCTAGCAGTCACATAAGGTAGGTGGGATGAGTACCAGCCTGTGGTCCTAGTATCAGGAAGCAGAGAGGGGGTGTTCTGAAATGGGCAGGTGGCTGGATTAAAACTGGCAAGTGAGAGACCCTGCCTCAGTATATGAAGTGAAGAGCAACTGAGTAAGATATCTGACTTCAATCTTTGGTTACCACAAGCACCCAAGCACACATGTACACACACACACACACACACACACACACACACACACCATACTTTACACATATACAAACAAAAAAATATTCAAGCATATGCTGGATATTCAGCTGATCTGGGTTGAATAATGTCTTCCTTCCTCCCAAATCCATGTCTAGCCAGAACTTTAGGCTGTGCCCATTACATATTAATAGGCTTAAACATTATATACACTAACTACACAGCTAAATAGATCTATAATTTGTCAATCCTCCACAACACTCAGAGGGACTCATTTGAGAAGTACACAGTCTGAAGAGGACACACAAAGAGCTTGAGAGGGAGAAGGCAAGCTGAATTTGTTAATGAATTGCACTGAATCCTATCTGCCAGTGGAAGAGCCCAGGATGGTGTGACCTCTGGCTTCTAGGAGACTCTGGGGTCGGAGTGTGGGTCAATCTTAGAATCCATCCTGTCCCCAAAGCTCAAACCCTGGTTCACCTCTTTTGAGTCTATTCTTTTGTTTTAAACAATCAAAACACTATGGAACTAGGATCTCATTCATTAGCTGGCCTCACCAATCCAGACTTTGTCACTATGTGGGTTAGTTACAACTTGACACAAGCTAGAATCCTCTGGAACGAGAGAACCTCAAGAAAGAAAATACCTCCATCAGATTGACCAGCAGAAGTATTTCCTTAGTTATTCATGTGGAAGGGCACAGCCCACTGTGGGTGGTGTTTCCCATGGACAGGTGGTCCTGAGTTGTATAAAAAGCAAGTTGAAGAAGCCATGGGGAGCAAGCCAGTAAGCAGCATTCCTCCATGGCTTCTGCATTAGTTCCTGCCTCTGTATTCTGACGAACCAGCCTTCTTCCATCTTGGGTTTAAAAGCCATCTTATAGTAAAGATAAACTAGGTTTATTCCTGGTTATGGTTAAACCTCTGTTTCTCAAGTACTGGGCTGTGCCCACGTGTAACCTTAACTACAAATGGTTCTGTACTCTCTGTTCCAGGAATGGCAAGCATGTCTTTGTTTTAAAATGTTAATAACCATCTTGCACCCTACTTTATTTCAAAAGGTTATTAGTTCCCCTCTAACTACTGTGTTATGACTACCTTTTTATTATGCCTGTACCCACCTTTGTGACCATGTCTCTGTTTCAGGAGGCCATTAGTATTCACTTGTTATAATGTTCTACTCCGGTGACTGTGCCTATTTTACCTGCCAACCCCCCATTTGGAAGCTCCCTACCCCTCAGCTATAAAAGCTCTATCTTCTTTGAATCTAATAATGACCTCTCTCGAACTCTATCTTAGAGGGAGGCAGTCGATGTACACAAATAAAAAGGCTTGCTCCAATTAATTACTTGCTTTAATTAATTTGGTCATGGGGACTTGGGCCAGTGGTCCTTCTCCTCCTGTCTTTGGAATCAACAGTTCCTGCCTTGAGTTCCTGTCCTGGCTGCCCTTCGCTGTAAACTGTAAGATAAAACAGGCCAAGGTGCTTTTGGTTCATGGCGTTTATCACTGCAATAGAAAACTAGGACAGTGACCTTGGTCACACACCTGGGTTTCTCGCTGGTAAACAGGTGACACCTGGCCTTCATTTCTTCACTGCAGGTGTGTGGGAAAAGCTTGTTGAGAGCATGTCAGGAGACTCCAGTCAAAAGTTCAGGCTGTGCTGTTGGGAATCTCTTCAGGACGAACAACTGTGGAAGGTAGAATGTTTGAGTTTTAGCATTACATGTTATCATCAGCTGTCACTCCAGCCACACAAGGTGTTTCAGGACCACTTTAAATCTAGACAATGTTTCATCTCTTTGAGATTACACCCCCCCCCAAATGTACCCTTCAGGGGTAGAGTTTGGGACTGAAGGTGCAGCTTAGTGCTCACCTAGAGGACTCCTGCTGGGAGCTCTGAGTTCAAGTCACAGCACTGGAAGGTAGAGATGAGAGGAATAGAAGATCAAAGTCATCTTTGACTATGAGTTCGAAACCAGCCTGAGCTACAAGAGACTTTATCTCGGAGATAAAAACAGAACAAAAGGATCTGGCTGACAAGTGCTCATTATTGACTGATCCATCCATGGTGCACGAGAAGTTCATAGAAAGAAGGGAGGACTAAGACTGAGAACTGTCTACACACCACACAGACCCCCTGTGACCTCTATTCTGCTACAGAGTGCTGGAGGAGGGGGTGTGGGACTCCCCTCAATTCCTTCCCAGCAGCCCTTGCCATGCCTAAATGCTCCCTTTTGGCCCCGTGAGCTCACTGAAGACTCTGGAACTGTGGTTGGCTGGTTTCATCCTGAGCTCCAGGCCTCCAACCAACCTTGGCTCTTATTATTCTTCCTGTCCTCTGACTAAGTCCAAATTGGTCTGCTGACCCCACTGTGGGCAGCCTAAATAGTCCTTCCTCCACAGGGTTGCTCCAACCTTTCTTATGAAGAAATCAAGCCCCCTCTGCATTGCATTGGTAAGAAGACCTTCAGGAGACCCTCTTGTGTCTGAGATGAACTCTGACCTCTAGGAGAACCTAGTTGTGGAGTGTGGGTGGGTTCAACTAGCTCCTCTGGTCTAGCTCACATCATCCAGACTTTTTGTTTCAGAGAATAAAGTTGTCTGGACCTAGAGCCAGAATCCTTTTAGAGGAAACACAAGGAAAATTTACTTCAACTTCAACAAAATCTACTTTTGGGTTAATACTGGGTGAAACTGAACTGAGTTCTTCATGACAAAGGCCGTCTCGCAGTGCCCAGCCCAGGGAACAACGTGGGTGCTTGCTCTCTGCCTGCAGCCCACAAATACGAAACCAATCATTTGTCTGTGTCTATACAGACACACACGTTTATGCTTACAGTTTGGTTTTAGTTTCATTTTCATTTGTGCCTTTAACCTAACCTAACTTGTGTCCTTCTTTAAATATACTTATGTCATTATTTGGGGGAACACGTGTGGCAGTCAGAGGACAACCTGCAGGGGTCTGTTTTCAGACAACCTGCATGTACCATGCAGGTTTCAGGGATCAAGCCAGGATCCTTAAGCTTGGGGGCAGGGGTTTTACCCACTGAGCTATTAACCTGATTATAAACCCAGATTGGGAGTACTTGAGTCCAACTTATTTCTTTAAAATTTATTTAAGCTAATTCACTATGGGGTATAATGTTTAAGGTAACTTCCTGTTAGGAAGAGAGAGATTGAATTTAGAAAGACAAAGGTGCCTCCTCCCTTTGGCTATCAGATTACTGAAACAACCCCCCCACCCCAAAATTAGAATCCCCCCGGGGGCTGGAGAGAAAGATCAACTGTTAAGAGCAACTGACTACTCTTCCAGAGGTCCTGAGTTCAATTTCTAAGAACCACATGGTGGCTCACAACCACCTGTAATAGGATCCGATCTCCTCTTCTAATGTGTCTGAGGACAGCTGCAGTGTACTCACATACATCAGATAGATAGATAGATAGATAAATAGATAGATAGATAGATAGAGAGAGAGAGAGAGAGAGAGACAGATAGGTAGGTAGATAGATTTTCTCCCAGGAGCCTCATTCTGAGAGAAGGAGAAATCTGAAGCCTGGTATCAGCCAGAGGAGAGTGTGTCACTGTGGAGGGGAGTTCACATAGTCCTAACCATTTATCAGACCACTTGGCAGGAGAGGGGAATGGTGGATCAGTGACAGGTTGACCATAGCTTGGCTCATGTATATCTCTTGCCCTCTGTTTAAACCCTTATATAAGGCTCTGGTTGGTCATAGAACCCTCAAATACAGGTCTATGTCAGGACCCGGAAGGTTGACTTGCATGTTGGGGGCAGATGGTTGTTCAGTGGGTCTCTTTATTTGCTGGTTTTCCTAATGTGGCCATGTAGAATAAATCTCCTTTGTCTGCTTTCCAGCATCACGTGACAGTTGAATTGTTGTTCTGGGGACGGGTGGAAGGGCTCCACTGTGGGAACTACTGGAGCCCAGAATTTTACCCTAAAACCTCCAGTAACAATATTGCATTTCCAACAACATAAATCATGAAAGTACAGAACTTTCTAATTCATATGTAAATGTAAGTGTGAAAATTAATCATCAAAGGCCGAATTACCATACAGAACTCAGCAGGAGCTTGGAAGTGTAATTTTGCCATTTTTTGAACTTTAAAAATCTATCTACTAAATTGGAGCAGAGTCACGGTCACCTCAGGAGACGAGGCAGCAAGAGACCACTGTGATTTCAACCGGGGTCAGTGGAGTCCAAGAAGTCATAACATAGGAGACAATTCTCAGATTTCATCTTTGTCGCAGGGGCAGCCCGTCCACGCCAGTGCACAGCCATTGTGGTCTCTATGTGTTCATGTGCCTCAGCAACCTGCCAGCCCATCCCTGTATCCTCTATCATGGCCCCCACCTGGGGTGCCTCCCTTCTCCACAGCTCCAGGGATGAAACACTTGTACTTTCAGACAATATCACCCACAAGTTCATCCCTCAGCCAGCCGGGAATGAGCTTGTAGCAGATCCCTATCCCAGCCTATGGCTTCCTCTTCCTTCTTCTTTGGTACCCCTCTCTAACATCCCTACCATGTCCGCCGTTTCCTTACACCATTTAAGGGCGCCCGTTGCAGTAAATATTAAAAAGACAGCAAGACCAGTTCTAGCATGTCACCGCTCCACGCTGGTCCCTGCACTCTGACCTGGATGGTCTGCGAGCCATTCCAGCATGGTACCTCACCACGCTGCTCCCTGGTGTTAGTTTCTGGTGCCGGAGGGCCATATAGAACTAACATTTATTTCTCTCATTGGCGAACACCCTCTCACAAATTCCCTTGGCGGGTTGTTACTACACCAGGTCCACACCTCCCAATCCCAAGGCAGGCTTGGTGCGTCCCGCTACTGCACCTTCTCTTGAACTCAGTTGAGTCGCCTCGTGAAGGAAAACACCACACAATAAACTCTGATCCATTGGTATGATACAATTTATAGACCAGACCAGACAAAGCATCCTGTACAATTCCTTCTCTTATAAAATATCCATAACAACCTGTGTCTATGCAGAGACGTGCAAAGAAAATCTTCTGTGTCTTCCTCCATATTGCTTCCTTCTGGCTTCTCCCACTCTGGCTTCTCTCCCTCTTTCTAAAACTGTTGCCACCTACCCTTCCTTCTCATCCAATGACAGGCATCGTTTCATCTTGTGCCTGCCTTGTTTTCATTCCAACCATAGGTGCTACATCCAACTCACTTTTCCAGTATACTCTTTAGGCTACTTGCTGGATCACCCAACCCTCCAGCCTTTGGGTGTTGTACAGGCCCTCTTTGGGACACCAAATTTAAATTGCCAGGGTTACCAGAAAACAACACTTAAATCTAGCCTAGTGACCTGGAGAAGATGCCAGGTAGAGGTCCTGTCCGTTATGAAAAGAAAACAAGGACTTTTAGAAAGAGACACAGTGAATGACGCTGGATGGGTTTGGATATAACAGAGGATAGATTTGGAATGAAAATCCAAGTATGGTGGAGGAGAAGGGATTTTATTGTAGATATGCGGGCACGTAGTGCCAGAGGCATCTGGAAGGGTCCAGACTGAACCGGGCCATGAGATGAAAAAGAAGAGGGGAGAAGGGGGGTGGGAACTTGGGGGCACATGCCAGGTAGACTTGCCCAGTTACAAGTCATTTCCCAGGTCATAAGTGAAGCCCCAAGATCACCCCCAGCAGAGTTCCACTTTTTCTTTCTGGGGACAATTCGGGGCTGACTTACTTTTCTTCGGTGGGCAGCACGCAGCTCCCCCAGGGCCTGATTCATCCTTCCTTGTCAAATTACAAAGATGATGCTTAGAGCTCAGGGGTGGCCATTAAAACCTGATTTAAGTGAATGATCAGTCTGTCTCCTCCTTCCAGCACATTCATCGGTTTCTCCTCACCCCTCCCACCGCTGTTCCTGTGTGAGGCTTCCACCTCCCCTCTCTGTCCTCCTCAGCCCCAGGAGCTGGGGAGGGACATTCTGTTACTTTTGACCTTTCTCAAGGTCATAAAGCAAGTAGGCTTGAACCAGACCCCAGAGTTCCCTAGGAAGCTCCCTGGGGCTCAAATGCTAACTTTCAATTTCCTTAAGTTCCATCTTAAGCACCAGGCGATGTGTTCTCCCTTTGGGCTGAATTACTAAAGTTTACTATTGTCCCTTTTTGATCCCCAAACAATCAGGCAAGCACTTGTTCACATCAGCTACTGTCTTCTAGGGACAGTTCTTCCTACACTGTTATTAAAATGATGGCCCTCCGTGAATAATCACTCCATTTTTCTGTTGGTTTTTTTTTTTCTTTTCATTTTTCTTTCACACCAGTTGTCTGTACACCCCGTGTTTGCCAGAGATGCAGGTGGGAGCCATTCCAAGCAAGAAAGCTTCAGGCTCGCGTGCTTGTTCACCTCTGAGGGCTGCTGGGAATGGAGGAGCAATGGGTGTTCTTTCTGCGGGTGTGAGGGGCGAGTTGGAAGCTTTGGTGATGTGCAAGCTCATCAGCCCACATCCAGGTGGTGCAGCCCCTCAGGCTGTGCACCTCTCCATGCCCAGGTGGGAACTCGTGCGGTGAGCCAACTGAGAAGAGCTTAAAACACCAGGTGCACGTCTTCAGAAGAAAGTTCACCTGCCCAGTGTCCACAAACATTGCCAAGATTTTCCGGGGGATCGGGGGATTGTGAACATAAGATACCATTAAAAAACAAACAAACAAACAAACAAAACCCTGAAACTGAGCTCATCCACAAACCCAGGAGGAGATGGGGTGCCAGCTTTCTCTGGCTGCCTAAGGAAGTGCTACAGGTTCATGCCACTTGCTATGACTTAAGGAAGGAAGGTTTGTTCTAGGTCATAGTTTGAGGATATAGTCCATCTTGGCAGAGAGGCAGGAGCCTGAGACAGCTGTTCACTTTGCATTCACAGTGAGAGAGAGAGAGAGAGAGAGAGAGAGAGAGAGAGAGAGAGACAGAGAGAGAGAAAGCTTCCTCTCATCTCTCCTCTCTTTTTTATTCAGTTACCCCAGCCCATGAGATGATGATGCCCATATTCAGGGTGGGTCTTCCTACCTCAGCTAAATTTTTGTGGAAACTCCCTCAAACATACCACACACACACACACACACACACACACACACACACACACACTTACAGAGCTGTGTTTCCATGGTGACTCTAAATCTAGTCCGGTCTACAGTGTAGAGCAAACGTCATGGTGTCATGTTTGCACAAACATGTTCTCTTGTATGTTGGAGGGTACACTCCATGGGTTGGCAGGACCATGGTCCATCTGATTCTCCAGGGCAGCCCAGTTTTATAGCATTTCCAGCTACATCCTTGAGCTCCTGGTTCCTTCTTCCTGTTCAAATACAGAAAAAGAGGACCTCGGGTGAATAATGACTTTAGTCCCACCCAGTCTTGGTTCTCCATCACTATCTGGCAACACATCCACAGACTTAGGGGCTTATGCAGGTGCAGTTATGGGGGGGGCATTCTTCTGCCACTCTGGGGTGGATCACTTGCTAAATAGTGTGGTTTCAGCCACAGCTCCATACTGCTGGAAGCAGGCCAGGGTGGAACAGTTTCTCGAACTCAATCCCAGCTTCGCAATTACTGCAATACAAACTTGGTCAGGTCATTGATCCTCTCTTTTGGTTTGGTTTGAATTCCCAGGTCTTTGGGTGTATGTAATTTATTTGGGAGATGGCTTCAGGAAGCCCTTTGAGGGAGTATGCACATTTACCAGGTTGGGAAGTAAAAAAGGATTGTATGAGGTGAGGAGGCGGTGGCACTATGGGCAGCCTTAATTACTGAATACCACAGGAAAGCATAGAAACATGCCCCTGCAGGCAGGACGACTTCCTTCTGTATGTCACCTTGCTCCTTGAGCCTTCCCATCCTGTCATTCTACAAGCTGGGCCTGCTTTGAGGACCAAGGCACCCTAGACATTGACATAGAAAGCCACCCCTTCATGTAGCTCTATGCAGAGCAAACTAAAAGTACAGAATGCCGTCACCTCTGGCTATGTATATAGAACACACATGTGTGTCCACTCTATGACCAGCAGGCTGCATGTGTCCCAGGATCGCTACGAAAGCATCTGTATATGACACTGTCATACTGTGGTATCAAAAGACTGGACACTCGGAGATGTGGCAATTATACTAATTTTAGATTTTGAGTCCCATCCCCAAGATTTCTTATTATGAATGCGCACATATTCTCAAGTCTTGACAAAGATGCGCCCCATTGCATTGGAAGGCCTCTCGGGTGAAGGGTTCCCCACAAGCACGTTGCTGTGGTCAGGGTTGACTACAGTGATGACTCATTAGCTCAGTACTTGCCATGTGCTGGATAGCCAAGCAGGCAAACAAACCGTGGTTGTTCCTCTGACCCTGCAGCTCTGCCACCCAGATGGTCACGTTGTCCTTAATTGTTCTGTTTCCATTCCTGTGACCTGACAGAAATCAATGACCCACTTAAGACACAAGCAGACGCCATTTTGTTTTGCATGACTTTTCTAGTAGGAGGGACAACCATGGCAGTCAAACGGCCCCAGAAATGACAGGAAAAGGTAGCTGCGATAGTGCTGAGAGACAAGTATTGGTTTTCAGAAGGGTGTGGCTATCAGAGCAGTCAGGAACTTCTACCAACATGCCAAAACTACCCCAGAGCTGGAGAATAAGAAAGGAACCGATGGGGACAGAAAGAAAAGGAAAAAGAATCTCTGAGAAGCATAAAAATGTGTTTAAAGGCATCCAGGCAGGAAACAGAGAGGTGAACTCAAGACATTGTTCCAAAGAAAGGGTTGTGTGGTTTGAGTACAAATGTGTGGAAGGGCAGGAATAGGGTGGCCTGGACAGAAGTCAAGGGTTGGACATTTCAGGTCAATTCACTGATGTTAGACACACATTCTAGAAGGTTCTTTTCAGCTCCAAACTGTAGTGATCACGTGATATGTAAATGCCTAGGACAAATAATAGAAGGTAGGTGTGCTTTACTTTGCTATGGGTCAACCTTGGATGATCCTAGCAAGTGACCTCGGCATGTGTCAACTAACCCAAGGTCTTGTGGCCAGCAGAACTGAATCAAGTGACCAATCAATTATTTTTGAAAAATAATACAAGAAAACAAAACAAAGCAAAACTGCATCCTGTGTTTGACTTTTCAGCCTGCTAGCTGATGAGATGTGGGGGCAGTTATAACTTGGCCCTGAACTAGAGGAGTGCACAGGTGTGCACTGTTAGCATGAGGTTGCTGGATTTCTGTCATCTCTTTCAGACCCAGTTTGTGGCCCAGTTGCCTTTGTGTGTCTTGTGTTGTTCTTTCTTGCAATCCCTTACCTTCGC
The DNA here is from genome assembly GCF_963924665.1 of Micromys minutus. Taxonomy (NCBI): domain Eukaryota; kingdom Metazoa; phylum Chordata; class Mammalia; order Rodentia; family Muridae; genus Micromys; species Micromys minutus. The sequence goes on from NC_137954.1 coordinate 36,953,482, forward strand.
CCCAGTTCTATCCACTCGGTACAGACTGTAACCTGATCACAAGTGTTCTATATTCCAGGGCCATGGACCTGGGAGCTCAGACTAAATGAGTATTTGAACCTAAGTCCACATGGGTTTTCAGAATCCCTCTGGACATATGGGAGGGAGGCTGGTTTACCGGTTATAACTCCCTGTGATGGTCAACAAAACCATCGAGAATGACCCATGTAGACCAGAAAGAAGAGTCTCCCTCCACAGAAATGTATGTACGGCAGGTATCAGAGTCTAGAGCTTCAAATGTAATCTCTGGGTCCTCTGAGGTATTCTGTGGACATGCCTAGGAAGTTCTGGCAGTGATATAGTCTGAGTGCTTTATGGACTAAATGTGTCCATCAGTTGAAGCTCTAATCTACAATTCAGTGACATTCTATAAGGTGGGTTCTATAGGATGAAATTATTAATGAACAAACACAACCTTCAAAGCATCCCAACAGACCCCCCACCATCCTCATTTACCAGCATCCGCTGCGAGAGGGTGCATCTCTTTCACAAAAGCCTTCTATTTCTTCTAGAATAGCCCAGCTGCTGGGGCCTGCAGTGGCCTGAATATCCCCATTCTGTCTCCTCTCAGCCCTCCCTGCCTTATGATCTACCCCAAGTTTTTCTACCTCCAGTATAGCCATGTGGTGGTCACACTGACCTCAACAACTTTTCTAGGTACTAGGTTTGCTAGGAGAAGAGAAGCAAGCCCACACATACACCAACAACAGCTGTAGGAACAGTGGGCACGGAAGCAACATGGTATGACGGCATGTGACAGATGCCATGTCGGTGGGATGAGGGATCTCAGCTCTCCATGGACCACTGTTTGAAAAGAATGAATTAGGAAGAGTCAGAGCAATGGTTCTCAACCTTCCAATGCTGTGACCCTTTAATTTTAGGGTTCCTTGTGTTATGGAACCCTAAAATTATTTTATTGCTACTTCATAACATTAATTTTGTTGCTGCTATGAATCATAATATAAATATCTGATATATGACCTTTATGAAAAGGTCATTTGATCCCCAAAAGGGTTGCTACCCACAGGTTGAGAACCACTGAGCCAGAGGGTCTGGTGCTGAGGTTCTTTAGGGGTCAGAGTCACTGATGCCTTCCAGTGGCAGAGTTTTGAATGTCACCAAATGCAGAATGTGCCTGAGACAAGGAATAGGAGCCGGAGACACACCCCAGGAGATTCCCTGGCAAGAGGAGAGAGAGACCAAGCAGATTCTTGAATGGATTGGATTAGGGGTGTGCTGTAGCTCCTTCCATGAGATGATGTCCTGATTTCCCAACAGTGCTTGTACCAGTCACGATGCCCACAGTAAATAGTTAAGAAATTCACAGTAAATGCAGGCCAGACCTGAAAGGTGAAGATGTGTGCAGTGAAGAATGTACACCTTCTGATATGAGTTTTGACTCCTAGAATCTCCATTTCCTCGCGATTATTGAAATACAGTTTCCGTACACTTGTGTTTAAAATGATTTAACTTTCAGTGTGAGGCATGCCTGGCTGGCTGTGATGGAGCTTCTGCAGAGGACAGTTCAAAACAGGTTTGTCTGGTCATAAATACTTGAGTTGCTAGGCTCAGCAGATGCCGGTAGACACTTGCCCTAATGAGAGAGTATCGATTAAATTCTAGTTTGGAATCAGGACCCATAATTGTTGGTTTGAAGACTTGAGGGATCATGTTCTGTAATAAAAGCAAGCTCCTTGGGAAGCTTCCATTTGACACCAAACCTCTAGGGTCAGTGGTTGCTATGGAAGTATAAGAACTAAAAGAATCTGGCACAGATCTCCAGCATGGAGTAAAGGCAAAGACCTTTAGAACTAGAAAGGTCTTTGAGCTGGTAAATGCTAACTTCATTTAAAAATGCTCACCCCTTTCTGATACCATCTCAGGATTGTGAGCCCTTCAACCCTTCAGATTGTTTCTGAAGGATTGTCACAGAAGGAAAAGTGGCAGGTGTCACTGTCACACGTGTGCTGTGTTTTTTCATGTCTTCTGTCCCATCACAAAGCAAGTCCATTGTCAGCCCACTGTAGTGAGCTAGCTTTTGAGAATCATCCTCTTGAACCCTCAACGGATTAAGTCATGGGTCTAATGGAAGATATTCTGTTTTCTGTCTAAACAGACTGTGAAGCTGGGGGGCACAGTAAAGCTCTGGGCTTCATCATGGGACTGTGCAGGGTTGGGGGTGTTTCTTTTTTTTTTTTCAGTGCAGAATTTTATCAGACATTTATTGACGACTTAATATCAATACTCTCCAAAATATTCCACAAAATAGAATCAGATGGAACACTACCTAACTCATTTTTTGAGTCTACAACAAACCTTGTTTCTTTTTTTTAACAACTTTATTTTAAAAAGCAAAGATAAATGTACAGATTTTAAGCATTTTTTTGCATAAAAGTATACAATACATTTTTGTCAGTACTTGGTTTTTTTGTTTGTTTGTTTGTTTTGTTTTACAATGAGCAAACAGTACATGTCGTACAGGGTGCAACCCGGAATTTGTCAATGTGTTCTTGATGGGTAAGGATTGAGCATGACTTTTTTGTTTTGTTTTGTTTTGTTTTGTTTTTTTCTTGGACTTGATTTGGGGGTGTTTCCATTAGTGGAATAGTGTCACACAGACAGTTAGACCACAGCAGGCATTCCTGAGTGTGGCCAAGTGTTACTTACCGCTAGCCTTTTAGGATTCTAGAAGCTTGGTCTCCAACACACGTCACTCCCTTCAGAGCAGTAACTACAGTCAGTAATGACTGGGCTTGCTCTGCTCCAGGCCAGTGAGTCTGTCTGAGGGATGGTGACACTTTGTTTCTGTGACCACACATGACTGAGCTGAGATGATGGGTTTTCAGTGACGGAAGCCACTAGTCATGGTAAACTCATGGGTGGGACTCTGGGGCAGCCATGTCCCAGGCAGGGTCCAAGTTCAAGTGAGAAAAATTGATCATGTTGGAAATGGGTTGTTACAAAAGCGGAAAGGGGAACCAGCATATTTTATGCAGAAAAAGATAACAGCAGATACAAGCATTCAGAGAGGTGCTAAGGAGGCTTCTCAGAGGACATTCATATGCTCTAAAACCCCAGAGAACTCAACACATAGGGCCAGGCAACAGAGGCCCTGGCTCCTTTTCCAGCCCCTACAGCAGAAAGGAAAGGCCCATGATCCACGGTGTTCAGAGTTATTTCACTGTCTTCGAGAGATAGACAAGCAGGATTGGGGTAGGGCCATGTTACTGTATGTGATCACTGAGCCCAGGCTGCTGCTACCGTTTGCAGGCTCCCTGCGATTGAAAGTTTGCTGCTCTCATTAAAAAGCTATGAAGAGCCTCAAGGCAGTGAAGGAACTCAACCCGGTATGAGACTGGGGTTAGCTTCCCAGACTGCTGTTCCAAAATACACATGTGAGTGAGAGGCCAGCAAAGCAGTGATGTTTTGGGGATTCACAATTCAACCCCCTCAAGGACTCTTGCACTACAAGGAGCCATGAATCCTGAGGTGAATAGTCCCTCCCAAAAGACCCTAATCCCTGAGTTTAAGGAATGACTGAGGACTGTCATTTGTGAGGTCAGCATTATTCTCTTTTTCACTCAGACCTCCGCCTGCCTTTGGCTTCTCCCATCATCATGGGACACATTTGTATCACCATATCCGTTTTCACTGCTGAAACCTCGCTATACTAGTGGACATGTCCACCCGTCCTCATCTAACTGACATCTCCCATCCCCAAGATATCCCAGGGCTATACCTTTCTCTACTGAAGGACCTCTCAGGATCATCTACTTATAACAGTGCTGAAGTCTGGACATACTGATTCATATGCAAACTTGTGTTGAGATTAGATTTCCCAATGAGACCTTTAAGAGAAGATTAGACCTTGAGATCTTCTCCCTCATGTCTTTCTAGAGTTAGGGATGCACCTTGAAGGGTGAGTGAGTCTCTTAAGACAAGTGACCTCAAGGTTATGATATAGAGCAAATTTATCTCTGATGTTCTACCCTCTTTTATACATGTTTACTCACTGCCCTCACATGGGGGTCTCACCATGTGATGTCACCTACTGTGGGTCATGCACCATGACCTTGGGAACCTCTCCAAGCCCCAGAGCCCAAATAATCACAGAGGATGGGATAATCCCCACACGGTGGGTACATATCTTAGACAGGCTACATTTTTGGCCATTGCCAGAATGAAGTTAGTTGTTGTGGTCACAGGAAGTATATGCACCTACAAAGGAAGTGTTCAGCGGCCATCAGCTTCCCACACTCTTTGATCTCAATGCACCGGAGCTATAATTAATCACCTGCCAAGAAAACCTGAGACGTAAACACATTTGCCATTTGTGTGGTACAGACCTTTGAGAGGCAGAACCTTTAATAACAAAAATTAAGACCTTCCTGGAAGCATCTGGAAGCCCAGAGTACACTCTATGAGAAGCAAGATTATGAGCAAGCCGGTGCTTGAACAAGTCCTCTGAGGATGAACTCCTAAACACTGGCATTTGCGTGCATAGGCATGTACACTCAAACTCCTCAGCAGCCACTGCTAGTGCTGCACCAGGAGTCCTTGTGGTGATGACATATGAGTGTTTGATACTGCAGCATCATTTACTGTGTCAGTGAACTAACTCATATCTCAGGTAAAGAACACAACAGAAGGTTCCACCCAAACCCATCTTGCAGCCCATGACTTCCAGTAGTTCCCTGTTCTAGAAGAGGTGACTGGGACTCTCTGCTGCCTCCATCTTGTTCCTAGGTACCTGCAGTCAGTGTTTCCAGTTCTCCAGAGGGAACCAATGCACAGAGGAAGGGTACCCAATCAGAATCTGATTCTCACTCATGAAACATCAGTAAGAGCCAATGACCTGATGTCTGGATCCATGGGTCAAGCCCATGACTGTGTTGTGGGGCTCTGTAAGACTCTGTCTTGGTACAGAGAAGCTTAGAAGGTACCAGAAAGCAGAAGGACCAACCAACTCGCTATGACTTCTCTCCAGACTTGAATTACTGTGAGGTAGTAGAAGTCACAGCCACTGAGGGATGCAATGGAAATCTAACTCCTTTTCCCTATAATAGGTGCAGCCAGAAGAGTATCAGGTGCCATGGCTGTTTCCCTCCAATGCCAGGTAGTGGCCAAGGCTGATGCCATATTCATGTCCTGGGTAATTGATGTCCATGCATCTTACACTTCCCCTCTGTTGTACAGCCATTTCCTCTCAGGTGAAATAATCCTTCCTAGAGACTCCAAAAGGAAAGAAGATTAATTAAATGTAGGAAGCTCCTGAAGTATACAAGGTGCCCAAAGTCTCTCCAAGGTTATACAAACTGAAATAATCTCTGGGGAGAAGAGTCTCTCTGATCAACTGAGTTCCCTGCAAGTCCTGCAGGGAACTCCAGGGAAGCAGCTTTTATGTCATCAGTTGTACTGGGTGGACTGTTCCCTGACTCACTGCCCTTGAGTCACCCACAGTCCTGAAGTAAACATGATAAACCCACTGGTCCAATGAATGAAGGCTCGGGTGGAATGTCTTCTCTGATTTGCCAGTGTCCTATCCAAAAGGAATAGAAGTTTGTTCATGTTTTCCAAGGAGAAGTTCATAGCCAGGCAGGAGCATCACCTCCCTTCCATACTGCATGCCATGTATTCTAAGCCCAGCAACTAAAAGAAGAGTGGTTCACACTTCTCACTGCATGCCACATTTCAGCATCCGAGACTTTCTGCTTTGTTTCTCTGTGTGCTCACAGAGCATCCTCATCACCACCAGGCACTGAGAGCTGCAGACATGTGGACCCTATCTAGACCTAATAAATGAGACCTAGTGTTTAGTGGGATCTTCAGGGAATCCTCACTGAAGATTGAGGGACAGAGACTTACGAAGTCCACAATGCTAAGAGCAGTAGATTGGTGTCTAACTTCAGTGTTATTAATCAGAATCCTTCAGGAAAACTAGACAGGTGAGAGCTGAGATTTTATGATCAAAACATAAAGGCCCAAGTGCACAGTGGAGAATTACTTAGAAGCTCTTGGGTCAGAGCTGCTTTTTTTATGTGTCCCTGTTAGGAATAATCAAGCCCTTTCATGTGACAAAGAACCTGAAATTAGGGTCTGGACCCAGAGCTTATTGTAAGATAGAATGGTACAGAATAGTGACATCAAAGAACTGTTCTAGAACTGTCACCTTCACATTCCTTGGAGTGTAAAATTCTAGGCTCAAAAGGATAAGACAGAAACTAGAAGCCAGTGATGTAGCTCAGTTGGTAGAGTGTTTACCTAACATGCACAAAGTCCCAGGTTCAAATCCCAGCACTGTACACACTGAGTATTATTTGTCATTTTAAATCACGACTCTTCAGGGGTGTGGAAGAGTGCATCGTTTAGTCTTATCTACAGTTCCAAAGTCAGAAACAACAGCAAACATCTTCACAGCAGCCCCAGGAAACAATGTGCTTCTATAGTCCAAGAGCAAAGACCAACTGCTAAGCTGACTGCCATTAGAACCATATCCACCAAGGGGGTCCTCATCAATCCTACACACAGCCTGTACAAATAAGTTGTGATATAGATGCCCTCTTTGTCTGAACCACACCTGGACCCTGCTCTGCCTCCTTGAGTTGACTTTTTGTCAGAATCTTGTCTACACTGATCTGACTTTACAATCAACCTTTATTTTTACAGGGAGAAGACAGACTTTCTATGACAGCAAATCATTAGCCCTAAATATCAGGGATACATTAGATTCCAGGGTTAGAAAGAAACAAATGTTAATAAATTCCCTGCTCGGACACTTCCATGCAAGGAGGGTGGGGTCGGCAGAGTGAGTGTCCTAGGAATTTCTTTATTCTAGTCACTAAAGCCGGTGACCATGCTCCCCCCTTCTGGCAAAGGAACTCTGTGCATTTGATAAATCCACGAGCCATGAAGTGAGACAGACACATCATAGGTTACCCAGTGGCTCAGTGAAGTTACCAAGGCCCTTGTGAGGAAAGACAGGTAGACACAGAAGAGGCAAGACAACCGTGTTTGAGGACCAGGCCATGCACTGCTGAAGGTTGGCAAAGAGGAAGGAAGATTTTTGTATGGCCCCCAGAAGGAAGTAACCCGGACTCCAAAACAGGGAGGTAACCAGCGTGCATTGTTCCAAGCCTCCCAGGTTTTCTGCAACTGTTCACAGCAGCAATGGGAAACTGACATCATAAAGAGAGATAGCAACAGAACAGTGGCTGACCTGTGATTATGAAACCAGCAGAACTGTGTTCCTGATGAAGAAGGCAGACCAAATTCTAAACACAAGGGAGGTTGGGGCAAAGATCCAAGAGGGACCAGCTGAGCAGTCACCTGCAGCTCAGAGAGATTGGGAAATGGAGAAACCAGAGCCAAAATTCAGAATGAGGTTTCTCTGGGCTTGGCTGATGTGACTTCAGGACAGCAGGGGTGGGAGGATTACTGCCCTCATTGCAGGGTGATGAGAAGCCTCTGGACTTCTGCCTGCTAGGTGTACAGAGCTCCCCTTAGCTGTGACAACCAAAGAACAGCTCAGTGTTGCTATTGTTCCTGGGGCACCACTTGCAAGAAAGATATATTGGGTTAGATGGAACAGGATGGTATGGTTAGGATCTCAGGGTGCTGTCACAAGAAGTCAAGGCCAGTGACTCTCCAGGAAGGAGTGGCTTTGGCATTTACATTCAAGGAACTTGTTAGGAAGTCAGCCTGGCCAAACTATGGATTGCTCCAGCACTTCAGAATCGCAGGGGTAAGCCATGCACATCGTCTTGGAATCCCTGTGCTATGCTGACTTTCTCAGCTGCAAGGTGGTTAGCACTCCTCCCATCTGGGCCTATTCATAGGAAGCCCAGCATCTGTGCGGAGGGAAGAGTGCTCATTCTCGACTTAGTAGAAGACTAGCAGCCTGGCCCCCAGACCCTCTTTTGCTGTCCTATGGCTCTGGATTGGACATATCTTATGGCCTTCACATGTTGAGGTCTTTTCATTTGAATCATCTGAATTGTGTCACATGACCCTTCCTAGGCAAATTACAGATTCACCCAAACCTCCCCTAAAACTAGGAGAGGATCACTTTACTTGAGCACACTGTACATTGGCATAGGGAGGGTGTGCTCCAAGCAAAGTCCATGTTTCCTAACATATTGGTGACCTGGTGCCAATGTGTGTGTATATGTGTGAGTGTGTGTGTATATGTGTGTGTGTGTGTGTGTGGTGTATGTATGTGTGTGTGTGGTGTGTGTATGTGTGTGAGTGTGTGTGGTGTGTGTGTTGGTGTGTGTGAGAGTGTGGTGTATGTATGTGTGTGTGTGGTGTGTGTATATGTGTGAGTGTGTGTGGTGTGTATGTTGGTGTGTGTGAGAGTGTGGTGTATGTATGTGTGTGTGGTGTGTGTATATGTGTGAGTGTGTGTGGTGTGTGTGTTGGTGTGTGTGAGAGTGTGGTATATGTATGTGTGTGTGGTGTGTGTATATGTGTGAGTGTGTGTGGTGTGTGTGTTGGTGTGTGTGAGAGTGTGGGGTGTGTGTGTGTGTGTGTGTATATATGTGTGTGTGTGTGTGTGTGTGTGTGTGTAGCATCTCAGGTTCCTTCTGAGTCTGGCAGCACGATGGTTAGGCCAGAGTTGGTGTAGACCAGTATTTACCCATCTCAGGATCTCCAGCTGAAATATGGTTGGAAAAGACTTGTGGGATGCAACTCGGGGGGGGGGGGGGCTTTCCTGAAAGGCTGCAGTGTCAGCCACCCAGTTATTTAAGACTCTTGGACTCATGGGTTCCACACCTGAGGCTGCAGCAGGAGGGTGGAGACTGGGAAAGGCATCAAATTTAGATTACATTAGATTTCTTAGAGGCCAAGTGACAGACTGCAAATCTCTTCATAGCAGCAGTATATGCAAGGGACAGAGCATGTGCCAGAAAAGTCCCAGATTTCCAAATACAGAACAGAGACATACATGCATAGACACTGCTCCCTCAGCTGAGGCTCACCAGAACTCCCAGCCTTCCTAGCTCTCTAGCCCACTCCCATTCTCGAGAGTGTTTCCTTTCTCAATTAGCATTTCTACCATTACCCCTACGTCCGTGGTCCAGCTGTTCATTCTGAGACACAGAGAATCAAGAAATCTCAGCAGGTGTCCTCGGTACTCCAATCCACACTTATAAAAAGAAGGCGAGGTTGTACCTGAAGGGGCCAAGCCTCCAAAGGATCCCTTGAACACCAACAATAGATAGAGGGGGAGGGGAGTGGTAGGATTTGGAGCTAACAGTTGGGGGTGCAGTGCTGATCCCAGATTCCAGGAGAGCTGTCTATTGGGGCCACTCAAAGCAGGTCAGCACAGAGATATCCAAGGAGTCTGTGATGGGCTGGAGTTCATCCCATAAAGCTGAGAGCATTGTGTTTTCGGGGAACAAAGCGCCCCTGGCTTATGCTAAGGCAGGTAGGTGGCTTGCAACCGTGAATTTGGCTCAGCTAACAACTGGGTCTTTGGTACAATGAGGGTGTCTCACACTGGACTCGGGCGTCTTGTTAGATTGTTTAGGTCTGACTCACCAGCTAGAGTGACAGCAATCTGAGAATGGTCAAGAATGGGGACAGACAAGTCATCCCGGCACCTCTCTGCCCAGCAGGGTGTCCCTGAAACAGTGGGCGTCACCGTATTTGTGAACATTATTTTTAGCAGCATTTTTTTCAAATGAATACATCACCCCAGCACAGTTCAAATGACACAGCGAAGCGAACTGTCATTTCTTTAACAATGGGTGCACACCTGTATTTATGAAGGAGGCTGTTACAACCATCATGACCAAGGTGACTTCTAAATTATACATGGAAATGGTTTGAGTTTTCGTGAGACGCAGGCAGTTGAAATTAATTGCATGTGAAGTTAGCATTTAAGGAAATGAAAACAGTCCCGAGGAGCCACTGAAGGAATGGGGATTATACAGATGACAGAGAGAAAGAGGCTAACTTTCCCAATAGTCTTCCTGGCCATAGGATGGGCCCCAGAGACTCACAAGGAGAGATGGTTCCTCGTGAGTAGTCTCCTGCCTCATCCTTTCACTGAGTCACCAGTTTTCTTTATTTTATGTATGTGAGTACACCGGAGCTGTCTTCAGACACACCAGAAGAGGACATCGGATCCCATTAGAGAATGATCTCAAAGCATATAGCCCGAACCTCTCTGTGCTTCAGTTTCTCAACTTGTGGGTGCAGGTCCAATTAGCTAAAGTCCTGGGACATCCCACTAGCAAAGTCAACATCAGGGTAACACCGACCCTCCTGATGTTTGGACAGACCACACTATGCTGAAGGCTTCCATGATGGCCTTAACCCTAATGGCCGAGTACAAATGCTCTTGCCCTCCCCAGATCTGCCTTGTGTTATAGCCCAGCTGAAAGACTCCTAGGCTTCTGTTCTTTCTTTGGTACCATACTTTCATGGGGTACAGCTTTTGCCCAGAGCCACCGGAAGGAAGCTGTGCCAAACACAGCCCATTCTTCTTGCTTCTAAACTTGGAGGAACAGCTTGTTTCCTCTGAAACCCCCAGCTTAGAAGGCCCTCTTAGACACTGAGAAGCCTCCTCGTTTGAGCTCAGAGCTGGCGAGAAGCAAATACACGAAGAACCCCACCAATCTGTGACGGTTGGAAACTGAGGGAGAAGTGGATACAGAAGGGCCAAGCAAATGAGGGAAGAAATTCCCCTGTGGGTACAGATTCATGGCCGGCTCTGCCCCTGGCAGGAGCCAAGTCATGGGCAGGAGAGTAGTGTCAGGATAGAAGCATACACAAGTTTCTCCACAGGCTGCAGGGAAGCCTTAAGAGCCAAGGATATGGCGCTCTGGGTTTGCTCTCTTTTTACCAGGTCACATACGAAGCCTGTATCTTCTGTTCTCGGACAATGTCAGCTTCCTGCTATCAGACGATGACTCCAGAATGTTGCTAACAGGATTGATCAAAATCTTAAACCCATGGCTGGGTGTGGTGCTGCATACCTTTATTAGCATAACGTTTGGCAGGCAGAAGTCGGTGAATCCTATAATGTGAGTTCAAAGCCAGCCTGAGCTATGTGGAGAGGAGCTGTCTTTTAAAAAAAAAACAAAAAGTTTACACCCTGGAGCATAGAGGCAAGCTGTCCATGGTCTAGAAACATCAGGCCCTCCTTAGAAGCAAGGACTGCAGGATTCAAAGAAAAGCTCAGGTGGGGAGATTCAGCAGGGGCTCAGATCATTGACTCAGCTGTCTGAGGTCAGGGACAGAACATCTGTGGTTTCCTTTCTGGAAAACACAGGGCAGACAACTGTCAGCTAAATGTCACAGGGGACAGGACTCCTCAAGAATCCATGCCAGTGAGGTTAAGGTTGCAGTAATGTGAATGAAGGGTTTCATACAAGGACAAAACAGCCCCTAAGCTGGTTGTACGTTGTAGGTTCTGTTGCTTAAAGCAGCTTTTTCAGTTTCTGGTGAAACCCAGCTTTGAATAATTAGCTTCTGAAGTGATACAGTTGATAAAACCATATCCTGACAATTTTCTAAAATGAGAAACAGAAACATTATTGATGTGTCTGACTTCACATACTACAACCCTAACCACCTCTGTAAGGCTTTCTCAAGACAGTAACTTGCAAGAATGATATTGATATTTTGTCTACTTTCATTTTTAACTTACCTATTTAGTAGGAAACAAAAGCTTTATGAGATGCCCATTTTAACATTTATAGCTAAAACTCATTAATGTGAGTGAGGTCGTTTGACGTCTAGGGAATACTTACTATGTGCTCTAACCTCAGGTGAAACATCAGCAATCAGTAAATCTTCCCATTGCTAGAAGGGACTCCTAACCCAGCACTGTGAGGTTTGCTCAGTAAGGAACTAGATAGCCAGGAAGGAGACCACCAGCTTGCATCCAGTGCAGCCATTCCCACCTTGGGGTGACAAAGCCCTGGGATGGCTGGAGATGCTCAGCTGCCTGACTTCATCCCATGCTGTCTGGGGCCAGCAGCCTGGCTAATGTCTGGTCAAGATTGCCAGGAGGGATGTAGAAGACAGACGGCAATAGGCTGATAGAAAGGCCAGCAGTCTGATGAGTTAATTACACTCTACACATTGCAGTCGACCGGATTAGTAGCTAAAAGCTCAGGGGCCAGCGAGAGGGCTCGGTGGGTAAGAGTGCTTGGCAGACAAACATCAACACCTGAGTTCAAATCCCCACAAGTCATGCAAGAAGCCGGGGATAGCTGAATGTGCCTGAAATTTAGGGGAATAAGATGAAATGTGACAGAGTAGTACACCTGACATCTTCTTCTGGACTCGAGTGTGTGTACTGACTCATGCACACAGCCAAACAAAACAAAACTCTCCAAAGCAAAAACAGAAGCCCTAAGCTACTGAGCACTCGCTCAGGACCAGTAGGCTGAGCACTATAGCTGTGTTAACAGTTCATCTTTCCAACAACTATTTAAGCCTTTATCGTCACTTTTTACGTACAAGATAGGTAATACAGAATACGAGGCTTAGGGGTCAGCGAGATTAAAGAAAACTTAGGGTCCTCAGGAACTGTTTTAGTATCACATAACTCAAGCTGGTGATGGACCTGACCTGCTGCTGCTGACCTTGAATCTTGATCCTCCTGCCTCAATATCCCAAGTTTGATTGCAGGTATATACCACACCTAATCTACATGGTGCTGGGAACCAAACCCTGAAAGCTATCCAAGCACCCAACTGAGTTACACCCCCAACCTTGAAACCAGACCTGTTCTCATTCCAGACTTACAAGCTATGAAGGCCTACCCATATCTCCTCTGTAACTATTAGGTTATAGCTGATGCCTACAGGGGGCTCTTGTATGCTCCCCATTGCACCTCCCAAAGCTCTCACTGATTCCCACCCCAACACTTGGTCTTTAAAAAAAATAAAAGAGCCAGTTCTCAGCAACCTCCATAGAGCATGGTGTCTTATTGTACGGAGCATCCACTGGAGGGGGATCGAATCTCAGAGCTCTTCAGTGGGCTCAAATGAGAGGGACAGGACCAGCAGCCCCAGTACTGAGTAGCTTCGTTTACTGCACTATTTCAGTAATTAGTGGACAGGTGAGAATTTGGAAGTGTTCAACAATTCTGGATCATTTTAATAACCAACAGTGCTGTGGACAGGCAAGGGCAAGGCATGGAAGGAGGGAGATGACCCAGTAGCCAGGCATGGGTGGCTGAGCCTCTGCACCCACCATTCAGGGTGTACCCAGACTTCAGCAAAGCCCACACCAGATAAGCGAGAGACTCTGGAACCCACCGGAACCCAGATACCACCTTAAGCTCCACTCCCTGGCTCCACAGAGGTTTGGAAAATGAACCAAGAAACCTGAAAGAAAAAAAAAAAAAAAACAACAGAAAATGCCACCAACTGTTTGATTGTATAAATAGTTTATTTCTGTTCACAGCATCATATATGCATTATAAAAGGGAAGGGATTGGAAACAGAGAAGAGAGTGGTGAAGACAGAATTACAGGAAAACCAAAACCAGAAGCCAGGGGTTCCAATACCGTCACAGAGTGTGTGAAGAGAACAACTCTCAATCCAAACTGGCCTCCCTGTGCCTATCAGAAACCAATTCCAAACCTCGCTTGGGGAGGCCTAATTCCTCTACCAGAACCCAAAAGGGCAGAAAGATCACTAAGTCTGGCTGGCATGTGATGGGAATTCCCCCATGGCACCACTACCAGTAATGTTCACTGGCTACGTCTTGTCACGGATGAAATCGGCGTTTACTAGGTCAAACGTTACAGAAATCAACTGAGACTTTTCACTATTTGCTGATACACCACAGGGCTTGACTTTATTGCACAACTACTAAGTATTGATAATGGAGGGGGAAACATCACAAAACCATCCCGAGCCATTGTTCAGGCAGGCCAGGATCGGAACACTGACCTGGAACACAGGTATTGTGAGCACAGGGAAGCTACATTATTTGGCATATGCAATGTCACAAAATAAATATATTATTCTCTCCATATTGTGGAACTACCAAAATGTCAAAGTGCTTAAGAAATTGTGAAGAAAATAAAAAGAAGGTGGACTTTTTTTTTTTTTTTTTTTTTAATAATTCTATACAGAATCTTCAGACCATGGGACCAGCCCATGGAGAAGCCAATAATCCACAGTTGCTGTGTAAACAGATCCTGCAGGCTGCTAACCACTGCTTAGCTCTGTGTACAAAAAGACCAGTAAATTGGAGGGCTACCAAACACACAAGAAAGAATCATGGGCCGCTAGATTTCAGCTTTAAAAACAATCTCCTAAGGGTCAGGTTTCAAGCAGGAAGCCATGATTTCTGCCTATGGTTCTTCAATTGACTCCTAGAGTGTCAAGGACAATAGGGACGGGCTCATACGGTGGCCAACTCCGTGCTCACTCACAACCATGGCTGCCTTTGCACAGCAATGTGTTGCCATGGAGGGAAACAGAAAAATCCTACCCTAAAAACATGGATCCAGAGGGGTAGATTAAAAGAAAAACAAACAATATCAGTTGTGAATTTCTCCTTTGATACTGTGTTTCCAGATAAACGACAGCTTGCAACAAGCCAAGACTCACTCCTGATTATAAAGGACTTTTTAAAATTACCTTATTAAAAAATATGTCTTTATTCTTTCACTTTATCTATTTTCCAAAGCCTCTTTCAAGTAAACTGTGAAGTGCCTGAGTACTGGTGAGCATGACGTCACAGCCCGCTCCTCTCTCAAGCACGCATTGTTGTTTGCTTTTAGCCAAAGCGCTGGCTGGCTCCGAGGCCAGGCCGGCTCCCACAGGGTGATTTCCGAAGGACTTCATCCTTCAGACTGTTCCTCTCAATCGATTCCATGCAAACGGGGTCAGCTTTTACAAGGTGGGGTTTTATTCTTCTGGGGAATGACATCCAATAGTCTAACGACACATTTTGAGTAAAAATACTGAAACCAGATAGGCTACAAAGACCCAGCTCAGAAATCTGAACATGTCTCTACTTGCCGTGCCAAGGGCCACAAAAGGGCAGAGTCTTTTTCTTCTAAGGTGAAGATAATTCATTTGTGGAAGTGGTCTTTAAGAAAAAAAATGTCTGAAACCTATCACCACGTGGTTATTATTATCAGACCCCCCTCCCCCTTGTTAAGAAAACCATTTTGCAATTCAGCACACATCTGTAGCTAGTGTGGTCCTCCAAACCAATCAGTAGGCTGAGAGATTTTTAAATTCCACCCAGAGGGTTCAGTTTTTATGCCGATTATGCAGTGCCAAGTGCACACACACACACACACGCACACACACACGCACACACGCACACACAAACACACACAGCATTAATGTCGAGAACCTCACCCTTCAAACACCTGTACTGCCACCACCTCCAATGATTTTCTGTTCCTCTTTGTTTTATTGGTCTCTTATGGGAGAATGACCTACTCATAGACCGGGCCTAGGCCATCTGGAAGAGGTCTCATCCCAGGCTGAAAAGCAGTTCTCAACAAAACCACACACACCCACCCCTGGAAAGTGGCGTCTTCCAGGCCATCCCCAGCCAAGTCCAGAAGCAGAGCATCCTGGGCCCTCCAGCTGACGCATGGTCCCAGGCAGTCCTCTGGATGGCCCCAGACCACCACCTCCTTTGGGCCCAGAGCAGGACAAATGAAATTGCAACAGGGACCTGCCCTGTGACATAAAATTACTCAGTTTCCATAGCTCCAGAATGAAGGAGCGGTCATCCCCACCCCCCATCAGTACACCCCAGTGCCAACCCGTTCCATTCCGGGTATCCCCAGGGTTCTGTGTGAACTGCATACCTCAGGTAACTCACACGTGATTCCCCCGCAGTGGGGGCTGGGCAGCCTGAACTTCTGGCCCTGCTGGAGCAAGAAGAAATCGCTTTTGTCTCTCTGACATCCAAGCTTCCCACCTGGGGCCAGAGGGCACACCACGGGACCCTTGCGACCTCACGTCCACTCCCCACCAGTCCCCCCCGCCCTCACCCCGCCCGTAGCTCAAGCATTTAGACAAAAGGTCCTCTGAGCTGGGGTGGGGGGTGGGGCAGGTGACGAGATGGGTGGTTATGCAGCCTCCACACCCGGGCTAAGTCTCCAAGTCCTGTATTTGGATACAGAGATCGGGTTTTAAAAATTCGAATCATCGCTTTGGTTCGTTGTCTTTGTTCGCGGGTTCTCGCACAACCCAGACGTCCATTCATTCACTCACTGGCTCGCTTACTCAGCCTCGCTCCAGATCGCTGCTTGAGCGCATTACCGCTTCTTCTTCTGCTTGAGAGACTTCCTGCGTTTCAGGATCATCTCATAGAGCTTGTCCATACCCTCGGTGAGGCCCTCGCCGATGATGGCGCACGCCGGCTGGACATGGTAGGTGGTGGCCGGGATGAGCTCGTGCAGCGCCAGTTGCTTCTCAATCTCCGCCACCGGCAGCGACTTGGGCAGGTCCTGCTTGTTAGCGATGACCAGCAGCGGTGTGCCCTGGTTCTCGGCAAACTTGGTCACCTTGTGCAGCTCCGTCTTGGCCTCCTCCAGCCGGTCCACGTCCACCGAATCCACCACGTAGATGATGCCGTCCGTGCAGCGGCTGTAGGACTTCCACAGCGGCCGGAGCTTCTCCTGGCCACCCACGTCCCAGAAGTGGCAGCTGATGCCCTTGGCAGTGCCGTTGCTCAGTTTGATCTTCTCGGTGTTAAAGCCGATAGTGGGCACCGTGTTCACAAACTCGTTGAACTTGAGCCGGTAGAGCACGGTGGTCTTGCCGGCCGAGTCCAAGCCCAGCATAACGATGTGCAGAGACTGGAAGGCCGAGATGTTGGAGGAGATGTTGCCCATGGCTCCTCGCTGCGGCGCTGGCCACTGCGGCTGCGGCGGGAGGGCGCCGCCCCCCCCGAGCAGTCACAGGCCCACTGCGGCCCGGCGCACCTGGGCCCCGCCCGTTGCTGGACCCGGTGGGGCTTCGGCGTCCCCGAGGCGCTCCGCCAGGCGAGGCTTAGACTCGGAGGGGCCCGCTCCCTGGCCCGCCCGATGCGTGCTCCACGGGCATCTTTCTCCCGAGGCTTTGTCTCCCGCGCAGCCGCCTCGGACCGACGCGGCGGTGTAGGATGTCTGCGCCCTGCGCTCTAGCCCGGCTCGATCTGCAGCTCTCCCGCGCCGCGGCTCTGCAGCAACCTCTGGTCTCGGCTCACCTCGGAACCGCTCTAGCTCTGGCTCCCCGGGAGCGCCGTGGAGGCGCAGGCGTGGCGCGGGCTTCCCCGGCGTCCCGGTCAACGTTGCTGCCTTGCTGTCCCTGCAGTATTCACGCTGCTGCTACCGCCGCCGCCACCGCCACCAGCCTGCTGCGGCCGGAGGGCGCCGGCCCCGCCCCTCTAGTCCCTCCCACTAACCACGCCCCTTGCCTGACACGCCCCGCGGTCTCCCGGGGTCAGGCGGGGTCTTCTCGGTCGGTTGCGTCTTTTCGCGCGCTCCTATCGTTCGAAACTCGCCCAGGCCACCCTTCCCGCCGGCCGCGCACAGACTGTGGCCTGGGCCGGGGACTCTTCCTCTCCAATCCGGTGACGCGTCTTTTAAAAATAGCTCCGGGCTCCGGAACCCCCGCCCCGGGCCTAGCCCGCAGCTGGCCGGGCAAGGGCAACGACCGCAGAGGGCTAGGGCGGTGAGACTGCGGCACCGGCACCGACGCAGGAGGGCGGAGGAGAAGAGCTGACCTCCTGCAGCCTGCTGCCGCTCACTCCTCCTAACCCATTTTCACCCCGTGGTCTCACGCTCCTTGGTGCCCTAGTATCCTGTCTCTAGTCCTCCTTGATGCGGATGCTGCCTTTTCTGCTTTTAACTCTAAGGAGTGCTCAGGAGTCTCAGTTAAGAGTACGTACCACCCACCTGTCTAGATAACTCCAGACAATTCTTTCTCAGATACCCATTTTGGCGCCTTGTTTTATGCCCCGCCCCTCACTCCCTCAACTCTGCTGACATCCCAGATAAAATTAGTCTTAAGGCAACCTTTGCCATTCCACCTTGAGAACTGTCTGCCAGAAGACCGTGGTGGAGGGATGGGATGGCGGTAGGGGATGGGGGAGGTCCAGATCACCCGACCAGGCTCCAAGAAAACTGGGCCTCCAGACCACCCTTGATGTCTCTAGATTGGAGATGCTGGTGTGATGAGTCACAATACATATTTGCATGACTCCATTCAGGGATTTTATTCTGCCTTGTAAAACATAGCAAATGTATATTATTTCTGCATGTAGAGGAAAGTGGGGGTGACTATAAGTGACACAGATTTGACGATGCTGGGAACTGGAGATGACCAGCCACAGAACAAACGGTTACATTTGTGTAGGCCAGGCTTCTGGGTCAGAAAAGGTTGCAAATACAATCCAGGGAAAGAAAATAAAAATGTGTATCACTTGCTAATTTAAAAATCACACACACACACAAACCTTCCTTTCTAATGCTAAATTATAATTTATTTCATTTGTACTAAAGCCTTTGAGAAAAATTACACCTGTCTAATCTTCTAATTCTTAAAAACTCCAAAAGCCATTCCAGGCCAGACTGGTGATGGATGTTAGTTCTGTCGGGGGGTCCACTCAGATCACCTGCCCACCTTGCTGGAGAGGACTCTGAGGTCTGAGAACTGGGACGTGCTAAGGGGAGCTCAGTGCAGACAACTGGTTCTGATCAGTGATACCTTGGTTCTGGGATGCCCTCCCCTGACAGGGACACAAAAATTTGTCTCAAATTAATCTCAAATTGAGTTGGCAAAAGGTAAGTATATTAATATATTCCCGGACACACTGAAAACATTTAGGACAAGGGTTTTCTCTTCTGGCATGGCTGGATCCTGGAGCTCACAACTAGATACTGAAAATTTTCACCCGTCCTCAGTTTCCCTCTGTGGCCGTCTTTTCAACTCCTGTGACCAAAAGTCCCCCTGTGGTGTAAGGGACTGTGAAAATGTCTCAGTTGGGTGTCTATAGCCAAGCATGGATTACCTGAGTTCTGCCCCTGGGTGGGTCCTACATGTGAAAGGAGTGAAAAGATTCCTGAAAGTTGTCCTCTGGCCTCCACATGAACATGTCTGTGCATGTACATGAACACATACTAAATGTGTGTGTGTGTGTGTGTGTGTGTGTGTGTGTGTGTTTTAATTTAAAAGGCAATTCATCCAGTTTAACTCGAGTCATGTCTGTTACTGGGAAGGCAGACTTTTGTGTTTGGGGAGGAATTGTTTTGGCTTTCCTGTAGGCATTTCCTAAAGAGAATCTCCTCTGGAGTGAGCTTCTTGCTCTGTCCTCTCTGTCACAGGCAGGTGACTGGCATTTTGGAAGGGATGGGCCAGCATGGGTCAGTGAGGCTCTCATGAATGACCCCAGCATGAGCTATTCCGGTGTCTCTTGCTTTTACTCTAGAGGAGTCGGAAGGATAGTTTTGGTAAAATATGGCACATGTCTTTGTCACACTGTTCCGTTCACTGCCTCTTGGTTGTGTTTGTATTTTGCACCTCATGGTGGCGCACAGCAGTTAAGGGCTGTCTGTTGTCCAGTAGGAAAGAAAAGCAGATTACTAGACACTAATAGAGCCTTCTAGAAGAAAACACGTTACACAGCCACTCAGCATCTTTGAATAGCTGTGGCTCTACATTCTAATTTTGCCCACTGGGTGATAAGTTGATTTATTTTACAGCTGATAATTTAACTCCCAACACAGAGAAAATGTCTTTTGGTTGAGGCAAATGGGAATTTCCTTCAAATGTGGATTTTCAACCGAAAAAGCCCTGGAGTCGTGGGGAGGAAAAACAAACAACGATTTACCAACCACACCTGCCAGACACTCCGGACCCACCCTGAGCCTCTTTTCTCATGAACATTCCTTAAGGTAGATATCCTGGGCCACACTGACAGTCTGTAGCCAATCCCCCACCAACCTGGAGCGTCCATCTCTGAAATGTACCTAACCCGTGGGCGGAGCACTTCTGAAAAGTAAACGGGATGACAAAGGTGTTTGGCAGTGTGCCTGGTACATATAGTGCCCAATAATAGTGCCTTAGATATGAGCAAAGAAGTCTGTGTTAAAGAACACATAGCCACTGGGGGCTGGAGAGACGGCTCAGGGGTTAAGGGTGCTCTTCCAGGGGTCCTGAGTTGGATTTTCAGCACCCACTCGGTGGCTTATAACCATCTATAATGAGATCTGGTGCCCTCTTCCGGCCTGCAGGCATACATGCAGATAGAATGCTGGATATATAAATAAATATGTCAAAAAACAAACAAGACAAACCACACACAACCATTTCCATAGTGACGGTGGCCCAACCAGTGTATTTTACCCCTGAGCCAACACTGCTAGCTGCATTGTGCCTTTGTCTTCATTTTAATTAACCAGACCAAGACATTTCTCAAAGAACAGTGAGCCCCATGCGGGGCCTGTGATATATTTCTCAAGAGCGGAGCTCATCATCAGAGAAGCTATTTTTGCTCATCTCCTTCCACGAGACTCTACACCCAAAGATGGACTCAGTTACTGTAAGTGAACAGAATGAATAAGTAGCAGGAAATTTGAAATCACATCCTATAAGATTCTTTTCTCTCCTTTGAGGGGCTTAGAAATATGTGTCACCAACTAAACTAGCTCTCCGGTGAATCTAGCCTGGTTAATAGAGTAGGAAGTTGCATAGCAATTATCTTTGCCTTTAGTGATGCTAATAGTATAAAATGCAAAGGCTGAGCCTCCGGGCCATCCCTTACCGTGGACTAGGATCCTGACCAGAATATGGGCAGTTACGACTGCACGCATGCGCACCTGCCAGAATGATGACTGCGTGTACAGACTGGAAACCTGCTGCGCAATGCAGGGTTCAGATGCACAACCCGTGCCTGATTGTGCTGATGCGGGAGCGCCCTCTACTGATATGCTCTAGAAATAGACAGGGGCTCTTGTGGAGGAAAAGACCAAAACACATTTACTGAAGGCTTGAATGGATGGATCCTGATGGATCATCCCTGCCCTGGCTGCCTGTGAAAGTATCAGCACACCCGGAGACATTACTGGCTAAGCTTAGAGAGTCAAGAAGGCGGGGGTGGGGAGCTGTGTTTGGGCTCAGAGCTTGGGAATACCTGCCAGGGCCCCTTGCAGCTTGTGGAGAACGGGGAGAAGACAGTTGGGGGCGGGGTCTCAGGAATCTGGCAGGACCTGAAGGGGTTTTGCTCAGAAGCTGGGGGTGGGGCGAGGATGGGCGTGGGGGATCAGGAACTGAGGAGCAGAGGTGGTAAGCTGGCATCTAGGAAGACTCAGCAAGGGCACAGGCAGCGGGAACGCAGCGAGAATAGGGCCAGAAGAGGTATGAAGGCAGCTGGACGGAGAGGCCTGCAGTAAGGCTGGTAAAGGTACCTTGGTGAGGAAATGACCCTAAGTGTTTCCACCATTGCAGTCCTCGGCCTCCACGCTGAGTGAAGCCAGCACCGGGCGACTATTAGATACACAAGCTCGGGGAAGGCTGAGCTTCCCTGACTGGGCAGGAGGCTAGGCAGAAACTAACAAGCTTCTCCTGTGCCTGCGGCTTTAGTTTTCATCCAAGCGGAGAAAAAGCTGGGAACACAAAGAATCTGCCGTTCAATTACCCATCCAAGCTCATGGTTTTAATAAAAATGTCATTTTCAAAGTCAGACTGTTTAATTTTCAATTTTCGATAGGCCACAGGGTTGACACAGTTGAGCTTCTCCTGTTCCTAACGATCGCTGCTGCTGCTGGGGTCCGGTACTCTTGCTGCTGATTTCGAAAAGAAGGGGGGAAAAGCCGTTTACCCTTCCCCCACCAGATAGGAAAATTCAGAAGTCATTATTTATTGATCCCACTTTCATGAGTGAAAGACGGGGTTTCTCTGTTTCTAAGGCTAGCTGTACCCTCTGCCTCAGATTCCCAAGCCCCAGGATTACAGGTGTGTGCCGCCACACTCAATTTTCAAATGTGTTTCTTACTTAAGATTAAAAAAATAAAAAAGCCAACCCTTTTCCTAAGCCTTATTATCTACTAAATGGATTTTGACAAGTCTGTTAAAACCCTAATTTGAGAAGTCAGGACTCGGGGGGCGGGGGGGCTGCTGAGATGACCAATTCTCATGTGAGCCACTTCTTTGAACTGAAGGAAGGATAGCTTACTGTGCAAAAGTCATTTCTACTTGTTTAATAAAGCAATCACCTTAATTAAATTCCTACTTTAATAGCCACACACACACACACACACACACACACACACACACACACGTAATAACAAACACCCAATGATTATAGAGCTACACCATGAACTGAAAAGCATCAGACAGAGACTGGCCTCCTCCCCAGGTGAACTAAGATACCTTTTATTTTCATTTAATTAAACCCCTCTTGGCCAGACCCAGCAACAGAGAACAATGGTGCTCTGTAAGGTCTATCAGCTCTCCTAGCTGCTGCCAGCCCTCCCTAGATCTAATGTGTGGTCACTCAGAATGGTTCTTCCTCTGGATACAACAGCCGGCTTTGTATGCAACCATCCTCTGGTGGATGTGGCACAGACAACTTAATAGAGGCCTTTGGCTCATTGCTGCTTGGCAGGGGAGGCATGCCCACTTGAGATTATTATTTCCTTCTTATGAGTTACTGGAATTGAGTAACTTAATATTTTCCCCATCCATCAGTGAAAACACCTCTTACTTTATTACTCCTGTCCCCAACCCCCAACTCCTAATCTCCCAAAACTATTTGACCAATGGAAAAACCACAAATGGGTGTTGGCTCCCTTCTTGCTCTGTCTTTTCAAGTGACATTCTGCCCACGAAACTCTTTTCTAAGGAACCTACTGGCCTAGTGACTGTCCCTCCTTCTTCACGGGATATGACCAAGATGCAGGACTCAGTCAAGCCCAAGATGGTAGACATGCTTATAGTTTCAAGTTGTTCCACCCACAGAACCTCCATATGCCTGCCTGTGAAGCACATCCCCTCTGTATCTCAGATCATGACCTATGACCCGTATTCTTGGCCACCAGCCCACAGAATGGGACGGTCCCCAAGCCTTCTTTCTGTAGATGCTCTTCCTCTCATCTCTACCCGGCATTTGTCTATGTCTAGTGCTCAGAGTTTCTGACTGCTGGAAGTTGGACATGGTGGCACCTGCCTACAATCATACACTTTGGAAGGCAGAGATGGGAGAATTGGGGGTTCAAGACTGGCAATGGCCACATGGAAAGACCATCTCAACAAAACAAGGTTTGGGCTGTAGTGCAGTGTATTGAAGTGCTCGCATACTGCAGGCAAAGCTTTTCGTGTAATTCCCAGCTCAGGAGAAGATGATGAAAGGATCTCAAAGTGGAGAGCTGAACACAGAAATCTATGCAAACTGATGCTTCTGCAGCATGTCAAACCAGCATCAGCCCTTGCGTGGGTTTAGTGCCTTTCATGTCTCTCTGGCATCCTCAGATACAAGATGACTCGAGGAGCCCTTGAAAGGAACATACCGAATGTTTTCAATAACCCTCAGTAGTGTCTCTAGTTGAACACAATTGCCTTGTCTGAAGCCTTTGAAGGATGCAATATAGGATTCTGTTTTTGCATTTGTATGGGCACTGCCTTTTTTCTATCCTGTCTGGGAATAGGGAAGAGGTAGCTGATAGAATTACCCCGGTAATGAATTACCATGAATTAACGTGGTAATGAATTGTAATTAGCCTGGTAATGAATTACCATGAATTAACATGGTAATGAGTTGGAGCCTTCCATTGGCCGGGCTCTGCCATCTTGGGATAGCTGAGTTCCCTGGAGCAGCCTTCTGGTCAGGGACAGAGACATCAGGCCTGGCTGAGAGCTCCAGCCTCAGCTGCTTTCTTCCTTGTAGGCCTCACCTCAGCATCCTAGAGAAAGACAGAGGAAGGTGGTCACCTCAGCATCCTAGAGAAAGACAGAGGAGGGTGGTCACCTCAGCATCCTAGAGAAAGACAGAGGAGAGTGGTCACCTCAGCATCCTAGAGAAAGACAGAGGAAGGTGGTCACCACAGCATCCTAGAGAAAGACAGAGGAGGGTGGTCACCTCAGCATCCTAGAGAAAGACAGAGGAAGGTGGTCACCTCAGCATCCTAGAGAAAGACAGAGGAAGGTGGTCACCACAGCATCCTAGAGAAAGACAGAGGAAGGTGGTCACCACAGCATCCTAGAGAAAGACAGAGGAGGGTAGTCATCTGCACTTGCCCAGCTTTATAAAGCAAGATGCCCAATCCTTGCCGGAAGGTGATAAGTGGAGAAATTTAGCTCTCAAACCCCAAACCTCTACCTCTTATCCTGGCTGAGAAGAGCACCAAGCTGACTCTTTGGGCCCAGCGTTGCTAGGCAACAGTAGAACAAACAGGAAAGAGGCAACCCACAAAGAAGCAGGAAGATAAGATAAAAAAGATATTTACAACAAAAGTAAAAGAATAAAATACCGGGGAGTCTTAGCACCCTTTTCACGTTCCTATTCTTTTTCTTTTTTTCCCTTCTGGCCAAAGACATAATTTTTAAAGAATACATAGCCCTTTAATTGCTGACAACTGAGTAAACTTTACTCTTTCAAGAAACTAATATCCAAGAGATCCAATGAATGAAAGGGTGACGTGTTTTTGAGTAATTTTGATGGGGTACAACAATCACATAGTATAATTTTAAGGGGTACAAAAGCCTGGTCGATGGGAGTCTCCATTTCCTGAAAGGCTTCACTCCTTACCGGCGACATTTGTCAAGAGTTCCTGTGTCCCCCAGACTTCTAATCACTCATTTTTAGGGAGTGTTCAGCTCTGGGTCTGAAATGACCCTGGAAGCATTTGTTGTCATGTTCTGTTAAACTCTAGGGGTCTCTATTTAAGGGTTCTGTGTGGTGGTGGGAGGAGGACCTCTTCTCCTCCACCCCTAACTACTTCCTAGACATCATGAGGTGAGCAGCTGTACCACTCCAGGCCCTCGACACCCTGATGCTCAGCCCCAGTGAACACTTAGCCGTGACAGAACAAAGTGACCATGAGCTGAGACCTTTGAAACTGGGAGCCAACACCGACCTTTCCTTCTTTCAAGTAGTTTAATTGCTCACTATTTGTGGAATTTATCACAGCAGTAGAGAGCTGATTAACAGAGAGAGTGAGGCCCTCACACCTCTCTAGAACCCTGTGCAGAAGAACCCAGGCGAAAGGACACACATCAAGTTGGCAGTATAGGGTTGCTGGCCAAGCTAACATAGGGCCAGGAAACCCCGATGCAAAATATCCCAGAGAGAAACAACAAATTCCCATTGGGCTTTCTCTGCTGTGATAATTGAAACCTTCACGTGAAAGCCCAACCCTGCCAGATCCTGAGGCCAAGAGGCCCTCGTGGGGCCTGATTCACTTTGTGATAGATATCCCTTGTGCATTTCTTGAACTTCAGTCCCTGAACTGCAGCATCCCTGCACCCTCTGTAGACAGCAGGCTGCCCTTTGCTTTCTTCCCTCCTGAGTCAGTTCTTCTAGGAGCTAGGCCTGCTCACCTACAGCTCTGTGCCTACAGCTGCTGGCTAGTGTTTTGTTGATCCAGATGAACCCACGTTTGGTCCATTTTAGGTGTCCTGGCTCAGATTGGAGAAGAGAGACAAACTGAAGACAGCAACTCCAGAAAACAAGCTTGCAGTTTGTCAACTTGTGATGAAGCAAGAAGGAAGGTACATGGTAAAGAGGAGCAGAGACAAGAAATGGATGTAGATTTAATTCATGAGCCAGCCACACTGGGTTGTGATAAGGTAACCACCTTTGAGTCTTTCATGGTTCTGTAAGGAGCCCCTCATCCATGACCCTGTACGTAATCCCATATGTTCACTGCTTCACCCAGTTTGACTCTGGTGATATTCTTATTTTGGCCGGTCATCCATGCCCTGTTTGGACTGAGTGGACATTTGTGTTATTGTCTCCCTAGAAAGTGTCACCCAATGGTTACACAGATAGGTGATGGCTATCTGGAGTTCTATGGTTTGAATATCCTTGGTTTAGGGAGTGGCACTATTAGGAGGTGTGGCCTTGTTGGAGGAGGCATGTCACTGTGGGTGTGGGCTTTAAAACCTTTGTCCTAGCTGCCTGCAAGCCAGTCTTTTTTTTTTTTTTTTTTTAAATAGAAATTCTCTCGTTTTTAAAGGTTTATTTATTTTATGTATGAGTACACTGTTGCTGTCTTCAGGCATCAGTTTATACTACCAATGGTTGTGAACCGTCATGTGGTTGCTGGGAATTGAACTCAGGACCTCTGGAAGAGCAGTCAGTGCTCTTAACCACTGAGCCATCTCTCTAGCCCAGAAGCCAGTCTTCTAGTGGCCTTCAGATGAAGATGAAGAGCTCTCAGTTCTGCCTGCACCATGCCTGCCTGGACGCTGCTATGCTTCTGCCTTGATGATAATGGATTGAACCTCTGAACCTGTAAGCCAGCCCCAACTAAATGTTGTCCTTATAAGAGCGGTCATGGTGTCTGCTCACAGCAGTAAAACCCTAAGACAGGGAAGACACCCAAGAAACTATTGTGCTTAACCCTGGGCCGTAGAACAGAGAATGTAGATTACGGGAAGGACAACAAATTTCATTGCGACCCTTCTGTGCTGTTTCAGTTTTGTGTCTAAAAATACTATTCCACAATGCAAGAACAAGAACAAAAACAAAGACAAAGTCAAGAAAGCTTCATTTAGTTAGTGATCATATTCACGGAGGAAAGGGTGCACAGATGTTTGGATTTCAGAGCCCAGCACTGGGTACTGCCTTCTAGAAAGAGGAAGGAAAATACAGTAGGCATCCGGAGAGTGAATTCACGTGCTGGCAAATGGCAATTGTCCATAAAGAGGCAATTGCACTGAGCTGTATGAGACAGGTGAAATTAGCCTCCAAGTGTGACGGAGACGCAGGCTCGGGGAGAGTCTCCGGGCCAATTGTGGAAAGCACCACGTCCCTTTAGAGCTGCCCATCTGTTGTCTCAAGGTCAGGCTGGCAAAGTTAAAGGCGATGCTAACAAATCTAGGTCCTTCCTTCAGAGGTGGCGGCAAGAGGAGCTTAGCACTTCTACATTCTTTACCTTTAGTGTGTGGGGTCAGTACAGGGTGTGGGGGGGTGGATATTGCTACCTCCCAGGTTCTCCTCCAGTTTTGGAATAACTAGAGGGCTGAACCAAAGATATGAAACCGTGGTTGCAAATGTACCTGGGAGACTGGAGATTTTTTTTTCTTTCTTTTTTTTTTTTTTTTTTTTTTTGTGCTATTACTTTGAAAATTTAAATTCTCTTCTCTGCTGTGAGTGGATGCAAATTGTCTTTTATGATGACATTTAATCTTCATATCATTAACACTCTATGGCATGGGAGTGTTTGAAAGGAGCTTGCTAGCTGTGGTTTTGGAGGGAGCAGAGAGCTGTCTTCACAGCAGGTGTGCTCACAAATTCTGTATTCATCCGGGCCAAGCTGAGCACAGCCATCTTTGAAGAGCAAGGAAGGAGAAAAATAACTGTTTGCATTCGGTGTGGGGCTCAGGAATACCTACCCATGCCATTTCTAGCATAAAGTAGGCACATTTGAATCTGAAAGACCAACCCTGCAAGGTTAGCCAGCGGGTGAGCGGTGGGTGGAGCCTCTAGGTTCACAAGCTGCTCTTGGAGGGTCTCGCCAAGAATAAATGGGGAATGATGTCACTCAAGGATGCACCCACCCAAATAGAAGTTCCTCTCTTTTACTAACCATGCACACTGGCTGCAAACGCCCTCTGTCCCCCAGCCTCAGCATGGTGGGTTGAAATGACACGGTCCTGAGAAATCCTTCTCTAGATCTTGTTGACTTTTAAATGACTTTTAACTGCTACCTGTGCCGAGTTGGAACATGTGACAATGGCATTCTGGGAACCATGGAATGTGGGACTGTGAGCAGCGTACCAGTATTCATCTTACTTTCCTCATGCCAAGTTGACCTTTTCTCATTCTAGAAACTTCCAAGTGCATATAAATAAGAAAAATGCATATAAAATATTTAATATAGGGAAATGTATTTATAATATAATATTGTAAATCTTTAATGTTATATATATATGATATATACATATATATACACACAGTACCTTAAATCATACTATTCAGAAGTCAGATACAGGAGGATTTCTATGAGCTTCAGGTGATCAAGAGATGCACAGCGAAACCCTGTCTCATAAAACAAAACACACACACATCCCTCCTGCTTGCTTTCCTCCTCTTTTCCTGTGTATTCCTCCCTGTGTCTATCTTATGTGACCTATCATCTGGGGGTTAAAAGAATGGTTTCCTCGTTTCTTTGGGTTGGGTCATGTAGTGAATTCCCGAATCTTTGTCCTGATCTACCCTCTCTGACCTCTGTGTTCCCTCTCATGGCCACAGCAGTTCTTCAGTGATCCCTGTCACATAAGGCCTTTCCCTCACCTTTGGGATTCCCTCACAATCAGAGCTCATTTTTACCAGCCTGGCCTGTGAGCTGTTACTAAGCCATTCTTCCTACTTCTGGGCCCAAGTTTTAAAGGACAACGAAAAACGGGACTTCCAAACAGTCCCGTGGCAAAACACCCACAGGGCAGCACTCAGCCACATGCACCGGTACTGCTATAAACTGCAGCTGTTCGAGACACACAAGCTCCGGGGGCAGCATTGGTTGGCTCCTGCTTGCAACACAAGAAAGCATTCTTGTGAAGTACAGAGAGTGAATAAATGTCATTGCAAAAAAAAAAAAAAAAAGCGGAGGGGTGCATCCTTCGGGGAAATCACTCTGTATTCATCCAAGGCAAGTGTGTGAGGACTGTCAGGTGATGACAGAGTAAACTAGTCAGGGTTCTCGGGGAGCTTGCAGAATAGCGACAGATGCAGCCAGCCATGGAAGCTACAGCTGAATGAGGTGAGCTCTCTGTAAATGGCAAGCCTCGGTGGAGACAAGGAGGAGGGGGTGAGGCGGATGTCAGCAGAGAAAGCTCCTGTGAAGCGATGTCTAAGCAGACACATGAGTAAGTAAAATGGTGTCTGCTGCCTGATTCACATAATCTGAAAGCATATGGTCTCCCCATGATGATGAAGATGTATCGTGAACCCGTAAGGAAGGACAAGAGCTTTACTTAAGAAGCTATACTCTGTACCGCACCTGTGGCTGGACAGGCCACTGGAGCACAGCAGAAAGTGAACCCAAGGAGATGATCCCACTTGAGCCTAGTAAAAAGTTTCCCCCTAGACCCAGAAGGGTTTATGGACCCCGACATCAGGTGAGGGTTTAAAAATATAGATGCATATTTGTGACCTCTTACCAGTCACTTCAAATGCCACCATGAAGAGTTGCTTAATAAAGGCGATAACAGCAAAAATAGCCTCTTTTACTCTTACATCATTAATAGCACCAATAATTCAGTGACCACCGCTGACCAGTTCTTAACGCTACTTAGTTACAAAATGTTAGAGCCTCAAGAATTTAGCATTTCATACTCCTAAGTCTTACTTTAATGGCATATTCAAATGTTAGACAGATTTATATTTACGAGTGGCCGAGGGGCCTCATGAGGCAAAGGAAATCTGCTGCTGCTGAGGCGGTGAGACGGCTGTGGCTGCACCTCTGAGCGAACTGAAGGCCCTTCCAGGTAGAGGCCAGGGGAAAACTCCTCAGTACAATAGCCATAGCATACATGTTCTTCACTGAGTGTGGTCTGAGTACAATTTGTCAAGCATGGAACAGTAGAGTTCGTGATAAGGAATAAGATGATGATCCCTAGGTAACCTAACATGATATTCAGGAGGAATACCGCCTCAGTGTGAAGTGCAGACTTGCAGAATGGCAAGGAAACCTGAAGGACATTATTTCTTAAGCTTGCAAAGTACAAAGTAAATGGGCAGGGAAGACCCTTGGGTACGAAGGATGACATACCTTCCTCGGCCATAATGGATAGCAGAGAATGGGAGGGCACCTTTGGACTGTGAATTTCATTCACAAAACTGAAAGCTAACAGATATGAATCAGAATCATCTCACCCTGTGAAATGTGACTCCCCAGACCTCCTTCCCTGGGCATCCCAATGGTGTATCCGTTCTCTTTCTGATGACTATCGGTAATGCCCATGGTAGGACGCTCACTTACACTCTGCCCTGTAACTTACTCAGTCCTGGGCAGTTGGAGCGGAGGCTGTAGGGGCTAAGCCAGGCTAATAAGAGACACCATTTGAATGAGACCTTGATCTCTGCTGGTTTTACCCGAATCCTCTCTAAATATAAATTTGAAACAAAACTGTCAGAGTTGAATATATCTTAATGAGGACTTTGAGATTTAAGGACCACTAAATAGGCCTGTTGGGAGCAAGTGGCCAGGGGAGGCAGTGTTCACTAGATGGACTGTAGAGTCCTCAGCCGCCTGCTCTGACTCCAAAGGCCTGCTGGGTTGTCCCTGAACCTCTATGGATGTGTCCCTGCACAGGCTCAAATGCACAGGAAGGCAGGTGAGCTTCTTGGCTTAGAGTACAGCTGCAAAGTTCTAGATCGCCTGGAGTCCATCTGGCCCAGTAATGGCACCAAAGAAACAGTGGAAATGAGGGAGAAGAATTCCAATCTATAACACATTTATTGCCTGATTACAGACATATTATGCTAATTAGGCTTTTGTCAACTTGACACAAACTAGGACCATTGGGAAGATGGAGCCTCAAATGCTTCTATCACATTGGCCTGTGGGCAAGTCTGCAGGACATTTTCTTGATTAGTGATTGATATTGGAGGACTCAGCTCACTGTGGGCAGTGCCATCTCTAGGTAAGTGGTCCTGGATG
Organism: Micromys minutus; assembly: GCF_963924665.1. Classification (NCBI taxonomy): domain Eukaryota; kingdom Metazoa; phylum Chordata; class Mammalia; order Rodentia; family Muridae; genus Micromys; species Micromys minutus. Next base: position 36,984,329 of record NC_137954.1, read on the forward strand.
GTATAAGAAAGCAGGCTGAGCAAACTATAAGGAACAAGCTAGGAAGCAGCCTTCTTCCATAGCTTCTGCTTCAGTTCCTGCCTCTGGGTTCCTGCCTCAAGTTCCTGCCCTGATGTCTTAGATTATGGGCTGTAACATGGAATTATAAGCCAAATAAACTTTTCCTCCACGAGCTGTTATTTTTGTCATAGCGTTTACCACAGCCACAGAAAGCAAACTAGGAGATACATGGAAGAGGCGCATATTCAGGTCTCTTCTTCATCAGACAAAAAAAAAAAAAAAAAAAAAAAATCAGATCCCTGGGAAAATCTTGGTGTGGTTGCATGACCACTGGAAAAATTGATATTTTGTTACAGCTGTCCTTTTGCTTAACAATTCAAAGTCAGCTTTCCTTAGGGTTAAATGATGTTAGTAAGCCACCCCTCCCCCGTTTTTGTTATGCCAATGTTGAAGCTGTGTGGGTGTGGGGAAATGTTATGGTGAAGTGCTTCTGTGAGAGATGGGGGTGTTCTGCATGTGTCTGGTAAGTGATGTGTATCCTATGGTACATGTTCAGTGTATATGATAGGTGGTGTGTGCACATAAAATAGGTATTGTCTATGGCACATGTGTAGTGTGGCATGCGTGTTAGATCATGTGGTTAGAGTGTGGTTGCATGTAGAGATATTGTGTGCAACAAGCAGTGGGGGTATTATAAGTGCTAGATTCAGGTATGTGTAGTAGGTGGTGTGCATGTGTGCTGTGTATGTGCTAGATGGTAGAACGGTAGTGTAGAATGTGTGTTCAATAGTGTGGTGTGATGTACTGGTGTGTATGTATGTGTGTGTGTGTGTGTGTGTGTGTGTGTGCATGTGCGTGTGCGTGTGTGTGTGCGTGTGTGTGTGTGTGTGTGTGTGTGTGCACATGCTAGAGGGTAGGAGCAGTGTGGTGTGTGTGTTTAATAGGTGGTATGTGCATAGTATGGCACACAGGCATGAGTGTTCTCTGTTGTGTGGTGCATATATGACAGGTGGGGTGCAGAGTGAAGAAAAGGTGTCATCCTCTGGAACTGGACTTACCGAAAGTTGTGAGCCTCCATGTGGATGCTGGGAATCGAATCTAGGTCCTTTGGAAAAAAAGAAAGTCTCTTAACCGCTGAGCCAACTCTCTAGCCCTGTTTGAACTCCTTTGCTATGTTCTGTGTATGCTGAAACCCAGGAGGCTTTCTGGTGAGCTTTTGACCTGGGGATGACCTTAGGATCCCCATTGTATCTGGTTTCCTGGAGAAGTCAGGGCACAGTGGAAGCCTCAGAGACTCTGAGGAAACTAAGCACCTGCAAAATTCTTGAACATCTGTGAAGAGATCTCTTGAAACCCTCAGCCTGCCTGATCCAGGAAGGAGAACAACATTTCCTGTGCCTTCATTTACCCTTTAACCTCAGTGACCACTCTCTTTCAGAAATCAGGTTATTTTACCTCTACTATATGGGAACCAATCAAGAGAGAGGTGGGGCGCTAAGCTATCCACAGAGCTGCCTAGAGCCTTATGAGAGGTTGTTTCCTCATAGAAACAATATCAATCTTCCAGACCCCCCCCCCAAGCACCCAGAGACTAAACCAACAATCAAAGAGTACATGACTCCAGTCACATATGTAGCAGAGAATGGCATTGTCTGGCATCAATGGGAGGAGGCTCTTGGTCCTGTGAAGGCTCATTTCCCCAGTGTAGGGAAACACCAGGGTGTTGGGGTGGTAGTGAGTGGATAGGAGGGGAGCATCCTCATAGGAGCAGGGGGAGGGGGTTGGGAGAGGAGGGAACCAGGAAAGGGGATAGATAACATTTAAAATGTAAATACATAAACTATCAAAAAAAAATTAACGAAAAAATGAGGTCGTTTCATGTATAACAATGCTTTCATTTACTTCTTAATTAAAAAAACTTAAAAGTTGTTGCAGTTTATAACTGTTATAATTAAAACTTTAAAATATTCACGAAACAACTTTAACAGCAGCAACAGAATTCATGATCTAATGCTAGAATCTGTGCTATTTTAAAGTAACAGTAAAAGACTACTGCCCCCAGGGTCCTGCTTGCACGAGTTGCTCCTCTTACTGTGACAAAGCATTAGACAGAAGCAACTATATTAGCTTCTTTTCTTTGGCTTTGATGAAAGTACTATGGCCAAGGACAACTGAAGGTCAAGAGGGTTTATCTCCTCTCGCGGCTCCAGGGCTTAAGAGTCCACCATGGCAGAACAGAGGCACAGAAGCAAGAAGTAGGCATGGCGGCCAGGCGGGGCAGGAAGCTGAGCACTCACATCTTGAGCTGTAAGCACAAAGCAGAGAGAGCATACTGAAAGCAAGGCATACTGAAAGCTTCTGAGCTCAAAGTCCACCCTCGGTGACACGGTTTCTCCAGCAAGACCACACCACCCAAACCTCCCTGAGTAGCGCCACCAACTGGAACTAAAGGTTCAAGTGCTTAAGACTGTGGAGGACATGTCTCATCCAAACAACCACACAACTGAAGAAAGAAAGGGCTTGTTTTAGATTACACAGTCTGTGATGGAGGAGAAGGCATCGGGGCAGGAGGATGAGGCACCTGGCCACATTGCATCTGCAGCCAGAAAGCAGGGAGAAGCCAGTGCTGGTACTCAGCACTTCTCCTTTCCGATCTGTCCAGGGCTCCATCTGGATCAATGGTGCAACCCACATTTGGAGTGAATCTTCTACTTCCAGTAACTGAACCCTTGGATTCTCTTGCAGACATGCCCAGAGGTTTGTTTCCATGGTGATTCTAAATCCCATCAAGTTGACAAATCAAGGTTAACCATTATGCTGCCCCAGAACCACAATCCTATCACAAAATCAACCTGAACATTGAAGAAGAGACATGGTCTGGATTCCACCCCCCCCCTTAATGGAGTGAATAAAGCTTAAACCATTCCAGTCAGTACTCCATGTGGGTGAATGGATCCCAGGGATATTGATGCTGTGATTGACAGCCATAACGCATCCACAACCATGTGCTGATGGCAAGAAATAGCATTAGCAATAATGTATAATTCTGAACATTCACACATGAACAAACACACACACACACACACACACACACACACATATGAGCACATAAGGGCACAACACACACACACAGGCACATATGGGCACACATGTGTAAGCAAGCCACAGAGTGGTTGAGAGCCAAGGCTTCGGAGTCAGATGCCCCTGGGTGGGAGCCTTAGATTTTCTGCCGGTTGGCTCTGCAATAACAGAGACTTGCCCAACCACTCTCAGCCTTATTTTTTCTCATCTATAAAAAGTCCAGGGCTATGCCAGCATTCTGTGGGTGCTCTGAGGACTCAAAGAACTAAATAAGGAGGTACTAGCCATGGGGAGTAGGTGGTGGTGTGCTACTGAGCACCCCTTAAAAGAGCCAGTGAGTAACTTGGGGAATATAGGCTGGCACCTTCTATTTGCAGCTAAGATGTGCTGTGTGGAGAACTGGGCTACTTACCTTCTCTGTGCTTGAGTTTCCCAAAGTGCAGAGTTGGCACAGCCATAAAGTCTATGTCATATGGTCCTCTAGAGAATCACATAAGTTAATCAATGCAGAAAACTCACAAGGGCACAGAGCCAAGCCTCAGCGCTCAATAGATGTGCCCTAGTACTATTACTATTATCCCAAAATATCTCCGAGCCATCCCTCCCTAACATCTTGCTTTGCAGATTTTCTTGCATCCAATCTGTTTCTTTCCTATATAACAGACTGCAAATTTTTTTAATGAAAAAAGAAAAAAACGAGTAGTATTCTAGCAAGGACTGGAGATAAAGGAGAATGCACATGATACACAACCAAGGAAGGGGCTATGTAGAGAGCTCAGGGGGTGTCTAGAGCTGGACAAGAATAGAGACATGGAGAAGAGCTACTTGTCCAGACTCAAGATACTTAGACATCAGAAGGGCTGTGGTTAGGGGCAACACCTCACTGAGATTTTGGTAGCATCGAACTCTCAGATAGAACTGGGCAAAGAAAACTGACCAAAGGGTGAACGACTTTTCAAAATGAAAAAAATCTCACAAAAAATAACCAAGAGCCAACATGTACCAGAGAGACTGGTTTGGGGGACAGTCAAAGAAGACAAGATGGTGGGCGGTCTAAGTTCTCCATCTATATAGCTCGTCAGTAGAAGGCAGGCCATGATCAATCGGACTGGTAAAATAATATAGGCATTGAGCATCAATTGAGAGCAAAGTCATTTGAATAGTTTTAGAAGTAGTGAGTTTAGTTCAAGGGTCAGGAAAAGCCTTCTCAGTGTTCACTGTGACTGTAGACCACCCAGGATGCGTATTAAACATGCAGAGTTTTGGCATCCACCCCAAGGATTCTGCTTTAATGTGGGATTGAGAGCATGCAAGTTTTAACCAGTCCTTTGGAGGTCTCTGACGTGCATCAACATCTCATATTGAGAGGATCCAGCCTTTGGTGGCTCATGAGCAGACATTGTCACAGTTCTGCAACCCCTGAGAATAGAACAGAAATTCAATTTTGTGTGTTTGTTTTCCTGGAGAGAGAGTCCATATGTTGTGGATTTTTTCAAAGGGTTCTGACTGAAGAACATTTCTGGAGTGTGAGGAGGAAACCCTGCAACTGAAGCCTACAGTTACCAAGCTGAGGAAAACCAGCCAGGTAGAGTTCTGTAAATTGGGATGGTCATTTCTTCTCAAGAATAGAAAGACATAAGTCCAGATTCTATAGTGAACTGAACTATTTGGACAACAGGAAGGAGAAGAAGTTGTACCAGGGTGTGGGCACCCACCATCTTCAGGACCTTCGATCCATCTCTATATGTGTGATGTACAACAAAAGATGTTTACAGCAACTGAGACATGTGTAAGCGGCAGGAAACATTCTTAGACTTCCCTGTGATACTTAGCCTCCATGGGAAGTCACCCCAAGGTCCAGGGTGCAGGAGTGACTATAGTGATGAGGACATAGGGAGGCCTTTCTGGACCTCAGATGCTTTTTCCACCTCCTTGGTGCTCTCAGGAACTAAAGGAAGGCTTAATAATCGAAGATGGAAAATTTGAATTAGAGCTGAGATTTTAGAATCAGGAAAGAGAAAGAGGAAGAGAAAAGGGGGGGAGTATGCCATGGAGGAGCCAGGTAGGCAGGGAAGGGCAGACAGGCATTAATCCTTCAACGGTGTGTGCCTGCTCTCCGCTGGGTGAGTCTAGACAGAAGAGAGAAAGGAAGCCTGGCAGCCCACTGAGCCATAGAACTAAGGGTAGAGAAGAGATGCTCACATCTCAGAACACTAACCAGCCTAAGTCAGTAATAGGATAGGAACAAGAGACTGTGGGCTGGCTGTTTGCACAAACAGAACTATTCTCTGCAGAGCTCCTCAAACAAAGAGGCTAAGAGAAAACCTCCTCACTCACACCTCAGTTTTTGAACAAATCTAAGCATTCTTGAAAGACTCAACCACGTCTCCTCAAATGAAATCCTAACTCCGATAGGACCATGTGTGGAAGGAGAAAAGCAGCATGTGTTGACCCCAAATCTATCTCTTTGACAGGAGAACTGCTTTGAGCTGAGGGTAAGCAGGCAGTAGAAAATGCAGGGAACACCCTACCCTCCTCTGCTTAAAGGCAGGGAAAACCCCCTCTCTGCTCCTTCCAAATTTCAGTGTGGGGGAAGCACTTTGCTCTTTCTTTTCTGAAAATGTGGGAAAGGCTGTCTACTTCCTTCTTTAGCCTGAAGGCTCTCCAGAGAGGGAGGGCTTCAGAGGGACCCACGTCCAGGCCCCAGCCCACTAGTTATGATCTCATGGGTTCTCAGCCTTGGAGAGCTGAAGCCACTCTCTCACCTCTGCCATTTCTCCAGAACATTGTTATTCTTTTTAGATATGCTGTTTGAGCTGGAGGTCCAAACTGCTTCTTCAGACTATTCACTAGTGGGCACCCCGGCACTTTGTAGGTTTGATATTCTTGTTGACAGACTTCTATTTCTTTTCCTTTTATCCATCTTTTGTTACACTCTCAGGCAAAATCTCAGAATGGTGGGGTTTCCCTCCTCTGTGGAAGACTTGGCCTTTGGTGGGTAATTAAGGTTTACTATAGTTAGAATGTTTGAATCCTTTAAATTCCCTGCTGGATCCTAACATTTGATTTGATAATGGGAAGAGACATGGGCCTTTGAAAGAAGATTATGCCTTCAGGGCTCTGCTTTTAGGAGAGGACTGATGTCTGTGATGGTCTACCTCCATCAATTGACAATTTGATTAGTGTCTTAGCTAAAGTTTGTATTGATGCAATAAGACATTATGTCCAAAAGCAACTTGGGGAGGAAAGGGTTTATTTTACTTCACAGCTTATAATCCACCATGACAGAAGTCAGGGCTGGAACACAAAGGCAGGAAGCTGGAGGCAGGAACTGATGCAGAGGCCATGGAGGAGTGTTGCTTATTAGCTTGCTCATCATGGCTTACTCAGCCTGTTTTCTTATACAACTCAAGGCCACCATAATGGACTGGGCCCTCCCACATCAATCACTAATTAAGAAAAGGCTCACAAGATATCTACAGGCTAATCTTACGGAAACATTTTCTTAATTAAGGCTTCTTTTGCAAGATAACTCATGTCAAGTTGACAAAAAAACAAAAACAAAAACAAAAACCGAAAACCAAAAACAAATACCAAAAACTCAAAACCAAAAATCTTACCTAATTAGATTAAGAATCACTTAAGAGGGCTGGAGAGATGGTTTAATGGTTAAGAGCACTGACTGTTCTTCCAGAGGTCTTGAGTTCAATTCCTAGCAACCACCTGGTGGCTCACAACCATCTGTAATGGGATCTGATGCCCTCTTCTGGTGTGTCTGAAAACAGCTACAGTGTAATCACACAAAATAAATAAATAAATAGCTTAAGAGACATATCTTTATGTCCATGAACATGTTTCTAAAAAGGCATAACCAAAGAGGGAGAGCCCACTCTGAAGAACCTATGGACTGAAGTCCAGAAATGACTAAAAAAAAGAAAAGGAATGGAAAATCACAGCTTATCTCTTTTTTCTGTCTATAAATAAAATGGGACCAGCCTTGCAGTCACAATTGAGGCTACTTTTAATGCCATACTTCCCTAGTCACAATGGCCTGTATCCCTAAACAGTGAGCCACAATGGACCCTTCCTCCTTTAAATTGCTTTGTTTCCAGGTATTCTGCTACAGGAGTGGGAAAAGTAACTAAGATAATGTCTTTATGAAAGAAGCTTGAAGCTCTGTCTGGTGCTTTGACCTCTCATCACATGAAGGCAAAGCTTTGTTACTTTTAGAGGGTGGGATGAGCAACACGCAGCAGGAATAGCCTTTACTAGACACCGTGTCAGCTGGTGCCTTGACCTTGGACCTTCCAGCCTCTAAAATGTGAGGAATGAATTCCTGTTCTTCATAGACAACAGAGATTATCATACTCTCTTACAGCAACAGAGTGGTCTAAGACAAACTAAAGTGATGTCATCACATGTGTGATAAGATGCATGATCTCATAAAAAGGACACTGTGATGGCTAGCATTAATTGTCATCTTGACACAACCTAAAATTACCTGGGAAAAGAGTCTTTATAAGGGATCATTTATGTATTCCTTAATAGACTATTGGCATGTCTGTTGGGGATAATCTTGATTAGTCAATTTGGGAAGATCCAGTCCACTGTGTGAGGCACCATTACCTAGGCAGAAGGATTCCTGACTATATGAGTGGAGAAATGAAGTATAAACAGATAACTGAGAATGCATTTATCTATATTCTTCTCTTGATCACACACACACACACACATACACACACACACACATACACACACACACACACACACACACACACACACAATTTGAGTTACTGCCTTGATTTTTTTCATAACTTTGAACTGTAAGCTAAAACAAACCTTTCCTTCCCTAAGTTGCTTTCCATTGTGATATTTTATCACAACAGCAGAAATCAAATTAGAATAGAAACCAAAAATGTTTTCTCCACTCCCCCTTCTTCAGAGCAAAGGCTGTGGTATTTATAGTTTCGAGGTGATATACAACCAGAGAAAGCCCTTCTCTAGACACCAATTGAGTCTGAACATCCTGAATTTCTGGCCTCAAGATTGTGCTGTTTAAGCCTCCCAGCCTGTGGCATTTTGCGGTGTCAGCCTGAGTTGATGAAGGCAGCTGGAAATGCTCAAATAGAGAAGTAGGTGTGAGAAGTAAGTGTGGAGAGCAGCTAGATATTGTCTAATGGCAAAGTGATTGAAAATGAAGGGTCTTGCTGGCAAGCCTTCTAGCTAATTTTTTTGGAATTCAGAATCTTTTATTTTTTTCAACTTGGCAAAGCAAAAATAGTGTCTTCTTTGATTTTTGGTGAAGATTCTGGGATATTAGACAGGAGTCATCACTCATGGAGCACTTCAGGACAGGAAGGCCCAGGCTCCTACCATGGCAATAGCTAGGTTTTCAGAAAGGAGCCTCATGCTGGTTAGTTTTACTGCTGACCCAATGCCAGTTAAAATCACTTTGAAAATTAATCTTAATGAGGAGTTAATAATGTTATCTTGTGGGCATGTCTTTTGGTGGTTGCCTAGATTGTTAATTGATGTAGGAAGACCCAGCCCACTGTGGGCAGTACATTCCCTAGGCAGGAGATCCTGAAGTGTATAAGAGAAGAGAGATGGAGCTGACATGCAAGTGGTGATTCATGTGTTTATTTTCTCTTTGTCCCTTGATGCTTGTGGATAAAGCTTATGGATGTGATACCTTGAGGTTTTGGTTGGACTTCCCCAAAATAATGAACTATATCCTTAAATTGTGAGCTAAAAAATATCCCTTTCTTCCCTAGGTTGGGTTTGGTTGGAGTATTTTATTACAGGAACACCAAAAGGCCCGATGAGAGAGGTGACTAAGTTTTACACTAGCCCTTGACAGGACTACCTACTACACCATTGCTTCAGGTTCTGTGTCAACCATGCTATACCGAAGGCAGCCTCCCCCAAGCCATCAGTTTGCTTAAACCTGTTTTTGTCTTCAGTCCATGTTTCTGTGGTAGATATGGTCTGACAATGTAGATGATATCGTCCATGAGCAGAATCTAGGGAGAGGTGTTTGGATTGCTAACTGATACCTGGACATAGGAATCTTCTTACAAATCATTGATTTGTGGCTTATCTTTAAAGCTGTCCATTTGAACTGCGTGTGGCATTTGGACAATAGAACAGACTGCTTCTGGCCAGTAGACACATGATACCCTTATCTTCTCTGCTTTAGTGTCAGTGAATAGAGTCATCCCCTGAGTTACCCCAGGGAGCTTAGAGTAAAGCACACACATGCCCATGACTAGGTTTCCACTCCTCCAAGCTTAGGGTAAAGTCAAAATGCTGACTGTTCAAATGATGCCAAGACCAAAGGACACCACCAACTTCATCCATCAGAATTACTTGTAGTGAAATTCCCAGAGTTAGTTGTGGTTGGTTTAGACATGCATGTGATTGTCCTAATACTCTACTTTTAACTCTTATTAGGATTTTGTAAGTGTGTGTGTAAATCCTTATACCTAATTCTCAATGGGTTAAAACTTCATTTGAAGTGTTTTACTGGGATTGTCACGAGAATCCATTTTTGACATTCTAGATGGTGCTTTCTCCCACATTGTCTTGTAGAGATGTATCTTTAGGTTTTCCAAGAAAAGCAGTTCTATTCAAAGGCTTGGGAACTATATGTGTGAATATGATGAGTATAGTTTCTTCTCCATATTGTCTTAGTAAGCATTTGGTGCATGAATTATGCTAGCTTTGTAAAACTGGCTGACCTGCATGAGGAAAAGTACAAAGCTCTACTGGGATATGTAAGATTTAAACTAATGTAGACTGAAGTATCCAATACTGTAGGGGGAAGTGTGTGTGTGTGTGTGTGTGTGTGTGTGTGTGTGTGTGTGTGTGTGTGAATGCACGCAGACGCGCATGAGTATGTGCATGCACATGCATGCAGCACAGAAACAGAAAGATTCTGGGAGCTCATTGGACAGCCACCCTAGCTGAAACAGCAAGTTTCTGGTTTAGTGAGAGACCCTGTCTCAAAGCCACAAGATGGAAAGCAAGGGAGTACACTGGCATCCTGCTCTGGTTTCTGCACCGTACATGCTGCACACACATATTACACACAGAGAGACTGTTTTTCTTTGAAAGCTGCCCTGTTCTTCTGTATGCTTCCTCTGTATGTTCTGTCATGGTGTGACAGTCAGACAAGAATCCTTCCACAGAAGATGGTCCCCATCATTACTGACTGTATTTTTGAAAGTTCTGCTCGGTTTCTCTCGACTTATTTAGATCTAACGACCCCATGGTTGGAGCCCTTTTTTAACTAACAGATCTTTTAGTAACATGAAATTATGTTTTTTGACCCATTAAATGTCTTCCACCCCACCCCGCTTCATTTTGAACATTTCTCTTCCTTTCATTTATCTCTGCCAAATATATCTTTGCCTGATTTTTTTTTTTTTATATTTAACCTCCCTGAGCCATTTTAAATTTATATGTGCCTCATAAGCAGAATGTCTTTAGACTGAAAAATATAATCTGGGTTTTCCCTTTTGAGAGGAATTTAATCCATATGCAATTACTAGATTAAGGAATCAATTTGGAGTACATGCTATTTTTAACTTTTGTTCTTCTCAAAACATTAACACTAGCTTTTACAAATTTCATTTCTTTAGTGTGTGTGTGTGTGTGTGTGTGTGTGTGTGTGTGTGTGCACGCGCGCACATGTGCATTTGCCATGGCATATGTATGGAAGTCTATCATTTTTGAATGCAGGAGATGGGACTCAGTTAATCAGGCCAGGGGTCAGGAGTGAGATGGGAGTGGGTAGTAGCCTTTACCTGCTGAGTCATTTTACCTAATCTAGTCTTAGCTTTAAAGCCATGTTTTTGTTGTTGTTGTTGTTTTGGCTTTTTTGTTTGTTTGGTTGGTTGGTTGGTTGGTTTTTGTTTTTTTAGTCAAACAGTGATTTGCTTGCTTTCATATTCTTTAGCAGTTTAAAGGATATGCTCATCATTCTCATGCTACTTTCCCAATAATAGCAAGTGTCATTTATTCAAAATAGTTTTATTTATCTTATTCTATTCTACTCTATTCTATTTTCAGGGTGCTCCTCTGGGACCTAACTGATAATTTCCTTTTGGGTGTGCAACAGTTTTTATATTTGCATCCAAATATGAAAGGTACCATTAATTAGTATCTGCAAAATGTCTTAAGGTTCTACTGCTGTGAGCAGACACCATGACCAAGGCAACTCTTATAAGGACAACATTTAATTGGGGCTGGCTTACAGGCTCAGAGGTTCAGTCCATCATCATCAAAGCGGGAACATGGCAGCAGCCAGGCAGACATGGTGCAGGAGGAGCTGAGAGTTCTAGATTTCATCTGAAGGCTGTTAGCAGAACACTAGCTTCCAGGCAGCTAGGATGGGAGTCTTAAAACCCTCACCTACAGTGGCACATCTATTTCAACAAGACCACACCTTCTGATAGTGCCACTTCCTGGGCTAAACGTATATAAACCATCACAACCCCAAACTCCCAAGTTCTCCGACTCATACTAGGCAACTGCTTCACACTGCATCATGAAGCACAGCCACAGTCAATCACCAATGCCAGCACACAGCTATTTCCTTTTCCAGCTATTTAAGCTTCCTATATTGTTTGGTGTTTGACCCCTAAGACTAGATGGAGTATGCTCGTGAGTTCAGACACCAGCTGCAGGAAGCCTGGAGGAAAGTTAGATGATTGTGGTGACAGTGGGAGTGACATCAGGTAACCTAAGATCAGGGAAACCTCCCTTCTGGGTAAGAAGCCATAGAACATTTGTCTGATCTACCATAGACCCACCCGTTCAAGATGACTTTTCTTCATGGCACCTCAGAGAACTCCTACAGAAATGTCAAGTGAGATGAGCTATAAGAGACCCTGCAGGAGGCTGAGTGATTCTGGCTTTCAGATGACAAGGAGAAATGTGCCTACCTTGAGAACATAAGTAAACACAAACATACACACACCTGGAGAGAAGCCAGTCATGTGCCCAGACAGTGCCATCTCAGCACCATGTATACAGATCTGGGGTAGCACATGGTTCAGCGTGTGATGTGAAGCTAAGATCTAAACGGAGAGGAGATGCTGACCAAGTGGGGTGATGGATCCCCACCACAGGGAATAGAAAGAGCAATGGCCCCAGGGCAACTTCGAGTTTGGTCATCCACATGGTAAGGACCAGATTCTTGGTACCTAACCAGAGAGCAAAGGATAGGTGGAAACCCAGGTAGTAAAAGGTTCTAGTAAGGTCAAAGGTGCTGTGAGGCTAAGGCCAGGCCTGGGGGCTCAGCACAAAGATAGCCCAAGGAGGAAGATGTGATTCTCACTGTCAGACCTTAAGGCTATGTTATGAACATCATTACTGTGCCCTATGGACCATCAACTAAACCACATCTTATTATAGCTGTCTAAAATTGACTGTTTTTGCTCCAGAGTCAAATACTTGTATTTAGACCCCCACTTTATGTGCCTTGTAGATTGATAGAGAATGCCTCTCTTTTGTTAGAGGGAGGCACTTTAGCTGATTCACATGCTGCATGGATTGAAGAGAGGCCTCAGATAGGACATCTGGTCGACCAAGCCCAGGTTGTAGGCTTATGTGTAGACCTCCAGTGAGCAAGGACAATGAACATCCAAGTGTGTAAGATTGCACAGGAGAGGAGGCAGAGAGTTCTTTGTGATCATGCTGTGGGGGCAAGTGTCCCCAAAGGAAGAGTGTGTGCTCAGCAGCCAAGCTTCAGAGAAACAATTGAAACCTCTACAGTAGGAGAGTAGACAGGGAGGCACTGTGGGTGACAGACTAGATTGGAAGGAGCTTGCTCTTTTGAACTCATTAGAGACATAATGGCCCTTCTGTGATCATAGGGAATGTGACCTTAAACTAGATTGAGAGATGATGCAGCCCAGCCAGCACTTCTGTTCTTTCCCCCATGAGTCACAACACAACATGATTCCTGGCAAGGACTGTCAGAGACTTCTCCATCTGCTCCTTAGAGCTGTCCCCCAGGACTCTCTGTCCTAAAAAGCAACCCAGCTCGACCTATCCTGGTCTATTTATGACCTCACCCCCAGCATCAAAGGGCTACACATTATATGTATGAGCAGAAACTGGTGGACACCTCCTACCACCATTTTTATGTCTCACCACAGGGCATTGTACTTGGACATGTGAAATCCATCCCTTGTGTATGCTCCTAAACAGAAAGGAGGTACATTATAAAGTGCCAGGAGATGAAGCCCCCACAACCAGAATAGGATGGTTCGAGGAACACTGATGATTGATGAGTGGTCCCCCAGGTTGACTTTTCACCTGGATCAGGGTCACAATGGCAAACAGAAGTGGGCTTCACAGACCCACCTAGCCTCAGCTTTAGACATGGGCTTTACTGCACCTAGGACATGAGCTGAGGGGTCAAGGCCACACACCATGCTTCCTGTCACTTGGTCCAGTAGTATGCTTCATAGTTTGAAATAAATTCTGTGCTTACTATATGAATATCTTGATTGTAATTTTGTGTCTTTGTGGGCTGTGGAGGGAGCTTAGTGGACAAATCTTATCATGGAGGCATGAATAAGGTCAGGAGTTCAGGTCCCCAGGACCCACAGAAAGTCAGACGCAGTAGTGCACATCTGTAATCAGAACTTCTGTGAGTTAGAGGACAGGGACAGAATTCCTGGAAGTTTGAGGGCCAGCCAGCCTGGTGTAGGCAGCCTGTGATAAAGAGACCCCGTGTCAAGAGTGATACTGGACTCTGTACTCTATGTCTCACACATACCATACACCTCTGTGCCCATCTTCTCTCAAGTAGGTGTACACACATAAGAGATTTTTAAGTGTTCTTATATCAATACAGACTTTTAAAAGATGCCATTCCTGGAGTTACATTTCTTTGGTATTTTGTACCATGTTTTAGTACTGTGGAAGGTCTAACTCTAGTGGCAACTGGGATGGTCTGGATGGATGCTGAGGGCTGTTGGGTAATGCTTAGCTTCCCCACAGCTCTGTGAGTTATCCTGTCTTTTAGACTCCCAGATACAATGTATCTCTGGAGCTCCTGGAACATTCAGGGCATGAGATCCATAGACTTCAGACACAGAAGGTGGCGTAGATTGTGAGTGCTGTCAGAGGGTCCTGGAGGTGGGCTCGAAGGGCATTCCCTCCACCATTTTCCAGAACCTCTTTCCAGAGGCATATAGCCTAGGAGAGCTAACCTGGAGTGATGCAACAGGAGACAGAGCGTATCTGCTGCTTCCTCACCACAATCCTGCCCTGTCCCCTGGGGCTCAGAGCCTGCTTTTGCATCTGGTATCCCAAGCTTTCCCTTCAGGTGTGGGTCTGGGGTGACACAATCCAATGGCTCCTCTGTTTGGGCAGGAGCTCAGTCCTAGTAGCCTTGACCCAGTCTTTCTGAATTGTGCTGTTTTGAATCTGGGACACATCAGGGAAGTGAGGAGGCCAAGAAGCCTTTGCTGAGCCATTAAAGGCTCAAACTCAGGCCCAGCTTTGGCCTAGTCAGACCCATACAGCTGTGTTCTATGGACACCATGAATCTGTGGACAACTATGAGAGTAGTGAAATGCTGGTGCTGCAGAAAAAAAGGTGGTGGGATGGGGCTAAGGAGATGCCTCAGTGGGTAAAAGGCTTGCTCTGTAAGCATAAGATTTGAGTTCAAGTCCTCACAACCCTAATAGAACATAGGGTTTACTATGTGCAAAACATCTGCAACCTTGGTACTCCTGTGATGATGTGGGAGATGGAGAAGAAGAATCCTCAGAAGCTTTAAAGCCAGCTAGCCTGGAGTACTCAACAGTCAAGAGACCCTGTCTTAAATAAGGTAGAAAGTGAGGACCAATGACTAAGATTGCCCTCTATTTATGCATACATACCACGGGACATTTGTGCCTGCACTCATACTTGCATACATACATACATACACACATGCATACATCCATACATACACACATACATACATGCATACATACATATATACATACATACAAAAGAGAAATAGGAGGGAGAGGAATAAAAGGAGAAAGTCAGAGAGGAAGAAGGGAGGGAGAGACAACAGTTAAACATAAGGCAAAGGCAAGTGGAAAAATCATTTCCCAAGCAGCAGAAGGGTGGGGCAAAGCTATGAAACACAATCTGCCATTTTCCAGATGGATACAGCCTAAGTGCATTGTGTCTGGGTACCAGAGACAGGCAAAGGAGCAAGTCCTTGCCTCTCATATGGGTGTCCTGGTGATTTCCACAGAGACTACTCACCCTGATTACCTACCTGCTGGGTGTTCCCATGGCAACAAAGTAGGCATTTTTGAACAAGAGATTGGCCATTGATTCCACTTTGCGCTCTGTGAGCCATCTTGCCAGGTCCAAGCTCCTGGGAGTGGAAGTCCACAGCACGGCTGTTGGTAACCATTGGACCCCGTTCCTCTGTGTGTGCTGTCAGGGCATTTTTCAAAGGACGTCTTCAGGTTGGAACATTCTCATTGTATCCTCCCAAGGAGGCCCATCTCCTGTGAGTCGACTTCTCCACATGCCAACGCAACATTTTTCTTTCATATACAGCTCGGAAAAGGAGGAAGAGAAGGAAGAGAAGGAGGAGGAGGAGAAAAAGAAGGATGGGGAAAAGATTTTGTAGATTCAGAATACATCTCTAATGCATGCTAGCTGTGGGAAAGAATTCGACGACTGTGAGAGAAGCTAAGAAGATGCCCAGTGGGAAAAATGTCTGTCTTACAACATGAGGGTCTGATTTCAGATCTCCAGAACCTGTGTAAAAGCCAGGCATGGGAGTTCACACCTGTATTTTCACTGCTTTTGGGTAGAGGCTTGTAAATACCAGAGGTTTGCTGCCCAGATTCAATGAGAGAGTCTGTCTCAAACAGTAAGGTGGGGACCTATAGAAGACATTTGGTATCACTGTGTCATGCACCAGCAAACACACACACACACACACACACACACACACACACACACGCATATGACACACATTAAATAAATACAAAAATAAATACTGTAAATACGTAACTGCCTTTTCAGGAGAGAAAACACTCTAAAGGGACACTTATGGCTCTTCTTTGGGTATCAGGGTATTGACAATGGGCCTCCAAGAGTTTCCTCAAGGGGTTTCATGCTGGAGGCTGAGGTCGAAATGGCTAGTAGCCATTTATCACCCTCCTTTGTATGTAATCTAACATCTTTGTGACCACTAGGCTAACACTTCAGAATGGAGAAACTGAACCTGAGTTTCTACCACCCGGAAAGCTAAGAATGTCTCCAAGTGGCACCCTGTTGGGCTGTGCCACCGAAGATCAAAGTCTTATATATCTGGACTGCTCTCTTGAGGTTGGTCTAAGATGGAGGATATTTCTTTTCTTTTCTTTTCTTTTCTTTTCTTCTTTTTTTTTTTTTAAGAAGGGCTTCCTCTTCTCTTCCTGATCTCGGGAGCTTGACTCTCACATCCTCTCCCTGCAGAATTTTGGTAGCCTCGGTGAGATTACAGGTTTCGCTTCCTTCCTCTTGATAAAAACCTGTCCCGTAAGCAACTAGAATTCCTGGTATGCCTCTCCATGCAACTGGGGCACTCTTCAGTACCCTAAGCTCCAGCCAGTGGTACTGACCTACCCTGGAAATCCCCACCCTCTTTCCAAAAACTATATAGTCTTTTATTCACTCCAAATAACGTTGGGCTGCCTCTCTGAAGCTCATTGGAAAGTCTCATTCCATCGAGTTCATGGGCACTCCAAACCCTGTTCTGTGTCCTCTTGGGATAGTGCACAGTAGCCTCTGTGGAGAAAGGAGACACATAGCGCCTGAAGCCTATATCAGATTCTCCCTTCCTTGGGGTACCCTGACTTTCTAATGCACCTACCAGTGTACTTTAACCGTGTTCTAATTACAGCTTTCTTTGCTGTGTAACTATAAAAACTTTATCCAACGGTTTCCATGTTCAAACATAAAATTTGGAGTAACCAGAATTCATCTGACAGGGCCGTGGTCACGCACATCTGCCTCCAGGATAAACTATTTCTTAGTCTGATCAAGGTGAGAGCTGTGTTTTCCCATTGATGCAGTGAGAAACTCAAAAGAGCAACAAAATTAAGCTATTCTTAATATACACTCTTAAAAAAAACACACAGAATATCGGCTGAAAAGCTGGCTATGGGGTTACAAGCACGTGCTGCTCTTGCAGAGGACCTGAGTTTGGTTCCTTACACCCATGGAGAGAGACTCGTAGCTACTTGAAGCTCTAGGTCCAGGGGATCTGATGCCCTCTTCTGACCTCTATAGACACCTGCACTTATGTGCACATAATCATACATAGACCTATACATATATGTGTGTGTGATTAAAAATAAAGTAAAAACTTAAAAAATATATGCAGTTTATATTTAGGTTGCTACCATGTCCTAGCTGCTCAGTGACCAGGGCTGAGCTGTTCTGTGGAGGAGGTGAGGAGGGACCCCTCCTTTGAGCCTTCAGAGGCTCCTGCTGACGCCTCAGTTTTCTCTACCTGTTGCCTGTGGGTCAGGGTGTAAAGCTCCCTAATTCCTGCTGTAGCGATCATGGACTGACCCTCTAAGACTGTAAGCCAGCCCCTGGTTAAATACTTTCTTTTCTAAGACTTGCTTCAGTCATGGTATCTCTTCACAGCAATAGAAGAAGTAACTGCCACAGGCCCTGGCTCAAAGGAAGAACAAACAGATTAAGACTGCTAAAAAGAAACCATATGTTTTACTCCATTCTACCTCAGCCAGAAACCTGAAGGCCCACTTCTATCTTCCCGTTCACTCCTATTCCATGCCCCTTCAGTCACCTCTAGGGCCCAGCCTTCTAGATCCCTCTAAAGTGACCCATTTAGCTCTACTTGCCATGTGACATCATTGATTCTTCTGAGATGTGCATAACATCCTTGACTTAGCTTTCTCTGATCCTGGTCATATGCCCAGGACATCTACCTAGAGCATGCGTCTGGCTTACCCTAGCCTTGGATACATCCCTTTCTGCTGAGATTCAGTCTGATGTCTGCTGCAAGTCAACATCTCTGCCACGTCCACACCATCCCCTCACCCCCACCCCCAGCCTTGGATATCAGCCTCACCTGAGATGGGGCCTCTTACTGCTACTGCCTGGGCCTTGCCACATTTGGCAAAGTCCCCTCAAAAGCCTTATTATGGTGACAGAGAAGGTCAATGCTTGCTGTAGTATTACCTTGGGGGTTCTTGGACTGGTCCCCATGAGCAAGTTTCTGCCTGTTGGCTGTCCCGCCACAAAGTCCTATAAGTTCCCCTGACTCATAAGGTCAGACAATTCATGCTCCATCACATTTGCTTTGCCAGAGGATGCTGAGGGCTCACATCACTAAAATAATTATCATTAATAACTAGCTGATTAACATTCACACCACACTGTACAGTTTAGACGTGGAATTTAATTTTCCCCATAACTAATATATAAGCATGCTGTTAGCTTTTTCCCTTAGATCTGTAGAAGAGTGAGCATCCAATATAGTCTACTTGATGTTAAGTTGACATTAAAAGGGAGTCAGGCCTCAGCCCCCTTTGTCCAATTTCAAGGCCTGTCACGAATCCACAATGAATGAGCAGGAAGGCCTGTTTGCATCCTAGATGGAACTCATCATATGCTATCCTTTCTGTCCAGAACATAGGTCATCTCTGGAGCAAGAGCTGCATGTCAAAGCTACCAGCCACCATGGTATCTGTCTCTCTGTCTGCTAAGACACCAGAGACTGGCCTAGTTCTGATTCACTGATGCTCAAGTCTAGGAGGCCAGAGTAAGGACCAAAATCAGGGTGAAGACCAGCTGGAGGTCAAAGCTGGGAGACCAGGGAAATGTAGAACCTGAAAGAAAACAAGCTCAAAGGTATACCAGGGACTGATGGGAAGGGACAGACCACCATGGAAGGGGGTAATTTCAGGAGGGAGCTAAACAGGCCAAGGTATGATGGTGCACCTGGATGTGAAAATCACATGGTATATGGGGGTGGCTGACTGAACCTTGGGGAGGAGAAAGACCATCCAGGGTCTAACTTCTGATTAGGGGTCTGATAACCAATAGGCCAATAATGTCAGACCCAGAACTGGAAGAACCCCCTCAGGTTAGAAGATACTGTCCTCTTTCCAGCACCCTTTGAGGTCTCCAACAATGACTGGATGTGCTGATTCACCAGGCCTGGTCTCAGGCCACTCTGCCCTCCCCTGCCTCTCCATGGACCTCAGAGGCATCCACATCCTAGACTGTCCCTGTCTACTTGAGCAATTCTTACCGTATTCCTGACTCTCACTTCTCAGTCATAAACATCTTTATCTTAGAACAGGCCCTGAAGAATTCTCTTGGCACTGCCAATATATGGAAATAAAACCACAGATAAGATAGAAAGGTTGTGGCCCCTGGGGGCTGGGATGATGTGAGAAGCAGGAACAGGGGTTGGGTGAGGTGGCAGTGAGGTGGTGTCAGAGTCTAGACTAGTTTTTCCACTGGCTGGCACTAACCTAGCATGATGTTAGAAGTAAAGTCCCATGATGCTACCTGGGACTTAGCTCTGGTTGGCACCTTGAGGCCAATAGAAGGGTCTCCTCCCTTTGAAAATATTCACCGGTGTCTCAGGTCTCAGCCACACCCCCCCCCCAAGAAAGACAGCACAGATTCCATCAAGGTAGAGACAGCCTGGGCCAGGGCTTCCCTGACAGCTGGGAACATGTACTTAGTACCCTGAAAGTATCTTTATGTGTACAGGCATGTATTTATGCATGTGGATATATGCATGAAGGAACACAGGTGTGTGTACATGGGGAAACCAGGTTATCCTCACCCGCTGTTTCTTAGGTGCCACTCCTCTGATCATTGTTTGCCTAAGACTGAACCCCACAGATATCTTTGGGCTGTGAACACAGAGGCCTTGTAAGATGGTGGTCTACTAGACATGTCTTGGCCCTGGTGGTCTTCCTGGATTCCTCCTGGGCCAACGTTGACTGATGAAGGAATACTCAGGGACAAACCAAGATTCAACATCCTGTGATAAGGAGAACTGCAGACTAGTTCCACGTGGTTCTGTGGAGGAGAAAGTGGTGGGGGCTGTACCACAAATATCCGGTATAGTAGGCCAGAACACTGCTTGATCCAATGAAACCCACCCAGATGAGCTGTCCTGCACTGGATAGAGGCCACCTGCAGCAGTTTTGTCTTACCAAGCTTGATTTATACTTGAAAAGCTACAGTGACCATGCATCATCTTCACCCCCAAACAATGTCAGGCTTCCTAGCACATATGCACAGCAGGGCTATCAACAGGGTCAGGAGTTAAGTCTGTGTGTTATAGACAAGAGACGGGAGTCAATCTGTGCCAATGCATCGTGCTTAGAACAGTTTCGTCTCCATTGCTGATCCAGGGGGACTCCTCAAAGATGGAGAGATCAACTAGTGCATTGATTATTGGGGAACTACTAAGCTCTGCTGACAACATGGCATCCACTCATTCCTGTCACTGGAACAGAAAGACCAATGTCTCTGAACACGGTCGCCCCGCCCCACCCCCATCATCCAAGCCTGTCAATGCGGTCTTTAGAAATCTCTGGAGAAGCTCCAAACAAATACAGTCCATGCAATGGTTACAGGAACACACATGCACATGCACAAAGCAAACACAGACTCAACTATATTCACACACACACACACACACACACACACACTAGATTGGGATATTCCAGAAGCACTCTCTCACTTCAGTTACTTATGCAGCATGGCTGGAGGTGTCGGGGTCACACAAGGTCCAGTTTTGGAGAACACCACTTCCTGTCTTGGGGCCATCATGTTGGGAACTACTGCATTACCAGTTTAATTATTTACACTTTTATGGGGAAGCGACTCCCACACTGATAAGTAGGGAAACAGATCACAGCTGCTCCTCTTTAAGCCAACACCCCAACACCACATTCTAAATGACATCTGTATTGTGGCTTCCCATCTGCTCTGTTTATACCAGAATGAAGCTTTCTACCAGGCTGAGATGTGGTTGATCTCTGAGGCCCCTCTAATTGTGCTGAGTGTCTAACAAATACTGTCTCTCCTGTGCCCCACTACCTAGTAGTGCATAAGCCTGGTGTGGTGGAACATGCCTGAAAGCCCATCACTCAGGAGGTGAAGAAGGGAAGATCACAGGTTCAAGACCAGCCTTGGCAGCACAGCAAGTTAGAGATCAGCCTGGGACACTGAAGACCTTGTCTCAAAATAAGTGTATTTCAAAATTATTAAGAACAGGTTTTAAACATTCTCAATGAACAGAAGCTGAGATTTGCTAGCTGGCTTAATTTTTCATGCAATGTATACATAAATTCTAAATGTTACACTGTAGTCCATGAATATACAAAATCATTAAAACAAACTAATTGAGAAGTTAAAAATAGCCAAAAAGAAAGGTTAATCAGAGCAATTACCAGCAAAGCTAAACTATTCCTCAGGGTAACCCCTACTCCTGACAAAATGACCATGCCAGGTTCTCTGTTTCTAGTTGGTTCTTGGCTCATTCTCCCAGAAAGGGCTGCAGGGCCAAGGGGTGGATCCCAGAACCAGCCTGGCGGAAGACCATTTAAGGCCAACTTTCTCCAACATCCTCTAAAGGAAAGATGAGGCTTCTTGGGTGTGCTTCCAGGACATTCAGGCTACACTGAAGGCCAATACTGGATTCACATGACTCGTAATGATGTTATTAATGATGAGCATTAATATTATTGGGTTCCTGAGTGTTCTTCCTAGCTTTGCTCATTAAGGTCTATCCCTAATAGACGTACTCAGTCACACAATACTCTTCAAATCCAGGCCCCACTTCCTATCTATCCCCCCACCCTCCTGTCAAGTCTGTTAAACTCCATTCATCAGTATTTTTACCCCCTTCGGGGATAACCATCTCCTTATATGGTGTATGCAAGTCACAGCATGTGTGCAGCAAAAAACACAGATTTGAAAACATTCAAGCACTTCTGTGGGTTGGTGTCTATATGCAGGGGAGTGCAGGCACAAGATAAGGCAAGGCCTATGATTGGGCAGTGAAAAAGAAAGGTGGGCACAGAGTTTTTGAGAGATAGGAGAAGAAAGGAGAAGAACCAAGATGGAGGAAGAAAAGGATGACCCAGATCTATGTGGCTTTAAATAGCCACAGGCAGCTATGAATATCTTATAAGAGATGGATTATTACAGAACATTTCATCTTATCTAGGTGGGCAGTTTATATTAATATCAGTTGGTTCAGAGTTTATTATGTGGATGTTTTGTGGGATGAGAATTTACTGAAATATTTGACTGATAAATTACAAGCTTCTAGGGTTTTGATTTTACCGGGCGACTGAGCAGAGTCAGCAGCAAGAGAGCTTTGAGATAGGTGGTCGTTGCATGGGGATGGTGTGGCTGTGACCCACCAAGGAAACCTAGAGAGTCAGGTAGAGACATTTCAAGAGCTCTGGGCCAGAGAGCCTGCCAATTTTGGCTGATTGAGATGAGAACACCCTGCTGTGTCATGTGGCCGGCTAGTGCCAACGCTATCCTGAGATGCTGTTTATTTTTTATTATTTACCACTACATACTTCCACACCTGAACATGAACTATGATGAGAAAATTTTCCACTGTTGGGGGGATAGACAGGAAGTGGGGCCTGGACCTGAAGAGCATCATGTGACTGAGTACCTCTGTTAGGGATAGACCTTAATAAGCAAAGCTGGGAAGAACCCTCAGCCACCCAGGGATGCTCATTACTAATAACATATGAATTCAGTATTGGTCTTGAGTATAGCCTGCACATCCTGGAAGCACACCCGAGAAGCCAAACAACCTGTGAAGGAAGAAGG